>NC_092310.1:52572500-53822500 GCF_036785885.1 Coffea arabica | reverse complement strand
CAAGGGTTTTCTTTATGATATACTGCGGACACTGAAAGATTATGGTATACAGGTGGAGATATTTGTTCCCTCGTTCATCTTTAAATGAGCTTCTCATACTTCCACCTTGCTAATCTGAAAAATAAACTACTAGACTTCTTTTCACATGATTAACTCAAAACACTTTCTAGTTATTTTGGGCAGCACATGGTTGGGGCTTCCTCAATTTGATTTGGAAAATTTTCCAGAGTTGTACATTTACCTCTGGTCTTCCTTGCAAAATAGATAGAAACATCGCTCTTTGGCTGGAATATTCGCCTCTTCATTTAGCTACAGAATAAGCAGCAGGATTTGTCCTTCGCTTTTCTTTTCTAGGCTTTAGATTAATTAAATATTAACTGGTGACCAATGCAAATGGTTAGATTTACCCAGTCAATAGTGTAGTTTGGTTTGGTGGCCCACAATCTCTTGAGTTAGTTTTATTTTTTTAAATTATGTTTTATCGTCTGTTCAGGTGATGTTACTAACTCGCTAATTCTGATAGATTTGAATTTTATCATGATGATAGTTTACGTCAGGCATTATCTGCTAATACAGATGGTTTGTTGATTTATCAGATATCTTTTGGCCGATTCTCTCTTGTTAATAATGGTCATCGGGAGTTAGACCTCTTTATCCGACAGAAGGACGGGAAAAAGATTCTGGATCCTGAGAAGCAGGAGTCTTTATGTTCTCGCTTGAAGGTGGAAATGCTTCACCCATTGCGTGTAATTATCACAAACCGTGGACCAGATACCGAACTTTTGGTTGCCAACCCTGTTGAGTTATCTGGAAAGGGCAGACCGCGGGTGTTCTATGATGTCACGCATGCACTTAAGACTCTTGGGATATGCATCTTCTTGGTAAGACAACACGTCATTGTACCGACCTTACTGAATTCTGGGAGTGTGTAAACAATTGTGGAGTCTGATAATTACTATCATTTTCTATGGATTAAAAAAGTGGATAAGCTCTGTAAGGATGCAAAGTTTGGATTTAAACCAAACGCTTCCTGATAACCGTCACATATTAGTTCTGAATATGCTGGCATTGTTTCAACTTCTTAACTGAATGCAGTCCTGTCTCTTTAGGATCACAAGATTTGAAGTTTTAAGAGTAATGATGTCACGATGACTTGATTTGTAGGCTGAAATTGGAAGGCATCTAACAGCTGATCGTGAATGGGAGGTGTACAGGTTCCTTTTAGATGAAAACTGCAGATTCCAATTATCAAATATGGTTGTAAGGAATCAGATTGTAGACAAGGTTAGAAGAACGTTAATGGGCTGGTGAGCTTTCTGTTTGTTTTCATTTGGCTCACCAATGTGGTTTCCCTTCCTCTAGTTTTGCACCCAAGGAGATCAGGAACTCATTTGTACAGCTTCTTTCTTCTGATAATTCTTGTTTATTCTGGAGGTTGTTTAGAATTTAGATGCGATTATTCTGTAACATGTTCTTTTCCAGTAAGAAAGTCTTCATTTTCTTTTACTTCTGACGTGCAATGATTTTTCAAGATGTTTGTTCATATAAAGATGCTACTGTGAGTCAGTGCTGTTCGTGGGGTTGTTTGGCCCCTACATCATGTGTTCATGGGAATTTAATATATGACGCACTGAGAAAGCCAAATGATATCTTTTGCTGTCAATGATCGCAGAAGCTTTGGCCACGTAAGAGATGTGTGCAACAGTAAGTTTGATCGGTCCAGGAGATGTCTTTTGTCTTAAAAATCTTTCGTTCATAGCATGCTGAGAGGCTGCAATGCTTTTTTAGCATTGCTGCTTTCATTTATTATGCCTTAGAAGTGCTTGCCTTCGATCCCTTATGCTTAGGTGCTCGCCTCCTGATCCTCTTGTATCGCCTGCTGACTTCCAATGGGGGTATTTCGGCTATTTCACCGTAAGCTGTGAGATGATATTGGAGTTTCATGATTTCAGTAGACTGCACATAAAACAAAATGTTTAGAAGTTACAAATATAAAGAATATATGTCCATGAAAACACATGAACGAGTTTCACTGATGGAATTTAGGCAGGAACTTCTGGAGTTATGCGAGTCTTGCTCTTTGACCTTTTGTGCGTCTTTACACAAATTTTCAAGAGTTAGCTCATGGCTTTTTGAAGCAGTTGTTTTCTGCTGGGATGGGACAACATTCGTGGTTATGTTTTGTTCCTCCGCGTGTAAGTTGTACCTCGTGAGAGAAAAGAGAGAACCACGTGGCAAATGAGTCGCATGATTTCTCTATAGCATGTCTCCTCTAATTTGGCCAAAGCTTAGAGATGGGGTCAAAATGTCAAATGGTACAACAAATAAGATTCCACGAGGGAATCAAAGGTTGAGGTTCCATAAGGGAATGAAAATCCTAAATTTATTTTGGGATATGTATTTATATATTTTTTTGCCCCCGGGGGGGGGGGGGTGTTCAATGTTTAATAGCAGCATTTAAGTTCTGACTGAATGTGTATTTTTCTGGAGATTATGCGTGATTTTTCCGGAAATCAAACGCAGAAATATTTTTACTACTTTGTCCCCGTTTGTTGAGTTCAATGTATATTTTGAAGCACCACAGATAATGGAACCGACAACCCCTGCTCACTAAAGACGAATAAGTGGTGGATCCACAACCAGCACAGGCCCATCACCCACCGCTCTCTGCCTTTTTTCCACCCAGCCAACCTCACGGAAACGCGTTCTCTGAGAACCTCATCTGCGGGCGGTGGGCCCATCAATTAAATCGGTTAACTTTATCCAAAATCCCTCATTTTTAATTTTTTACTAGAACTGTTAGAAACCCACGTGGAGGAGACCCAAATAGCCCACGTCACCCATGACCGTCTCCATTTGGGATACTGAGCATCGCTTCTCAGTCACGACACATGCGCCAATTATGCTTTGGAAACTACTCAACCCAACAAGGCCTTATTTGGAAGTACCTTTTCGTCCTTTTCGTATATCGAGAGTGAGTAAAGTTGGTCCTGTCTGGCACCCCAAACGAAGCCTCGAGTTCTCTTTCAGGAGCCAACTTTGGGATACCTTCGCGCAGACACAGTAGAAGATTTTATACACGTTAACATTTTTTTCAAAAGCGATGATTTGCCGGTAAAACGACGTCAGTTACAGATTTGAATAGTCAATTCCACCGTAAATCTTCAGCTTAGCAGCGAAACATTTTGTATTATTTGTTTTATTTATCTAAACGAAACATTCTGTCTTGCGAATTCGCATAATCCAGATTTCACGATTAGATTAGGGCCTTTTCTTTTTGCTTCATTTTGGAGTGCCTTTTGTTTGTTTGTTTTTTTTTTTTCTGGTGTCAAATGATCGTTTCCACCGGAGAAAAAGTCCGATCAGAATGATACAGGCGGTGATTTCTGGAAGCTCCGCTTATCTCAGAGCTCTTACTCAGGAAATCGAGAAGAAACTCCAACGAGTACGTGCATATAAATTTACATATCTAAATAGTTAAGTTGCATATCAGTTTAGTTTTTTATTTGATTACTGTTTTAAAGGAAAAGGATAATTACACACACACACACTTCTAAAGCTAATGCCTATATATATATATATATATATATATATAAATCAACTTCTCAGGATTGCTTGTATTTACGAAATTTTTTTCCCTTGATACTTTTGCATAGGCATTAGCTTCGGCACCGCAAAGGCGGAATTTGTTGCAGGAGTTGTTTGCGGATATAGCTTTAGAAGTAGATGATCGAGCGAGAGGTAACTTCAAAAGAATATTAATAATTATTTACTCCTTTTTTTTGTGCTTGAATAAGAGATGACAGCATATTTATCTGTGTGTATTGGTGGCAAATTCAAATGAATTACTTTTTTTTTCTGTTCGTGTTTGCTTGTTTGCATTTCAGTACAGGAAATAATCAAAGTTTCAGTTGTCGATGTAGATAATTCGTTCATAAACATTAGTGTTAAACAGCTGTTTTAGATAGTAGGATATGAATATAAATATATGTAGTAAATGGATAGAGATCGAGTTATGTTGATTTCCCTAAGAATTTGAATTTTAATGGCGCATACTAGATTTCCTATTGATGTATTGGTATTATTTGCATTTACTGTTGTATACATAGCTGCTAAGCTCATGAGGATGATGGCTAAATTGTACAGATGATTTTAGTTATTGAATGCTGAAATTCAGAAGTTCTTCCCATACTGGGACTTTGAGACTTTTACTTTATATTCTTTTTTTTCCTCAGTTTTATGCTGATAAATCTATCCTCTTATGTTTTATTTTCTTTCCAATAATTGGTATAAATGATCTTGTATTGAAGCATTAAGCAAAAAGGTCAGGCATTATGCATTGTTTCTTCTTTCGTTTTATGAGTCATGGCCTGAAAATTTTTAAATGATTCTGTGGCTATATTTTTGTCTGCCTTCATTTTAAGTTCATTTCAATCATGACTGAGATCTTTAACTCTTCTGTTTGGACGTATTTGATGGGCCATGGTGACAATAAACAATTTGATGGTGAACATGATTTTTTGTCATACAGTTATCCTACTGTGTAAGAAGAATTTAATGAACCACCTGATGTTCCTGAGTGTTTGTAAATTCTCATCTTCATATGTATATAGAATTAGGGGTAGCTTAAGAGATTTTAGTGGAAACCACAAGCAACCAATTACGATGGCTGAATGACAATGTTTTGCATTTCAAGTCGTTTCTTGCTGAGTTCTGATTGTCATCCCAAGATATACACAAATGGATTAGTGAATGCCTAGGTTATAGAATTTTAATATAATGTAAATGTACCACTTGTCTATACATTAGGTTCTCATCAAAATTCATCCCAAGTTAGATATTGCGATATGCCACTGATACCTGCGAAATTTGTTGTGTACAAAATGCTATCTAGTTTGGACCTTTCATGTCAATGATCTAGTCCATCATTTTCATCTTTGAGGGTGTGGGTATAATCTGTCCTTTTTGTAATTTATTAATTTGATGCCTCATTTAGAAAATTTTGCTTGGTCAGTTTATTTGTTTCCATTAATATGGTCAGTTATTTGTTTTCGTTATTATTTTTACTCCTTTCTTCTCCCTTTCCGCCATTTCTTTTGCTTCCTCCCTTGCCCTCCCTCTGCTTTTGAGAGAGAGAGAGAGATGCCTCTATCAACATATCTCCCCATCATTCTGTCTGCCTGTTTGGGTTACTGTTTTTTGATTAGAAACTTTTTACAGTTCTAACTTATGCAGGGAGCTTCAGGTACTCAGACGACTAAATCTAGACTTTAATGAATAAACTGGGACTTTCTTTAAGACTTTGGAGCCTTTACAATGTTTCTCCCATTTATAATTTTTGTTAATATTCAGTCCAGATTGGTAACTTAGCTTCGATGCTTGTGCTTAACTTGTGTTGCATTTGTTATTCATTTATGTTCTTAATATTTTGTTCAAAAATGAAACAGATATCATTTTCAGGAGGGAAGATGTAAGTTCAGTAGCAGAAGACTATACCGAAGGCCCTATATGCTTTTACAATGTCTTGGCTGATTATTTTGTTTGCATGCCTCAAAATGGGAAGCCAATTTTAGATTTGATTGTTCAACTTTGGAGCCAGTCATTTGCATCTAATATTTTTACCCTTTTGTTCCACAAGTGGGTAAGTAAACTTCTGTTGTGTTATATCCTTTTGTTTTATGGCATTCCCCTGTTATTTGGATATGAAGTGTCTCTGACTTTTATGAGCTCTGCTCTGCAGCTATTTGAGGTTCAACTTGAGAATCCTGAAACTCTTCTTCGTTACTCATCTGCTCTTGTTCAGGGTGCAACAAATGTCTTCTGGTATGATTTTAAACTGTCAGTAGCATCTTACATGCAGGTTGGTTGTGGTGATCAGTAGCTTTCGTTGTGTTATAGGGATGGAACAACCACTATAGTTTAATATAGCTCTTTTTCATGTGCTTAATCTATTATTGTTATTTAAACAACTAAAATTAGGCAAAGTAAAAGCAATTCTGAAGCCTTAAGCAATTAAGATCAGTTCCATAGAACGCTTGTTCTTCCTAGTTTGCACAATATATTCAGGTGTAACAATAACCTAATATGAACTCAGATTTTCTGTCATTATGCAAGAATGGACTTATGTCATCCAATGTCAATTACAGCCAGGCTTTAGATTTCTATTAGAATTTTTATAGATGTGGCCAGTTACTTATGCTGCTATATTTTGTGCCTTTCTGTATGCAAGTAGAGTTCTTTTTTCATACATTTCGTGCTTGCTTATCCGATTTTAAGTTGGGAGAGAAAGGAAGAGAAAGAAATTAATCAAAAAGATGCCTGTTTCTTGCAGGATTGACATCCAATCAAACACCAGGCGTTTTCAAAGTCTCTTTTGGGTCAGTTGCTTTTGTGAGATAAATCACAAATTCTATTCAGCAATTAAGTTGGCAGAAAGACATTCTTATGCTTGTAAAATCATCTATTGCAGTATCTTCTGGAGGATGTTGCGCTTGTTCCTGAGCGGTTGAAGAAGATCCCCTTACAGGTCTGTTGCTCTTGCCCACATGACCTGCTTTGTTATATTATACACATTATGCACATGAAAGAGTTACTTCACCTATAGGGGTCGTTGAACTTAATTTGTCCTTGTTATCTCAATGCTGATTGGTCCTCCATTTTTGTCAGGCCCAACGTGATCTATTTCTTCTCCTTTCAAGGTTTATATTCTTCTACAATGCAGGTAGTCTTTATTGGAGTACACAGTCAAGTTTTGATGGTTGACTTCTCCAGTGTTTGACATGCTCTTTTTGCAGCTGAAAAGCTAGAAAGCTTCTTAAAGCAATTTCCTGATATGCCAAATGCATTTTTAATTGGTGGACCAGCAGATGTTTTTGTCACTGAAATAGCTGATCTGGTAAGGGATGATGTTGTCTTTGTCTACCCCTCCTGGCAACTTGCAGCCCTCGTGGTGCACAAAGTAAAAAGTCTCACCTGTTATCTGCTTTTGTTTCAGCTTCTTAAATTGAAGGTTGAGCTGGCACTGCTACATTATCTTTCCGAGATTAAGGTTCTCCAGGGTACGCATAGCCAAATACGAGTGCACAAGGTTTATCTATTTGCTTTGGCTTTGCAGTAATCTTTTAGGACTTGTGTAGGTCTAGAACTAAGAATGACAACAAGTACAAGGTTGAAGACCTGCTTGTATAGCTTCACTTCTCCTGGTGGTCCAACATATCCAACCAGAGCCGTTCGTCATGCAGCTTGGGATGCCTTAGATGTGCTTTTCCCTGTAAGTATTGTTATTATATTTAATCTGGGGTAACAAGAACTAGTTTTTCAGTCTTCATGCTTGGTGGTTATTTTCCATTTTTGTTCTAGTAAAGGACTTTTTGTGATATGTCAGTTGTATCCTAGCAATTTATTTCCCCTAAATGACAATTTTTTGAGCTATAATTTCTGAGGGCTACTTTACCATTCTGAAAATTATTCCGAATGAGAGAATTTTTTCATAGAAATGGAGAAGCTAACCTGGAAAGTTAGTTCATAGAAATAATTTATTCTATTAGCTTTGTGACAATGGTGAATTTTAGTTGTGCCTCTGCTCCCTTCCCTCGTCAGGCTGCACATTTTATCATGTTCACTTGCGTGGTACTGAAAGTTCTCGTTTAATTATCCGCTTAGGCTTAAGTCATCTTCTTTTGCTGTTACTTGAGGGTTCTGATCCGAAGTACTGTAGGAGGGACTGTGACTCTCGGATAAATAATAACTTTTTAAGTTTAATTAGAATAACTGGAGAGAAGACAAAATCTGAAGATTTATATTGGTTTACTAGAAAATAAAAGCTCAAGTTGTCACTCATCCTTGATTTTGCCGAATGATGAATCTCCTGTGTGGGTTGTGGGCCTTTTGGGTGGCTAGCTGTTGGGGAAAGGGAGAAAAAAGCAAGCGTGTGTAGTTGTGGTTGCAGGTACAGCTACTGTCATTAGCTCAATATCTTCATGGCGTTGCAATTCTAAGACTGATAGTAGGTCTTTGCAAGCATAGTTCTTTTGTTCAAAACGACGGAAGAAGAAGAAGAAATTTTAAGGAGTAAAATAGACGAGACAGTTTTTATCCAAGTGTTCACATAAAGGAAAGGCAGTTGTTGAAAATGTTTTTTTTCATTCAGTTACGAGCATTTGATCTTAAATTGTTGATGCCCTTCCGGTTGAAGTATCTTATCAGGTGAATGATGTTCTTTTTCAGGTGGGCAGATATCTTCGGCATCTCATAAGCCTGTTTTTCCGGTTATTGTATCCATGTTATTGGCCCTCCTCTTGTTGGAATTTTATCGTTTCATGCGTACAAGGCATATTTTACTCTCTTCTGCGGTTGATATTTTCTAGTTGGGATAAGCTGAATAAAGAAAACCAAGAATAGAGGTATACAGCAGTTTTTTGCAATCTCCTGTAAGTTATTCATTTGTGACTAGTTTGGAATTGCGCTTTATTTTTGTCAGCAAATACTTCCATAACTATTTCCTCATTCTTGGATTATGTACGTTTCTGCTCCAGGAGAATTAGCGGGCTTCTGCATCCTGTCTTAGTTTGCAAAACTGAAATTCCATTTTGTACACAGAGCTTGTCTTTTTCCGTTTATCATTTAACTGTCCCCTTCCCCAATCCCACCCCCAGCAACAAACCCCCCCCCCCCCCCCCCCCTAAAAAAACACCAAAAAAAAAAAAAAAAAAGCCTTTTCCCCTTATTATAGTAGTTAAAACCTTTTGCATATAGACCCAGAGCACATCCGTTTCCTCATATGTGGCTGGTTATAAGTATTGGCTCTGCATCCCCCGTACCAAATAAGCCCAAGGGTACCATGTTTGTTATTTAGTGCATTGTACATCATCAACGTACGAATGACCATATTCTTGTTCGTGTGTTTAATAGAAATTGTGGTGAAAATACAAATAAGACTTTAATTCAGAAAAATATAATGCATCTTTTCTTTCCTTACCATTTAAATATTCTTAATAATTGCTTGACGATCAAATTGGAGCAACAATCAGCTAATCTCATGAATTTGGTTCGAACTCACTCCCCCCCCCCCCCCACACCGCTCACACTATCTAAATGGAACGATACTTGCTAGCCGTTCAAAAGGCCTAATCTCATGAATCTGGTTCAAATTAACCATTTGCATACCAACATTTGAGTATGGGCGAGAGTCGTTAAAATGTTCCGCTCAAGTCAATATATCCCATCCAGGGCTATTCACTAGCAACAGAGGGATCACCTTTCCTTTTCGACCAAAGGAAGCATGCAGTTTGAGGACACTGAAATCCAGAGAAAAGTCCGCAAACCTATTAAAGATGGTAAATTCAACTTCTCATAAAAGTGAGCTATATAAATTAAATTCCCATAGCAGATAATATTTTGCACTGCGGTGCACCATACCTAAAACACTAGATTTATTTCATCTATAGAAGATACAGGTTAAACTCTGGCAAAAGATGCATAACTACTTATTTACATCTCCAGAAACAGAATACCAAGAGGTCAGGTTTTCCTGCACTGGCAGCTATAGCGTGCAATTTTCGTTTCAGATCCATTAGATATGCAATACCTACGTGCAGACATGTAGGTTCCTCGCAAGAAAATACCATAGAAGAAGTCAAACAACACAATAAGCTCCACGAAAAAGGTAAGAAGGCGGCAATATTTACATCACCCCGAGCTCAAAAATAGGACCTTTATCCTGCACAAAAACATCTTCCTTATTCTCACCGTGTACAAGCTACATAAGGAGGAAACTGCAGGAGACATCCCCCTCTCTTTTTCATGCGACCCAAAGCACAAACAGCCCAATACCAAGCACAGTTTATCTTCTCTGATCAACATTTTATTTAGTCTTCACTAAAATTCTGTGGCATTCAGTTTTTGCAGGATAGCTTTGCATCAAGAGAAATAACACAAAAACACCCGTTATGCAGAGAATGGATCCATTCAGGAGGCCGACGCAAGAAAAACTAATCAGTAAATCTCACTAGAGCTGTCACCCAGCTGCCAATAGTTGTTGAGCCAAATCCAGAACTTCTATTAGATTTTAAATGAGTAATTCAAGTCCAAAACCAAATTTATCATCCAAGTTACATTGCCATCCAAGTTAGAATCTTCTGTGACACCTCAACTGCCATACTGTACCATGCGCCAGCATCACAAATTCATGCATGCTAACAATCCAGCAGAGCACTACAACTAGAGAAGAATTGATTGAAGCAGTTCCTAAACCAAATAGCCCCAGAAGATCATTATTCTGCTATAATACCTTCAGATCAACCAGAATATGCTATATTGAATACCACTGGAAAGATAAAGGAATTCTACCATGTTATCTAAACCACCTCCAGCAAATAAGGGAACCAAAGGCCTTAGCAAACTCAAACAACACTTCAGAATATTGACCAATGATTCCAATGTGATCTTTTCCTCGATCAAACAAAAAAAAAGAGGCCCTCCCACACCAGTTCCAACAATCAGCATTACATTGAGCTGCTAAACCAGATATAGCATAAGTAAAATACAGTACGTTGAGCTCAAAGGTAGTATGCCACAATGACAAATCTTTTTCATAGAAAGGGAAATCTACAGTCCACACTCTTACATATCTGCCAGTCAAAAAATCTAGGAATATTCAAATGTAACCAAAGTTAGCCAAACTGCCAACTTCTGTCATAATTTTGCAAAAAAAAAAATCCAAGAACCGGTTTGAGTTTCTGATGTTAATTAAGCTTGCCACGCTTGAGCATCAGGATCATAGTATATTGCCTAAAAATTTGCCAAATATTTGAGCAAAACTGCTTTCAGCTTTCATGTTCCCCATACCAAGAGGTCCTTAATCAGAAATTTTCATTAACTGATAAGTATAGCCAAGTCAAACTACCTAACAAATAATCAGACAGACATGATTGTGCTGCAATAATCAAGGGACCATGACATGGAACATGCAGACTGCTCAGACATTCTATAAGAAAACATCCCCATGAAACTAAGGACAGAATCTCAAATAAATAAATAAAAACTCAAAACATAATCGAAGAAAAACAGAATTAGGAAACTACCTTGAAGTTGCTAACCGACAATGTATGACTCCAAAAGCAATCCTAGCATTTCAAAGATAGGGCTTCAGAGTGCCTGAACTTCCCTCCTCTGTTTCCAGGCAATGCTTTGTCTTGATGTGAAAATAAAGTTCAAGTGCCACCTGATCCCCCACTACTTGAATATGTAACCAGTTTTGAGTATGTAAAAACAAAAGGTTCACAACACATATCTCTATCCCAAGTAACATATCCAAATGAGAGGACGAACAATTAAAAAGCCAAGCTCCCAAACCAAGGGTTCTATCTCCCTACAAGTTACTTTCTTGTCACTCTAGAAAAAAGGCTACTAGTACACAAAGGCCACAATAGGTTTATGGCAAAAAGGAATTAGAAGACATCCCTTTGCTTAATTGTCTTCCATTGATTCTTTATGATAATTCTCTAAATCAGCATCAAGAGCTTCTGCAGATATCTTCTCACCACGACCTCTTCCTCGTCCACGACCTCTCCCAAATCCACGACCACGTCCCCCTCCACCTCGTGGCCTTCCAAAGGAGCCACCCCTGCCTTGTCCACTGTTAACGGGGGAAAAAGAATAAAAAACTGTAACAACATCCAACAGCTAAACAAATGTATGTTTCTCCACAGAAAAGAATACAAAGCAAGCACGCAAACTCAACCAGCAAAAAAAAAAAATTCACCAATAACAGAAGCAAAACCAACCTTGTCTGCAGCAACTGACTATGTTACTTCAAAAAAAAAAAAAAGCAATCTTATACACAACAACACAGCAAAGGACCATAGGACCATGTAAACAGTGTGTAATGGACATTGACTTGAAGAGTCATATATGCATGCCAAAACTCACCATCTGTACGCCTCATATAAATGTACACCAAAAATCAGGTTTGAAGGGAAATTTCTATACTTACATATACGAACACAACAATGCTTCAGGATAATCATCCCCACAAAGTTCATGAACATATTAACAACTTCCCACCAAATTTATGGGTAGCCATTCTATATTGTTGAATGCCAATTGATTTCCTTTTTCATCGAAAACTTCTACCATCACCTTTCCCTTCACATCAAGCTTAGCCATGAGCCAAATTTGACATTTTAGCTATCCATTTACAAAATCCATGTGCAATTCAAACTGACTAGTTGTCACAGAAAATTTACCTAAAGCCTGAGATCCAATGACAAAGTAACTTGAAAATTTCTGTCCTAAACATCATGTTTGCAGGGTTAAAGAACAAGAATAAATTTCTCATCCACATCCACATTGAATAAATTTCATAATCAAGACTAAATTTGTTCCATATAGTAGTAGTAGTAATAGCAATAGTAATGATAATAATAATAGTGATGATGATGATGATGAGAATAAGAAGAAGAAGAAGAAGAAGGAACCATGAGAATAATTGCGATTAACACATCAAGTACCTTCTAGGGATTCCATTTGAGTCACCAAAAGCACCACCTGGAAATTGAGGTCCAGCAGCAGGAGTCACAATATTTGTTCCAACGATCTCTATTTTCATTGGTTTACCATCAAGCTGAACACCATTGTATCTCTTGACAGCTGCTGCTGCATCTTGCCGACGAGAGAAGACTATTTCTGCTGTTCCCTAGAGAAAAGAGCTTTCTAAACCACAGCAACACAAGAAGAGTTCTCCAGTAAACCACATTAGCAAACTTGATAAATACCTTTGATCTACCACTCCTGTCATAATGTATTGTAGATCTTTTCAAGTCACCAACCTCAGAAAACAGTTCCTGCAGGAAATAAAGATATCCTTTTCTCTTGAGTAAAAAATTGACAAGGATAACGAACACCACAATGAAATAACTCAAGCACAAGCCAGAAGATAGAATCAAGGATAACATAGTGCAGGAAACGAAACTCCCTCAGCCAGTATTACAACCTATTCTCTATCTTGTACCTCACAATTTGACCAAAATCTACCAGCATACAATGCGTGCTGTCATATTTACCACATATTCATTTGGGAAGTACAGCGCATACAGAATGCATTTAAAACAAGCAAGACACGATGTTCCAGCTACTCCGATGCAGGATAAGTAAAACTAACTGGACAGATTACACTCATTCTGCTTGAAATGTTAATAATTTAAATCGTATTCTTTGTCCTACATGTGATTGAATATACACAAGAGCTTGTTTGCATAAAATTATGCATTTTAAGCCTCGAATCACGAAATTCCAGACAAAAAATCAACGAATTCAACACCAATATTGAACTAATCCACCCTAATAGAGCTAGGTAACCGAATCTCAGATCCTTTCTTTGTGTATGCGGCCCCCCCGGGGGTGGTAGCATCATCAAAGGAAAAAAATATATGCAGATGAAAGGAATATTACCTTGATATCCTCATTAGAGACACCGTAATCTAGATTGGAAATATACAGCTTGGTTCCAGTCTCAATCGCAGACGCTCGGCCGCCGCCGCCGCCGCCGACGCCGAGTTGGCCGACATAGGCCATAGCCTGATCCGAAGAAAACATGTCGTGCGTCCACACCGAGTCAGGCGCCTAAACAACCAAAAAATTAGCTTTTGAACAGTAAATAACCAGGTAGAGAGCAAATTACAAACAGAGATCGGATCTAACCTTAGGAGCGCCGTAAGGAGTGGCTCGATTGGCGGCACGGTTATTGAATCGACGGGAGGGACCGGGACCGGAGCCGCGGCCGCGGCCTCGGCCGCCACCTCCACCACTAGGTTTTTTATTCTGCTTGATTAGATCGTCAAGAGTCATGTCAAGTGCAGCGCCTGACATCTTCAATATACCCTAGGACGGAGACGAGAGGGAGAGAGACAGAGACGCCGTGGGAAATATGGGGTCGAAGAGAGAGAGGAAAAGGGACGGGTTGGGGGAAGGGGCTCAAAAGATACACAGCTCTAGGAAGAAGTAGAGAGCCAGATCGAAGTCAACATCGCGGAAGTCAGCCGACTTTAGTCAGAGTGGATCAAACTTATATGAAGAAATTACGGATAAATAATTAATAGGTTCAAATTTGGACCACTGGGTGTCGTGGTGTAGTTGGTTATCACGTCAGTCTAACACACTGAAGGTCTCCAGTTCGAGTCTGGGCGACGCCAACATCGATTGATATTGGCTTTTTATATTTTTTGGCTCCGACTTTGTATGGTAGTACATTGAAGCCAATGAAGAACTCCCTTCCATTGAGTTGGCTTTGCAGACGCGGTTTTTCAACGACAGGGGTGTCGTGGTGTAGTCGGTTATCACGTCAGTCTAACACACTGAAGGTCTCCAGTTCGAGTCTGGGCGACGCCAACATTGAATGATACTGGTTTTTTTTCTTTTTGGCTCCGAATTTGTATAGGCAGCACACTTAACCCAATGAAGGACTCCCCGTATTTATTTCTTTTGGAAGATCGAGTCAAATGTGCAAAAATGACACCAAATTATGTCGCGATATATGACTAAAATTATTGGAAATACTACCTCCCTTTTTTTATAACTGACATTTAAGATTTTACACATCAATTAAGAAAAATTTTTCATTGCTTAAATCTATACACTACTTTCCTTTTGTACCCTCATTAATTACTAGGGTTGTTACAAAGAGAGAATCAATAATTATTAGGAGTAGTAATTAAGAACCCTATATTAAAAAAGAGAGATAAAAGGATAAAATTGTGAAAAAATAATTAATAGTGTATGAAAATAATAAAACGATAGCCCTTGTCCGTCTTTGATTGGGAAGTCCACGTAGAGTGACTCTCATTGCTATCGGTGAAATGATCGTCTTCCTCTAATCTTTTGTAGAGGTATACCAAGGAAAAGCATCAAGATTACCCGTGGAAGAGCCATAGGAAGGATGGTAGCCGGGTTTCCCTCATGAGCAGACAGCCCGCCCCTATGCGCTAGCCCTTACCTGCCTTGAACTACAGGAGCGGTCTTGCATACTTACATACATATGAAAAAAAGGCTCTTTTTTAGAGAATTATTCTAGGCTTTAGTTACGTTAGAGTAAATTTCTTAAACGACAATTATAAAAAAATGAAGGGAATATGTGAAATTATTGACCAATTTTTGTCGCTGTTCTGCATTTAATACGGTTGCGGTTTATCAACAAAAGGAATCATTACGGGTGAGAAGTATACATGTTAAATCCCAAAATTTGTTATTTCTAGAATCGATGCCGCCGGTATACAATGCATTAGCTAAGAAATACGTTTTAGAAGAACCTTCAGAGAAGTGTTACCGTAACAAATGTAATACAAAAAGTAGGTCTGTGATAGAATAATAGTTGAAAAACTTTAGTATAAGAATCATAAAAACAAAAAATTTGAAAACAGGAAAACATACAATGTTGGTTGAGAAAAGAGTTGAATTGGATGGCAAGGGAGATTCCAAGACCTCTCACTTACCTGGAAAAAAAAAAAAAAAAGTGCCGGTTTTTATGGATAGAGAAGTTTCTACTAAGACATTCATCTTACTGTTAAATGACAAATCAATTGTTAGGAAAACGTTAAAAAAACCGAAACGAAACAACAAAAGAGCTCCACTGCACGCTTATTCCAACCCGAATCTCGTGAAGATTCCCTTCATGGTGTTACTCGCAAATTTTTGCCTACAAGCTAATGAAACTGAATGAAGGCAAAATCGAGCATGAGAAATGCAGCAAAAAACTAGACTTTTCTGATAAAGCTTCCATTACTAAAGGGATCAATGGCTCCAAGAAATGCAGCAAAAGAAAAGCAGTTGCCAGCTTTTGAGGCTGTAAGATCAATGTGACAATTTTACAATGCAGGAAACCAAAAACACCAAAAGGACAGGTACAGATCTCGACAAGAGAGCAAACCAGCCATTTAGAGTGTCATCACCGGCAGATAGTCAACCACATTAAGGCCAAAGGATTTTTGTAACTGGTGGCTGGGATATGATTTGATCAACAAAATTCACCAGTCCTGGCACCTAAGAAATGCAGGTTGAGCATGTCGGCAACTTATAGACTCGCAATGAACATGAGAAAATTTGACATCAATCAAATCTAGAATTACACACGTGACACGCCATAAAGAACAAATAAGATGTCGGAGACTAGGACTTCTACCCATCATAACCAACTTATCATGATTGAGCTAATGGCAAATTCAGTGCAACCGTCATCATGTCTGAAGATGCCTATTACAACTAAAGAGATGCTTGCTTGCTTACTGACCTACTTCATCCTCAATTATCCAGAGAAGGGTAACTTTTCCATCCCCAGTGCTAGGTTTATAAAAGCATTGCTATTATTTTGGCCCTTCCTCGACTTAAACAACAGAAATGCTCAGGCTAAACAAATTTCTGATGCGAAATTGAGGCAATTAATCTAAGTTCTTTCACTTGAAGCAACAAGATGTTTATAGCTCACCCTTGAGAGACAGCCCCATTATTAACTTATCTATTAGAAAAGAAGCATGCTCTGTCATGTTCAGATCGACACATCTAACCAAAGCAAATCAAGGAGACTGGAAGAACTGCCAAGGAAAACACAAATTTCAGTTTGATTGCAACTAATGTTCTTGAACCTCAGCGGTGATGTTCCACAGAATTGAGTTGTAAAAGGATAGACTATTTCATTAAATCATCCAAAAGGTAGTTCTCCTCTTTCTTAACAAAAGGAAGACCGAATTACAATGAAGATGAAGTCAAAAGGAAGACAGAGTAAAAATGAAGGAGAAGTCCAAGCAACATAATTTTGCATGGAAAGAAAAGAAATGGCTGCTTTGTTTTGTTTATCTTAGATTTTTAAGATAATTATATAATAGGTGCTTCCTGTTTCTTTAAATCATGTGATAACTGCTGCAATTTGCTGGGTAGAACAACAGGCAACAAAGGGAAACAATAACTGTAGCACTGTCGAATCAGAACTGCATTAGATCTGGAGGAAAACTCAAGCTCATTCAAGTTCATCATGAATCACATTTCCCAAGAAAAAGGCATAAGCTTGACTGTGGCACATGCAGGTACTACAAAAAGAGCAATCAAATTTTCATGCTCAGGCGGTAGATTTCTTGAGTAATTCATCGATGCATAAGGGCACTAACCTTCATCTATTCTTCCTCCTCCAATCCCCACTTTTTCCACCAGCTTTATGCTCAAGCTGTACATTTGTAATCTGGATGTGCTTTGAAACTGCTTTACACATATCATACACTGTTAGGCCGGCAACTGTAGCTGCTGTCATAGCTTCCATCTCTACCCCAGTTTTTCCAGTCGAGGCAGCTTCACCTTCAATGTCGACACTAAAATCCTGGGGATTCAGTGACAAATCCACACGAATGTGGGTCAAGTTGATGTTGTGACACAAAGGAATGAGATTACTTGTTTGCTTTGCTCCACAAATCCCTGCCATCTTTGCCACACTAAGAACATCTCCTTTTTTCATCTGCTCAGATGCAACCAGATCAAAAACCTCCCTGCCTAGAATAACTTTACAACTGGCTACAGCAACCCTCTTGGTAATCTCTTTGAGAGAGACGTCCACCATTTGTGCTTCACCTTTGGAACCAATATGTGTCAATCCAGAAACAAGTTTATTTTCTGTACAACCTTCGGATCGAATCTGAGAATCATTGAAATTCAGAGTCACGGAATGGTTCTCAGCAGAACCAGCAAGACCAGATGCAGGAGGTTCACCAAAGACAGATTCCATTTCCTGAGACAAAAACAACCGCAGGGCGTAATCAGGTCCAGAAAGCTAACAGGCTAATTATAAATTCACAATTACTGGCATATGCCGAGGCAAATCTCTGGCTACAATTACATGAATTTAGTAGAGGCAACAAAAGGTTTTCCTTCTCTAATCAAATGCAAAGACTATATGTTAATGTGTGCTTCTTAAATAAACCGGGTGTAATCATATCAATGGAAACATTCATAAATAAAAGCAATTAAGGGGCTCTTACCTTATGAATCTCTGAAATAGCATTGGCAAGACGCCTGTCAGCATCACTGCTAAAAAACCTTCTAGACCAAGGAGATCTAGACACAAATCGGCATATCATCATCATTTGTTGAGCAGCAACCTGTTTTCTGATATGGAATATCGCACAGGAAGAAAAACAATTATAATTCTCTTCATTCAAGTGAAACTAGAAAATCTTGCAAAGTAGAGAGAGATGGCATACTAAAACATAGTGAGTTTGTTTGGACAAAGAAAGTTTGCAAGATTTATTTCAGATTTTGTTTTGCTTACATCACACACACAATTCCCAATCACCTTTTTATCTCACATACATCACATCACAAAAAATGCTACACACACAATTCCCAATCACCTTTTTATCTCACATACATCACATCACAAAAAATGCTACAGTAACTGGATCAAATAAATCATCCAAATAAATTCTTATCCAAACAAACTCAGTGTTGTTTGTCTATTCTACTGCAAATTTTGGCCTCCTATTATCCGTTTATCCAATAGCATTATAGTCATCAGCTCATCAAACCATAATTATAACCTCACCAGTGCTTAATCAGTTTGAAGACCAAACTGCACTCCTATATATGCTTCACCACTCTTTCTCAAGCTCTGAAACAACCACAAGCGAAAGAAGCAAACCCCTTGTGTCATCCGTGCTTCGAATTGGAAGTTAATTGAGATGGGGCTGCCCCAATTGTGTGTTTTTCGCCACAGTACCCATGTCAGTTAGCGGATTACCTCCTTCGACAAACTCCCAGGTTTCTACAATCCAGGCTAGGTTAAATTCGGGCTTCTATTCATTAAGGATTTCTCCTTTCTTTTTTTTCTTTTGGATAAAATCAGATTGGGGTACCGACACAAATACAATATAATACCCAAGAATGAAATTTTCTCCTTTTAATGAAAACATGCGAAAGAAAGAAAGAGATGAAGCACGCAAGCAAATTGAGAGTTTACCGAGATAGGTAGTAGTGTCAGTATTCAGCTGGGCGGTCAAGGACTCTGAAACACACACCGCCACCGTTCTGTTTGAGTTAGTCGAAGCGTACTCCCGTATTTAAATTTTAAAAATGAAAACCTGCGGAGGGGATTTTTTTGTTTTGATGTGGGGGCTGCAACCATTTACACTTATTACTTTCAATTGGTAGCGCCCATTTCAAAAGTTACAAGTGCATACTTCGGATTCCAAGCGCAATTTCAGTAGCCAACAACTGACACGGCATCATCTACATGGTGCAAGACTTGGAGATCAATTTGACTTGGACAAAAATGGCACTGAACCACAAAGATCGTAATCGTGCAGCATTGGCAAAAGCATCAGGAATAAGTGGCTCCAATGTGAAATATAACATACTCATCAGTTTCGGATTTCAACTCAATTTCCGCTGACAGAAAAGTTAAAAGCCAGCAATCAAGTAATGTACATCTATTTCTTCCACAGAGTTAACGGAGAATCTGCAATTTTCATGTCAAAACAAGGGAACTAGTCTTCTGGTTTATCCTTCATGGACATGTCACAGGTTCATTAAGGCATGAAATTTTTGGCAGCATAACAAAATACCATTCAGCCAATTTGCTATAAATTACGTCAGGAACATGAATAGTCACACTGATTCTGCAAAATTTAAATTCTAAGCTGCGTGAATCTAATGGCTGTAATTAGAAAACACAAATTATCACGAAGTAGGTATCCTATATCTGCAATCAAGCAACAAGAAAACTCTACGATCAAGGGGCAATGGCAGAGACATCATCACTAGTCTATCCTTGTCTAATCAGACAAAAAAGAGAGATGATTTTGCAGTCAGTAACAGAGAAAAATCAAGATATAGGACCACAAAATTCATCAAAAAGATATATCTATTAATGGGCATCTTATAAATGCTGAAGAAGGTTCAGCATCACAAATTTAGTACCAAGTGTGTTCTTCTGAAACACTTAAAAGCAACAAGGGAGTTTCACAAAATAAGCACTTCAATTCCCACCATAGCATGATGAAAAGGCCACTCGAGAACTCTCAAACCAATAAAGTCAGAGCTACAACTCAAAATACACATCTATATCGCTTACAATTTTCAGCAAGCATAAACTCAGCAAATCAGTAGAACAACCATGCTTAGAAGTTGAGGCACAGTGCTCAATGCAATATTCTGTGAGCAGTCATTTTCAGGCAAACATAGAAGTGCTAATTGTTTAGCCAGGAGAAATGCACAATCAGCCTCAGAATGTCTAATGTCTGAATTCATGTTCAAAATTCCTCAACACCCAAACTAATGATGCAGCAATTTCAAAAGAGCTACTACAAAAAGAACCCTTGGACTAGTCTTCTTAGTACATATTTTTCTTAAGCAAAACCCAATGATTCAGCTCCAAACATCCAATCCAACAGTGAAATAAAAGAGATAATGATCAACCAACCAAAAGGCATACGCACAACAACCATTCAACTGCAAACTGGGGAAAATTTTCTGATTCCCGAGACCTGTTGACTATTAACAACAGAAAAACTCACATAGCACGGAACAAATTTCAAACTCGCCCAACAGAGATTTCAACTTGACAATACTCTCGGAACACAGATAAAGCCATTGACAGATACAAGATCATCAATTATAAAGAACAATTCAAATTTCATCACACAACAGAATTGAATTCCACAGATGCATAAGCAGAATATGAAGTGAATTTAACCAAAGGATAAATGAGAAATGAACGTAAGAAATTAGGGACAAAATTAGAAACATTCATTCATTCACTGTCAAAAGCACCTGTGTTACTTACATCCAACATCAGCAAACAAAAAAAAAAGGAACAAAATGAAAGCCTAACTCTATCATTTCCAACAAATCATCCCAACTAAGACCTCCCTAAAAGTCAAGAGCTAGTAAATTTGGTCACCGCCTTGGTCCCCTCGGACACGGCATGCTTAGCCAACTCGCCAGGCAGCACAAGCCTCACAGCAGTCTGAATCTCCCTGGAAGTGATGGTGGGCTTCTTGTTGTACCTAGCAAGCCTGGAGGCTTCCTGAGCCAATTTCTCAAAAATATCGTTGATGAAGCTGTTCATGATTCCCATGGCCTTACTGGAGATCCCGATGTCTGGGTGAACTTGTTTCAGCACCCTGAAGATGTAGATCTTGTAGGTCTCCACGCTCTTCTTCAAACGCTTTTTCTTCTTATCACCGGCGCCAGCACCGGCTTCTTTGGGCAGCTTCTTCCCGGCCTTTGGCTTCTTCTCAGCTGGAGCCTTCTCGGCGACGCTGGTCTTCTTCTCCTCCGTAGCTTTCTCTCCGGCCGGCTTCTTCTCGGCGGGCTTCTTTTCAGCTTTTGGCGCCATTGCTAAAATTAAAAGTTCTGGAAATTAACGAGGGTAGAGATACAAGAGAGATTCAATTGGAAGTGAGGTACGTAAATTGCGACCCACGAGCTGATAGGGACGATGCGGAAATGTGGGTATTTATAGAAGAGGGAGGTGTAAGCTGATTGGTTGAAAGGGAGGGATGCGGATTAATGAGTTGGACAGTCTATTGGCCGTAGATGTAGATATGAGGCTACCCGGTTATCTGACGGCTGAAAGCGGGTGCATGGAGTATCGAAACACCAAGCACGTGATCTTACACGTGGCATAATATCATTGGATTTATTCGAATGGAACGGACCGGTGACGTGCCGATGAAAGTTTGTATGTTGCAAGACGGGAGACAGGCCGGAGTGGTCACCAGACCGTTCTTGAACAGTTAACGGTCAGAATTTGACCCAAAAAATTTTTGGTGCGCGTTCGACTATTTCAACAGTAATCTGGTATTTTAGTAAATTGGCCCTCAATCGGCCATTTTAGTAAATTGGTGGAACTATGAATATGTGATTACTTCTCAGAATATGCATTTAAATGATCATACAAATAAAACATAGATAATGCATACAATTCTTACAAAACAACTTTTAGCCAAAAGGAATAAGCTAACAAATAGTCCTTCATGTATTTGCTTTGTAACTTTTGCATCCCTCACATAGTCATGTTGGTAATGATGATTTTTCGACCCTCACGCATTGGTTTTCAAAATCTTACGTCTGTTGCCTATAAAGTGATAATTTTTCATCGCTTACTAATAAAAGGCATACTAACTAGTTTGGATTAGTATTTTTAAAAATTTTTATAAAAAAAATATTGTAATAACTTGATGAATATAAGATAAAAAATAATTTACTAAAAACAAGAAATGATTTTGAAAAAACAATTAGTTTGTTTGGATTGAGATAATTTGTTTCACAAATTGCAATTACCTTTTTATTTTACATACATCATATTACAAAAAAAATTTTATAGTAAGTATATCAAATAAATCATCTAAATAAACTTTTATCCAAGCAAACTCAATGGCAATCCAAATGAAAATCGGAAGATCAAAGAAAAAAAATAAAAACATTCCTCACATTTCTTTCTTACTTTAACTAAGGCACGCAACCATTATTAAAAAAAAAAAAAACTAAGGCACGCAATAGTACTCTACGTGGCAGAAAATGACAGAGTAACCACGGGTTGATTAACATTTCCTTTGCTACTAGTGAGAGGGCTAATATTTCCCGTGTGATAAGCAATATTTTAAAAATCGGACCGTTAATCGAACCGGTGAAGTGAAAGGGTTGAGGTTCAACCGGTCGGACAGACCGGTTCAACCTCGGTTCAATGAATTTTTTTTAAAAATAATTTATATAAATATATATGTGCACAAAATAAGACATGTAATGGATAATTTAATACTTTATATGATGAAAAGTTTACTATTTTTGAATAACTTGGATTTTTAAAAATAAATTTTTAAATTATAAGTTAAAACAAATAAATTTCATCTCAATTTCAATTATATCTACCAAAAAAATCTTAAATATAATCCAAAAATATCACAATATTTGAAATTATACAAAATTCACGTCTATGAGAATTTAGACATTGTGAACTTAAATTTTAATTTACATTTTGGAATTTAAATTTACAATTTAAAAAAAGGAAATTTGGAGTTCGAAAAAAATCAAGAGAATTGAAAATAGAAATGCAAATTTGATAAGAAACAAAAAATTAGATAAAAGTGAGTGGTTGTGGTATTAAATAAATTGGGTTAAAGAAAAATAATTCTTTTTTAACTTTTTTAAATTTAATGGACAAAAACAAAATTAAAATATGGAAGAAAACATCAATAAATTAAAAATAAAGAGGTTTGATTAAAAAATGAGTGGCAAAAGAAAAGATGATAGAGAGAGAGTGTGTGTGTGAGTGTGTGTGCGTGTGTTGAAGATTAAAAAGAAAGAGTCGTGAAAGGATGATATTTTGTGAAAAAAATGGAACAAAAGAAATATGAGTGTTTGTTTTATATAAATAAGTTATCAAAAAAAACTAATAAGATGTGATAGTGCAACGGTTACTACATTGGTCTTCTATTACAAAGGTTTTGAGTTCGAATCTTGATAACTACATTTTGCAAAAAAAAAAAAAAAAGGAAAACTCAAAAACCGGAAATAACCGGTTCAAATCCGGTTCAGTGGTCAATCCGGTTTTTGACCGGTTTCTTGACAAAGTCAAACCTGGCATTGAACCGGACCGGAGCCATGGCCGGTTCGCGTTCAACCGGTCGAACCGGCCGGTCCGGTCCGGTTTTCAAAACACTGGTGATAAGTTGCTTAATTTTTAGTCATTATATATTTTTTATAATGTAGAGAGTCATATAATTGTTATAAGTCTGGCTTGAATTACAAAATAATAGTATGGTAAATTGGTTTGGTGAATATTGTATTAATAGTTTTGTGTAGTATAGAGGGTATTTTGCAATATAATTGTTAATAAAGTACTATAATTGAGACAATGCAGTGTCGATATTTTGTGTGGTATGATTTGTATAAATTATGTGGTTTGAGTGAGATAATTATAAAGATACACATCTATATTTATGTATATCTCTATTACTCACTAAGTTTCGTAAATATAGGCCTATTTCCTTTTTAGCACAAATTAAAACATTTAATCAATATAATCACAACAATTATTTTTCTTTCATATTTTTGTAAAATGCTGCTTACTAATATTAGATCATTAATCCACATTAAGAGCCATGTATTATTACATTTATTTTTAAATTTACAGTATTTTGATTTTTTTAATGTAAGAAAAAATCTAATTAATGTTGCATGTTTGACTAAAAGAATAATAAAAAAAATAGCATACAACATTGCCTTTCAATTTAGAGCAATTTAGCGCCATTAGTAAAAATGAATGTGCTAACAATTTTATAATAATTATATATATATATATACATTAAATATGGGTATATATCTAACAATATAAAATTGAGAGTTGCCCTATAAACAGTGTTTTTTTGTCAAGCGATTATCCTGCAATTATTATTGGATGTCTGGGCTATTAATAAATAACAAACTAATTATTTTTTTCAGAGAACGAAGAGAATAAGAATGAAAACAAGGGCATTAAAAATTTGTAATAATTATATAGAGTAAATATGGATATATAGACTAATACATCTTTATAATTGTATGTTTTAAAAAGTAGTAGGATTAGAAACCATTTTTAGTCCAAACCCTTGACACCTTAACCGATTTTGGTTGATTGTGATAACAATGCTGGATTTTTTTATTTTTTTAACTGTTGTTCAATTTTTGGGAATCGTGTAGTCAAAAGCTACTGCTGAACAAGCTAAACAACCACTGCATTTTACAAAACACTATTCTATTTCATGTTTTTGCAATATATGCATTCATTTTCTACAAACAATTTTATTTCATGTCACAATAATAAAATCCATTTTTTAGAGTCACTATAGCCAATAATAATTTATTAATTATTTCATCAATAATTGTGTATTTACAGGATAACTGCTTGATCATAAAAGAACTATTCATTATCCAACTCTCCCTCTTATACAGTTAGATAGATTAAATTAGATAGCTATATTAGATATAGTTAGATTATATAGATTATATATATATATATGTTATAATATGGTATAATAATTGTTAGATATATGATTGGTCTTAGCGATACACATACACTGCCCTGGAAAGATATGGTGATGGTGACGATCCTTGAGTGTGAAGACACGTGATGTACCATTCCCTAATCTATGCATCATAATAATGCATTTTATGCATGCCACCGCCACTTTTTTTTTTTCTGGTTTTAATCTAATTCATTTAAGACCAATTGACGAAAATAGCCTCCGCATCTAACAATAATTACAGCATAATTGCTTGACCAAAAAGGAACTATTCATTATCCAACTCTCCCTTTTATATATTTAGATATTCTCTCGAATCGAAAGGCAGACGAGGGCGCAATTTTTCGCACCTTGACTTCCACAATTCGGGAAAGAGACAAAACATTTTCTTAAACTATAAACTAGCTCAAAATTGGTAACAAAGCTAATTTCTTTCATTTGAACTTGAAGTTTTCTCCCGAAAACCATGTCAACACACTGCACCCCAAAATTTCAGCTGATTTACAACTTTCAAATGCAAAATACAAACCGAAGGAATAAAAAATCAAATCTAATAAGGTTTTCAACTTCCAAGCACAAAAACACAAATCCACAGAGGAACCAAAAATTCAAGTCCAACAGGAATCCTTGACATGTACTACAATCCTATTGAATACAAAATTTACAAGGTATTCCATTGTCAGTTGTTAGTTCTATACACAAATCCTTTCCACGCTCCTCCAATCCTCATCAGTCATCCTATCATCCCTTTCAATAGATTTTTACGGGCCCACAAATTGTGATGAAGATCCTAATTAAAATATTGGGCGTGTCAAATTTGGGCTGAAGTGCTAAACCATGCTCAAAGGTGAGGCAGTTTGGGCTTGGTTATCCCGGATCCATACTGGCCAGCCGCTAGACGCCATTCGCCACTCGCACCGAATAGAGTACACCAGAGCTAAAACTAGGGGAAGCCGAGAAACTACTCGGCCGTGGGCAGAGATGAAACACCGTCTCCGTCGCCGTCTCTGCCGTCCCTTCTCATCAATCCCGATTCCAAGACCCAACCAAATATCTGTATTCCAAACCCCCCAGAAAACAACCATTGATGATGACGAAAAATTCATTTCTATCTTAAACGACATCGTGCGAGGCAAGGAGAGCTGGAAATCCGCCTTCACCAACCCCTCCATCTCAGCTCACCTGAAGCCTCACCACGTTGAAAAAGTCCTCATTTCCAATCTCCACGACTCGAGGTTAGCTCTCCGCTTCTTCAATTTCTTGGGCCTCCACAAGAATTTCCACCACTCAACTACGTCGTTTTGTATCCTCGTCCACTCTTTAGTTAGTTCCAATCTTTACTGGCCTGCCTCTTCGCTTATACAAACCCTTTTGCAGAGAAATTTAAATCCCTCGTTAATTTTTGAGCATTTTTATAATTGTTATAGAATATTGAGTTTTTCTTCTAGTTCGGGGTTTGATTTGTTAATTCAAAGTTATGTTCAAAATAGAAGAGCTTTGGATAGTTTAGTGATCGTGAAGCTGATGAGGGAGTGTAAGTTAGTGCCCGAGATTAGGACTTTGAATGCAGTTTTGAATGGTTTAATTCGAATTAGGCGGTTTGAGATGGTTCTTGAGTTGTTTGATGATGTTATAGGCGGACTGGGGCTTCGGCCTGATGTATATATGTGTACGGCGTTGGTTAGGAGTTTATGTGAGTTGAAGGATTTCAAAAGAGCTGAAGAGATGGTGAGTTGGGTTGAAAATGGTGGTTGTGAATTGAGTGTTGTTATGTATAATGTCTTGATTAACGGGTTGTGTAAGAATGGGAGAATTTTGCGTGCAGTTGAGATTAAGAATTCGTTGAGCGCCAACGGCTTGGGAGCTGATTCCATTACATACTGCACGCTTATATTGGGTTTTTCTAAAGTGCGTGAGTTTGGGGTTGCAAAGGAGTTAATAAATGAGATGGTGGAGTTGGGGTTTGTTCCCAGTGAGGCTGCTGTGTCGAGTGTTGTTGATGGGATGAGAAGGAATGGTGAGATTGCAGGGGCTTACGACTTGGTTTGTAAAATGGGGAGACTTGGGATAGTGCCTAACTTGTTTGTATACAATGCTTTGATGAATTCTTTGTGTAAAGATGGGAAATTGGATGAAGCAGAGTCACTTTTTGTGAGAATGGAAGAAAGGGGGTTGCTTCCAAATAATATAACTTATTCTGTTATCATAGGCTCGCTTAGCAAATGTGGGAAATTGGATACAGCATCTAGCATCTTGGCCAAAATGCTTAATGCTGGGGTAGAAGTATCCGTGTATCCTTATAATTCTTTGATTAGCGGACAATGCAAGTTGGGAAAATTAAGTGCTGCAGAGTCTTTGTTTAATGAAATGATCAATAAAGGACTGACTCCAACTGTTGTAACCTATACATCGTTGATAGATGGCTACTGCAAGGAAGGAGAAGTTCACAAGGCTTTGAGGATTTATCATGAAATGACTGGAAAAGGAATTTCACCAAATACTTATACCTTCACTGCGCTTATTTCTGGCTTCTGCCATGCAAATCTGATGGGGGAAGCAACTAAGGTATTTAATTTGATGGTGGAAATGAATGTTATTCCTAATGAAGTTACTTATAATGTCTTGATTCAGGGGCACTGCAAGGATGGAAACACAGCAAGGGCCTTTGAGTTGCTTGTTGAGATGGTGAAAAAGGATCTTTTACCTGATACATATACTTATAGGCCTCTGATAAGTGGCCTTTGTCTGGCAGGTAGAGTAACTGAAGCCAGAGAATTCTTTGACAACATCCATCGGAAGCATTGCAAGCTAAACGAGATGTGCTTTTCTGCCCTTCTGCATGGTTACTGTAAGGAAGGAAGGTTGAAGGATGCACTGAAAGCCTGTCGGGAAATGGTGGAAAGTGGAATACACATGGACCTTATATGTTATGCTGTACTTATATGTGGAACTTTAAAACAGCATGATGCTGATAAATTATTGTGTGTTATGAAGGAGATGCATGACCAGGGATTGAAGCCTGATGATGTAATTTACACAAGCATGATTGATGCATATGGTAAAGCTGGAGATTTAAAGACTGCGTTGGGATATTGGGACATAATGGTGCATGAAAACTGCATTCCAAATATTGTGACGTATACTGTAATGATTAATGGTCTGTGTAAGGCAGGATTGATTGACAAGGCTGAGAATCTTTGTAAAGAAATGCTAGCTAGTGGTCTGATTCCTAATCAGATTACTTATGGTTGCTTCCTTGATCAGCTCACTAGAGAAGGGTGCATGGTGAAAGCAATGGAACTACACAATGCAATGGTCAGAGGTTCTCTAGCAAACATCGTCACGTACAACATAGTAATTCGGGGTTTATGCAAGTTTGGCCAAATTCAAGAAGCTGCTAAGACCTTGGCTGAAATGATAGACAATGGTATTTCACCTGATTGCATTAGCTATTCGACAATCATGCATGAGTACTGCAGCAGAAGGGATTTCCAAGGAGCTTTAAGGATATGGGAAGCCATGCTGAATAGGGGTGTAAAACCTGATAGAGTAGCCTATAATATCGTTATATATGGGTGCTGTATCGCTGGTAAGATGGCCAAAGCTTTTCAATTGCTCGATGAAATGAGAAGAGGACGTGTGGAGCGAAAGCAGGCAATAAACTTGATTGGGAAGTTCAGTCCAGTCACATGTGACTAGATTTAGATAATACTCTGTAGTTAGATTCACAAACCTTACTGGCCGACCTTGTGACATTCTTTAAAATTGCAACATTCAAGGTCATGTTTTTCTGGTGGACCATGACCTAAATGGCTCCCGATGTCTTCAATGCTATGGGATGATGGGGAGAAAATGTGTACAACTCTTATTCACATTTGTTAGTGTAAACTGGATTCAGCAGCTAACAGCTCAATTGCTCAAATGGGAAGTTTTAGAAAATTTTCTGACTCGTCATGTCCGAGCAAAAGCTTGAAAGTTGAGAGTTGAAACGTAACGATGTGCACTCCCTTTGAGGTTTGCAAAATAAACTCCTATCCAAACACGCTCAAAATATCTTGTAGGAAGGAATGCAAATATGCAAAGCATAAATAGTACAAATACTGGTTATCCAAGTGCAGTCTCGTGGCACAGTTTCCACAAACAACAAATCTTCCAATAAGAGCGAAGTGACATAACTTGATCTAAATAAGAACAAGTCTATCAGAGGCTAATATCATATCTTAGCCAGGTTCAACCTCCCAAGAGAACTATTAACATTTGCTCTTATAGCAAGTGACACAACAGAAATTCACTGCAATGCAAGAGGTTTTTCAAGTTCAGTTGGCACGACTCTTGAAAACATCAAGACCCATTTCTGTTGGATCAGTTGCTTGCAGCTCTACCTGGATACCATCCAATTCCCTCTTAAACCTGTCTTTGGAGCTTGCATAGATCATTTTGCTTCGCACTTTTGATGTATCCGGAGACCTTAAATCAAATAAAGAATCAGAAAGGAGCAGTTATAGTCAGTAAACAGAATATGAAGGGTAACAAATTGGCAAACCAAATTTTTTTAAGAAGTATTTTCTAGAATAACAAATTGATATGCAAAAATACCAGGCAATAAAGAAAATCCTGCTCTTTTGGCAATTCTCTGCAGTCACAAAATCGAAATCAAAAACCGCATACCGACACTCATCAGCAGGAAGGCTAGCAGCAAAGTCCTCGTAGCTTTGACCAGGCTCACCAACCTTTTCCACAATTACCTGCTTCTGCTTCTCCTCAATCTTGAATACTATAAATCTGTACGTCCTTTTTGCCTTCAACTCCAAAAATTTTAATTTACAATCATCATGCACAGCCATACCTGATGCTGCATTAGCCTATAGATAACAGATAAATTAAGTATAGAGCCACAAAGACAAAGATGGAGGTGCACATGTAACACAATGATATCAACTGTCAGCCTGCAATGAATAGATAGTAAGAAACCAACCTAACAGAAGAAAACTCACCAGAGCCAAGTGAGACGAACTCTGGAGCGAGGTAAAAACAGGAAAATGGCTAATGTAGACAATAGAGGCAAAAATGAATGAAATTGAGACTTCAGTTTTTTATTAAAGGGAGAAATGAATCGTTTATTATCATTTCTCCCTGAATTAAGAAAATGAATGACACATCTGATCTTTTTGACCTGGTAACAATTGACCTGGTAACAATGACTAGTTCACAGTTAGATATCCACTGTCTCTATTTGATCCTAATAATGAAGGTTAGAGAAAAAAGAAAGGAAAAAAATCATGAAATAAACAAAATCTGACAAGAAATTAGACAGCCTTAAGCCTGCTTAATTGAGAAGGCCTTGGGCCTCACTACATTGTGCACTTACTATAGTTATAATCCATCAAAGTTGGCCCAAAAAAGCATAAAATCTACATTGACGTTCTATTTTTTTAGCTATAAGAGGTTGCTCAATGTGTTGCACCATGCTCAATAGGCTTGTGAATAAAAAGAGACCAAGTCCAATCAGAACAAGAACCTTAAGAAGTGTTTAGCATAGAACAAATGTTAACTTCAACAAGCTCAATGGAAACTTCGTGGGGAACTAAATCACTCAATTGACAGATGCCTTGCATGATCCAAGCAAACAGAATCCACATATGCAACTAATACAATAAACATGGCATAAATTGTTAGGAATTGATCACCTCACTAAAAACTTTTAGTTCAAAAATGTGAGAGAACAAGCACATTTCCACCATTTTCAGATGCTAGAAGATGGACCAGCAAAACTGTACAGGTCCCAAAAAATAGGGAAAAAGAACTGCAATTACGAAAATAAAAAACAAGTCGTATTCCAAAAAATGGCACAAGTAAATATCTTCCAGAAGAGATCAGGCAGCTTAAGCAAGCCTAAACCAACTTCGGGTCCTAAGATCGATGGTCGAAAATTCAAGGTAAATCAGATCCGTGAGGTGAAACTCAGAGATAACAAACCAAATCTCAAAAGCTGCAGCAAATAAACTAACCTCGACGTTTTTACTGATCACAAATCAAAAGGCCAAAAAAAATTGAAAGGATAAAAACAAAACAAAAAAAAAATCCTCCCTATTCTTATTGAATAGAGTAAATATACACGGTAATAGGAGAAGTATGCTAGTTAAAAGGAAAAAAAAAAAAAGAGAGAACAGGGGAAAAAAACACAATAAACCACATAGTAACTTTTTCTATATTTAGGAGTAGAGATTGAGTTGAAAAAGCACTGACCATGGTTAAAGACTGGTGATCGGAGTCGGAGGAGAAAATGGAGGGAGGGAAGAGAATTTAGAGCTGAGTTGATTTCGGAGCGGAGACACTTGCTGAGAGAGATATAAGACTGAGAGAAGCCTTTTTCTTTCGACTGAAGGAGTCTTCTGTAAGAAAATGCAAGAAGGAGACTTCTGTATTTTAATCCAAGGAATAAAGAAATCAATAGGGAAATTTTGAGGGCAGCGGCTTGGGTGGGCACCAGTGGATGTTCGTCCTACTGACTAGACTGCTAAATATCATCATCATGGCGGTCATGCATCATAGCTCCAGGGGGTTAAAGATGGTCGGGCCAGTTACGATATGACGCGTGTTTTATCTGAATTGTCTGATATGCCCCCGTTGGCGTGACCCTTTGGAGTTTGGACTGGCCTGTCGACGGGCCCGGGCCCGGATCAAAATTTATTATTCCCGATCCAGACCCGACATACTATATTGGATCCGGGATCCGATCCATTTCTCCGACAGGTCTTCTACTCTGTGTTTTAGATTCAGATTCGACGAGTCTCGGATTCAGATCAGGTCTACTCAAACAAATCTATCAAAGTTTATAATTTCTAACAAAAATGAGAAAAATATATATTTGTAAACTAATTTCTAACTAACAGCAAAAAAAAATCAAATAAGAGAATAAATCAAATTGATCGTACTCAAATACATCACCCTAATCAAATCATATTGATAAATATATATTTTTAATTATTAATCTATTTATATCCGGATCCGGATCGAATACGAGTTGAAATACTATGGGCCTGTTTGGAACCTGAGTTTTTTGGGAGTTTGTCTAAAACTTTACTGTAGTGCACTGTAGAAGTTTTTGAAAAAATTTTGTAGGAGTTTTTGTAAGGTGAAAAACTTTTTTGTAGAAGTTTTTGAAATGTTACTGTAGACGTTTTTTGGATTATTTTTAGAGGTATTTTTAAAACATATTTTTGAGTATTTTATAATTTATAATATTTATATTTTTACATTTTTACATTTTTAAACATTTATGCATTTATAATACATTTATAAATATTTAGAAATAAATATATTTATATATTTATATAAAAATATATAAATGTAATATATTATATATAATACGTAATATACATATATTTATAAATATATAAATGTATAAATAATATAAATAATATAAATGTATAAATTATAAATGAATATTATATAAATGTATAAATTTATATGGTGATTATGTATAAATGTATTAATATAAATGTATAAATGTATAATTAATATTGTTTATAATTTATAATTTTTATTGTTCAAATATTTATATGCATTTATAATACATTTATGAATAAATATATTTATATATTTATATAAAAATATATAAATGTATTATATTATATATAATACATAATATACATATATTTATAAATGTATAAATGTATAATTAATATTGTTTATAATTTATAATTTTTATTGTTTAAATATTTATATGCATTTATGCATTTATAATACATTTATAAATATTTATAAATAAATATATTTATATAGTTATATAAAAATATATAAATGTATTATATTATATATAATACATAATATACATATATTTATAAATGTATAAATGTATAATTAATATAAATGTATATATTATAAATGAATCTTATATAAATGTATAAATTATAATTTATAAATATATGTGATGATTATGTATAACTGTATTAATATAATTAATATAAATGTATAAATGTATTAATATTATGTATAAATGTATAATTAATATTGTTTATAATTTATAATTTTTATTGTTTAAATATTTATATATATTTATGCATTTATAATACATTTATAAATAAATATATTTATATAGTTATATAAAAATATATAAATGTATTATATTATATATAATACATAATATAAATATATTTACAAATGTAATAATTGTATATTATTATAAATGAATATTATATAAATATATAAATTAATATATTATAAATATATAAATATATAATATTATGTATAAATGTATTAATATAATTAATATAAATGTATAAATGTATTAGTATTATGTATAAATGTATAATTAATATTGTGTGTTAATATTATGTATAATTGTATATAAATATACATAAATATATATACATAAATGTGTAATATATATAATATGTCTTATATATATTAAATATATAATATTTATATAAATGTATAATTACATATTAATGTTAATATTAATTTATATGGTATATATTATTTATATAAATATATAAAAATATATATTTAAATAAAATAAAATATTTATAGTATGTTTAAATAAATATATAAATATATAATATATATAATAAATTTTTGAGGGTGAGGGACTCAAAAATTAAAAAAAAATTTTTGAGATTACCGGCGGCGCCGAGATAGGTGGTGGAGGTGGTGTCTGGTGTGGTGGGTTGGGTGAGGGAGGAAGAAAAGTTTTTGAGAAATTTTTTGTGTATAGATTTTTGAAATGTGTAGGTAAAAAACTTTGAAAAGTTTTTTGGGGTTCCTGTAGCAAAAGTTGTTAAAAAACTAGTAGGTAAAAAACTTGGTAAAAAACTAGGGTGCCAAACAGGCCCTATATTCCGTATCCGACCCGTTTTTCGTTTGACAAAATGGATCCGAGTTCAAGTTCGGATAACGGAATTAAATCCCTACCGTACCCAAAATAATTTGACGAATCCAATCTGCGTTGGCAGGCCTACTCTAGACCCACCCTCAGGACCCTTCTTTTAGAAGATGTTTGAAATCCTCTCACGTCTCTCTATTTGTTATGGTTACATGTTATGGGAGGTATTTGGATTTTTAAATTATCAATTATTCTAATGTTTAAAATGTATTTATATAATTGATGAATTACAAATTCAAATATCTCTTAAGAAAGTTAAACAATTAGAATGATTTGACTGAATTTCAACTTCATACTCAAATTCCTCAATCCAACAAAACCTTATTTTAATTTGGCTTGTTATATTAGGGTTGGATTTGGCTTAGAAGTGCAAAAGAGTCGAACTATTCACAAGTAACTCATTCAATAACTGGACTTGTCGAGTTCAACCCACTCATTTGAACTCACGAATCAAGCTTAAATTTCAAATTCTAGTACTTAAAGGCTTAACGAGCTCATTTGAGTTGTTGCATTTTTAATTAAATTATTAATAATACAAAATTACTCTTTTAAGTACGCTGTTTGTGAAATTTACTAAAAAAACTTAAAACCACTAAATAAGCTCAAGGTCAAGTACTTAAGCTTGATTAGGTTTAACAACTATTTAAAACCTTTTTTGAGTCGAGTTTGAATTCAAATAGAAACCTTCTAAGTTGAACTCAAGTTTCAATTCTCAAATATTCGAGTTCAACTCAACTCGAATGCACCTCTACGCGTGAATAAGATATTGTTCACTTTGATCAGATCTCACAAGTCATGACAATTGGAACGAATTGACAGATATCAAATGAGAGCTTGTTAGTTGCTCTTTTTTTCAGCCTGTCCCTCTGAATTAATTACTTTAACGTGTTAGCTTATATTCCAATTTTATGTGATTTCTCATTGTTAAAATCTTCAGAATACTATAGCCTGAACCAAAAGCATCGCACACAATCTATTAAGCTTGAGTTGGCACCATGTAGCAACGGAAACCTGAGCTTTCAATACCCAACTCAATATTAAGCTTGAGTTGGCACCATGTAGCAATCACATCCTAAGACAATAACAGCGAAATAAAGATTGAGTTTCCGTGAAATGTTACTTCAATGTTCAAACCCACCACCACCATCACCTGTCTCCTTTTTGAGCTTTTGGTATAGTGTCTAAAGTTCATCGATTGACAAACGACAACTTGCAAATTGCCAGTTTCAAGAACAAGGGTCTTTGCTGTTTCATTACTGTACAATGTAAGAAGGTGGTGCAATTCGGTTATGCAAGGGTGTGTAATAGCCTTGAAGTAAAAACTAAAAAGCACAAATTCTTTTCACGACCGTTTCTGACTTCTTTGATTCTTTCAATTTCAAGAAAAAAACATGGCTAGGCTGACGGCAATCGGACTTTAAAAAGCCCTCAATCTGATTTCATGACAATGAGGATAAACAAGTTAATTTTGTTGCAATTAAAATTTTTTTATTGCATGTCTACTACTAACTTAAAAAAGGGGGAAAAAAAAGACTACAGTATGATGTGAGAAAAATGTATAAATGGCTTTGCTTAGATTCTCCATTTGAAAAACAAATTTTTCATAAACACGATGTTATTGTAATGCATAAATAAAAACAACTCAAAAATATCACACGTATACAATATATAAAAGGATAAAAAACAAAAAAATCCCTGTGGTAAATTTAATATACAAAAAAATCACCTTGTGGTTTCAAAATATACAACATGACACCTCATATTTTAAACTAAATTGTAAAGGTGACAGAATCCACTAAACTTAACGAATATGACTTATTGGAATCTGAAAAAAAAAGTATACATAATTTTTAACAAATATATCTATTCTACCCCTTAACTCTCAATTCTATCTATTTAGAGAATAAAACAAATGAATTTTTTGGGCTGTCTTTTGCTTAATTATATTAAAGCATTTTGGCCATTTCATCCATTTCCGTTAAGTTTAACGAATTCCGTCACTTTTACAATTTAGTTCAAAGTATGGGGTGTCGTGTTGTACATTTTAAAACTAAAGGGAATTTTTTTATATATTAGGTTGATTACGGGGGACTTTTTTATTTTTTACCATATATAAAAAACAACTCCAAATATACAAAAAAAATTAAAAAATAAAATCTACAGTATCTTTTTCTTCTATCTATCACTACCACCATTACCCTCTCTTTTCCACCTCCCTCTCTTTCCATCTCGTTCATCTTCATTCTTCTTTTTTCTTCCTTTCTTTCCTCATCTTCTCTTCCCTTTCCCTTTCCCGCCACACCCTAGCTCCTTCCTTCTAGCCTCAACCAGATCGAGGCCTTTGGTCGCGATCTGGTCTTAACAAGGCCAGATCGAGAAGGGAAGGGGTGGCGTGTAGCGAGAAAGGGAAGGAAAAGGCATAGGCGGAAGGGAAGAGAGGAAGGGAGAAGACGGAAGGAGTAGGGAGAGAGGGAATGGTGACGGTAGTGGTGGTCGGTGGAGTGTTATTTTTAAAAATTATCCTAAAAATTTTTAAACTTTAAAAATATTCTAAAATATATCCAAAAAACCTAAAAAAATGCTGTTAAAAATATTTACAGTAAAAGCTTTTCATATACATTATTACAATAAAATATTTCAAAAATACTTTCAAAAGCAACTAATCCAAATGGAGCCACAATTATTTGACCAAACATTGAATGTCAATGCGAATTCAATTTTCCTCAGGGTTGACTTCTAGGTGAATAATTTCATCCAAATCCAAACAATTAAAATTACAGTGGCTCAAAACGAAAGCATGTGCGGGGCTTAACCCAAATAACGTGTCCAGCTTGTAAAAGGGCAACAATGGTTTGGGCAAGTTGTTGGGCTTGGGTTAGGTTTTCCTACTCCGTGAAAGATCAAAGGTTCTGAGCTTAGGCCGTCTGAGATCAAAAGTCTGTAAACAACAAACACCTGGTTGGGGGAATGAGTTTTTGTGTAATTGCGTAGTACGACAAACTAAAATTTGTTTTTTTTTTAAATTTTGCGCCAGAAAAAATCATTTCATTTTCTTCGGTAACAACCAGAATACTCAAATAATTCTACAGAAAAATAAAAGATAATAGAGACTGAAATTTTTTTTTTTAAAAAAAAAACAAAAGTTCAATAACGCGAAACAAATTTTGCAAAACATAGAATTGGTTGTCTATTTGTGTGGCCTCAAATCAAAGATAATTTGCCTGTCCTTTCATTCAAACGAAATAACAGATCAACAAGTTTTCAAATTGATTAATTAATGAATTAATTGTACGTGTGTATTTGGCTTCAGATTGGAGCATGAGCGCCGGAAGCTATAGAAATGCACGGTGTTTCCATATTCCAAATTGAAACGCCGATTTCACCATGCAACATCATGTCATTCTCAATGTTAAACTCTTTTATGGTGACTCTTAAGACACATCTTACAAATACTAAAAGCTTTCCATCATACTGAATCAGTTAATTGCGTTTGATGAAATACTCGCATTATGATTTATCAGAGTCGCAGTTTTGGAGAAAATTTTAAAAATTTTGTGTAATAAGTTTCTTAACAACCTCTTTACGGCCCATAGATTACATTTTTAAGGTATTACATCATTATTTTTCTAAATTGTCCATTAACTCTTTCAAGTCACTATTTTCTTATTCTTTATGTTTCATTTACATTGAAAATTTGTTGACTTTGATGCTTCCTTTTCATTCTCATGCGTTTTAGACTAATCTTCTGCGTACGCTTCAATGTTAGTAGTATGTTTGGATAGAATTTTTAAAAAAAAAAATATTTTTGCGTACATCATAAATACATTTCTTAATTCACTTTTTTATATTTGCAATATTTATCTCACATATATCATATCACAAAGGTGATACAACAGTTATTTCAAATAATTATTTGGAATAATACTCTATCCAAACAATTGCTAGTTTTGGTTACATGCACTTCCTAAAAGCATATGATCACATGATACTTCAAAAAGCTGAAAACCATGAAATTTGAGTTCATATAGGGTTTTATAATAGTTAAAATACTTAAATTGTGACCAATGTATTATATAAATACACACATTAATAATTATTACACGAATTTGAGTTCTTTGTACAATTGTGAAAAACTTTTGATGGCTCGAATAAGACCCATAGTTGTCAAAATCGCGATCCGGATAACCAAAATCGATCCGGATCGTATTCAGAGTCGCAAATCATATTAATCTCTGCAGGATCGCATAGCATCGTAGCAGAATCGGTAGGATCGTATAATCGTAGGATTGGTAGGATCGTACGATCCTACAATTTTTTTAAATTTGTGAAATACGAAGCTCCATTTTGCAAGTAAATGAAAATATTTGTGGTATATTTATAATTTATCAAAGAATTGCAACATTTAATTGCAATTAGGAGCTTTTGATAGGATCTTACGATTCTACGATCCGATCATGTGAAACTAAAATTGATCCTACGTAGGATCCCGATTTTACAAACCTTGATAAGACCATATGAACGAGCCTTTTTTTTTTTTTTTTAGCAAGAGCTGGGCTTGATTTTAGCTTGAATCAAATGAATTTTAATTTGACGGTCCAGGTCGGCCCTATCGTGGCGGCCTGATTCAAACCGCCAAAAGTATGGTACAGTTACCACAAAAAAAAGGTGCAACAGCATTGGTCTGTATTTTTTATTATTTTCTCTCGCATTTATATACTTTTTTTTAATTAACATTATTATTTTAGAAGTTTAATAACTGAAGTACATATTAATGAGAGCGTTCAGTGGACAAACTATTATGGAAAGCTTGATGTACATTTCCTTGATGACCCAAAAAAATGGGGCAATGTTATATGCTCTCCCCTTATATTATTTACACTCCTTCCATCCCATTTTGCATTTTGATGAGACTGCATTATTCCTACCTTAATTTCTACTCCTCGCCTAAAAACTAACTTTACCGGATTTTCTCTTACATTCTAAAACCAATTAATTATTCCATTACACATTAAAATGGCTAATTTAAAATTATCATTGACATGTATTATGGATTTTTCTACAAAACTTTATGGAATTATATAATGCCAAAGATCAATCTAGCAATGTAATATGAACAGATTCCAAACTTCAAGATACATAAATAAATCCAAAACTTCAAAGATGGCCAAAAATTGAGTACAACTACAATGTCTCGTAACTACAGAGAGAGTGGAGTTTTCTAGTATACTTCAATAAAAGAAATCAGAAAAGAGGTAATGCGGTTTCATCAAGATGAAAATGAGACAGTAATAGTGCAAAAAACATAAATGAAGTGCAAATAATGGTTGATCATTATTACCAAATTTAATTAGCTCGTGTATAGAATGCAAGTTTGTAATTAATGATCCTTGGTATCATCACCTTTTTTTTTGTATCCATTTTGTAATATTCACGGTAAATTTGGTTCGATGCATTGTAGATGCCAATTTTATTATTTTTTTTGAAAAGGTAGATGACAACTTGCACTGGCTCGAGGATACAGATTGTTGCTTATTGGAACAAAAATTTGAGTTTTTCATTTTATTTTGCTTTTGCATTCAGCATGGCAAAACAAGTAGCAGTGGTGCTCGTTAAAACAAAAGTAAACAACGGAACAACTACTTTAGCTGAAAACCACAAAAAATGTGACAGCCAACAGATCAAGAGTAGGTACTTGTTAGACAGAGAGATCGGGGGATTTGATTCCAACAGCGAACCAAAATATTGCTAAGGAGTGAAAGAATTTGAGGATTTGAAAGGTTATTCCTATATAGGGCAATTAAAAATTCATGAACTTTGCCATTCCTCTATAATTTAGGCATGGGAAGGAGCCTCCCTAGTTTTAAAATGGAGCAATCCATTTTTTTAAAAAAAAAAAAGCCGGACGAATTAGCATCGAGAGAGCGGGAGAATGGGCAGCATGCTTTTTTTGCCCCGACTCAAAAACATACGCAACCCAAAATTCAAATTCGAACTCGCTTCCTATTGGTCCGTTTAAAAGCACGCGGATCGACCCTCAAAAGTTTTGTTACCGTTGATTAACTCATAATCCAACGGCGAAAACCTCGTCGACCAAAGAAACTAAAATGATCGAGACACCGCTATATATACCTCCGTCGTCAACACTCACCATCGCTCCTTCTCTCTCATCCGAATCGTCACTAGGAGAAATCATTCACCCCCTAATTTATTACTCTACCTCTTTAGCTTCTCCAGGGTTTTAATCGTCATTTCAGATGGAGGCAGCCGGAAAAGTGAAGAAAGGCGCCGGAGGAAGGAAGGGCGGTGGCCCTAAGAAGAAGCCTGTCTCCCGTTCAACTAAGGCCGGTTTGCAATTTCCGGTTGGCAGAATCGGCCGTTACTTGAAGAAAGGTCGTTACTCTGAACGTGTAGGCACTGGAGCTCCGGTCTACATGGCTGCCGTCCTCGAGTACTTGGCTGCTGAGGTAATTATTTCCCTCCCTCCGATGTTTTTTTCCCTCGCATTATTTGCTCCTGATCTATAGGTAGTTTTTCTTGGCATGAATATTGAGTTAGGGTTTATCTGAAACTCAAGTGTATTGTTAATTTTTTTCAGTCTGTTGGTGCTTTTTCTTAGCTAGATTCGTCCATTTTTACTTCAGTTTGGCTTGATTTTCTTGAATTTTTGAGGACTGCTGTTTTAGGGCTTAATTGTTGCCCCCTAGATTGTGTATATCGGATTAGCCCTAATTTTCGATTTGTCTGTATTATAGGTGTTGGAATTGGCTGGAAATGCTGCTCGTGACAACAAGAAGAACAGAATCATCCCAAGGCACGTGCTATTGGCTATAAGGAATGATGAAGAGCTTGGAAAATTGCTGGCTGGTGTTACTATAGCACATGGTGGAGTGTTGCCCAATATCAACCCTGTCTTGTTGCCCAAGAAGACTGATAAGGCCACCAAAGAACCTACCAAATCACCCAAGGCCACGAAATCTCCATCCAAAGCTGCCAAATCCCCTAAGAAGGCTGCTGCTGCTTAGATCCTTCTGATTTTTTTCTTTTTGATTGACCTTAGTTTTCAGTTGTATCTAATTGTGGGGTTAGAAGTTGTCTTTGGTTTCGATAAGGAAGAGTTAGATCACAGGGTCATATTGTAATTCATAGTTCTGGTGTCTAGTGTATTTCAGCTGCATTATTGATGAATGAAACCACTTGTTTCTGCTATATGTTTGCTGGTGAGTTAATCTATTTGTTGGTTTTGGATCTTGGTATTTACTGACTTTTGGTCATGGTTCTTAAAGTAATCACGTGGATTCATGGATTTTTATTTTCCTGTTTAAATTTGGGAACTTGAGATTTGAACTATTAAGGATAGTTAGTTGTTATATGAAGCTTCAACTAGATGAATCAATAAGCATTCAGCTATTTGCAGTTCTGGGTTCTTCCCCAATATGGTTTGGTTGGACTACACGTTATTGTACAATTTATTTATACACATTGATTTATTTACATCATGAATATATTTTTTGATTATTTTTTTATTTCATATTAAAAATGTGTTATAATATTTTTTTATAAAATTATCTCAAATAATTTATTATTCAAACACGCTCGGTTTTCTTTACCTACAACTGATAAATTTCCGCTAGTTAGTTCTGTATGTATAATTTTCCGAGCTAGCTACCTAGGCAAAGGAGTTGAGTGGTTGTCTCGAGTTCTTTTGAGAGCTGTCTCTCTGTTTCATGCTGACTTAAGGGAGAAATTCTATCTGTGATTCGATTAAATTTTGTTCTTAGAGGCCAAGCAATGGTATTAAATCACTCTTACGTGTTTTTTTTTTTGTGGGTTTTGGAGGTCTTTTTTTTTGGTTAGGAGGGGGGGTGGCGGTTGGAAGGACTGTACATGTTTGCTTTTGCGATACACAAGTATCTCTGAAAGCACTTCTACAGGAGGAATGGATTCTCACTTGCAAATTTGGTTTCGTGATCTGTTTCACAATTTGCTTCAAAATCGGATAGAATAGCCAGAGAGGTTTTGCTCAATCTTTAAATCATGAATTGCTCATTTTGTATGGGTGGATCATGGATGGATATAAAGTGTTATTCAGCGTTACCCTCGTTCAATTAAAATCAGACCCGGCAACCAGGTACATCCAAGAGTTATTCCAGCTTTCCCCTCGTTCAATTAAAGTCATAGAAGTCAGGATCCGGCGACCAGGTTCATGGTCCTCTCGGAAATTTTCAAAACCTGTTGAAACATTTGTTCGCCAAAGCAATGCAAAACCTTGTTTGTGAATCAAACATTTCCAATATCCTTTGGTTCTCCTTTCAAATCCCTCTCTTGCTATGCCATTACCGTTCACAATATTTGAATAACTTAAACGTGGAAAATATGCCATTATGGATCAATCATTTCAACTAAGTGTTAAGCAGCTTCTTGGATTTAGTATGTTGTACGTGCTGGTGTTCACAAATGCCAGTTAAATCTTGAACATTTGTGTATATAGACAGAAAAGATCAGAAAGTATTTCTCCCTTTCTGCCTCATTACCGATTCTGCCAAACCCCGAACACTTTTTGTTTTTTTTTTTAAAATTCTTTTATGTATTTTGATATGTAAATAGTATTGAAACTTCCAAACAGGATGCCTGTAAGGAACGGACAAAAATCAGGATGCAACTCATTGGATGCGATAGCCAACAGCTAGTTTGGTCAGTCAATGATGCATATATTGCACTAAAACTTGTTCACTTTAGAAGTGATAACGAGTTGAGTGGAATTCAAGCAGTGATATGTTCGAACTTGAATTCGATGATAAGCACGCATACTTGAACTCGAACTCGAACTCGAACTTGAGCGAGTAAAAATTTGTGTAGCTTGATTCGACTTGAAAGAAAAAAAATACCAAAGCTCAAATTCGACTCGATAAGGTTCGATATAGTTCTTAAACCTTATCGAGTTCAAGTACCTGAAAACTCAAATTACAAAATTTCGTGTCAATTATTTGAATTATAAATTCATATTGGTCATTTCATAATCAAAATAAATATATTATAAAAATAATAAAATTATTTGAATTATTCGATATTTGTTATGATTTGTTATCATGATATTTGTTATGATTCTTGTGATTTTAAACAGAAAAATTTTCAAATTTTGCCTTTTACTTTTCCTCCTTTCTCTTTTACTTTCACAAAATTATTTTACAAATGTTACAGTTTTAAGAGTTTCAAAAAAAAAAAAATCCTTATGAATAATTTTTTTGCTTGAATTTGTTATTCTACCAAAACCATTCTTCTTATATTGTGTACAATTGATTTTTGGTCATCGTCAAATTCTATCAATCACAAAATAGTGCCATTAGATGTATCAATTGATATAGTTTGTAATTACAAGTCATCGTTCATGATTAAATTTTTTTTTAATATTTTTTTTGTTAATTAGTACTTTAATTACTTAATCATTAGATATTAATAAAGGAGAAAGGAGGGAAAGAGAGACAAAATTTAAAAATTTGTTCTTTTTAAAATCATAAGAATTATAGCAAACATAATGTCAAAAGAGATGATTAGTCTATTTTATTGAATCTTGAAATCATTAGTATAATTTTGTTATTTATTTGTGTTGTCTAATTTATTGAATGTGAATTTCATGAGTGGTAAAATGTGTGTATTAATTATTTTTAACTTTTAATTACTTTCATTCTTTTAGTAATACAACTTATATGCATGCGTAAAGGATATTTATGAAATAAAAGTTCATCTCTCTGTTTAAAGTACTTTTTTAATATTACTTTTTCTAATTGAACTAACTTTGTTATCAAAATTTTAATTTCAAAGGAGATTTGTATAATTTTACAAACTTAAGGGGAGACTAGTAAGATTGTCAGAAATTTAAGGGAATGTTTCTAAAATTATTCCTTGGTAAACTTCAAAACAGTTGGCCGCTCTTTTATACATCTCATTCCTGGTTTCCATTTTTTTCTTGTACAAATAATCTTACAATCTTTATAAATCATAGGCCATTGTTTTACATCCTTCGATCTATTACTGGATGTAGGGCTGTCACGGGCCGGAATTCATTATTCCGGATCCGGACCCGAATTATTATACCGGAATCGGATCCGACCCCGTTTACCCGACGGGTCTTTTATTCTATGTTTCGGATCCAGATCCGGCGGGTCCCGGATCCGGGTCGGATTTACCCGCACAAATTTAGCAAAATTTATAATTTCTAATAAAAATGAGAAAAAAATATATTTGTAAACTAATTTCTAACTAATGCAAAGAAAAAATCAAATAAGAAAAGAAATCAAATTGACTTTACTCAAATACATCATCCTAATCAAATTATATTGATAAATATATATATTTTAAATTATTAATTCATTTATATCCGGATCCGGGTCTAATACGGGTTGAAATGCTATATTCCGTATCTGACCCGTTTTTTGTTTGACAAAACGGATCCGGAAAACGGAATTAAATCCCTACCCATACCCGCAATAATTTCACGGATCCGGTCCGGATCCGGGTCCAGACCCGACCCGTTGACAGGCCTAATTGGATGCCTACCATTTACCTAACACTTAGGTTGTTCTGTGTATAAATTTCTACCACTCGATCAATTATTTTTTGTATTTTTATCATACATTTACCATTAGATTGGACCATGATTCAATGGAATAGTTTACTTATCGTTAACTGTCTTTTAGATGAAAATTTTGACAATAGCAAACTCAGAAGGTATATTTGACAAAGCAGATTAAAGTTTTGAAGCTTTATTCATTTTGTTTGTTCTCATAGCTTCCTTCTTGGTCATTTTCATAAAACAAATGACACAAGATGTGCAGCTTCTTCTTCAATAACTTATCGTCAATACAACATTATTAAAACAAAAAACATTCTAAAGTTTATAGAAATCAATATATTTTTCCAATCATACACATTTGTATTTAAACATTCTAAAATTTTTTATAGAAATCAACATATTTTTCCAACAATACACATTTGTATTTACATGTCAAACCAAAAGAAACAAATGTGAATTCACTTTCTATAAAATGCAATTACTAATATATTCAACAAAACAACTTATTATTTCCTATGAAAAATATAACTACTACTACAAAGCTATTGTTTCATCAATTACTGCCAATGAATATTTTCCAATGGGCACTGGTTGTGCATAGCACAGCCTACCCCTATTAGTTTTCTTCATTTTTCTCACTTTTTTCTTTGTCTATTCTACTTTTGTCAATGCTCCAGCATAGCAGGTACATTTTTTAAAACACCCACGTTACCATCTTCACCATCACAAAAACCCATCAAATTGTGAACTATCTATCTCTTTTTATTTTTCTCTATTTTAGCCTTGATAACAGCCTTCACTCCATTTATGGTGTTTTCTACATCTATTTGTCATGAAGATTTACCATCATAGTTGTACAAATCGCTATTTCCGTAAGATGGAAAAGAACCGCCTTTTGCTGGACTTTGTCTATAAGTCCGTATGGATATCGCTAGAAAGATATAATTGCTATAAACTCTTCAAGTTAAAATGCTATTTCAACCGAGAACTACACAAATACTTGCACTGGGAATCATGGTGATGAATCCAAGAATCCAAAAATGTTTGCAAAATCACATCAATCTATAGTGAAAAAGCTACCCGGTGAAGGAAATTTTTCAAAAAAAGAAACAAAATCTACTATCGGAGGTAGAAGTACGGATTCAAGAGCAGCAATAGCTGAGAAACATGAACAATGTGAGATACCGGCAAAATCCATAACCATGAAACCCAAGAAGCTAGCTGGTGAAGGAAATCTAAAAAAAATGAATCGGTCATCAGAGAGTACAAACTCTGCATAGCAAAAGCCCAAGAAATCTAAAAATAGCAGTGGTTTTACACAGTTTTTCTTTTCAGTACAAGAGGCAATCACTTTCGCCATTATCGCAGTTGGCTAGTCCATGAATAGTGTGTGTAGAAGACAACCGGTCTCATGGAGGATGTTAAAATGTTAAAAATAAAAATAAAGGAAATCAGGTAACATCAAGCTACTAAAAAGAAGATTAGAGCTCTCAAGAAAAGTTAGCAGACAAAACAAACTGAGATGAAGTAGGTCACCAAAGGCTGAAGCGCAAAGTTGATGACGTCATGCAGAAAAAACGGGTGGTGAATTGGTATACACTTTTCAAGTAATTCTTATCATCTATTAAAGATTCAAGAAACACACTGAAGCCATTCGCCGTTAATTTTTTACTATCTTTTTCGAGTTTAATTGGACCAGTGACAAATAGTAATTATTAGTCCGTTTCCTAGATCACTCCCCGATCTACATGGCTGGAAATGTAAATGGTTAAACTAATTTTTTGTTTGATAAATTCTTGAAGCAGTTGCTTGTAACAAATCATCGATGATCAATTACCATGCTGGTTTAATTGTGTGACCAAATGGAGTAATAGCGAGTTACAAATACGCATAATTAAATCCAAAAATAAAAGAAAGGATTAAATGCTAAAAGTCTCCATGAAATATTATATTAGTTGTACTTTACACTTTAAAGTATTTTAATTGGCACTCTACACTCTTGATAAATTACAAAATGAAGAAATTAACTTCATCTAAGTAATTGATGAAACGATTAGCTTATCCTTCATTAAAAATTTAAGCGGTAAAAATTCTTTTTGGTGGGAAAACATTTGTTATTTAGGGTCTGTTTGGTAGGGTGTAAAATGCTTTCCCTGGGATGACATTTTCCTTAAAAGTAATTTTCCAAGAAAATATTTGGTTTCTTCATTATTTTCTTGTGTTTGGTTTAATTTTTTGAAAACATTATTCTGTTAGATTTATGAGTAAAGGATTGTGTTCCACATTGGTCCAAGAGATGGAGAAAGAGCGATTAATATGTAAATAAAGGTCCAAAACCTAATAGGTTAAGTTTTTGGGTCAGAGTTGGGTTCCTGATTTACATATTGGGCTCTTTGGCAGACTCACTCGAGGTGTTTCTCCTTATCAAATTGGTATTAGAGTTTCAGGTTGTGAGACTGGGCTATTCATGGGCAAGTATATTTTTCTCGGAGTTGGACCAGGTAAAAATTCTCTTCTTAATGGTGGACCGAAGTGTCAAGAAGTTTGGTTGGTGTTGGACTAGGTGTACCATAGGTTTGGCAGGGGGTTCGGTTAATGTTAGATCAAGAAACCAAGGGTTGGCAGGGGTGCAGAATGCAGTTTGGATGTTGAAGAAGAGTGGGTCTATATTTGAGAGAAGATGTGACTTTGGTGATAAAGATGGACTTACATTGAGTATTAAAGTGGACTCGAAAAATGATTAGTAAATTTGGGTTTAATGTGAGGATTACTCATGAAGGGAGAGATTTGTTAGATTCATGAGTAAATGGTTGTGTCCTACATTAATTAGAGGGATGGAGAAAGAACGGTTAATATGTAAATAAGGATCCAAAATCTAATAGTTTAAGTTTTTGGGTCAGAGTTGAATTTCTGACTTACATATTGGGTTATTTGATGGATTCTTTTGAGGTGTTTCTCCCTGTCATATTCTCAACAAGTAATAACCATTAGATCAAACTGGGCCTTATGGTTCGTGGTTTCCCTTCACTTGTAATCTCCTTCGCATGCTACATCACCACCAACGTAAAACTCCACAAAATTGATTATTTGCTGAAAAGTCACCGTTGGCGTTAACATCGAAGCACAAGGTGGCTCTATTCCGTTGCAACCTTCACTATTGGGCTCATGGTGGCTTTTCTCTTTCCGACTGTTGATCTGTCCTTTCTTTCTCTCTTCCTAGGTTGCAGTTTATCTTGATTTCTCTTTCTCCATTTATGTCTTTCTCTGTCATCGAAGAGTTAGCTATCTACCGTGGAAGAGGTAGGTGTTCGCTGTGTGAGAATGGGCAATGGCTGCAGGCGATAGAAAGCAATTTTAGCAAGTCTTTTTATGGAAGTTACTTTACACCTTGAGGTGTAAAATATTTTACGCAGAAAAATATTTTCATCAACAATAATTTAATCAAACACCGGAGCTCAAGGAAGTTGTTTTCGGAAAAAAAATTTTCAATTGAAACAAATGGACCCTTAAACTAAGACTAATTTTTACTTCATGAAAATATTTAATTGAAAACATATAAAAATAACATACAAAATTATTTTGAATGACAATTGGCATCGAACTAACACTTTAGTGACTTCATGAAAGCCCATTTCAACAAGAGGTGATAATGGGGCGAGGCCCGTCCCTGCCCATCCGTAATCCTGCGCTCTAAAGTCCTCTCCCCGCTCCTGATATCATAACCATAAGGAATTTTTGTTACCGGTAAGCAAATAAATAAATAAATAAAGGCCCAATGGCGAAATCCAGGCTTAAGAGACACCAAAAAGAAAATAAAATGGGGGAGAAGGTTGTGAAAGCGGGCGACATATTTTCGTCAATGTCAGAGCTCCTAATTCTAGTTAAGTCATAGCATTAGCTTTTCTTTAACAGTGAAGTGTATCCGTATTTCCAGGCCATTAGAATATCGACGACGAGGGAATATATAAAAAAAAAAGGGGGGAAATAATATGCAAATATGGAAAGGAGCCCGGTTCACGTATACATCTCCGATGGCGCGATGGCTCCTCTCTCGTCCCTCTTCCACTAAATTGTTCGTTGGAGGTCTCTTTCTCTCTTTGTTGGATGCTGCTTTTAATCTCCGATTATTATACGTGGCTTCGTGCATATCTAATTAGTGCTCTATTGGGTAGCATTCCATATGTTTGAGAAAATGTTCCAATGACTTCTTCACGTGATGCTGCTAGCATGGTTGCACTATGTACAAGGTTACTCAAGTATTGCAGCACTAACCTGAGAAGATGAAGGGATATGGCATCTATCTACCTGTGGAGATAAATAGAGTCCGCACTAACGAAATGGCTTCAACAAAAATATTGCCTTTTTCGGGGAAATGATGAACTGTTTTGTCAAATGCTATTTTAATGCAGAATGTTAGAATCTAGGTGAAGTTACAGTAGTATTAGATCATTTATCATCCTTGTACAATTTCCAAAATGAAATCTTAATGCGACTATTTCAAAGGAAAATTTTTGGATCCTAATTCCTTTCTGAAACTATTTGCGGGGCCAGACATTCTCATTTTTTACACGTGATTCTTTTCTCCCTCACAAACGTCCATACAGTCATGGCTGATGAGCGAACATTTGGAAAACTCTACAATACGATTTTGGTGATTGACTTTAAGCTATGATCATTGGTCGTTGAATTAGGTCGGCATCACACTAGTGAATAATCCTTGATGATAGATAGTGACATAACCTTTGATCAATCATATTGATTGAAACATATGATTCAAATGGTTATTAGTGGAGTCTTTTGTTATTCTTTCGCTTCTTCCTCTGTGTCATTTTGTATTTTGGTTTGCGGCCATGAGGAGGATACATACTCCCTTTCCAGACAATGTATAGTTGAATACTTTGCATTTGGTTGCAGGGCTGTCTTACGACACCAATGAAACAGTTCTGAAGGATGCTTTTGAGATGCATGGAGAAATTATTGAAGGCAATATGCTGTATCCTTGATTGTAGTCTTTTCTTGTCCTTCACTTTATTTAGTCTAAGAGTTGATCCCATGTGCTTGACAGTGAAGGTAATATGTGATCATAAGAGTGGAAAGTCAAAAGGATATGGATTTGTGCATTTCACTACAGAGATTGCAGCGAGCAACGCCTTGAAGGAAATGAATGACAAGGTATGTTTTTTTGTAGTATTGCATAGTTCTGTGTGTGAGCTTGCACCTTTCTTTCAGTTCAAGTTTAGTCTCCTAATGCTCCTTTTTCAGATATTGGATGGTAGAAATATCCGTGTTCAGTGTGTTCACAAAAGATGAAGGCAAAGGATTCGGTCTATGGTGAATCATTTGTTGATTTAAATATTGTCTGCTTTCTCAGCAATGAGAAGAAGAATTCGTCACTGGCATCTCTCCTTGTATGCTTGCATGGTGGTGGCCTATAACGACAATCATCTAAATTTGAGTATTACTAGAGATTTTGTTCTAGCTTGTGACGAGTACATGTGATAATCTTGTGCCAATTTTTCCGTTGAGACAATTTTCTGGAAAATTTCATTGAACTAGAGTGTATGGGGAACTTATTCCTACCCAAGAAACAAATGTACATACTGTGAGATCATAACCTTTTCTGGCATTCACCAGTCAGGTCTGTTACTGAGAAAAGATGTTATCCACTAAGAGAGATTTGAGAAGTGAATTCATTATTTGATTTCTGTATGCTTTGTTGTTGAATCGTGAATACGATCAGGATAGTTCTCCTGTCTTGGCTTTTGAGTGGATAAGATAAAAGATTCCAGTTCTCTGTATGTTTAACTTGGTATATGGTGATTCTCCTCGGTTGCATCCGGTGTTTTTTTTTGGGAAAAGGGTGGGGGATGGTGGGCGGGTTTTATTCTCAGTGTTATAATACTTTAAAACTCAAATATTTTCCCGGCTAATCTTTTTGGAGCCTCGTCAAATTACACAATGCTACGTCTTCTGGTATCCCAGTTCTGCTCTGACTTGTCACCTTCGGTGAACTTGTTCAGGTCAAGTCCGTGCGTTTGTCCTGATGCTCTTCGGCCTTGTTTACTCCATGGTACAATTTCATGTTAAGCCACATGTGAATTCTTCACTTAATTTTGTAATGGCTTGTTCGCATGTGTTAATTCTCGAGCTGATCCAGAATATTGAGAACACTTGGGTACACCCAATGTTGGTACCACTGTAGGACCTGCAAGAATTTAACGCACACGGTACAAGCCTTTCACAAACCAATTATTTTGGATTGGTACAACCGCACAAGTAATGTATGCACATGTCAATGTTGATTAGATTCTGTCCTCAGGCTGTTAGAAGGAGGCCAAAACTTGGATAGACTTCAATGATCCAATGATTCTGATTCTGTTATACCATTTGTTAAGATGACGCGACACGATTTGGATCATTGATTCTTTAAAAGTTGGGTTTGCCCAAGTGTGAGTTTTAAAAGGACAAAAAATGTGTGGGCAAAAATAAAAAGAAAAGAAAAAAAATGTCTCAATGAAAATGTATTCTGATTAAAGAAAAAAGCTATTGAAAGCGAATAGGTATCGCCGATGGCGAGGCATGAACATTTTCAAAGTTGCCGGGAGGAGTTAACTATACTTCCTGGTCCTTGAGAAGAAGCAGGGGAGTAACTTCAAAATTCAAATATGGGTTGCATGCCGCAGCAGAAATGGAGAATTTCGGGCTTGGAGATGGGCTTTAATCATGTTGGATCTGAATCAGACTTTTCAGCTGTCAGTCGACATCGAACTCAAAAAATGCTAGCCCAACCTAGACCCACTTCAATTCGATTCTTAAGAAACCATTTCCTCCAAAGGAGTCCCGGGTGGAACCCAACTGCTCAAGAAAAGTCGGCCTGCATTGGGATCTTCCATGTACAGTACAGTACCTGCTGAGAGACTTGACTTCTTGAATTTTTATCTTCTTCCCTTTTTGAGGGGTTACATATTTCTTGAATCCATCGGTATGAAAGCTTCGGGCCTTGGCCCTTAAAGATAACCAATCGTGGCAAAGTTCACCATCCGAGTGTAGCAACACGCAATGAAACCTCACCCAGGACGAGAATTATCTCGGGTCTAAGTCGAGTATACGTACGCGTTCGGAAATTCTTCATTGAACGTTCCAAGCTAGAAATGGACTAAGGTAAATGCGCAGACAAAAGTCTATTCGGAACTCCCTTCATTTCAAGCCCTTGTCAGCAGCAGACCATGTTTAAGCTTTAAACACTCAGAAGCTCGAGTAAGGCCAGAGAGGCATTTTCCTCCGCCAACTCAAGTTTTTGGACAAAGATGTTGATAGGTCAATTTATTCATAAGCTGTAAGAAACTAAACATGACAAGCACTTCAAAATAATTTTGAAAGTTTCTGCTTCAAGGGCAAGTGATCGACCAAAGTAACCTGCAAATCCAACTTCCCCCTTCCCTTGAAACAGCAGGGATTTCCCACTTGTGAACCTAAATCTACTCCCTTCTAAGGTAAAAGAAACTAACGTCTGCTCTTCTGGAGATTATAAGGTAATCCAACCAGAATCAAACATTAAAACTCTTGCAAAAAAGTAAACATTAAGTACCTGAACAAGATGGTAACAAATACGGTCATAGATCACAAACCTCGCAACAAGCAAAACATAAGGAAAACCTAACAAGTTTATGCATCTTAAACATCATTAGTGTGCAGTGCGCATTATTCCGTGCAAATAGCCCCCAGTCATGATAAGGGACACAAGCGAGACAATACCAGCTGGAAAAATCTTTCCTGATCTTTTAAAGCGAGAACCCATCATTCCCAAGAGAGCAGCAGACAACCCAAAACCAAGGGATGAAGCAAAAACAGGTTTTGTAGGAAGAGCTGTGTAGACATAATACAGTAGCGAGGCTGCTAGTCCACCAGAAATCAATGACTTCTGACTGCCACTTTTCAAATAGCCCATGAGTCCACCTGCTCCTACCAAGAAAGCATAGACTAATGTTAACTTTTGAGACATGGAAAGTGCAGTCTTCTTGCTGCTCCCAAGGTTTTCATCCTTGCTTTCACCTGAATCCCCTTCACTCTCATTGCTATCGTTACTATCACCCCCATTATTGCCTCCACCACCACCTCCTCCTTTACCACTTGCATTGCCAAAGTCATTTCCACCCCCTCCAGTGTCTGGTAGCACATCAACCCCTTCCCCAGCTGAATCGACTGTGAAAGTAGTAGGCATTTTAGAATCTGAGATGACAGTTGCTCTAATCCCCCCAAAAACGTGTTTTTTTGGTACACACTTAATTGGAGATAACACTAACTTCGTTGCTAAGAAATGCCCAGAGGAAACTGCTAATGTTGATGCTAGATTCTGTGCAGCGGGATTCCATGCTCGCAGAGAATGTTGGAGCTGACACTTAGGCAGTAGAAGTAAAGAGGATTGAGAAAAAGTCAAGAGTTCTCCCATTGCCATTGACATTTGGAGCTTTTGCCTGCTTATACAGATCCGTAGAAGTAATGCACGCGAGAACTTAAGTCTCAGGATGTCTGATTTTCAGATCTTGTGGTCTTTGCAACTTCAACAAAAATCAGTCTGCCATTCACTATCTGCAATTACATATCAAAATTACATACTTCCTTAGCTATCCACCACCCCCTGATCATTCTATGGTAACAAACAAAAATGCAGTTGGATTAGTAGAATCTACTTGTGTATTAGCTATAAAACTTATCCATGAGTATCTCTGAGAATTATCTAACTAATGAAAAAGTCAACTGCTGCTTTAAATAATCATCACTGGTTAAACTTCTTATTTGACATGCACTCAACTCATAAAATTATGCTTCTAGCTTTAACTTGTGAAAGGCATGAGTAGTTTACTCATGGAAACGAATAGCCAAAAAAATCATGACTTTTAGTCATCTATTTTGATTGCAATAAAAAGAATTTGTTTTTGCTGAAGACAAATTTAAAATAGATTAAGATAACATGATGAGGATATGACAGGTAACAATGGAAATGTCACATAAAACTTGGGAGAATTCAACCAAATCATAAGTCCCATGCTTCTCTCTGATGATTTTCAGTTCTTAAGGACAACTAATGCATGATGCATCGGGAGCATCAAATCATGTTTAGACACAAGGATGCACACTAATTGGTGGCATTGCTGACCTACACATTCTTTAACAGAGTCTATCCAATCCATACAGCTCTGTCCACTTGTTTACATCCCAAGAGTACATTCAGCAAAGTGTTCGAGACTCCAAGTTTACATTTTGACCCTTAAACTTCATAAAAATCCAAAAGAATTGCTCTTTCTTCACCCCTTACATTGTGCCTAACAGGAAAGCTTTAAACTTTATACCACTAAGAAAGACCTCGATTAATAATAACAAGCAAACAGAAATCCTAATGAATCAAGTGAAAGAAATAATCATTTTAATCACAGAAATTAACAGAAGCATTTCTGTAATGAAACGCATGAATTGGCACAGATAAGTATAGCTATGATAAAAAAGAAAATATACCCTGCCATTCATTGCCTTTAACGCATTTTGAGCATCAGTTTCTGAATCAAACTGGACAAATCCAAACCCTTTAGTCCTTCGCGTTATTGGGTCAATAACAAGCCTAGCTGCATACATCAGTTACACAGCATCAACCCGAAACAATTATTGACTCATAATGGGAACTGCATAGGATTTTTATATAAAAATATCAATCCTTTACCAAAATTGAAAAAACTTTCAAAACACTTGTTCAGGTAAAAAAAAAAAAAAGTCAATTAATAATCCCTCAAAAAAAACGAGATATAGCAGAAAAATCACCAATCTTTTTCAGTAAGCTACTAAAAGCTATCCAAATCACCTTGCGTAACCAGACCGAATGGTGAAAACAGACTCTTCAATTCTTCAGCAGTCGTGTAAAATGATAATCCTACCAAAAAACCAACAAAATCAGGAATACATCGAAAAACCAGAATATACTATACACATCTAGCAACAGACGACTCTTAACTCTACCAGAAACTTCCGTACAAAGAGCATAATGAGTATAAGCAAAGAAACCCAAATTCGCCAGTGTTGCAGAAATATAGAGACAGAGAGAGCATATCACTTACTGCTTACAAATAGTTCTAGACCTCTTCTGGCCATCTGGGGTTCTAAAGAGTGGAGCAATCGGTAATAAAAGAGCGTGCAACTTTTCCAAATTACCAGTTAGTCCTGAAGTTTGTTCGGTGAACCATTATATTATCAGAATTTCCTTTTAGGCGCACTATAAGCTCTCCTCTCTCTACCTCTTGTTTTTTGAGGTTGATTTTTGGATTTCACCAATTACGTTAGTACTGAATAGCCTATTATTAATGTACATGGTATATGCTTCTTGATTTTGTTACAAAATAGCTAATATTTAATTTGCATTGTAAAAAGAAAGAAACTAAATTCACAATGTTTTTTTAAAATCTACTCCCCATATTTTATTGAGAATATACTTTTTTATAGTAAATATTTTTAAATGTTTTTCTCTATATGTAAGAAAATGTTACAAAGAAATTATGTGCGTATTGATTAAATTGTTTTTTGCTTCATGTACTCTTAAACTCGACTTTTACTCTTAAGTTGTTTAAATAAGAAATTATCTGCATATGCAGTTAGCATTTAATCAAATTTTATGAAAGTTATTTTCCTTAGCATAGTTTTTTTGGTCTAACAATTCCACATTTATTTGAGAAGGTACTTATTTCTATTTCATTACCTTCTACGTGGGGAGTTTTTGTAAATTTTTATAGCAAAACTAAATTGTAGTAGTATATGAGATAGGTGGTTGGAAAATTCAAAAAGCTAATAAAGCTTTTTATAGAGACGGAATGATTGAAGTGTGGTTTCCTTACTTAACTTATTTCTCCAATTTTATTTATAATGAGTGATGTTAAATCTTAATTAATAGACAAATGACTGCTTAATTTTGTTAATCCACTATTGTTACTAGAAAAATCTTCAACACTAAATTGCCTACAACTTTTCCCTTTTAAGATTGCGTCACAATTTCACAACTAACTAAGGGATGAATTTGTAGATGAAACTACTCTATAATTTAACAAACTTGAGCAACAAAAAAGACGAGGAGGGTTGAGTGGGACGATTAAAATTCGAGAGGCCTCCCTAAGTAGTGGTATTTACCGGAGGGGGTTTTCTGCAATTCACAAAACATACTACTCGTCACTGGAGAACCTTTCTGGAACCTAAAAATTACTATCAAAATTACATCATCGACGCTGTAACAAACAAAATACAGAAAAGAAATGGCGTGGAGGAGTAATCTCTCAAAGAATCTCAAGGAGCTTCGAATCCTCTTCTCCCCATCGGCTCCAGCCAGCTCTTCAACAAGGTACCACTGTTAGGCTTCCTTCTCGTACAGTATATTTTGTTTAGTATTTCCGTCAGCTTAAGTTTCCTTTCCCCCTTTTCCCTCTCAATAATGGTTTCGGATGCATCATTCACAGAGTATTCATTGAAAGGAATTACAAGGATCTTAAGAAACTCAATCCCAAACTTCCGATTTTGATCCGGGAGGCCGATAATACAGAGCCTCAGCTTTGGGCTAGATTTGGTATGTCTTTTTACCCCCTTCAAATTTCTATTTATGTCTCCCAACTTTAGATTTCTGTGGAATGCGATGATAAGTTTGAGCTTTTTTAAAAAAATAATAAATTTAGATATAACAAAAAACGTCATAGGGGAATAGTAGCCCGTTTTCGTCACTATGTTGATGTTGAAGTGGAGAATCTAGGAAGCTCAACTTGTCCTGCAATTGATCTTGGCATTCTAAAGATTCCGACTTTTGAGAGAGTTCAGATTTTCGTTTGCTCCGTGAATAAAAGAGGTAGTTGCCCTAATGGCATTTGTGACACGTTTCCCAAATTTTTGGGATTGTTAGGAGAAATCAACTTGGACGTTTTGGATGGTTAGTGCATGCAATTTGGTTTAAAGTGTTTGATGCAACAATGAGGAAGACGAGTTTATTATGAAATAGTTGCAACCTACTTTAATTCCTCTTGCGTTACGTATCTTTGTCTTGTTTGTAATTTGGTCACATCTTATTTGTGCTTTACTATTGCTTATGGATCTTTTTGTGTTTGACTAGATTTTGGAGTTGAAAGAGGAATACGTTTGGATAGTATGACAGAGGATCAGATCTCAAAGGCACTAGAGGATCTTGCTAAAGTTGGGGCAGCTCTCAAATCTTAATGCAGGTGTCTATGGTCCTTTATTTTTAATAAAGCAATGGTTGCTGGAAAATGCCATATCATGTTCTCCATTTGTTCTAAGCAACTTGATTTTCTCTTTTTAATGAAATTGAGACGAGTTTTTTCCCCCTTGCTGAAACTAAGAAATTGGGAATGGGTTATTAAAAGTTTATGCTATTCTGCATGAATTTCAAACTGCCTAGTTTGTTTGGATTGTCTGTACTGTTTGGCGGATATGAATGCCATATCCTGCAAGCATACTAATTAGTGTTAATAGTTTTATTAAACTGATATATCTGGTCAGCTATTCAATGTTGATCTTCTTTTGATCTGGGGAAGGGGGAATGGTGGGGAGCTGCAACTGTGCTCCCATGAGAAGGGATTCTGGCTGCATTTTCTTTAGCCCTGCATTTTAGAAATTTGAACCAGTTCTGCTTAAACTTTATCAGGGTAACTCTATGTGGTACACCTTCGCATATGGGATTGTTGATCCTATGAGGAAGTTGAGGTTGCAAAGTCCCAGAGTTATGACTTTATGGTTCTAGGATTCCTTTCTGAAAAGCATGACTCTCTTTTCTATATATCTGGACATCCTTTTATTTATTTATTTATTTTTGGGGGGGGGTGTGTGTGGTTGGTGGGGGAGGGAGAAGAAGGCGGGTGGTGCTGGAACTGTACTCCCATGTGAAAAAGATTCTAGCTTGTGTTTTCTTATTCCCGAATTATGGATATTTGACCCAGTTCTGCTTAAAACTTATGTTGGTAATCTATATATAATACAATTTGGCATTTGGAATGGTTGATCCTGTGGGGAAATTGAGATCATGAAGTCCTTGAAGTATGACTTTAGGATTCTAGGATTCCTTTCTGAAATGTATGGCTCTCTCAATCACTTTCATTTTAATTTTGTCTGGGTTAGTATGTCCTTTTAAGACTTCTGTTCTACTGTTACATGTAGGTCCAATGGACATTTAAGATGAGATTGTACTTAGTGCTCTAGTGGCTAGGTGAGAAAACCATGTAGTCTGTTTTGTCTAATAGGTTATTGCAACAGATTTTTGGTTGCCATAATACTAAAGGTAAGAGGCAAAAACTGGAGATGCTGGCTTATCTGCCTGCTAGGTAGTAGCTATAACCTAAATGAATCCTTCTTGGATGTCTCAGCTTATAGCATCATTGGGATAAAGACTTTGGGATGCTCACATGAAATAAAATTTTGCCAATTAGGTATTGGTGCTGGAGAAGCTTTTTGCGTACTTTGTTGGGAATGGTCCTTTTCAGAATAGGATGCAAGAAAGAAGTTGAATAGAGTTCTGCAGCTTCTTTTTTTTCCCTGGAATAGCAGTTGGCTTTGTGCCTAGGGCCAGCATTTGGTTTTAGCTTTATTGCCTAGAGACAGAGCTAAGTTATGATTGTACCATTACGCAAACACAACCATGCACACACATACACTGGAAGAGGAGGAGGCGGAGGATTATTTATTCCAATGTTGTTGTGACTTCTCATGCATCATCCTGTAATTGAAAAACCACTGAGAAAAAAATCTCCCCTCAATTTCTCTTCAACAACTTTGACTTAGAAAGATAGCCTCCTTCAATTTGTATCGTTTGTCTCTGGAGAAGCTGTGTAGTTTGGGTTCCAATCTTTTTTGGTAATTGGGTTTGGTCTCAAGATCATTTGATATTTGGTCACAAAATCTACATTGAGTGGCCGGTTCACAAGGTATAAAAGGATAGTCCTCGGAATATTACTGCACATTCAGAGATCAGCCCAAAACAAGCACCTGCATGCCCATGCCCTGAATGTTGAAAGTAGGTTTGTGGTAAAAGAAATTTAGCAATAGCAATCTTGATTTGAATGAGAGATGATATACATGAGTTCTGCCTGTTTCAGACTTAGCCAAAAGTTTGCCTTTGGCTGCACTTTGTCAAAATTATGGGTCATTGGTCTTACTTCTTAAACATCCATAGCAGACACTTTTTGATGTCTGCAAGCACAAAAAGTTGATGAAAACAATCAGCAAATGAGAAAGGCACCGAATAAGGGGAATCAAAGGGAGTAATGTGTGATGCAGTTAAGTGAATGTGAATTATCATTTTCATTGCTATTAGATGCTTCCAAAAATCTTCGTACAACGTTCCACTGTTGTTCCTTTGGTCGGTCTGCGGCTCTTTCTGCATATTGTACAGCTTGTGCCTGCTCCCTTCCCCCCAAATTCTACGTGTTCATGCATTTGACAATTGCGGTGCTATAGATCAGCGATTTCTAGTTGTTCTGCGGCTAAGTAGCGTGCTGAATTTTAGCCTGTTAATATCATGGATGAAACTGGAAAGAATTTGTACTAGCCATTGCATTGATCAAGAGGCATAATCCTTGATTATAATCGTTAATTAGGAATGTTCCTTGGTGAACAACTTGGGCTGAGACATGTAGCTGTGAATGGGTTAGAAGGCCCGATACACGATTTATGCTTGCGTAACGACCATTCCATCTTTTTGGCTTTTCCATTTTCCTGTTTCTTTCATCGTTTTAGCGACGGTCAAACGTGGTAAATTAGCAAATTCGCGCTTCTGAACAGGAGTCAACTACCGAAATACCCACAGAGATCGGGCAAGATATGGAAACAATTAAAATATTATCCGTCGACTGCTTACTTTATGAACATTTTTTTTTTGGGGGTTTCAACTAAAAACTTCAAACTCTACAAGGAGGAAGGGCAAAAGGGTAGGGTTTGAAAGTTGAGCCATGAATATTATGATTAATTGGATAATGTTCTCACTAATTAAGTTGGAATTTGGGAAAAAAAAAAGTTTTGAAAGTAATCCTAAAAGTATCATCAACTGTCCACTCCAACGTTCTGATTCAAGAAAATTGTATGATATTTAAAGAACCTCTTGTGAAACAGATTGGTGTACGTATTGTATATCTATTGTAGTACCATCTAAAGGAGGTCTGTTGATAACGGGAATGGAATGGGATTGCCTTAATGGGAAAAAAAATTTTTTTTTTGGGTTCTAGGTTTGGCCCTAGCTCTGTAATTCATGGATTGCCCTTAAGTGGGCGGTGACTTTGTGCTGGAAAGATTTTAATTGGGAAAGATTTTAGTTGGTATCACGCTCTAAAGGATTTAATTGGACAAGACATTTAATTTGAAGAATTAAATTAGGCTAAAAGAACATTGAGGAAGGAAATTGACATTAGTGAAATAGTTCAAGAACTGAGGTGGAAAAAGGAGAAAAAAAAAAAAAGGAACGCTAGAAAGAGAGGGGGCGTGGAGGACCCGACAACTAGAATTGCAACGGAAAAGTCTGAAGTAACAACCGTTATGGTAACGAAACTATTTTTACCTGATATAATGGGTGAAAACACTTTTAGCGACCATTTGATTACCTATTGGAGTGGTCATCTAAATATAATAGTACCTAAAATTTTGGTTAGTAAGTTTTACATAAAAAATAGTAAGTTTACTCGATAAATTAGTAACTTTTACGTCTCAAAAAGTAAATTGGAATAAATATGGAACTTACTTTTTTTTTGAAGTAAATTACTACTCCATATCTGAAACTTACTTTTTGGAGAGTAAGTTTAGTTTAATTAATAGCAAGTTTGTATAGATTAATAGTAAATATTGTTAATAGAATAGTAAATTTGGTTAGTGGTCAAAACCTACTAGTTTGTGGTATGAATTTACTATTTTACTTAAAAAACTTATATGAAACAAGTATTAGGAAGTTTATTTGAAATAATGTTAGATTTTTTATTAATGATTGAAACTTAGTATTATAGTTAGTAGTTACTCGTAATGTAAATGTATGATACATAATTGTACGTATCGTTTATAAATGTTATATGTTTTAAGCATTTTAAATATACTATGAAAACTGTTTTTTTTTTTTTTTGCACATGACCTTATAAAATATGTAAGAATAATTTGTCATATTATAAATTTTGAATTATTTTTGAATTTGTGAAAGGTTAGAAAGTTTGGATGATAATAACAACAAATCTTTTGAGTTATATATAGAATTGCACTTATCTATACATCATAATTTCCATATATTAATACCTATGAATATAATAAATTGAAAAATTTTTAATAAATTTATTTACTGGGTCACAAGTATAAAAATTAAAGTTGTATTATAATAACAACAAATCTTTTGAGTTGTATATAAAATAGCAATTACTTATACATCACAATTGTCATATATTAATGCCTATGAATTTAATAAAATGGTAAAATTTAAATAAATTTATTTTCTGGGTCACAAGTATAAAAATTAAAGTTGTATTAACATAGCATAATCTTTGAAAATTATAGTAAAGTTACCCATATGTTAAGTTCTGTGAATTTCAAACATACTTTGTATCATTTGCATTATGGATTTGTATCCATATTTTTTCTATCAAACTATTTTTTTATTGGCAAATGGTATGTAAATTATTATAAAATATCATTTTATAATAATCATAATTTTTTATAGATGAATGTTTTGTAAATTGTTAAAATTATCAATTCACAAATGACTAAATTTGACTACTTTATAGCATATATTAGTCTAATTGACTAAAAAATTACTGTAAGCATGTGCACATTGATTGTTGAATTAAAATTTCCTTTATTACTAGTACAAGTTCTTATAATCAAAGCAAAATAAAATCAAATGTCTTTTCCTTTTGTATGTAGTAGTTATGCTTAGTAGAAATTTATTAAACCATTTTTACAATACATAATTTCTTCTAAAATTAGTAACATTTTCCATGACCTCTAACCTTGTCAATAATACTAACCACCGACTTGTAGATAATCTTAATAGCAAAAGCTATCAATATGACAAAAAAAGAATATTTTCGTGCTGAACGAAAAAAATTGCAATTCTATATAGAATCGAAGAAATTCATCATGAATGAGAATGAATTGCAAAATTATCACATTTCTAATTTCATGTGCATCCAGAATTTCACGCAGCAATATTTTAGAGGAACTTTCCTTTTTCACACTAAGGAACCAATCCTAATCTCTACGTCTCTTTTATTTTTTCTTTAACCATTAAATGGGCTCAAAGTTGTTAGCAGTAAAATATTAAGTAAATTTAATTCCATTTCAAACTCTAGTTAATTGCATACTAATATTTTACACCACAATCAATTGAGCACCAATTTTCTTTTTTTAAGTGGCTATTATTTATTGTATTACTTAGGTTAAATATTTACATAAAAAATAATAGCAATAGAATGCCAATCCTCGGATCAATGGAACTTCAATTATTGTTAATAAAACTAATTTTACATTGATAAAAATTAGTCTATAGAACGAAAAGTCAATGGCAACCATTGCTAAAATATAGCAATTTTAATTATGAGAAATAAACAACTAAGTTCCCAAAATATTTCACTTTTATTGTTTAAAAAATCTCAACTTGTTGACTAAATTCAAAATAATTCTATTGTCAAAAATATTTTTCTCAAATTAACTTTAATGATTAGATGTGAGATACAAATATGGTAAAATATCCCTTATACGTATGTCATGGATATTTGAAACTTTTAGTAAAAAAATTTTTTTTGTTGTTAAAATAACATTGTATCATAGTGTACAAATTATTTTAGGACCATTTTATACGTGAACTAAATTTAATTTAAATTATACAATAGATTATATATGCATGTGATTTTCATTTATAATTATTGAATCCCATTCTTATGAACAATCTCTCATGAAAAAAAGTCCAGATCATACTGATTTTCTTATATTAATTGTTATACTAATTTTGTCACTTTTATTAATATATTATTTCTCATTTCGTTTAGGCTTTAACTCTTATTATTTCTTGTGTCCTAGATGTAAATATATGAAAACTTTATCATCTTATTATATTCATAGGTGTTAAATTATAAAAATTTTGATATATAAACAAGTAATATTCTATATATAACTAGGAAGATTTGTTGTTATTGTTATCCAAACTTTCAAACTTTTCAAAAATTGAAAATGATTAAAAACTTAAAATACGACAAAATTTTATTACATATCTTACGAGATCATGTGAAAAGTCAAACAATTTTTCATAGTATTTTAAAATATATAAATAAATTTTTTTGATTATACCTATAATCATATATTATACAAGTATATTACGAGTACTTACTAACTAAGGTACTAAGAATTAATCATTAATAAAACATCTTATCATTATTTCCAATAAATTTCCTAATACTAGTTTGAAATATGTTTTAAAATAAAATAGTACATGTGTGCCACAAATCAGAAAGCTCTGATTCTTAATCAAATTTACCATGTTATCAGTAAGAATTGCTATTTATGTATAAAAACTTACTATTATTTAAATTAAACTTACTCTCTAAAAAGTAAGTTTGGAATATAAAGTAGTAATTTATTTATTTAAAAAGTAAGTTTAATATTTATTCCAATTTACCTTTTGAAGTATAAAAGTTACTAATTTATTACTGTTAACTTACTTTTTTAGATGAGAAACTTACTTTCTTATTTTTAAGTGTTATCCTATTTAGGGGGATAGGCCTATCAAATAATCAACTGGTCATTAAAAGTGCAACTATCTGTTATATCAGGTAAAAAATTATTTCGTTACCATAACTGTCGTTACTAAAGCATTGTCCGAACTGCAACGTCTTCATTTAAAATTTGACAATTCTATCCCATGCAAAGCACTCGAAGATCCAGAATTATATCCATGTATTAGGTTGCCAATACCGAGATATTAAATCTAAAAAACACCTTCTAAATGCCAAATCACAACCTAATAACCCCTAAATTCGAAGTCCTAACCCTAAAATCAAATGACAAACTTCACAATTTACCATCAGGCATCAACCAAAATCTTCAAGAGCTAGTAAACTTGTCACGGCCTTTTGTCCCTTCTGAAACGCGCACTTGGGCTCACCAGGAAGTACAAGCCTCACATCAGTCTGAATCTTCCGGGAAGTAATAGTCGACTTCTTCTTGTACCTCGCAAGCCTGGAAGCTTCATGAGCCAACTTCTCAAAAACATCATTAATGAAGCTGTTTATGATTCCCATGGCCTTGCTGGAGATTCCGACGTCCGGTGAACTTGTTTTAGCACCTTGACGATGTAGATCTTTTAGGTCTTGATGCTCTTCTTCTCATTCTTCTTCTTCATCTCCTGCTGCAAGCTGGCTGTTGTAATTGATGGAGTCTTCTTTTGGATGGACAAAGGACCTCAGATTTTTGCTATCGACGTTGAACACAGGAATTACCGGCTCGTAGATTTGCCTCATGAGGAACCAGGCTTCTGTTGGTATTACTATTTAGGTGTGTCAAATGTGTTGTAACTATATATCGGATCGAGGAGGATTCTTCAGTATCTGGGCTCTGGAAAGCCACTATCGCTGTTCAAATGCTAAATGGCTAATCAAGTTCCAAGAAACCTTCTGTCGCAAATAAATAAATATTTCAAAAGATTTTATCCCACATAGAAAAATCAAAGTAACTTTTCATCATTTTATAATATTTTGTTTTATATTGAACTTGTGTTAAATTGATAACTAGTGTGGGTTAAGATTTTTATCACTTATCCTTTTCTTTCCTTTCCCCCAATGTATTTTTTTTTTTGTGCCTATAAATATCAGCTGTTCCTATAGGTTGGAAAGTGCACTCACAACATAGAACTCCAATATTTTCTTGTTTACAAGAAGAATGCTTGTTTAATTTTGGGAAAATATTTCAACTTTATAAAATAATTTTTTAGGACAGTACTATTTAGTACAACTGAAACTTCCTCAAATTACGTTTACAATTTTGTTAGCATTGTTCAAATTGTTTTCCAACACCTTTATCGACGTAGCCGAGAAGTATCCGCAGATTTATGGACCGGCAAATTCTAGAGAATATATAACCCCCGCAGCGTTTCACCCTACTTATCCACATTTCCTTTATTTTGATGTCCACAGGAAAGTAATATCCTTTAACTTGGACAGCCATGCAGTTGAACTCGAGGGTGAACTTTGCTCGTCTTCTTCGAGTACAAGGATTATGGATACTTCCCCTATGAATGGAGTGAGTGGCCGCGACCTCTTCCACCTTTAAAATCCATTAAAGCACCATCTTTTTGAGGGATATTTTCTTTTTTTTTTTGTTATTATGTGTGACTACTGACTGGGGGCCATAGTTGTAATTTGATTAGAGGATCCATTTGAAATGCAACCATTTACAAATTCAGTTTTTATATTTATCTATGTATTTTTTTGTTTCTTTTTTAGAATATGTACGGTTTAAAGCATAATGTAATTGCTTTTAGTTTTGTAAATATTATTCTAACTTCATCGTCGATTGCTGACCATATACATTATGTACGAATTAGTCAAACCTTAGCTCAAGTTTTGGCACCGTAAGTAGCTGGTAGAAAATTGCTTCCAGGCTACTAGACGAACCCAGAAATAGCAGTACTTGACCCGATGATTAATCCGATTAAATGACTGACTGATAATTCGTTAGCATTTGATAAGAGAAGTCTAAAAATTCAGAATCTGACATACATACATATAAACATATATATATGTATGTGTATGTTTGTCAAGGGAACTTGACCAGAGGGAATGGAAAAGAGGAGGCGAGGATAGGGAGAGAGGAAGCGGAAGGGGATAGGGGGAATGGAGAGAGAAGAAGGAGAATAAAGAGGGACAAAGGAGGAGAAGGAAAGAAGGGAGGAAATAGGAAAAAGAAAGGAAAAAAAGAGATGTGAGATAGTGGCAGTTGTTGGGATGGTTGATGGTGATGGGGTGGAAAAAAAAAAGAAGATGGAAGGAAGAAGAAAGAAAAAAAAATTCTTCAGACCTTCAAATACACAAAATTTTTTCTACAAGTTTTAAAATTTTATAAAAATGCTCAAATAGCCTATTGCCTCCCAATCCACACATCATTAACAACCAATCATGTTGCAATAAAACCATCTAACAGTTGTACGTGAACGTCTCGAAGGTCAAATCCAGAACTGGCAAGATCTCTGCTTCATTCTAGCTCAAATAATGCAAACGCAGAAATCCTTTATCGTTTTAACACACCTTTATTCACCAGTCCTACAACGCCACATGTTCCCAATTCCCCCACTTAATATAGACCCCATTAATAAATGTCAGCAACTTCTATTACACCTCAAAAATCATAATGTCAATGTCAAAATTTTGAACAAAAGAACATCTTTGAACTACTACTAAGACGTAATAATCCTAAATTAAGAAGGAGGGGAGGTATATATCCAAATCAAGCATATATCCAGAATTGAACATATAGTAGCATAGTGTTATTTCTTGAAAATGAAAATGTGGTATGATAGTACGATTTTATTGAAAAGTTTACAGTAACTAGGATGTCAAAACCCATCAAACTGGCACCCTTTCCGCAAAAGCAAACATAAACATGACTCAAGTCCAAAACTCTAGTTCAGACTTGTAGTTGAATCTTTGGTTTGGTACTGTGTACTCTGTTTCTGTTAGTCTACACCAAAAATCTCAAAGTATATGTTTTTGATAGTCTACACCAAAAATCTCATAGTGCCATTAGAGAGGCAAAACAAAGAGACATGAAGTTTTGCGTACTTGTTGAATCTGTTGTCCCATTGCATCGTCCTCGGCAATAACCTTGTTAATAGGCCCTTTGGTAGCTTATGGGGATGGTTGTCCAGTTTGGTAAATTAGAAACGAAGAAACAGAAAATTATACAAGAGTAAATTAATAAGTGAATAGGTTCTTTATGTAGGAAGAGGAAGGGACGAAGGTTTGTTAATGTGATATAGAATCGTGATCTTTAATGCAAAATAAGAAGAAATATGAAGGTAGCTAGGTTATTGAATTGTGCATAAATTATATACACATTTTAATTAAGGTTGAAGACATAAGATGGATCAAGCCATTGTTGTCAGAATGCCGAATATCCTCTCTCACTTATAATTGTATTACCTTAGTAAGTTGTTTATACTGAAGTTAAGCAACCTAATTTATATGCAATTTTTTCTACCCCAATTCTGCTTTTATTATATTTTGATATTGTTCTCTTGAAATTGTCAATTAGAAGGGTAATAAACCATCACCGATTTTTGGTTTGTTTCATCATTTTTCAAGGAATTATTTATGTTGCTTGAAACTTGAAAATTTGCAAGGATGAAAAGCCATTCCAAACAATTGTCCTTTGTACTTAAAAAAAAAAAATCATTAGTCTGTCAAATTTATATAGTAACTCATGCTTCTATCTTTTCTTCTTTATCACCTCACCAAAAAAAAATCTAGAACATATCACAAAATTTTATTTTAATGTACCAAATATTAGTTATAACTTTTAATTGTAGTACATGTTGATATAAACAATTTAATAGGAAATTAAATGTTATAGATCAACTAGTTTAATAAAAGTCTAGAAATATTTAGAGAAGTTATATTTTTTTTCCAAGACAAAAATTAGGTGAAAGGGAGGGGGAGGGGCAATGATATTTTTCTAAAGTTTCACGGGTAAAACAACAATTATAAATAAAACTTGTCTAGAGGCGATTAGGCAAAACTAGGGCAGCCGGGCGTCTCTGCCCCCAAATATAACTGCAAGTTTTTTGCTTGATATTTAACATATTGTTCCATTCCAAACAAAGCACTGGACGGTAGGATCGAGAAGATCTAGTGCTACATCCCAAAGTATCAAAACAACAGTACCAAAAATTAAAGTTCATAAAACATTTTATTAACGGCTAAACATGACCTAATAACTCCTAAATTCAAAACCTTAACCCAATAATTATCGAAAATTGAAATTTAACGGAGAATGTGTCTCCTTCTTTGTAACTTTTCTCTAAATCTGAACTCTCATCTTTCTCTCTAACTTTTCATTCCCTAGCAAGCAAAGAAAACATCTTTCTCCTGTAGGAGGGAGATCAAAGTATACTATCGGTGAGAGTTTTCTCCTCTTTTAGTGCTTCCTAACAGAGTCTTCTCCTCTTCTAGAGATTTCTAGGGAGAGTTTTTGTAATTTTTATATTTCTTTATTAGATCTATATCTTTTCAAATTTAGTTGTCAAATTTGGAAGTCTTTAGATCTATCTCATCAAATCTCACTTTAACATTGGGTTTGAATCAATTTATGAGTAAATATGAGAGAATTTAAGCAGTACAGTTGGAAGCATACATACACGAATCTTTGGGTTATAAGTATTTTATATTTTTCAGACTGTAGTACTTAGTATTTGTTCTTCAGATATGCTTATATTTGTATATGATTATTGTAATTTCTGTCATTATATTTGAGTATGATTAATGTAATTTTTGTCATTAATGCAAATTTAATGAATGACAAATGTTTTATAAAAAATTTCAAAACCCTACCCCTAAAATCAAAAGATAAACTTTCCATTTCTAAAACTAAATTAAATTAAGATAAATAAGGGCAAATGTATGATATAATCCGAGATATATGAATAGGAATTGCATTTCGTTTCCTTATACAATCCACCATTTTTGCTTGATAGATTACTTGTTCACTAATTGTAAAACGTCCCAAGTTCCTCTACTTTCTTTTGTTCAGGCCATTTTCCCAAATAATTCTGCAGCTTCGACAGCATGTACAGTGCTTGATAACAATGACGGGTTCATGCAAAATGATTAAAAAATAAATACTAGTTTACGCTCAAAAACATTTTTTTCCTTTGTGGGCTCCCAGTTGGGATCTACGGTACCATTATCCAATATCAAATTTAGTGTCAGTTTCATTTATCACGTGAAGTAACGAAATTAGGAATTTGACCCCTATGGATTAAATAAAAGGAAAGGAGGAGGTCAATCAAAAAATGATATATTAATTAATCAAAGGTCCAACTGATCACCACGCCTGTATTGTAAATATGCAGTTACGAATAATCCAGCCAAAGTAATAGGAATTAGACCTAACACGATTCCAAATAGAAAAACTTCAATCATTTCAATTTATTTGAAAGAAAAAAAAAAGAAGTAATATCTATACCTAAATATTAATCCGAATTGACATGAATCTCAATGATTGGGAATTGACAATTGAGAGTTAAACCAAATTAATTCAAGTTATTAAAAAATTAAAGAACATGTGACAATTTAAATAAATAAAACACTTGACATAAATATAGAAATGACACTCAGTTACCACTCAAAAGTAGTACCGAGGATCTCATTTGTGAGGGCTCCATACGAGATATAGCATCAAAAACAGAGGAAAATTGGTCTTGGCTGGCCGTCCCGATCGGGTGCTCCTGTATCAGTGGCAAGAACCTACACTCTTGCTAAAATTAATGAAAAAACAATATTTAGATAACATCAATGCAAGACAACTACACCAAAAACGATGAGATATAATCTCTATACCGATCTTTAGACCAAACTTGTGTCCTCAAAGAAACTGAAACAGCAAGTGGATAAGAGAGCAGGAGAAGGAGAATTAGAATGGTCAGGCAGCATATGATAACTCAATTCAGCACTTAAATTTGATGGATTTAAATTTTAACATATTCAGATCGTTTGATAACAAAAAATTGAACACATGAATTAATTAAGTGACACTGAATTTCTTAGGTAAAACTTGCTCATAAAATTAAGTGATAAGTTATTCATTTATCACTGAATATAATATGCATTTAAATATATTAAATTTAATATTTAACAATTCAATAATTTAATGAATTTAAACTTCAAATTTCATATTTCAATTTTTAATTTTCAAATTTCAGTTTTGTCAAATGCACCCGTAATTTCACACTTTGGAGCTTAGTTCGTGGCTATACTAGAATAGCATGATTTGAATAAATGAGAATGGTCTTTGCACATTTCAAACTCGATTCAAGTGTTCTTCATATTATTTTATGCTTTTAATACCAAAATTAAGAATTTTTAATATTTTTGAAAATGCGGTTTCATATGTCAGGACATTTTGAGAGAGCGGAGGCATTAAGTCACCCCCCAAAAAACGGATGAGTAAAGAGATGGAACATAATGGTTGACTAATGTCCCATCTTAGATGTCACCCGCTTGAAGTAATGCCAGTCTCTACATTGATCCAATTGGCATATTAGAGTTAAGGAACTGATTCATTGAAAATAACATTCGGTAAGCTGTCAACGAGGGCTTGAGCACGCAATTTCTACATTACAGGTGCATACTCCATTCATTATCACAGCCCTGCCTAAATGGCTAAATCTCCATACTAGTTTCTCTGTTTCTCGTTTCTATTCATGCCATTTCCAGAAATAATTCTGCTTTCTCTCCTGCTCATTTCCTTGTTCGGGCATTAACGAATCATCCGTGGAGGTTGCTCCAGCATTCGAGTCCTTACAATCAGGATCCTTGCTTGCATGTTAGTGGAATGCGAAATTAATTCATTTAAGTTTCTAAACGAGGTGCCATTTTCTTCATTCAGATGCCCTGCACGCAATTTGAAACCTTAGGCTTATCTCACGTTAAATAGTTAATGGAATGGCACCAGAAGATATGACTTGAATCAGTGAATAAGAACTCTGAACATTTCAGACTCTCGATCAATTAAAGTGTTTCATATTCTTTTACACATTTCGAATGTGCTGGCTTATGCTCTGAGTTCAAACTGACAACATGAACCTGTTGCAAGCAGAGACATTCATTCACCCAACAAACCTTACACCCGCAGGACTACTCCCAACAAAGGTAAATTAATACTGAGTAAATGTATTCTAATTCTAAACAAAGAAAAAAAGGGGGGTGTGGGGAAAAATTCCAGGATTTCACTGAAAATTTAACTACTATATATTCCATATGAGAACTAGATAGCAGGATCCAGAATACCCAGAATTACATCCCCGAATATCAGCATCCAAAAAGTTAAAATCTACAAACAAAAAATGGTCTATTTGCTGCTAACCAAAACCTAATAACCCCTAATTCCAAAGGAAACACTTCCCCCACTTTACCATCAACCCTTCAACCACAACTTCAAGAGCTAGTAAACTTGGTTACGGCCTTGGTCCCCTCAGAAACGGCGTGCTTAGCAAGCTCACCAGGGAGCACAAGTCTCACAGCAGTCTGAATCTCCCTGGAAGTGATGGTGGGCTTCTTGTTGTACCTAGCAAGCCTGGAAGCCTCCTGAGCCAGTTTCTCAAAAATATCGTTGATGAAACTGTTCATGATTCCCATGGCCTTGCTGGAAATTCCGATGTCCGGATGGACTTGTTTCAGCACCTTGAAGATGTAGATCTTGTAGGTCTCCACGCTCTTTTTCGCCTTCTTCTTCTTCTTATCGCCTGCTGCAGCGCCGGCTTCCTTGGGGAGCTTCTTCCCGGCCTTTGGCTTCTTCTCCGCAGGAGCTTTCTCGGCGACGGCGGACTTCTTCTCCTCTGCCGGCTTCTTCTCGGCGGGCTTCTTTTCTGCCTTGGGTGCCATTAGGATGTAGAGATTTGCAAGGAGAAAAAAGGCGGGATAGATTTGATTTGAGACGACGATTCCAGTGAGAAATCTGAAATTTTTGGATAATGGCTGTAGGAGGAGGTGTTTATATGGGTAGTTTTGGTGGAAGCTGATTGGTTAATGGTGGAAGCACCTGGATCGATGAGCTGGAGACTTATTAGGTGTTGGATTTAAATGGTTGGTGGAAGTGAGATAATGGACGGTTGAGATATAAGTTTTGTGGAAAAGAATGGGCTGTGGGAAATATGGCTTTGGCGCCTTTGGTTTTTGTGTTGTTTATTTGAGTTCTTAAACAATTGGCGATCATCTGGATTTGGCGGTTTGTAAGGTTAACGAGGTAATTTTGGGAAACCGCCAGAATGAACATCTTTTGTTTTTGTGAAAATTCAAATTACTGGTGATCCAAGGATGGAAAAGTATGTGGGTTGACTAGGAGTAGTTGCAAGATTTTAATAAAAAAATGTAATTGCAAAAAATACGTGGCTTCACCAGTACGGATCCCACTCGAGCGAGGAATGCAGGTCCCTAAGCCTCTCTTTCAATCTTTTGAAAATGGTACCATAATGAAATTTCGAAATATAGAGCAAGGCCATTTATGAGAACGGGGAAAAAAATATGGTATGTCTTTACCTATTAAAAAAAAGATTAATCTTTATATATTGATAATATATATATTTTCACTATTATGTGCATAATACATAATTCGAATTTAAATTTGAAACTCAAAATTTGTATATGTGTCGTATATCCAACCGTGATAATGTATATACTGCCAGTATGTATAAGTTTTACTCTTTAAAAAAATAAAAATGTGATAACCCTCACTTAAGAATATAAGTTCTCCTAAATTACTTGCACTGCCCTAAGACTAAATAAATTGTAATCTTTCCTTGTATTGCATTGCATTGTCTTTCTACATGAATTGTAACATCTCATTGAATTGGTATTATTTTATTTCATTATATGCACAAGGACCAAAAATCCTTTTAATTGTGTTTGAGACCTTATGTGAAAGTTTAAGGGTGCTAATTAGACATTTGAAAAACTTTGAGTGTATAAACATTATTTGGCAAAGTTTAAGAGAAGGAATGACCAAGATTGAGCCAAGTGTCAATGCCCCAACCACTCAACCCACTTGACCAGGAAAATTAGCAAAATTTAAACCTTTTGACTCCATTTTTCTCCTTAGCTTGGCCGACTCTCTTAAGTTCCAAAGAGAGAAGAAAAAACTCAATTTTCTTGCTTGAAACTCTAGCTTAGACTTTGAGAAAAAACCAAAAGAGAAAGAACCTTAGTTAGTTAAGTAAATTATCTTCAAGGTCTATGTGTGATTCAAACTTGGAACTCTTACTTTTGTGGACTTTTGAATGGTTCAAACTTCATTTAAAAAAGGTGAATGATCTTTAAACCTTAGTTTTGTTGTTTAATATCAAGTGTTTAAGGTATTGATGACAAATTAGAAGTTGAGTTGATGTTGTTTGTGGTTAAACTCCTTGAGCTAAGTAAGTGGAAGTAAGGTTGGATATATGACATGCCATGTGTTTGATTCTTTGCCTAAGCTTTGTTTGTAGTTTTCCTTGATGTATTAGCATGTTATGAACCCTCTTAAATGGAGAAATAACTCTTAGAACGTTGTTTAAATTAAAAATAATAGAAGGATGGAGATTGGTGTTGAATGTGAATTTCGGAACTATTTTTTTTTTTCTTGCTAGCCAGCCATAGATTGGACGTTTTTCCTTGATTTTTGTGACTTATTGAACCTTACTTAAGTTTAAGAAAATTGCCTAACATTGGTTTAACCTTATGTGTGAGTTGAGGTGAAATGGAGCAAGTAAATTGGTTGTTTGGCAAGGTATTGGACTGTTTTGTTATTCCTTGTTAGCTGGACTGCCTTGATTCATTTTAGCATCTTGTATGTTGAATTTTAAACTTAACTAGTGTTATATAACTTGACCCCTATATATTAACTTTAGGAGATTGAATTGGATGAATTTGAGTCAAAATGAATAAGGTTATGGAGGAGGATTAGGGTGATTTTTGTCAAAGTCTTGAGCTGATCAGAACAGAAAAATCAGTCAACTTCCCCGAACTTCTGATATTGATAGGAGAGGAACTAGAGTTTGTATTTTATACCATTAGAAAACTCTTCGAGTCTAGTTTCCAGTGCCACCAACGGCATACGATTCCGACTTGTTTACAGTGAAATATGATCATTTTTTCGAAATTGCGCGTGGGCGACTGTTTTATTGCGAAAGCCCTTTTGAACTTGAATGAGAATTTTCTTTTACTCAATTTTCTTGCACTTATCAAATTCATTTCTCTTATGATCTTTTTCTACATTTTTTGTCTAACTTGCATAGTAAATTGAGTTGATTAACAATCTATTAGGTTATCTAATGAAACTTACGTTTGGGTTGGCAAATAAATCAAGAATATTAATGATTTTTACTCGTTGCCTAGGATTGAAAAACGAATGTGAGGGTAATCACGGAACTTGACGGACAAACTCTTAATTTCTTAATAGGTGGGCGTTCTACTACCTTTTACCTGTCTATGTGAGATATCTGAATACTTGGTTTGTGATTGTTTGATCTAAAAATTTGATTTGACAAACTCGAGGTAAACGTGTACTTTATCACACTCGACCTCCGTCAATTCTACTGAAACTCTGTATACTGAAAATTTAAGACGTGATTTCTTTATATTTGACTATACATCATTTGGGTGATATCCCATCGACTACTGTGACTGTTTAGGAACCCAACCTCGTAAGTGAGTCGGTTGTATCGAGCCAACAAGGGTTTGGTCGAGAAGACCGATGAACCTTGGGAACTATTTACTGAAATCCGAAAATTGGTATACTCGAGTATTATCTAATTATATTGTTTGAAATGTTCGGATCCGGTAAAGGGGTAACTGGTGTACGAAATTTGGAGAAAGTGGTGTTTTACGGACATTATATTCTTTAAATGCAAACGTTGGCAGAGAGTCAACGGATTCTCGATACGATCAAGTTTAAGTGAATTTGGCTTTTGGAAACTACCCGTATTCTTGAATTGAATTGTGATTAAATTATTTCAGAATTACACGGTGTTTACTTGTTTATATTACGCCTCTAATTAGGTATGTGCCTACATATTTATTTGGGATCTCGCTGAATTTTAGTTCACCCCACTCTCTTTTGTTTTCTTTAACAGGTTTGTGATGGGATTGCTATCAGGAACTTGCATAGTTTTAAATCTTATCTTGAACTTGTATTTTGGGTTGTAATCCTTTTTGTTTATAAGATTTTATCTTTGACTCTTGTAAGTTTGAAGTTGTAAGTTGGGCACTTATTATGTAAATTAAGTTTGAAATTATAAGTTTGACATTTAACTTTATATTTTAAATATGGGAAATTGATGTGACGATTATATTTCTATTATAGTTTGTAACCATTACTTCGAAGATATTTAGTTAGTTTTCTTGGGTTGCTGGTTTATTAATTGACTAAACTCCGACGAGAGTTGGGCAGATAGCTCGCTAATCCTTAGGGTTCATCCTGAGATAATGTGGGACTGTCACAAAAAATATGTACGTCCTTCTATACTATAGCATATGAAATTACAGGTAATGTTTTAAAACTTTTACTAACCGTGCTACGTGTAGATGGTAGCATTTGTATTGACATGGGTATAAAATGATTATAATTAAAAGGGTTTGTTTATTTGGTGCTGTCAGGGCACCAAATAAGAAGTGGATTTAATATTACATTTAAAAAAAAATTGAGTTGGTGAAAAGCTTTTCTTGTTCTTATTACTCGCTTACTCTCCCCTAGCACCGGGTTTTTATATGGTTGGTGAATCTTTTGTTGTCGATATATTCGTGTTACCAAAAGGACTAACCGCAATTGCAATTCGAGTTCTGAATTGCTTCCGTTTGGCGGGTAAGATTGCCTTTTTCCGAGCTATCAAGTTTTTGTGCGATTTGGATTCGTCTAATGTGATTGATTGGTGCATTTGGCAATACATATAACTGGTTTGGAAAATTTACGAACAAAACATGGACTGCTACTACATAAGGCTGCAGGCTGATCAAATTATTCGACTCAAATTCATGAGTAACTTGGTTAATCATTAGATTTGAATTCGATATTTATTGAGTTTGAGTCAAATTTGAACTACCAAATAATATATACAAGTCGATTTTGATCGTTATATTCCTTAGCTTGTAAGCTCGACGAGCTTAATTGAATTTTTAGTATACTTGTAAAAGTGTATACTTCTAAAAGTATACAAGTTGACCATGTAATATACTGGATCGTGGTTGAAGTTGCCTTGTGGCCAGTCGCTATCTTTAAAACTGATCATTGCAGTCTATTGGCCTTGAACTTGTGTAAATTGGATCATTATGAGCGCACTGGACTATTTGATTAATGAAAAGTTGCTGCCTTTGTTACTTGACTGCTATCTTTACTTGGTATATGAAAGACACTCTGTGCCAATTTAGCTTATCATGAGTGAATCTGAATATCATGTATTGTTTCCGAAAAAGAGAGAAGAAAAAAAATAATTATAATAATGTGCCGTGTCACTAGATCTCGGCTTACCACGGGGATGATCAAAATTGAAGCCGAAATGGAGAATAAGAGAAACAAAGGTCAAATTACACTTTATCCTCGTGTAGTTTGGTATTTTTTACATTACCCCTTATGATTTCAAAAGTTAAACATAATTTTTTCATGATTTGGATTAAAGTATCAAAATGACGAAATTTGCAATCTATACTGGAATCAACTAAAATGGCAAAAATACCCCTATATAAAGTTGAAAATTAATTATGAACCACAGGAAATTATATATATATATATATATATATATTAAAAAGCATAAAGGAGTTCTATGATAAAATATAAAGTCATATGGGGTTAAATTATTATGCATATTATGTTTATATATTTTGGTTATTTCAATCATTTTAGTTTTTAAACAAAGGTAATTTCGACATTTTTATAGGTTCTATTACGAATAATTATTTTCGTCATTTTGATATTTTAATTCAAATTATAAAAAAATTATATATAACTTTTACAACTATAGAGAGGTTATGTAAAAATTAGCTAAACCACAAAGGGGTAAAGTGTAATTTGCCCGAAAACAAATACCAATGCCTGAAATTCTAGACTTGAATTACACAAATTAAATCAACATTTCCCCCTCGTTATTTCCAGTCATTTTTTATATATTGTTAATGATTTACTACTTTGACATGTCAAAATCACGAGTCCTCTATTTTTTGTCAATTTCTTGCAGATCTCGGTCTCCTACACGAACACATCAACTCGCATTAAAAAGAATAAGCTATGTTTTGCTTGCGCCTAGCCGCCTAGTGTAGCTGCACTGTTTCCATCCTAAGAATAAAAGCTTAAACAACGGAAAGCCAAATAAAATGAAACTAAAATTAAAAATATAAAAACATACATACACACGCTCTGCCGGATGCACAATTTTTATGGGAGCAATATTTATGACCGACTCAATCGGGCAACTATTGCCTAAAAATTATGTTGAAATTGAATACGTAATATATAATTATCAATACACAACCAAGGCAAGTCAATCAATATATAGTACTTGAGAGAAGAGAAAAACAAATATCAACTGCCCCTTGAATTTTCTGTGTCCAAAATGCATCTAAATTTGAGAGACATCAGAGATATAGGAATAGAAAATATCATAATTCTAACAAAGATATTTGTTTACTACTGAAGCTTGAGATACATCTGTCATAGATGCATTGCCAAAGGATCTGTGGTTGCCCAAAATACCTAGTAAGGTTGGAGCGAGCATCACAACTTCTGCGCCATATAACTGGATCATGCTCGACCCTTCTCCTCCTCCCGCTTGCCATACGACTTCAGCGACCACCAGGTGCTGAATCGTCCCAGACGGAGCCCATCATATTAGTGAAACTGAAACTGAAGCTGAAACCTCCTCCACTGGCTGCTGGAGCCAGTGGAGGAGGAACTGGAACTGGAACTGGAACTGGAACTGGAGCTGGGGGAGGAGATCCTCCAGCATCTAGCCAGAGAGATGGCTTGTTAAGGGGGGTTCATTAACTTTAAAGGAATGGTTGCTATTAAAATTTGGTGGGGAAGGATCTTCCAAGCATATCCCTTCAAGCATTAACTTGGCTTGCTACTGTGCTATATTTTATTGGTCCCTTTTGGTATTTTTATGCCGTGTCATTATTGAAAATGAAATTCTTATCAAAGCAAATGGGCATTGGAGAGCCCCTCGGGGTCAGCTCGGCTGGTGAGCCTCGGGAGTAATCCTCGGGGTGGCACAGGTTCGAGTTTGACCTCACATATCGCCTGGGTGCTCTTGGGAGGCGGGATACTTCAGGAGGCGCAGGGGATTAATCGGACTGCCTTCGGGTCTTGACCCGGACACTCCTGTATTGACAAAAAAAAAAAAAAAAAAGGCGCAGGGGATTAATCGGGCCGCCTTCGGGTCTTGACCCGGACACCCCTGTATTGACAAAAAAAAAAAAAAAGGCATTGGAGTCCGTCTATTCGGCCATGCTACGTGGGTGTAGGTCATCATATGTCTTCCTTTTGCAATTTGAGTTTCTTGGAGCTCCGTTTTCTTATGGTGGCTTTTCGTGACCACTAATATTTTATTTCTCCTCTCCTTTTTTTTCCTGCATCGTGATTTAACGTGTTCCATTAGGCATTACCTTACCGTACCAGAAAACCTTGGCGTTAGCTGGTCTCCAGATCGAGTCCCACTCCCACAATAATGGCTCGGTTTTACTGACCCCGTCAAGCTGAGCAGTGGAGGATTTTCAATCAGGTGAAAGCACGTTGCCCTGATGGCCTTCCAAAACTGCAAGAATGGTAGACAATTAATGATCACCTTAATTATATTTCCTGCCTAGGCAAAAGATAGATGCTATTATATCCAATCTATGGGACCGACTTTTTCCTTTGATCCGCAGATGTTGTGCCGGATCATGTTTTGGCCATCAAATTATTTTTCGTCAGTAATTGACCACTAAACAATTTAATCAGTAAACTCGTGATCATTTTAGTCGATAATTACTCTTAATCTGTAAAATTAGCAATTAATCTGTGAAATAGGGTCGCTTAGCTGTTGGACAAATTTACCTCGCACTTCGTCACGTGTACAGCTAATTTCACAAATTAAGAGCAATTATCGATTAAATGATCACGAATTTACTGTTTAAGTTATTTAATGGCTAATTACTGACGAAAAATAGTTTAATTGTTAAAATATAATTTGATCAATAGTTTAGTGGCCGCTGAGATTTTTTGCCCGGCTGAAATTACATTACAGTCCTAAATCTTAATCCGGAGGGAAGTAGTTAACCTGAAGACAAACCCACCCTCAAAACACTCCGCCCGACCCCAAAAAAAAAACTAGTTGAGCTGCATTTACTATAATGATGTAGCTCTCTTTTACTCCGTCGTATGTTTCAGTACGCGACCAATACGCACAACAAGGTCTTAATAGTACAATAAATACCAAACTACCAGAACAAGCCATGATGGATTTTCTTTTAGCTTCGGGTACAGTGACATGTCTACAGGAAATTCCACCTTACAGGCAAAGCCCTTGTACTTTTTAAGTATGCTGAAGCATGACAAGTATTTATGTTTTGGCTCCAGCATTTAACACCCAATTGACTTAATGACTGAATATTAATTGTGCATGGTCCTAATTGAGGAAATTTTAATGCATTTATTTTAAACTAGTTTGCCAAAGGAAGAATTTAAAAGTCAACTTCGTAGATTGTCTATTGTGTACGTAGCTTTCTGCTTGCTTGTCTTTCTTGAGGCGCCCTTTCTTTGATCATGACAATTAGGCTATTAGCATTAAGCGCAATGAACTCTATATTGACGCACATGCACATCAAGAAAAACTTCAAGAGAAAAAATAGCATCAATGATTAATGCATAATGACTTGTTCCTCAACCTCATTATCAAGATGCTGGTCACATGTCTATGGATGTCTTCTTTGGAATTTGGATAGCTAGTTTTGCACGGAAATTTTTTGAAATATTTGGTTAACACATTTCTCAATTATTTTTTAATCCCATATTATTACAATATGAACTCCCAAAAACTCTACTCTAAAGAGATTCTAATATAATAGGGATTTGACAATATTGATAGATTCTATTGCTATCATTGCGGTGGTGTCTTCTCCCAAATGCCCCTTAAAACGCCTCTTTTTCCATCTAAAAAGTGCCATTCTTTCTCCCTAAACAGAATTGGATTAGAAATCAATAAAATTGCCAAAGGTGCAGTTATTCAATATGAAAGTTTAGGAAACAAGTTAAAAGTATTAAAAAGTTGAGGGGAGTAAAATTTGTACTATTACGTCATCCTCTCTTTGTGGCATAGTGGGATGCGTTGGTTTGATTGCTTTGTAGTACTTCCTACGTCTCACTTTTGATAAGTTTGTTTTTTTTTCACACTATTTAAAAAAAAGTTGATTAATTTTGTTGAAAAAAATAAACGTAACTTATTATCTTTCTAAAATATCCTTACATTAAATGCAGCGTGGTTAATTAGCTTTATATTAAACTAGTGCTAAAGGCACACCCATGTATGTGCAGTTTAAGAATAATTTATTTTTTGTGGAATCTTTTCAATGAATTGATAGTTATCTTGGTAGTCATGTTAATTGGTAGCTGCCTTTGTAATTAAACCCTTTTTATAATAAAAAAGTTTGGATATTTAAACCTATTGGTAGTTGTAACAAAAATTATTATGTTGGTTATATATAATTAGATAGTTAGGATAAAATTTAGTTTTTGTGTGGATAAAAAGGAAAGTATAAAAAATGACAAAAGATGTTTAATTGGATAAATTTGGATTGTAAATTATTTGAGATAATGTTGTGAAAAAGAACTGTAACACCTTTTTGATATGATGTATGTGAGATAAAAAAGTGATTGGAAAATGTGTTAATGATGCAAGCAAATCAGTATGTGTAAATAAAGTATAATAACTTACAATCCAAACACAAAGGGTTAGAAATAAAGATCAGCGAAAACGTTGGATTGTATATAAAGTTAAATCATCAAAAAAATCACTAATTGGACATTTGATTGCAATAGAACTAGAGATAATAGCGATAGTTTTATAGTTTTATTGGCAAAAAATTTTTAAAAAAAGGAATAGGAAGGAAAAAGAATAAAAAATAATTTTAAAAGTCATTCTAAATATAAACATACCAAACAAGGAAATTTCATTAAATATTCAAGGGTAGTATTATCATTTTAAAAGATAAGGGAGGTATATGTAATTTTTAAAACATCAAGAGAGCTAAATGAAATTGTTAAAATTCTCAAGGGAGGTTTCTGAAATTATTCCTTTATTTTTTGTATCATTTTTGTATCTTCCCATCCATCGGTCAAATTGAATAGAAGAACTACAACTACATATTTTTATTAATTAGAGAACTATATTTACGTACTTATTAGTTAGAGGACTAAAAATGCGCAAAGTTGAAAGTTTGAGTACCATGCGATTTTTTGCCCTAAAATTTTATACCAACACTCAAACATCTCAAGGGCTCGCAATCCACGCTTGATTAACAACCAATCATATTGCAATAAAATTTGGCCCGACCTGAAATTAACACAAACGCACAAATCCTTTGTCGTTTTAACACGCCTTCATTCACCAGTCCCGTAGTGCCACGTCTTCCCAATTCCCCCACTTAATATAGAGCCCATCCGCACAAAATATAATTTCTTCTCTTCTTTTGCGGTCGTCACTCTAACTCAGAGCATTTCTTACTGTAAAAAGCCACCATCGGACTGACGAAGATCTCAACCTGTGGACTCCTTTTTGGTAATTTCACTTTCTTTTGCTAGCTTAAACGGCTGATCGGATTCCGTTATTTGATTTCCTCATCTTGTTGGGTATTTTTTTCTGGATTTAATAGTTTTTTTCCTTTTCTTTTGGTTTTTCTATTTTTAGAGGGTTGTTTCTGTATAAATACGTTATATCCTTACAAGGTTTTGGGCGTGGTGTCTCTGTGGGGGTATTGAACTGTATTTATTAATTGATTAATACATCAATGGCGGCACCACCGGCGAGGGCTCGAGCGGACTACGATTACCTCATAAAACTTCTACTCATCGGCGATAGTGGTTAGTACCATTTCAAAATTTTCATGGATCGAGCCTTTTTTAGCATTTTTAAATTGATATTTAATTCGTGTTACAATTTCTGTCAATCAGAACAGTTAATGTATGTGGATCTATAGCTTCATTCAAGAGGGGGGGGGTATGGATTATTGGTTATAACTCCGTGCCTAAAAATGCTACCAGTGGCATTTTATTCATATGTCTACAAATCCATTGTGGTTTAATGAATTTATTCTGTAGACTCTTCGAATAGCTAATGTCGATCATTAGCTTACAAAAGGATAAACTACACGTTTGTGCTTGTGAAACTCCGATCTTGTCAGGACTGGTTTTGGAAGTTGAGATTTGTATTTGTTGTTCGTGTTTAGTGCTTTCAGTTCATCAAATTGAACTGGTAATATATGCTTACAATGGATTGGGGCTGCTTGGCATGATGGTGGAATCAATAGCATCCAGGTTGGTCGTAATGGTGGTGTCGATGGTTTAGTAGCGGGAGCATGTATGCATCATAATCATAGTGGCAGCATTAACATCTGCTTCTGGGTTTGTGAAGTCATAGAAACTCTAGAAATGCAGGTAGTTTGCCTTTCCGTGTACCATATCAACTAATGAGAAGGATTATAGTTAGGCAAGATGTACTGAAGTACTCCCTCTTTTTTGGTTTCATTGGGAAATATAGTTGATTTAGGTTTCCAAAAAGAAGAATCTGCTGTTCATGTAATGATATCTATTTTTTTTTTTAATACTTGAGTATCCTGTCTAACATGGTTTTACTCTTAATGCTGGCATACTCAGTGTGGTGTTTGTGCAAATGAAATTATGATTTTTGTTGTAATTTTACTTTGACTAGCTGGAAATTTTTAGGGACTTCAAGTTTGCAGAAAAAAGTTGAATTGGAATATAAGTCTACATTTGCGTGTGAAGTTGGATTTGTTCCTCAGACTCTCATCAAGTAAACGTGATTAAGCATGCAATCTGCAAATTTTTATTAAGTTTTGTGTGAGTCTGGTGAATACGTACAATAAACTCATATGACAGAAGGTGAACACTTAGTGCCCTTATGGAGTTTTAGTTACTCATGTGCAGGTGTGGGTAAGAGTTGCCTTCTTTTGCGTTTTTCAGATGGTTCCTTCACGACCAGTTTTATCACAACCATAGGGTGAGTTTTTAATTTTTCCTTCTTTCTTTTCTTTTTCAATTCCTGTTTAGACAAGGGTAGTTAAGTGGGTTGAATTTTAGGAAAATGAGGGGCTATATTTTCTTCTTCAGAATTGATTTCAAGATAAGAACCATTGAGCTTGATGGCAAGCGGATCAAACTCCAAATCTGGGATACTGCTGGTCAGGAACGGTTCAGAACGATCACCACTGGTATGTTGTTGCTTCTGCTTTAAATATGTTGTGCTTTTTTCATTGTGCATAAATTTTCTGCTTTCTTCTTATCAAATGGATGTTGCTTCTCTTTTATTCATTCATGAATTTGGAAGCTAAAAAGTGTTCAGGAACTGTGAACTGGTCTATTTGCACCTGTTATTTGAGACTGCTATTCCAGTTGATGACAAAACATTGAATTGGATTGTTGCTTTTCTTCCCCTATTAACCATTAATTGTGTCTTTACAGCTGTTTGTGTAGCAGTGAAAACAGTATACTCTCCTTTCACTTCATTTTTAATATTTATGATTTTTCATCACTGTCATATGGAGTTGCCTGGAAGGTTTTATTTCTTCATGACTCCCATGTGCTATTGTTCATGTATTTGTTTTGTCACTTAGTCTAGGTATCACTGGCACTTTTTCATATTTTATTTTAATGCCTGTGATGTATTGACTTTTTAACCTTCTCCAGCTTATTATCGTGGAGCTATGGGAATATTGTTGGTCTATGATGTTACAGATGAATCATCCTTCAATAGTAAGGTTTCTTTGCCGCATCTTTTATAATATAAGTTTTACTTATGTTTTCCTGCGGTAGTTGCATCTAATTGGTCTATTTCTAACTTCAAAACTTTTTTGACAAAACTCTATGATGCTTAAGTTTTGTGCTCGTTGTTTATCACCCTCAAGTTATTGTGATCAACGAAATATAATTTGCTTAGCCATTTTATCTTTGTTTTCACTTATATCCTTTCGAACTTTTACTTGGATTTCATTTCTTCTTACGTGAGGCATTATTATTGCCATCTTGGGACCCCTGGATGTTTTGAGCTTTGCTGAATCTGATGTGCCACTAGATACTATAATACTTGATTTAATGAATTTTGTTGGTACACAGATTTGTTGAGGATAGAACCTGAATTTTATGACCATTTTTCTCAGATATTAGGAACTGGATTCGTAACATTGAACAGCATGCATCTGACAATGTCAACAAGATTCTGGTAGGGAACAAGGCTGACATGGATGAAAGCAAAAGGGTAAGCTTTCTTATTAATTAGACAAACTGGCATATGAAATAATTTTGTTTAGAGCAAGACAAGTAGCATGATTTGTAGATTATGTTATACAATGTTTAGGAATCCTTTCAAATCCCATTTGGTTATCATTATGTCACAGTATGTTGTCTAAAGCAATTGGACAATTTGTAGGCTGTCCCTACCTCAAAGGGTCAAGCACTTGCTGATGAGTACGGTATCAAATTTTTTGAGACTGTAAGTTGCTTTTGAATGTATTATGTGACATAGCTCCTTCTGTTGCTTCTCTTAATATGACTATACTACACTGCAGAGTGCAAAAACAAATCTTAATGTGGAAGAAGTTTTCTTTTCAATAGCAAGGGACATTAAGCAAAGGCTTGCAGACACGGACTCTAAAGCGGAGGTAAGTCAACCTGGTATTGTTGAACTGGCTCTGATAGATGATACAAAGTATGCGATCTAAGTTTGCTTGCCTTTGCAGGCTTCAACAATCAAAATTAATCAACCGGATCAGGCTGCTGGTGCTGGTCAACTTGCTCAAAAATCTGCTTGCTGCGGTTCTTGAACTGGAAGAATACTAATGAGCACTTACATCAGGTGCTCAATGACAGGAGAGAACAAAAACAAAAACTAATTGTGACGAAACATTGTCGGTGGATGTAATTTAATTAATTGTCATTCTTTAAAAGGACTTATTTTAGTTTGTGTAAGATTGGCTCTTACTGATCGAGAAACTTGCACTTATTGTGGCCAGACGCTAATGGTTTCATCAGTAATCCCTTCTGAATTTGTCCTTTCAGTGTTGTTTATTCTTTAATTGTGAAATAGATTTGTGCAGATGTGGATTGCATATTCCTTCATAGTTAATGCAGTAAGCTTCAGAAATCAGCAGTAAAAAGATGGCTGGCCGTTACCCTTTTTGCAATAGTGAATGTGTTGGATAAGGCATAAGTTTGATGACTGGTACTTGTAGAAGGTCAACTAATTGTCAAAACAATTCTGGCCAATCCCATACAAAATGGTGCGATCTAATTCTCTGAGTTAAGGGGAGGTCTTGGCGGTTTTCTTTTCTTAAAAGGATCAACAGTGGAGTCGTTCTTTTCTATGCTCTTGTCAGATCTGTAAAAGATGGTATGAAAATGAAAGAAAAATGCACCTTCTACAATTATTTGATAAAAGAAGCCAGTAACCTTAAACTATCTTGTTTAGGGCAAAATAATGTCAGCAAATAAAATGAAGATGACCATGGAATGGTGGAAGTTATGCCGAACAAATTTTTCCAAGCGGATGCCCTAGGAAAACAATGAAGGTACGGTAACATGAATATATGCGGTAAACCAAATTGTGAATTCTCTAGCCCCTCGCAGAATTTGGAAACCTTGAAATTGATTCCTTCTACTCAGAAAGTCCACGATTGGTACCAACACAAAAAGGAACTTCCCAAGAACCATCAAATCTAGAAAGAGAGACTTCAATATGCCAAAAATAATATTCAGAATACTGTACATATTGTGGCAGTTATACTGCCTCCATTCGACATCGCATGTTGGAAGATTAACAAACTGTGACATTCCAACTGCAGCAGCAAATTACAGCAAAACGAGAATGAGCCCGAGCCCTATTTCACCAAATATCTAAGTATTTACCTCTATGCACACAAGAAACGATATCCTATTTCACATTTTAAATGGGCAGCAGTTGGGTTGCCATTCTTTATCATAGATTAAGTTCCTCCTTTCCATATATGCGCTGAAGCTCACGGGTTGCTGCTTGGAATGATTCTGGCACAGAAGGGAAAAAAAAATGAATAACAGGCCTCATTGGCTTAAAAAACAATTGACATGTTCCCGGCCCCACTTGGGGGGGTGTTGGGGGTGTATGTGTGGACAGAGACAGAGTACTAGAAAGATACTACCTTTCCAGATGCGAAAGGCTTTTTGATTAATTGGGGAACCAGTCACATTCTGAATGGCATCAAATAACGAACTCTCCGGGGTGTTCCTCAACTCTTGGACAATCTGATATATAGTTTTTCCATTCTCGAAGTATATGTGATTGTTTGGGTGCTTTGTCTTATGACCAGCATGACGCTCAAATTCATAAGCATTAAGAGCCTTCAGCCAAAAACATGCTTCAGAGGTTGGATCGCATAAAAGAGAATAAAAACTAAGAATAAGCAGATGAATTACCTTGGAGTAGTTACATGACTGACAACCACAAAGATACCCAGAACCTTTTATAGTACCACGAAGCTCCTGATTACATACAGCAAGATTCCAATGATCCACCAAACAGTATAATTGTCAATAAACCAAAATTAAAAAAACAAGGATTTACCTCTCGTGATACAGATATATATCTTACAGGCACCCCATCAAGCATTCCAGTTGCTATCAAACTTCTAACATTTGAAGGAAAACTATTCGGAGCTTCTTTTCTGGTTGGTTTCATTTCTGACTTATTTTTGGTGACTGAATCAGGCTTTCCTTTGGGCGTTTGCGAGGTACTTGCAACTGCAATTGGTGCTTCCAAATCCCTTGCATCAATTATTTCTGCTGTTTGAAGGGAAGACTGATTATACAACAAGTCATAGCTACTATTAACAGGCCTAGCAAGAACATCCATATACGGCTCATCTTGACAGCCACCAAAGGATATTGTACTAGAATCCCCCTTACTGAAAGAGTGGCTGAGTGACATTGCACTATCATCACCTTTTGGAAAGGTAGAGTCCAGAGGTTTCATATTCACTTCCACCCTACTATGAGAATGACCCATCAAGGTAACACTCTCAGCTTCCTTACCAAAAGCTTGGGCCATAGACACAAAAGCTGTTTCAGTATCCCTGTTATATGCCTGATCCAAGGACACACCAATATTGTGTTCCTGTGCTGCCTGCAAACCAATTTCAGAGTCCTTAACCTGATTGACTTTAACTTTTCTAATTCCACCATAGCTGACACAAGTTTCTGGATCTTGTAAAGGATAAGACATTGACAAACCAACTGATGTGTCACCCCCAAGTTGGTCATCTATGACTTTTTTTCTGATATTGGAGTTTTCCACATCGAGTTGAGAGGTGTTTCGACTTGATAAATTGGCCGACCTGGTTGTATCAGGACCAAATAACCGATCAATGAATTGGTTTGGTGCCGATTGGAATCCAGAAGCATTCTCCCAAGCAAGACTTGTCATGGGGACTCCTGGAATTTGTTTGCTAACTGGAACATGAACAGCTTGCTTTTTAGTGGAAAAAACCTCATGATCAGCAGCATCAGACAACCACTGATGAGTGCGCTTCGCTTCAATTCTAGAGGAGTTACTAAAAACTGTTTCTCCATCACCTAGGTGTCCGCCACCCTTTGGCATCCAATAACCCTTGTCCTGGAAAGACTGTAAATGAGAAACAGAAAACAAATAACCAGGAGATCCTATGTGAGAATACCAAGATAGATAGATAATAGAGCAAAAGAAATACATAAGAAACTAAAATCTTGCTTGCGGCTAGATGCATGAACTAACGTGTTAAAGAATCCATACATAGGTTTCTGCCTACTTGTGTTAAAGAGTAAACGCATAGACTGTAGATAGGGAATGAGAGAGGAGGCGACAAGTTAAGCCAAGAGAGTACCAGAGGTAAGTTTCCAAACTTCCACTACAGGAGAATGAAAACAGATAAGCAGATATCCGAGAAACAAACCAGTTGTAAAGAAAATCTACAGTGCCTGAAAGGTCATACGAAGCACATACAAGATATCATGCACGATTAGATGATAGTTTTTTACCAGTGCAAAAGTAAAATAAACGAGAAATGGTGTAATAACTTCACAGGTTCTTTATCTACTGAACAGCAGCTTGGCAAGACTTATAGTCACATTTCCCACAGCAACACAGTTTCTATTCTCTTCACTGGTTCGTTGAACTGACATAATTCAATATAATTCTTCAAGCATCAAACACGACAATTCCTCAAGCAAAACATTCACTTCCTCCTAGATGTAGCTTACTTTTCTAAAACAACCACAAATCAACATCTATCCTTGACAAGCACGTCATCTAAACCTTGTCTAGATGTAAATTACGGATGAAACTAAAAATTGAAAGTCAAACTCACACATCTTACCGCTATAATACGTACAGACATACACAAGCCATAAAACACTCATGTACTTCGTCCATTTGAACTCTTGAGCTGGTTAAAATTTGTAAATACAGCTGATGGCTCCCCAAAATGCCAATACCCTTGATTAAAATGACATAGTTCAAAACATGTTGTCAAGTCTAAAGAAACACATTTTTAAGTCCAAGGCGTCGATCAACTGAACTAATCAAATCCCATTATCTGCACATCAAGCCAAGTACAAAACGAGCAAAATCTTTAACCCTCCGTGCAATTATCCCACATAAAACAATAATTAAACAAGCAGGAAAACAGAGTAAAACGTAACGTCTCATTTGCCAAAAAAAAAAAATTACCATTTTCAGCTTTTCCACTTCAATCAATGTTTACTCCCAAATGCTACATGAAACCAGTTCCCTGCTTTCAAAATCTAATACAATAATACAGAAATATTAAGTCTTTCTCTAATAACAACATTTTATCTCGGAAAAAAATTCATATTTGACCCAAAAAAGTAAAAAACTATGTAGACTTAAACCCTAAACTAATAGAGATTGTGAGAGAAGAGAAAAGGGGAGAAAGTAACGATCTTTACACTAGACAACTGACTATGAACTTCAGGTGATATCCGATCAAATTTCGCGACGACAGAGACGGCAGGCGACGGCGTCGTCTCGATCAGTGAAAGAGTAGGTTTTGTGGTCGACGAAACATGGTTATGATGTGCGAGGAGCAGACGATTTTTTCCCGTGAAAAGGATTATAGAATTGTAACTGAACCTGCCGCATCAAATTTTAGGGTCGCCCTCTAGTGACTTACACGTGTATCATAGATGCGTAATCTTGACCGTTGATAAATTGCTAAAGATTTTACATCTTCCTATCATCCATCGGAGCGGTGATCAGATGGATTTCAGCCACATCTAACAACATTGAGTGTGTTTGGACAGCCAATTATTTGGCCAAATATATTTGCTGACATCACCATTACAATTTTCAATACACCTTTTTATCTTCCCAATTACCTTTTTATCTCACATACATCACATCACAAAAAGTGCTACAGTAAAAATATTTCAAATAACTTACAATCCAAACACACTAATTGTCATGTAGCCTAAAGCGAGCCAATGATTCAACCTCACTGAAATGGAGGTTTTTTTTTTTGGGGTTTAAAATTTTACAACCGAAAAAAATGAAATTTAAGAAGTAAAAAAAAAATTTTTTTGAATAGGAAGGTGGGAGTGTGGGACTTAAATAGCACGAAATAAATAGGAAAATTTGAATTCAAAATCTCCAATATTTATTATCAGGAAAAGAATTAAAAACTTTTTAGGTGGCGTTTGATTCGCACATTGGAATAAGATTTGGATTCGGAATCGGATATCCTGGATTTGGAATGCGCTCATTCATTTCAATATATCTGTTTGGTTCAAGTACCTAGAATATATATCATTACTATAGTTGATGTTTGATTCGTCGGCACTTTCAGAATGGAATATAATAAATATATTATAAACAGTATCGTAAATGATAGTCATTGGCTATTTGTAAATGAGATATAAGAAATTTTCACTAATTAAATATATTAGTATAAATGTATTAGTAAATTTATTATATATTATTATATTTAAAATAATAAATATAAATATAATTATATAATTTATTAATATTATATACATGTATATATTATAATTATTTGCACATATAACATACATTTATAAATATACATATATATTATAAATATATTATTATATAATATTAATAAATTTATAATATATATTATATAAATATAATTATATTTAACTAAATAATTATAATATATAATATAATAATATAATAATATCATTATTATAAGTTTGTAACTAATTAAATTAAATATTATATATATAATTAATTATAATTATACAAATGTTATAATATAAATATATAATTATAATTATATAATGTATAAATATTAATTGTACTAATATTTTATATAAATATAATGCATATTAATATAAATATAAATATATAATTATATAATATATAAATATTAATTGTACTAATATTTTGTATAAATATAATGCATATTATTATTAAATGTAGTTATTATTATATATTATTATATTTAAAATAATAATTATAATTATAATTATATAACTTATTAATATTACATACATTATATATTATAATTATATGCACATATAATATACATTTATAAATATACATATATATTATAAATATATTATTATATAATATTAATAATTTTATAATATATATTATATAAATATATTTATATTTAACTAAATAATTATAATATATATTTATATAATATACTAATATTATAATAAATTATATAATTATAATAAAATATTATAATTATAATATATTCTATATATTATAATATAAATATAAATATAAATATATAATATATATATTAATTATACTAAATATTATGTAATTATAAGATTTTGGAATCACACTTGGGTTTTGGACAAAACCCACCAACTTACTAAGGAATGGTGAAATGCTAAATTTTTAGATATCATTCCAAAATTTCAATTTCGATAATAGTGAACCAAACATGAATCATGGGTTTATTCCAATTTCCCATTCCGAAACCTTTTTACCAAACCCCACGGGTCCGTTTGGATTAGCTGTTTTTGGGGTTGTTTTTCAAAAACAGCACTGTAGCATTTCGTTTTTCAAATACAAGTCCGTTTGGATTAGTTATTTTTGGCGTTGTTTTTCAAAAACTATATGAAAAACTTTTACTGTAGATGTTTTATGGATTATTTTTAGATGTATTTTTAAAACATATTTTCAAGTGTTTTTATAATTTATAATTTTTATATTTTTATAACAATAAATATTTATGCATTTATAATACATTTATAAATATTTATAAATAAATATATTTATATATTTATATAAAAATATATAAATTATAAATGTATAAATTATAAATGAATATCATATAAATGTATAAATGTATAAATTATAATTTCCAATTTTTATATTATTATATTTATATACATTTATGCATTTATAATACATTTATAAATATTTATAAATAAATAAATTTATATATTTATAAATAAATATAAATGTATTATATTATATATAATAAATAATATAAATACATTTATAAATATATAAATTATAAATGAATATCATATAAATGTATAAATTATAATTTATAATTTATATATTTTTATATTTATATACATTTATGCATTTATAAATATTTATAGATAAATATATTTATATATTTATATAAATATATGTAAATGTATTATAAATGTATTATATTATATATAATACATAATATAAATATTTTTATAAATGTGTAAATGAATATTTTATAAATGTATAAATGTATAAATTATAAATTTTATATTTATTTATAAATATATTTATATATATTTGTAAATACCTTTATAAATATTTATAAATGAATATTTATATATATTTATATATATATTTATAAATGAATATTTATATATATTTATAAATAAATATTTATATACATTTATAAATGAATATTTACATATATTTATAAATAAATATTTATATATATTTATAAATGAATATTTACATATATTTATAAATGAATATTTACATATATTTATAAATAAATATTTACATATATTTATTAATCAATATTTATATATATTTATAAATGAATATTTACATATATTTATAAATAAATATTTATATATATTTATAAATCAATATTTACATATATTTATAAATAAATATTTACATATATTTATAAATCAATATTTATATATATTTATAAATGAATATTTACATATATTTATAAATAAATATTTATATATATTTATAAATAAATATTTATATATATTTATAAATAAATATATAAATGTATATTATTATAAATATATAAATTATAAGTGAATATTATTTAAATGTATAAATTATAAATTATAAATTATAATTTTTATATTTATATATTTATATACATTTATGTATTTATAATACATTTATATATATTTATAAATAAATGCATTTATGTATTTATAAATGCATTTATATTATATATAATACATAATATAAATGTATTTATAAATGTATAAATGTATGTTATTATAAATGTGTATAAATTATAAATGTATAAATTAATATATTATAAATATATATATTAATATTATGTATAGGTGTATTAATATAATAAATATAAATGTATAAAGGTATTAATATCATGTATAAATGTATAATTAATATTATGTATATTAATATAAATGTATAAATGCATAATATTATATATAATACATAATATAAATGTATATTATAAATATACATAAACATATATATTATGTGTATATTAAATATATAATTTTTAATATTTAAAATTCATAAATTTGTATAATACATATTTATATTATATATAATTTATATAATACATAATATTTGTATAAATATATTATAGAAATATAAAAAAATATTTTATATAAAATAAAATATAAATTAATATAATATATATATCCTATACATAATTGAAATATACAAATTGAAATAAACATATTAAATATGTATTTGGAGTTGTTTTTGATATATTGTTTGGATATAGTGTTTTTGGAGTTGTTTTTGAAATACACATTACTGTAGCATTTGGAATGTGAAAAACAGTTTTTCAAAAACAGACTCAAAAACAATGAATCCAAACAAACCCCACTTTTTCATATAAACAGGAACTTACTGCAAAACCAAGAGGACCAAGTCGGAAACAAAAAAATAAGAAGGAGAAACTTAAGAAACTTTCGAATATGTATTGTGCCATTAATACTACATATAATTGAAACCATTAATACTACATATACAAAGTTGAAACCATTAATACTACATATACAAAGTTCTTTTTGTTCTCACAAATTAAATTCACTCATCTAATCAGCTAAACCTAATGAAGCTCAAGCTATGATCATAATTTAATTGAGCCTACCCGCTCAATTCCCAACCCCCCCCCCCCCCCCCCCCCCCCCCGCCAAAAAAAAAAAAACAAAAAAGTTCAGCTCCAAATTTCTTGGATCCAACGAACTTTGCCTGACTAAACCTTATTTACATTCCTAGTTATGCCTTGTCAACGTACTCTAGTACAAACAAACTGCATGTTACAGATGAAAAGTATACCTCAAACCTCCAAATAGCAACAAGACTGAACATGAACGGTGTCCGAATGCCCGCCGGGAACCTCTATTTTGGTCAACGCTAGATCCATTTCATGGATGTTTTCTAACTCATCCCACTTCCAGCCGTCAACATCATCAAGCTCGAGTGCCTCTGCACTGCTCTCAAAATCCCCTTGCCGATCCGTGCAGTAACCACCAACGACATGGAATCTGCCACGGTGGAAAATGCACTTGCATTCGTCACGCTCTCTCGCCATGTCACGCAACACGACCCACTCATTCTTGGCCACGTCATACATCAGCGCAGATGCAAGTGCGTTTTTGTTGCCATCATGTCCACCTGCAACGAGGATCCTATGATCACCATCAGAAGCACTGCCAAAGAATGATCTCTGTCCACCTGGCATAGCAGCCCCATCTCGCCACGTGGCGGTCAGGAAATCGTAAATAAAGACTGAATTCAAGGTTTTCCAAGAAACCGGGTCATACCCGCCAATCACTACCAGGTTTGTCCCGACTCCTGCAACTTGGCAAAACATCGGCACACCCTTGGAGAGTCCTGGGATCGAAGGCACCTCGTACGAAAAGCGTCGTTCAGGATCACAGATTTTGAGCAGGTAATGATGTAAGCGTCTAGCACCGCCGTCATCATCATCGCGGATATGCTCATTCAGGTTGCTATCTGCTCGTGTCATCGCGATGAGGGGTTGGGTAAATCCAGCAGCCTTCCTTCGCTGCCGAAATTCTGGCAGCTGAATTTCTGCCTTCCAATTCTTGGAAACAGATGCAGCCTTTGATATTTGGCTGAATGGGACTCGAATAAGGCACTCGATGGCTACATCATTTGGAAGGCCAGGAATCAGCTCCATTGGAACGCCTAGTATTCCTATGAAAAAGAGAAACCAAAACTGCTTCTGCTGTATATTGATTGATTGATTATTGACAGACAAGTGCGAGGGAAAAAATATTATGTTTGCTGCGAAAGAACAGAAAGTGTGTGAAGAAAGTGGAGGTTAAACGAATCTCTTTTGAAGAGGGAAGTTTTGCCATAAGCAAATATATAGAGATAGTTCTGTTCTTAAAACGACTTAATCAAAGTATGGTATTTCTTATTACCTCATAAAGCTGACGGACTAGATTCTACTAAATCTTTTGTTTCTCGGATGAGACCACAGAATTTGATGGACAAAAGTTTCTAGAGTTCCATGGATAAAAGCTTTTGACTTCATCACGTGATGACTAATTTGTCAAGAACAAGAACACATGTAGAACAGCACACATCTCGTCATACTGATGGGACAGACCGTCATCCCGAACGTATAGAATGTTAATTAACGGCAAAGCCATATCAAAGTCAGCACTTTGAAGCCTTGGATCATCAACTATGTGTAGCTTTTGGAATCTTTTATTATTATTATTATTATAAATTTTGTGAATAATCGTTAATTCGTTATGGGCTCTACTTTTCTAGTCAAAAACCTCGAAAGCAGAAGAATTAATTGTTCAAATCAAGATAAGTTCAATATTGCATCATACCCAGGCATCTTTTACACGGAAAGGAAAGAAGGCATGAATCAAGTCACAGGAGAACAAAAGAAGACACCAATGTTCACAAAACAAGATAACTCAAACAAATTAGAAAAGAAAAGTCAATGACAAAACATTTCTTGATGATGCATGATGGCATGGCACGCAAGCCGCGTATATAATAGTGTATCTAAGTCGGAACAAAATAGTTGACGAACTCTGTAGCTTTTCATAAAGGTTTTGTTGATCAAGGCGTGTGTTGCTTTAGCGTGCCTTACTACAATAGCAAGAACAGTTTTGTATACAGATTATAAGATGCAATCCATGATTATGCCCTAGTAAACCATATATGCACAAGGCAGCTAAGTCCTGTTCCCTTAGCCAACTCTCCATATATAGGTGCCGTTTATTACAATCCAACTCTCCATGAAGCATCCTCAATTCTGTGTGACAGGCAGGGCCTTCATTTCTAGCTTTATGGAAGTGAAGTTAGAAGCACATATATAATATAGAGAAGGTAACAGGGCAGCGGATTTCTTAGCAAAAATATGGGATGAAAACTTGTCATCCTTTTCCTCATTTGTAGACTAGTGGCGCCCTCTTTTTAAGTTCCATTTTGTTGGAGGATTTGAGGAGAGTATGGTTCCCTAGAATATTGTAATTAACTAGTTTACAATTTAATCTATGCTGGATCATTATTTACCAAAAAAAAAAAAATGTGCTCAATAAAAAACGAGCACAAGGGGCATGAGCTTGCGATCAATTTCATTTCCAACTTATGTTGCATGGAGTCCGACTGCACATGGCCAGTGCATAGCTTGAGAACGGATTGAGTCAAAGCGATTGTGATACAGATAGGAATAGATCCCTTTCTTAAAAAATAGTAAAATGAAGTTTGAGTCAAGGACGAGCTGGAAATCAACTTTGGCATTAGGTATGGAGATGTTTACCCTCAATGACTGACCGTCCTCAGCAAATCACTCATCTTGCTTTGATTGCTGATAGAGCAATATCATTTCTGCATTCTTTCAAACATTTGCACTAATTTATACCATCTTCATCTTCTATTAAACCTTGTTAACCACTAAGTTTCTTAAGAGCAGCTTCTTTGATCTGTAAGAAATTGATCGTTCCTCTACCTAGCTAGTGACTAATCTCCGGCCTCCAGGTTAGATGTTTGAGCATTATGAAGCACTTATCATCACAATCGAAGCTAAAAGTCCTGCTGGATTTGATCTTGTGTGTTGTGGATGCGCTTCATGTATCGATTTCAGAGGAGAAGATAAAATAAACAGGCCTATGGTCCGAGAATCTTGATTCTGCCCTTGCATAAATTATCTGCTTCATTCCTTTACCTCGCCATAGTATCCAGTCACAGCTAGCCAATCACAAAAAGTGCGCAATTTATCTTCTCATTAGCATGAACATATTTTACTTGTCCCCGTAACAAGCGTGACAGATAGAAAGGATGTCACCACAAAGGCACAAATGCCAATTTGTGATATAGTTTTGTGCAAATGATTTCGTCCTTCGAAGATGACTCTTCCAGTATCCGTGCTTTGTTCTCAGTGGAGGGTTCACCTTTTTTGATACATTTCTCTAACTTTGTCAATTTGACTAATAGCAATACTCTGTCCATTACTTGATATCAATGAAAACAATTATCAGAAGATGCAATGGAGGAAATCAACGAAAATTGACTAGAGAGGCTAGAATACTTGCCAGGCGGGAGAGGGAGTTTTTTTGCTTATGTTTAAAGATCTGATTCACGTAATGGTCAGAGTTGATGAGATGCTTGTATGTGGGAGCAAAATGTATCTGTCCCTCTTGCCATCTTTCAATAACTCATCCAACTCTCTGTTCGACTAAAAGCTGTCAATGCCACCCAAACGCTATCAGAATTGCAAGTCCAGTCCAACTGATAAGCTTATTCAAGATTCAAACAGAAATTAAGAAGAGGATAATAGACATTCCGAAGTCCACTCTAATTTGTCATCTGATCTCTTTCAAGAAGGGACTGCCATTCATGTTTTTTCAGCAGTTCAGGAGTATCATCATAGCCAGATGCCAATCTGTAATTCAGATCCCCAACCCAAAAGATATTGCAGCAACGAACAATAACCAATTCCCACCACACCAAAAACATCAGGAAAATTGCAGAAAAACTACTGTACCGTATGCTTATTTGTCGTACACAAGATAAATACTTACTCATGTTCCAATATATGGCCGGGAAAGGATGGTTTTTCAAGACTCTTTCGGGAGAGCAAAAAATTTGTCCTACAAAGAATTTCCAAAACATCATGGATTCTGTCATTTTCTTTCTCACCAGAGGCCAAATGTGTGCAAACGAAGCAGAAAGAGGTGTGATACAGTGTCATAGTGATAGACACAGATCCCTGCAAATTGCCAATTAAGAGGCTGTTCAAGTTAGTGATGTGATTGAGAAGTACCATTTTGCCTTGGATACCTTGGTCCAAAACTGCTTTCTTTCTTTTGTTATTACATTATTCATCAGCAAGAAAGTGCATCGACTGCATATGCTAACCTTGTTGCCCATGTAACCCATGATGCCTGTACCCACGCAAGATACCTTTAAGTTGGTTACTTGCTGGTAAATTTCAGCTCGAACCCATACACATAACAATATGCCAACCATCTGCTAGCTGGCTGCCAAACAATATATATACTGGTTCGCCCCCGCTAATTGTCTTGGGACTTGAACTTTGTTGCTTAATTTGACTAGATTCATTCAGGAACAACATATCTGAAGAACAGATTCTGGATTTATCACCAGCTATTCGGCCATATTTAGGACACAAATTGTTTACGCTTTTAATGTTGTGGCCGGCATCCTGGTCTCCTTGCCCACCACTATCTAGAACCTGGCGAACTAGGGACAGCCACTTAATTTGCAGCAGGATTGCCATCCTCTACACCCAAGACATTAGCTGCATTTAGAGGCACGATTTCCTGGAACCTAAAGGGGGAGAATTATTTGCGTGTGAGTGGACAAATCTTTCTCGTGGAAAATTTAAATTACATAGTACTCACTATGCTAGTACAAGAAAATGGGAATCAAACTGTTTCATCAATATGAAAATTCCCCTCCACCAAATTTTAGTGCATTTCTCCTATCCTCCAGGGAACACAAATTGCTGGATTCCACATTTCACAAGCATGGCCACCTTGTGTAATCCTTCTGGGACGAAGCAGGGATTCGCTAGTATGGAACTAAATCTGTTTTCTTGCTAAATGCAGATTAGGTGTACCTTATGGGAATATGAAGTGCACATGTTACTATAAAAAGCTGCTGCAGTTTTACGTTCCTGCAGTAAGGCTTACTGCTGAAACTGATAAATTTGAAACTGGTGAAACAGGATAATGCTCATAAGCAAGAATGAAGTCAAAGATTTGTTCACATAAGAGATCCTCTTAAAGCAACTTTGGGGGAGGGAACAGTAATAAGAAGCAAAAGGAGTGCGTACCCAAAAATATATAAATCAGGAGGGATATTATGTGCTTGTGTCCAATCTTTCAAATCCACTCCAACCTCTGCTGGTTTCCCTCCCACATTCCAGGTACCTACGAACATTCTATAACCAATATATCATGAACATTCTATAACCAATATCTCACGAGTTCATTAAATTAGCCATTATATTTCCGGTTTCTACGTGATAGTATAAGTAGTAGTAACTGGTACATGATTTGACAGTTGAAACTATCCCATTTGTTGTGCTTGCTTTTGACAGTTCAAATCCACATACGTCGTCGTTGTAGGATGGTGAGAAGTTGACCATATCAGCTATTGCATCAGCTGCACCAATTGACGAAAATGACAACTAATATTAATAAAACAAAAAAGGTAAATGTCGAAAACCTTGATGGGAAATACTTCTCTTCATCAAAGAAAAGTTTCTGATCAGAAGTGACTTCTTGAACCCACTTTTGATTTGCTAGCGAAATTATATCTAACATAAGCTCAGTTCGGTCCTTGTGGGAAATTAGCAAAATTCAGTAGTAGTATTTTAAGTGGTTGCTAGTTGCTATATCCATACGTCATCCAAATTTTGAAGTACACGGCCGGCCGGCTCAGCATTTTCAAGTATTTATCATTACATCATCCAAATATATTTGTGCAAAGAGCAATAGCGGACCACTGATGAAACTTAAAGTTGCATACGTAAATAAATTAAGCTCTTGTTGTTCTCACAAAATGAATTCACGAGAGTCATTTGACTGACTTGCGTATATGTAACTTACTTGTAGAACTACTCTTGTTTCTATTCTCGTGTGGTTTGTTGTATTCAGATTTGTCCCATCAGGGACTACATTTTTCTGGCCAACGCCAAACGCCATAGGAACTTGCTTGTTGATTAGGTGTGCAAGATGTATATTATATTAAGATATTTGAAAAGTCTAGTATTTTATTGTGGAAATTTTTTTTTTAAAACAACAAATTGTGATTAAAATTCATTAGATTTCAATTAATGGATTAATTGTTTTTAGACGTAATTTTGAAAAATTTTATTGTAATAATATATATGAAAAACTTTTATTGTAGATGATATAGATATTTTTGGTGGTATTTTTACAGGTGTTTTTGGGATATATTTTGGAGTATTTTTGCCACCTTTTTGTTGAGATTTGGTCGAGGTTAGATTTGGCGGAGTGAAGGAAGGGAGGGAACGAGGAGGAGGAAGAAGAGGGAGAAGGAGGAGGGAGGGCGTGGTGATGGTGGTGGTAGGTGGAAGAATTTTTTTTTATTTTGTATATTTATAAGTTATTTTTTGAGGCACTGCATGAATTAGGTGTCTTTAAAATTATTTTTGTTTGTATATTCCTATCACTTTGTATTTGAAAAATTTGTGAAATAGGCCAACAACGTACTACTTATGGAACCACTCAGTCGCCACCTCCGGTTCTAGAAGCGGTTATCGAAGTCTTGGATGTGCTCAGACCGACTGAACCGTTTTACGTAAGCACGTGACCAACACCCGCATTTGACACCAAATCTGACACTTGGCAGATACAGATACTACGCGCCTAGGGTCTGACCCTATGGCTGTCATGCCATTTTCGATTTGCGAGATCGGTGCTCACACCCACAGACAACTTCTCATCAGCGGCTTCCGGGCTCATCTTTCAACTCCCAAACTCTTCATCGTTTGACTTTGACGTGGAAGTCATTGCCCATTCAGCCCTAATTGTTGTGCTGTCATTGCAGGTTGGAAGCTCGACCCGTCAAATTCTATCCGATCCCTTCTTGCTCTCACGCTACTCAACACGTGTCAATTGATATGCTAGGACCAAAAAAGGTAAACGATGGAAGGTATTCATAGAATGATCACATGTAAGATTTTTCAAACTTTCACTTGTGGCGAGAAAAGTTTTAGCCTCAAGCAAGCAAACCTGGAAATAACTCTCCCAAAACCAGGAAACGGGCCTCGTTTGGATTGCAATTTTTCGTCAGAAAATTACATTATTTTTCGTGATCATATTTTTCTATAATTTTTTTCTTTCACATACATCAAATTGTTACAATAATTTTTTCATGAAAAATTATGATTCATGCTGATGAGCCCGTGGCTATCCTTGTAAAAAATAAATAAAGATTAGCACGGAAATATTTTTAGAGATGCATTTTAAAAACAAATTACTTTCACTTTGTATATTGAAAAAAACTTTTTATTGTAAGAGTATTTTAAAGTTTTAACACTTCATTGAGATATTTTTTTTTTAAAATTTTTTTATCCTCCCCGCTCCTGTCTTGCCAACCCATTTCTACCCCATCCTCGTCCTCCTCTTCCGATTCGATGCGAGTAGCACCCAATAACATGACACTTGGCACAATATTATTGGTGGCATTGGGTTGGCATAGAAAACATGTCACCGAGAATCTCAAGTGCTCCCCCACCACCATTTTTTTCCCAATTAATCCGATTTTGTATGAAAACTAATCCAACAGGGCAGGGATGGATGAAGCCGCTAAAAATTCATTTTTAATAGAAGGGGGCAACAATCGACAATTAATCCAATTTCTGTATGAAATTCATGTATTAGGTTAGGTGTTTCTAATAATGTGATTAGAAGTTAATCTGGGCCTAATGGGCCGTGAGATCGCCCCGGCTTTAGGAAAGTACACAAATTTTGGCAAATTCCATAGTTGCAAGATTCCTGATCACATTCATATCGAAATGAGAGGCATCGTCTCGTGCATCTGTAACTTTATATACAATCAAGCTCTGCGAAAAACTTGAACTTGTTTGCTTCGTTTCCCTTGTTTCCGTGTTCTGTGAAAACTTGCGTTAACAGAAAATCATGGAGCAACCAGGCTACTCTCATGTGCCTTACTATGCAAATCTTGATCCAAACACTCAGGCATATGCATACTACATGCATCAACAACAGAAACTACAACGGCTGCAGCAAGAAAAAGAATTTGTGCGAACCCAGACTGCTCAGAATTTGGGACATCCAATTATCGATTACCGGAGATTGACTTCTTTCTTAGAAGTAGATGACTCGTTCTTAACTACGTGGAATTGGAATTGGAACCATGATGATGTTGCCAAGAATACTGGTCCAAGAAACTTCGGAAGAAGGAGGCGGATGAAGTTTGAACCAGGATCGTTCTTCTCAAGCGATGAATTGCCTAAGCCGTAGTAATTTCTGCCCGCCAAGCCCAATGTGGAGAATTTGGGCATGCACTGTCTCGTGTGCATATGCAATCAAGCTCTGCGAAAATATTAATTTTTCTATTTTTTCTTCCATTTTTTTTCGTCAAAAACTTGAACTTGTTATCTTCGTTTCCCTTGTTTCCGTGTTCTGTGAAAACTTGTGTAGCAGAAAATCGTGGAGCAACTAGGCCACTCTCATATGCATTGCTATGCAAATCTTGATCCAAAATGTCAGGCATATGCATACTACATGCATCAACAACAGAGGCTACAACGGCTGCAGCAAGAAAAAGAATTTATACCAACCCAAACTGCTGAGAATTTGGGATGTCAAATTATCGATTACTGAAGCTTGGCTTCTTTCTTAGAAGTAAATGGCTCGTTCTTTCTTAAATACGTGGAATTGGAACCATGATGATGTTGCCATGAAAAATGGTCCAAGAAATTTCCGAAGAAGGAGGCGTATGAAGTTTGAACCAGGATCGTTCTTCTCAAGCGATGCATTGCCTAAGTCGTAATAATTCCTGCCTGCCAAGCCCAATGTGAAGCATTTGGGGAATTTTGTTGTTGCTGGTTACGCTATTGAGATTCTTATGTAATTGTAAGTAATTTTCTGTTGTTCAAATTTCTCCCTTCAGGGGCTAGCACAGAACTTGTTACAAGTCATCCAACAGCAAGAAAGTGTCTGGGATTCTGTGTATCGATCAGATGTACTTCCCAGCACTGGGAGGAGTTGTAGTTTACCATAAAGATAAAAATCAGCTCTTGAAATTCGACGATTTGATGCTAAAATTTTGTGGGACACCATGTTTGTTTTATGGATATCATTTGAGTTCCTTGAAATATGTCATCGAATTTCAGTTTCTTGGATTGTGGCAACATCCAGTTTCAGTCAGTCTTGACAAAGATAGAAATTGATGTTTTCAGTATTTTGCACTGCCCTTGAAGAACAATATTAAATAGAGGACTTCAAGAAGTATCGGTCTGATTCGAGAATAAAGAGTCGATAATGCTATTCCCCACCAGACAAGAAAAACAAACTGTCTACTGTATCCACTACACCAGAATAATAGCTCTCTATACGCCTCTGTATGTATATACATGTGTCGAGAATGAATGAACAAGAGCTGCATCCAAAATTAAAAAGGGGAAAGAACTACTCCGATGACTAGAAAAAGTTAGGAAATTTTACATAAAAGAATCCAACCTACCAAACTTGAATTCATTCTCACGAGGGGTTAAGTTCAAATCTAACAGCAAAGCTCTATGACTATCGCTATGGCTATTGGATTTCTGAGAACCTGACTGTGTTTCTTCGGATTTATCACCGGCTGTACCATCATTACGGTGTCGTCTCATATGCCCTCCTAGAGCTTGGCCTAAAGGGAACTCAAGGCCACAGATGGAGCATTCATGCGTCTTTGGCTTAGCAGGTGAGTGATTCTGATCATGAAGGCCATCTGCAGCCACCAGTCTAGTCCTTTTGTGGCTAGCCCGGTGGCCCCCGAGCGCCTGGAACGATGAAAACTGCTTGTTACACGTTTTGCAAGTGAAAACTCGGTCCAACGACGGAGGAGAGGAAGTAGTTTTGGCCATGTTAGAGAGGAGCATCAAGCAATTGGCCATGGCGAATGCCTCAACCTCCCTGTCTTCTCTGCTTCTCTTTACGGTCATCTAGTATAGCGGTACTAATTTATGTGCTCAAGAAACTGAGTAGGTCTAATGATACATATATTCCCCTGGCAGAAGCAGGACTAATAAAAGTTATGACGAGTATAGTTTGAAGTTGTGTTATATATATACAAGGCAGTAGGCTTCTAGTAGTTGATGACAAAAGCAGGAGTGGACAACTGAAATTGCAGTACGTATGTGATGAAGTTGAGGGAGTGAATTTTCTGCATACTTTCCCATGATCCCTTTATTGTTTCCTTGTAAACTAAGAAATCCAATGTGTATCTAGTAAGCTTGTTAGTACTGTATTATTATTATTATTATATATATATATATATATATATGTGTGTGTGTGTGTGTGTGTGTGTGTGTGTGTGTGTGTGTTTATGTGTGAATCAAATATCCTGCCTCGAAAAGTCTTCGGGCTTATGGTAAAAAAAAAATATCCTGCCTCAAAGGGAAAAAATGTAAAATGAGTAGCCGTCAGGTTTTGGTTGCTGACTACAACTGGAAACTAATAAGGTAGGTAACGGTCTGAGTCGGTGGCTGGGAAAACTACAGTAGAGTAATAGTTTTCCTTCAGGGGTTTGTTTAACAAATCTAGAACCTTTGGCAGATTTATCTTCAATTAACTGACGAGTGTGGCCGCGTGGGGACTGGGAAAGTCTCAAGTCTAAAGAGTACTTCTTCATTTTTTTTTTTTTTTTTTGTGAAAAAATTTGGATAGATTAATCACAGGCCAACACTTAGGACTGCTACTTACTTCCACCTAGAACGCGTGGAATGAAGGTATTGGTTGACTGCTTGACTTTTTTTTTTTTTACTTTCTGGGAGTTTTCCTTGGTACCATGAATGACATTCTCTGTATTCTTCATGTACTTCTGTGTTGTTTGGAAGAAGATTCTGGACTGTGATTTTCGGGAGAAAAATTTTTATGTTTTCATAAATATATTTTTCAGTTATTTTTTTATCTTATATATACCAAATTACTATAGTATATTTTTTGACAAAAAAAAAATCCTAAAAATAGCAATCCAAATGGACTCTAATCTTTCCTACATTTAATAATGTATATATTGTCAGTTTTGGATGAATGATAATTATGTAAAATTTGAATTTGAACTCTAGCTTTTGCATGTATATCATAGATTCAATGATGATAGCGTATACACTATCAGTATATATAATATAGAGATTATTTGCTCGAATGATTAATATATTTTTCGACCATTTTTTTTATCTCACATATATTACACTGAAAAAGTATTACGGTACTTTTTCAAAAAAATTCTCCCAAACAATCTAACATTTTCCAAACACATATAGAAGAGTGTTATGATCAGCAAATATATTTTTGTGATATGATGTATGTGAGATAAAAAGGCGGTTGAGAATATAAAAAGGTGAATTGAGAAATACGCTTATGATGCTAGCAAAAATTTTTTTGGAAAAATTTGCTATCCAAATATAGCTATCTTTCTGTATTTGGCTATTTTCAAACCCTTAGAGCACAAGCACAACTGCACAAGTAGAAGTCGGTTAGAATTATTTATTTTGAAAAATATTATTTACACACCATTTTTTAATTATTTGTGCTTCCATAATTTGTTTTATCATTCAATTTAATAAATAAAAATGATAATAATATGCGTACCAATCTATCTATAGTAATAAGCGGCAGGGGAGGAGTGGAACGCCGGTTCAAGTTACGCGGTGACCTTTTCTAAGCCGAAGCTTCGTGTTTAATTCATAGCTTTTAGGATGTGGCTTTTTATCCAAGTCTAATTCTTGCTTACTCTTGGAGCTTTCCTACGATTCGGGACCTCATTTCACACTTGCCTGGTCGTAAAATTTAATGGATAACAAAAATAATATAACATGAGTTCAGGTCACAATCGAGCCACGATGTTGTATTTGTCGCCGACTAATATTCCACTTCTACACTTGGAAATTCTTGTGTTTTTGAACAACATTACATTCACATGACCAACGGATTATTCAATGCACACAATCTCAAATTTGACAATTTCATTTGCCCTCTATGAATTTTAAAATTTTTTATTTATATTAATAATTTAACCGTAAGAAGTTATTATAATATAAATTACTTGCCCCCAAGCTTGAGAATTTGATATCATGTAGAAATGTTTTTTATAGTTTACTTTTATCTCAGAAAATTTTCAAAAATCTTAAATCAGAAACAGAAGTGTGAATGAGTCTAATTAGCAATCAAATGCTCAAGCTTGTCTATCTGTGTTAAGGAGTTTAAAATTGTATTTAAATTTGACTTATTCATTAATCAAGCTAAGTTTGATTGAGTTTTATACATGTACATCTCAAAGGCTCCATTATATATGCTAAGCGAGTCGAGCTTGGTTCGAATTTAGCTGACGGACCAAACTCAATGATCTCTTAGCAATTCGAGCTCAAATTGAGTAACTTGGTCCATTTTTTGATTTTATTCGCAAATATAAAATTTTTAATATAAAAATTTGGTTGCTGCCAATGGGCATATTCCATGATGTCAAGCAGAAACTTTGGTGAAACCTTTAGGAAACTTTGTTCGCGTTACACGAAACATGTGTAGCACTTAATGCATTTGTCATCATCAGATGAAACCATGTGGATTGTATAACGTGTATTTTGACTTTTCATTTTGTTATTAACGGATAAATTAGTTACGCACGTTCTTTAATTGGCGGGTTGCCAATGACTTTCTGTTTTTTTTTTTTTATTACAATGATAATATTTCTATAATATAATCTATCCTAATCTAAGGGGAGAGAGAGTCTGTGGAAGTTAAATCACCATTAGAGAAAGCCACTGAAGGCAGCGATATATAGTGACAAATTTGATGGGAGGTAAGAATTGAACTCTTAACCTTCCACATTGCCGACAACTTATGTCACTTAAGTTCTTGGTGGTGGGCTGGTGGCTCCAATGACTTTTTGTTAGCTCGTGCATTTTTTGTTTTCGTACATCTAGCGCGGGAGCCAAACTATTATTTTCTCCGAAATATATAGCTTATGCTTGAGCTTTATGGTTTCATCAAACAAATTAAGCCTGGTTTGTTTTCTTTTTCTTTTTCTTAAGAAAGACTTCAAGCCGATAGGGGAATCGGGAGTGTATAATAAAAGTTGAATAGGGTTTCATGATCATCTAATTGATATTCCTGCCGGTTGAATTAGATTTTGGTAGTATTAAGCTTGGCCATGGAAGAAGAAATACTTGGAAACTTGGGTTAATGCTCAGCCTCTGCTTTGCTTGTGTTAATGAGATTAAATGATGTCCAACAAGCACACAAAAAAAAAAAAAAAAAAAGAACTCCTTGTACATGAAATCGCATTTTTGCGTTAAACTCTGTAAATATTTTGTATACTAAAGACCTAGTAATTAGGTCGAGTAATGTGGCTTCACTGCCTTTTAGACATTAAATAAGAAACAAAGTTTTGCTTTATAAATTCAAGTTTTTTGTCAAAATAATACTCTTGCTAAAAATATTCCCAATGTTTCTTAATAGGAAAGTTCTAGCCTAGTTTATAGTTTCCAACATGAACTAAAAATTAATTTTTTTTTATTATAGAGGCACAAGAAAATGGAATAACTTTTATAATTTCCTTATAATTATTTAAAATAAATTCTACCATTATTGACCTTGCTATTATATATTGGTCTCTGAATCACATTGGAAATATCTTTCAGCAAGAGTGTTATTTTAGCAAAAAAACTCTCCTAAATTCTATATCTTGAATTTGAAAGAATGTTCCTCGAAATAAGCGGAGCTGAGCTTTGTTCTTTACATTTCATTCGCCAACCAAAAATTTATCACAGCAACAACTTTCGATTTGTTAGCGTCCTTGTACCTCGTTACATATCATATATATTGATGTTAAGATTTTGTGGAAGACTAGTTCAAGTTGAGCTAATGGCTTCGTAGTATTACTTAGAACTTCCAACTTTTCCACACCAATAAATCAAAAGCCTCGTCTGCACTTTCTAAGCATTTCTTTGAATTTATTTTGCGCTTAACATATAATTTTTTGTCAGAGAAACAAAATAAAACAACTCCGCAGCCACAAATCAAACCAAACCTTACTCATGGGTCTAAACCCTAAACGTACACAAGGTTGATGCCTGCCTAAAATCCGTTGTTTTTCTTTAACAACGATTGGCACTGGCCACATCTATCTTCGTGGACATGCAACGTGTGGACAGTGTGGCTCTTTTGCCATTCAAAATATATATTAACTCAATCTCACCGCATATTCAATAATGCTTAATCATTCATCCAAATCTAGTTCGTCAACGAGAAGGGGATGCAATGTCCATTTTATCTTATAATTAATAAGGAGGAATCCAAAGAAGAGCAAAAGAGCAAAATTCATACTGTGCTCCAAAACTTGGTACTATAAAATAACAGCAGGGTTATGTACACATGTACCTTTATTTTAACCAAAGTAATGAATTGATAACCAATTTTTTTTTTTTTAAAAGAAAAAAATGGAACAAATGTTAGACATCAATATCTAAAGAGAGTTGAATGGAAGAATTCAACGGAGGGGTTCCTTCATCAGTTGCCGCAAATCATTCTCGAAAGGCGACAAGTTCAAGTCCAACCCAAAAACTCTCTTGCTACTATTGGACCTCTTCAGGACTGGAACCGCGACCTTCCGGCCGTGTGATTCATCGATTTCACGCCTTCCCTCCAATATGGCAGCACGATGTCGTCTCATATGACCCCCCAGAGCTTGTCCCAAGGGAAACTCGAGTCCGCAAAAGGGGCACTCGTGCTTCTTAGGCTTCCGCGGCGAATTGCTGGGTTGAGTGAGAAGTTCCGCCATGAGTTTAAGCTTCTTGTGACTTGCCCGGTGGCCGCCTAGCGCTTGAAACGTGGGAAATTTCTTGTTGCATGTCTTGCACTCGAAAACACGACCCGATGGGGTTGCCGCCTGGTCGGCTGCAGCAGAAGTGGTAGCCTCCCCTACTCGAGAAAGAAGCATCAGAAGATTAATGGCCGCGGTTTCTTCTACAGTCTCTGCTGCTAGAGCTTCTTCTCTGCTTCTCTTCACCGTCATGGCTACGACGAATGTACGAGTATAGTTTCTTTTCTTGATGAGATAATTAATTTAGGTGCAGAATTGGATGTGTATAGACTTTGTAGGATTGCTACGGATTTATCCTTCTTAGGTGCAGAGTTGGATGTGGAGATGTAAGAGTGTAGAGAGGTAGCAAGAGTAGTATCAGGTGTTGGTTTTTGGATGCGAGGAAAAAATGGGAAGTGAGTTGCAAAGTGGAGTTTTTGTGCGATATATATAGGTTAGGTTAGTAAGGTTTGTGAGTGAAGATTTTTGGGATGCTTTGACCTCAATTTTCTTGTGAATCAAGAAAATGAAGAGAAAGAGCTGGAGGAGGCAGCTTCTGGGTTCTCACGTCTGTAATCGCGTAAGCCATAGCGACATATGGTGTGCGAATGACTCAGGGATGAGCTATAAGACAAGGCATGCCCCGACTGGTTGCTTTTGCCTTTGGGGGATTGTTGACTACGTTACTTTGACGAAGACTGCGAACCTTTCTTCAACTTTACCTCTTTGTTAAGATTTAGAGCGCGTGGTTTAAATTTTGGAGCGCACGCTCTCTGACGGCTGATATTTATTGGTAGTATAAGTGTAAGCAAACATTTCTAAAGCAAAATACATCCAAACTGACAATGACTTTCATGTCACCATCAACCCAAAGTTTCCGAGCGAAAAGACATTTAACTTAGCAATAATTTGCCGGGATTGCATTTTTTTTGTGAATTTTTTATTAAAAAATTACTATAATAATTTAATATATATATATATATATATGTGAAGTAAAAAAATAATTAAAAAATGTGTCAATAAAAAGCATACTCTTAAATTGCACGGAAAATTGCATTTCAAATGCAATTGTGATTATTTGAAATATTATCTAGGATAATTAGTGTAATGCTTTTTAATATTGATACATATGAGATAAAAAATAAAAAAAAAATTGCAGAACTGTTATACAAGCATAAATGCTTTCCTAAATGATCAAATATCTAAACATACAAACAGTAATGTCCTACATTCACAAAAGAGAATTCATGTGCCAAAAGAAAAACAAGAGAAGAAAAGAAAAGAAAAACCACGTGGATGAATCTAAACAGCACGTGCAGTAAAGTGGTGTATAATTCATGCAAGTCGAATTTGGAGTGGCTAATTCGCGTGGAATTTAATTTCCGATAAAGTGATGAAAATAAAACAGAAACATTTCCCCCACGCGCTCATGCGGTGGACTACCGTTCGACATTTTCATAGGCCGAGCAAGGCAAGTCAGCATTTGGCTCGCCATTAGCCTTTAAACGCACACGCCGCCGCCACCCTCTTAATACGACACGGGAAGAAAAATAATGGGGAAATATGCACTGCACATACGAGGTAAGCACTTGCGGCTTCTGAGCTAATCGACGCGGCTAAGGTTCAGGTTCTCAAACGAACCTTCATCTTTCACACTCTCACTCCACTGACTAGGCTTCTCTCTTTGGATTTTTCCGAGGCATTTAAACTCATCCTCAGGAGTTCAGAGAATATGACTGGGGCCAGAAACTTGTGCCTTCCATCCCGGTTCTCTTTCTGCAGTGGAATCTAGAAGAACGGAGAGTAGAAATAAAAAGCAAATGGACTAAATAGAATAACGAGTTTTGTCAGTCGGGGGCAGCAGCCGATGTGCTTGAAATACATAAATAGATAGATGATGCAATACTGGTTATCATCTTTGACGTTTGAACTTTTGAGTTGATGCAAACTGCAATGTTGTCAGCAGTGATGGATGCATCACCCCTCAGGCATCCATTTTTGATTGCAGACTTTTCGTTTTCTTAGTTGGGCATTTCTACTATAAATTGAATAGGTTTTCTATTAGTACAACTTCGCAGCACAAATAATCAAAGTAAATTATCTTTTTTATTCCTATGTGGTTTGGTACTTCATCACACAACCCCCCATAATTTAAAAATCTATATATACCCTCTTCCTGTTTTCGATTAAAGTGTTATCGTTAAATTTTTTTTTTTGTTAATTTTATGGTGTTTTTTGTGCTCAAAATTGGCAGCAAATTAGAAGGAATAAAATTTAGAGTGGCTTAGCAATCGAAGGATCACTGGATGAAAGTTTCCGCCAAGTTGTGCCAAAAAAATTTTTTTAAAAAATATATATGGTATTTTATGGTATTTTTTAAAAAATTTTTTATGGTATTTTTAAAAAAAATTTATTTCACAATATATATATATATATATATATATATTTGGTCGATACAGGGTATCTTGGAATCACCCAAACTAATCCCTGCGGCTGAGCAGAGCTCGCCTCTTAGGATGCTTAGCGCATTAATTCGGGGAGAGTCGAACCGTGATAGATGCCTAATGTATTATTTCAATATGCTATCTAATGAAGCAAAAAAGAAAAAAGAAAAGAAAGGGAGTGGTTTACTTAGGTCCTGTTTGGCACTTGAGTTTTTTACCAAGTTTGTCTGTTACAAAATTTTTAAAAACTTTAGTTATAGTAACGTCAAAAAGCTTCTTAAAGTTCTTAAGCTATACATTTCAAAATATTCAAAAATTTATACATTTCAAAAAAATTTTAAAAAACTTCTACAGTAAGTTACAGTAAAATTTTAGACAAACATCCAAAAAACTTACTTGCCAAACGGGACTTTAGTTTCGAATGTAAGATACTGATACATGCACTAGTTTTGTTGATTGAACAACAGAATCATCCAACTCTCTCTATCTCTTTTTTTTTTTTTTTCTTGTAGATTTCTTATTTTTTGGTATAATCCACAGGTCCTGTTTGCAGATACAAAGCTGCTATGCACAATCACGGTCCTCAAATTGCAAAGTAGCTGCCGTACCTTTTTGTTATGTTCCCTCTATTCAGCAAAATACCACTTCAATTTAATCATTTGACTGGACATATATATATATATATATATATATATATATAAATTTATGAGACGCCCTTTATTCAGATCAACAACCGGTTCGTTCTAATCTCAAACCTATACAGCTTTGAGCCCTCATAAAGCTCGAGGGTCAGGAGGCCCATTTTCTTTAAACTGCAGGTTCTGTAGGCCCAATTAAGTCTAACAAGATAATACTGCACAATTCTATTGACAAGGTTGATATAAGTAAATGAAGATTATTTCTCATACATCAAGAGCCAACTTATGAACAAATTTATTCAGCAACCGGTTTTTCTGGGAACACATCTTTGCCCCGAATACAGAATAGGAATAGCAATATACAATATTATGATTTGAACAGATCTCAATTGGTTGGCAATTGAACCCTTTTCCTGTATTCTGCTAAAGCCCACAATGGATATATATTCCTGTATGCTGCATAGTGTAACATGCAGTTCTTCATGAAAACTCCAGTGATTTCCTGCAAAGATAAAGTAACATGAACAATAAATAAGTACTCCTCTGCAATTTGCTCATATATCTATCCATAGTATCCTCCGTTCTGGATGTGTTTCTTTTCCTTCTTGTACTTAAATGTCTGAGGCATATCTACGTATGAACGTGGAATGGAAACTTTGTAGTGCTTTCCAGCCTTACCTGCTGTGGGAAATCTCCATTTTCCATCTGAGAATTGATCAATAGCTTTGCTGCACGGTGGAGCGGCCTAGGGTCTCTACCCGCCTGTCAAAATGAAATATAACAGGTTATTATGGAAAGACGACCCTGGTATTTATTGAAACTGCATCTAACTTTAACAAGAAACCTACTTGTCCAGAATGAATTAGCCCCATCATTGCCCAGGCTGTGTGCACCAAATTTGATTGTTCTCCCTCGAGAGGAACGTATTTCTGTTTATGAGAAAATATGGTTAAAAGACTTGCCACTTTGCGATTTTCTCATTATTTGCATCATGCTATCAGTTTCATATGCATTACCTTTTCAGGGCAGGACCGATAGCTTTCTCCCCAGCCACCATCATTCCTCTGAGATTTCAGGAGAAATTCAACTGCTTTGCGAACAGCTTGGCAATTGTCATATGTCTTCCCTGCTGCTGCAAGTCCTCCAAGAGCAAACCAGGTTCCGTATGTGAAGCACACGCCCCAATTTCCATACCTGTAAATGATTATTGTGTTAGATGATTGAAATTACGGGAAGCTACATTACCCACAGTTTAGTAGCCTGAAAGAGGATTATACCATGAACCATCAGGCATCTGAACATCTTCAAGATATTTAGAAGCATTGGTAATGAAGCTTTCTATCTCTTTCTTGCGATGTCCAGGGTATAGTTTTTTGAACAGAATAAGAGCATGGATTGCTGATGAAGTGCACTCAACGTACCTGCACTCGTTATCATGGATCCTGAATGAGCAAAACTAAGGATGCAGAGTTTGCAGGGAGAAAAAGGGGGCAGAGAAATCTTACTCATGCTCAACAACAATGTCGGCGAAGAATTCAGTTGGATTGAGTAGCTGCGAAGACAAACACAGAAAAAGAAATCAATTTACTCCTAAAATTTCAAATTTAAACCACTGTTCTGTTCTTCTTGTTATTGAGAAGCTACCTCTAGCCATTTTTGCGCCCCTGCAGGCTCCCATGCTGATAAACCACCATTTTTACTCTGTAATTGTGCAATACAAAATTGAGTCATTGACAGCAAAGAATCAACTAATAAAATCAGCAACAGAAAAATGACACGCTTCAGTTTTAGTATATGAGAAAGCAAGCAGATGGGTTTACGGGGAAGTAGGAAAGAGCAATATGTTTACCTGTAAGTAGAGCAATATATTGACCGCATCATAGAGTCTTTCTGGCTCCAGTTTTTCACCAACAATTTCAGGAGGCATTGTAGAGAACAGGAGACAACACTGATAATTCAAGTAAGAGTCAAGACCGTTTGATGAGAATCTGGAGTAACTGTATTTCATTTAATGGTTCGAACTGCAAAGAGGCTTTTGGTTGAGCTAAATACCTTTAATCCTTCAGCTGTACAATCAGAAACTTGCCAGCCATGATCTTGGTCTGAAAAGGTCCATGATCCCTTAGAGATATGGCGGTGCATGCTTCTAAAGTCACCGGAAGGATTATCCGTCACCTATAACAAGTCAAGGGTCACATGAATAACTAAATTTAATGTCTTAACAGCAGAATGCAAATAAACTGTAAGTAACGCCAGAATCTTATTAAAAATTGAAACCTGAGACTTCTTGACGAAATCATGTCCTTTTCGAAGAGTTTCTTCTATTTCTTCAGTTAGATCACTAGCAAGAAGTGCTTGAAGGGCAAAGGCAGTATCCCACTCTTGGCTGCCAAAACTCTGCGTTTCAGTGCAACAGAGATGCTCAGCAAGTGAAATGGTTAATGCTGGAAGAACCAAAGTGATTATAACATTGATTCCAAGCAAAACATGGCATGCATCAGCACCAACAGGATACCTATACAATATCCAGTGGATAATTCAAATCAAAATGCATTCTTGCTAACCTGCATCTTCATTCCATCTTCAGCCACCCATATGTAGTCAGGAATCCTAGCAAGATGTTTTTTGAAGTAATCCCCATTTGGGTCCTCAACCCAACATGCAAGCATGCATAAAACCTAGAAAGTTTAATTATGTATCAGCATATTGTACCAATCATTAACCTGAAACTGAAAGGCCAGACAGTGTCGTGATAATATGGGAGCTATCTCCTTCTAATGTTTGCCGCCTCACCTTCTCAACACATCCAATTGTGATGTACCGACTGTTCTCATCTTCATAATGTATGTGTTTCATGGTAGTCTGCAAAGCCCTCTCTCTCAGCTTATTAAAAGGCCAATGAGTCAGAAGAGGCTCAGCACAAATGTAGAGACTGTCCCATATCAAATCTTGGATCAGGGGATGAGGGTAATAGAGGTCCTCCTGCACAAACAGGTTTCAGGGATTAGTTGTAAATTAAAATGGAAGCATTGACAGAAGATTTAAAGTAAGGGAAGAGGACAAAACAATTGACCGCTGCTCTCATAGTTATACCTTTGCACAAACATGTCGTACTTTTCTCCAATCAATTTGATCATATGGTTCGGCATACAACTCTTCTCTCAGCTGTAAAATTAGGGGTGTAATTGGCCCTACGAATCTTTTTCCATATAAATATGACATTGGCATGTAAACCATTCGGCAGTAACACCACATTTTTGCTGCACTCGAGAGAAAACATGTACAAAATGAATGAGTAGTGAAAGAATACAGAGTAGAAGTGGTTTTAGGAAGAGTAGCAGCAAAAGATAATTGAAAATTGAACGAGCTGAATGTAAACTATACAGTTATCATGTTTCTGGAATTGTTCATGTTGTTCAAGTTCGACTTAATCTGACAATTTGACACGTTTCTTTCTAGTATAGGTTCCTAGAGCAAGTTGCCAGCAAGGCTGGATGAATCTCCTACCAACCGTGCAACTCCGAGTTTAATGTTCACTTTTTTTTTCTTGATGACATGTTTGATCAAGTAGAACTGTAGTAGTACACAAACATAAAAGCCATTTTTCAGAAAAGTAGAGCTCCTGATTCCCCCGTCCAGCCCCTAACAAAACAAAACCAAGAAGAAGAAGAAAAAGAAACCATCAAGAATTCACTAACCTGGATGCATAGGAAGAAAAGATGGAAGAATCCAAAATTCAGGGGGCATTGGGTTGGTCCCAGACCAGTCAAATAATCCAAGAATCTAGGGCCAATAAAACAGTTCAGAAGAACTTTTTAGTGTCAAAGTAAATGACAAAATTCTTTTGGTGAAAATATAGAATAAAAAAAAACTTCTTGGTGATTCAGTATGATCATTGATCATGTAGCTCATACCGCAAGCCAAGTCTTTCCCCAAGAAGGCATTGCTGTGGCGCTACCATGGTCAAGGATCCATTTCCTAGCTCTAGAACAGGCATTGTTCAGACCACCATCAGGTCCTTCACCAAGAATCCGCATGCATATGTAACTTAGAGCTGTGCAGAACATTGTGCTGTGACCCTCAATATGCAATCCCCAGCCACCATCTTCATTCTGCATTTTTAGTTATTAATCGAACCAAAAATTGGCTGAAAGATAGTTTACTAAATTAATTTTTATGCTTCATCAGCCCAAAAGAAAAAAAGAGAGGGGGGGGGGGGGAAGCTATGTACCTGATGACAATAAATGTACCGGAGAATTTCTTTCTGGTGCTCTGCTGGGAAAATTGAGTTAAGATGGCCCGTTATATACAAGCACATGACCTACATTTTGCATTCAAGTAAAAAATGTTAGAAAACTGAGAAATTCTTTTAATTGGGATTTTGAACATTGCTTTGATGCAGAGAGGCTCACCAGAGGTGGAAGAAAGAACAAAGGGCCAGCATTCTCCGCGGGCCAATGGCCATCACTAGCCTGCAGGGCGGAGAAGAAGTGAACAGCCCTGCGTAAAGCGACAGTGGCAACCTCGTGGGTAATTTCTTGGCCATCTTCTACTTTCACTTGTGGTATGCTCTGCTTAAAATTCTTCTCTCGTAAAAACTGCCATTAATTAGAGGAGATTAATCACCAAGAAATGCCAATTAGACGGAGATAAACAAAATTCCACGTCTAGATTATGATGATAGCTTCTTTACTTGTAATCAATAGTTGGCTTAGCAACACATAAGGTCAGAGTGAAAAGCAGTACGGTCAATTCTCTCTTTGATATTCATAGACGACAAAAGCAGTACATCCCATTTGAAAGCACCTACTGCACTTGGTTTTCAAACATAAATGGGAATTGGAAGTACATCTCAAAATTAATTCACACATGGATAGTGAATAGATGGTCCATGGCCATTTTCTGAAAGTATCAGCCAACATAATTATTTCCTGCTTGACGATTGTAACCTTGCTTTGTCGATTTCAATCTTTAACTGATGTCGTATTTTGACTATTGCTGTTGGATATTCGCTCGGAACTTTACCAGTCAAAGCCAACTCAAATAAATGTGGATACTAAGCTTGGTAGTGGGCTAAGTCAAGCTCAAAATGTTTACTTTTTTGTTTTGTGAAGAAACATGGAATTGATCAAATTCATACTATGTCAGCATTCATAATAACCTTTTACTGAATCATGAATAGACATGGATGTAATGGTACTTATATCAGTACATATTATATGCAGGCAAGAAGGAAATCACATCGTTCTTTAAGCTGTAATACTATCTGAGATACTGCATCATTGCATGCAAATGCAATATAGTGGGCTGGTAGTTAGCTTTTTTTTTTTTTTTTGGTCAATACAGGGTATCCGGGTCAATCCTTACGGGGCCCGACTAATTCCCTGCGGCCCGAGAGAAGAGGTCCCACTCCACACCGAGCGAACAAGTCAGAAAGGTCGCCATATCCTAAGGAGGGGGAGCGGACCGCTCGAACTATTCCGTGGGACAGAAGACCAGCCACGTAAGATGGCAAGTTCTCCAGCATCACCAAAGAGAGTGATGACTACTGGACCAAATGACCAGTGACGGGCTGGTAGTTAGCAGTTAAGACTATTATTACAACATAATCTAATAATATTAATTTCTACGACAATCTGTTGAACAAAAATTCATTCCACAAAGTCGGCTTTTGGCAAGTTTGAGTTAGGGTGGTCTTGAACGGAGGAAATTTGAGCCCAAATTTTGATCCACTACAAAACTCTAAATAAATATAGACAAACTCGAAGAGATATAAATAGAACAATTAAAAACATGCATACTTTGCAATTTAAAGGAGATTCTTAATCTTAAAAAGGAACAAAGTAAAATTACATGCGTATACATGCGCACATTAATGACAAATATGGCCGGGCCAAGAAAGGGCCGAGCTTTGTAAGGCCCGAGCTCAGCCCTAATTGACAGCCCTAGCGGCTAGCGCACGTAGCATATTTTACAACTTGGCAACTGCCAAAGCCTAAAAGTTAAAACTTGGAAGCTCGCGGGTTTGTTGTATAGCTCTCTCTTTTTCTTTCAAGTAGTATTAATTAAAGATTACTTGTTTATTTCTTGATTTCTTTTCTTCGCCAAGCTCTTTTTATTTATAGCTAGCTCGTGGGTTTGTAGCCTTCGGCCTTCAGTAAAGAACAAAAAGCAGAATATTAAAAATGTGGAATAGTGGATTTTCTTAGGGGAGTAAAAAAAAAACCTAGGACGAAATAGAATTAATGTTGTTGAGAAGTGAGATAGAAACCTGCATGCGCCAGAGAAGATCAGCGCTGGGCTTAACTTGGTAGCGATTGTTCCAAAACTGAACGCGTGCATTCTCAACTTCTTCCCTTTCTTCAGGGCTTCCCCCGTTTGGGTCAAATTCCCATATCTGCCGGCCAACGAAGTTATTGGTGCTATACAAATAAGGGCTGTTATCACCTTCTGCGACCTTTAGTCTCCACATCTTCTTCTTCTTCTAACAATAAGTACCAGGACTATCTATAGAACACTGCAGAAAATCCACAAGCTGTCCAAATCAGTTCGCTAGCTTATCAATTTGCCCCAAATGGTCCTTAGGAAAAAAAAAATCATGCAAGTTTAGACATCTCTTTGGCGTGTACGTACGAGCGTGAAAGAAAGCATGCAGTATATACTAGAAAAGCAAGTTCAAGAAACCTACCTCTCGGACTGTAGGTATAAGGCAATAAAGCTAATTAATACAGAAGAGAAGAGAAGAGAAGAGAAACACAGAGATTTTTTGCTCTTTCCTTTTTTGGTTGGGTTGTGGGGAAGGGATTGACCACGGGGTTTATTTGGGTTGTTGGAGAAGCACTTTTCTTGCGGAGACAAGAAATGCAAACTCCTCAACTGACGAGTGAGGATATTTGGTCTGGACGGAATGGTTTTGTTTTGAGTTGTTAGGGTAGTGATGCAGAGTTTGGCCTGGCAATTTATAAGACTGCTAGGCAATTGAGGGGGGGCTGGCGGAACTCCACTGATCACTAAAGATACTGCTTAATGGCATTTTTAGCGTGGAAATTGAGTGCTGATTTGTTGGTCTTTTATCAGCAACTTAGGAGAGGCCACTAGGAGTCAAAATATGTTTGTCTTGCATTTCTTAATTAGGACAACAATGGGCATTTTTTTTTATCCTTTTTATTTAATTATATTCTAATATTATTTGAATTTTTTGCTTGTCTTGGGAACACTGGAAGCCGTATGGTATCAAAATGATTCGAAATCTCAACTTTCCCAGGCATAGAAGTGAGTAAAAAGAAGAATTTTTTTTTTTTTTTTGGCGAGTACTACTACCATCCTAATTAGTTGGCATTCTTCTAAACGTCTATTAATTTGTTCCCGATTCTGGCTGTAACTCCAACAACTTATCTATTTGTACTTCGTGACTCAATACAGACACGCCAAGGTATGTACCTATCATCTATATTCGCTTTGGTAAATCAACTTGCCTGATAAATGAATTAAAGATAGGGTAACTAATAGATTGGAATTTGTTATCAAATTAGTGAATAATGAGTGTGACTGCCCTAATGGATACATTAAAACGTGCATCTCCGTATAAGATGCATTATATTAGTATTTTTATGTATCTTTTCAAACTTTGCTATATGAAACTACTAAGTTCATGTGTTTAAACGGCGAAATTCATGTATATGTATTAATATTGGTACCTGTACTTTTAGTCTTGTATCACCGATAAATAGAACGTTTGGAAAACTCATTTCTAACTTTGATCATTTGAACACACAGTTGAATGGAAGAAATAATGCCAACGGATCTTCTGTTCCACACGCTATATCATTCTCCGTTCCACTTTTTATTATATTGCTATTTCTCCTATATAAATAGCATGTTTTAGTTCTTTAAGATCTAATAACTATTAATTGAATAATATAAAAAATTTAACAAACTCAAAAAATCAAAATTCATAAAAAATGAGATTTTTTATGAATTTTCTGCTATATTTTTTAATTTTCTACTATATATATTGCTTTTTTGAAGCTATTGTATTTATTTTTTATTCAATTAATAGTTATTGAATTTTAAGGAAAATAAAAAAGAACTAAAACATGATATTTATATAAGAGAAATAGCAATATAATAAAAAGTGGGATAAAGAATGGCATAGGGTGTGGAACAGACGATCCGTTTCGAGAAATAATCTCTTTCACTGATCTTCTTGTCCCTATTTTATATATTATCCACCTTTATTAGTTTCATAACAAAATTATTGCGTTGACTTATCAAGCTAAGTTCATAAAGACTTATTAGAAGGTCCTTTAAGTTGGGTTTGAATTTATGAGCATGCCAACTGCATTAAGCTAATTATTTTTTTCATAAAGCATTTAGAATTAAACATGTTTAGGCACATAAATATAACCCAGTTCTACTTTCTATGTTGTGATAGATATACCACACCCTCAAATTTTGTGTCAGAATTGATGACCAAAAGAGTGAATTAAAGCTAATGAAAGTGGTACTTTACCAAAGAAGTTCAGAAAGCTAATGAAATATGATTAAATGGATACACAGCCGAAACGTAGAGTATCCCATACAGAGATATTTGGGGAATAAGTTCAAATCATCAATCATGTACTCAACTAAAGTCAACATATAGTACTTTCCACCAAATAGAAGAAAAAAATAGAGAAGGAGGAGGAGAAAAGTGAACAGTAGTGAGCATACTTTGACTTCAACATTTACGTGCGAGTTTGTGGTCTAATTGAGCAGCTTGATGGGTAATTTGATAGGTGGGTAAATCCCGTACGCCCTTATATCAGTTGACGCTGTTCATCTTGTTCAGATTCTCACGATTGCCAAAGTTGATTCCCAGCGGCCACCAAAAACTTGTTAATTTGTTTAGTACAGTATTTATTTGGCAGGCTGAGTGGCGTCTGAACTTGAGTGCGTCTCTCAACTATCCAACTTCCTTGCCCCGGACCATACGCAGTCAACTGTGCACTTTCGCTGATTATGATTATTATCCTCTCTTATATTTTTTAATTAATTTTATTTTAAAAAAAAAAAATCTAACACTTGAAGTATGTTTTAATGAGTATTCAGTAAACACCTTTTACATAAACCTATGGTCAATAGTTTATAATTGAGTTTTTTTTTTTTTGTTTTAAGCATGAATGAGAAGTCTCGAATTAAAAACTTTCGACTCGTACACTCTTCCTATGCCACTTGACTCATCTTCCTGCATAATTAAAAAAATTTTTAGTGTAAGCGTGAGATTTTGAATTCAAAACCTCTCATTTATACTTCCCTTTTTTTTGTACCATCCAATCCATCGCTCTCCTCTCCTCCCATAATTAATTAATGTTGATGCCTCTGATAGGACAACAACTTAACGCGAATCTCCAATTAATTCGATACGTTGATGCGAAGGCTTTTCTTACATACAGCTGATAAGTGCCTTTTCCTCTGGAGTGTAAATTTATGCATGATTCCTGTGTTATGCCTAGTTGTATCGTTGAGCTTCGATGGGATCAATCTTCTGAGTAAAACACAAAATTCGACGGACCAAAGACGATCGTCTTTCACGATTTTCAGCACAGTAAGAAGGGACCACGATAAGCATCCAGATTGTGGAGGTTCCTAAACATTTTCCTTTAAAAATTCCTTTTTTCATACTCAGCTGGTAAGCACAAGCCCGATGTAGATACGTGAGTCAACACTCCCGGGCAGGCGCCTAGCTGCATGACAGGTTGTCAGCCTGCGCAATAATAAAACCTGCTCAAACTAAAGTTAATTTCTGTAGATAGCGGTGAGCAGGGTCGAATCCACAGAGACTGGGAGTAATTGTTTTTTTTTAAGTTCACAGTGACAAGGGGGATGTTTTTATGCAGAAAGTGACAATCAAATAAATGCGAATAAAATCTAAGAAACTACTAAAAATTAAATAACAAATTACTAAAATCAAATGAGTGATAATTAAGGATCTAGCCAAGGAATAACTTCAGCAATGGTTCATCTAATTGATCATCGATAAGCAAAGGCAATTCCAATTATTTACTAATAAATAGGTTATAACTGCCAAACAAGCGATGACAGTCAACCCCTCCTTACTGTGTCGATGATTAAGGTACGCCCGTTAATCACTGCTCTAATTGAGAAATAATTCTAGGTACGCCCGTAGAATTTAATTCCCCAATTGCCTTATGTATTAGAGGAGCCCTATTCTAATCAAATAACGCACTACCAGGGTTATTTTAGATTAGCCCGCGTATTCCCCTGACACAAGTCTAATTATGCCAGTTGCCACTATTTTAGAGCAATTAAACAATTACGGATTTAATGCCCTAATTGACAATAGATTATCCAATCAACTAATTATCTGGATCCAAGACAATCAATTAATTAAATAACCATAAGCATAGCAACCAAGAAATATGCGGATACCAATAAATGAAAAGAAAAGATTAAATTAAAACGATCTCACAATTTTTAGGCGAACCAGAGCCTTCGTTGCTCCTTGACTAGAGTGGTGTAATTAGTTCATATTTGATGAACTAAATCCACGGGAAATTGAAAAGGGAACAGCGGCCATTATCTGCGTTTCAGGAAGTTGCAATTCGTCGAATAGTAAGAACGCAAATGAAAGTTGCAAGCTACAATTGAGTCTATTTATTATTCCCAGCATCCGTATGGCAAAACCATACCAGCGGTACAAGGAGGAAAAGTCAAAGCTAAAAGAAAAAGTTGCTTCCTCCTCACTTGCGTGGAGAAAAGCCAAAGGAAAACTAACAAGAAAAGTCCAAGGCTAAGAATTGCTAATGCCTGCCATTCGTACGTTTCTCAAGCCAAAAAGTAAATTCAAGGGAAAAGTCAAAAGCAAGACTAAACTAAAAGATGAGAAATCAAAAACTAAGCTATTGCTCCTATTCTAATGGCTACTGTGCGGCTTCCGCCGCCCAGCCGAGAGAGGAAAAAGAAGACTTTGGCCTCCTCCTTTTAATGCTGTCTGCGGGCCAATTACCAAGAAGGGTTGTGGTTTGATATTCCAAAAATGTCCCTAGATGCCTGCTACTTGAACTCTTTCTTGATAATTGTCAAATTGGCCTTGATTGTGATATTTTTGTTCTACTCCCTGAAATAAATATAAATTACGAAAAATGAGTAGAATCTAATAATTAATTCACATCAAGTCAGGTAATAGGGGAAATTAATAATAAAATAAATAACAAAATTGCAACCTATCAATTCCCCCCACACCTAAACCATGCTTGTCCTCAAGCATAAGAACAGTAAACAGATACCGAAATTCGATAGTTGCAACTGCTCTATCCAACACATTGCCAAGATACCAAGAAAAATAATAATCAAGCATCAATGTTCAAGTCCAAGAAATATCACTTCGGTTAGTTTCTAAACCACAAACTCCTCTAATTTCATGTTAACCAATCTAAGAAGAAGGAATGACGCATAACATTTATCAACAAATGGTCCAACTATTAACCAAAATCTCAACATTAAATCCATAATTCGGCAAGCTGACTTTTATTGTACACTAACACAACATTCATTTTTTCACATTTTTTTTTTTTTTACTTTTCTCTCCTTTTCTTTTTTTGATTCTTTTTTTTTTCAATAGTAACAAAAGACTTAGTCGCTAGCCATTTGAGCTTTTTGACGCGAACTCCAACATTGGCCATATGAAGGAGCCCGGTTACTCAGATTCTATCGCCACGTGACCACGTACTCATAGAAATTACTACCTTTTGACGCGAGAATCAACACTTTTAGGTGCAGATCCCCGGTTACTCAGTAGTAACTAATAGCGGAGTACAGTCAAGTTTATTCATAGCTAAAAATCACAAAAACTCAATATAACACAAGAATCAAAAGAAAACTTGCATCAGCTAGTCTCATTTTCAAACATGGAGAACTAAAGTTAATAACCGGACCAATTCACATGAAAATGCCAATAATCATTCCCTATGCCTAGGAAAGTTAACCAAAAATTATAAGAGTAAAACAATCATCGATATTCACCAAAGAGATGTTTTTGGATTCAACCACATTAACTTGATACCCTTTTATTATTAAAATTGGCAATAGTAGAAATAGAGGCAATAATCCAACATCAAACCTTGGCATGCACTTACGAGCCAATCACTAAAAAGAAAAAAAAAATGAATGAAAGACACTAGCACCATAACTGCTCCCCCCACACCTAAATCCTGCATTGCCCTCAATGGAGGTAATAAAGTAATGAAAGCGAAGAGAACAATGAAACTTCCCTGTTGAACAGCTAAGGGATAGGAGGGAACAGTGGAGGGAAGCCGAGTTCTGAGATATCCTTACCACTTGGCGGGTGATGTTCGTCACTCGCTCATCTACGTTGTGAATCTGAGCCCGCAAGTGGTGCGACTTACATCAGAGGCCATCGATGGGGGAGGCGCAGAAGAAGAGGGCTCGGGTCTTACCATTTTCTCCAAATGTCATTTCAATCAACAAGAGACAAAAATTGCCCACAGGTAATGTAAACAGCAAATTCAAAGCAATAATAATTTAATAGCCACCGGTGCCTCCCTAGTAGACAACCCAATCAACAGAATGCACAACCCAGGCACCCGGAGACAAGACAAATATCCCAACAATACAGCAATTTCAATCAATACTCACGGGTGGCCCCAATTGGGTCAAATGCAGGCAGTCCAAAATCGCAACAAATGCTCTAAAGATTTAGCAATTGAAATCAATAGGTAAAATACTCCCAGCAAGTCAATTAGACGCCACCAACAGCAATAAGCAATGGAAGTGGCACAGTAGCCTTCCAATTCAACAAACAAATGCAGAAAATACCCAACCAAAGGCACTTCAAGGGACGCAAGACAGAAATCAGCCAAGTAGAACCCAAGTGATACCAAAAATAACCTTAACAAAGCAGTGAATTCAACCAATTTGAATACGTAGAATACGGTTAGAAATGCCTCCCAAAGATCAACAGAGAGCGGCAAAACTTGCCCACCCAAAATCTGTCCAAATGGCTCCAATTGGACAAGAAATTGCACAACTCGAACGATCAAAACTTAGCAATTGGGCCAAGCAACAGGCAATGGCAACAACCAATGGTTAGAATTCGAGAACAGTTCAGGCACCAAAACCCAAGAATCAAATAGGCAGGCCAGTACAGAGGATTAAGAAATGGAAAGCAACACTGCAACCAGTACCACTGGTGCACAGACAGGAAAGAATTAAATTCAACGGCAGCAACTCAACCGCAAGAACTTAAACTGGAAAATTAATCAACCAGTACCACTGGTGAGTCACAGGGAAAAATAATCAAGCGGCCAATAATTCAATAAATAACAGAAAATACCCCCACTATGGCAGCAATTAAACCCAATTCTGTCCAAAAAACACCCCCAGAATATGCCTAAATCACCCCTGCTATTAGCTATAAAGAAACTCAAACTCAGGGTGGACTGGAACGACTCAACCAAAAACGCCCAATAGGCACAACTCGCTTAATTAGGCAATCCAGAACACAGGATTATCAGATATTAAACAACTACCATCACCAGTACCACTGGTGAGTGCATAGGGAGAAATTAAAGCAAATAACCAATCCAGTGCACAAAATAGATTCGAACACCCAAACAGCGCCAAAAATGAACGGAAATTAAAGCCAGAAGCAATGGTCAACTAACTCCCAAAGTACCCCAAATATCGCAGCAGTTTAACTCAACTCTACCCAAAATTAGACCAGAAAATGCCCAAAATTACTGCCCGCTGTTTTCCAACAAGAAGCCCAAGCAAAGGTGCAAAATTTTCGCAATTTAGGGTTCAGAATAAGACAAATTGAGGCAGGAATCGCAATACCTCCACCTGCCAACAATTGACAGGTGGTAACGAGCTAGGGTGGAGCTGGCGGAGATGAGAGCTCACGCGCTGGTGGTGGGCTGGTGGACTTCGTCGACGAGCTGCAGGGGCGTGGGGCAGCGGGGCGGCGCAGCAGCGAGTGGCGAGAGCGAGCAGCGGCGTCTGCTGGGAAGAGGCGCGAGGTGGGTGCTGCCTTTGGTGCTGCTGGAGGCGGATGAGCTGGGTGGAGCGGCGAGGTTGGAGGCGGACCGAGGAGCTGTGGAGGACGCCAGGGGGAAAAGGAGGTAGATGCGGCGGTCGTAGCTGGAGTGGAAGCATCGAGGGTCGGCGAGGTGCGAAGTGGATGGCCGGCTGGTCCATTGCGCGAGACGCGAGGTGGCGGCGTTAAGGAGGTGGGCGGCGCTGGACGCTCGGCTGCTGGACACGGCTGGCGGATCGAAGGGAGGAGTAGCGGAGCTGGTGGTGGTGGCGTGCGTGATGTGGGATGCGGCGTGAGTGGGCGGCGGGCAAGGGAATTCGGGCAACAGAGAGGGAACAGTGGAGGAAGAAAAGAAGAAGGAGGAAGAAGAAAGAAAGAAAAAAAAAAAAGAAAAAGAAAAAGAAAAAAAAAAGAAAGAAAAAGAAAGAAAAGAAAAGAAAGAGTTTTTTTTTTTTTTTAAATTGAGAAACCTAGCTACGGTTGAAAAATTTTTTCTTCTTGTTTTTTTTTTTTTTGGTTTTTTTTTTCCTTTGCGGAAATCAATTTTTTTTAAAAATTTTTTTTTTTGAATTTTGGAAATTAAAGGTACAGTAATAAGAAAATTTTTTTTTTTTTTTTTTTTAGAATCCTTACCTTTCCCGCGAACGTGACGCGGGCGCGTCAAGAGGTCAAGAGAGCTCCCAGAAGTTTCAGAAATTCCTGATCGTGAGCGTCCTGCACATCACCACGCGGGCGCGTCATGAGGCCAAGAGAGCTCCCAGAAGTTGCAGAAATTCCTGATCGTGAGCGTCCTGCACATCACCACGCGGGCGCGTCATGACTGAAGGTCACCTACAAATCAGCAAAAACGAAAATTAACACCCAAAATCAGTCAAATTCAGGGAAGACAGATTTAAACTAACAAATAAAATCAAACAAACAACTAAAAGAAATTGGGTTGCCTCCCAATGAGCGCCTTTCTTTAATGTCTTTGGCTAGACATTATCACGTTTTGCTCATGACGGATAAAATCTTGTAGCTCGTCTTAATGCTTCATCCTCTATATAGTCCTGATAACCCTCGTAAATAGAATAATCCTTGAGCACACGAGCTACGGTCTTCCATGGATTAGTTGATGGTGCCAAATAATCAAGCAGTGATCTCAATTTTTCCTCCACCCCTCCATCAAGAGCACTCAACGGTTCAAGATATTTGACCATAGCTACTCTTAACTTATTTCTACCATGAGACTCAAAAACTTCCGGTATAACAAAATCAATCTCATTAACAGAAATCATGGAATAAGAGTTAAGAAAATGCGGGTTAGGGAATGGAGGTGGTGTCACCACATTTGATGATTCTTCACTGGATTCTTTCACTTCAATGGGTTGCGGTTGGGGTTCCATTTCTTCATTTTCGGCTTCTTTTTCAACTGCATCTGTAGATTTCTCATTTTGACATTCTTGCATCTCCTCATCCTTGTCCTTAGGGATCACAGGCTCAGGCCCTTGAACCTCTTTCCCACTCCTTAGGATCATTGCGCTCCCGTTCTTCGGATTCAACTCCGGTTGAGATGGCAGCTTCCCTTGGTTCTGGGACTCCAAACGGTTCATTCTGGTGGCCAATTGACCTATCTGATTCCTTATGTCCTGCATTTCAGAGTCCGTCTTTTGCTGATTTTGCATAATAGCTGCCTCCGTCCTTTGCTGATTTTGCGCCATGGTTGTCATCATTTGTTTCAGCATCTCCTCCGTAGATGAACCAGATTGAGGGGGCGGAGGTGGTCGGGGTTGGTATTGCTGCTTGTACCCTGACAGGGACGATGGTGTTGAGACTCTTGCTGTTGAAAATCCAATGGCCCGGTCGCATAATCAAAACTGAAATTATCCCACCATCCTTGATCATACCCGTTTGAATAAGGGTCATACTGCATTTGATATTGGGGTGAAAAATCTCCGAAAGTATCAATTGGAGCACTTAGATTGTCTTGAAATGCGGGGCATGTGTCAGTTGAATAACCTGAGTCAAAATAAGTTCCACAATTTGCAACAACCCATTGATCATTAGGAAAAACATGAGTCTCATAACCCCATTCAGGAACAAAGTCCGGTCTATCATCAAAATATGGAATGCTAGCAGCCATGAACTATATAAAAAAATGAAAACAATATGAGCTTAAAAAGAAACAAATAACTAGCGCCAGTCCCCGGCAACGGCGCCAAAAATTGACAGGTTGTCAGCCTGCGCAATAATAAAACCTGCTCAAACTAAAGTTAATTTCTGTAGATAGCGGTGAGCAGGGTCGAATCCACAGAGACTGGGAGTAATTGTTTTTTTTCAAGTTCACAGTGACAAGGGGGATGTTTTTATGCAGAAAGTGACAATCAAATAAATGCGAATAAAATCTAAGAAACTACTAAAAATTAAATAACAAATTACTAAAATCAAATGAGTGATAATTAAGGATCTAGCTAAGGAATAACTTCAGCAATGGTTCATCTAATTGATCATCGATAAGCAAAGGCAATTCCAATTATTTACTAATAAATAGGTTATAACTGCCAAACAAGCGATGACAGTCAACCCCTCCTTACTGTGTCGATGATTAAGGTACGCCCGTTAATCACTGCTCTAATTGAGAAATAATTCTAGGTACGCCCGTAGAATTTAATTCCCCAATTGCCTTATGTATTAGAGGAGCCCTATTCTAATCAAATAACGCACTACCAGGGTTATTTTAGATTAGCCCGCGTATTCCCCTGACACAAGTCTAATTATGCCAGTTGCCACTATTTTAGAGCAATTAAACAATTACGGATTTAATGCCCTAATTGACAATAGATTATCCAATCAACTAATTATCTGGATCCAAGACAATCAATTAATTAAATAACCATAAGCATAGCAACCAAGAAATATGCGGATACCAATAAATGAAAAGAAAAGATTAAATTAAAACGATCTCACAATTTTTAGGCGAACCAGAGCCTTCGTTGCTCCTTGACTAGAGTGGTGTAATTAGTTCATATTTGATGAACTAAATCCACGGGAAATTGAAAAGGGAACAGCGGCCATTATCTGCGTTTCAGGAAGTTGCAATTCGTCGAATAGTAAGAACGCAAATGAAAGTCGCAAGCTACAATTGAGTCTATTTATTATTCCCAGCATCCGTATGGCAAAACCATACCAGCGGTACAAGGAGGAAAAGTCAAAGCTAAAAGAAAAAGTTGCTTCCTCCTCACTTGCGTGGAGAAAAGCCAAAGGAAAACTAACAAGAAAAGTCCAAGGCTAAGAATTGCTAATGCCTGCCATTCGTACGTTTCTCAAGCCAAAAAGTAAATTCAAGGGAAAAGTCAAAAGCAAGACTAAACTAAAAGATGAGAAATCAAAAGCTAAGCTATTGCTCCTATTCTAATGGCTACTGTGCGGCTTCCGCCGCCCAGCCGAGAGAGGAAAAAGAAGACTTTGGCCTCCTCCTTTTAATGCTGTCTGCGGGCCAATTACCAAGAAGGGTTGTGGTTTGATATTCCAAAAATGTCCCTAGATGCCTGCTACTTGAACTCTTTCTTGATAATTGTCAAATTGGCCTTGATTGTGATATTTTTGTTCTACTCCCTGAAATAAATATAAATTACGAAAAATGAGTAGAATCTAATAATTAATTCACATCAAGTCAGGTAATAGGGGAAATTAATAATAAAATAAATAACAAAATTGCAACCTATCAATTCCCCCCACACCTAAACCATGCTTGTCCTCAAGCATAAGAACAGTAAACAGATACCGAAATTCGATAGTTGCAACTGCTCTATCCAACACATTGCCAAGATACCAAGAAAAATAATAATCAAGCATCAATGTTCAAGTCCAAGAAATATCACTTCGGTTAGCTTCTAAACCACAAACTCCTCTAATTTCATGTTAACCAATCTAAGAAGAAGGAATGACGCATAACATTTATCAACAAATGGTCCAACTATTAACCAAAATCTCAACATTAAATCCATAATTCGGCAAGCTGACTTTTATTGTACACTAACACAACATTCATTTTTTCACATTTTTTTTTTTTTACTTTTCTCTCCTTTTCTTTTTTTGATTCTTTTTTTTTTCAATAGTAACAAAAGACTTAGTCGCTAGCCATTTGAGCTTTTTGACGCGAACTCCAACATTGGCCATATGAAGGAGCCCGGTTACTCAGATTCTATCGCCACGTGACCACGTACTCATAGAAATTACTACCTTTTGACGCGAGAATCAACACTTTTAGGTGCAGATCCCCGGTTACTCAGTAGTAACTAATAGCGGAGTACAGTCAAGTTTATTCATAGCTAAAAATCACAAAAACTCAATATAACACAAGAATCAAAAGAAAACTTGCATCAGCTAGTCTCATTTTCAAACATGGAGAACTAAAGTTAATAACCGGACCAATTCACATGAAAATGCCAATAATCATTCCCTATGCCTAGGAAAGTTAACCAAAAATTATAAGAGTAAAACAATCATCGATATTCACCAAAGAGATGTTTTTGGATTCAACCACATTAACTTGATACCCTTTTATTATTAAAATTGGCAATAGTAGAAATAGAGGCAATAATCCAACATCAAACCTTGGCATGCACTTACGAGCCAATCACTAAAAAGAAAAAAAAAATGAATGAAAGACACTAGCACCATAACTGCTCCCCCCACACCTAAATCCTGCATTGCCCTCAATGGAGGTAATAAAGTAATGAAAGCGAAGAGAACAATGAAACTTCCCTGTTGAACAGCTAAGGGATAGGAGGGAACAGTGGAGGGAAGCCGAGTTCTGAGATATCCTTACCACTTGGCGGGTGATGTTCGTCACTCGCTCATCTACGTTGTGAATCTGAGCCCGCAAGTGGTGCGACTTACATCAGAGGCCATCGATGGGGGAGGCGCAGAAGAAGAGGGCTCGGGTCTTACCATTTTCTCCAAATGTCATTTCAATCAACAAGAGACAAAAATTGCCCACAGGTAATGTAAACAGCAAATTCAAAGCAATAATAATTTAATAGCCACCGGTGCCTCCCTAGTAGACAACCCAATCAACAGAATGCACAACCCAGGCACCCGGAGACAAGACAAATATCCCAACAATACAGCAATTTCAATCAATACTCACGGGTGGCCCCAATTGGGTCAAATGCAGGCAGTCCAAAATCGCAACAAATGCTCTAAAGATTTAGCAATTGAAATCAATAGGTAAAATACTCCCAGCAAGTCAATTAGACGCCACCAACAGCAATAAGCAATGGAAGTGGCACAGTAGCCTTCCAATTCAACAAACAAATGCAGAAAATACCCAACCAAAGGCACTTCAAGGGACGCAAGACAGAAATCAGCCAAGTAGAACCCAAGTGATACCAAAAATAACCTTAACAAAGCAGTGAATTCAACCAATTTGAATACGTAGAATACGGTTAGAAATGCCTCCCAAAGATCAACAGAGAGCGGCAAAACTTGCCCACCCAAAATCTGTCCAAATGGCTCCAATTGGACAAGAAATTGCACAACTCGAACGATCAAAACTTAGCAATTGGGCCAAGCAACAGGCAATGGCAACAACCAATGGTTAGAATTCGAGAACAGTTCAGGCACCAAAACCCAAGAATCAAATAGGCAGGCCAGTACAGAGGATTAAGAAATGGAAAGCAACACTGCAACCAGTACCACTGGTGCACAGACAGGAAAGAATTAAATTCAACGGCAGCAACTCAACCGCAAGAACTTAAACTGGAAAATTAATCAACCAGTACCACTGGTGAGTCACAGGGAAAAATAATCAAGCGGCCAATAATTCAATAAATAACAGAAAATACCCCCACTATGGCAGCAATTAAACCCAATTCTGTCCAAAAAACACCCCCAGAATATGCCTAAATCACCCCTGCTATTAGCTATAAAGAAACTCAAACTCAGGGTGGACTGGAACGACTCAACCAAAAACGCCCAATAGGCACAACTCGCTTAATTAGGCAATCCAGAACACAGGATTATCAGATATTAAACAACTACCATCACCAGTACCACTGGTGAGTGCATAGGGAGAAATTAAAGCAAATAACCAATCCAGTGCACAAAATAGATTCGAACACCCAAACAGCGCCAAAAATGAACGGAAATTAAAGCCAGAAGCAATGGTCAACTAACTCCCAAAGTACCCCAAATATCGCAGCAGTTTAACTCAACTCTACCCAAAATTAGACCAGAAAATGCCCAAAATTACTGCCCGCTGTTTTCCAACAAGAAGCCCAAGCAAAGGTGCAAAATTTTCGCAATTTAGGGTTCAGAATAAGACAAATTGAGGCAGGAATCGCAATACCTCCACCTGCCAACAATTGACAGGTGGTAACGAGCTAGGGTGGAGCTGGCGGAGATGAGAGCTCATGCGCTGGTGGTGGGCTGGTGGACTTCGTCGATGAGCTGCAGGGGCGTGGGGCAGCGGGGCGGCGCAGCAGCGAGTGGCGAGAGCGAGCAGCGGCGTCTGCTGGGAAGAGGCGCGAGGTGGGTGCTGCCTTTGGTGCTGCTGGAGGCGGATGAGCTGGGTGGAGCGGCGAGGTTGGAGGCGGACCGAGGAGCTGTGGAGGACGCCAGGGGGAAAAGGAGGTAGATGCGGCGGTCGTAGCTGGAGTGGAAGCATCGAGGGTCGGCGAGGTGCGAAGTGGATGGCCGGCTGGTCCATTGCGCGAGACGCGAGGTGGCGGCGTTAAGGAGGTGGGCGGCGCTGGACGCTCGGCTGCTGGACACGGCTGGCGGATCGAAGGGAGGAGTAGCGGAGCTGGTGGTGGTGGCGTGCGTGATGTGGGATGCGGCGTGAGTGGGCGGCGGGCAAGGGAATTCGGGCAACAGAGAGGGAACAGTGGAGGAAGAAAAGAAGAAGGAGGAAGAAGAAAGAAAGAAAAAAAAAAAGAAAAAGAAAAAGAAAAAAAAAAGAAAGAAAAAGAAAGAAAAGAAAAGAAAGAGTTTTTTTTTTTTTTTAAATTGAGAAACCTAGCTACGGTTGAAAAATTTTTTCTTCTTGTTTTTTTTTTTTTTGGTTTTTTTTTTCCTTTGCGGAAATCAATTTTTTTTAAAAATTTTTTTTTTTGAATTTTGGAAATTAAAGCTACAGTAATAAGAAATTTTTTTTTTTTTTTTTTTTAGAATCCTTACCTTTCCCGCGAACGTGACGCGGGCGCGTCAAGAGGTCAAGAGAGCTCCCAGAAGTTTCAGAAATTCCTGATCGTGAGCGTCCTGCACATCACCACGCGGGCGCGTCATGAGGCCAAGAGAGCTCCCAGAAGTTGCAGAAATTCCTGATCGTGAGCGTCCTGCACATCACCACGCGGGCGCGTCATGACTGAAGGTCACCTACAAATCAGCAAAAACGAAAATTAACACCCAAAATCAGTCAAATTCAGGGAAGACAGATTTAAACTAACAAATAAAATCAAACAAACAACTAAAAGAAATTGGGTTGCCTCCCAATGAGCGCCTTTCTTTAATGTCTTTGGCTAGACATTATCACGTTTTGCTCATGACGGATAAAATCTTGTAACTCGTCTTAATGCTTCATCCTCTATATAGTCCTGATAACCCTCGTAAATAGAATAATCCTTGAGCACACGAGCTACGGTCTTCCATGGATTAGTTGATGGTGCCAAATAATCAAGCAGTGATCTCAATTTTTCCTCCACCCCTCCATCAAGAGCACTCAACGGTTCAAGATATTTGACCATAGCTACTCTTAACTTATTTCTACCATGAGACTCAAAAACTTCCGGTATAACAAAATCAATCTCATTAACAGAAATCATGGAATAAGAGTTAAGAAAATGCGGGTTAGGGAATGGAGGTGGTGTCACCACATTTGATGATTCTTCACTGGATTCTTTCACTTCAATGGGTTGCGGTTGGGGTTCCATTTCTTCATTTTCGGCTTCTTTTTCAACTGCATCTGTAGATTTCTCATTTTGACATTCTTGCATCTCCTCATCCTTGTCCTTAGGGATCACAGGCTCAGGCCCTTGAACCTCTTTCCCACTCCTTAGGATCATTGCGCTCCCGTTCTTCGGATTCAACTCCGGTTGAGATGGCAGCTTCCCTTGGTTCTGGGACTCCAAACGGTTCATTCTGGTGGCCAATTGACCTATCTGATTCCTTATGTCCTGCATTTCAGAGTCCGTCTTTTGCTGATTTTGCATAATAGCTGCCTCCGTCCTTTGCTGATTTTGCGCCATGGTTGTCATCATTTGTTTCAGCATCTCCTCCGTAGATGAACCAGATTGAGGGGGCGGAGGTGGTCGGGGTTGGTATTGCTGCTTGTACCCTGACAGGGACGATGGTGTTGAGACTCTTGCTGTTGAAAATCCAATGGCCCGGTCGCATAATCAAAACTGAAATTATCCCACCATCCTTGATCATACCCGTTTGAATAAGGGTCATACTGCATTTGATATTGGGGTGAAAAATCTCCGAAAGTATCAATTGGAGCACTTAGATTGTCTTGAAATGCGGGGCATGTGTCAGTTGAATAACCTGAGTCAAAATAAGTTCCACAATTTGCAACAACCCATTGATCATTAGGAAAAACATGAGTCTCATAACCCCATTCAGGAACAAAGTCCGGTCTATCATCAAAATATGGAATGCTAGCAGCCATGAACTATATAAAAAAATGAAAACAATATGAGCTTAAAAAGAAACAAATAACTAGCGCCAGTCCCCGGCAACGGCGCCAAAAATTGACAGGTTGTCAGCCTGCGCAATAATAAAACCTGCTCAAACTAAAGTTAATTTCTGTAGATAGCGGTGAGCAGGGTCGAATCCACAGAGACTGGGAGTAATTGTTTTTTTTCAAGTTCACAGTGACAAGGGGGATGTTTTTATGCAGAAAGTGACAATCAAATAAATGCGAATAAAATCTAAGAAACTACTAAAAATTAAATAACAAATTACTAAAATCAAATGAGTGATAATTAAGGATCTAGCTAAGGAATAACTTCAGCAATGGTTCATCTAATTGATCATCGATAAGCAAAGGCAATTCCAATTATTTACTAATAAATAGGTTATAACTGCCAAACAAGCGATGACAGTCAACCCCTCCTTACTGTGTCGATGATTAAGGTACGCCCGTTAATCACTGCTCTAATTGAGAAATAATTCTAGGTACGCCCGTAGAATTTAATTCCCCAATTGCCTTATGTATTAGAGGAGCCCTATTCTAATCAAATAACGCACTACCAGGGTTATTTTAGATTAGCCCGCGTATTCCCCTGACACAAGTCTAATTATGCCAGTTGCCACTATTTTAGAGCAATTAAACAATTACGGATTTAATGCCCTAATTGACAATAGATTATCCAATCAACTAATTATCTGGATCCAAGACAATCAATTAATTAAATAACCATAAGCATAGCAACCAAGAAATATGCGGATACCAATAAATGAAAAGAAAAGATTAAATTAAAACGATCTCACAATTTTTAGGCGAACCAGAGCCTTCGTTGCTCCTTGACTAGAGTGGTGTAATTAGTTCATATTTGATGAACTAAATCCACGGGAAATTGAAAAGGGAACAGCGGCCATTATCTGCGTTTCAGGAAGTTGCAATTCGTCGAATAGTAAGAACGCAAATGAAAGTCGCAAGCTACAATTGAGTCTATTTATTATTCCCAGCATCCGTATGGCAAAACCATACCAGCGGTACAAGGAGGAAAAGTCAAAGCTAAAAGAAAAAGTTGCTTCCTCCTCACTTGCGTGGAGAAAAGCCAAAGGAAAACTAACAAGAAAAGTCCAAGGCTAAGAATTGCTAATGCCTGCCATTCGTACGTTTCTCAAGCCAAAAAGTAAATTCAAGGGAAAAGTCAAAAGCAAGACTAAACTAAAAGATGAGAAATCAAAAGCTAAGCTATTGCTCCTATTCTAATGGCTACTGTGCGGCTTCCGCCGCCCAGCCGAGAGAGGAAAAAGAAGACTTTGGCCTCCTCCTTTTAATGCTGTCTGCGGGCCAATTACCAAGAAGGGTTGTGGTTTGATATTCCAAAAATGTCCCTAGATGCCTGTTACTTGAACTCTTTCTTGATAATTGTCAAATTGGCCTTGATTGTGATATTTTTGTTCTACTCCCTGAAATAAATATAAATTACGAAAAATGAGTAGAATCTAATAATTAATTCACATCAAGTCAGGTAATAGGGGAAATTAATAATAAAATAAATAACAAAATTGCAACCTATCACTGCACATAAAAGAAAACCAGTTAAAAAGCAGTTTAGTACTCTGTTAAATCATGTCTTCCACATTTGTATCGTAATCATCTTCTTTTGAAACCTGTTTTTCAATCTCCAACTTTTCAAGAAAGATTTCGTTTTAGTACCAACTAATTAACTCCAGTTAGGTCAAGGTCTCTCACGTTGGCAATCCGCAAGAGAGTAGTTTTCTTCGCCAAACGCATGCAACTTTTTTCCTCTTGTTGGTAACCGACCAAACGGGTTTTGTCCATTGGCATCCATAAACCTAGTCGGCCATTTTGGACTTCTTTTTCGGCCTTTTTTGGGAGAGGGTTTCCACCCGCAAAAGGATCTTTTGTCACATATTCTCTGTTACTTTTTGTTCTATTTTTTATTATATTACTATTTCTCTTACATAAAAATTATGTTTTAGTTCTTTTTTATTTTCTTAAAATTCAATAATTATTAATTGAGTTATACACAAAATTTAACAAACTCAAAAAATCAAAATGCATAAAAATTAAAAAATGAGATTTTTTTTAATGAATTTTCTGCTGTATTTTCTAATTTCTATTATATATTGCTTTTTTTAAACTGTTGTATTTATTTTTTACATAATTAATAGTTATTGAATTTTAAGAAAATAAAAAAGAACCAAAACATGATGTTTATGTAGGAGAAATAACAATATAATAAAAAGTGAGACAGAAAGTGACACTGAGACAAAAGATCCGTTGCGCCCTCCAACTTATGGCATTCTTAATTACCTGATAAACCATTCAGTTATGGGAACCCATTTCCGAACTCTGCCTTTGGCTGTGTCTTCACGCTTGCTTGTTAGTATTATTACAATTACAAACTCCCAAGCTGTAATGTACAAAAGATACGCTACGCCCCGTCATCTTGCGGACACATATATGTTCTGCATGATTTTTGGAACCGATAGTTCATTGTTCGATTAGTGCGCTCAATTTCTTCTTGATCTCATTGAACTCTTACCAAAGAAGATTATCTCACCACGTGAATAGTGCAGTGGCGTCTGATGCGCAAGAAAATTAGTATAATGCATAGTGTCACGACATTTTTAATCGATAGACACAAATATAAGAATGCTTAAAATCAAGGAGATGGGCTTATCCATTAGTCTGTTTTTATCATTTAAATCGTTTGCCACTTGGTATAGAATTTTTTTTCTTACAATTAGTCAAGCAACCAAACAAGAAATTTCGTGTTTGATTAGATAGTACACAGGAATGAAATTAATGTCTTACCCAACCCAATTTATCTTCCCAACATTATAATGATATCTGACTTTTCATATAATTATGGGATCTTTTGCCTCAATTAACTACTGCGGAATTCTTTATTAAAAAAAAAAAGAAAGAAAAACCACGAAATTGTCGCTCTGGTCTTAGCTCCAAGTCTCCAACTATGGCAAATTAAGCTAAAATGTTACAGCTTAGTTGCATTTGGATTGCCACTTTCTACGCTTTTTATAGGAAAATATACAGTAGCCAATTGATATATGTAAAATAAAAGATGATTGAAAAATATGATCACAGAAAACGTAAAGATTTTTCTTCAAAAAATATCAATCCAAACAAGACTGGCAATTTAATGATTGAATTTTTTGTTTTCTTTTGTCTTTTGGCTGAAAACAAGAGTATTTTAATTCAAATTTGAACGTCTGGCAAAGCAAATATTTCAAATAACAGGCTTTAAATTAACTAAAATTGTCGCTCTGACACCACCTGCTAGTGTTGAGTTCCAATTCTCCAGCTGTGGACTGACTAATTAAGCTAAAACTTTCACATGTGGAGTGCCAATTATGGATTGTTTTATTTAATTGTCTCTTGCTCAAGTTTAAACTTCCATCTCCAACATCCGGCAGAGTAAATAAGTATGCCAAATTTCAGCCTTTTCCTCAGTCAATGCACCAAATTGACAGGGACCACTGCTAAGCGGTCCTTTCTCCACCACACTTGATGGTGGTCGTCTTGTTCAAACGTCAAAGCGGGCTACTCCTCTGACTTGAAAAATATGGGCTACCAAACCCCCCCCCCCCCCCCCAAAAAAAAAAAATCCTTGTCTCACTCCCATACGTTTGAGTTGAGGAGGAGGACAGAGTGTGGTTTTGTCCGAAGGTGCACATTACACCAGCCCAGTGGGAAATCGACAAGTGTCCTTTGGAAACTGTCCCTCAAAAGTCAAAACTGTCCACCGGTCGAGTGATGGTAAAATGCTTGACGAACGGAAAGTCGGGCCCAGTTCATAAAAGAGAACATTTTGGACCCCCTCAAAGAGCTCCACCCGCAAGCCGCAGCCTGGATCGATTTACGCCCAACAACAATTGAAATTCGCATGGTGTAATGTTTGCAGTTCTTAAACACCTAACGTACGTGATAGAGGCAGTAAACAGATACATTTGAAATTCTACTTTTAATCATTCTCTTTTCTTCCTTTCCTCTTTGTAAGGTTTTAGAGCTTCCCATTAAACTGAAAAAAAATTTTGAGTGAATTCAGCTCCGGTTGTTATCATATGCCAAAAATATAGCCCTCTGGATATCCTTCCCACCTAGTCACCCAATCCAATGCTTCTTGTATTGATAGTAAAATTTGAACACATAACTTTTTTCTTTTTTTTCATTTGTCTACCTTACACAAATTGGACCTATTAAAAAATTGATAGGAATTGAATAACCATCGGATTAGATAGTTGCATAATTTTGTTCTAGCCTATTTTAAAAGGCAGAATCCAACTGCATCTATTAAAAAATCGATGAAAACTGGATTACTATCGGATCAGACGAATGCACTCTATACCCGTGTGAATTTAAACTACTTAAAATAGCAAGCCACGTGTAATAATAAGTGTAAATTTAAACGACTTAAAATGGTTAGCGACATGTAATGATAAGTGTGATAGGAAGTAAGATTAACTTCCTTCTTTGTTTGTGTGTGTGTGATAGGAAGTGGCATGACTTTGCCGCGTTGGCATATCTTAATTCCCTGGTGAATTGCAATTGCCGTGGGCACTAAAGCTGCATATCCTAGTGATATTGGTAAACAAGTCTTAAGTGGCGAACACACGCATGTAGTGAAGTTAAGGCCATCTGGCAACAACAATGGGGAAAGTGAAGCCCCCACCCTCCTCATCACCGTCAGACTCCACGGTTGTGCCACCGCCGCGGAAGGTGCTTAGGTCAAACTACATTAATGCTGATGACTACTCCAGCCGCCCGCAATTGGCGTTAATTCACCCACCAACTACAGCAGCCACCGTCACTAGTAGATATTCAAAATTTCAGCTCCCCAATGGCTGGGGTGTCCAAGAGGTCCCTCGCTCTAACACCTCCCGAGTTGACAAGGTCCCACATTGTTTTTCTTTTCGAATCTCTTGTCGTTTGAGTTTCTAGCGTTTACATGCATTATTTCTGATTTTCTTCATCGGTCCTGTAATCTTCAATGTACTGTTCCGCTTAAACATCCAAGCCCCTAGCTTTTTCTTTTTTCTTGTTTCTTTATGGTGACGTGTTGATTTTTAGTTTTCTGCTGCATTATTAGAATCGCAATCATAGAAAGATTAAAGTAGTCATGACTCATGAGTCACGATAAGTAGTCATTAATCTATTGGTAAGTATGTATCATGTTTATTATGTAGTCATTATTGTTGGTTTGATCAATTTCTGCTGCACGATTAGTGGCAAATTGGGTATTCTGTTGCTAGTTAATTGGGTGGTGATCTGTTGCAGTACTACTATGAGCCAGGGACTGGACTGAAATTCCGATCTTTGAGAGCAATTGAGAGATATGTCAATGGTGAAGAATATACTCCAAGACCCGGGGCTTTGACGTGGCATGACAATCACTACAAGGCAAGTTCTCATGGTTTTCCCAACCCACCACTTATTTTCTTTTCACTTAATACACTATTTAAAGAAGTTGCATCTTTGCTCCAGCTCCAAAGTCATTTAATTTTTTTTTTTTTCCTTTTTGTACTCAATCATATGTGGTTTGCATGTGGTTTTTGTAATTACAGTGTTCTGAGCATAGGAAGATGATTATTTGCGGTGGAAAGGTACGGTACGCTTCAATTTAGATTTTCATTGAACATAACTTCTACTTGGATGTTACACTTGACGTGGTGGAATAGGTTTAAACAAAATCCCGGCAATTTTAAATGAGGGCGCAAACTTTTTTCATTGTGGTAGTATCTGACCATGGTCTAATATCTCTCACTATTCAAAAAGTCTGTGTGTGGTTAACGCAGAGAATTTTGCTGCATTAGACATGGGAGTTTTGTTTGTGCATCTAAGTTCTGATTGCAAATGCTCCCCTTCCCTATCCTTGAGAGTAGTTATCATCTAGTATCATGTACACTCTCTGGATTTTGAACTTTATTATCGTCAAACGATTGGGTTTCGGGTTGTATTACAGAACAAATTAATAAGATTAGTTGTAGAGTGCTGTCATTTCCAACATATGTAATCCAGTTTACTTAATTTGCAAAGGCACAGTTTTGTGATTATGACGGCCAATTGAACTCATATAACAGTAATGCCATTTTTCTTGTGGAAATGAAGGACAGAGATTCATTTTCTTTTTACCTGTTGGCTTAGCTGGGACAGAAGTGACTAATATTTTCATTCTCTTTCCATTTGTCGGTGTATCTTTCATGGTGAAAACATTGTTATGGAGGTCAACATTGTACAATATATCCACAGGTTAACAGGAAAAAGTGGAGACAGATATTTAAAGTAAATCATTATTATAGGTCTCCAAGAAGTGCTGTTGTAAGTTATTACAAGTAGATATGCGGGAATTTAAAATGCACTACTGATGTTAGATGGACTGCAGGATGCAGATGAAGAACTTTTCTTTCAGATAATAATTTTCATATTTAATTGTTTTTCCCCCAGATGATGAGACTTAATGAAGAGCCATTGAGTGGAAATCACTTAGCAATTGCGGCTTCTAGAGAAACTGCGGCCATGTCACCCTATGATCTTCCAGATGGTTGGGTTGTTGAGGAGGTTCCTCGGAAAAATGACTCCCAAACGGACAAGGTTCTCCTTCTTTTTTCCATTAAGCCAAAATTCCTTTTGTTTCTGTTCTTTAGGTTTTTTTTTTTCAAGGAACAATCCAGTTTTACTTGAGAAGAATTAGGTTGTGTCAGTCTTTTAGGAGTCAAAAGCTCTTGAAAAATGCATGTCTTGGAAAATTTTGTAAGCTAAAGCTCATAACAAGTTAAAAAACTTCATGGTGCTGTATTACTACATATGTAATTACATTTATATTGTGCAGTATTACTACGAACCAGGAAGTGGGCGAAAGTTTCGATCCTGCATAGGTGCTAAGAGGTACATAGCCGAACTAAAAGAAGATATTCCATTATCTGCTGCTCTTGCGGAGATTAAGGAGATGAATAGACCACTCTCCAAGGCATTTAAACTGGGCCGTCTTGTAAAGGTAAGTGCTTCTTTTATAAGCTCAAGGTCAGGCTTTAAATTTTGAGAATCTGTCATATTGCTCGAGTTAGCTGACCATTGCTTTCTTTCATGATTGAAGAACTCCATTTCATGTAAGAAACAGTGTGCTAGAAGCAAAACTCAAACTTCGTCACTTGTTAGTGTACCAGTGAAGGTAAATTGGGTTCTTGCCAGTCCTCAAGGGGACGTGTGGAACCCATTTATCTTCAATATCAAGATTCCGGTTTCCGTAAAGCAGCAGTGGAATGAAAGATTCAGGTTAGCCTTGAATGTGGAGAATCACAGCACACCAAATAGTGGTAAACCAAGGTATTTTGCTGTGTTTAGATGCCCAATTTTTTGTAATTTATGCTACATTTATTGTCACATAAGGGTTTGGTTCACAACCTCAGCATCCGGTGAGTCAATGATCTGGTCAGTAGGCATTATGTTGCTCACATTTTGTTTCTATCTTGAAAGCATGCCATCCAACTAACATGGACTAACCATTATTCTCAAAATCGAAGTACTGGTACCTCAAATCCTTGATGGTCGCACTCAATATTCGACGGTATGGTAATACCATTGTATCAAAACCCTATGGGTTTAAAAGAACAACCCTGCAGTTTCTCATATTAGATCCATGTAAAATCTAAAGAAATGACAAATATGCATCATTCTGGGCAAATCTAATATTCGAATTTGGTGTTCATATAGTCCATCTAGCTGGGATTGCCAATTAGCAAAACGCTATTTACTTATTTGCCTGTATTTGCTTTGTAGTTGATGAAGGACGGGCTGGAGACAGTCCCCAGAAGAAGACATAATTGCGGTGATTTCATGTTGCTTGTAAGCCTCCCCGGAAAGCAGCCGTTGTATAGTTCAACTAAATGATTACTCTGTATATACTAATGAGTTCTTGTTATAAAATTTTGAAGAAAAACTAAAAAAAAAAAAAAAAAAAAGAACTTTTCTACTACGATGTTAAAATACTGGCATGTGAAAGTGGTTTATGCTTTCTACTATCACCTGTGGAATGTAAAGATCTTTTAGTCAAGAGTCTTAAACATTTTTCATAAACAATTGAATTCTACGAATTAATTGTCTTAGGAAATATCAAATTACAATGACATTGTGAGAGGAGTAGTTAAGGTCCAAGTATTCTAAAGGAACAACAGTTTCTGAAGATATGCCTTCCACTATTGCTTAAATACAGTTATGGCTTTAAGTACAACAATTTAAAGACCTTTGTGGGGGAAAAGGTAAGTGTTGATGTTTAAGGCCTTATTTGATAATCCAGTCCAGTACTTAAATTTAATAAATTCAGATCTTAACATATTCAGATCGTTTGGTAACCAAAAATTGAACATCTGAATTAATTAAGTGGCACTGAATTTCTTAGGTAAAATTTGTTCTCAAAATTAAGTGATATAGTATTCACTTATCACTAAATGTGATATGCATTCAAATATGTTAGATTTAATATTTAACAATTTAATAACTTAATGGATTCAGAATTCAAATATGTTAGATTTAATATTTAACAATTCAATAACTTAATGAATTCAGATTTTAAATTTCAGATTTCAGATTTTAAATTTCAGATTTCAATTTTATTAAACGCACCCTAAGTGTAAGATTGCAGCACAAATTGTTCCGCCACTGAAATGCTAAATACTAGTAAGCATAAAACCACATGTTTCATAAGAAACACTAAAGCATGCTTTACCTGTTTTTCCTTTTTTGCCCCCCTTGTTATCATTGATTTTTCTTAGCCTTTTCCAATGAATTAGAATTTGGGATTTCATTATATGAAGAAAGCTTTATTCAAGCTCTGATCATGTGACTCGACCTATATATTAAGATGACCGGCATAATTATACGTGCCTGCATGATACTAGCAATTCAATACTGTAGCAAATGAATGGCATAAATAAACATAAACCACCGAATCAAGTGACATATCTCAACTACATACATTCGTTTTGGGTTTGGTGTAGTGCAGAACTTTAGGCGGGATTTGGAATACGGTCTCAACATAGTTTGGAACGCTACATCATAGGCCCGAAGCTATTAGATGAGCTCATTGTAGAATATTTACGGGCGGTGGCAGACAAGGCACCAATTGCCCACTTAAACTTATCTGGGCGGGCCCAAATAAAAGGAACTCAAAGCCCATTGAAATATGGTTCGCTGAACGCATGTGCGATCTCAAAAAGGCTAAAAAACATGCGCTTATCGGGAAAAACATTAGGATGAAAAACATATTAAGCTTTTATCAGAAAAAAGAAAAAGCAAGGTGTTAGGAAGAAAGAGAACTCAATATATAAGTTAAAAATTTAATTTTGATTAAAAAACTTAAACAATTAGATCTCGAGCCCTTACATATTAATTACTCTTTTTTGCATATTTCGAATTAACGTGGAACATAATTCCTTGCTCGTGAACCTAACACAAAAAAAAAAAGAAAAAGAAAATGTTAACAATGCTTGTAAGTCCTATCAGACTATCATAACTATACCTTGGACAAATTCAAAGAAAATGAATACATTAATATTCGCCAAAAACCAATGAGACCAAAAAGAAAGGCCGAATCCAACCCAGAAAATGCAGAGTATGACCACTGTTTTTGTAGAGAGTCAGGAATAATAATGCTGGTATTTACTGAAAAGTACCTTTGTTAGACTAGTAAAAATTTCTGAGGCGGGGTTCATTGGATGAAAAGCGCGCTTGAGTCGAGGTCCCATTTATATCAGCCCAACACCAAGAAAGGCGGCCAGATTGAAACACATATTTAACCCCATTATGGTTCCTTTTCATGGTACAGTATGTGTTAAGCAATGCTTGTTACTTTTTCCTGTTGTCTTTTTAATCCTTCTCTCTTTATCTCTCTCCTTTATTTTTTTTTTATTTTCCTTTACATTTTGAATATTTTACCTTTTATTTTTTTTTTGGTGGCTTGAGGAGAGGAGGGGGGGTTTCATGCTGAACCCTCGTATGGAAATATTTGGAACTTGGAAGCAATGAAATGAAAGAAGAGTGAACTGAATCTGAATGTCTGGAACGGCATTTGTATCGAAAGTCAAACAGTAGTACTAATAGTAGCAATGGGTGAAAAAAAAAAAGAAAAAGAACATTTTGGATAACGAGTTGCATTGACCGGTTCCAACTTTCACACCTCATTTCCTCCCCATTTTCAACAATTCGTGATTTTCCATGGTCCGAGTCTTATGATTAGAAAATTCATTGTTGTTAATTGACGTTAACGAGTTCACCGATTGCAGGGGCAGAAGGAGTCAATGTCGAACATCGGTTTATGAGAAGTCAAAGTCCGGACGAATTTTTTTTATTTTTTATTTTTCAAAAGCTGAAAAAAATAAAAAGTCAAAAGTAGGCTCACTCCCAATGCAAAAATTTTTAAGTTTTCGAAACTCCATTGAAACTCAGAACTCCTTCAAATTCCCCCCCGCCCCCGGTCACCAACAACAAATATTCTTGAAGCGAAGAGGTTCTAGAAATTTATTTTTATATTATTCTGTCTTTTAATTTTCAAAGTGGGTCCCCAAGTCTAATGGATCTAGGTAGGGGTCTGCAAAATCGAAAATTTTGGATTTACCGAATTCGAATTGAATTCGGAATTTTCGAAATCGGTAAATCGGAAATCGGAATCGAATTCGGGTTTTCCGAATTCATATATTTCGAATTTGGTTCGAATTCGGTAATGGAGTTTTTCAAATCCGAATTCGAATTCCGATTTCGATTTCAAATTCGTTTTTAATATATAAATATATTTTTTATACATATAATATAAAATTTATAATATTATATAAAATTTATATAATATAATATTATAAATTTTATATTATATAATAATATATAAATTTTTCCGAACTCGGTGAAATCGAAATTTACCGAATTCCAAATTGAATTCGGTGGTGAATTCGAAATCGAATTCGATCGAATTATCAGATACCAAAATTTCGAATTCAAACTTTCGAATTATCGATTTCGAATTCGATGCACACCCTGAATCTAGGCCTCACAAGTTTTATTTTACTCTGTTCCGAAGTAAATTGATAATTTTAAAATTTGTTACGCCATTCTTTATGTTAATTACACGAACTTGCACCACATTTACTCGGTCCCATATGCAAAATTGACCGCGACGTGACTTGCAAGTCAACACATACACTCGGTCTATCAACTTGTTCATTCACTTCATTGTCTCAAGCTATCACATCAATATGCTATGAAAGAATTGATGATTTGTGCTGCACGGAGTAACACATTTTTCTTTGCCTTCAATTGGTATCCACTACCAAGTAATCTAGGAGTACGAGTCAATTCTATTCTAGAACACAAATTAAAATTAAGAAATTTACAACCTACTATGATGAGTGGACCGATAATAGGCAGAAAAAAAGCTACAAATGCACAAGTTTAAAGCTCTGTTCCTGAATTCTAAGGTTCTTCTGTACCATGTTGACCACAAGAAGTGAGGGTACTAGTAGTACTGCTACCGCCACTACTGCAAGAGAGGTCATGGCTGCTTTCCCTTCTCCGGGATAGAATAGTACCCTTTTCCTTTTGCTTCATTGGTTTGCAATTTTCTCTGCTTCCCTCCATTTCTTGTACTCCTCCCAGATCCAATTTAGAGCTCCTGCAGGCCAAAGTATTATGCAGTTAAGAAGCTAGTTAACCATAGAATGTCGCATGTCCTCCAACTTAATTGCAAATGATTTTTTAGCTTATGTCTGTTGCTCTCTTCTTTACTGTGACAGTAGCATCAATTAGCCTCAGAAAAGCACGCAGTCCGGCAAAAATTTATATGTAGTGACAATTCAATTTTTGGGGTGTTCAAGACAGCAAGGATCAACCCCCAGAAAGCCATGTGAAAAAGGATTTAGAAGCGGGAGTCCGGACCGAGTGAGGTATGAGGGACCTTTTCTTGATTGTTCTCTTTCTCTTTAAAAGAAGATAAGGCCATGACAATTTCCAACAATAATAAAATCTCCTCGCATGGTACAGAAATGGAAGCTACCCTGTTTGTTGGTATTGGTGGTGAGGAATAAATGCAATGAGTGACAGCTACGGGTTGATACTAGTATAACGAAGACCAGATCATGGAAGGAAAACGAGCTTTATTTCCAGTACAGAAATTCATTCAATTGTGAGAAAGATCAGAACAGAGCATGATTGCAAAATCAACTCGCAGGCTCATAATGGCTCTCTCAGAGAATCCAATTCATTGACTGAGAATCTTGCAGATGCAAGCAAGAAACTTATTAATTTCAAAATCTTCACATGCTAACACTTCACTTCAATAGGGGAGTACTCTTTTCAGTTTCCTTGCTCAAGTGAACAAAGACACTTCTTTTGATTGGAAGTGCTAATAACAAAGTTGTACCACCATGGAATATATTCCAATTTTTCAATTTCAATTTCGATTTCCAATGGGGGAAGAAGGAGAAAATGTACACGCATGTGAGCTGCGAGTGTGAGTGTACATAAATATAATGCAAGTCAAAATATATGTCTTCCCTAGAACTAATCAAAACTGCTGGTACCAAAGACACAACCATGAGCCCTCTAAAAGACAAAAACATCTCATACTTACAACAACAAAAAGACCAATTAATTAACAGCAATGCTGACAAACAAGTACGTCATTTGCACAAAATTCTACACGAAAATTACAAAATAGCCCTACAACAACTCACCGATCTGCATTGAAGGAAGAAGATCTCTTCAGAGCTGGAAATTTGTCCTTCTTTGTCTCTATCAAGCTGCCACTGAAATACTCTTTTTCTTCCAACTTTACCCTCCCCCCAAACCCGGACGCCAAGCTCCCTACGCTTTCCGTCTCTGCGTCCTTCCCCACGTGATTCGATCCCCCACCACGTGGCAACCTCACCTTGTAGTGAGAAATTAGAGAAAATCCATGATCCTTTCCCTGGCCGGGCCCGCAGGCTTTAAACCCAATCGAACCGCAGGATACCAGCTGCATCAAAACCGACGACGCTTTGCTCCTCCCGCTAGGAGGATAATTACTATTGGAAGCAGGCGCCGTCGGATCCTCATTTGCCGCCCCCGACCGTAGGATTATCCTGCCGTCCGCTTTCATCAATGTCTCCAACGTTTCAGGACTCGAATCCGACGGCGGAGGTGAGATCTCGGTGATCTCATCAGAGCTGACGATCCTCTGGGACTCTTCTCTGCTTTTCTCCTCATTTTCTCCTTCGTGAACTTCTTCTATCTCTCTGACTGCCCGCCGGCGACGTCGCTTGTCGTCGGTTTGAGTAGAGGCGTCAGCTGCGGCGCGTGACGCGGACTCGCCGGTGTAAACCTTGTACTCGTGGAGGTCGAAGGAGCTCCAGGACTGGTTCCGCCTCCGCGGAGCTTTAACCGGCGGGAATTCCTCGCTGTGGACTCGCAGTGGACCCTCCGGCGGCGCCGGTAATTTCGCAGTCGAACACATTACTGTTTCATCGGATTTCGTTATAAATGCACCGTCCAGAATCTCCGATCCTTTGAGAATATACTCTTGTCCATGAGCTGGATATATAAAATCGTTCTCCGATAAATCGTGCCACACATATCCATTCTTATAACTCCTGAATTTGCAAAAGCTCAAAAAAAAAAATTATATCTAAAGCAAATCAATTCATGTTATGAATTGAAAATCGCTAGATAAATTGTACAAAAATGAGATCAAAGGTCGCATGCAAACCTTTTGCAAGACCAGGAATACAATGAAGCCATTCCTTTCCCACGGAGGGAATTCAAGCGATTGATTACATCTGTACAATAAGTAAATAGTAAGATTTAGTGGGAAAAGATGATGAAGAAGAAAGCTAATGTAAATTCAATTTGGCAATTTAGTTTCTACAAATAAAATAAAAAAAAAATTTGTAACCTTTTAGATAGAGGGCATCGGGGGAGGAAAGAGGAACCTCCATGAAATGGGGATGTTCGAGCTGGCCGTTTCGGGAAAGATAATAGATAACGGGGACTCTTCTGTCGGAGGACTTGAGCTTGGAGTTGGGCGGCTCGGTCCAGACTTTGGTCCGTTCAGGGCTGGTGTCTCTATCTTTCCATCTCTTGGGCATTTGAAGCTCGGTCGGCCTGGCCGGCCTTGACGTCCCATCCATTGTCGGAGTGCTGGAGGATGATATGCAAGTTGAAAAGCTATAGTAGTAAGTAGTCTACATATACATCGGAAGAATTGAATTTATTTTAAAGAAGAAATGTGTTGAGATTTGAGAGTACAGGGAGATGGTCGTCTGGTTTAAAGAATGGGGTGGCGTTCGGCGGTGTGAAAACTGCAGAGTGTGGACAGAGAGATGGAGGGAGCAAAGATTCAAAATAGGATGCGGCAGACAAGAGCTACCAAACAAAACATGAAACATCATCAACCCTCGTGTTTTTGTTTTTATTTTTATTTTTATTTTTCGCCCTTTTTTTCTTTTTTGGTTTCAGTACTTGCTGGGACTTCTGCACTACCAGAAGAACTGTTACCAAGTGTGACTAATAGTTGTCTCCTGTCCACCGCTCTTAAAATCTTGTCCTCTTTACTTTTTAAGACTTTTACAATCCCTGGTTTCTTTTGTAACTTAATCACAAGCATCATAAGAGTGTGGAATTATTTGACTAGTTTGAACTTTGATGTGAAAAAGAGTCTTTTTAGCTGGATGGATATTATAAGGATAATTTCAGTTGGATATATAGTAGGATCTGGCTTAGAAAGCCAGGAAAGGACAGTTTCAAACTTAAACTTCATGACAAGTTGGGATTAACCAAACATTTCTTTGTTTCAAGCTGTGGATTGAGTTTTAGTCTCATGCAAACTGTCTTTTCCGGAAGGATTTAGAAAGGTTGCTTTAATTTGTCGATGATGGCGGTAGGAGACAAATTGAGGGGTAATTTGAACGTAGAGGATGGTGGAAGGTCCTTTTAGGTTATTGTTGATCACAGAGACAGGAGAGCAGACGGCTATGGAGATTGAGTTAAAATTCATGTCATTAATCTGTCTTTGGATTCAGCGGCAGTGGCTAATTGGAGTTCCATTGCTTGCAAATCAGTAGCACCATGTTGAAGTGGAACCACATCCACTTCAAATTTTTCTTTACTTTGGCGACCAAAGTCCATTTTCATTTCTGAGGTAATTACTCAGCTATAGTCTAAACCATAAGAATGTTAGATGCTAAAAACCAGAAAATTTTAGAGAGTTTAGGAGATCCATGAACTGCAGCGTGCTTGAATTGTACAATAACTCATTTGTGGAGAGAAATTGAGCGTGCTTGGAGTGAAGATTATTTGAAAATTATTTATACTATTCCGCCTAGCATCCGGAACGTGTAGTGCATATGAATTTTTTTTTTTTTTAAAAAAGAGTTAAAACGTGTGTTTATAAAAAGTACTAATAAATGACGGTATACATCTTTGCTACACTGACAGTATATACTGTACTGTCAGTCAGCGTTTGATAAATGATAATTATATAAAATTTAAATTTAAAATTTAACTTTTGCACACATGTCATGAATCAGACGGTGATAGTGTATATACAGTTTGTGCATATAAGATTTACTCTTATAAAAATTTAAAAATATTTAGTATCCGGGACGTGTAGTGCATGTGAATTTTTTTTTTCTTTTAAAAAAAAGAGTTAAAACGTGTGTTTATAAAAAGTACTAATAAATGACAGTATACACTGTCAGTGTTGAATAAATGACAACTATACAAAATTTAAATTTGAAATTCAACTTTTACACACATGCCATAAATCAAACGGTGATGGTGTATATACAGTTTGTATATATAAGATTTACTCTTATAAAAAATTAAAAATATATGGGCTTTTGGACGGTCATGATAAGACTAATTTAAACCTTCTGATGATTATAACATTTTTCCAAATACAACAAACGCAAATTAAACCCTCCTACAAAGATTAAAATGTTTGATGAGCACGACGATGCATGTCAGGATTTAGCGTTACGGAGAAGAAATATATAAGAAACAAAAACCAAGACGCAAGGACCGAAAAAACAAAAGAACGAGGGCCCTGTAATGCTCTAATTTCCCCTGCGCGGTTCGCAGGAAAGTGAAAAGACATTCATCCTCTTAATAAAATTCCCAAGTCTGACTGATCATTGAAGCCTGCGGCCAAGCACATATGAGTCATATGGATGAATGTACAACTTTAAGATGACACGATTCCTCAAAATCTTTATGCCATTTTGACGTAACATTTTGCCTAACAAAAGCTGGATGATAGGACTAGCTTCTGATCAAGCTCGACTTTTTAACATTTTGAATCACTATTCTTATCCCAATTGCCGAATGAAAAAGAGAGACAATTTTTTAGACTTTAATTGTTACAGTAAAAGATGCTTCAATAACGAGATACTTCCTCCCTTTTTTTTTATAACTGACATTTAAGGTTTTGCACACTAATTAATAAAAGTTTTTCATTGCTTAAATCTGTACACTACTTTCCTTTTATACCCTCATTAATTGTCCAATTCATCCATATTTTCTCCAACTAGAATACTAAATGGTGCTGTTTTACTAGGCCAAAAGCAATGCAATAATTACTAGGAGTAGTAATTAAAAACCCTGTATTGGAAAAGAGAGATAAAAGGGTAAAATTATGAAAAAAATAATTAATACTGTATGGAGATAATAAAACGACAGATTAAGTACACTAGGGCAAATTTCTTAAACGTCAGTTATAAAAAAAGGGAGGGAGTAGTTCTTCAAAAAGCCTTGGGAATCAACGATGTTTAATCCCAACGAGTCCGAAGCTGGTGCTGCTACTGCACTACCCCACATTTCGTACATTATTGGGGGGATTATTTTATCTTTTTTTAAACACGATAAACTCTATTTTATACACTCTATACTAAACAAAACTCTATTCTATACACTCTATACTAAACAAAAGGGAGACACACAAATAGATAATCCGAAAGGAACTAAACTAGCACCATTGAAGAGTCATATATAGTTGTGGGAACAAGGTCGAGTATCCATGGGACGAGACGGAGAGCGGAGCATGGCACCATGTCAATCCCCATATTTATTAAATGAAAATAAATAAATTAGTAGTACATTTGTTTTTTTCACATTATGTTGGGTTAACCTATTGTTAGTGGTAATAACAACAATATTAGTTTTTCTTAATAACTTTTTATTTCCACGCTTATTGCCTATTGTGTTAGAATAATTGTAGCTTCTACTTGACGAGCACGGGACTTCTAACAATAATATTCAGTTATTCACCCCCAACACAGCCTATGTTCCTTATACTTGACGTGTTTTCCTAAGTTTTGGAAATGCAATAGATATCACAATCATATGTTTGTTCTAGCGAAAGAATCAAACAAGTGCTCAAGTAGAAGTATACATCCTAAAGCTACCGGAAGTACAGAAATCAGTAGTAATTCTTCAAATGCAAGGAACACTACTACTACTACTACTTCCAAGCTAGCTGTTGGAAATAACATGTAGTATCACAAAAGTTACTCTTTGATTATTACAGCCAAAATCAACAAATGATGAACTTAAAAAAAAAATATTTTTTTTCCCTTGCCGCTATTATGATTCAAGCAAGTTTCATGGATATTTCTCCACATCTTCTTCATTTACTGATTGGTTATGTACAACTAGGCTCTAGTCTTTACAAAGCCGACATAAGACGTACCATAAAATCTAGTACAGGTTGGCCATTTCGCAGAAGAAGTTGCAGTCCGTGACGTCGAACAAGTTTGACTCTCCCCAGTTGGATCTTTTTCGGGAATGTTATTAGTCTCTTAATGAACGTGGCTCCTACCAAGCGTTTGTGATTTGACTTGGCGCCACCGGTGATTGCGTTATTAAAATCTCACATTACTACTGGTTGTTGTACCACTGCTGCTACTTTCCACAGAATTGAAATGTGGGCCCTCGTTGACCGCTATAGCTTGCTGTCCATTTACTATACGTGAATGAATTAAATAATCCACGAGCAATGCTAGACTTTTTGTATTATTTGCTTTGCGGGAATGACACGGGCCCGGATTGTTCGTGCGGCAGAAATAGACCCGAGCCCAGTCATGTTTCGTTCTGTGAGTGATTGATCAAATTACGCTTCTAACGGGCCAAGAGCATCGACCCGTAACTGGATGATATGTTCATCATCCAATAATATTATGCTATTTCTTTTTTTAATAAATTTTATATACACTGTCACACTGTATACATTATTATAATTGAATGGATGAGATATAAACAAATTTTACACATGCATCATATATCTAATGGTGATAGTGTATACAGTGACAGTGTATATAAGATTAATCTTTTTTTTTCATCATAATATTTGAAATTTATTTTTTTTTGTGTTGCAGTTATGGCCAAAGCAAAGATGATATAACATGGTAATTAACTAGTTATTTTACTGTTTATTGGGACATGAGGATCGTAAAACAGTAGTTGTAGTAGTAGTATAATTTTACCTTTTCATGTGCTCTGCATGAGTTCGTGCTGTGAAACGATTTTACCTTAATCACATTATCCTTTTTTTTTTTTTTTAATAAATGACAATAATGTTCCTTATTTGTACGATAACACCATGAAATCCGAGGACCAAAGGCAACCTATATGAGGTTTCATAAATTGCGTCTTTGGCTAGAGAGTTAGGGAATTTCAAAAGATTTAAGACCACGCGCGCCTGCACTTGAAAGGAGAGGAGGACAACAAGAAGAGACAAACAAGAGGACGAGGTTTTAGTCCGCAAAATGGGCAAGAATATCGAAGGCTTAGACCCATGTACGGACGCTATAGGGGCCCAAATGGCCCCAGCCCATGTTCACGTGGTGTTTGACCGCGCAGCCCATGTTGAAAAAAGGATAAATATCTGGCAAGCATATATACTCGCAGGTCGTGAGGTCGAACCTCACTTAACGCCTGGGTGCGGTTGGAGTGGCGCTGTAGTCCAGGCGCAGGGGATTAGTCGGGCCGCCTTCGGGTCTTGATCCGGACACCCCTGTGTTGTAAAATATATATATATATATATATATATATATATATATATATACACACATTAGTAGGAGAAGCACACTTTATGGGCATGCAAACTCAGAAAAATGAGGTTGTTTTTATTAAAAGCAATAGAATTTTTTTTTTCCCAAAAAAAAAAAAGAAGTTAAGATTTTTTTTGACAAATAAAGAAAAAACAAAATGAAGTTATTGGGCGTGGAAGTTATTAGAAGTTAACTAAATTAAGTAGTTATCCTTAGTGAATCTTTACTTTTTTTTTTTATAGAAGTAAAATTAAAAAATCACACAAAATTTTAACACCAAAACCGCTCCTCATGCTTTATATATAGAAGAAATATATATATTTTTTATTATTACCTTTGGCAAGGAAACAAATATCTGGCAAGTATATGTATATAACATAATATATTTTTGTCCCCAAAACCTAGTTATAGGACATTAACCGAGTAATTGTGAGGTCTAACTCTCGAGTCCTCTCCTCTCCTTTCTCTTTGTAAGGTTTAGAGCATCCTTTGACCCCCCCCCCCCCCCCAAAAAAAAGCATCTTTTTAACAACAGCTGCTATTGAATTGCATTTTTTCAGAAAGTTTTAATTAAACTAGTACTATAGCAATTGGTTTAAAAGAGTGAAGTGTGTCTGTATAGTGTATAATAAAATGATGCAGCATATGGTAATGTATTAAAAGAGTTATTTGAGAAAGAAGCAATCAAAACAAAGTTGTCAGATTAGATTTTTTTAATGAGCACTGATCAGGGTCTTATTTAAAACCAAGGACTTTCATCATGATCAATCTGCTCGTTTTCGAAATTTGAAAATGCAATGCACGCTGCAATAATATGTTATTTGGTCAGCCAAATTATGTCATGGGAACCATGAAAATGAAAACTTTTGACTTCGTTGTCGATGAGATGATTTGTTTAAGATGCCTAATCAATGGAAATAAAAAAAAAAAATGGAGAAAATGCGGCAGAACCCAGAGCACGTTGTTATGCCTCCAAAATCAAGCAAGACAGAAACCGATGACAGAAAAGCGAAGGAACAAATTCTTGTGCTTCATACTCGTACAGCCTGCAAGTTCATCTAACAGGAGGGTTAGGGTTAGGGTTAGGGTTATGAAGGGAGGTTTCATAAAATTCTTAATCCATATCTCATGCTCATACATGTCGTCATTCAAGAACGAACCCATCTGTCAAACATCGATCGAAGGGAAGGGATATTCCACGCTCGAAAGTTTTTGAGAATATTCTTGACAGCTGAAGGGATCATGAGATTCCAGGAAACTGGATATAAGCAACTCGATCGGCGTAGGAATGATTTGGAGAGACGCAGCTAGAGGATGTGGTACTACTCCACAGTCCACACTTAGTGGTTCCAAGTTTCAGAGGGAACCCAACTCAACTCGTGATTAACGGTTTAATAATGAGTTAGCCCACATATCATTGTTCAAAAGAAAGTAATGTAAAGTAGCAAAGTTAGGGACATGTTATTGTGATTTCTAGACTTTCAAACACTCATCAATTATTACCTATTAAGATCATCCTATCTGCTCGACATCTCGCCCCCCCCCCCCCTCCAAAAAAAAAAAGGAAGAAAAGATTCGTGCGGTAATTTACAATTAATCTCGTCCCCGTAAAAATTGATCCGAACACCCATTTCGTCAGAAAAAAAAAAAGAAAGAATAAGGTGCTATTATTATTTATATTAGAAGAAATAAGTAGGAAAATGATGAGATCTATCAGTAGTTTGATGTCTTCGGACAAGATATGGCGATAATATCCGGCAGAGGACTAAATTATAGGATAGTTAATTACCTTATCAATCACCAGTCATGTCGTAGAAACGTCCCTAGAGGTTACTTTTGGTACATCAGGTGCGCGATCATGCCAGGAGGACTTCTTTTGAGAGGTTTGTTGAGGCGATGTATCCACAAGGCTGGGCTAACGGAGGTGTTTCTCCACGCCGTGGTGCCCAAGGTGCCTACGCCCGTCACCTAGAATTTCTCAGTAGAATCAATTCATCCTCTTAGAAACATCTTTCGGGTTTACTTCAGCACAACATCTAAATTTAATTTCATATGAATTTGTGAACGAAAGTAACGAAACATAGACCTAGTTAGGCATTCTATTTGATTTTGATTTGTATATGCCATCAACAGTTAATTTCAATAATAAAAAAAAAAAGAACCCAATTTTTTTTTTTTTTTTGGAGGGTTTCAAATGGCCATTTAAAAGGCATTTTTGTCTCCTTTCTCACTTTGATAATACCACACTTCATACATACCCTTTCTGGTAGGAAGTCAGATCACGATCGTGGATCAATAACACAGCCATTTGGCAAGAAACAATTGTTAGTACTTTATACTGCACCTTCAACAAAACATATACAAACAATGAACACATTACATCTGCGTAACTATTCAATCCTACTCTCGAAAAGATGATGATGATAATTCTCATCCCTGCAAAAAAAAGTTTACGCATGCCATCACTCTCGCATTTACACAGGAAACAGACGACTAATGACGACCACACACCATCTCACTACGTCTTGCTTTTTTTTTTTTTTTTTTTTTCCTTCTTTTCTAAAGAAAAGCAATACAACTAGATTCAATCTTTTTCATGTAAATTAATATCAAATTTAAAGGGCTTTATATTCAACTTTTACTCTTGGATTTCAGATGAATTAATAGCACGAAAAAGTAATTGTCAAGTCCAAATAAAGAAAGTAAGAAAAAGTTGATGAGTTCTTGATCTATTAGTTAAAGTTGAGATTTCAGAATTGGGAGATTATGGAATTTCCTCATCTTTTTTCACTTTTTAAATTCTACTCCTCCTGTACTTCAAAAAAAAAAAAAAAAAAAGAGGAAAAGAAAGGAAAGGAAGAAAGAAATAAATTTTGATACTTTTTAAAGCAAGCTATTAGCTATTTCGGGTCTAACTTTCTTTTTCTTTTTCTTTTTTTTTTTTTTTTTGAGAAATTGGGTCTGTCTTTCTAATGTTAAAACTTCATCAATGATACCTATGAGGCTATGAACGGACAAGAAGAAAATAAATTAATGTGACTGGACATTTCCCTCCAAAAAAAAAAAAAGTAAACAGTGACTGGACATTTTGTTCCAGTTGTCTCACTCTATCCCCAGTTGTAATTGTGGATCCCGACCAAGAGCAAATGAAGGTGGCCAACATCAATCCCGTGCAGTATCAATTATCCTAATCTTAATCACATTTTATTTACCCACAGTTCTTCCTGTCTGCGCACTAAGATTGTGATCCTACGTGACAAAGGCTACGTTGCACCAAGATCAAATGGGATATATAGCAGATGGGAGTGTTTGGATAGCAGATTTCTCCAAATAATATTTCGCTTCTATCATAAACACATTTTTCAACCTACATTTTTATATTCTCAATCACCTTTTTATTTTACATACATCACATCATAAAAAGTGCTACAATAATTATTCTAAATAATATTTCAAATAACACTCTATCCGGTTCTTTTCACAACAGCCAGCCCAATCAATTTTAGATTTCAATAATATTATTGTTTTGATTGCTAAATTTTTTTTTTTTTTGGCTTTTCATGATTATTCTTCTTACACATCTTTCAATTACTTTTTTTTTTAAATTTTATGTATACCATATTCTAAAAATTTCCATGATTAAAGCTCGCTATTTTTCGATATTCACTTAATTGCTTACTCATTTTTTGTTGATAAAAAAAAATCATTTATGTATATCAAAATCCAAAACCACCAGTAATCCATTCTTTTTTCCGGGGAGGTTACCCCTCATCCTACGGTGGATTTTCATCATTTATGCTGAATGGCATTTAAGAAGAAGATAAATCAGTACAGGTAAACAACGACAAGTGAAAGGAAAATGAGTATATTCGTTTCATAATTTACTAAGAAGTATAACAATCAATGTTTAGTAGAGCTATAAACGAGCCAAATCGAACCGAGTATCTCATGTTTGAGCTCTGTTCGATAAACGATTCGAACAACGTTCATGTTCGTTCGTTAATTTTCGAACTCCAAACCTGTGTTCGTATTTGACTCGTTAAGCAAAATTCATGTTCGAATTCAAGTTCGTATTCAGCTTGTTTAACACAAACAAGCCGTTTGCGAACATTTTCGAAATGCTCGAATCCAAATTATTTTAAGTCTTAAATTTGCCATACAAATCATTAATTATTCCAAAAAATAATTAAAGCACTAAGTGACTAAATTCTATTATTCATTAACTATATAACTAAGATTAACATAAAAATAACAAATAAAACCCTCCAAATATAAAAGTCCAGCCATAAAATTAACCGTAAAATTTGTCAAATGATAATTATGTTCATGTTCGCGAACATTCATTAAAACTCGCGAACATGCTCGTGTTCGCTCGATTATTAATCGAACAAAAACATTCGTTCGAATTCGGTTCGTTTAAGATTTCGAACGAGTCTTTCACGAACACGAACGTGTCGAAACGAACCGACCTACCGAACAGTTCGATTCGTTTAACAGCTCTAGTGTTTAGTGAATCTAGAAGGGGCCTAGGTGGTGAAAAAGAAACTTCTTCATTCTGATAGACAAGCAAGGGCTGAATGATATTAAGGACCTCTCTTCAGAAAGGGTGCAAGTAATTTGAGCAAAGCTAAATTCATGTAATCTAATCATGTTATCCTTAACTTTTAACCAGATTGAAATTTGCACTCTCGTTTGATTAATTAGTTTGTCAAATCGAGCTCAAACAAACTTGTGTCCATTGAGCCTCAAGTTCAAGTATCTTCAGTTGCTTTTCTGCATAATTATCTGACTTTAATACTCATCAGGCCGATGTCAGGCTGAGTTTTACAGGTTACCAAACCCTAAAAGTTTGCTCAAAATATACCAGCTGTATAGCCATTACGCAAATTCTATCTCAAACAGCAAGGACCAGATTTCAGCATACCGTTGGCTTGGCTAGATCATGTTGCACTCATCCCGACTCCCATTTCATTGTGTAAGAATGCTCTTGTTCTGAGCCCAAATTTGCAAGGGAGGCTCAAAGCAGCAGGACCAATAGCTTGCCATGTATGTGACTCCTAAACATCTAGTGATTACAATGATTGTCATTGAGACAAGAAGAGCTAAAACCACAATATTTTGACGAACCGTAGCTTAGACTACTCAATTTTCAAAACTAGAAACTTGTCACTAGCCAAGAAGAAATTGGAGGGCCTCACCTTTGATGTCACTTATGAGCAATCTTCTTCTCCACCACCACTAACAAATGACTCCTCGTTTCTATACCATTCCTTTCCACTGAATTCTTGATAAAGCAAATTGACACCATGCAATTCCAGAATTTTATATCTTATCACTTCATGTCATCTAGTGTATAGCTTATCACGATCATTGCCTCTCTTTTTTGGGATTTCAATTTTCTTCTCTTTTACAGTGCTTCCCAGTAAACGACGCCCACAATGATTGTGATGTTCACAATCTATCTTCCAAGTGCACCACACATGAATTAACAAAACAAATCCTGATGAAAGTTACATGGAGATTTCTAGTACTATATACACTACAAAGTGATGATATTGGCTTGGTCTGAAATTTTTGGAACCTGTGGTAGCTAGATACTTGATCAGTCATCTTTTGATAAAAAGCAGTGATGCACTTGCTCGTATAGGGAGAGTGCGTCAACCTTTCATGAGGGATGCATCTGAAACCAGTCAAGACAACATTTCATTAAAGCAAAGAGCTCAGTATCTATGCATCAGGTTAAAGATGCATGGAACATGGCATAATTGGTAACATGCTCAAACTCAGCAAAAGATATACAAGGAAACGAATATCCAGTATCTTTTTTAACCAGATGAACATGAACTTTTAAGTTGATTGGGCTAATGTTGTTTCGGCCGAAAGACATTCAAAAGATAAGTGGAGAAGACTTAATACCATTATCGTAATTTATAAATTCCGTGTCTCAAAACGTATCTTGAGAAAAAGATGCTTCTCATGGAAAGCATTTGCCCATGTGTCACAGCTCACAGCCTCCTCAGTCTACAAATACACTTATGGAATCGAATGGAATTGAGAAGTTGATGAATTTTTTAAGTGGAGCGACCATCAAAATGGTGGTGTCCACGTCATGTTGGTTCGTCTTTTTGGTTACTCTATCTAACCCCACTCCCACTACAAAGAGCCCCTGAAGCAAGGAACCGCCATTTCAATCCAATTCCTTCATACTTTGTGATGACTTTGTTTTTGTTTTTGTTTTCTACTTTTTTTCCTTTTTCTTCTTATGTATATGTGATGATAAGATGGCCCTCTCCGTCACAGTGCTGGATACAGTAGTAACATCATCGCCACAAACCCCCATCGCTTAGTCATTTTAGTAATACTGCAGATTAATGGCTTACATGCATGATGCCATTTCCCACTTTTAAATATCTCTTATCTTACACGTTGTATCTTAGTGCTATGTGGCATTTGTCATTTTGCCAACTTTGGTTGTCTGTTCAGGACAAATACAATTACTATATTATATATGCACATCTGCAACAGTTTGTACGTAAGAGTTAACCAGTGGTGTAGACGATCCTCTAGAAGTTCTTTTTAATAAGAGCAATAATCCGGGCACAATAATCAAATTCAATGTCACCTCTTATTTGTTTTTGGGGGTTGGTTTTGTAAACTAAACTTTCATTGCTGTTTTACCCCCACACACACGCATATAGGGTAAGTACCATGCCTGGAGTTCATAACTTTCTATGAACTAAAAAACGACTAAATGTTGCATTTTCTTATCTTCATATTCAATTCAACCCTTATCAGGGGGTGGTTTGCAGGAAAAGAGTATAAATGAGGGGATGGATTGGGTGGTTCGCAGGAAAAGAGTATAAATGAGAAGTTGCAAATTTGAGTCTTCCCACTTAATCACCCTTAGTGGCAATAAAAATATCTATCATATTAAATGGAATTGAGACAGTAATTGTCACGTTTTCTTACCAGCGTCAGGGATGACTCTCTGTCAAACTAAATTTCCAAAATAAGACCTTGTCTTTATTTATTTTTTAAAGGAAAACTCTAAACCTTAGAGAAGAAGAGAAAGAAAAGGGTTTGAAGGTCAAATTAGGAATCTCAAAATCACTGGACTAATATTCCTACTAACTAAATTTAGTCTTGAGGCATTTCCTATTCTTCAAGTGACAAGAAACATCACTTAAAGAATTTACTTTTTGATTATAAGATCATCATCGTGAGAATTTAGCTGAGAATCTTGGATTATTGTCTGCTCTCATGAGTAAATATGGATTCCAGAGTTGTTTTCCTTTCTTTTTTATTTTTTGTTTGAGCTTTATAAGCTGTATATCTGTTATGCTAGTTCAAAACAAAAAAAAAAAATAAAAGAAATTAAAAGGAGCTAGCTAAGAAGGGAGACAACTCATTGTCATTAGCTATAGCCTCTAGCAAAATTGGAAGTCACATCTACCTTCCGTCGAAACAATATGATATTAGATAAAGCACTAAAGACACTAACAACAACAATAATAATAATCATCATCATCATCATGCACGAATCCGCATAAAGTAGGCTTTTAGCTTCAATAAAAAAAAGTATTACGAATTATAACAATCAAAAACGAATGGTTTAGGAAGAGAAGGGACCAGTAATAGCATATCAAGAACTGAAGAAGTATTACGAATTATAACAATCAAAAACGAATGGTTTAGGAAGAGAAGGGACCAGTAATAGCATATCAAGAACTGAAGAAGTAGAAACAACGCAAATAGCGTACCGGGTAACCATCTGATAAGCCGGAGGATTTTTTTTTTGTTTTTTTTTTTGTTTTTGTTTTGGAGCGCAGAGCAAGGAGGAAGATATTGTTTTGCTTTTCCTTTTGGTTTGGCTTTGTTTGTAGCCGTTTAAACTTATGTTGCTCGAACTATATTCATCACAAACTTCGTTAGAATTTGTACGTCGCGTAAAAGGGTGCTAATTTTAACTTTTTCTTTTTCTTGCATTTACATAGATCAGATAGAGAGATGCTGAATTATCACTTTGAACTCTTACGTAACGTCCTACAGATATCGAGTGGTAGGCTAATTAAAACTAAGCAATTTCTGAATTGGCATCCCAAATCACAATACCATCGCTAATCATCTCTGGTCATAGCTCCAGCTTGCTTTCTACATATATGAAGCTCATTTATCTCTTAAGAATATCAAGTTTGTCTTCTCTTTTCGGTTAATATAACTTTTCTAATTTATTTTGAGAAATGTTATTTACACTCTCATTATTATTTTAATCATATAATTTTCATTTATTAGACTATATGATAAAACAAACAAAGAAATGGAGTGAAAACAAAAATATTTTCCTTTATTTCTTCTACCGTATTAATTTTGTTTTCTTTTTTTTTTTTTTTTGTCAGCAACTACATTTGTATAACTTACTCTATTTTAATCCAGGGAAAGGGAGAGCCTAAGGAGGCTGTTGCAGGGACTAGTGGGTATACAGATCCAATTAGATTAAAAAAATGCTATGATACAACCTTCACTGCTGATGAGTTTGAACCCTCGCCAACAGCTCAAAGAGAGATTTAAGTCCCTCCCTGGTGGTCACTGAGCCATTGGCCAGTGGTTTATTAATTTTGTTTTCAATTGTCGGCTCTATCTTCCGACAGACTTCCGTAAAGAAAGTCAAGGTACAGGACTCAACTTGAAAGAGCACTTCCATCATATTTCCAGATATCTTTGCGACGGTCCCTTTCTTTTCCTCTTTTGGTACCTTAATACTTAAAATGGCTTTTGCTGAAGTCAAAGGGACAGCGCCCCTACCTCGCATGCCGCGCACAGGAGGAAATAACTACCAACTTTACTAAACTTTTGGTTCCACGCAATTCAAGTACACCTTTTCCTTCATTTGGTTAAGAAAATTTTCCTGTTTTGCTTTTACCTTCCAATGGTGTATTATTATGTCCATCCTTTTCAATTGTTACCGGGGCACGTTAGCTGAAGATGAAAGATAAACCGACAAAGCTTTTCTACATACCCTGTCTGATAATATAAGAAAACGAATAAATGGGGATCAAAATTCCTCGCAGATTATTTTACTGTGGATGGTGGACGTCCAATTGAGCAACTGAATTGCATGACACAACTCAGATTTCAGTTTAACCGTTGAAGACTATTTGTTAAAGCCGAGTCACTTGTGTAGGATGGCGTACCATCATAGGCTAAATGAATTCGCTAATTACTTACTAACACTTGTTTACCTCTTGGTTGACAACATATAATTCCGCTCTTACGCGAACAAAGCAATGCGGAACAAATATTAGGAAAAGGACGGGACGAATTGATCTGCTTGGTCCAAACTCTTAATCCCCCCTCTTAATCCCCTAAACACTGAGCAACCGCTAGCTCTTCACTAGGGGTGCAAACGAGCCGAACTCGAGCTCGACGAGCTCAAAATATCAAGCTCGAGCTCGAGCTCGAGTCAAATTCGAGTCGAACTCGAGCTTAAAAAATAAAAAAATAATTATTATTATTTTATTTTTTAAAAAATAAAAAATAAATATTTATTTTTAAAAATGAATAAAATAATAAATTTTTAACAAATAATAAAATATTAGGGATATATATGTAATTTTACTATTAAATAAAAAATAAAAAATAAAAAATAAATATATAATTGAGCTCGCGAGCCGCTCGCGAGCCAACGAGTTTAATGTTTTTGAGCTCGAGCTCGAGTTCAAGATCGACTTAATTGGCTCGAGCTCGACTCGAACTCGATATTGACGAGATCGAGTCGAGCTCGTATTCGAGCCGCTCGCGATCGGCTCGATTCGCGAAACACCCCTACTCCTCACACACTATATGGAAACCGGGTGTGTTTGGATTGTAATTTTCTAAAGACAAATTGCTAAATTTTTTGTGGATACATTTTTCAAACATCTTTTTACCTTCCATATATTAGATAGCTACAATAATTTTTCTACAAAAAGTTCAGAAAAATGCAATCCAAACAAAGCTCAAGTATTCTAGGAAATAAATGTTAGTATTTTGGACAAATTACACTTTACCTCCTTGTAATTTAGTTTTTTACATACCCCCTCTTATTTCAAAACCCATAAATAACCCCTTTCATGATTTGAATTAAAGTGTCAAGACAATGAAATTTGCATTTCATAATGAAGTCAACTAAAATGTCAAAAATATCCCTATGTAAAGTTAAAAATTATTTATTAACCACAGAGAAATTATGTATATATATATATTTTTTGAAAACTATAAATAGGTTATATAATAAAACACTAAATCATAATAGGGTTATTTAGTGAAACATAAAATTATACAAGGTTAGAATGTTTCATGCATATTATGTTTATATATTTTTTGTTATTTCAACCATTTTAGTTTTTAAATATGGGTAATTTCAACATTTTTGTAAGTTTTGATACGAATGATCATTTCCAATACTTTGATATTTTAATTTAAATTATGAAGGGGTTATATATAATTTTTAAAATTATAAAGGTATTATGTGAAAAATAGCTATAGCAAAGGGTAAAGTGTATTTTGCCCTAGTATTTTCTGTGGTGAAAACTTCGCTGTGTAAGCGCATAGCAGACGCTTATCAATATCGGCAAAAGCAAAAGAACAAAGACAATCTCGAAGTTTATGTAAATTTCACTTTAGAAAACAAGAAAGGAAAGAAAAAGTGCAATTCTTTGGTTCAACTTTTGGTGAATTTATAGTGCACATATAGATTTTGCAGGAAGTTGTACAGAAACCGAGCAATCCTACTGAGAAATGTGGACTGCAAGTTATGAACGTCACATCAGCATATCAACTTCTTATCTAGAAATTGTTGATAATGGCTTTCATCATATGCAATGCGTTCCCCATCAACGCGATCACCTAATCAGCATACGCAAGCCACAGCACGGACGGTGAGGATGGAATCACAGAATTAAAAATAAATCACGTAGCTTGCCTACAAGGAAAAGTGGCCAGTATAAATATCACTAGCGTGCACACAAGTTCCTTGTACCAGTGAGCAGGCAAGCAACTCAAGGAGTTAATCAAAAGAAGTGAAGGCAGAAAAGGAAACGGAACACTCTGGAAATGGTGCAAGAGGAAATCAGAAAGGGCCCTTGGACAGAACAAGAAGATGTCCAACTGGTTTTATGTGTGAACGTGTACGGTGATCGCCGATGGGATTTCATCTCTAAGGTTTCAGGTTTGGGTGGAGGGAGACAAATAAAATAGGTATGCTTATTTTGGGCATGGCATGGTAATTGCAAGGAGCAAAGTTTAACCACGTACTTTGTTGTAGGTTTGAAAAGAACAGGTAAAAGTTGCAGGTTACGTTGGGTTAATTACCTGCACCCTGGTCTGAAACGAGGCAAGATGACTCCTCATGAAGAGCGCCTTGTCCTTGAGCTTCACTCCAAGTGGGGAAATAGGTTGGCGATTATTGGTTAATTTAATGTTATTTGACAACATAACGACATAATCTTACTTCTATTTGGATTCTATTTTTTGTTATTGGGTTGTCATCCCAGTTATTTCAATGTAACACATGGATAAATCATTCGCAGATGGTCAAGGATTGCCCGTAAATTACCTGGGAGGACTGATAACGAGATCAAGAATTACTGGAGAACCCATATGAGGAAGAAGGCTCAAGAGAGGAAAAAGGCTGCCATATCTCCCTCATCATCATCATCATCATCCTCACCATCATTCTCCAACTGTTCCTCCTCAATATCCAACGGTAACAGCCCAAGTATGGAATCTGGGCCAATCACTGAGACAAAGGAGCGAAGCTTTTATGACACTGGAGGTCTTGAAATGCTCACTGCCAAGGGAAACAAGACTGGTCAAGCAGAGGAAGAAAGGTTGCAGAAGGTGTATTCCATGGACGAAATATGGAAAGATATTGAGTTTTCTGACAGTGATGCTATTCAACCTGTGTATGACGGTTACGGCGAAGGAGGCTGCAACTTCTCCAGTCAAACAATGGCTTCTCCTGTGTGGGATTATTGCCCTGTCTCGTTGTGGATGATGGATGAAGACGAGAGTAAGATGTTTCCTCCCATAAGCGATCAATTTTATTCTTTTTACAACCAAGAGAGCACGATTTTAACTGGCTAGCTAGATGTTGATTTATTCCCTAGGTATTTGTTGATACAATTTTAGCTGCTATATGGAAGCCTAACCTGTATTTGTATAGCATGGGGTTGTCTGTCCAAACTACTTGATGTGGTTCTCCTCATTGATCTCCCAGTCAATGTTAACATCTGATGGGAACCATAGTCATGGGTCAGTGTCTGCTGTTCTGCGTTTTTTACTATGTACCAATGGGAAGAGTTCATAAGAAGCTCTTCAGGGGACTCAGATTTCAGCATATTGCCTAATGTAAGATAGGGGTGCTTAAATTTTGTTACTCTATGAATGTAAAATATAAGTTTCCTTTTAAAGCAGTTGATGTTAAATGAACAACACAAACAGCAACTCCACTCTGAGAACCCCTCTCCCCAACACCCTTCCGTCCAATGCCCCCAATGAAAGGAACTTAAAGGCAATCCTTTCGTCGCCTCCTTGTTCTGTCCTCCCGAATCTTCTTTTGTCTTTTTAACTTGGTAGGGGCAACAGAATTTCGTGATTTAGAACATTTACGAAATATGCACAAATATTGATGTCAAAACTAATTTTCCTTACCAGTCTCTAGCAGTCACAAGGTTTTCATGTCCAAATAGAAACAACCCAAGGGCTAAATACATGTCAAACTAGATTATCATTTTAGTATCAGAGGTCAAATACATGATTACATGCAATTTATCATGATTCTAAGACAAATTTTTTGTTTCGATTTCATCTGTTTTAGGTACACCAATACTATTTCAAAGAAAGCCTAGTTTAGTTAGCATACATACAAGAGAAAAACAGGATCTCTTTAACTCCTGTCCGGGCAATAAAATTCGAGCATGAGGTAGTTTCAATTCATCTGCTTTATTTGCCTTTTCCCTTATTACCATTAGATCACGGTAACTTCTATCTAGCATTTATACTTGTCTCTTCTGTGTGTGGTTCTGCAAGTTGTACATCAAGCAGAAAATAAGTAGTGTATAAAAATTATTCATAGACAAACCAGAATGTTTTCTGCAGTAATCTTATTTACTCGCGCTTCCGCCACAAAAATGTCTTGAGGAACTATATCTACACTGTCCAAAGTATATTCTCAGCTAGGACTATAATATATCCTGCAATCTAGTATGGAGTATTACACATGAGAATTCTAATCCAAAATGAATACGTTGCTGCAACCATTATCACACAAGACACATCAGATTTTGAGTTAAAAATTCAAATTCAGCTTTATAAGTGATAAGCATAAAGATGGGGTCCCCAAGGCACAATAAATTAACTTCTGGACGGTACTGGGGGGATGGCAAAAAGAAAGTGATGGACTTGTGGTAGTTTCGTTATTGGGACAGGGATGATGAAAAGAAATACAATGGAGGACAATAGAATATGAGCTAAGGGACCCTATGGCTGATATATGCTTTTATTTGTCTGTGGCTAGTATGCGCTTGTTTAGTATCTAGACAGAATCATCACTTGAACCAGGTACACATTATTGACTTACCACTTGGTCAAAATTTCAAGCTTTTCGATCTTGATAAGCAGAAAGGAGACAGACAAGAAACTAACGATTTTGAAAAATCAAGGCGGAATCCTAACTCGTTGTCTCGCCATCATTCTTACACTGCAGAGATATTTGGGGAATGGAGCAAATCATTGCTGATGAATTCAGCACCCAAGCTAGGCAGAAGCGAGATAAAAGAAAAAATAAATCCAGTGGTTATACCAAAGAAGAAGGCCTGGGATATTAGCCTATTTCTAATGTGTAAATGAAACACCTTGTATGTCTCCTTTGAATTTACTTCACAAAGCCAGTCAAGATTTGTGACTTTTGGCTATGCATTAACAACGATGAAGATCGAAAGCAATGTCTTATTCCATCTGTCCAGGATTGACTAAACCAATCGAAAAAAAGAAAACCGATCAAGCTTTTCTTATGCTAATAATTCTAGCCGTAATCAGATTCCGCTTTGCCTGAAATTCTATTCTCTTTTAGAATTTATCAATAATTTCTTTAAACACTAAATATACCAAAGAATCCTACTTACTGCATCAAGACAACAATGCCAAGCAGTCAAAATACAACGTTTGATCAGACCGAAATCCAATGAAACTGCTAATTCCCCCATCAAAAGGGGGGAAAAAAAAGTACCGAGCACGGGTTAACAATAAACGATGAAAAGTGGAATTGATAAGGCGCTGTTCATAGCTCTGATCAATGTTCGATTAAAAATATGTATATTAGGTAGAAATCTCAATGTAATAATTTAATGCTCTCGGGCTTTTCTAGAATCCACTGAGCAAAAGAAGGGAGACAATAAACAAGAAGAAGCCAGTCAGAGCTCAGTCAAATTCCCACATTGATGCAATTGGTTTATCATTTGACTCGAAATCCACATTAAATAACAAATGCACAGGCAACATCTCAAATATAGAAAATTATCTGAAACACCATGGCTACGTTCACAATCTCCATTGTCAAGCTCGCACGCTTCGAATATCAATGGTCACCACCTAATGCGGTTGACCTAATTCAACTGGCTAATTCATTGGACGTTCGTGGTTCACAAATTCATTAGGAAAAAAAGGTTTGAATTTAAATAGAGCAAAAAATTATGGACAGGTAGTGTTAAGAAATGGAATAGAAAATTGTGGTTGATTAGGTAGCACTTACCAGGAAGAAAGGATGAGCAAATTTTGATGATTGAAAGTGGAAGAACCAAACTCCAGAACTGAAAGGGATGTGTGGATAGTGCGAAGGTGTTTAAATTGTGATGATAAATGACGAGTATTGCTCCACCGCTGCCGCCGGCGGGACGGCGGGTTGTGTTTTAAATCATTTTCTGAAAAAAGTCTAATTGCACCTTTGCTCCCCGCGAACTAATTTGAACCCTTTTCACTTTCTCGAAGTTTCAAGTTAGTTTTTTGACTATTAAAATAGTTACCAGTTAAAAACACTACATACATCATTCAACTTATTTATTCCATTCTATATGTTTTGGTATGGATTATTTAGGTGGGAAAGTCTTGAAATGTTCATTGTAACTTTTTTTTTTTTTTTCTGGAATTCCATTCCTCAAAAAGATTTTAGGAAAACTCTATTCAACTTCACCCCTAATTTGCCCAAATTAGCAGGATACTAAATTTATTCTTATAAATATTTTCTCTGTCACCATATATTAGAACATTTGTGAGCTTAATTAATAGTTAAAGGCAATTTTTCTTAATAAATAATTTTTCTTGTATTTAAAATATTTTTTCTTTTTTAGTTGCAAACAAATATTTAAGATACTTTATTCTTTGAATTTTGAATAATTTTGGTGATTTTGTATTTTATATAAAAAATGAAAACTTAATAAAATTTAAATTAAATTAAATTTGTTTGAATTCATGTAATTTATATTTTAATTTGCTAATTAATTAACTATTTTGTTAGCAGATGTAAAATTTTAACACAAAAATCTATATGCTAGAACGAATTAAATATTACAATTGAAAATTTTTAACATTAACCATGAATTATTTTTGAAGCATAAAATGCCAAAATTTCATGTAAACAAACAAACATCATAGTATAACAAATAAAACATGTTATGTCTTATAAACTAATCTAGGCAATTAAGTCAATTTTGTATTAATTATATTCTATTCTGACATTTAAATATGGATTTTATCAAACACCAAAAAATGAATGAATATTTCATTCTGACTTTGTATACTAAACACTGAAATAATAAATTTCTTTCCCTAGTATTTTGGGTAGAAAGGTATTTTTGGTTGAAATATATTTCCATTCTAGCCATTTCCACATACCAAACTTGGGGTTGTACTCATGAAGTGAATCAAAGGAAAGTCTCCAATCTAGACCGTTTTCTTTAGGTTATTGAGTGAGAGAAACAAACTTTGATAATTTTGATTGTAATCTTAGAACTAAATACATATCAACATTTTAAAATTATGCATTAGCAAAGATAAAAATAATACTCATGCAAATAGGCGTTCAAATATATATATATATATATATCTAATAAGTGTTTTCGTCGAAAACTATTAAATATTTTTTATAACGTTATTGCAATCTTAAATGGGCACCACCTAGCATTCAAGTACGCTTACTAATGTAGCGTGTTTGGATAATAAATTATTTGGATAAATTTTTTGAATTATCTCAATTTTAAAATACACATTCATGAGTAATTATTTATTCTTTTCTAATTACAGAACTATTGGGAAAAAATAATCTGGTTTACATTTCTGTAAAGAAAATGGAAAAAAGATTAAAGATTTTTATTCACAGTCTTCAAACTGCAGTACATATACGCCACAGAGCTGGGTTACTGCATCATTGGAGTCCACGCCCAAATGTCTCGGCCGTTCAAGCTCTATCTCCTCTCCTACAATTCTCTTCTAGCTCTCGGATGGTATCCCCTTTTCACCTCTCTCTCAACATTTTCATACATGCACGCTAATTATTTTTGTTTGAATTTTATGCAGGACATTATCTCTCTTCAAAATTTTGAGCAACTTTAGCTTAACTAAATCAGTCAGTGGAACTTATGCTTCTGCTGGAGAATTAATATGTGCGGATGAACATGTTCAAGAGACAAAAATTCTGCCTTCTTAGTAGTTCCTTGTAAATGATACGATTTTAAATTTACTTCTTCAATATCATGACATGGTCTTCTTTAATGCGATGTCAAGGTTTCCTGCAAACAATTGCATTCTTGGAGGTTATTCATGGAGCTATAGGTAATAACGTTTTGTGGGTTTTTCAACTCTCGTCTTTTTCATTGGTTGTAGCTGACATAGAAGTGAATAAAGTGGGTTTTTTCATTCAAAATTTAAGGGATTGTTCCTAGTGGAGTACTATTTCCTCTGATGCAGTGGGGTGGAAGGACTCATTTTCTGTTAGCCGTTGTTCGAGGTATTAACGAGGTATTTGCAGTCTGTAATTGTCATGATGTAGGTTTATGAGTTCTTGAAATTTATGATGTTTAATCACATTGTTGATGCATTAGTAGAGTGAGTGATGAGAAGAGATTGTTGCATGCTTTATAAAAGAGATTGTGTCTTGGGGCTCCTTGTTTGTGTACACGTGGAAGAAGACAGCACCTAGTAATGGCATTAGTCAATTTAGTGGATATAAAGACAATTTGTTATGCTTCTCATTGTAGGTCCAGAAACTGCCATCTGTTTTCATTACTTTTGTTGCTTGGAGTTTATCTGAGGTGAGTTGGTTACTACTTTTCAATTGCCTGATTAGCTTTGTTGTAGATATCAATTATATGTAAACTGACAGGTTAATGCTTTTCGATAGATAGTGGCATCAAGCTTCTTTTTATCTATTCTGGAATTGATTAGAATGGATAACACATACCACTTTAAAGAAATTTTACACCAATGTTAATTTCTCATTAATTTTTTGAGATTTGATTATGTAAATAGATTAAGTATTGATGATAGCAGCTCCGACAATTTGAAAGCTTCTCATTAATTCTCTGACTGCATGTAAATCAATGGTGCGGCTTTTTTTTATTATTTTTTTAATGTATGATATAGTGAGAGATATCTCACTAAAGTGCCAACGTTCAGGCATTGAATATTTGATACATGCGTAACTGAGAATCTAGAACCTAAGTTTGCTTGATGTTCTTATGTTAGTTATATAGTGTATCTGTAACATTTGAAAACAGTTCTCAGGAGGATGGATTTGACCATGGAATATGACTATTCTTTGTTGTTTGGCTGGTTTTCTGCAGAAAGAAGAGTATAGAAATCAGCATATTTTGTTTTCCTTTTTCTATCTAAAGGCAGAAAATTACATTGATAGCCTTGCATAGCTGCTGGTTGAGCATGAGTGGCTGATCTCCAGACAAATGTTAATAAATATCATCATAGGCAGAATATGTTTTAGAATTTTTTGGAAATACCCCTTGCTTCCATAAATAGATGTTTAACGGAAGCTGTCACTTCGGTATGCTCTCTTGATGTTTATATCTGAGGCTTAGAATGCATTAGTTTGTCAGAAAACTCTTGTTAGCTTGAACAGAACAAATTTTTAGGCTGCTACTCCGATATTTATATCTGAAAAATGGAACACATTGATTTGTCATGAAACTCTTATAAGCCTAAAGCAGAAATTGCAGCTTAGAAATTATAAAGACTTGAATCTGGTCATTCTGACCATTCTGTGCACCTCCTTCAAAGTTTCATTTTCTTTGGTTTTGTCCAGTCATTGTGCTTATCTTCTTGGATATCACACTTGTTTGGCCGTCCTTGATATTCCAAACCTTCTGAAAGCAAATCAAGGCTATCTCATCAATGTGTCAAATTTACCTGTTGAGCTTTATTTCAGACGCAAATAAAGAGTACATTGTGATTGTGCATTTGTGTCATCTGATCTGTTCTCGTCTTTGCAATTTTTGGAGTCTCTGCGTCACATTACTGATATGAAGTCAAGTTTTGATGTCTCTGCTAATATCATCCATATCTGAAAATCAAACTTTGAAGCATTATACAATCTCACAACTTGTCTAGGGCATAAGATTGGATGTTTCAGTAGCTTAAACAAGGTCTGGTCATCACTAATTTCTTTCTTTTCCATGTAAGTGAATTATGGTGTAAGTGAATTTCATATTTTGTCTTATGGTGTAAGTGAATTTCATAATCGTTTCTAACCCAATGCAGGTGATCAGATACTTACATTATGCCATTAATAGCACTGGAAATCCTCCTTATTGGATCACTTACCTCAGGTTCATTTGTTTTGATCACTTAAACATAGAGATTGCATGCAATTGTCAAAACATTTAGAGAATTGCATGCAATCACTTAGATGATTAGTGAACTTGAATGTATCATTTGTCTGTTAGGTACACTGCATTCATTGTGTTGTATCCCATTGGAGTTGCTCCGGGCGAAAGTAAGCCATGAAATCATCTAAGTTTAACATTTATTTATTTATTTATTTATTTTGCCCTTTAATTCATTCAATACTTTAATATGTTTACTGTCAGTATGATGTGCTTATAAGAGATGTATGGCCTCTAATCCTTGCAGTGTGGCTCATGTACCAAGCACTTCCTTTCATAAAGGCAAAAAATTTATATGCAGATTTCTTTGCTTTCCTCCCTTTCAGCAACTACACATTTGTTGTGGTATGTGTTTACCTGGGGATGTGCTCCCCTTTCTGATATTTTTTCTACCTGCTTCTTTATGATTCACAAAGTATATAGGAGTATTAAACGTCAGATGAGTTTGGACTTTGCATGGTTTTATCTGTAGGACTTTGTTAATAATTCCATGGCTGAAGTTTAGCTGCTTTGTTGAGCGGATATGACGTATAGGCATTTCAATTAGCATACAGTCCTCAAAGAGCGTGTATGGGTGTGTTTGATGTGATTGGATTTAGATTTTATGGGAAACCTGTCTTAGGTTTAAAGTACATCCTGGTGCTTTTAATTATGATTTAGACAGGAATACTTCTCCAATTTGAGATAGTCGGGCAATTATCTCAGTTGTCCATACTTAAAAACTGTTCAGAAAGTTTAAAACGTAAAAGTATTAGCTGCCCCTTTTGGATTTTGAACTCCTTTTCTTGTAATATAAGATCACGTGCTTGGAAACCTTGAAAAATTCCACTAACATTCTTCCACATAGATCAGATTTATTCTTTTTTTTTTTTTTTTTTTTTTTTTTTTGGCAATTCTTCATTTGAGAATAAGTTGTCACCATTATTTTTTTTTTCTGTAATCAATTTTCAATTTTCAGAATAAACAGTTGTATTGGGAAGGCAGGGTTGGAGAGGGGATTCGGCCAAGAATTTGGCTGCATTTTGATGTTATCTATGCTCATTTAATTCGTATCTTCACAAGATTATTGATCAATTTGTTTCTCTACACTTTGGACCAGATTCTGCTGATCTTCTATCCATTTCTGTGGCTGAAACTGTACCTTCACTTGTTCAAGCAGAGATCGTCAAAACTCCTTAACCAGCATAAAAAGAAGAAAAATTGAAAATTTGAATGCCTACAAGCTACAATGAAGGTTGTTAAGCTTGACTGCTAAAGCATGGAAAACTGAATCAGCAGAATGCATACGCATTTTTCTAGAGTTAAAAGGCTCCTGCTTCCTTGTATTTGCATTCCTGAAGAATGCATTATACTGGCTATTGCCTCTATTCATGTTTATCTTTCTAAGTTTTCTCTTACAGTTTTTTAGCTTATGTCAATCTTTTTGTGTTTGTGTTTATGAATTTTAAATTTCTGTCGTTCCCTTTGCATCTATGTTGTACATATATGAAGCAGATGTAATGGATGTCCAACATAGGTTCTTCCATGATAAGTGGACGCTTGCTTTACTTGACAAATTTAGCAGCATAACTTTCCGTTTCAAGATTCCAGGTAACATACATATATTTGAACCAGTGTCGAAGAGGTTATTAAATTTGCTTGTTCCTGATTTCATTCAGAGTTGTTTAGTGGGCAAGCAAAATCGATAATTCTTCTTTTTTCCTCAGTATGCTATTGTTTTGCCCAACTACTACATTTTAAACAACAATAGAAAACTGAACAAAAAGGAGCTACTTCTTCTCTACCTTGGTTAGCATCAAATGATATTGGTTGGTTAGCATGCACTTGCTCAGAGTTCAGCATTAAATTTGTTACCCTTGTAGTTTTTTCTGCCTTTATAGGATCAAGAGTGGGTTGGTGACTCAAACCCACGACCTGTAAGTCTCCTACAATAATCTCATTATGTCACTCTGTACAACTTAACCACTTTGTCAATCAATAACCTTTTGGTTAATGTTGCATAGTTCCCGTGAAACTGGGTGATGTTAGCGTTAGTTAGTCTTTAAATCGCACTTCAATAAATAATGGGAGTAGGTTGTTTGGACAGAACACTAATACGTAGTTCAACAGATGATTCCATTGGAAACAGTAGGACGAGCTTTTCTCACATGAATTACACAGCAAACAGAAGGCAAAAGATATTTCATGACAAATTTGAAAAGATAAAGAAACCTTGACGGCGTTGTGGCAATCTAAAACCTAACCACTTCTTTCACCATGAATGGTACTTTGAGAAAAACAACAACGAACCCTACTCAGTACTCTGCGACGGGGAGCTGCTCATGAGTTTGGTGGATAAAGAAGAGCTCATACACAATAGCAGCAATGGCAGCACCGACAAAGGGGCCGAGCCAGTAGACCCAGTGGCCTGTCCATGTCCAGCTGACAACAGCGGGTCCAAAGGACACAGCAGGGTTCATGGATGCGCCATCGAAGGCGCCACCAGCCAAGATGTTAGCACCTACAATGAAACCAATTGCAATGGGGGCAATGATTCCAAGGTCCCCCTTCTTTGGATCCAGGGCAGTTGCATAAACTGTGTACACCAGTCCAAAAGTCATCACTATCTCGAAAACTAGTGCATTCCAAACGCTCACACCGGATGAAAGGGAAAATGCTGCTGTTTCCTGCATGATTAAGTCTTGATTATTATTAGTAAAAAAGCATAGTCTTGCTTATTAGCTGGTGATCTTGATCGGTAATAAGAAGAAGGTCTTTTTAAGTGGTTGCATCAGGTAATTACCAGTCCACCAGTGGAAAACTTCAGAAGCAAACAGGCAACCACAGCGCCAAGCAATTGGGCAATCCAGTACAGAACACTCCTTAGCAAAGTAATGTGACCGCCCAGAAAGGCGCCGAACGTAACAGCGGGGTTAACGTGGCCCCCTGAAATGTTAGCAGCCACTGAAACGGCCACAAACAGGGCGAAGGCATGGGCAATTGCTGCAGCAACAAGCCCAGCTGGCGTGGTTGATCCATTATCTGTGAGTTTGCCTGAACCAAAAACAAAAAAAAAAAAAAAAAATTTTTTTGTGTTAGTCCCTCAATAATCGTATAGTTTTGTGTGTGTGTTGTCCATTGGTGTACATAAAAGATGAATTCCATGTGGCAGAGACTTGGTGATCATGAAACACTTACTGAAAGCCATGCCAGAGCCTTCACCAGCAAAAACAAAAATGAGCATCGAGATGAACTCTGCCAAGGCCGCCTTAAGGGCATCAGGCTGGCTGGCCTCAGCTGGGGATCCGACAGCAATTCTTGAAATTGGCATTCTTTGTTTCTCAAATTTAATGGCACTAACAGGAAGAGGCCTTTTTAGCTGTTTTCTATTTCTGCTCTTGCCTTTTGGCACTTTTTCTCTCTAGTCTACTCTACTGCACGCGAAGCTTAATAAATGTGGCACTTATATATAATAGCGAGTGAGACCAAACAGCGGAAAAAGATTATTCCTTTTTTTTTTTTTTTTGAATTTTCATGTGGGGCTAAATTGTAGTGGGAAGGATGATTAATTTGAAAACGCAAGCCCGCAGGCATCAGCAAATAGCACGAGCAAAAGAAGGCAAATGTTGAAAGCCACTTGTCAATGTCCATGAGGCGGGCCTCCAAATTGATCTGGTGCCGACACGTGTCAGTGATGAATCATGCTGGCCACTCAAATTCATTTCAGAGAACCGCCCAAAAGTTGGTCATGGGCTCCGCCAATGATTGTGCATACTGTTTTGATTGGCCGACCATCGCTAAAGGCTTGGAAGGTTGATGGGGACAGGCCGGGTTTGGCTCCGACCCTCTTACCTCCTCATTATTCACGAGATCAGCACGGATATTAATTAAATTACGTATTTGTTGAGATTTGGAATTTCTATGAGTGCCAAATTTTGAGACTGGGACCTTTCTTGTTGTTGAAAACGTCATTAGCCAAATAATCAATATTCAAGCGGTCAAAATATTCACTGGTTAAGACGTCAATCACTACTCGGTGTTAGTGGCATTCCAAGCTTTTATTACTCAAATTTTTTTCTAGTCCAAAGCTATGTCAATTCGGACGCGGGGCGGCTGACAAACGTTCTTGAACAGTGTAACATTTCTGGAATGTTTTGCAGTTTTATGTAAATTTTTTGTACATTTTACAACAAATGTGTGATATTCTGTTACTGTTCATTTAAATCTCATGTGTAATAATTGCGTTTCTGTTATTAAATTTTATAAATAGTTCACGCAGAGTTACATCTTATTCAAAAAATATTACATTGTTCCGAACGATTATTACTGAGAACCGTCCAAACCCCAGATCCTGTCAATTCACACCTAATGTTGCAATAAGCAGTCAGTCGGCAAAAACAAAAAAGGAGTCCATATGATATGGGAAAAGAAATTGCGTCGTCTTCAAGACTCACTTCAACTAATCGAGAAATTGATCAAGTGAGACCCAATTCAATTAATAGAGATATTGATCAAGTGATTGGGAAATTTTGAATTTGACGCTCAAGCTCTCTCATTTTTCTTCTACTAGAGTTCTTACATGAGCAACTATTAAAAAAAAATAAAAAAGAGGAGAGAGAGAGAAGAGAATCGCATCCAAGTTTAGTGCGAAAACTAAAATTATCTAAAAGAAAGGTTAAGATGCATACTACCTCCTCTTGTTTCATATGATTTTGACCTCAACTATCAATCGCAATAGATTGCCTGAAGATTTTTCCATTAAGAACAAGGCACGTATGTATCAAATAAAGGACAAATCCTATACCTTTAAAAGATATATTCCCCTTGATCTTGTGCTTAACTTACTCTTAACCACTGAATGAGCATCTCTGTTTGAATCCCAAAATTTATTTTAAAAACTCTATTACTCTTAAATATTTCAAAATATTTTTTAAAAATATTCCATAATATACTCTAAAAACTCTGTTACAATAAAATTTTTCAAAAACACCCCAAAAAATAGTTAATCCAACCAGAGCCGAAACACACCTGACATCTCTATCACGTTTGCTAGGTCACGGGTTAGCTGATCGTTCAAAATAATAGCCAAAATAAAATCAAAATGCCGGAAAAACCAGGGCCACAAGTACTCTTTTTGAACATAATAAACTAAGACTCTTTTTGAACATAATAAACTAAGTCTATGATTCTCTAAATACGTTAGTATATTAGAGTCCAAATGATGAATGGTCTAGAATGCCACAATCAAACAAATGCTTAAGTGAGCTGTTGCTGATCAAAGAATATTTAGTAGGTATTGTGGAAGATAGTGGACTTTTCTTTAATCCAATGAAAGACACTACTATTAACAAACCAACAAGGGAGCTGAGCTAGGCAAGCAGCTCTCAGTCCAACTTATCCACCCTAAATCTCATGATACACATAAAAGCTAATCTCCTTCCCAAACTAATGACTTAAAGGCCTAAACTGCACTTTAATCATCATACATCTTTCCTGACATCATTAAAAGCTCTTAGTCTAATATCTAGTTCATTTCTTATCTTATCTCCTAGTCAATTAATTTTGGGCGGCTAAATTGAAAACGCAAAAAATGATTAATTATTTGGACATGGACCAGATCATAGCTTGAAAACACAAAAAAAATGATTCATTTCTTATCTTCTGTTGTCTGGATCTTGTAAAAGTAATTCAATTGTGCACACACGTAGCATTGGCTCACACTCGTTGTATAAGGTACTACTGCTAGTTCTATCCGCTTTTGGTAAGAAATCCATGACAGCAGATACCCTTTTAATAAATACTTTCATTGTATATAGGATGAGAAATGAGAGTTGCTAGACTGTTTGAATATTTTTTTCTTGAGTATATTCTCACATTCGCACTAAAATACGCGAATATCCAAAAAAAAAAATATATTTGTTTCATGCAGAGTTTCAATTTCAAAATCTTTCTCTGCAATTTTTTACTTTGTTAAAAAAAAAGGGGGGGGGGGGTGAGGAGAAAAAACTCGATGCCTTGCCTAACAAAGGGAGGAGTACATGAGAGTTCAATTACAAACTTTACGAGGTATCAATGTAACTATTGGGGTTACAAATTTGGTCTTAAAAAGTGAAACTATTGGTGAGAGATTGCCCCGTGGGCCTTGTCCAGTAGAAGAGAAGTCCACTGGATGTGCTAAATTAGGCGGCATCGAAAATAAAGAACTTTTTCTCAAGAGAACCAAGACGTGCTACAAAGTGGGCCTAGCCCATATGCCAGCGTAGAGATCAATGCTCGACCAAATTAAAATATCCACAAAAATGTCCGCAACGCCGATATAGACAAATCCAAAAATATAAATATAATAAATCTCACCATCCGAGACACAGCATTCTAACATACTCATATGAATTTGGCGATGTGCACGATATTAGGCCTTTCACATAGGGCAACCCACCCACATTCATTAGATTGGACTTTTAACTCACAAATTAAGAGCATTACTTTTAGAGCAAATCTTTTTGACTTTTTTTTTTATGCACTGACAATATTGTATATATTTGCAGATCTAAATGCATGTCAAACATGAAAGTTTGGTGTTTAAATTTAAATTTAGATGATGTGGTATGCATCTAATTAAATTCGTCTGTGTGGATACATTGACGGCATAGGAAAGATTAATTTTAATTTTTATATGATTACTAAAGGAAAAAATTCCTATTATTATTATTGTTAGCGCAAGTGGCATGATTTCATTGAAGGGGGCTAATGATCAAACGCATTTGACTTTTTCTGACTAGAAATCTCTCGTCATAATGCCTCCCTCCTTGGTATTGTTAGGTGGTCTTCCTCATAAAGTTGTTTCATGTGGGGCATGACAAAAAATATCTTTTCGTTTCAATCCCAACATCCCATTGCTGATTGCCCCTAAAGAATCTGCTACTTCATCTTATTGGCTGGTTTTAGTTTGTTATCGAGACAGAGACAGAAGACTCTTTCCTGCAAAAGTCGGTTCTTTGACCGAACCCTGCAATGGGGCTCTTACCCCTCCTGCCGTCAAGCACCTACTCGCACACCCAACTTCCCCATACAATCAATGTCCGATAAGACGCTCCATGTGTAGTAGCAATATCAGTCTAAGAGTAAGAGGTGGCCAACGGAGGAAAGATGTTAATGAATGTTCATGATTTTGTGCTAGATCAGTATGGTTCAAGAATAATGTCGATGATCCTTGTATAAGTCAAGCATTTCTTGCTAGATTAAGAATATGTGATGATATCAGCTCATTAAATAAGCATATACTATGATGTACTGATATCTGTTTTTCTTTTCTTTTCTTTTCTTTTTTGTTGTCAAAAAGTTAAGGCAATAACCTACTGATTTTTTTTTTTTTTATAAAATGTTGGTGTTTAAAATTTCAACGAGTCTCGTTTAGATTTTCAAATATATAAAAGGAAAAACACTAATTGATATTGATACGTGGGATTCATTAAAACTTCTCCTCTAGCAACATCTTAATAGCCGGTGATGTTTATTGTCAAAGCAAAACAAGGAGTTTAGAGCAATTTTTGACTTAATTAATGGGCAACTTTGCGTCGAGAAACTTAGTTTAAGCTAGTAGTGGCCAAGGAGGAGTAAAGTTGTTTATGGAAAATACTGCTTACAAAACTATCATCATTTGTAGTAGCTACTCGTCAAATTTCCCGGTGCCCATTCCATATTGCTATTAGTAGTGGCGTGACTTAAGCTCAGATTAGTGTTGCCCTTAACGTGGATAGAATATATGCTAGCGTGGAACTCTTGCCTGGAATACACGCTCAGACTAACGACAGCGATCTCATCTCTTTTCTAATAGAATAAATATCAGATTTATATATTGACTAAGACAAGACGAACAATGGGCAAGTTTGGCGGTCCTGGGATCACAAAGAACGCAGAGGAAGCTTGAAGAAGGAGGTCTCCAGGCTTTAAAGGTCTAGCTTCTTGGGCCATAGTTTTTCAGAAGTCAAATATCGATCGGTTGGTGTCCCAGGAACATCTTTTAGCTCAAGTCGATAGAGATATATATATATATATTTAGGAAATGGGAATCCAATGACTTGAACTGAACAATAATGCTGCATGCTGCATGCAAAGACTTGCTTTACATGATGCTGCTTGACTCCAGAGTCCAGACAGGTGAAAGTTTAAACTTTTTGCTTTTGTCTTCTCTAAGTTGACTGAACCCTTAGCAACCTTTTGCTCTTGTCTTCTCCAAGTTCACTCGCTGCTGATCCTACCGCAAGACATGTTGGACATTAGGAACGTAGGACAATGTGCCCGATTTTCTGTCCTTTGTTGTTTCTTTATCGTTTTACTTTATGGGTTTACCTAAACCAATATTCTGTGCAGGTCTTTATTTTGAACTAATCAACTCAACGGATTTTTAAAAAAATCTAATTTATTTTCGGGACAGTTCCAAATGAGAGTACTCCAAAAGTCCAGACTACTAGTTCAATACGCTAGCTACGTACTTCAATGCCCCTTCACATTTTTCTCAATCAATCCTCACGTTATGCTCACCTAGTTGTTTGTTTCGATAGATGATTATTTGTCAAAATTTATTTACTTACATCGTTAACGTATTTTTCAATTACATTTTTATCTTATGTACATCATATCGAAAAAGTGACACAGCGAAAAAAAATTAGAGCTGTTCTATTGATCTAGCAATGAAGTTAGCATACAAGGATGGCCACCCCCGATTACAACCTACCTTAGGTTTGTGCACGTAACCTACAAGATATGCTGAATCGATGTGGAACGGTCCGAGCCACAATTGTGACCGCGATCGCGACTTTGAATCATGGATACAACATTTTACTATATATCTTGAACGGAAAGAGAGGGGATGCTGCTGCAATTGTGGTTCCGAGGGTGAACCTTACAAAATTTCTCGGGAAAGCCTCCAATGTAATTTCGCTTACTTGCTATCAGCTCCTTATAATCTCAATTAATTCGATGTAATGTTTTAAGATTGAGTTTGTATCGATCTTGTCCAACCATTTTTACGTGGTATCCTTAACAAAATTACTTCTATTAAACTTGAGCATTTTTTTCCCTGTATAGGCAAATTTACAACAAATTGGCAGCACCAGCAAGCGCAAGATGCATTTATACCTACCTGTACACCCTGTGCCCATGTTTTTTCTTGGTTAAAAAGCCAAAAAAAAAAAAAATTCTTTTGAACCAACCAAGTGGAACAAATTAAACATTCCAATGAAGCTATCATGCACTTGTACGAGACATTATGATCGACAGAGAGAGAGTGCATGCATTTCTAGAATCAACGGATGGACGGGACATTATTAGTTTGTGATGGAATAGATTGATGAGCTACTCGTGCTTTTCCCGTCTTCATCATGGCCCTCCTACTTGACGTCCTCCGCCCCCTTCCAAAAACAACACCTCATTAATTACAAGAAATTTAATAAAAGAGAAGGGAATTATGCAAACGCACACTCGTGTTGACAATCCAGAAAGTAGAGTATTTTCATCTGAGTCTATTCCCAGTAATTGATACTTGAGCATGCATGATCCTTCAGCTTTTGCTATTATTGGGGCTTCTTGTGATTAACGCTGTCTTGTTCAGTAAGTAACAGTAGTGCTAAGCTGCCGGCTTTTTTCAGCAAAATGGAATACAAAGTCAGTCAAATACTACTAGACGCATACAGTACGTCGCAGCCCCCTCCCTTGGCCGTAATCTGTATCTGGTCATGACGAAAATGCAATCTCTTCTTCCCCTGGACGACCGTAAAAGTGATGGCTTTGGCAAAGACCAGGAGCTAGCTCTTTACATTTCATTACCGTATAATTGCTCATGCCATCTGTACACGCAAGTAACAGAGCATCCTTTTCAGTACTGTTCCAACTGAACTCATCATCATATTTATGTGCCTCGAGAAGCCTTCAGATTTTTTGAGCATAATTGGTTTATATTTCTTACATATGGCTGCTATGCACAGGATTCAAAGATGCCATTTTCTTGGACGCTTGTTAAGTATATATATCTTTGATTGTGCAGGTGGATGAGTTTATCTTAACATACTGTTCGATCACATGAATCAAAATATTTTCATGTACAGTAACAACCATGTGATCTAAGGTTTCAATGTTTATGTTAGAAACGTATTTGCTGTATAGTCCACGTTCAAAAAAAAAATTTTTTCTTCATTTCATTTAAAAGAGGATCAAATGCGATTTCCCACTTGCTTTTTTGACTACTCGAATTCATATTCGACTTGTCAGTTTTAGGTAAAACGTTTTATCAACTAGGCTATGCTTCATTGTCACGATTTTCGAACTTGAGGAAGGGGAAGGAAGAAAATATTTAGACTCCTAGTAGTATTTTAAGGTATTTGTCTCCCCCCAAATTTAAAAAAAAAAATATATATATATATATATATATATTATGATGATTTTAAAAATTTATATGCATAAGTATTTTGCCTCTTCAAACTCAAATTCCTGATTCCATCCATGTTTAGATTAATGCTGATACGTAGAATTAGAAGATGGAAGGACCAATGACGTAACAAATTTCAAATTTGTCACCATCATGAATATGATCGAACAACCATGAACTTTGAAGTCAAGTAAATCAGACAGCTAGGGAATGAGGGCAAAGAAAAATTAATGCAAGTGCAGTTCCTATATATCATCTATCATCTGTTTATTGATGTATGCTGCATCGAGGATTAGAACACCTAGATGGCCATTTCTCCTGTTCCCGAAGATCAGACTGCCGTTTGTAGACCGGTTTCCTTGTAGGACTCGCCAGTGCAAGCACGAAATTTTATTTTCTTCATGTCACGAGATCAAGAACTCCAAGTTATGTATCCACTCATCAAAGGATTTATCAATCTGAAGATAAAGCTAACCAACAGAAAATCGTGCTTAATTAACCAAACCCACGCCAAAAAAGTACCTTCCCAAAGCAGGCTGAGTTTCTACTTCCGGGCTAAAAGTGACATGATCAACTCTCACACTAACCTAATCCAGACTTACTTACGTGCCAACCGCATCATCTCCAGAATTTTCCTCCACAACTTGATTTTAATCCTAATTCTTCTAGTAAATTCTTCAAAAACCCAAAGGTATCATAGAATCTTCCAGACTCTGAGATGTAGAGACAGCCGTAGAAGGCTTGTGGGTGGCAGGCAGCCTGAGGCACGTGCAGGGTACTCTGCTGCTAATGAGCCGAAGAAGCGCATATGCCATGCGACCCGGACGTCACACCAAGTGTCGTGCGATGAGAGGCACGGCGGCGCGTGTGGTGACTAATCGTGCTTGTATTGTTGCACACCTGTCCACACGCGGGTGGCTGCCGTTGGACTTTGCTTACCTAATGGCCATGTGCCGCCGCACAACAGGACAAAAGCTAATGTCCCATTTTTACCTGAATTCTTACTCGAGAATTCCAAGTTAAGACCCACCAATGATAAGGACGCCCCATTTAACAATCTCCGTGGCTCGTTAAAAATTAGCACAAAACAACGGACAGGAGTTCTTCGAATAGATAAGGATTCGTCAAGGGCACTTTGACACGTGGCACCTTCATTAATGGGGTCAAATTTTTGTATTTTCTTTTTCCAAAACGAGGAAAATTATTTGGGCAAGCTCTTTTTATACGTTCTACGTCCGTTTAGAATGTACCAGAGAGAGAAAAAAAAAAGTGTGTGTTCGGATGAAAGATTGTTTAGAATAATATATTTTGTACTGAATTTAAAACAAAAAATGGCTGGTAAAATAAAAAAGTGATTGAGAAGATATTATAATTCATCGAAGAGATTAAAAAAAAAAAAAGAGCCCGCTTGGATAGAAGATTGTTTGGAATAACATTTTTTATACTAAATGTGAAATAAAAAAGAAAAAGTGATTGGCAAAACAAAAGAGTGATTGAGAAGACGTATTTATAACGTAATCAATCTTTTTTTCCTTCCAAATAATAATGTCATGTAAAAAAAAAAAAAAGTTTTAGCTGTTAAGGATTTGGAAGTTGTTGTATTCAACATCCTTGACGGAAGACTTATAATTACATTTCATGTGCTTAGACTTTAGGAGTGGAAGAGCATAATGTGCAATTTTTGTATGAGAATATAAAACTTACATTCTAAAAAAATAAATAAAGAGAAAGCAAAAAATGTATGGCGCACCTTTTATGATTATTGGTTATCATAGTTTTGTTAGTGTAAATCTATTTTTGATGATGTCGTTAATGAATGAGAATGATGATACAAGCCTTGACATTGGTTTCACATTATTAGGTCGACAGGTAAAGTCGTTACTCGTTGGGAAGCAAAAGGAGGTAAAAGGCGCAGTGGTCGCTGCTTTTTCAGACCGTTGCTTCGGTGGGCTCAAAAGAAGTTTTTAAAACCGCTTCCATGACCACCCTACCGCGCGCGATAACGCGGCTTAAAGAAGTTTTTTTTTTTTTTTTTAAAAAAAAAAAAAAAATTCATCATCCATGGTTATTTCACCTGTAAAGCAATAGCCTGAGCATTAAAAAGTTTTTTAAATCTGAAGAAGCAATAACCTATATTAAATGTATAGTAGGGAGTGTTAATTTTTTTTTTTTTTTTTTTGACAATATAACCAACCATCTTTGGCTTCTTGTGTTTATCCATTTTTTGTAGCTAAAACTCCTGCTAGTTAAGCACCTCCTCCCATAGCCATAGCATAGCAGCAGCGCAACATCAACAACTCTTTTCTGTGTTTGTCGTACGTTTCTATTATGTATCCACCAAAGCTCTGTCTTGGCTTCACGATCACATCAATGTTCTAGTAGTAGTATTACATTATATGATCAAATGTTGTGACCAGCTACGTGAGAAAAAGAATAATCTATGACAATTTCTTTGTCGTGTGACTCGAATGATTCTCCTAATGGCAAATGTTTAAATTAATGAACCTAACCCGCCCGCCCCCTATCTAGCTTTTTTGTTTAGTTCGAGCCGCACATGCAATTGCTGATTATCTGTCAAATTCTTTCTTGGTTTAGGAAGACTTGCAAGTATTTGTTGATGGAGTTTATATACATGGACGGTGTACAAGTACAACCATCTGAATCTGATGGCTAAAACGTTTAGCCGCACATTACAGACATGATCTATATCAAAGTCCTTTATAGTCAGGCATCAAATCAAAGGGTTTCAATGCATCGATTCAAAGAACTGCATCTTTGTAGCAATTTAAATATGGTTCGTAGCCCCTAAATACCAGAAAAAAGCTATAGAGCCCACTGTAGGCACGTTGATTAAAGTCTAGAGTATGGAGAAGAAAACCACTGTAGGCAATGTGGATAACGTACGTCAAGATTCAGACCCTTAAATCTAGGGTAGCTATAGATAATTAATCTATCACTAATCCCCCTTTTTTCTTTTTCTTTTTTTTTAAAAAAAAAAAACTCAATTGTATTTGTTTGGGTTGGGAAGCCAAAAGGTAGTAGAAGTAGATGAGTCCATGACATTCTGCTGGTCGGCTTAACTGTCTAAAAATTGTCTACCCCATCTTTTCCTTTAGCAATCCCCTTAATTGAATGAATTTTACTAAATATATAAAGGATTAATCTTTTCTACACCGACAGTGTGTACACTGTCAGCGTTAGATGAATGGCAGCTATGTAAAATTTGAATTTGAAATTCGACATTTGCGCGCATGTCATGAATCCAACGGTGATAGCTGGTGTATATAAACTGTCAGTGTATATAAGATACACTGTAAGTACCATATTTATTTACATCTAAGTTTGGCAAGTCCATAAGGCAATTATAATTTACACCATAAATTGAGTTGATTTTCTTAATGTTTTAGGTATTTCATGAGTTGCAGCTTGATCAAGTTAATTGGTTCAAATCAAACGCACTTAAAAGAACTGCGCAGATTTTAGGATCACTTAAAATATAGATTGAAGGGTCAACTTTTCGCAGGAAACCTAGGAAGTGATGAATTAATATACATAATTAATGGTAATGCGAGTGCGTGTGTATGTGTTTGGACGTATTTGTTGCGTTGTATTTGGGGGTATAGATTCATTGCATGAGGTGAACCCTTTTTTTTAAAAAAAAAAACTTTAAGCAGCAGCAGCAGCAGCAGCTTTGTATTAGAATTTGCTTATTCTTTTTAAGCCACCTTTTGTCGCCTTCCCAGCCGCTCAAACTAATCTAAACCCCAGCATTTAAACAAACGCAGAACTGGCATAAACAATTAGCAGTCCAAAACACAAATAATTAATTAAAGAGTATTATTTCCAAAGAGCTTTGTGATACTAATAAGAAGCCCCTAGTTATACGATACAACCATGTTACTTGTTGCAAGACGACAAAATATGCTTCCAAAACGACAATGAAATGGCATCATCCAGCGGCTGCGTGTTACTATTAAGGTTGCATGCATTTTCCACACCGCTACAGATAATAATAATTAGTAGTATTTCTGAGAACAATTAATTAAGCAAATCCCTGAATTTATTACTACTTAGAAAGAAAAACCGATGAAGGAGTGAAGAAGCCGCTAGCTTGTCGGGGATAAAGTATTCCGGTTTCTCGATCAAAATGCCTGTTTCTCGATCAAAATGCCTCATCCATGTTCATTGTCTTGTGTCAGAGGCTTAGACCTGGGATTAATTTATCCAATTATCCTTCGTTTTCTGATAAACTAGCTAGTTTATATTAGTCTGATTATTACTAGCTATACGTATATGTTTCTTTCTGAATTCTGGATTCTATTTGGGATTAAATGCCATGGATGCATGTTTTTTTTTTTTTTAAATTTCATGAGACACGTATAAAATGGAGGAGAGATCGCACGGTCATCAGCTCCAACTGTACTGTGCAGAAGAATAAAGGCTCGTTTGACAAGTGAGTTTTTTGGGTGTTTATCTAATATTTTACTGTAGCTTACTGTAGAATTTTTTAAAAAAATTTTTGAAGTGTGTTTTTTTTTTGAATATTTTGAAGTGTATAGTTTAAAAATTTTGAGAAGTTTTTTGAGATTATTGTAGCTAAAGTTTTTAAAAAATTTATAGCAGATAAACTTGACAAAAAATTATCTGCCGACCAAAAATTGGGCCGCGACAACTCAATACATGTGCTGGCTTAGCTAGAAGAGAAGAAAATCTCCTTTTCAACAAGAGAGGAAAAAAATTTTCGTTCGATTAGAAAAAAAAACCTTGGCGTTTTCTCGTGGGGAGGAGTGGGACCATTCATTGCCAATTCGAGTTTTCTACTAACACATTGTGTGACATTCACGTTACACACTTCCATATATTGACATGAATTTCTTTTAAGAGTTAAATCTAATTAGAGATATTATTATTGTGATAGTTTGAGAAGTACAGTTATTAACCAACTAAAATGTGTAACACGAAAGTTATACTATAATGAGTAATAGAAGACCTATTGCCAATTCAAAAAAAAAAAAAATTGAATTAATTTTTCCTACATTGACAGCTAGTGTATACACTATTAGCGTTGGATGAATGATAACTATGCAAAATTTAAATTTGAAATTCAACTTTTACACACATTTCATGAATCTAACGATGATAGTATATATACTGTCAGTGCGTATAAGATTTACTTTTTTTATTTTTTTTATAGTTTAATAACCAGTAGTACACACTTTCGTAAGCAATTTAATTGATTTCTCCATTTTTCCATTTCACATTGACATGTAAGTAATGAGTTAAGGTGTTAATTATTTGATGTGAAAAATTTGTGAGTATATATTTTTAAACTTCTATCATATAACTATGATATTTGAATTTTTTTCTTTTTTTTTTTTTTGAAAATTATGCTTACGAAACGGACCGATGATTTTCTTTCCAAACTGTGCGTAACTTTACTTTTTTTTTTTTTTTTTTTTAAGAAGGAAGATGGCTTATAAGAACATCAATTTGGTGACTGTTGGAAAGATTTCTTCCAAACACACGAAAGAAGGTCTCGAGGCAAGAAAACAAAATGGATGTTTTGAAGAACATCAATTTACAAGGGTGGCAAGAAGAAAAAAAGAGAAAGAAAGAAAACAAAAATGTTACTCCAGTCATTATAATAAGAAAATAAGCCAAAAGAATATTAATTGTCAACCGCTACGTAGTTTACTTTCAGTTTTCTTGGGCAGTTAACAAGGAAACCCTGAGCACCGCCACCGAGGATTTTGAGGTGTGTAATTGTTAAACTTCTTACTGTAAGCAATTAATTGAAGAAAGTATATATACCTCGTTGTTATCAACATATATAAGTAGAATATTACCATTTGCGCCCTGTTAACTTTAGAATTTAAAGGTTAAAAACTGAAAAATTAGATTAAAAGGGAAAATATGAGCTTGTTATGTTCGTGTTTTGCGAGGCACTTACATTGGCTGTCAATAACAATTAGGCGATTTGTAGCTAATCTGGGTTAACTTTAGATACCGAGTGCCCCAACAACGAAATCTAGCAATGCAGTGGATTTATAAAAACCTGAAGATAGTGCAACCTTTCATCTCTCTCTCTCGGTCTTTTTTTTTTTTTTTTGGCATTATGTTATGAGAATATGATACATCATATAATTCCCACCCAAAAGAAAGAGTTCGTCTGTTGCTATTTAATTCAAATTCCAAAGAAAGTAGACAAGTTTTAATTAATGGGGTTTTTCTAACAATAACTATTGCTGTTAACAAACCTAAATCACACACATCCTATCATCTGAACGAACACGCTAACAATTATTATATTCCTTTATACTTACACATTTTTCTTAATTTTCTTTACTTTTTCAAAATTTATCATAGATCAAGATGAATGCTTTTAATCTCATGCTTTGCATGAATACAGACATAATGTAAAGAAAGTAAAGAAAATAAGTTTTTTTCCTTTTCCTCGTTTAAGAAGAGGAAAATTAGTTGACAAGGAAACAAGACTACGGCTTTGTCCAATAAATCAATTCAGTATTTAAAATTAATGGATTCAGATCGTTTAATAACAAAAAATTGAACATCTGAATTAATTAAGTGACACTGAATTTCTTAAGCAAAATTTGCTCCCAAAATTAATTAAGTGATAATCTATTCGCTTATCACTGAATGTGATATGCATTCAAATGTATTAGATTTAATAGTTAACAATTCAATAAATTAATGGATTTAGACTTCAAATTCAAATTTTAGACTTCAATTTTGTTAAACGCACCCTCAGATTTTTACTTGTGAGTGGAGTACTAGACAAAGAGTTGAGGACAACTGTGGTGAACAATTAATTGTCGCCATTGATTATAATTAATTACCTGTCCTCCAAATTTTAGTTAAACATGTTGATATGGAATTTTTTGTAACAGTTAGATAGGTTTGTCCAGCGAGTGTGTTTAGGCGTTTTTTTTTTTTTTTTGGAAAAAAATGTAAAGTAAAATTAGTGAAGTGTTTATATAATTACATGTAAGGAAAGATAATAAATGAGTCTATATATTTGAATGCTAAATTTGGTGTAAATTAGGTGTATTCCAATGCTTATTGGGCACTTATTTTTAAAAAAAAAAAGAAAAATACAAACAGAAAAAAGGATGCCAAATGTAATTACACCAATTAAACTTCAAAACTAATGAAATAAAAAAATTCAAAGGATCCTAATTCATTTACTTATTCAATTTTCAAAACAAAGTTTAGAACCAAGATTCAATTTTATATTTATAGAAACTGATATCAATAGTCAACAATGCATCGATCTTGTCAAATGAAAGGAAGATATATATAATCTTGGATTTGGAACCAGAAGGAGAAAATTTGACTCGCACACGAAATCAGAAGGAGAGGAAAAAAGATATTAACGTTTGTTGAAAAAAAAAAGAATAATAATTTATTTGACGGTGCCGATTATTAGTTAAAAAAATAATTATGGCGGAGGTGAAGGACCTGTCAGCATTCCTTGTAGACATTCGCCGCATCAATTGCACCTTCTTGCGATCCTCTTTTCCGAATGCGCCAAAATGATATTTAGTTTTTCTAATATTCCGTCGTTTTCGGTTTGGAATTCTTTCGGAGGTGTGAAAGAAATTCAAAAAGTTTCCAAGTATGAAAATAATGAGAAATACTTAATAAAAATGTGCTCGAGTGCTACAGAAAAGTTGCCTTTCCTTTTTTAACTAACAAAACCGCGTTAACAACAGCTTGCTTTTATACTATTTACTTTCTTTTTTCCCACACCCCACTCTCTCACACGCAAAGTTCCCACGGACCGTGTGAGAGAGAAGAATATTTCTAGGTGGTTTTGGCAAATATTAACCATTTGAAATAAAGGTCCGGGTTTGTTTGGATTGTAAGTTATTTGGGATATTTTTACTGTAGCATTTTTTGTGACGTAATGTATGTGAGATAAAAAGTTAATTGGAAAGATAAAAATGTGTATTGGAAATTGTAATGATGATGTAAACAAATAAAATTGGAGAAATAATGCTCAATCCAAACAAACCCTTGTTTTCCGAACATGAGTTTTACAAATATCGAAAGTTTTTTTTTTTTTTTTTTTTTCAGAATAACAAGTCAATAACTTGGTGAAACGAGATTTCTGCAATAAATAGAGGTAATAGATGGACAATCTTTTGCTTTATTTCTATAGTATCACATAAGTTCGTGTTTTGTCTAGAATATAAAAAATAGTTGCACATGCAATAATCTGCATTGAGTTTGTGAGTAAGAGGGGGCATCGATCGGGTGCTTCATATGATTGTACATTTAAATAATGGAGTATCTTGTATGTATAGATTAAGGGGATATTTGGTAAATGAATGCGAGAGGTAGAAATAAGTAGATATTAAAGTGAACTTATTATTTAGTAGACTACACTGGGGAATATGATAAATTATTATTAACCAATTAATGCCTTTTCAGAGTAAGGTACTTGAAAAAAACACACATTTCAAGTAGACCCTATCATTGTCAAACAATAATGTTTGGATAGTTAAATTTTTTTCGCGCAATATTTCGTTTGTATTATAAATATATTTTTTAAATTTATATTTTTATATTCTCAATTTTTTAAAAAATTTTATATATATCACATTACAAAAAATATTTCAAATAATACTCTGTCCAAACACACTAAGGGCCTTTTAGGACCTTTTTCTTTGAAACTACAACTTTGCTTATTTATTTACATCAGTAAAGAAGCGTTCAATATAAATCTACCAAAGCGAAATGGGGAGAAAGGAAACAAAAGGAAAACAGAGAAAAAAGTGGAGTTTCTTTTTTTCTAATTGTTTTTTTTTATGGATTCCATATTTAAAAAATGTTTTGCTCCTTTTTTTTCTAATCTTTCCATCCGTGATGATGTCGACGGGTTGTTCTCTTGTGCAAGTTTTGTGAAGAACCCAACAGCCAATCACAATTTTTCCCTTTCTTTTCTATTGCCAACATTTCTTCTATAAAAGACACAACCCACCCTTCTCAAAAACTCCCTCCCCCTTAGCAAACAATACATTCAAGATTTCTCTCTTTTCTGTTTCTTCATACAAGTTTGTCAGTAGCAGTGCAGAGATTGAGAGAGAAAATGGAAGAATTTCCTTCTTTATGGAGTTATCAAGAGGTGGGCTCTCTTCACGTTCTTGCTAGTTTTGGGGTCTGGCATTTAAGGCTTCTTTCAGTTTATGTACGAATGAAAGAGAATTCAATTTAACTTGTTCAGGGGGAAGTGTATCCATTTCCTCTTCTAAAACCGGCCATCAAAACTTCATTTATTTAGAATCTTTCTGTGAGTTTTTCAAAATCTGTTTAATCCCATTTTGCTTCGACATCAGTTTTCCGGAGGGTCGAACTCAGTTTTTGTATTTCTGTTCAGTTCAATCTCCTCTTCTTCTCTGTTTCTGAACATTGATTGATTCGACCAAGTATTGCTTTTGAAGGAGTAAACAATTGCTTAAAAGAGCTCCGTGCTTCTCAATACAACTGATGTCTTTTGTTCAGTGTACCTGTCTTTTACAAGGCTTGATCTATTTTTCCAGACCACGAGTCTTTCTCTACTGTACGTGTATATGAGTGGGTGTGACTCTGTGTTTTTTCTTTTGGGCTGTTTCCAGTTTTCTATATTCGACAGAGTCAATGTCCATGTGCTTTGCACGTTTCTTGTTTGTTGAAGTGACGCGCTCCCCATATTTGCTGAAAAGAAACAATTTTTTTGTGCTAAACAGACTTTTAATGTCGATTTTTGGGTGTTGATCAATATCTTTTGACAATTCAAGACAGAATCATTATCGGTCTAATGTACGTTTATTCTTACGCTAGGCATCCAATGGTAAAAATCATTGTGTTCTGTTCTTTCTTTTTTTCAATCATCATATTTTTTGGGGGGACTGAGATGCCCTGTGATATGCATGGTCCCCATGCCTAGCCCCTACGTTCGAATTTTATGTTCATTGAATAACTAGTAAATTTTCAAAGTTGTTTAGCCTGATCTCAACGTCCCTTGTTATTGTAGTTTGAAGTTGATCATCTACTTTTTCTCAAATGAAGGCTTTGAGCAAAGGGTCTACTTTTGAAAATGAATATGTTGCACTTGGTTTGTGTTGATTGATACATTCATTGGAACCTATGTGCCGTCTGAATTCAATCTTTAAAGTGGACAAACAGAATTGTGTTCAGAAACTTGACTGCTCATTACCCGAGAATTTTACCATATCTTACGCATTTGGCTGTGTCTGCAGAGCGTTGATGATTTGAAACAGAAGCTGCTATGCACCGCTCTTGAACTTGAACAACTGAAGGTGGAAGCAAATGAGGAAATGAGAAAAAACAAGGAATATGTGAAGCAACTTATCCAACTCTTGAAGATGGCTTGCCAAGAAAGAGATGAAGCAAGAGATCAACTTCAAAAGATGCTGAACAAAGTCATCCCTTCAACGAATTCAACTGAGCTCCTCTCAGGCTTGCCTCAATTTCAACCAGATAGTCCTCTTGTAAAGCCTGCAAAAGCAAATTCAAGCATAACTGAGTCAAACAGTTTCTCTGAAACACATAACTATCCTTCACACGGTTCATCCCCAGGTGAATCCTTTCTCGATGCTGTCTCATCCCCGGAACTCTCGAACATCAACATGGGTGATTCGGGCAGCATTGCATTTGTGAACCCACCCTTGATTCAAGACTGTAAGGGGATCATTTCCAACAACATGCTCCCTTCAGGAATTCCAAAAGTTGACCATGCCTCTTTGGTGATTGACAATCTTGCCCAAGGGAAAAATTTGCCCCAGAAAGGGAAGTTCCTTAAGGCTGTCCTTGATGCAGGGCCACTTCTGCAGAATCTTCTTGTTGCCGGGCCACTTCCTAGGTGGCGTAATCCTCCTCAGCTCCAGACATTTCACATTCCCCCGGTTTCAATCAGAGGTTGTGATGCTGATATGCTCAATATGAAAAGTGCTACAAATATGAGCCTTCTTGCTTCAAGATCACTTACTTCACGACCTTATGCTGAAATGTCGTGTGCCTCTTCCCAAATTTTGTCATCGTCCATGTTGAATTTTACCAACGGACCTGTTGGATCCTGTCTGGGAAGTGATAGGTTGATATCAGCTGGAGCAAATGCAAACACTTATGTTTCACTGGGTAAGAGGCAGAGGCTCTATTGAGGATTTGGAGGATGCTATCATTCCAATTTTGTATAAATGAGATTGCTGGTGGTGTAAATGCGATACAATTGATTAGTTCGAATGACATAGCTTTTTAGCTTTTGATTGATATTCCTCTTCCTTTTTTGTGTTTGTCTCAAACTCATTTGATCCAATTTGATTGGGCAATTGGAAATTTGGTTGTCATAATCCAATTACTGGTATATACTTTATATCCACTGCGTAGTTTTTCCTCTCGAAAGTCTTGAAAACCTTTCAAATGATGAGTTTCTCCTCATGAGATTTTGCATTGGACTTGAAATCTTTTTAAGGATTTGTCTACATGAATGCATTTAAATGCAAATTTTTATGGTGCTATGAAACTTTTAGTAATATATATATATATCTTGTCATTATTGTGTTAAACCCAAGTAATATTTGTACGCAGAAATTCTTTGATCATTTTCTCAATGTTGAACCAATCAGAAAGAGTTTGGTTAGCTTGGCCTTTTTTCTGTAGTTGACAGCCTGTCAGTGATTGTCCGGTGAAAAAGTAGACGATCAAACAAGACAACTTGTGAAGAAGAATAAACCGTCAGAGAATGAACACATGCAACTCTCCGACATAGTATATTAGAGTTGCAATTTAAGTCAAAAGTACTTAATTGTCGATGTGCTGAATAAATTTTTTTTTTTTAAAAAAATCATTCAAAAAGATCTCCATATTCTTCTGCCAAATGAATTTTTAAAAATAATTCACTTTATGTACCTTATAAATTTGAGTTAATAAAATTTGGTCACAATCAAAGTTTTTAACTAATTTTTTTGTTTGAAATAACACATAATCCCGCATGATCATTTTTTTAGGGCAAAAAAGTATGATCCCATTTGTAGTTAAACAAATGACTGATCTATATTCATTTTTTTTCTCTAAAAAAAAAGGTAGGATCCTGCATAAATCACATTTATTTTTGTTTTTAAAAAGTGAAATTTGATCTTTTTATACATAAAAGATGTGTATGTGGGCCACGCGGCGGCGATTTCAATTTTTCCAATAAAACTACTACATGCTATGTCCTTCATCGCGCTTCGTTTAGTTCCATTCTGTTGTATCAATCAGCCATTGGACGATAGGGAGCAATATGCAATGGCGAAGATTATCAGAGGTATTGCCGATTATAAACTAACGTAAAAAAAATGACAAATGGAGAAAACTAAGTAAAGCACATCAAGCCATAGACGGTGGGTGACGATATAAAAACTGACCTGCTCGATTGCAGACAACTTACGTCCTTCGTGTTCTGTTTGTGTATATTGACAAGCATTTACCAGTGCACAGCCAGAAAACTTAGAATTCACATACGTGTGTGAGAATTTACCAATGCTGCAGTTATGAGGTGCCAGTGCACAAGCTGTCAAGCTGAGGCTGGGGATGCATTCCATATCATCATCGTCTTCCTACTAAAGCATTTCAATAGTGGATTGTGTTATGCGAAGGTGAGGTCCCCTGACGAGGTTTGTCTGGGAAATTTTTGTACAAATTCCAATGTCCCAACTTCAAGACCACAGCAAAAGTTTAGCCTAATAATAATGACCATCCCTTCTGCAGCCACGGAATCTTGGAGAATGGTGATGAGAACAAAAAAGACAAAAATTAGCATTGTTCGCTACTTGTCCAAAGAAGATTGGAATCATTGACACTAAGTAAGAGCAAGCTGGCGTTTTTCACCTTCCTGAATGGCCTAATGGAGTTGTTTGTTTGCATTGTTAACCAAGAAGACAACAACAATGAGTAGACATGCAATGCCATTTGGAAGTTTTAATGCAAGTCTTTATCCTCAAAATCATCAAACAAAATTTTGTTGGTCACAACTCTAATTGCATTGTGCTGATCGTTACCATTAATTTCAAAATTTCTAGCAAGAGTTTGGTTCTTTCCAAGAATAAGGCTTCTCTTAACTTTTTTCTCGGTCAAAAAATGCACTCTACTTCATTACTCCAAAAATACACAGGTAGTAGTACTATTTAGATTTTAGACCTACTCCATTCCAAGAGTTTGGTTCTAGCAAGATATCCATTCCAAGAGTTTGGTTCTAGCAAGATATTCTGCATGCAGATTTAATTCGTTGAAGGGTATCAGCCAAGCAAAAAAGCTTCATACTACTCTGCACTCAGCAGCAGTATGCCACCAAGCCCGCCCCCAACTTCAGGCTTTGAACATTCACAATGGAATCCCATGGTGATTGCATTGGTTGTTGTCGTTTGTTGCATCTTCCTTTTGTTCAGCTATCAGAAGATTCTTCAACGTCATTGCAGTCACTTTGGTTCAATAACAAACTCCCGGAATCAAGGCCAAAGTCGACGTCTGCATGACGCTGTCGCTGATGATCCTTCTCTACAGCTCCAAAGCCGTGGACTAGATTCCTTTGTTATGCACTCGCTGCCCATTACGCAATTCAAGAAGAATAATGAAGAAGAAACCTGTAAAGGAATTACAGATTGTGCAGTTTGTTTGGGGGAGTTTGAAGAAGGTGAATGGCTGAAGCATTTACCACATTGTTCTCATGTATTTCATGTCTCCTGCATTGATGCTTGGTTTCAGACTCATTCCAGCTGCCCACTATGCAGATCATACGTCTTTAATCTAACAATGCACCAGGAACACTCGGTATCCGTGTACACGTTGCTAGAAACTTTGAGGAGGGAAGAATTCAGTCAAGAAAGAGCAGAAAACTACCAAATTCTTCGATCCCACGTATTGCAAACTTCTACAGAGGATGGAAACTCAAATAGCCATTGATGTTGGTCATCCAAGGGAATGAACCATCATGATTGAAAGTAGCACCCGGTGGGATGATAGTACATGGATATTCTTTTTTGATACGAGAAGGTGAGACGAACTGTTAAATGACATATGACAATCTTTCGAGAAAAAGACATAGCATCAGAATGGGATCAGAAACATTTTTGTGGCCAAAGTTTGTTGAATACACCGAAGTATACAGAAAATCACTAGCGGGCCTCCCCACTAGTCCCGTGTGCTGATAGTCAAAACAAAAAGGATGTCAATTCTTTCTGATGATCTTGTAAGATCAGCCTGTAGTGTTGTACATACACGCCTGTCTCAAAAGCTGAATTGATACAGGAAGAAGCTGCCAAAAGAAAACGCCGAAACCACCAAGAAAATCAAGACCAATTTGTCTTGTAATATGACACGTCGAGAATTTAGATTGCATCTTAAATCCACTATTGGTTGTAGATCAATGGGTTTCAACTTTTTGTTTCGGTAACTGCCGTAACTCTCTCGCTGCACAGTGATATTGCTTCTTGAACGACATGATCCTTAGACAGGATTTTGCACGTCTACTCTCGCCACTGTATGAAAAGGATATGTTAGAACATTTTTCTTCTAGTTTAGCGCTGTTTCAATCACTTGCATGCTTCTATCTTTCCGGGAAACAGGGCTTTAAACTTGAAAGTTATGCCTATAACTTGCCTTGGCTGGCTCTCAAGTACAGTGTGGGCTATTTTTTATTTCTGAGTGCTTGACAGATTGAAAGTTCGTACTTCTGAAGTTTACTGAATCAGAAAGCTTCCAAGATTTCAAGCAGGAAAATGATCATAAAGAAGTAAATTCGTGGTAACATTCCCCGAGAGGTTTTATTATCTCTTTTGTATCTGTGAACCTGAAGTGATCAAATAAATTTCTGCACTGAATACATACAGAAGATCAATGATTTTCAACAATGACTATTTCATAAAAACGAAAAAATGGACCCAGAAACCACAAAGTGGAGAGAAGAGCTTCTATATGAAACCAAAGTGATCATTCATTTTCTCTGGATTTCCTCAGGAGGATCATTTTCATCAATATCTGGGTTAATAAATGCATCCAATAGTCCTCGTTCGCCGGATTCATAGATATGCCCCATCTTTGCTCTCTTAGTTTCCAAATACCTCTTGTTTTCCTCGGTGATGGGAGTCAAAACTGGAACCCGTCCAACAACTGCCAAACCATAGCCCTTCAGACCGATGAACTTGGCCGGGTTGTTAGTCATTAGGCGCATGGTACGAATTCCGATGTCACGTAGTATCTGTTGCAATCATTTGTCAAAAAGCTTCATCGTTATTAGTGCTAATGAAACTGGGAGTATTTGAAACCAAAGCCTTGTAGAATTTAGCCTCAAGAAACAACCATCTGTTTGAGAAGAGATCATTAAGTATTGAGCTGACCTGTGCACCTATCCCATATTCGCGTACATCTGCTGCAAAACCAAGCTCAAGATTGGCTTCCACAGTGTCATGGCCTTGGTCTTGCAAGTTATAGGCCTGAAGCTTGTGACCTAGGCCAATACCCCTCCCTTCGTGGCCCCGGAGATAGAGAACAACTCCCCTGCCGGCTTTCTCAATTAACTGCATTGCCAGATCCAACTGATTTCCACAATCACATCGCCTTGACCCAAAAATATCCCCTGTCAAACATTCAGAGTGAACCCTTACTAGGACTTCTTGACCATTTCCAATTTCCCCCTGTAAATTTTTAAAGGACAAAGGAGGCTTTAAACAAACTATGATGATCAAACTGGGATTCCTTCTTCTGCAAATCGTAGTTCGTTTACCTTTACAACTGCTATATGTTCTGTTCCATCAAGCTTTGAGCGATAACAGTAAGCCTGAAATAAACCCCATTTAGTCGGCAAACGAGAAATTGCTGTCCTTTCAACCAGATTTTCCCTCTTTCTCCTATACCTACAAGTAATTGAACACCCGTTGTTATGGAGACGCATTGTGGATTGGTCATAACTGACTGAAGGAAGAAAAAACACAGTATGCATTACAGCAGGAAGAGAGAATATCATATGCCTGAGGGTTCTCTTTTACATGTCACTTGTTGTAACATACTCAAGCTCGGGCATATCTACTAGATAAAGGTTAACTTGATAATGCAGCCAGTAATGAAAATCAGAGCTCTTCTGAAACTTTCTAATGAAGTAAGTTGGCAATAGCTTCTATGAAGGGAATCCACTGCAGTAAGTTGGCAGTAGCTTACCTGATCAAGTCCGTAATTGAGACAATTGGGATGTTCTGCTCCAGGGCTAACTTTCTTAAACAAGGCAAGGATGCGATGGAGCCATCCTCTCCATCAACAACTGCAGAAAGTACAGATGTAGGCCGCAGGCCAGCCAGCATAACCAAATCAACAGAAGCCTCAGTATGTCCAGCTCTCCTCAAAACCCCACCATTCCGATGCTTGAGGGGAAAGACATGGCCTGGCCTTCTAAAATCTTCGGGCCTGGAACTAGGAGATGAGAGTGCAAGGACTGTCTTAGCCCGGTCTGAAGCTGATACACCAGTAGTAGTGCCCACTCTGGCATCCTAATTGTGTTCAAACAGATTAAATAAAAACAAAGAAATAAAGAAAAAGAACAATAGGAAGTGTCTGGCAGGACTAAACAAGGGTGTTTTAAGTTGCCCGGTCCCTATAATTGTTGTCACATTCCTTGCCTTATTCATGAATTTTTTTTATTCCTGTTCTCTAAATTTGAGTTCATCATCTCCTGGTGAAATGGAAACCTAATAAAATGGCAGTAAGTGAACTAAAATAGATATAAAAATGTTGCCATACCACTGTAATCGTGAAAGATGGAGCAGAAGAATCATCTTCGTTTTCAGGTGACATCAAAGGGAGCTGTAACCTCTCAAGATCGTCACTTTTCATTCCTACTGAAACAATTCCAGATCCATGTTTTAACAAAAATGCAACAGCTTGTGGATTCGCATAAGATGCAGCCATCACAAGATTTCCTTCAATCTCTTCATTTTCATCGTCTACAACTATCACAGACTGAAACAGTTTTACAGCGAGAAAAGTACAAGAAACAGAAGAAAATCTCAACCTCATCAGTTTGATGTTTATTAGACCATCCAAACGATGCTACCAACCTTTCCTTTGCGCAACATATTCAGGGCTTGTTCAATCGAAGAATAGCCTGCAGTGGGGCAATCAGGATCGCCCTCAGCATCACTGACAAAGAAATCAATTGTTTCAGGTGTTATCTCAGCATCCAAGGCGCCGAAAGTTGTTGAAGAAGGCTCATCCGAGGCACTAAAGAGAGAGCCATTTGGATTAATCTGCGATGAACTAGAGCTCTCATCAGACAAGCCTCCAGGCACCCCAACAGCCCAGCAAGTGGAAACGCATGGTCTCTTCCCGTATATCCCTAGTCCTACTCCTGCACCAACAGTTCTGAAGCTATAACGTTGGCCGACTGAAATACGAGGAACCAATTGATGGTGAAACACAACTATACAATCCATAAAGTTTTGGGCCAATAAAAATAGCTGCAACTCTCGTTATCTTGTTCTTGGTTTCTTTGGTTCCATCGTCTATTGCATGAGGCGTGCTTCTGCCAGCAGAAAAGAAAGACCACCACCTCCAGACCTCTAATTTTCTTTAGCATTATCCAATACCGGCTATTTAAGTATTTGTCTTGATCCATTGATAGAGGAATGAAGTGACACTTAATCATCAAAGTTTGTATTGTGCGAGTTTAATTGTGAGCTTCTGAAATTCTTACTAAGAAGAAGGAAAGTGGACTAAGGAATATATGAAGTGAACGTCGTTCTGTGATGAGCAAAATTTTTTTTTTTTTTTAATTCTTTGGTTATAAATACATATATTTGGTTTACAAGATTAATAAAAACCAAGAGTAGGGATTTTGAAAATTGAAGTATTATTTATCCCATTCACTCTCATTATTGAGTCTACCTTTCATCTACTCATACAACATTTGATTTGTGTTGATACATTAATGGACATATCCCCCAGCGGATAGCTCGTCTGGTTCTGTCATCCGCTCTTTAGCGGTAAGCCTTCAATTTGACCCTTGTTGGTAGCGTGCTGGCATCCTTGGGCAGGGCTCTGCTAGTCGTAGGAGATTAATCTGATCCACGAGTTCATGACACTCTTGTATTAAAAAAAAAAAAATTGATACATTAATGGACATCAAAAATTTGTCCAATATGTCAACAATCTACTCTATCATATGCCGTGAGGGAGGGAAAACTCAATTAGACTTGTACGAGGGGATGACACTATGACAGTGACGCTGCAGACCAGGAACTACACCACTGCACCCTCTGGTGAGCCTCTGGATTTTTTGTCTTCTCAATGTGCTCTTAGGGTCTGTTTAATAATATAAAAGAGTGCTGAATTTGAATTTTTTTAAACATTCAGATGTTTTGAGTGTTTGATAAATGAAAATTCATTTGCTGAACTTGTTAAGTAGTGCTGAATTTATGTGTATTTTTTTCAGCACAAGAATCCTAACTGAATGCTTAATTCTGATAATAATCAATAGAATTACTTCAACTACCTTATCTTATCTACCAAATCTACCCTTGTTTATTAATTATGTTCAAAATTATTATATAATTAAACAGCCTAATATTTTCTATCTAATGATTTTTTATTTCTCTGTTCTCTCTTTTGAATGACTTTCACTTATTCTCCATACTCCTCATATAATATAATTCATCTTTTATATTAATTTGATTTAAAAATAAATATTATCATTTTCATACCTAACATTTTTAGCTAATTAAATCATAGGTTCTATTTTTTTTTTTGGATGAAAAGATATAAGGGCAAAATTGTCAAATTTAACTTATTAAACATTCAATTATAAATGTTTACCAAATAGTATAAATAGGTTTAACATTAAAATTCAGACATTCATACATTTTTTCAGTATTTAAAATTTAGCAAATTAATTGTTTCAGTATTCAGATTTCAGAATTCAGACTTCAAAATTCAGATTCAGTTTTATCAAACGGAACCTTAATCTATCATGATGGACTCAATGCACAGAAAATCAGAGCTTCAAGCTGCAAGAACATGCCATCAACTGTTTTCACTAACCAATTTCATTGGTTGTTTAATTGGCCCCATATTCGGTTGGTGCTGCTGCTTTTACTTCTGTGTTTGTCAGCTAATCCTGCAAAATCTGGGAAGCAAGAACATGTAGTTACTAGACAAGTATAACAATAATATGATAAATCTTCGTTCTTCACCAATCATAACAAAAAAAAAAGGGGGGGGGGTCCTACTTCAAACTATAGAACTGTAAAGCATTGACCAAAATTGAGAGGAAAATACAAATGGAGATAAATAGCTTACCCCATGTCCCAATTAACTGAACAGTTTCTTATTTCCTAAGCATGTCACAACAAAAATTATATGTGGCCCGGCCCGTATTTGTACTACTAGTGTAGCGATAAACCGCAAATTCCATACTCCAATAAAAGATGGTTGACTTTTTGTCGCTGAATCCAACGGCCGGGAATGGTTCCTGTTAAATCACGCAACAGTCAAGAATGAATAATAGTAGTATCTTTTTATAATCTCACCTGAGCCCATAATCCGAAGTAGAACTATTTTATCCGGAAAAAATAAAGCAGCCTCGTTACCCATTTCTTCCACTTTTTGTGAGGTCTGGATCGGACCAGCGGGCTCCATTACCCATTTCATGCTGACGTGGCAAGGCTTCCTGGCTTCTAACTAAGTAAGAATTTCAAAAGGACGGGAACGGGAACGGGAACGGAAGAAAAGGAAATCGAGCAAGTGAGAGGAGGCGAGAGCCAGCTCAAACTCACCGACGGATCGGAAGCAAAATCGAAGACCAAAACGTAACCGTAACGGGGTGTTATCTTTCATTTAATCATCTCCGATTCTTGCTCGGCACGATTTTCGAATTCTGAGCTCAGGGACAAGTAACAGCCCCACGCTTTCTACGTTTGTGCTTCCGCTTATTAATTAGCCTCCGGTGAGCTGCGACGACGTTCTGCACGCTCTCCTATACTCTTGCAGTTTATTGAAATGATAATTTTAATCCTTTTTTATGTGTGATTTGGTGAATAGGAGGTGGAGGAGGGAGTGGATGGGATATGGCGGAGCCGCCGTCACTTTCGTCACCGCTACCGGCGAAAGATAACAAGCTGTTGAAAGGAATATTCGCCGTAACTGGAATCATGTCGACGCTCGTTATTTATGGTGTTTTACAGGTATCGGCTTTTTAGTGATTAGTTTATCTTCCCAGCTTTCGTATTCGATTCAAATGTTTTTTTAAATTTGATTTTGTTCAAATGTTCTTGGATTTAATTCTGTGTGTGTGCATATGTGCGTCTTTGAGGTGGAAATGAGAAGGCGAAGTTGGTTAGAATTAGTTACATGGTATTCTTATGGGAAAAATAGGTGCTTTTGAGCTGTTTTTCCTGATTGGATAGAATTAGACATGAGGTGCTGGTAGGCAATACATGGAGCACTCGTAGACTGTGTTGTTTTTCTTTGTCAAGGTTGGCCGAAAGCTCAAAAAATTTTACAGTCACTGTGTTTTATTTTGTGAAATGGGAGTGTGAAGCACTTTACAGTCTTTTGATCACCTTGCTTTAGAAAGATGCAGATTTGGAATCAAATCCTTTCCATGACAGGTCGTTGCTTTGTCAATTTATTGATGTCTTTACCTACTTTAATATATTTCATTGGAAATTAGAGAAATGTAATCAAGACATGTGGCAATGAGAGCTATTGGGGATAGTAATCCTCTGTGGCTAGGAACATTTCTGAATAAAGTGTCACCTTGCAGAATGTTATTTGGTCATGTTTTGCTGACGATGATTGCAAATATGGTTTGCCTTCTTTATTTGAGATTTGTTTGAAATGTAACTGTTATGCGTTCATTGTTTCATTGTGTTTCAATAATGTTATTCTGGTTTTTTGTGCATGCAGGAAAAGATCATGAGAGTTCCTTATGGGCCTCACAAAGAATATTTCAGATATTCCTTGTTTCTTGTCTTCTGCAATCGAATTTCAACTTCTGCTGTTTCAGCTGGAGTTTTATTAGTAAGAGCCCATCTAGTGCTCGAGTGATTTGTTTGCTTAATGCCTGACTGGAAAATAGAAGTGTTCAAATTGAACCCTGCAGTTGCAACATTGTTCCATCATTTTCTGTTACCTTATTTGCCTGCTGTGAGGAAAAGCATGCAGTGCAAGTTTCCGAAGCTTAAGATACATGTTATTTACCAAGTTATGCAAGAATTTCTGACACGTGTTGTCTGAGAAGTGATGCACATCCTTGAGACCTCCTTTTTGTGGTGTTTTTGTTTTTTCTTTGCTGAAAAATCACTCTGTATTTTATCTCCTCTCAGGTAAGTAAAAAATTTTTGGACCCTGTGGCTCCGTTATACAAGTATTGTGTTGTTTCTGTGTCTAACATACTCACAACAACATGTCAGTATGAGGTAAGTCATTTCATTCTTGGCACAAGTATCCTCGCATACTGAATTTTTTATTCTGAAGAGAAAAAGTAAAGAATGCATTCTTCTACCTATAGATTTAAATTAAATTAATACAGTCTAAATACATCAGAGGTATCTAATGCTTGTAAGTGTTTCTGATATATGCTCACTCCAGGCCCTTAAATACGTCAGTTTTCCTGTTCAGACTCTGGCTAAATGTGCTAAAATGATACCTGTCATGGTAAGTTAATCCTACGTGTTGTATCAGTTTGGCATCTTTATCATATTTTCTAGAATTTAAAACTTCTCTGTGGTACTATATTCTTTGGCTTTGTTGATCCTTTGTCATTTCTTCTTGGTTTTCTTGGTGGTGGTGAAATTGAGCTGGCACCTTATCTCTGCTAGTGGCAAATATTTTCTTCTTCCACGTTGGCAGAATTTAAGTTATAGTTTGATTCTTGTCTAGTCAATCTTGACCACATGAATCCTGTGGTTTAGTTTCATTTTCTTCACAAGCAAATACACTTCAAAAGTTGTCATCAACCATTTTTCCAGCTTAATGTCCATCATAGAGCATTGGTTTTCTGCTTTAGCTTGGCAGCTGATTTTGTATTCTTTTTGTACCTGCTGATTTTGATAGATTGTTATGACGTCTTGTATATCGATATTTCTTTGGCTTCTAATGTAAGACTCTTATATGGATGGTTCAATCAAGGCAAAATGTGTTTCCTTGGTAATATTAAGTTGCTGGTTTGGGCTAACTTCATAATATCCTTGCATGTAAATTCATTATTTCTCTGCTTCTTTGTATTGCAGTTCTTGTAGTAATATTTGGCTTTTGACATTATCTGTTCTAAAATTTTGCTTAACGTTTTCCCTTTCTCTTTGCATTTCCTCGTGTTACTGTGCAGCTTTGGGGCTCTATCATAATGCAAAAGAAGTACTATATCAAAGATTATGCATTGGCATTCTTGGTGACAGTTGGGTGTTCAATATTTATTCTGTTTCCGGTAACAACTATTGCCAAATCCCTAATCATCTTTTGGTGTATCATCTTTTGGTGTATTATTTTATCCTTGCATATGCAGGATAAATGCAATATGAGCTCAACATCATAAACCACCCTACCAGAGAAGCTAATGAATGTTAACACTTCAGCTCTCCTTTATCCTGCCAATTTAAATGAAGTAGCATTAACGATACCCGAATGTTCAGTTAAAGATCCTTGGATTTTATTTCTACTTGACTGAAAGCAGTTGCTATTACATCATTGAATCTGTGTTAGGAACCTGTCAAGTACCGGGTTGTCCAATCAGGTCTTAAATTTACCTGAAGGATTTTAGCTTTTGAATCTTTACTTAAGTTATATTTGTACACAATTTAAACATGTCTGTTCTCATGGCTTCAAGGAAAGTGTTGCAAGGAAACAATTGCATTAGGGAGAAAATCAACTTAAACTTACTGAAAACTTGTTCATGCATAGGCAAAACAGTCTTATATGTTGCCAGCACTCCATCACATTATGTTAGCTATAAAATTACTCATTACTAATAGTAATGTGAGATTCATGTGGAAGCCTACAGGATATTTGGCTGTAATAGGTGGTTCTTAATATATTGCTGTTTGTCATGCTTGAAGCATACAGATTCTTTCTCTTGGGCTTTAAGTTCTATTCATAACGAACTTGTGAAGGCTAAGTATTGGCTGTAGAAAAACCACGATACCTTCATTTGATGAATAATATACCAGGTTTTTAGTATCATATATTATCCAGAGGATCCTAGGTGCTAACGTTGTATTGATTGTGTGATGCAGCTATTTAAAAATGTTGTTCTTTTTGTTGTAGGCAGCAGGCGATATTAGTCCTTACAGTAGAGGAAGGGAAAGCACAGTTTGGGGTGTCTCCCTGATGATTGGTTATTTGGGGTATGTAATTCTAAACTTACATTATCCATTCCAAAAAGGGGCCTTAGGCTTTTTCATAAGCATAAGTTTTCAATTGAAATAAAGTTGTCAAGTGGCCTCTGGAGATTGATTTTTATTTTTGAATTTATGCTGGATGCCATGTGCGTGAGCATGTGAGGAGTGGGTCTGTCAGTGACCTACTTCAGCTTAATAGGCAGGTTAATGGCTTTTTTTGTATGTCAATGATCATGTATTACTTTCCTTTTTCCTATAGTTCTGCTTTGTAGTGGAGCTTAGAATGCAGCAAGTGTCATTCAACATGTTCAAAAGAAGAATTTTTAAAACACTTGGACTGAGATTAATCTAGTGCACTGTTTTGTTCAAATTTGGTTTTAGTGGGAGAGAGGCATAGTTAACTCAGAGAAGAAAGTCTGTTTGCTTTTTAAGAAGTTTTTTGATAGCAATGGATTGACCATTTGCTGATATGCCCAAGAAAATTAGATGAAATGTGGCACGCTAGAAGTGGGTTGCTCTCTCTCTCTCTCTCTCTCTCTCATGAAAATCAGAGCTCAGTCCATTGCTACCAATTTCACCCTCCATCTGCCTCTTCGCTTCCTTTTTTCCCTCCTTTCTGAAAGATGGGCATTGGCTGCAACTCAATTTGTCTGCTGAGCTCAAAGTTCTGATCACTTTTCTCATGACAAGTAATAGTCCTGGCTATCCCAGTTTCTTCTATACTGTTTGGGTATTTAGTAGGAGCAAATCTAGTACAATCGCCAAAGACTGGATGTTGTTTGTGTGCATATGCTCTGTTTCTGTTGAAACTAGTTGTCCCAAGCAGTCATGTTGAACACACATGCAACTGCAGACTGCCATTGCATACTACATGTCCCATCAGATTGATATTATTGATAATGGTGTATAGAAAATTATAGCACACCAATCTTTTGCTTCTGTATTGTTTTAATTTAATGATTTGCTGTTTTTGAGTTATATTATTCAACCTGTTGAATGTCTGATGCGGTTTTACATCCTAAATAATTCATTGAAGAAGTTAGCAATTGCAATTTTATTTTCCACCAGCGTGTAACTTATCACTTGTAATTCCAGGTTTGATGGGTTTACAAGCACGTTCCAGGATAAACTTTTTAAAGGATATGATATGGACATACACAATCAGATCTTCTACACAACCCTTTGCTCTTGTATGCTGAGTTTTACTGGTATGGCTTATATTATCCAAATCCCCTAAATCATTGGCATCTAATCTCACTTCTTAAGGGAATCTTGAGTTATTTGATTCCCAGAATTCTGTTTTTAGGTTACAAGACATAAATGGCTTATAATAGTTCAAGTTATTTTCCATGGCTGGAGAAAGTTGATCCTGCTTTGTGATATGTCAGTATGTAGAGTTATCCAGGCATGTTTTTACCTGTAAATATGCTACCTAAATTTCTTCACGTTTAGACCAAATCTGCTTCCAACAGTTCTGTTAATTGCTTACAAGTTTCAAAACTTGGAAGTTGAACCAAATTCGTCCAATTTTATGGAAAATTCTTGTTATTAAATTCATGTTTGCTCTGCATCTCTTAGGCTCTATCTTTAACTTGATGAAAGGGGCAAATAATTCCTAAAGGCCTTTTGACAAACATCGACAGCATCTCCCACTGCGCCAGCATTTTCTTTCTTTGTTGTCAGTGTTTGGAATCGTGTGAAATGTGTTCTTAGTTTCTTCCAATAATTTGGCAATCAATTTTTTTCTAAAGTTTGGGAGGATCTTTATAACTTAAAGTTTCTGAGGAAATAAACAATGATAAGATAAAGCAAAGGAGGTTAAGCTGAAAAAATTATCCCTTTTTTGTTGGTTTTCTTTTTTGAACGTTCGGTTAGTTGCACAATGCTTGCAATTGGACGAAGTTTTGCCCCAAAATTTTGGGTGTATGCTATGTGACAGTTTTGAGTTAGTTTCTCGGAAAATAAGAAGCTCAATAGAATTTACATGTTGGATTTCCTTTTTGTTTCTATTTACATATACATACATGTATTACTACTAAAACAATTAATGCAAGCAAAAGGCACTATTATTGAAACTCTGTTTATGTTGCACTTCTTTTTGTATTTCCTTGAAACTCTTTTTTCTCAGTTGAATGCCCAATCATTGATATTTATTTTAACATTTTCCTTGTAGGTCTAATCTTACAGGGCAATCTGCTGATGGCAATAGATTTTGTATCTCGGCACCATGATTGCTTTTTTGATATTATATTGCTATCAACTGTAAGTAAACGCGTACTCTGAATTAATATTCATGTCTATTGCTACATGGGCTAGAACACAAACTCCTCTCTCAAACTAGCACAATCATTCCCCTTCATGCTTCTGATTGGACCAGTTGCCTCTGCAACTTCTAAATTTGCTTTCATTGAATGGTACTTCACAGAAAATTGACCATTTATACATGACAAGATGACGTCACTTGAAGAAGACTGTGTGATCTCTCTCGCAGTCAGAATATGTGTATAAAGGCATAAACTTGTACATACCCTGAATATCTTACAATAGATTGTTAAAAAATGATTACATGAAGTAATGCATGTACAATTTGATCATGTTATGTTGAAAAGTATTTGTGAGGAGTTGTAATTAAAACGCGTTCAAAAGTTATGAGGACATTTCTTTTGTGGTAACCTTTTTTTTATTTTTTACGTGCACAAGGAGTCGAGTTTTGATCAAGTTCTATTTGCTATAAACAAATGTGCACAAGTTGAGGGGGTCAGTTGTGAAATTAGAATTTTAAGTCCAAGTGAAAGATTAAAGGACTTGGTGGTGTGGCGACTTGTATTGTGCCTAGAAATACTTTTCTTAATTGCAAGCACATTAGATACTCTTTTTTCACAAACACATATAAAATGCTACATTCATTTGCATGCAGGTAGCAACAGTTAGCCAATTCTTTATTTCTTATACAATCCGCACGTTTGGTGCTCTGACGTTTGCGACCATAATGACCACAAGACAGGTATGTTAATAGTTTCCTTAAATTCTAGCAGCTGTCATAAACTGCCCCGTGAAACAAAATCATTTGAATAGAAAGAAATTTTAGTGATTCTGTTATTTTGGCGGCACCTATAAAGAAATAGTAATGATTCCCTATCCATCTGTTGTTGTAGTTGGTGAGCATTCTGCTGTCCTGTGTATGGTTTGCCCACCCACTCAGCTGGGAACAGTGTATTGGAGCTGTAAGCATCATGAATCGCAATTTTTGCTCTATGTCTACATGTTTTGTGGAATGCTAAATGATTGGCTGTTCAAATTCAATGTCAGGTTATTGTCTTTGGGTCCCTGTATGGAAAAAGCTTTCTAAGAGAGAGACCAAGAACTTCACCGTCTAATCCTCAAGAAAATGGAGCTTCCTCTCCATTGAAAGCTAATCCGTAACTGGAACAAATTATTTTGCGACTTTGTTTATAGATCCCCTCTGAAACATGCATCTATTTTCAATTGTGAAGCTTCAATCAGAAACATTGACTGCCAAGGGCTTGGATTGGAGACTTGCTCTCGAGATGGCACAACTTGCTGGTCAGTTGCATTAGATGTTAGATTCTAACAGCCGTTCAGATTTTGACACCCCTATGCCCGATTTTTCACTGGGTTAGGTTACAGCTAGTAAAGAAATGAGAATGCAGTCTTGTAGTTTAAGTTTGTATTTTCTGTCTTTTCTACGGCCCCTTATTTATATATATATAATTTTCTTCCCCCTGATTCGGTTTTGAAGCCTGCAGAAAGTGGGCAATGCGAAGTTCAGGTAACTTGGTTTGTAGTTTTGGCTGCACCTAGAGCTAACCTCCCGAAGAAGGGGGGAAAAATGTATGTTGTTTTTTCTCAAACACAAAGCTTTTGTTTTATAATGCACGAGTTGATTATTCGAGTTGCTGCCTTGAATGACCTGTATATTCCTATTTTCAATTCTTAAACTTTACAAATTAGAAATATAAACCTGCTAAATTGAGCGACATCATCTTCTCGCCCTCCTTGTTCATTTTCGTTTTTCCTTTCCAATGAAACGCGTAGGAATTGCTAGTATTTAACATGGTGGAAATGGCCCGAAGGTATATGGTGCAATCATCTTCTGAAAAGCTAGTGGTATATATTTCACGATTGGTGACAAGGAACAGCTCTAGCCTAATTTAGAGGATTTAAAACTTGCAAATTCCAAAATAACTATTTTCTCTTTGAGGAAATAGTTTTTAATGTTATTATTTATCAGGTTCGAACGAATTCATTTAATCGATTAAAGGAACAAATAACCTCAAGGAATGACATGTATCCGAATGGAAATTGGAAGCAAAGCAAAGGCATTTTCCTTGTATTAACATTATGGGGTGCTAAGTACATTCACCAACTTTAAGGACATCGTGCTAATGTGACCGAGCAAAACACACAACAGATAATAGTCCCAGGAAAAAGAAGAAGATTAGCGTGCCTCATTGCCTCTATCCTTCTCCTTCTTCACACGGGCTTTGTTTTAAATTGATTTTAAAAATCTGGTTTTAGCTTCTGATTTCCAAAAACTGCTTTCTAGTGTTCTCAAGTATTTTTTGTATTCGAATTTTCGATTGCGATTCTATTGGGAGAAAAGAAAACGAGCAAATTATTCAAGTAGCTGCTAAACTTTTCAAATACTAAAATTTTAACCACTCAACTTTTAACAGTAAGTTGTTTACCCACTAAACTATCTAGTGTAAATTTTGATTCATTCCAGCTATTCTACGCATAAACCTGCCTATTTGGTTTTGTCCCACAACTTGTGGCTGTAGTTTAGTGGTTAGAATTCTACGTTGTGGCCGTAGAGACCTGGGCTCGAATCCCAGCAGCCACAGGAATTTCATTTTTGGCAGCAAAAGTAAGCTGTCGCTGAGAACCAATGAGGTTGTGTTCCCCACCCCCGGAAAAACCACCCAAAAAATACTGGGCCTTAAACTATTTAAAGATGTTCCCAAACAATTTGATCAAATCATATAATTCAATCAAACTGTACAAGGTTCTGGATCTTTTGATTAAGCTAGGCACAATTTGAATTTGAATTTTATTTTTTTCTTGGTTTTGTTTTATCTATAGTTACTACAATGGTGTGATAATTAATAAGTCGTCTTCGGACCATGACTCATTATTTTACCATTTACAACCAGCTCATAAATAGTAAAAGAACTAGTTTGAATACCCGTGCTATGCACGGTGCTGACATTATTGAAAAAAAATTAAAAGAGGGGGTGAATCAAAAAATAATAATTAAAAAATCGTACCAACATAATTAAAATATAAGATTTGTTTAACAATAATTTGATGTATAATAAAATGTGTATATTATTCAACAACTATCTATCTCCATTTTTCTCAGAATTAAAAGCATGCGGAATTCAAAATTAGTGTATTTTTTATATAGTTTATAAATAATATTATAAAAAAATAAATATATATTAAGAAATTCTATTTTCATTTGCAATTCTCTAATATAAGAAGCATCACAATGAAATACAAATAGTTCATGTCTGTTTTATAGATTAAGATGTAAGTTACCACTGGAATCTCTAATTTGTATATTAACATTGCACCTGTTTGAAAAAAAAAAAATGTTATATACAATATAGAAAAATATGTTGAAATTAAAGGTACATGAAATTAATTATCTGACAATAGTGTCGACCATATCATTATAATGCATACACGTTGTTTTTGCAAAATGACTTTCACATAGTTGAGTATAATTTTTGCATAGCTCATAGAACATGTTTTCTATATTAATGCTTTGAATACGAGCAAGTATTTGAAAATATTTAACCTAGCAAGAATGAAAAAAATATAGGTTATGATTATGAATTGAAAAATTTGTTCAGTAATTAATTAAATTGGAGTAATTTTACCGTAGGCATGATTTGTAGGGGTGGTTATTATCCGTTGGCTAAGAGATAAACATTATTAAATTAAAAAATCTAAAATTGTAGTAAAAATAAAGTGTCAATCTGGTTTGTGAGTTATTTACAGGGGCGGTTATTATCCGTTAGTTTAGAGATAAAAATTACTAAATTAAAAAAAAAACAAAATTGTAGTAAAAAAGGATTTGGATTTAGATATACATATAGATATAGATTACTAAATTAAAAAGCTCCTCATCAAAAACCCGCCCCTCTAATACATATAGACATAGATATAGATTACTGTCATTAGAAATTTGATTTGGATTCAAAATCTTCTACTTTTGAAAATAAAAATGTTTTTAGGAAATTGGATGGAGGTTCAAATCACTTAAGAGAATCACAAATTTTTTTTGGCTAATATTCTTTGGTAAACATAATGGAGGAGTGCTAGTTGCTAAAATTATTGTTGTATCTAGTTGTTGTTTCAATTGTATACTTATAAAATTTAAACTTAATTCAACATTTTTGTTCAAAAAAGAAAAACTTATTTCAACATATTGTTTCCCTTTTGCCCAGGGACCGCCCCCGATTTTAAGTCCTAGGACGTTCTTGTGGTGTTACCAATCATTTCAAATAATACAAACAGAATGTTTTTCAAATAATCCTTTTTGGTCCAGTTTATTTCAGAGACAAAGTTGAAAGCCTACTCTAGTTTAAGTTTGCTGCCAGTGGCTTGCTTTTCTTGTTTTATATCTTTCTCGCACTTGTTGCAACTTGCATGGAATAACCTTGGATGATTGGGTTGTCATTACATTAGACATTGCTATTGATATGAAGTAGTTAAGGATAAGTAGAGGTATCAAAATGTGTGATTTGAGCGGGTTTGGATGGATCATAATTAGGTAACAGGTATAAATGAGTTTTATTTATTGAGGAGAAGTAAGCTCTTCGCATATACATTTTATGAGAATATAATGGAATTTAGTTTAGGTTTTTTTTTTTTTTTTTGCCTTAAAGGTCAATCTTGGGTTGTTGCAAAAAAAAAAAAAAAAATAAAGAAAAAAGAACAAACAAAAAAAGGGGGAAAAAAAATCAATTAGTAGAGATGAGAACGATCTACTTTTCCAAAATAAGAGGATTGTCATATGTTATATATTATACAATTTAATCATTATCCAGTCTAATCCATTAAGATATCCTAACAATAAGAGGATTGTCCTCAATGGATAACAACTAAATATGGCATTCAAAATCTTCACCTTTATTTTGAAGGGAAAAAAAATTATAAGTTGGGACGTAATATTATGGTATTTACTTTTCCCACCCTTCGTTTTCCAATTTCCAATTCTCCCTCAATGAATTAATGCTTGGCCATTAGGTCAATCAACCTTGCAAAAACTTAATTGCATTTACTAATATATAAAACAAATTAATTCGATTAGCACAACACTCAAAATTGTAGTCTATCACAAATTAATCCACAAAATCCTAACGTGTTACTATCGGTATCTTTTCCGTTACAAATTATCTCAATCCTTATCCTCACCAAACTCCAGTGTTTCCCCTATAAATACCAAGCCCCTCCACTATCCTTTTCGCCAGTTCTCGTTATTTTCAGCTGTTTTCTTCGCCATAAAAGAAAAGTTGTTTGTTTTTGTTGTGGGTTATAAAGGAGATGGAGATTGACCTATCACCAAAGTTGGCGAAGAAGGCTTATGGAGGAGATGGTGGGGCCTACTATGCATGGTGCCCGGATGAACTCCCCATGCTGCGTCAAGGCAATATTGGTGCAGCCAAGCTTGCTCTCGAGAAGAATGGATTTGCCCTCCCCCGTTACTCTGATTCTGCTAAGGTTGCTTATGTTCTTCAAGGTAACCGCGGTCTTTCCTTTTAATTTGAGTATGACTTGAATCTTCTTATGTTCTTTTGTTTTTCCTTTTTTGGGGTGGTATGAGCAGTATAACACTCAGTTTTTACTTTTTTTTTTTTGGGGGTGGGTTTTATTTATTTATTTATTTATTAAATCGAGTATTTTGCTGCCCTGCTTTTGATCAACGATCAATTCATGGATTTGTTAATGGGAATGAGGTTCTCGCATCCTTTACTCAAAAAGGATTCTGATGCAACTTGTCGATTTGTGCCTATGGTTTGAAATGATTGTAACTCATTGATTTTGGGAATTCTCTATGTAATTTCAACAGTCTATGGAATTAATGGCTCTTGTACTTAGGTTCTGGAGTAGCTGGAGTTGTCCTGCCTGAGAAAGAAGAAAAGGTTGTTGCAATTAAAAAGGGTGATGCTATTGCGCTTCCGTTTGGTGTTGTTACATGGTGGTACAACAAAGAGGACACAGAGCTCGTCGTCCTCTTTTTAGGCGATACGAAAACAGGTCACAAAGCCGGTTCATTCACCGACTTTTACTTGACGGGCAGCAATGGCATCTTCACCGGGTTCACGACCGAGTTTGCAAGCAGAGCCTGGAACTTAGAAGAAAGTGTTGTGAAAACCCTTGTTGAAAGCCAAACCGCCAAGGGAATAGTCAAGCTCGACGCAGGGTTTAAGCTGCCTGAGCCCAAGAGCGAGCATCGAAATGGCCTTGCCCTGAACTGCGAGGAAGCTCCGCTGGATGTTGACATTAAAGACGGTGGAAAGGTTGTGGTTTTGAACACCAAAAACTTGCCCTTGGTTGGTGAGGTTGGTTTCGGCGCAGATCTCGTTAGAATCTATGGCCACTCCATGTGTTCGCCCGGCTTCTCTTGCGATTCAGCTCTGCAGGTTACTTACATTATCAGGGGCAGCGGCCGTGCCCAGATTGTTGGCGTTGATGGCAAGCGGGTCCTAGAAACAACTGTTAAGGCTGGTAATCTGTTCATAGTTCCCCGGTTTTTCGTCGTCTCGAAAATTGCTGATGCTGATGGTCTCGAGTGGTTCTCTATCGTCACAACTCCAGAGTCAGTACTCCTCAAATTCAATGCTTGTTTGTTTTGTTTTTTTTTCTCTATCTTGTAAATTCATTCTGGCCGTGTTTTTTTTTTTTTTTTTTAATTTTTTGCTGTGGTATGGCAGTCCCATTTTCACTCACATGGCTGGAAGAACATCGGTCTGGAAGGCCTTATCCCCGGAAGTGCTGCAGGCTTCCTTCAAGGTGTCCCCGGAAGTGGAGCAACAATTCCGCTCAAAGAGGACTGCAGAAGAAATCTTCTTTCCACCAAATTAAAGCGGGTTTCCCCAGTTCTTCAAATAAGTCTAGTCTCAAGTATAACGAGGTCGGATGTCTCAGTACCGTATTAGGTGGTTTTCCGGTGCTTTAACACTGGACACAGAAAAGCTTGATATGAATGCTTCCTTTTCTTGCTCTTTTTTCATTTGATACGAGTAAACATATATTGGTTTTATGATCCCAAGTGCCATCCCTCTTGGAAGTGTCTTATACATACATTTCAACTTTACTTATGCCGTCATTTCAACTTCTCTGGCTCTGCTATTAATTACGTCTCTGGGGTCTGGCAAATTAGGGGAAAACTGCAAGAAGCTGAGCGAGCTAAACACACGCTTTAGACTAAAATCAATCACGCAGTAGTGTTATAGTATATGATTAACGACTACAGTAATACCCGCCGGCGCCCAGTCCCTTTCCAGCTTGCTGAATCAAATCATCCAAAAATTAAGGATTTGCATTAAGAATCCAATTTTAGTACACTGAGCTAATCATTGGCTTCCAACAAGTTTCAACCCCATATTTGTGGCTGCTTCCAAAAAAAAAAATATCATATCCCGTATTTATAGCTTCCAACGACGATGTGGGTTTAAAACTCTTTTTGGAGTGAACGCGATCTGAATTTTTTGGTTGCCCCTCGCTACCGGCCCTTTGGGCCCATATGCACTTGGCCCATGGGCTTTCCCTCACCTTCATCAAAGGAACCAAAAGGGAGGGAAAAAACAAAAAAAAAAAAAAAAGGAAAGAAAATCCATAGTTAAAGAGGGAAAGCGGGAAAGAGAGAGGGGGAGAGATGGCACCACTGAAATCCTTAGAATCGGAGTATCCGATTATTGACTCCGATTTCCGGCAATTCTGTGCCTCCCACGCCATTTTCTCAGGTCCTCTTCTCACTCTTCCCTCATTTTCTTCCCTCCGATTTATGGTTTATTTACTTTGTTCGATTTATTACTGCCCAAAACAAATAATGACCGTAATAATAATAATCCTCGGATTTCTATTTTTTTTTTTGGTTGAAATAGAAACCTTAGAATTGATGATTAACGATATTCTCCTGCATTATATGTACTAAGGGAAACATAATATTGCGAAACCTCACTTGGGCTGGCTTTTTAGCTGAATTAATTGTTCGTTTATCGTATATACATTTTTTTTTAAAAAAAAAAATTTAATCCCCTGCAAATGCTGAATTTAAGATGTAAAGTGGACGTGTAATTATGATAGGGAGTAGAATTTTGGGGAAATCTGCTGCAGCTATGAGCTAAGTTAATTGGCAACACCCTGCCCTTTGCCCTGCTCCATCAATCAACGTGTTTATTGATTGAGCTGTGGAGATTGATGGGTTCACTTTAAAAGCAAGGGCAACCCGCATTCGTACAAAAACTGCCTCTGCCTTTCTCATTGTGTTCCCCTTTCTTTAAGCAGTGGAAGATTTTCTGGTGCATGATATTTACGTGTTAATGGCTCTGGCAGAGGAACACGACACTTCAGATAGACTGAAGCAGGTTGGCTTTACTTGAACTCTATTACTTTCCCATTTGCAACTTTTGTTATGCTAATGTCTGTATTTCATGCGTGTTCGCTTTTGTTCAACTATATAGGCCATCACGCAGGTTCTTTCCATCATTGATGCTCAACATCAGCCGTGGCTAGATGGTCTTCAGTTGTTGGGATATTCTCAGAAGAGTAAAAGTATTCTGTCTACTGGATGTGAAAGGTATCCAATGGCTGAGAAACCCATCATTCCTTTGACGTATCTTGGTACCTAGAAATTAAGCTATCAGTTGTTTGATTAGGATTGATGCATTTCTACGTGGTGGATTTCAAGAAGGAATTCTGACAGAGCTAGTTGGGCCATCATCCTCTGGTAAAACACAAGTATCCACAATCCCATAACCTTTTTTATTTTCTTAGTTTTACTTTTATATATTTATATATTTCATGAGTGAGCTGTGTAAGCATGATTGGCTTACCGTTTGTTGATATCGTTGAATTTCATTTCATATCTCCTCAGGTTTGCTTACTAGCTGCATCAAATGTAACAAAAAGTGGTTTGGGCAGAGTCCTGTTCTTAGATACGGGCAACTCTTTTTCACCAACACGTGTTGCACAGTTTGTCAGTAGTAGTTCGGAGCTTGCTGACACTGAGGTCAGATCTATACTTCATTGGCATCTGGTCTTTGCATTGCCTGTGCATGCTGCATTGTCACAGTTTTAGTGGACCATTGGGTTAGTTTGGTCATTTTTGCAGCTAAGTCCAACTGTTTGCTGGGTAATGTTTATTTGACCATTTGGATGTCTGGATCTATGTAGGCTTTCTGGTGCTTTTAAAAAAAAAATGATACGCTTTCTGGTCTATGAATCAATCTTTGCTTGTTAGGCTACATTTCAGTGTGAGTAGTTATGCTGCTTGCATAGTACTCAACTAGAAAAATCTCTGATTGCTTTAAATTGTCCTTTGGATATTTGTGTTCATCTGCCACCACCATTCCTAGTGCCTGTGACTAGTTGGAGGGATCTGGGGAGTGGAGGGATCAGAGGCATGAGAGGAGTGAGGTTCATACACTTGTTGTAAGAGGTAGAGGAGTGATGACTGTGACTAAAGAGGGAATGATGACCATTTTGAAGTTGGTTTCAGGTGGTTGCATGTTTCAGGTAGTGCCGTAATATTTTGTTCCCATTAAAGATTTTCCAAGGACCTTTCCTGGATGTTTATTGCCATTTTCATCCATTATCAGTGGCTTTCTTAATGTTACAGTCCAGCAAAATTCTCCCTCAAGTTTTGGACAATATAGAATGCCGCTCTGTGTTTGACATCTTTACCCTGTTGGATGTGCTTCATCAGCTATTGCAAAATCTTAGATATCAGGTTGCTAATTTTTGGTTCTTGTATTTTTTTTTTCATTATTCTCATCTTCATTTTCCTTGTTCTTTGATGTGTTTGCTTCGGGCTGTACTTATTAGTGCTTATATATTCACTTTTAAAAAAAAATGCAGGTTGGTCAGAACTTAAGGATGCTTATCATTGACTCGGTATCATCTCTTATTACTCCAGTTCTTGGAGGGGCTGGCACACATGGTATGTTTTCTCGAGACAAGTGAGCTTTTCAAATATAATTGTGATTGTTCTTCAAATTTTCTTTGTCTGTATTTGGATGTCTAGTTATCAAGGGAGAATCAAAGTGGCATACGTTTTCTGAGTGTCTAGAATTGTCCCACCTTTTATGACTTGCTCGTTTATTGCTCTCTAACTTTGGTTCATAGAGTTTGTAAGGTAAAAGGAAGGAAAAAATCCTTGTCCTCTGTAGTTCCGTGTTAATTTACTGTATGATCAGTATCTGAGCAGCTTGCATGATCTGGACTAGTTTGCAAAAGTAGAAAGGACACAGTGATACCCCACTCCATATGTTATCGGTGTGTTCCACCAACTAGATGGACTTCTGTTTGAAACAATTGGTATTCCTATTCTCGTTTTCTTGGAAATAATGTAGGAAAAAGAATTCTTAAACCAACAAATGTGAAGTTTAATTACTTTTCATCATTTGGTGAATTCATGAGTTTAAGTCTCTTCACGTAGTAAACCATATTAATTTGACTTGATGCTGGTGTTGAAACTAAATGGGTCACATCTCGTGGGAAACACAGGTCACGCTTTGATGGCTTCTGCAGGATTTATGTTGAAGAAGCTAGCATACGAGTATAACTTGTCTGTTTTGGTACGTGGTAAACTTGTTGGTAATGAAACTCTTGTATGAATCCTCTCTGTGGTTCTCATAATGTACTAGGTTTGTTTCATCTGATGAATTCTGCTAAACAACTTATGTCTTGTGTTAGTTGGTGCTTTCTCCAAAAATACAGCACCAGTTTGCAAAAAATTTGGTCCTGTATTCTTGTTTTTACAGTTTTCAGGGATCAAAGCATGATGCTGCTTTGCAATTCCAATCACTTTTTTTTTTTGATAGTGTAAATGGGAGGCTCGAAGCTGGGACCTCTCACTGATATTTCCTCCCCCCAAACCACCAACCCATCCAATCACTTGTCTTTTGCTGAAGCTATCTACTTTGTAGTGTTATGAAAATATTCTTGAACCTGTTCAATCCCAGGCATAGAGATGCCCTTAATTACAATATCTTTGTCATCTTCTATGGACATATTACCTATATATATAGGTGGTAAATCGTGACAAAAACCACTACTCCACATGAAATGTCACAGAGTTTTCGTTGAGGTTAAGATCAGTTGGTTGTGTCAGGATTGTGAATAGTATGAAATGCCATGAGTAGTCAACAGGTCAAGCATGCGATTTGCATTCTTATCAAAATGTGGACTCAAAGACAAGTGCCTACAAGATTGGTTCTATTTTGTTGTTTTAGTAGACTGGTCGAGAGCTCATACCATTGTACTAATTTGTTTATAGAGATTTTTAATTATGCTATCTGCAAATGGTATTATCTTTTTCTATTTGGCTTACATACAGCAAATGCTACATTATTTGTCGACCTGGGATATTGTCATAACTCTTTTTGTCCTTAGATCAGTATGTGACAGTATCAAATAGGTCAAACTTATTATATTAGTTATAAATGGATGTTTAATCCAAAACTGGTTTATTAAAAATTATCATAGAAACTAATGTATATTTTACTATTCTTGAATGGTTAATTCTTGTTGGTTTAGATGACCAATCACATGGTGGCTGGTGATGGTGGTATGATTAAGCCAGCGCTGGGTGAGAGTTGGAAGAGCATTCCACACATTAGGCTTCTGCTATCCCGAGGCGTCTTAAACAACATCTGTAGCATGTCCATATTAAGGCACCCCTCTATGGTTTGCCCCTTCATTTACTGATTCTGTTGGTGTCTCAGTATTGCGGTAGTCAATTTCTCATTAGACGTTTATATTTTCTCTAAGATATCTATAATGGTCATAGCCGAGTCCAAGTAACATAGTTTGAAGGACTTTATCTGTTTCTTTGTAACACATTTGGGGGAAAAAGAAAAGGAAAAATTAAAATGAAAAAAGATGCATGCCATGCCTTTTGCTTATTATGCACCATTTTTTCTTGACCCTTCAGGCTATAGGAGAAAGAGTGGAATTTGCAATTTTGTGACGGGTGGTACATGCATAGTGCCTGGGAATTGCACAAGACAGGTAAGCTTAGGTCGTTTATATGGAGAAAGCTATTTAATGATGTAACTCAAGAAGAGTTCTAATCCTCAGGGGGCTTTTGCTTTTGTTCTTTTTCATTTGGAAAGACAGGAACTTTTTGAGTGATGATATGGATTCCATACTCTTGCTTTTGTCTACACCTTCAGTGTGAGACATGTAGGTGTATCGGATGTGCATGTCACTGCGGGGGAGGGCCTCAACCATTGCTTCAACATCAATATTTAGCCTGGACTAGATTTTGAACACATCACCTCAGAAGAGTTTTGATTGATTGAGATTGAATAATGCAAATAGAAATCCCCGGAGTGGAGCACTGGCTGATTGGATCTTGATGCTCCGGCCGCTGGCTGGCGGCGCTGTAGAATGGTGCCAAAGCTTTTCTCCTTGCGTGGCGGTACTGGTTGGTGGTTAATGAATATACACAGCTAAATAAATAATGCATTTCTCAGGTCAATGTTCATGTTGGTCCAATATGTATTAATCCATAGCCCTACCCTAACCCCCGGCCTTGCTAACATCCATCGACTCCGACCTAGTCCACGGTAGACTTCCTGAATAGATACCTAAATCACAGTTTATGTTTAATGCTGGCATATATTATAGAAGTACTGTTCATATGGCGTAGTCAAAACTCAGTGCTCTACCAGGAGTGAATTAAATAAGGTTAGTTTAGACTTGATGATCAAGTTCCAAAAGACTTGATCAAAAGTTTAGAATTCTATTAAAATTGTCTTGAAATTTTGTTTGTACTTCGATTCAGTTTGTACATCTTCAACCTTTGTGCTTTTCCAACCTAAGTATTCTATTAATCAAGGCAAGATATCAGTAAGAGTAGAATAGGTCCAAAAAAAAAAAAAGATTTATTTCCCATCATTTCACAAATTCAAGCTTTACTATCGATTTTTGCAACCAAAAAAAAAAAAAAATGTTACTGTCGAATGGTACAGATTTTTATTGTTTAACCCCGTATTTAAAACATAAAAAACCAACTTTTTCTTTTGGAAAACGAGAAACAATAAAGAAGAGAGAGAGAGAGAGAGGCACAACTAAACATCATCGTCCAGCATCCAAGAGCATTGTTGGCAATGGGTTAGGACTTGAGAGTCCTGTAAGCAAATAAATGTTTGTTGGCCTGACTTAAAACGCTGAAAAGTCATGCTCCATTTGGTGCCGACCTATGGCTACATTTTGATTTCTACCGGATAAAAATGTGCTATTTGATGCCGACTTATTTCTGAGGATTCCCTAAGGTAGTAGTGTTCGTTTGCAGGGAAAAATATGAAAAAGTGAAGCAAAGTTAGCTATTTTTTCCTTCATGCGTGTTTGGCTGGTTTGCAGGAATGTTGAAAAGTTTTCTTGCATTTTCCCGCACTTTCTTGCATTTTGTGTTTTGTAAATTTGCAGGATTTTGGAGGAAAATAGTTGGTTACTCATAGATGTTTCAATAACTGATACTAACAGCTATTAACTTCCTATTTTCTCTCAATATTTCTGTTAGTACCCAAATGCATAAAAAAAGCTCATTTTCATTTTCCTTCACTTCACTTCACTTCACTTTCCCATGCAACTTTCCTCCTGTTCAAATGGATTTTAGATTGAGAAAAGAAAAAAGCCTTCCTCTCTGTGTTAAAATATGATTATTAGCTAAAAGATAAGCGACTTCCCATATGGTATGGTAACTCCTCATTAACTGTGATATTTAAAGTAATCAAGATTCCAGTGACGGAGTTAAGAGCTTTGTTCAGGGAGTGCAGCAACTTTAAATTAAACTTAAACATGTGGTTTTGATGCAATTCAGTGTTTATTATACGCTTAATAGGCATGAAAATATTCATTCAATGTTACAAAAATAGAATTAGAAAATTATCTATAGTTTGTTATTTATCATATGCAGTAGTTACCATATCATCTAATAGTATAAAACTGTAGATTTGCTAAAATTACGCATATGTGCAAATAATATGTATACAGTCATATTGTCAAATCAATAATATTTGGTTAAGTTTTATTCAATGTTACAAAAATAGAATTAGAAAATTGCCTAAAGTTTGTTATTTATGACATGCAATAGTTATCATATCATCTAATACTATAAAACTGTAGCATTGCTAAAATTACATATATATATATATGCAAATAATATGTACACAGTCATATTGTCAAATGAATATTTGATTTGCTTCTAATTCAAACGGCTGGACGTATAAGTAAAGTTTAATTTTCTGAAAACAAAAGTTTATTAGAAAGAAAATAGAAAAAAGGCAACATGTTTGATTTCAAAATTCCATAGCAAAAATGGTAAGGAAAACTGTAGAAAAAAAAAAAAACAACAACAACAACAACACTTTTGGGGCGCAATTGGAGGTCTAGATGAAATATTTTGAAAATTATTTTCAGGAAGATGCAAAAGGGACAATGGTAAAAAGGATAAATTTTTATAGGTTACATTATACAATTTGGGAGGTGTTAATTCCACACTCCTCCATAGTAAGTCCACAACCACAGATACTTATTGGACAACAATGTCCTCATCTATTAAGTTTATTTGATGCTTCTTATCGTCACTTTTACGTAACATATATTGATAGCAAAAAATAGGTGGAAATTTCCATTTAGAAGATAATTTTTTCAAACATCTTACAAGTGCTTAAGAATATTAATTTTTAATTTAAAATTTAATTTAGCAATCAAGGTTTGTCAATTACAAATGAGCATGTACATTGCAATATCTACGCGTTTCAAGTCTCTAAACTTAAAATCTCAGTCGCTTTCAAGATGGAACATGAAATCATAATAACTTTTCATACAAATATTTATCCTTTGATTATGTGTAAATTTGTATTAAAAACAGTTCTATAAAATAAAGGTAGTAGGGTAGTGGGTTCATAAAAGAAAAGGAGAAAAAATTATTTTAAAGCAACTTCCAAGAAACATAATATTGGAATGATATAAAGAAAAAAGAAATTTCTCTATAGAACTAACATAAAGATTAGGGTATATAATTTTTTTCTCTTCAGAAAAGATATATTATTGTTCTTGTTTTTATTATGTAGAAAGAGAATTAAAATGCTACAAAAAGTTGTGATTTAACGTATAAAACTAAGGGCATTAGCATCTAATAAATATATAGGGTGTGAATTGAGTACGGAGGGCGTGAATTTAGCTCCTCCCTCGAGATTTTTCGAAGGGTTGCAATTGACTCTTACCTCCGCCCATGGATCCAAGTAGGGATGTACGCGAGACGAGTCATAATCGAGTAACTCGCGAGGGGCAAACTATCCAATTGGCCCTTTAACTCTTTGTTTAGGTAAAATTAAGCCCCCCATCTATTTTTTTCTGACTTTAAGCCCTTGAACTTGTAAAACTGGTAAAACGTGGCCCTTTTAGCCAGTTTCTCCGGTTTTGCAACCGGAGAACCAATTCACACGAATGCAACTTTAGTTCTTCAAAGGGCATTTTTGTCCGCATATTGTAAACAAAAAGCGCACAACTCCTCCCTCCCTCCATTTTTCTATCCCAACCCTACTTCACAGCAACAATGGAAGCAACAATGGAGTGGCAAGAGAAAAGGTTTCCTACATTTTGCTTATCCATTTTCATCTTCCCTTAAGGATCTTTGCGGAGGGAGAAGAGCAAGAGAGAATCAGCACTGTCGGCTTTGAGTATCATCGACATTGAAGCAACAAGGAGTGACAAATCAGGCCGGAAAATCATCGACATTGAAGCAAGAGAGCAGGCTGAAAGGAAAAAAAAGGGGGAGAAGGTAAAAGCTTTGTGAAGGGAAGGAAAAAATGCGCAAATATCGCGGCCCTCTGCTTCCTACTTGTCGTTGCGGTAAAGTCACGAAGATGATTACTTCTTGGACTGATAGAAATCCAGGAAGAAGGTACGCCGTTTGCTCAGAAGAAATTGGTGGCTGCGGGTATTGGAATTGGATTGACGACGAGATGTGCCGTCGTTCTATTGAGGTGATACCAGGCCTTCTAAGGAGGATCAATGCAACAGAAAAGCAAAAAGACGAATTTGAAACTGCAGCCGCGAGATCCGAGGCAAAAGCTGCCAAGTTGAAGGCAAAATTGAGAGAAACAGAGAAGCAGCTGCGGTGGCAAAAATGGTTGAACAAGTTGCTTGTAAGGGTTTTTGTGGTAAGTTGGTTGGTTGCTGTAATAATGGTGCTTACAGAGAAAAAAATTGCAGGTGGAGTCTCTCTTGGGATGCTCCAAATTGGGAATAAATGTAATGGGATTATGCAAATTGAAGAGGATACATGAAGGGCAGTGTGTAAGTGTAACATATTGGATAGGGGAACTGTCAGTTTTGAGAACCATGGATGGAGCAAATGGATCTATGGTGTATGATGCATATGGTTAGGGAGAAGTATATTGTATTGTTTAGCTTAAATAAGTCTTTGTTGTACCCACAGATTAGTGTGAAAGTATGGTTGAACCCAATCAATGCTAACTGTAATTTTCGGCAAGTAATGTGATGAGAATTATTTATCCCAATTCGCATGTCATGGGCTTTGTTGGATTTATTTGATTTATCTAGTCAACAAAAACTACTATACCAAACCATACAAATATAAGAGAGCAACTGCATAACATTAGAATATAATTAGCAAAAGGAAATTACAATGGTGTTTGCCTGTAAATACAGTCAACAATCACTGTCATAGGAAACAGACAAATACACAAAAAGCAGTGACCTGTGTCCATCTTACTAGATACCAAGCACAGGCACATGCTTTGATTCCCCACAAAAGTCTATTCAAAAAAATATCATTTATAGTTTCAACATTCTAGTTTCATCCATTTATAGTCAACAAAATCACACAAAAATATTTGCAGGTCCAAGAATACTTCAAGAACTTGTTCCAGATGGACCCTTTCCTCTTCCCCTTCCCCTGCCTCTTCCTCTTCCTCCACCTCTTCCCTGCCAGTTTCCAACATTGAAAGGTGGATCTTTACCCAAATAAGCATAGTTGAGATTAATAAAACCTTTGTCTGCTTCTGTCAGTGGCCTTTTTGATGTACTTCTCTTGTTCCTATGAACTGCTGGCCTTGAGGTGGATTGTTGGGACTGAGGTTGATGTGTTGGCTGCTGTTGAGAAGGATGGGACTGAGGTTGCTGTGTTGGCTGCTGTTGAGAAGGCTGGGACTGAGGTTGCTGTGTTGGTGGCTGCTGAGAAGGCTGGGACTGATTTCTTTGTCCCTGATTCTTGCTTACCTACAAATTAAAGAAAGCATTTCAGATCTCAAAAAAAGGTCACAAACAGGCTGAAAGTTATAATGAAGTGCAAACGCACACGTCGTCTTTTTGTTGGTGCTTCATGCTGCTGCTGTTGAGAAGGTTGTCCAGTAGGTGCTGGTTGTTGAGAAGGTTGCTGTTCAGTAGATGACTTAGGAGGATTCTTGCAAGTTTTAGCATTATGTCCAATCCCTCCACACTTTCTACAGTGGATTACAACCCTCTTTCGTAACCTTTTGCCATGATCTTTTCCTTCTGTAACATCTCTCTTTCTAGCTTTCTTTGGCCTACCAGGTTGAGTGACACTTGCTGGTGGATCCAACTCCAGCATGTCTGACTGTGGCCACTGAATATCTCCATTAATAGGCTGCAACACATTATCATAGATGGTAAAAAATACCTCCCTATGATAGCAATTAGCCAACATTTTGTAGGGATCCTTTTTAGCTCTATGTAGAGCAGCAATTGCATGGGAACATGGAATGCCACTCAATGCCCACAGATTGCAGGTGCACTCATTTTTGTCAAGGTCAACAGCAAATTGGGCTCCCCGTGGCCCTTTTGCTTGATAACCTGAGCTTGAATTCCATGTTATTTCCCATTGTGCTGCATGTTTGACCCTTTCTTCCACAATCGATCTAATGAGTGGTCCACCATCTAACTTGTATTTTTCCATTGCTGCCCTTCTCTTTTGGATCCTTTCCATGAGGTATTCCCTAATAGCCTCCATCATAGAAATAATAGGCTGGTCCCTAGCCTCTAAAATATGGGCATTAAATGATTCACACAGGTTATTAACCAACATATCACACTGTGTATGTTTGGAAAAAAAGGCCTTACACCAATGTTGAGGGTGTGGTCCCTTCTTCACCCATGCATGTGCTTCTTGGTCATAGGTTTCAAGGTCATCCAAGGCTTGGTTGAAATGTTCCACTGTTGTGGTGCTTGCTATATGCCACAATCGATCCTTTAAACCTAATCCTGGATGTTTCTTTTTGAAATTCCTATACATGTGTTGAACACAGTATCTGTGTTCAGAATTTGGTAGAACCTCTGCGAGTGCTCTGTCTAGTCCCTACAAAAAATATCACAACAGGTATAAGTTAGATATACCAGCCAAGTGGTTAGTTTGAGGGCAACAAGTATGCTATATTAAAAGTTGAGGGGCTTGTTTTTACCTACACTAAAAGTTCAGGGGCTTAAAATCTGCTATAAAACCATAGAATAAAAGTTTTAGATCTCTCATTAAACTTTTACCTTCTGCTGGTCGGACATGAAAGTATAATGTCCCTGGTTCTGTATTTCCAGGTCGCCACTCAAGAGGGTTAGGAACTATCTCCATTGTTCCGTGGCCTCTTTTTCAACAGCTGCCCATGCAACTGGCCAAAAGCCGTTGTTGGGATCCACTGCAATAGCTGTCAACAGCTGGCCTGGGTACCTACCTTTAATATGACATCCATCCAAACACAAAATAGGTCTGCACCCATCTTTAAAGCCTTTCTTCAGTGGGCCAAGGCAGCAGTACATCCTCATGAACCTTGGATTACATCCAGGTTCTCTAAATGGAGTGAACATAACCTCCATTGTACTGCCAGGATGAGTCCTTTTAATTTCTTCACAATATTGCCATATTTTCTTGTATTGTGACTCAGCTGACCCCTTGATCTTCTCTATAGCTAGTGTCTTCGCCTTAGCTGCAACATGCTTAGATACTTCTGCCTGGTAGTCTTCATGGACTGTTTGCCTTAACTCTCTTGTTGGCAGATTGTTATTTGATCTTATCCTCTCTACATACCTGTCAGACAGCCACTTGGCTGTAATATTCTTATTTTTCCATGCATGGGTGCATGTTTCATGGACATCATGCAGACTCTTTACTACCAAGTCCTTTGTGCCCAGAGCCTTTTCTATTGAAGCAAATACAAACCATTTACATGGTTCCCTGCACTTGGCCCTCACCCTGGTGGGCTCATTTTTACTAGTCCAAACAGGTTTACCCATCCTAATCCCATACTCGGTCACAGCAGATTTGAATTGTGCTCTTGACTCAAACTTCATCCCAATCTCGAATTTGGGATCCCTGAGGAATTTCTCTAGGACAAAGTCCTTGTATCTCCCTTTGAATTCATCATCTGAAGAGTCATTGTCACTGCTCAGGTGATCAGGGATGTAATCTTGTTGGAGTGAATCTATATCCTCTGGTGCCTGGCTAGTTTGTTCTGCTGATCTGGTTCTCTTTCTCCTAACTTGTTTCTTTCTCGCACCTTGCTGTTGTGTTTCCAAGTCAGTTTCTGTTTGCCTTCCACAAACATTCTCCTGTTCTGAATATTGCGTCTGGTCAATTGTTTCATCTCTCTGCTGTTGCTGTGAAGTTTCACCACAACCATCAGCATTCGAATTCAAAATGTGCAGCATAATCTCTTCACCACCATAGTCATTGGCACCACTGAATCTATCATTTTCTTCCTCTACTTGTGATTCAGATTCATCATCTATGTTTTCACCCTCTGCTTCATGTTCACCTTGCTGTTTACCACCATAGTCAGCTTCATGTTCACCATCAGCTTCATGTTCACCTTCGTGTTCACCACCACCATAGTCAGCTTCATGAACACCCTCTTCTGTCCCAACATTACTAGCTGCATGAGTGCTTTTTGCTGTTTTTGCACCCCCTACCTTTTCAACCGTATCTACACCTTCTACTGGCCTAACATTACTATCCCTTTGACTGTTTTTTGTTCTTTTTTCACCCCCTACATTCCCAACCATACAATCCCTTCTACTACTCTTCCCAGTACCTACATATCTAGTTATGCATTCTTCCTCATCTACTTCCTCTATGACAACTCCAGTTTTCTTTTTCCCCTTGTCTGGTGACTCTATTATTACAGCATTTTTCAATTCTTCAATTTCTGGGTCTGTCAGATGATGGCAATACACTTCCATCACCTTGAATTTATATGCCCAGTCACAGAATGTCCTAACATGGGTATCAGTAGACAATTCTCTCAAACCAGTTCTCATGTCTGCAACTGGTTCAAGGTAATAGTATAAAATGGTTGCATTACGATGACCAACTTTTCCAACCATTTTATTCAACTCATGCATTGACATACGTTCAGCATCACACATATCTATGTAGGCCACTTCTCCATTCTCATAACTGACATAATTTTCCCAATTTATTCTTCCCCCATGGTGTAATCTTATGCTAAATATTTCACATTCTGGATCTGCATATCAATATGAATATATTGTTTCAATACAAGTTGGGCTACAACAAATGCAGATAAATATACTATTCAAATTCAAATATAATTAATTAAAATTTCAATTTCTTTTTCACATGCTTTTTATCAAGGGGAAACCCTAATGTAATGCTTAAATCGAAGTTAAACAATACAAAAGTTCCAACTTTTAATGAAATGCTAATTATTCATCAATCCCTACACTTTTTGAACATCTAAACAACAAACTTTGGTGCCCACCACCATACCCCCACATCTAGGACCACTGGCACGTCACTTTCAGTAACCCCCACCACCAAAATTTTACTCTTTTCACCCATCTGACCACTAAATATGCTACCTATTTCACATTTAAAGGTTCCAACAAATATACATACCATAAGCGAGGACAGGATCAAAGTATTCATTTTCTGGCCTGATTTGCCACCCCTCCATTGTTGCTTCAATGTCGATGATACCCAAACCCGACAAGTAGGAATTAACTCTCTTGCTCTTCTCCCTCCGCAAAGATCCTCAAGAGAAGATGAAAATGGAGAAGATGAAAATGGGTAAGGCTGTTGCTGTGAAGTTTGCAGTTGGGTTGGGTTAGGAAAATGGAGGGAAGGTGAAGGAGTTGTGCGCTTTTTGTTTACAATATGCGGACAAAAATGCCCTTTGAAGAACTAAAGTTGCATTCGTGTGAATTGGTTCTCCGGTTGCAAAACCGGAGAAACTGGCTAAAAGGGCCACGTTTTACCAGTTTTACAAGTTCAAGGGCTTAAAGTCAGAAAAAAATAGATGAGGGGCTTAATTTTACCTAAACAAAGAGTTAAAGGGCCAATTGGATAATTTGCCCTTTTTATACTCGGTCGAGCTCGAACCTAGATATATATGAGTCGAGTCGAACTCGAGTATAACAATACTCGAGCTTGACTTGGCTCAATTACATCCCTAGATCCAAGTGCCCACGAAACTCCTTTTAATATTTTTTGTCTTTTTGTTTTTGGAAGTTGCTGTTGCAGGCGAGGCTACTGGCCTGTTGCCCCTCGATTTCCACTGTCCGCCCTGGCTAATATAACATTGATTAAAATTTCAAGCTCGTATGCTATTTATAAAAGCTTCTCCAAAGCGTATATTGACCGGGGGGAGATGTGCGTCTTCTTATTCAGATCAAAATATGAAGCTCGAGTAAGCTGTGAAGAATTCAGGCGTTTCTTCACCACTTCACAAACTCACCATCCTCGTTCTTGTATAATTTTTCTGGCTTTTGTAAGACAATAATGGAGTTTATGCTGGTTGTAGTTCTATTATGGACGACCATCTTCGTCTTTCTCTCAACCCTTGTATATCGATGGATATTTTCCTCCAAAGACCAGCAGGTGCCACGGGGCCCTTCGGCCTTACCCATCATTGGCCATCTTCATCTCCTTGGCCCCAATCTTCACCGCTCTTTTCACCAACTTTCACTCCACTATGGTCCTTTACTTCATCTCCGCCTTGGTTCTGTCCCTTGTGTGGTAGCATCCACTCCCGAGCTAGCTAGAGAGTTTCTCAAAACTAATGAACTTTCGTTTTCGTCCCGCAAGCTTACCCCTGCAATTAAACTAGTTACATATGATGCTTCCTTCGCTTTTGCACCCTACGGTCCGTTCTGGAAATTCATCAAGAAATTGGCCACTCAGGAGCTCCTGGGCTCGACGAACCTACGTAATTTTGAAAAAATAAGGAAAATGGAGGTGCATGCATTTCTCTCTGATCTAATGAGAAAAGCAAAAGTCGGCGAGGAAGTCAATGTGACTGAAGAAATAATGAATTTGGCCAACAATATTATCTCCCAAATGATGTTCAGTTTAAGGTGCTCGGATGGAGAAAGTGATCAGGCTCAGCAGGCTAGGACCGTCATTCGCGAGGTGACAGAAATTTTTGGGGAATTTGATGTCTCGGATATCATAGGGTTTGGTGGAAGCCTCGATTTGCAGGGAATAAGGAAGAGAGCCAAGAACATTCACACAAGGTACGATACTTTGCTGGAGAAGATCATCTCAGATAGAGAAATACTGAGGAGTGCTAAAAGACTGCAAAACAGAGAAGATGGAGGAAGCAATGAGGCAAATGATTTTCTTGACATGTTGCTTGACACGATGGAGAATCAGACTAGCGAAGTGAAAGTGACAAGAAATAATATCAAGGCCGTAATCTTGGTAAGTGTTTTGAAACTATACCATTAATCACGTTCTTGCAGATTTCTCGTAAATGCAAAACTTGTTAGAAAGTGTGGATAACTAACAAGCAAATATATACACACACACACACACACACTGTCTACCTCACTAGATTTTTCAATGCATCCATATATATTAGGACTTGTTACTATTTTTGAACTTTGATACAAAATTCACATGGCTTTTGGAATTGGTTACACCACATCTTCCTCAGAAAGCTCTTGCAACTAACTAACCATATCAGGGATTATAGTTTTAGTGGAAATTTGTCCAAAATAGTAGTGTTTTTTCTAAGTAAATATTACATTTTTTTTTCCTTTTGATTTTATTGCTGGTAAACACCACTTTCTAGACTGTCGAAATTACTCAAACATCATAGGAGTCTTTAAAACTTGCACAAGTACGAGCATACCTTGGATCTCAAAAATTGACCCATTATCATATTGTCAGACATTTTCACTTTGTCTGGTTGGTTCTTGCACGCACACAGTTAGTTGCATATACTAATATCTGAACTTGAAAATATTTGAACAAGCAAGGCCATCCACATTGACCAAGGAGCAACATGGTTGCTTGCTTAGCTATTCATGACTTGCCGCTTAAACTTAAAAAACCGAACCAAATCCATGCTTTCATCATCTTAAAATTTCAGCTGTCACCGGAGGGTTAGCGTGGTAGGTGAAAATATCCGTAGGCAAAGTAAAAGCTACTGTTAACTTCGTAACGAGTTGCTGTTCACATCAGTTATTAGGTGAATTAATTGGCTATTTACTCAACAAGTAGCTTATGAGAGACAGTGGTTTGACTAACACACAAAGTTGTACGCAAAACATTTAGGACTTTTTCACTGCCGCCACGGATACGACATCCATTGCCATAGAATGGGCGTTAGTTGAACTCATCAACAATCCAAGAGTGCTCGAGAAAGCGCAAGAGGAGATCAATAAAGTAGTGGAAGGAAATCAAAGGCTTGCAGAAGAATCAGACACTCCTCATTTGCCCTATATTCAGGCAATTATAAAGGAGACTTTACGACTTCATCCACCAATCCCAATGCTCATAAGAAAATCGGTGAATGAATGCAATGTAGCCGGATCCAAAATCCCTGCTCATGCCTTGCTTTTTGTGAACATTTGGTCCATCGGAAGAAATGAAAAATACTGGGAAAATCCGCTGGAATTCCGGCCTGAGCGATTCCTGGAGCCTAATGGTGACGGCGATCCATCACGCATTAGGGACATCAAGGGGCATCATTTTGAGCTTTTGCCCTTTGGGACTGGAAGAAGAGGCTGTCCTGGGATGTCCTTGGCTATTCTGGAGCTGCCAAACATTCTTGCACTTATTTTACAGTGCTTCGACTTCGAGGTGCCAACTTTGCATGCAGGGAAAACAGAGGGTGCTGTTCTTGATATGGCTGAACGACCAGGATTAACAGCTCCAAGGGCAAATGATCTAATTTGCCGCCTTAGATCACGAATTGATCATCCCCTTAATATCCTCTCCAGTCCTCAAAGTCAAGACATGTTCTAATTAAAATCTGTGCCAGAGCTTTGGACTCGTCAATCATTTAGCATAGCTTGTTTCTAAGCATCATGAGATTTGTTTGAGAAGAGAGTAAATGTAACGCCAGCATAATTTTCCAAGTTGTCTCCTATTATAATGAATAAGAATGCCGCATTTATTTTCGGTCTAATTTTGATTGTCAAACAGGGCAAACGGGGAAAAGAGCTACTTTAGCGTTAGGCTCGAGTTTGTCTGGGTAGATATTACTTGAAAATTAACTTGGCACGAATTTGCTTATGTCTCAATGAAATTAAAGTCACTTTATCTCATTTCGAACAAGAATCAATGAGTATAAAAGCCGAAATTTATTCGAAAAGTCCAGTGCAAACACAAGGTTTTGAGCTTGTAAGAATTTAAACAGAGCTTGAACATGATAACCTTCACTACTTTAATCAATTGATACATTCTTGGCTATAATTAAACACAGTAAAGCCTTATAATATTCAATATATTTTGCTCATAGGCGAATCCAACATCGGTGAATATTCTTTATTCATATCAAGAACTATTATATGTCTTAAAAACAATCAGTTCATCACGGGAAGTCCCAATTCTGAATGTCATAATTTTTTTTTTTTGTAGGGGGTTCAAATTTTCCCCATAAGCCAGGAGAAACATTGAACATCCTACATGAACTTATATGCGAGTCTTCTAATTTGTTTGAAACTCCCTATGATTCGAAGAAGTTACAAAATAAACAGAGAGATAATTTTCTACTCCGAAGTAGCTGAGGGAAGAAATACCTTCAGTTGTTGTATCATGAAATTTTCCGGGAAAAGACAAAAATGCCAAAAAAAAAAAAAACATATCCAAGGGAAATGGAATCAATTTAAATTTCAAGTATCATATCGAACTGACAAAACGGAAAACAAGAAAGTAATGAGCTCATCAGAAGTGTTAAATAAAGGACTCAACTTCACAGATATTCTCTGCATGTCCGTTTTCGTTTCTTCCATGCAGAACTTAAGATCATCAAAATCAATACATCTTGCGCTCTCAAAATTCAAGCTTCACTATCACTGTCAGACACGATCCTTCCGCACTCACCATCATCGTTTTTCAAATTCCAACTCAAGAATTCGTAAACCCATACCATACCTGGATGAAATCAAACGTTGCGGGGATACAGAGGAAGCCCTTAGTATCTTCTATCAGTACAAAGAAAAGGGCTTCAAACATGACTATCCTTCCTACTCCGCCCTCATGTACAAGCTTGCCAAAGCTCGAAACTTTGAAGCCGTCGAAACCCTTTTGGATTCCCTCAAGAATTACAATATTCGATGCAAAGAAACTCTTTTTATTGCCTTATTTCAGGTTTATTGCAAAGCCAAGTTGTCTTGCAAGGCCATTGAACTTTTTAGGAACATGACGTCATTCAATTGTGTCCGTACACTTCAGTCTTTTAATGCGATTCTTAATGCTTTGGTTGATGATGATTGTTTGTCTGATGCTAATGAGATTTTTGGGGAGTCCGCGAATATGGGTTTGCGATTGAACTCGGTTTCGTTCAATATTATGATGAAAATGTGGCTTCAAAAGGGCGAATGGGATAGAGCTCGGGAAGTGTTTGATGAAATGCTTGAGAGAGAGGTGAAGCCCAGTGTTGTGACTTATAATAGTTTAATTGGGTTTTTGTGTAAAAGGGGCGAGCTTGATAAAGCTAAGGATTTGGTTAAGGATATGATGAAGAAGGGGAAAAGACCAAATGCTGTTACTTATGCTCTGCTGATGGAAGGCCTTTGCTTTGTGGGGAAGTTTAAAGAGGCCAAGAAGCTGATGTTCGATATGGAGTATCAAGGTTGTAAACCAAGGCCCATGAATTATGGAGTTCTGATGACTGATCTTGGAAAGAGAGGTGAGTTTGACAAGGCTAAAGGATTGCTGATTGAAATGAAGAAAAGGAAGATGAGGCCAGATGTTGTAATGTTTAACATATTAATCAACTGTTTGTGTAAGGTAGGCAGGGCTGCAGAGGCTTATAAGTTATTAATTGAAATGCAAGTGGGAGGGTGCGAACCGAATGCAGCTAGTTACAGAATGATGGTTGATGGGTTTTGTAGAGCAGGTGAATTTGAGAGTGGTGTAAAGGTGTTAAATGCAATGTTAAGGAGTAGGCATTTTCCTCGACCAGAAACAGTTGTTTGCTTGTTTATGGGCTTAATCAAGAGTGGGAATTTGGATAATGCATGCTTTATTTTGGAAGAGATGTTGAAAAGAAAGATAATGATTGACCTGAAGTCATGGGAAGCCTTAGTTGTGGAGTCCTGTGGGGAGGAAATGGATGTTAATAGGATTATGACCAAAATCTTAGTCTTGAATTGAGTGATTGAGTGTTTGCTAATTGTTGTCTTTAGCATCGCTTGATCAATCTGAAAGTGGTCTCCCGGTGTTATCGTTTAGTTTTGAGGATCTTATTTACACTGTACTTTTGATTTGAAATGAAAGAGAATATTGCGGCCTAGTGAAATTTTATCTGCAGGATCTCTGACAAGTTATCCTCTTTATAGACCGCTGGAAACCTTTTTAAGTGCAAGGGAAGTGAGAATGTGTGGATGAATGGATTGCCTCTGGAGCAATAACTGCATATTTTTGTGAAACATGAAAAAGTGCAATGATTAAAATCACATTGACATGTCCGGACAAGGTAAGGCTTACAAGCTGATTTGGCTGGAGGTTCTGCTGGAAATCCTTCTTATAGGTAATGATCAGTAACTTTACTGCATTAGCTAAGAAAGCCATTGTGGTGATCAGTATTATCTTCATAAGGTGCCCTTAATTGATGCATTGGACATTTATTTTGCCAAAAGATCTGCAATTTGGTTCAAAATGCTCACTTAACTACCCAATACATTTTGCTTTAGAAACACCAACTAATACACCTAGATTGGTGGAATTAGCAATCACCTAATCCATCTTATCAACTCCAATTTCCATTCTACCTGGCTCTGGCACTTGAATGACCATATATATATATTCCCATCTAACCTGATACATCCAACAATTCAAAAACATATCCTTTCACCAATCTGCAGAACGAGTCTGTAAGAAGGTGTGCAAACATTTCTGAACTTTTCCTGTAGCCTGTCTCCAACTCATGGCTCCCGTGCAGTGTAACAATATCCAGCTCAAAGCAATACTCTCCCTCCTCATTTTAGCACTTGCAGTCACATGTGCTACCTCAGCTAGAATCCTTGATGAGGAGGTAGTTGCCCCCACACTTCCACCCGAAGGCACTGATACGGTTGACCCACCAGTTCCTAATGTAACGCCCGGGGGTACTGCTGCTCCAGCTGCAGTAGCAAGTAGTGGAGTTGGTGCTGAGAGTCCCGATCACATGCTGACCTTTTTCATGCATGACATTCTAGGCGGATCAACCCCTTCGGCAATAGCTGTAACTGGAGTGGTAACTAATCCAGCCGTGGGCGGCCAAGTCCCCTTTGCCAAGCCTAATGGTGCAGTCCTGCCCGTGAATAACGGCATCCCGGTAAACAATGCGAATAGTGGAATTATCAACAATAACAACATCCCCTTCCTCACTGGCCTCAGCGGAACTGCACCTAATTTGGTTCAGCAGAATGGAAACTCAATAATTGGAGGAGGGTTTGGTTTCCCAGCCCTAAATCCTGCACAATTCCCTACAGGAACTACATTTCAGTCACTCATGTTTGGTACCATGACAGTGTTTGATGATGAGCTAACGGAAGGGCACGAGCTCGGTTCAGGCTTGGTAGGCAAAGCACAAGGGTTTTACATTGCTAGTTCAGAGGACGGTACTAGCCAGACCATGGCTTTCACTGTGATGTTTGCAAGTGGCAGCTATGCTGATAGCCTGAGCTTTTTTGGGGTCCATAGAACTGCTGTCTCGGAGTCCCATCTTGCCATCATGGGTGGGACTGGAAAGTACGTAAATGCCAAGGGACTTGCAACTGTAAAGACCTTCCCTGCAAATCTCAACCAACATTCAACAGATGGGGTGGAGACTGTGTTGGAGATCACTGTGTATCTTGCTTATTAGTGTATCAGCTTTTCTGTTTGATTGCTTGGTGTGTATTTGCTGATGAGTCGGAGAATTTGAAAACTGAAATTGAAATTTGTGCTTAAAAATATTTAATATTTGATTTGGATTACAGTGGTGTGAAATTGCTTCCAAATATAACTATTGAATACATGCTTGATTATAAACAAGTCATTGTTGTTTTAATAAGGAAATTCGAATTAATGGGTTGAATTTCTGGAATCAGTACCAGGAAAAAGAAAAGTAGAAAACATGAGTTTCCTAAAAAAATTGAAAAGAAAGAGAGGTGTTAATCTTGTATATGCAAAAGAGAGGGGTTAATCTTACGATTGCATTCATACTCGCTACTGCATATACTAGGTACAAGATTAATCGAAAGAAAAAGGACATGTAAACAAAGAAAATTGAACCATGTTGCACAAGAAAATAAAACACAAATTAGGCCCAATTCAAAGAAAACACATTATTCTGTGGCGCTAGCCGAGAAGAGCTATTTCTATTTAATTTATGCAAATCCTTTATTACCGCAACGGATCTTTTATCCCACTTTCTCCTCCACCTCCATCATAAACATCATATAATAAATCTCATTTTAATCTTTTTTGGTTTTCTTACTATTAAGTAACTAGTAACACAATAAAAAATAAATAAATACAAGAGTCTCAAAAATAATAACATATAATAGAAAATTCACAAAATACAGTAGAAAATTCATAAAAAATCTCATTCTGTGTATTTTGATTTGTGGGTTTTAATTCTTTCTTGTTTTCTTACTATCAAATAACTACTAACACAATAAAAAAAATACAACAGTCTCAAAAACAATAACATATAATAAAAATCACAAATACAGTAGAAAATTCATTAAAAAATCTCATTTTTCTGTGTATTTTGATATTGCGAGTTTGTTAAATATTATGTATTACTCTTTTTTTTATTGGGCATGATTGATTCTAATCTATACCTATTCCTACTCTATACTAAGGCAAGAAGCCAAGAATCATGGATTCAGAATGTAGGTCAGGAGATTTGAAACCTTTGACCTACACCAAAGTAGAGCTTTAAGGCTTTCTGGATGACCAACTACTCTAGAAGTAGTTAGTTAAAACTTGGTGGCCAACTACACCCAAATGGAGCTTTAAGGCTTTCTTGGTGGCCAATTACTCTATGAGTGTATTACTTAGTTAACAGTTACTCCCTCCGTCCCGTTTTCTTAGTCTTGGTTTTTTTTTCACACAGATTAAGAAAGTGTAATTAATTTGGTTGGAAACATAAATTTAGATTAATAATTTTCTAAAATACCCTTATGCTAATCACGAAGAGTGCATTGGAAAAGCTCAATGTATTCAATGTAGTGAGTTAGTATTTAATAACAATGTATTAATAACAAGATATTTAATAAGGGTATTTTAGACAATTTGAAAGATTACTACATTCCTTAATGGGAAAGTGGACTACAATTTGGGACAGACGAAAAAGGAAAACAAGACTATAAAAGTGGGACGGAGGGAGTATTTGATATGAAGAAAACAAAAAAAATTAAAACATAATATTTATGGCGGAGAAATGATAATATAATAAAAATAAGATAGGGAGTGGAATAAGAGATAGGACAGAATATCGGATGCACTATATTACCCACACAAAAAAATCCTTTATATCTTGGGGTGGTTAGGTTGAGCCAAGGTCAGCGATATATCCATCTGTGGATTAGTTAGGGGACTAATAAACTACTACAGTAGTTCGATAATGGCTGTTTGGTGCATTACAGGTGATTGGAGCTGTTGCAATGTGAAGTTGTATAAACAAGTAATAACTTTTTTAACAGGCTTTAGAAAATGACTTTTTTAGGATACCTATAGTACACCTACATGGCTACATGCGGTTCGTTGACAAGTTTGAAGTTATATGGAGAAATAGTCTGTCCGCTTTCTGGAAACCTAGCAAGGAAATAATTCAAATTATTAGGAAGAGTTTCAAAATCCCAGATTCAGTATTACCAGATAGGGTGAGCAAATTCGATACGTACCAAATTCATACCCAAATTCAAATGCAATTTGGTAATTTGAAATCAGGTATTTGGTAATTTAGTATAAAAGCGGTATTTGTCGAATTCACCAAATTCTAATATGATATGAAATAGGTAATGAGATTATGAATTTGGTAAGAACCGATTTCGAATTCGTTTATAAAGAATTGGTTTAGTATTAGTATATACTACTAATATATTATTATATTATATAGATAAATGCTATTAATAATAGTTAGTATATGGTATCATCATGTACTTATGATAATAATAATATATAATAATGTACAATATATTATTTTAATATTTGTTAATTTTTATATGACTATACTAATACAAATATACAACAATACATAACAGTGTATACACTATTCGGAATTGAATGAATTCGGGTATCTCCAATTCGAATTTGAAAGCGGTTTAGATTTCTGTAAATTCAATAATCGAATTTACCGAATTCATATAACCGAATTATTGAATATGCACCGTTTGCTCACCCCTATTACCAGAAAAGGAATACAAAACAGGTGTTTCAAAAAGAATGGAAAAGAAAAAGGGGATATGTAAAGAAAGAAAACGGAACCATGTTGCAGCAAAAACAAAAACGCTAATCATCAGGCCCCCCCAGTTGAGCAAGAAAACATGAAACTTCTACTCTGGTGAACTTCCTTCATGTGTTGGAGACTTGGAGCCAAGGTCTGGTATATATCTATCTGTGGATTAGTTGGGGAACTATTAAGCTTACTAGTTCGATAATGGCTGGAGCTGTTACATAAGAAAGACACTCATCGAACTACAACAGAATTCATCAACAACAACATGAAGCCCACTGCCATTCATCATAAGAAACACCAATAGAGAATTATCACACTTCCATTGAAAAATGGTATATCAATTTTTGACAACGGATGATGCTATTCCGAAGACCATATTGACGGTTGATGAATGGTATTGTATCCGTCCATCATCTTACAATAACCAACCAAGCGCCGTTAATAAGACAGGGGAGGAGTAGGATATTCAGTATCCGGAAAGCCCGAGAATGAAAGATGCACGGATTGAAAAGAAATTGAAGGCTGCCGGTCCTGCAAAGTCATCTAGTGGGATTGATCCCCTTGCAAGTTTCTGCCCTTTGGGCTCTCGGGAGCTGAATGTAAACCGATGGATTGAGTACCTTCGACAGATTCGCGACTGCGATGGTTTTGATGTGGACCCTGAGGTTTATCCGGGTCCCTTGTTGTCAGCTCTTCGTTAATGCCGGTTACATATCACAAAAGAAATCCTAGATTTTGCTCTGAGATCGTTGACATGGCAAAATTGGCCCTTGACAAGTTCAATCAAGATGTGATGATGAACCATTGTTTTGCTACTATTCCTGGGATATTGACAAGGTTAATAGGACCCCCTGTGCTGGTTTTAACTATTATATCACCTTTACAGCTACAACGGATCCTGGCATTGCTGCTGCTGATGCTGGGAAACCAACTTTTCGAGCTGCTGCTGATTCTGAAGATACAACTTTCCGAGCTATCGTTTACAATGGAATCCCCAGTGGTCTCGGTGAACCCCAAAGAAATGTTAAAATCCTGCCAGATTTATAAGACCGACCAGGCAGGAACTTAACGACCTTAAAACAATAACATGTATGTAAGGAGTCTGCAGGCTGCAGACTGCGGTGAGGAGTACTTACTGCAATTAGGTTCACCCACTGTGAACGACACTACCTACATAAGAGGAGATGGTCAGGTAGGCTGCTCTCGGAGCATGTGAAGTTCTAGTTTTTTGTTTTGGCAAATAACGAGATGTTAATAATTTGTAGTTTGTCTTTGACAAACTAGAATCTTTGACATTGTGATGTTAGTTCCTATAGCTCCAAAATTCTTTAAATTTTAATGTTGTTACCTTCGCGGTGCTTGAAGATTCGAAATTTTGGATTTTGATTGGTCTGTTAGGTGTTACAGTTTCAACATATTTCTTGGTTGTGTTTACCATGGATGTGAGCCCCAGCCAGATTATAAGTTTAGGAGGAAGCGGTACTTTAACAACCTTAAACAAACAAACAAACAATAAGGAGTCACGCCCTCCACTGTAAACACAGAGGGATACACATGGCAAACTGCTCGTAGTCTACCGATACTATTCTGATTAATTTATATGATGTGCGTTCTTGAATAGTATATGGGAAGAGATGTATGAAAGGAGAGTAAAAGTATCATCAATCACTTCAATCGCGATCCCATGAACAGACAGGTAACTCTCAGTGCTGCTACTTAGAAGAGTTGAGAGTGCAAAACTCTCAGCAGGGATCAAGCTTATGTATTTTTTTCTTCGAAGCTTGCTTATAGTTCGTTCGGGGGAAAATGGACTGGTTGGTTAACGTTGAAATAAACAACTAGGACGACAAGCATTAATGTTGTGGAAACGGCAGGAAGAGCTTTCCTCGAGCAACAAAGTGCCCAACCCTTTAACCGTAAATGAAACATAAGTCTGGTTGGAAGCGGAACACACTCGAACAGCGAGCACAGATTTTGATCACTTCTGACAGAAGAAAGACAAAATGGGTTAATTACATTTACCTCCCCTTAGGTTTGACCAAACTACGAATCAAACCTTGAAGTTTAACTAAATTACATCTGACTCCCTTGTCAATAACACCGTCAAGAGCCAATAAATAGAACAAATAAAATGACAAATTTACTCTCTACTCACAACAGTAAATAAATTTCACAAAACAAAAAAAAAAGTTGCAAAAATAAAAATTGTGAGAGTTTGATAGAGAAAACATAAAGACAATTGAAAAAAAAAATAAATCTTTATCCCAACGCCTAAAGTTAACAAATTGATAGATAAAAGAAAAGATAATTATGGAAATTGCATAAAATAATAAAAAGGAAATTCATTAGTACTAGATACGGGCGGGAAAGAATAAAAAAATTTCTTGCTGTCTACGAATCGTACGCCTCAAAACCTTGGGCCTGTTTGGAACCTGAGTTTTTTGGGAGTTTGTCTAAAACTTTACTGTAGTGCACTGTAGAAGTTTTTGAAAAAATTTTGTAGAAGTTTTTGTAAGGTGAAAAACTTTTTTGTAGAAGTTTTTGAAATGTTACTGTAGACGTTTTTTGGATTATTTTTAGAGGTATTTTTAAAACATATTTTTGAGTATTTTATAATTTATAATTTTTATACTTTTATATTCTTAAACATTTATGCATTTATTATACATTTATAAATATTTAGAAATAAATATATTTATATATTTATATAAAAAATATATAAATGTATTATATTATATATAATACGTAATATACATATATTTATAAATGTATAAATGCATAATTAATATAAATGTATAAATTATAAATGAATATTATATAAATATATAATTTATAATTTATAAATGTATATGATGATTATGTATAAATGTATTAATATAATTAATATAAATGTATAAATGTATTAATATTATGTATAAATGTATAATTAATATTGTTTATAATTTATAATTTTTATTGTTTAAATATTTATATGCATTTATGCATTTATAATACATTTATAAATATTTATAAATAAAAATATTTTTATATTTATATAAAAATATATAAATGTATTATATTATATATAATACATAATATACATATATTTATAAATGTATAATTAATATAAATGTATATATATTATAAATGAATATTATATAAATGTATAAATTATAATTTATAAATGTATATGATGATTATGTATAAATGTATTAATATAATGAATATAAATGTATAAATGTATTAATATTATGTATAAATGTATAATTAATATTGTTTATAATTTATAATTTATATTGTTTAGATATTTATATATATTTATGCATTTATAATACATTTATAAATAAATATATTTATATGGTTATATAAAAATATATAAATGTATTATATTATATATAATACATAATATAAATATATTTACAAATGTAATAATTGTATATTATTATAAATGAATATTATATAAATATATAAATTAATATATTATAAATATATAAATATATAATATTATGTATAAATGTATTAATATAATTAATATAAATGTATAAATGTATTAGTATTATGTATAAATGTATAATTAATATTGTGTGTTAATATTATGTATAAATGTATTATGTTATACATAATACATAATATAATTGTATATAAATATACATAAATGTGTAATATATATAATATGTATTATATATCTTAAATATATAATATATAATATTTATATAAATGTATAATTACATATTTATATTAATATTAATTTATATGGTATATAATATTTATATAAATGTATAAAAATATATTTTAAATAAAATAAAATATTTATAATATGTTTAAATAAATATATAAATATATAATGTTATAAATATATAATATATATAATAAATTTTTGAGGGTGGGGGACTCAAAAATTCAAAAAAAAATTTTTGAGGTTGCCGGCGGCCCCGGAATAGGTGATCGGCGCCGGGAGAGGTGGTGGAGGCAGTGTCTGGTGTGGTGGGTTGGGTGAGGGAGGAAGAAAATTTTTTGAGAAATTTTTTGTGTATAATTTTTGAAGTGTGTAGGTAAAAAACTTTGAAAAGTTTTTTGGGATTCCTGTAGTAAAAGTTGTTAAAAAACTAGTAGCTAAAAAACTTGATAAAAAACTAGGGTGCCAAACAAGCCCCTTAGTTGCTCCTCCTCCCATCTTCCAAGTTATCTATCACCCATCTCTAACACAGTCCCAATTCCAAACTATTGCAAATGCATTCATCTTTTAACACCATAGCTTGCGTTCTCTATCATCCCCTTTAAAAACCCACAAAAATAGACATATAATTGCCGCATACGAAACCAAATCGTGCCAACCCAATTCTTTGTACACATTCAGGTGAGGCAAAACCAGAAAAATAGAAACAAAAAAGTAGCAAAATTTGATACAGGGAGAGCCACCAAAATCGCAGGCAAAACCATAACCCATCTTAGCCACGAGCAATGCTCAGAGAATCTCTTCTCCTGCACCTCATAAACAGCGTTTATCATTCAAATCTCATGTCTAGAGGAGAAAAAGAGTTGGTTTTGGTATTGAAATTACAAGATCTAGATTTTGAAAGGTATTGCAATTTGTGATGAAATAATATAATGTTTTTATGGAAGGAGGAGAAGGAAAAAGAAAAAAGAAGCAGCAAGGAGTGATTTTGATAAGCAACTAGTGAATGCGTGCCCATTTGAATCCATTCTACATGAACAACGAAGAACTATTGTGCAGCTAACAATTTTGCAACTCCATTGGCTTCAGTCCCTCCCTGAGAAAGAGAAGAGTTGAAGACTTCAAAGGGAATAGCTTGTGGGTAGTTTAGGACATTCACTGACCTTTTCGTCTAACATCAAGCAGTCAACGTTTGTTGACTAATTAGGGGGCTTTTTGTTAAGCTTTTGTTAATTCAGAGGGTTCTTCCGTAGTTTGGCCAAATCTCAGGAGTTAGTTTGTAGTTTGACCAAACCTCAAGGGAGGTAAATGTAATTAACCCGGACAAAATAGTAACGCAGAGAGCATCATCCATCTTGCCGTCTTTGGTATGATTGAAAAGTACTTTATTGCCAAGGGTTTGCAGCTGTTAATACCTTTCCCGGCCGCAGATTTCAACCAACATGTAACATATGGGGTATAACTTGCACAAATATTCAAGTTAGTTTCCTTAGACCAAAAGAGTTGCTTAGCTAGACAATAAAGATGAATGGAATTTTTTCTAGTCTTACACCAGGATCTATTCTCTCGTGAATACTTCCTCGAACAATCAAGAAGTAATAAATATTTGCCTCAAACAAACAAGGATCATGTCCCACAAAGTAGAACTGTGGGAGAACCAAACAAAAAGGGCTTTGATCATTTCTATGCCTTGGTCCATCCATAATTCCATATATCACGTCCATCATTTTCAGTTTTTACTAGCTCGTTTGGCTGCATATGCTGGAACAGTTCCGATTCTAAGTCGTGTGCTGTTCTTCAACTTCTGGCTGGCCCTCCATAATTATTGCTGTGTCTATTATTACATCAAAATTGGATAGCAATCTGATGAAGTTGCTCTATATGGGTTCATTTATCTATGAAGTATTTCCCTCTTTTTATTTGTGTTTACCGTCATTTTTATCCTTCTGTTTTAAACTCCCATGTGTGGAACCACAAGAAATTAGAAACCTCTACTTCTTGATACGAAGAATGCATCCGAGATCTTGATCTACTAGCTCCGGCATGTGAACTTTAGGTTAGAGCTGTTAATCGAGTCGAATCGAGCCGAGTATTTGGCTGTCGAGCTCGACTCGAGTTCAAGTCGAGTCGTTAGAAAAACGAGCTTTAAAATGTGTTTGAACTCGACTCGTTAAATGTACATGTGGCTCGAGCTCGTGCAAATTAACCTTAATAAAAATCTATAATTTTTAATTTTTATAATTTTGATTTCTAAAATGACAAATATGCCCTTCATTAACGAGTTCTAACGAACTATTCGAGCTCGGCTCGTTTAACTAAACGAGCATATTTCAAGCTCGAGCTTGACTCGTTAATTAAAATTAACGAGCCGAGTTCTAACGAGTTTTCGAGCTACTCGATTGACTTAACAGCTCTACTTTAGGCACTGAAAGTTTGAAACGAGAAATGCTCCAAATCCTAGCTTGTCTGAGCTACGGGTTACCTGCACCAATCTTAATATTATTTAACTTCTTCATGTCTCAAAATTAAAATTGAAGAAAAAAAAAAGAGATAAATCCTCAGCCAGATTTCCCCAGTAAAGAGTCGGTCAAAAGCAGACGATTATAGCCAACAAGCCAACACCACTAATATATGGTGCGCCGCCCGAAAGCAGAAAAAGATTATCTGTCCATTAATCAAAATAAGAAATGGCAATTCTTTGATAGAGGGACTAAATTGCAACTTCTACGGGGTGTTATTTCTTTCCAGCCGTCCATGGTTTTGGTCAAAGAATATAAAGTTGCATATTTGAACTTATAATTGGTCGAGACAAATTAAGGAGACAAGGATTTCAAATCTTTAGATAAAAAGCATTAGCGTGAGCTGATATTGGATTTGGCTTTGCTTCAAACCGATCAATATATCATCAATTATTCTTCCTTTTAGGTTTGGAGCTTAGAAGTCTCTAGTCTTAAAGGCAAAATTAAGGGGTGCAATAATAATAATAGAGTAACCCATTCCTCCTCCCACACAATCTTCACATTTGCTTATACAAGTGAATACCTTAGCAAGTATATAAGAGAGTGGTAGATCAACAAATTGTTCCTTGTACTTTCATCTAGGGTTTTTCTTTCCTTCATCACTCTTTCTTTTTTGGGGTCAGGGAATCGTGCTATTATGATTGCCCAAAAAAAAAATTGGCGCTTTAAGGAGTACTTCATTTGTTTTTACACTTTTAACTCAAATTGGTATCCAAATATTGTAGGTGATGGCGTAGTTGTGAAAGAATAGAATACATGAAAAGAAGGCTAGATGGCAATAAATTATTGGGTGCTTGAAAAGCCTAAATCAAGATGATCCTGATGTGCTTTAAACTCGTAGTAATAATGATAATACAATAGGTGACAACTTGAAGTAGACAACTAAAATTCAATTCATTTATCGGTGGGGAAAGATAGAATATCCACAGACAAAGGTTTGGACAATATCCAGAAGAAATGGAAAAAGTAGAATTCTAGAATACCTGTGTACCTGCAACCCAACCCGCATAAACCTCGAGTGCGGACCATTGACACCGCATGCAAAGCTCAGTTTCTATCAGCTATGATGAGTGGTGTGGTTATGTTATTTCATTCTCATGGCTCCACCTTTTCCTACTCAATAATGCATCATAAGCTGTGTGTGTTTGCTCATGGATGAGAGAACATGATGACCCCTGATCCAGTTGCTCTGATAAAAAGTCCTTTATGTCGGATATGCAATTTTTCTTCTTCTTCTTCTTCTTGTTCTTCTTTTTAAATTTAGTACTTGTAACTTTATATCAGAAAATAAATAGTACTGATTAGCGTACGTAAAATAAATTGTCTGTTTACTTGTATCAAATTTGAAAACTCTGATCGTATATATCATTTGTTCAACAAGAACCAAAGATAGTCATTATTACAAAGCTAACTACTAGAACAATTACGGGCTGTATCAACGAAAAAGACAAATTATTAACTGTTGTAAAGTTGAATACGATGCTGATAATTATTGGGTATAAATATAAGAAACAAATCCTCCCTGGTTGATTTCGAAGGGTAATTAGTGGCCGGCCACTCCTGATGGCCGATGGTAAGCTTGCAGGAGTACTATATAATAGGAGCAGCATAATGAAGGAAATGACTAGTCAAGTGTTGGGAAAATACCCCTACAAAACACGAATGTACGTCTCATCTGGAAAGTGGTAAAACTGGAGGAATTTTCAGGGCAAAGATTCCAGCCCTAGGGGGGTTCCAAATTAAACAAAGGAAAAGGTGCATGCAAATGGGCCGTTGTTTAATCCGAGAAATAAATTAATGCTAAGATTGGAAGGGGACAGAACCAAACGAACTCTTTTGCAAGTGTTACATATTTATTGCAGGAAAAATTAACATGCATGCCGGGTTTTGTTACCAGCACATAGGATATGATATAACACACTAATATTCACACAGTACTAACTAATGAAAACAGACACAATTCACTATTAAAAGTTGTCATTTCAAGCAAGCCCGTATTAATGCTAAATTTCAAGTTAATTAACTCTTTATGCAAAAGAGTTTTCGCTAAAAAATTAAAGAGGCCCTCGCAAGATATTAAGCTGAAACAAGGCTCATGTCCACCGTAGGAGATGATGATGAAGAAGATGAAGCTGGTGATGACCAGAACTCAGCATTCTTGACCTTGGAAATGCTCGTTAGCACGCCTAGAGGTGTCACATTCCCTATTACAGTTACTTTTTTCGTGGCCAGATCTGTGCTGAATGAAGTCACTCCTGCACAATTTTTCAAATTTGCTTAGTTTTTTGCTTGTGCTTGGATCAGCAACTGGAGGGAATTGAAACTGTTACTTTTGAACTTGTGTACCACTACAAAATAAAAATAAAAAAATTGAAAAGACCCTCACTTATAACCAAAGAAATTAACTAGAGTTGAGCTATGATCCTAATAATCTAATTACTTATATAACAGTTATACGTAGTGTTTCACAAGAATAAAATTAGGGGTGTTCAGTGTTTACCTTCCATTTTGGCAATGTGTTTTCTTATTTTTCCTTCACAACCCTTGCAGTGAATTGAGACCCTCAATTCTACAATCTGCAGGCCATGCAAATAACCAAAAAAAAAAAAAAATTACATTACTGATGATCTAATACTTTGATGAAGGATCGTGAAGTACTATGTTAGTTAGAGAAAGAAATGATAATTAGAGAAAAGGGATAATGATATCGATGATGAACCTGATGACGGGGTCGGCCAGGAGTTGATGGAGATTTGTAAGCATGCCCGTCATTCCTGCATGTTAATGAAGATTTACTAGAAAGTGAAGTATCAGTCCGAGATAATGAAGATTTCTGAGCTGGGAAATCATCATGAATTAAGCGAGACAGTGAAGATTTTCGAGCATGGAGATCATGATATTTGCGAGGTGTTGAAGAGTTTTGAACACTGGAATCATTGTTTGAGCGAGGTGAGGAAGATTTATAAGCATGTAAATCATCATTTGAGCGTCCTGCCCAAGAAAATTCATATACAGGATTGTCATATGAGTGCGTGCTGGACATTGAAGATCTGAAAACTGTTGACTCATTGAATTTATGGTACTTTAAACTCCTAAGAGGTTGGCTAGGTACAAGTGCAGAGGAGGAATGCTCAGAATCTGATAATAGCTCAAGTAACGGGGTATCACTCAACAAATGTCTAGAGGAACCAGTAGGAGGAGGACTGGAGAGGTCACTGATATCAGCAGAGCTTTTTCTGCGAAGAGATTCAAGATTTTGCTTAGCAGAAGAATTGCCTTTTCTGGTTTTATCAAAATAAGCTCTTGGACTAATGGGAATTTGAGATGAACAAGGGATTGGGGTTCTGGTTTTATGCCTGTGGTGATGATCACCAAAGCGGTGACCGTGGTGATCGATCCGCCTAATCCCTCCTTGCCGGACCATGCTACGTTGGTCCATGCTAGAACAAATGGCTGTGGATGCTGGGGAGGCACAAAATAGTTCTACAGACTTCATTTTTTGTACAGGAACAGAAATGTCAAAACTGGTGAGCTATGGACAGAGGAAGAGACTATGAGAACTGAGAAAGATTTCTTCAAAACGATGCCAATTGATGTGGTTATAAAGTAGTAGATGCAAGAGGGGAAGAGATAGAAAAGTAAAAGAAGCAGGACAGGGGTCCCCAGCAAGCAGAATTGTGCGAATTAACAAATCCAAACCTTAGAGGATACGGGATTTATCTAGACCTTCAAAAGTTGGTAGTCTGGTAGCTTTTTGTATTTGAGCGGGAGGGTAAGAAGTGAGAAGTCAGAACAAGGTGTAAAAGGGGAAATGCTGACCACTAAGCCCAGAGTGAGAGTGCAATTGAGGGTAGGCCGCAAAACTGTTACAAGTTTGAAAACTTACTAGCCTTATTATTGCCATATCATTACTCCATAGCTGAAAGTTGAAAAACTAGCGTGAGCTTGTCTGATTTCAGTATAAGGCCATAGCAACAAGACAGCAAAGTCATCTCATGTTAACCGAAAGCAGCCTTTTCTAGTCTCTTCGATGTCCGTTCCTTAGCTAAGTGTGGTTGATTCTAAAAAAGTTTTCTAGCAGCGAAAAACACAAAATCCCGTCTGTTTGAAGTGTGTTTATTTCTGATTTCTTGCTTCCTCGTTGGATGATCTCGTTTATATCAGTAGGATATACAAGTCCTTTCATCTGTAGCGTAACTAGTTATACTGTGCCTGAAATTTCTCGTCTAGAGCCCTTCTTTTTCCCCCTTCCGGCGACTAACAGTAGCCAGCATCACCAGCTAAACGTATTATTGGCTAGGTCTTGAATTTACCAAAGATGCGAAATTGATACAAGTTTATAAAGATTTTACCTGCGAAAATGAGAAATTTTAGTTCTAGAATCAGTAAACGTACATGAAATCTTCAAAATTCTAGTACAAACCCTTTTCAAGCCAATCTCCTATACCTTCTAATTTTGACCATAACCTTCAGTTAAATAAAGCTCGCTAAAACTACTGCAACATGTGGCACCGATGCATAACCAGCCAGCATGATCCAACACAAATTGGTGGCCATTTTGGCTTTGGCGAAACTATCCTTGTTTTTCTTTTTTAATTCTGATGCTCGCCAGCAGTTTTTTTGTTTTCGCATACCATGTTGCAAGAGAATTATAACACAGGAATTCAGTGATTAATACTACTATCATTTATCTAAGGTTCACGAGCCTGAAAGAAAAATTGTCTTCACGTAGAATCCATCCAATGGAATCTTAATTCAAGGAAGGCAAATTTGATTGGCTGTCACTGTATTACCGCACTATTAGCAAGCATTCCTAGAATTTAGCGCTGATTATGTTAAACAAATCAAGCCAAAGTGACTTTAACAGAGTTGTTAAGACCCGGATTGGGGACCCAAATTTCAGGAATATGATAGGAGGAGGCAAATCCGTGGTCAAAATTAGCAACAAAATCGTGACAAATCGCTAAAGATTAAGACAAAGGACGATGAGGCAAGGGGCCCCCGGACATGAAATGAAACTCATACTGCTCCTAAACAGTTGAGCACGTGAAATTGTACCTCTGGGTACTTGTACCAAGGATTTCTTCCAAACTACTCTTTACCGGGAAATAATTAATTTTACTGGATAAAAATGCCTACCTACCTACCTGAATTTGCTATTAACTCGATCTCTAATTTTCATTGAATATTTTGGTGTTAGCTTCCTCAATTGAAGAAAAGTATTTAGTGCTAGAGGATGATAGTAGTTGATTCAATCAGGGCTCCCCAAAACAAAAAATAATAAAAGTTGATTAGAGCCATTAATTCTGTAATGCCAGTCCATTATTTTCTTCCTTACTATTGCTGAAGTTGTGATCCTAAGAAAACTAGAAAATGAAAGTGAGACGTTAGTATGATCTGATTTCTTTTCTTTTTTTTTTTTTTCTTTTTTTGACCATTTCGTTCTAGTAAAGGGCAAAATAAAATGTGCTTTTTAACAAGGACTTATTAAGGGTTAATGATGAATATGGCACCCACTGTAATTACAACCTAGGATTCGTTAAAGAGAGCCGGCACACGTACAGGAAAATGAAATCACAATCCACAATGGAAAAATCATCCCCTTCTCACGCAGTGCATGCTTCAAGATAGATTTGGCATCATATCATGTAGGAAGTTGCTGTTGTTCACTTTTCTTTCGAATTCGCTCTCTTTTTTCCTTCCTTTTTCTGGTGCTGGTTTGTTAATTACGTCTTTTAATCAATCAAATTACAATTTTCAAACTGCTGACAAGGCTTGAATCTAGCTGGTTTCACATATAATTGCACTCAGAAGATAATGGCCATGTAAACCCCCCACACTTTACGGTTGGAGCAAATGGGAGCAATGATTACACTTTTTCGTGAAATGGCTGAAATGAGTCCCCTTTTGGCAGGTCGAATTCCTTTTTGTCAAATGTTAAGTGGATATTAAAGGCAGATACTATCATAATTACTCACTGATAATGCTTACTGATTAGTTAGAATGACAGCATCAAGTTGACTAAAGTGAAGAATTTTAACTAACTAGCACTAAGCAGCCTTTAACTGCCCTTTAGAATTGATCTAAACTTTTCTGTGCGCCATTTATCATGATTATTACAATGAAGGTCTGTACTTGTTTCCAGTTCCACTCAGTTGGGCTGAAAAGGAAATGATTATTGAAGAATATTTTTCGCCAAAAAAAAAAAAAATTTTCCACTATACATATATAGAGACTGGAGAGTTGCTTTAAAGAATTTTGTTACAGTGGTTCCATGTCTGAATGGTTTTTTCTTTCTAAATGAAAAATTAAATTTCATGGGATCCAAAACGATAGAAACTCTAGTACACATGCATTTTACACTTTTCCTTTAAAGAAAAAAATCTTTTCCTGTTACGACTTTATCCATTGTTCCCTGAATTCGTTGTGTGGGTCTTACTCAAAGCTATTGTTTTATTGACATGCGCTTAAAGAGGTGGGGCTTTGATTTTAGTGGAAGGATTAGTTTAATTGTGGTGGCTTTAGTTATTTTCACTTTTATCTTCGCCTAAACATAGTTCTTCTGCTAGCTTTCTTTGTACTCCTTGCTAATTGATTTTATTGAGTTGGTTACGTGCTTGCTTGATCTGCAATGCAGTGTGCCAGAATTAGCTTTTCTTTTCCTGCGTATGTCTCGGAGAACCAACATTATAAAAAGAAGATAACTTTCCATCTCATATTCCTTTGATCCCTGATGATGATTTTGAGTCTGTATATATATATGTGCCATGTTGTGCCTTCAGTCAATCCTGGATCTTACGAGAAAAAGAAACCCTTTTGTTTGCCGGATGTTGGGGGAGCTTTTGCTTTGAATAAAAGGCTTGTGTGTTTCATCCCCAGATAAATATGCTGTTTTCACGGGCAAATTTTGAAGAGTGCATCCCAAATAAAAAGCACTGCGTCGGAAAGTTGGCTGCTTCTTATTGTCCTGTCCTCATAGCTAGGAGAAGAAACGTTTTTCTTGCTTCAGAATTGAAACCCAGTAATATATAGTTCAAGCAACCAATGACAGAGAACTAAGTTAATCCTTAGTTGGGCTTGTAACCTCAAACTACTTTCAGTGCGTTAAACCGTGATCATCAGATTATGTTGCTGCTAAGGCAATATGATGTTCCGTTTTGTTGTATTCTTTATTGGTGAATCCAATGAGCGGATCAAGGGAAAGAACGACAAAGTTCTAGTTATGCGGGCCAAAATTCACTAATATTTCCTCGTGCAGAAAAGATTTATGATGCATGGCCTGAAGTGAGACCATGGAATACAACTTGTAGATGCCATATACCTTGAGAGTGGCAACTTGTAGAACAAAGGGAGGACAAACACATTGGATTAACCACAGCAATAAGTTGTATTATTGTCTTTTAATTAGGCAACAAAAATGTATTACATGCTCACTTGCATACTTTTGTTGTTTTCCTTTTTTTTAAGGGAATCTAACAGATAATTCTTTTTTTTTTTTAATTTTAAGGTAGATGCATATACTTTGAGAGTGATTTTTTTTTTTAAAAAAACTTTTGGAATGATTTTTAAAATAATTAACCGAATTTGACTTGACATATCAACTTTTACATGTAATGTACCACTTTTTTTTTTTTTTTTTTTTTGGATTTACATACTTTTACCACCCGTTTGGTTCCTGCTAAGGAATCGCAATGACTTTGACTCCTCAATAGTAATGGGTTTGTGTAGGATGATTCCCTTTGACAAAGAATGAAGTATTTGCATTGGATTAAAAATCAACTTTTTTTCTTCTTTTTTCTTTTTGTCTTATCGTTTTCATGCTTTCAGTTCCGTTGTCTGCTCTCACCAACTGCTGGTGATGGATATCTCAACAACCTCCATTGATCAACCTTAAATTTCGAAAGATAATCTCATTATTTTGATCTAATCCACAGTCAACCAAAACAAAAAAAATAATCTGCTGTGAGTCAGGCTTGAATTAGCCCAGCTTCAAATTCCGAAATTAGTGCTAAAGTGCACAATTTAGTCGGTAATGGCTATTGGCAACTTTTGGGTCTTACATAGTGGTAGCTGTATACCTATAGATACCAACCAAGCACCAGATATGGTTTTTGAGAGCTTGAAACCCATTGAATAGTGGTGATTACCCTGTACCAAACGGGCGGTAACAGTTTTTATTCCAAGCATTACAGGAGTAAAGCGAAAAAGGAGCATCATAAGTGGAAAAGAAACCTCAAACCGTATTTAGCTAAGCTGGGACTACTTGGCCCAACCCAATACATCCTGAGCAATCGAAGACTGACTTCTCCAAATTTGGCCCATCCCAAGTACCTCTAGCACGTGCGCCATTAGTGAGCCCGTACAGGGAAGCCAGAAAGTCAGTCACATAGCTGAGGGATATCATCATCACAGAACTAGGGTTTTTCCGCCTTGCTCATATCTGCTGTCTCTCTGTCACACACACACACACACAGAGGTGAGGGATACGAGACGGCGCCATGGGTAAGTTTTGATTCCAAATCATTCTGTTGTATTTCTGTTCCAATTATTCGGAAAACTATTTTATTTGTGTATTTCGCAATTAATTTGATATATCATCTATTTTTTTTGCGAAAATGTTTATGGGAAAACAGCCCGGATCAAGGTTCATGAGCTGAGGCAGAAAAACAAAGCCGAGCTTTTGGCTCAGTTGAAGGATCTAAAAGCCGAATTGGCTCTCCTCCGAGTCGCTAAAGTCACCGGCGGCGCCGCCAACAAGCTTTCCAAGATGTACGCTCTTTTAAGTTTCATCTTCTACTTTTTTTGTTTTTTTTGTTCAACATTTTATTTTATGTAGTGATGAAGTTTAGGTGAGAAGAGAGTATTGAAAAAGATAAATATTGTTAATTTGTTGCAGAAAGGTAGTTAGGTTGTCAATAGCGCAGGTGCTGACGGTGATTTCTCAGAAGCAGAAGGCAGCATTGAGGGAGGTTTACAAGAACAAGAAGTATTTGCCTCTTGACCTCCGCCCTAAGAAGACCAGAGCTATCCGCCGTCGCCTCACCAAACACCAGGTACGCTACTGTTTTCATTCAATTTTTGTCCTTTTTTCTTTCTGAACGTGTACTCATCTGAATCTTTGGTGTTGATTTTCATGGGTTTCTAGATTTTAGTTTTATGTCTAATTGTTGTTTGATTAATCTCTCTGAATGAATCTTTGTGTGATAATTGCCTCAAATTTGAAAAATTTGCATTTTGCGGCTTTGCTCCTGGTAATTTAACAAGGATAGGATATTTTTGCTGAGGATTAGGCAGAATGTCCCTTCTTTTAAGTCCGGGCATGAGGGGCGGGTTTGGCTAAGATGGGATAATGAAAATGTATTAGACCGTAAATGGTGGGATGCAACCAAGGAGGATGTAAGGTAGTGATCCATGGTCTCCTGTGTGTTAGTCTGCAGCAACATCTTGTTAACCATCAGATGCCTTGAATCGGAATGCCATTGAGTTGCATGCATTGCCATCGTTAGTGTTGAGTCCCTTGAGTTGGTCCTGTGCTTTATACTTTGATCTCGTTTATGCCAAACGTCTCCAAGTCTCCAAAAATTGAAATTTATGCGTGAATAGTCATAGGCTGGAAATTGATGGGTTAAAACAGAATGCGACTCATCTGGTGATGTTATGCATTTGCACGGTTGGATTACTGAACCTACTGGCGACCTGAATGCCTCCAGTCTTCATCAACCTTTTGATACTCTTGCTAACCAGTTTTCACTTCATATTTTGGTTTTTCCCCTGATGTAGCATACTGCATCATCATTGTAAAGAGTGTGCATCTCATAACAAAGGTGGAATCAAATGAAATAAATATGCATCATTTTCTCAATCAGTTACTTTTGTTTAGCTGTGGTGAACCTTCACTTTGTCTGTTATGGCATTGAGATGAAACTTTAGTGGTGTCTAGATGAGCCTCCTTCTGTCTCCGCCATGACTTGGAGAAAACATCAGCTGCCATTACTAGCTCGATGTATCTGGGCTGGTTGCTCCATAAAATGAGAAACAAAAATTTGCTTTCTAGTTTCTATACATCACGTGTTCTGGTTGGACAACAAAAGCTGCATACCACTGTTGAATAATATTACATTTGTTCCCCTGTACCTTGGACAATATTCAGCATAATATTACTTTTGGCATTTTGGTGTAACATTTATGTGGTTTCCCAGTTGTAAATATGTAAATTCACCATTTATGGCACTTAAGCGCCAGATGCATTTTCTTTCTTGCTGACTTGATTATATTGGATTTTGATGTACTTCAATCAGTTTGTTAAATCTCCTTGCTTGCTATTTTTCAGGCTTCTTTGAAGACAGAAAGACAGAAGAAGAAAGAGACGTACTTTCCCCTGAGGAAATATGCAATTAAGGTTTAGATCGACCATGTTTGGATTTGATTTTGGTGTTTGAACCTGTCTGAACACGAAGAAAAATCATATTTTGCTTCATTTCTGTTGCTAGCCTAAGGAATATATGGATCGCTGTGAACAAAGCTTTAAGCATGTTGGTAGCCCATTGTTTATTTAGTCACACATTTTCTCATAGTTTTCTTAGTCACATTTTCTCATAGTTTTCTTGGGGGCACGGCTGAAGAGCCATGTTTATGTGGGTGGTGTGGTGATGGGTAAGGAGCCGTTTGGTGATTATGCGGAAGATTGAAATTTCTCTAAATTTATTTCATTTTATTTATTTTCTTTTGTGTGAAAAAAAGTGAGAAATTTCAAAATTCTTTTTAGGGAAAAAAAGGAGAAGAAAAGGTAAGGCGAATGAGTTTGAAAGATCCCAATTTTGATAAAGGAATTAAGAAACCTACAGTAAAGGGTAATCATTTCAATTAACGCATTCCAATAGACATTTAACGAAACAGACGGTGTGGGTATCATTGCATTAGATAGCCATTAATGTGCTTGAAATCCATTTACCAAGCGCCCCGGAAGTGGCATTGGTTTTGCTGTCTCCGTGTGTGTACGGATTGATGCTTATTGTCCACCAGATTCATCTATGGGCCATTGTGCATCTGGTTTTACCGAGCACAGAGGCCTTGTTAGAGTCGTATGTTTACTTGGCCCGGCCTGTAAATGTCCTAAATATGTCATGCTTAAATTCCAATCATGAGACAAAAGAAAGAGATACCCGCAATTAAAATTCGATCTTGCTTAGAAAAGCAGTCAAGAGTCTTAGAGAAAGTGAATTGCATACATGAGAGGAGGATGACACGGTGTCCAAGCAAACGCTAAGCCCAAATTCTGTTCCAAAGCAAGCATAAATTCCAATCTCACCTTACACGGTGCAAAAACCAGAGGCACCTATGTCCACAAAGTACAAAGATTTTTCGCGCCCCAAACTTGGTAAAGTTCTTCAGCTGATCCAGCTATATCGTTGATTTTCCCATATCTAGTCTTGGTCGGCATTCTTCAATACCATTAATATTATTATTATTCATCTTCTAAGTATCCAAATGTTATATGAGCCTGGAAAGGTCGACATTTTTTCTTTTTGTTTGGGGGGGGGGGGGGGGTCCAAGATCAATTCAAACAAAGGCGGTGGTGGGTTAACAAATTTGTTTTCTAAAATGGACGAAATACAATCTGCCCTTTTCTCCGTTCTCTTCTTGAAAAGCAGACACATGTCTCCTCACCAAAGAATGAATTGGTGTGCTTGTTGATTGTTTATTAGACGGCAAATTCTTCCAGCTGCTGACTCCAATTAAAACGGACAACTCATGTCTCCTCAGCAACCGCCTCAATTAAACGAAAACCACAAGTAAATAGCTTCTTTTTTTTTTTTGTTTTTTTTTTCCTGTTTCAAAACACAAGTAAATAATTCGGAAGAGTTGTTGATCTATGAGAATGGTTCTAGTTTCTCTCATCCAGATCCAGCAGGGTTGCCTACTTTTTACTCTCTTTTTCTTTTTTTACGTAATAAACTAAGATAATTATAACACGCTAGTACCTGTGTGATTTTTTTTTTTTTTTTTTTTTTGTCGACTGGGAGTATCCCAGTCATTTCTGACCAGACTAATCCCCCAGGCTGGAAGAGCCGCCCCAAGGATTCCAGCACGTTACGGGGAAGAGTCGAACACTGGACCTTGCTCCTAAAGAGGAGACTACAGGACCGGCCGAGCTAACCCCCGGGGGCTAGTACCTGTGTGATTAAGACTGGTCAAAACATATAGATTTTTTCCATTTCTTTATGGCTTACTCGGCCAAGTTTATACCTGATGACTTGAAAGAATTGGGCGAAATTTAAGTAAAGAATATCTGCATTTGTCGGAAAAAAGACACAAGGATTATGAACACACATGCATATACGTATTTTTCATCCCTAGTCAGTATTGTCTTCTATCATGATACTTGTACTAGTAATTGAACTGAAAATATGACTCATGTTACTAAAATTCTTCGAGAATTTTGCTTTCTTTTTTATCTGAAAAGGGAGGGACGAAACATTAATATTAGTTTTAACTGTTAAAAGGTACTGAAGCTTTTAATGGACATACGTACACAGGACCTTTTCTCTTCTTCTTCTGTAACTCGGTGGTCAACATCATAAAAATAATTCTTTCGCGTTAAATGAATGTAGCTTGAAAATGAAAATAAGAAACGTCCAAGAATCCATTCAAAAAAGGAAGAAAAAATGAACCAAAAATTAAAAAATAAAAAGGAAAGATCCATCCCCCATAAATTTATTAAATTTTCCAATGCGAGATTGTGGGAAGGAAAGATCCATTCCGCGTATAAATAAAAAAAATGATGGCGATACATCGCTCGCTAAACCCTCTTTTCTGGGTTCATAATTACACACTAAACCCTCCTTTGACATGGTGCGAAATTTCCACATCTGTTGCCTTTGCAGACTTTTATCTAATACTCGCCAAATTTCTCCCAAAAGCAGTGCTTGAACAAGAAGATGCAATTAATGCAAGTATACTTATTTTTCTCCTTCCCAAATTCATATGCCTTCTGGGTGTCTTCTGATCAGATGACGTTAATTTTTTGATGCCCCAAAAGAAAAGGGTGGTCCATGCATTAGATTCTCCCAGGCCGGGCGATAGTACGTGCACCGGCTTATAAAGACGTTTGCGGTCTTGGACGCGTTGATTCAATGAAGAAGGCCAAGTACGTACTTTTGTGCTTTTTACTGCTGGCTTTGATCATGAAAGGGGCTTTGATTAGACTCATGCAAGAGGCAAGAAGGCTACTTAGTCAACAATAATATAATTCGGCAGCCATCCATCTGAAAAACAAAAAAAAAAGTAAATAAAATGAGAAGGTTAAACGACGGAGGGAATACGAGAGTTTTAACATTTAGTGCCATCCGAAGCATGTCAAGTATAATAAATGAATAAATAAATAATTCGAAGCTTACTAGATTATAAAAACTTTGACACTTTCGTAGCTGGCATATTGATGCGATCATTTTGACTTATCAAAAGATGTATTCATCTTGGCAACTACGGGAGCGAGGACTCCTAGCCTGTTTTTGCTTCGATCACAAACTCAAAGATATATTCGAACGCGTTTCTTGGACACCAGGTCGGCTTGGCTATGGTACCTGCCATTGTCGTATTATACCACAGAAAATTCAGGCAAAAAGAAAAAAAAGAAAAAAGAAAAAAAGGAAAGAAGTCTTGGACAAGACGAACGAGTCTTGGACGCTGAAAACCATCATGTTAAAATTGTAGTCACAATCAATCATGAGTACGATTTTCTCCATTTCTTACTTGTGGATCAACCTCTGTTTAAGTAATCTACTGTGTTGATTAATTATCCATATAAATTTGGACTAAACAGTAAGCTCCACTGTTTTTTTTTCCCCCTCCACCGGTCTGCAAGTCTCCCCAAGCTCTCTGCTACTTCTGGAAGAAGCAAGCTAGTTATACTAATTACTTGTCAAACTAGTCTTTCAAAAAAATAAAATCTCTCATTAATTATGGGCGGGTTGATCCAAACTGACAACGTTGTTTTCTTCCCTTCTCCTTAAATGAATGCGTATCCAATAAATCTCCTATGCAGAATAAATTGTGCGTATCCAATGAAAATTTTTGTTTCAAAAAAAAAAATTTTATGTACAATAAAAGAATGGTGTACGTACATAGCTAGCGATGATGTTTCTCAGGAACAAACGAAAGCGAAAATGATCACCCAAAAAGCCACATCGCTTGGGGACCTGATAAAACAAGAAAGAAACCGCGTTCACCCAACTCTATATATACATCATCATATGTGTTTCCCCTCCTCTCCTTGGTCATGCAACTTCTTGCTCTCTCTAACTCTTCTTCTGAGTCTCAACTAACCTAGTATTAGTGACCTTCTCAAACTCACAAATCTCTGTTTCCTGGTTCTCTTTGAACAAGAAGATTGCATCAATTTGCACTCGTTTGTACCTCTTGAATACCGTCCACATACAAAGAACCTGAGCTAGATTAAAAAGAAAGAAAGAAATCAGTACAAAGGAAAATGAAGATGAGAAATAAGATTTTCTTGTCTCCATTGATAAGCCCGACATCATCACACAGCTCCTCCCACAGCTCTAAGACTTCCCCACACACTCTCTCCGCAACAATCATGGAGGAAAATGTCGACTGCGCAGAAGTAATCATCAGAAAATGGGACCTCAATGCCACTGATTCCGCTCGTTTATATTCTTCCAACACCCCTTCTCTTTTCGCGCAAGATCACCGCAGTCAAGCCCAGCAGTTCATCAAGTCCGTCAACGACTTGCAATCTGCAATGCACTTCTTCGTCAGTGAGGACCCCGGCTCACCAATGCTCATCCGGGCTCAGAACCTGATGCAAATTGCCATGAAAAGATTAGAGAAGGAATTCTACTCTGTTCTCAAAACCAACATGACCGCTCTCCACCCAGAATCCGTCTCCCTCCGGTCATCCAGTTCGAGGGCCTCCTCCACTTGGTCTGCCTTTTCTGACTTCCAAAATAGAGAAACTTCCGAAGGAGAAGATGATGATGATGAAATTACAACTGATATCGATCAAATTCATATCAAAAGCAACAAAACTGAAAAAGTATACGAAGATGTCATGAGCGACCTCAGAGTTATCGCGAATTGCATGATTAGTTCCGGATACGGAAAAGAATGCACGCATATTTATAATCTTATCCGAAAATCGATAATCGACGAGACTCTGTATTACTTGGGAGTTGAGCAATTGAGCTCCTCGCAACTTCAGAAAATGGCGTGGGATGACATAGAAGTTAAAATAAAGAAGTGGCTGGCTGCCGTCAAGACCGCCGTCAAAACTCTCTTTCACGGCGAAAGAGTTCTCTGCGATCATGTCTTCTGTGCTTCTGAAAAGATCAGAGAGACGTGTTTCACCGAGATTTCCAGAGGTAATGCATTGACGCTGTTCAGCTTTCCCGAAAATGTAGCCAGGTGTAAGAAGATTTTCTCGCCGGAGAAGATGTTCAGGTTTTTGGATATCTACGAGGCTGTTTCCGAGCTCTGGATTGATATTGGAATGATTTTCTCTTTTGATTCGCTCTCTGGAGTTAGAGCTCAAGCGATGACGTCGCTCTTGAAGCTCGGAGAAGCTGTCCGGACGATGCTCTTGCAGTTCGAGTCGGCGATTGAGAAGGACTCCTCGAAGACGGCGGTTCCCGGCGGGGGAGTCCACCCGCTCGCTCGTTATGTCATGAATTACTTGGTTTTCCTCACAGATTATAGCGGTGCGTTGGCTGATATCGTCGCCGATTGGCCTACGTCGGTCCAAACGTCGCTGCCGGAGTCTTACTTGTCCAGTCCGATTTCGGCTAACGACGTCGATGACGACTCTCCAGCGTCGACGATCTCCGTCCGGCTGGCATGGATTATCCTTGTTCTCCTCTGTAAACTGGATGGCAAAGCGGGATGCTACGGGGATCACGTGGCGCTTTCCTATTTGTTCCTGGCGAATAACTTGAACTACGTCGTTTCGAAGGTTAAAACCTCGAATCTGATGCCCTTGATGGGGCCCGATTGGGTGTCAAAGCACGAGTCAAAGGGCAAACAGTACTCAGCAAAATACGAAAGGATGGGTTGGGCAAAGGTGCTGACGTCATTGCCCGATGACCCGACGGTGGAGATTTCTTTACCCGAAATAAAGGATTCTTTCAGAAAATTTAATTCGGGTTTTGAAGAGGCATACCGGGTACAGAGTTCGTGGGTCATACCGGATTCGAAGCTCCGGGACCAGATTAAGTTTTCTCTGTCGGAGAAGATGGTTCCGGGTTATCGGGTATTTTATGAGAACCACAGAGAAGAAGTTGGAGATGAATCAATTGTCAGATTTACCCCCGATGACTTGGAGAATTGCTTGTGTGATTTGTTCCAGGGGAGGAGTGAAGGTATGGGGAGTTCGAGAGCGACGTCGTACCGGGTTTCTTCCGTTTCAACGTCACCGTCATCATCATGGACCGGGCATTGACCATCAAATTAGGGGTTAGTCAGATATCATATTATTGGCCTGCTTATACCCTCAAAAAGCAAAAAAGGAAACAGCAAGGTTTAGTATTGGCCGGCCCACGATGGTAAAGGCCCATTTCATTGTAAAGAAATGTCCAAAACGAAAACTGCTTATAGAATTCTTTTGATTGAGCTCGCATACTATGGGGACATGGAAATAAAAAAACATTTTATTCATGCCGTCTTGCGTCGTTTAGTATTCCTTTTCTGTCTCAACTTAGTTCAATTATTAGAGTTCAACTTCGTGTCAGGTAATTTGATTTATATTATCTTTCAACCCTACGTATGCATTAGCTGAAATTATCAACAAATTTAAAATTATGCCTCTTGCAGAAAGTTGTACTTGAAGGCGGTGCCAACATGTGGAGTCTTAATTGGTGATGTTTTTTTCTCTAAAACCATAAGATGATTTATGCGCATGGAGAACAAGTTTCTTTATTTAAAAAAAATAAATAAAAAGAAGAAAATAAAATAAAAACTCTTACCAAGTCATGTTGAATTTTCTTTTTCCCAAATATTAGGAATTTGCATTTGGGAATCAAAGAGCCCATATTAGCGGTGGAAAATGTCAAATCCGCAGGTAGCCCAATCGTTTTGCGGAAACCTGGTTTGAACTACTACGTGGGCTAGGCTAAAGGACCTCTAGAGTGGGCTGATCCTAGTCGGCTGTTGTCGTTGGTCTAGGTTAGGTGAACAAAGGTACAACACCGATCTCACATGAAACTTGGGAGGAGCAACGGCCCAATTGATGCTTGCATTAAGTTTTTTTTTTTTTTTTTTAAGTTATGCTTACAATTTTCAACTACGACAAACTTTTAACAGAGTCAATTATGACAACGGATCTGAAATTATTTCAGGAATTACTCAGTGGGTGTGTCCACCTCGGCATTATATATATATATTTATATATATATGCATTATTCTGGAATTAAATATGTGGGTTCTACAAGGGGAGTCAACTTGATCAATAAATGTAACAGCAAAGGTAATTCACAGTTTATACATATTTGAATACTATATATGGGTCATCATGAATTCAACAAAGGTATAAATTCAAAATTAAGAAATGTGGATTTAGACTTAATTAATGGGGGTAAGAAAAATGAGCATCTAGTAATGAAGTTACTGTGGGGATTTAGACTTAATTACCGGCTTTTGAAGTTACTGTGGGGATTAGGTTTATTTACGTAAGTTCTTAATTCAGTAAGAAAATGTCAGAAAGATAGTAATGACTGATATAGTAAGTTTTCTGCGTTTTAGATGAAAGCTATTATAGAATTTATAGATCCAAGCGCACACGGTACCAAATTTGTACGTAGCTAATTCTACCATAAGCACCAATTTCTTGTGTGTCTCCTCAACCAACAAGAAGGATCTTTTGCATAATTTGTGTCTGTATGTGTGTGTGTGTGTGTGTGTTTTTTTTTTTTTTTTGTGGGTTTGGGGGGTTGGAGGGGGAAGAACTAAAGTAGTACGTACTCTTAATTGACTTCAAGTGATGGTTGGGGCAAATTAAGGACTAGCTAATAAGTGCTGGCATTTAATTATATATCTACACATTGATAAACGAAGTTGACTTGAAGGTTGCTACTTTATTATTATTATTATTAATTATTATTTTCCAAAAGCGGCAGATGTACTTGAAGGCTGTTACTTTCAATGCTGAAATTTCGCTGGCTAAGGGCTTCACGTCAACGTAAGTTTGATGAGCAATAATTCTTAGCGCTTTCGTTTTCATTTGAATTGTGAATGAAATTACACCTTCGCAGCAAAACATTGTGGGGGAAAAAAATGTCGAAATTTCGTTTTTTTTTTTTTACATTGATAACGAACATAAAAAAAGTAATATTAGTGAAGTAGAGAAATTAAGAAATTAATCATTTGAATTGATAAAAGGGTTTTCGATCATCGAGTAGCATAAGGTTGTTTGAGCCATGTCTGCAATCCAATTGAGTTTCGGCCATTGAATAGCCAACGAAACTGGTTTCCCTCCCGCTGTACTAATAATTAAGCCACAAGGGGCGGCTCCAACTGTGGCCTAGGTTGGACTGCGACCAAAAACAAGTAGTGTGTTTGATTATTATCGTTCAATCTAGTTAGAGATCCTCATAAGTCATCACAATTAATTCATCTGTAAGTGGCAATCTAGTTAGAAGTTAAGGGTGACGCCACATTGTATGTGTTCTCTTTGGATAAGCTAATCAACATCTAATGCTAATCAACTATATATGGCTTTCCAAATTGGTGAATTACTTCAGTCATCCATCAATCACATTATTTTTTATATATATGCTTTGAGATACATTCTGCTGATAAGAGTAGGGGAGGGAGGGGAATAGGGATGCACCCAAGAGGGAGGGATTTTTTTGTCCCTTCTAATCGTACGCGCCCAACTGAGCTCTCAGTTGGTTAAGAAGTGAAGTCAATGCTGATTGTGGCGCGGACGCTATAAATGAAATGCTGACCTTGGAAAACCTAATCCTCTTCATTTCTTCTACATATCATTATGAGACTAATACATCAACTCGTAGCCACTAGGGACCAGCATTAGATTGGGAGTGGTCCACACGCACGGACGTTTGCGTTTGGCTAAGAACTGGCTTCTTGAGCTCCCGTAGGGTGGCTAACCTTGTGTTTTTTCTTTTTCTTTGCTTGGTGCAAAATAGTAGTTGCATACATAAATAAAGTCAGACATCTATTCACTTCTCGGTAGGCATGTCGAATCCTAGCTTGTTGGAGGTATATATGAAAGGAGGGATCTGCAGTCCAGCGTGCAAATAATGATCAGAAATTTCATGTAAGGATATAATGAGTGTGTTTGGATTGTAAGTTATGTGAAATATTTTTACTGTAGCACTTTTTGTGATGTGATGTATGTGAGATAAAAAGGTAATTGAGAAGATAAAAAGGTGTATTGGAAATTGTAATGGTGATGTCAGCAAATATATTTGGCCAAATAATTGGCTGTCCAAACACGCTCAATAATATCAGTACATCTACTTCGGTGGCAGCTTCAATGAGAGTGGCTGTCCTTGGTGAATATTTTTCACAGACTCTCTTGATATCAGGAAATTTCTCCTTCACACATCTGGCTGCAAAATATTGTCACATATCTAACCCTTTTCTGCCTCTTTAGTTTCCATAGGGATAGTGAAATATACCTAGGTAGTTTTTTTTTTTGAGAGGAATACCTTGGTTTTTTCCTAATTCTTGTTCACGCAAATTAATTTCAGGGTTCCTAAGATAAGAGAGCTTTGAGTCAATTTGTCAACAGTGATCTTCAAAATTTTTTGGCTTTATGGCTCCATCGACCTGCCCTTGCCAGTCTTAAAAGTAAGCAAGTGTACACCGACCGTACTGCAACATTATGGTATCTCCATTAAGGTCGTGTACAGAAAAGGAGGATGGCCAATTAATTTCAAGAAATTTGTTATTCTTTTACAACCAAACTTCAAAACGAAATTGATTGAGGAAATGCTGGTAGACCCGTAAGAAATACAACGTACTGTTGAGGTTACAGCTAGAAATTCCTGGGGAACTTGCTTGCAGTTATGGTAAGAAATATCAAGTTCACTGCAAGTATGATCATAAGGCATGGTGGATGTAAGAGACTGCGTCACATAGCAAATTCTTTTCATTTATGGTGATGAAGTTAATTAGGAGACTGCAAAGACATCTAATAGGGGTCTTAATCTCAGATTAGTACATACTTAAGGCATGACTATTGCCCATTTTAATGACAAAAAGATTGTTAGGGAAGTCACGCATCGATCGGGTGTTGTTGGGGGTTGAGAGATAAGGGTGGTTTAAAGCAAAGTCACATGTGTACATGTTGGACGCCTTTTTATTCAAGCGTTTGATCTAAATTTCTCATCAGTAATCCTGAGCTTCTAAACTTCAACACCTCCTCCTCCTCCCCCCCTCTTCTCCTCTCTCTGGTTTTCTCTTTTTCACTTAACCTTAGTTTTCCCATATTTCTCATGGATGTTTACTTCATGTTGTTATACTGTCTTCCTCTCTTTTATTTCTTCCTCTTTCTCGTGAAAATTATTGATCGAATGAGACACCAGTCTTGTTACATATTAGACTATGAATGCTACAAACCAACCGATGATAGAATGCTCAGCACTCGGTTCTGTGGTGAACTCATAAGAAGAAACAAGAACCTCGGCCTCCTCGAGTACAAATTCCTCTTGAAAGCCATTGTTAGCTCCGGCATTGGTGAACAAACATATGCACCAAGAATGGTCTTCCACAATAGAGAAGAGTGCCCTACTCAAGATGATGGGATCGAAGAGATGGAGGAATTTTTCTATGATTGCATTGACAAAGTTTTGAAGAGGAACGGCATTTCGCCGTCCGAGATTGATGTGCTAGTGGTGAATATTTCCATGTTAGCTGCGGTCCCATCTCTATCAGCTAGAATTGTCAACCATTATAAGATGAGGGACAACATCAAGACCTACAATCTCACTGGTATGGGATGCAGTGCAAGTCTGATATCGGTCAACATTGTCCAGAACATATTCAAGACACAAAAGAATTTGTATGCCCTTGTCATAACATCAGAGTCGTTGAGTCCTAATTGGTATCCAGGAAATGACAGATCCATGATACTAGCAAACTGTTTGTTCAGATCAGGCGGTTGTGCGATTCTTTTGACTAATAAGGTGGCTTTGAGGAACAAAGCCATGTTTAAATTGAAATGTCTAGTGAGAACTCATCATGGAGCAAGGGATGAAGCCTATGATTGTTGCATACAGAAGGAGGATGATCAAGGCCGCGTAGGGTTTCACCTCGGCAAGAATTTGCCAAAGGCAGCCACACGTGCTTTCGTCGATAATTTGAAGGAAATAGCACCCAAGATGCTGCCTATCAGAGAGCTTCTACGGTTCACGGTAGTTTCTTTCATCTGGGAGAGGATGAGAAGTAACACCAAAGATGGAAGCAGCAGCAGCAGCAGACCTGTTATTAATTTCAAGACTGGTGTGGACCATTTTTGCATTCACACCGGAGGAAAGGCGGTGATCGATGGGATAGGGCAGAGTCTGAATCTGACCGAGTACGATTTAGAGCCAGCAAGAATGACTCTCCATCGATTTGGGAATACTTCTGCTAGTAGCTTGTGGTATGTTTTGGGGTACATGGAGGCTAAAAAGAGGCTGAAGAAAGGTGATAGAGTTTTTATGATTAGCTTTGGAGCTGGATTTAAGTGTAACAGTTGTTTGTGGGAGGTGGTAAGAGATGTGGGTGGTGGAAATGCATGGGAAGACTGCATTAATAGCTATCCACCTAAAACCCTAACGAACCCTTTCTTGGAGATGTACGGGTGGCTCCAAAATGAGGATCCAGACACCTTTTACGTTCCTGAAGACTTTGTCATCCCATGACTCTTCTTTTGATCATTGTATTGTTAGCACTTCTCAATTATTTTCCTTTTCCTTTCTTAATTTTTTGCATGAATGTCAAACAAAAAGCTTTTACAGTTTTATTTTCATTTCCGGATTCTTTCTCATCAAATAGTACGTAGGAGATGTGGCTCCTTGTATTTGGGCAAGAAGCTTGCTATAATTCTTGCTTCATATTTTCTCGACTTGTATACAGTATATGTGGTACAAATATAGATATATAGCTTCCATTTTCTGCTGGAATGTAGTTCTTGGTATTATTGAAGAGGGAACCAGAGGATCATCATGTCCTTAGAGGCAAATAAAGCGACATGTTACTGATTATGGCTACCCCTTTAATTTGGTCGAATGTCAATTGTTGAGTGTAAATTGAACTGTTGTGGTCATGAACTTGTATCTGTCCAGTGCGGGCAATTAAGACATCGATCTAGAGAACTTTAATATGCCAACTATCCTTCCCGTGTGCCGTGTTACTTGCACTTTGCACGCCCTCATAATAACAAGCTAAGAGTGCCATTTCTATTTTTTCCCTTGTTTGGTAAGCAAATTAATGCCTTGTTTACTTACTTGGACATTGATAAGGGGAAACATCTCCAGAAAACCCATCAAAAAGATCAATATGTGAGTTAGGGACCCAACTCTGGCCTAAAAATTTGAGTTATTAGGTCTTGGGTTCGTTCTTACATATTAACCGCTTTTTCTCTATCTCTCGGATCAATGCGGGACATAACCCTTTACTCATGAACATAACAGATATGTCTTTCCTGAGCTGAAATTTTTTGTTATTCATGATTAATCTCTATTGTTTTCTTTTCTTTTTTTAATAAACTTTCCTGCCTATTAATTTCTTACATTTGCTAGCCAAGTGATAAAATACTTGTGCGCATGCTTCTAATCTTTGGCTAAAATTTAGCTTTCTTTTCCCTTTGGAAAGAATATACACATACATATAATTTTCGAAGCAAAGATCAATGCTCAAAGGCTTGAATTATAGGTTTTGCCAATTGATATATATACAACCATCACAGGTGAGCAAGACATGCAGGAACTCCAGTCTGCAACTTCTTCACATATTAGTATCTAAAAGCCACTTTAACTTAGGTCGCGGGTAATCAAGATTTTGCTCCGTGATTATATGTTTCTTCCATGGACTAGCTAGTGGCTCCAGTTAACACGGCACGGATTACTAGGCCATAGTATGAAGACAAGAAACAGAAAATTAAGGTAAAAGATTTCGAACTAAAAAAAAGTGTAAAAGGGGCTGAAGAACCGTAAAGGTGTAAATTGGCAGAGAATGGTAGGTTTGATCTCATAATGATTTTGTCGCGCTTCTAGCTGTAGGATTAATGTGAAACGTACCCCTCACGTGTCTTCACCACGTGATTTCTCACCAAAGCTAACAATAGAATGTGTCGAGAAAATATGTGTGTCCGGCGAAACATTATTATTATTTGTCTTGTTCATGTGATTTCACTAGTTCAAGATAACTAAAGCTGTGGTATTGTGACTTTCTCAGTTTCTCATAAGACCTATTCTTCTCGGCAGTGGCCCATGCAAACATGCAATGGTCCTCGCCAATTTTCATTGTATTTGGCACTCCACAATTCTCTTCATGTCTCAAAGCTCTAATATTAGAAGTAAAAATGCAATCAAGAAAAGCTAGCTCTTAATATAATTTGCTAAGCAATAAATAATATTGGTTGACAAGATTGAGTTTTTCTTGTAGGAAAAGCAAAATAAATGAGTAAAGCCTAGGTACTTAGGTTCGAATGGATGCAAAGAATGAATGCTAAAGAAATGTTGTACAGAAAATTAAACAAATCCATCTTAAGCAAAAGAAACAAAAGCACAAGGGTTTTTCTTATGAGTGCTTAATGATATTTGCTAATTATATTATACATTTAATCTATTATGTGAACGCACAAGTTGACAATTATTATCCTTCTGTACGTGCATTTGTACAAATTTTCTAATCAATAATTTAACATTTGAACTGTATAGACCGAAGTACGATTACGTGGGTTTTTTTTTTTTCTTCTTTCCCTTTTATGTATTTTGAGCTTGTAAATACACGGAATACTTGTAGGCTGAAATGTGAGGCCATTGAACTTCAATTAATCGTTTGACTTGAGTGACCTGTTATGGATCTCCTTTCACAATCATTCCAACTGCGGAGTTGCAACTGAGGACCACAAAAAAAGACAAGAATCTTCCCATGATTAATGAAATTTGGAATTTTGACAAATTTAATCTGCGGTATTATAGAAGGAATTTTATTCCGAGCATTTTGTTATTTTCTTTTTTTCCATCTACCTTAAGCGCACATTGTTATGGGTTTTTTTGTTTTCATTTTCTTCTATTTCTAACTCAGACGCCAGAGCCAATTAATTTTTTCTTAAAATTAATGGATTTTTTATTGAATGGATTTTTTCGATAAAATCTATGTCAAACTTGTTCTTTAAATGTCTAAATAGTAAATACTCATTCATATCAACATAAGAATATTGAACAATTTCAGCAAATTCACCAAATCAAGAACTGAAATTCTCAAAAAAAAAAAAAAAAAAAGAAAGGTTATAGAACCATGCAAAGCAAACCTAGGCCTCAATAATTTGACAAACCAATAAGCTCCAAGTAGTCTCTCCAACAACTATTCTGATACAGAAGTAGCCAGGAACTAATTAACAGCAGAAGACATGCAGGGCCAGGCTGCAAAGATTTATAAGTTGAACTAAATGCTACTCTCAATAATCAAAAGTTGAACCAAAAACCGAGACCTGGCTGCTCATGCATCTCTTCCCCTAAAAACATTTGTTGTACTAAGTTATGAAGTCTCAGTGGTCCGGTACCATCAAGAGGCACATGTGACATTCAATAGGATTTTTTCCACTTACTCGACCTGGTGTACGTACACCACTCTCCCTCAAGATATGGAGAAGTTCATCTTCTGTGAAGTAAATTTTCTGTATTTGCTTTACGTACTCATCACCGGGAAATAAGAACCGACCATTTGTCCCTTCTTTTTCTTTTTTTTGTTTTGTTGTGGGTGTTTTTGTTGTTGTTGTGGGTGTTTTCGTTGGGGGGGGGGGGGGGTTGCTCAGTGCTGAAAGCAGGCCAAGAAAGGGCACTAGAATGATACTACTCTGCTATAGGACGCATCGTTTTGAGATTGGTAGCTAACAAATGTTTAACTGAACCTGGGAGTACTAGAAAAACATGATTCCAGGCTACAGATCGAAGCTGAACCTTCAGCGTATATTGCCAATCCCCATTCATGACATTCTTGGAGCCCGTTTGGATTGAATTTTTGTAGAAAAATATACTATATACTATAGCGATATTTAATGTATATGAAATATAAAAGCGATTCAAAAATATTTCATAGAAAAAGAAAAATTTTTTGGAGTCGAATGGCATTACAAAAAAGGCCTTAATTTTCTATATCAAGCTGAACAAATCGTGATCACCCATATCGATTTGAATCTAGGAAATTAGCCTACATTAATTGTTTATTAAACTTCAATTGATGAATCCAGCAACCCAAAAAAAAAAAAATATTTACGAATCGACCTTGGAGTAGCTTTTTTTCTCTTTTTTTTTTTTTTGTGTGTGGGAGATTGTATTTGAGTATGGGTAGATGTTCACCATTTTTCAATTGCAGCTGTTTTAATTTGACTCATATTTGGATCGACCGGTCTATTTAAGTATGAGTAGATGTTCACTGTTTTTCAATTGCAACCGTTTTAATTTGACTGATATTTGGGTATCAAATACCCAATCAGCCAAATTGTGCCAAACCATCTTAACAAATGGTGTGACATAATTTGGGCTATTGGGTCTTTTACTTTTGGACTTTCAATTTTGGGTCGATATCAACCCGATCACGATCTCATGTTCTCCAGACATATCGATTCGGCTAAGTAACTTAGCCGTACATTAGTGTATCTCAAATTGGGCCACGAAATGGGCTTGCTTCGTGCAATCATCTATTAGTAAGCTTGCCTAATGCTCCATTTGGGATTAAATTTCCTTTAAAAAAAAAAGAAAAGAAAACCATTCACAAATAGGAAAAGGATTGGCGTTAAATGGACGAAAAGTGCCAGTTATTAAGTCGCCGAGGAGGGAAAACAGAAGACGGTTGGTTAATTGAATTGGACGCCAATTCAGGACATCTTTGGACATTTTTCAGGTCTAACTTACTTTACAAAAAATTAGTCTCAGACAAGAATTTTTTTTGAAAAAAAATTGCATTTTTACACAATACCAATGAAAGCAAATATGGAAATCGGCAATCAAGATCAGCCTGCATTCAAGATTCTGCTCTCTTGTCCCACCGGTCTCTCTTCCTCCCAGGTTTCTTAATGCAAGAATCTAACATATTTTATGATATTATAATTCAATTTTCTGTAATTTTTCAATTTGACTGATTGGTAATTGAACTCTGAACTTGAAGGTGTCAGTTGATTTTGGTCAAGTGTATGATAGAATTCCTCATCCAGATGTCAATTTAGAGAACTCCATTTCTGAGGTCAGACTCTTATTTTTGCCTGTGGAGTTAAATAGTTTTGCATCGTATGTTAGCTGAAGTGTTTTCTTTCTTGAATCATACAAAATACGGCATATTGGTTCAATCAGCTCATATATGTCTGAACGTTGTTTTTTTTTTTTTGTTTTTCTGCTGTTTTGTTAGATATGGGATCAAAGAGTTCAAAAGAATGCTTCATTGTTCAATGGATTAAAGTTCAGGGTATGTCAGCAGTCTTGCTTTCTTCAAAGTCACCAATGAAGAAGCTTTCTATTCTTACTGAAATACTTGTTGTTTTTCATGTAGTATTTCCTCGTTTATGCAGGTTTTATGGCATTGTGATTTATAGTGGGCCTTTTAGTTTAAGATGTCTGAAAACAAACAAGTCTAGCTACTAATGAGAGACTTTGGTGGATCACGTTTTTTGCTAGTTGCAGGGACAATATGAGTTCTTTATGCAGTCTTTTTCTTTGGCTTCACAATTGGATCGTGGAATCTTTTGGTTGATGAATCACAAGACTTGTGCTCTTTATGTTATTTTGAGTTGTTAAGTTTTTTGAGTTTGAATATATAGCATATACTTCTAGTGATATTTTGTGGTAGACTTAACAAATCGCTTAAGATACAAATGTAGAGGAAGCAAATTTGGACAATAATTTTAATACAACCTGAATTAGGAAAACTGTAGAGATGAAGCTCATAAAAAGTCCAGGAAGGTCTGCTTAGGTGATCATAAAATACAAACCATGAATCTGATGCATGTTAAAAACCATAGGACTTCGGCAGTGCTGAGGCAACTCCATTGATGCTTCTGGGTCCACTACAATGTCTCTTTGGCTTACGTCTAGAGTATATATTTTCTGCAAAAGCAATGATTACATGTAAATATTTGTGCATTTACGGCAGTGTAGAGAGAGAAAAAAAATTGAAAGCTTAAGAACAATAGTTGATGTTTTGCCTCGCTTATTTACTTTGCCATGCAATATACTCAGTTCAAATATTAAGTTCCTTACAGTTATATCAAATTGATGACTTTCAGTATGGCGGATACAGTTTTTCTGGTGGGGCTGGTACCGATCAAGAGCCCCATGTTTGCCTTCACCTTGGTTTGACAGATTATAGGTTTTCTCTTTGACGCTCTCCCTCTCTCTTATTTCTGTCTCATATATTTGTACTACCAACTTCTTGGATGTTACAGGCTTATTGATTATAGATCTGAAATTCTGTTACTTTGCTAAAAATTGATACCAGTGACTTTACTTCAATTGGTAGTATGCATCTGTGGGGATGTAATTCACTACTGTCTGTGTATTCCTGTTTCTTACATGAAATCAATGATAACTTTTAAAAAAGGGGTTATGGGAAATTAAATGCAACCCAAAAAGTCATGATATGACATTCATGCTTGAGTTAAAGGTTTTGAGAATCATCATGGAATCTTTGAGGTCTTACAGTATTATATGCCTTTATCATGTCTCTTGCCCTTCCACTTGCCTGTCAAAAGTAACAAAGAAAATGCTGATGGTTCCATGCCACCTGGCTTCTTTTCAGGACATTTGTTGGCACTAATTTGAATCCTTTGTGGGAAAGATTTCTGCTTCCATCTGAAGGTGCTGTCATTATCTTGTCAAAGTTGTGACTGAAGTGCCATCTTGTTTGTTTACCGAATCCTTGAAGAAGCCACTGCAATTGGATTTTCTATCAAAATTTTGGTCACATCAAGATTCCTGGCTCATCCTACTTATGCTTTTGCTGTGGTTAAAGTCTGCCTAGCATTAATAAACATTGGGGTTGGCTAATATTTTCTTCTAAGTATCTGCTCTTTAATACTTTTTAACTTGTTGTTCTGAAACATGTAGAGTATGAGCTGGCATCATGATGACTAGTTGAAGATCTTCTTCATGTTTAGATGGCATGCAGAAATTGTGATCTGGAAGATTGTATTTAAATTATAAAACAGTTGCTTTGGACACTCAGAGGTGGAAGAGGCCTTGCCTGTTCACCTCTAGGACATTACATTTTTTTCATTGCACCACTTGCTATATAGTTGCTTTCAGGATCTGTCCAGTGTTCACAAGTGCCTGATGATGCAAAGATCAACACTTCTTATTTAAGTCTTTAACTTTTTGTCACTGTTTTTGCTGTGAAAATGTGAATTCTCAATGGAAATGGTCTGAGGGCTAAAATACTATAGTCATTCATGTCTAAGAGATGATATTGTTTCAAAATTTTTGCCAACTTGAACTGCTGAAAGCAATGGTGTTGGTCGATATTCTGAATTCTACTATTTCCTTGTATTAACCATCTTATGACTGATGTAATTCTTTTCAGATGATTTTAGGCAATGTCAGCATACTTCCAGCCCTCTCGGTAATGGTGCAGTTATAGAGACATCTGATAAAAAGATAATAGTGCTGCAAAGAAGTAAAAATGTTGGAGAGTTTCCTGGACATTATGTTTTCCCAGGAGGCCATCCAGAGGTATTTACCTGGAAACCTTCAAATTTGTAGAATTGGAAGTAATGAACATCTATGATATGATTAAATATGAATACTTACAAACTCCAGCTTCAACATTTTCATTGGTAACTCATTCTGATTTTTAATACATCTTTAATTATCGACAGCCTGAAGAAATTGGAATATCATCTCATGATAATAGAGATGATAACAGCCATCAGATAATGAAGGAAAAACTTTCTCAGGAAATGTTTGACAGTATCACGCGTGAAGTAGTAGAAGAAATTGGAGTTCCTGCAGATAGCCTAGTAAGTGACTGTTGTTTCCTTTTTATTCTTGAAGGTTTTCTTCCTAATTGTTTGGCTGGTGTAATGTTGGTTTGCCTTTGTTGTCTAATTCCTTCGTGGAAAACAGATTTAGAGAAATTATTGACAAGATATTTGTTGGTATTTTAGTCAGAAGTTCATCTCCTCGTGTTTTTTACTTAACAAATCTCATCTTCAAAAGATTAATGTTCTCTCAATGAAAGTTCAGATATATCCTAAGCCTGGTGACTCTGACCAGTCTAGGCAGCATAATGAAATGGAAACTGAAAACAGAAACTTGTGACATGTGACCAACCATCAGATGACATGGCCCTTTGAGTTTATTATAGGTAAAAATGCCAGTTCAAAGCATGTTTACTTCATTCATATGCAGTATGTGCAAACACTTTTACTCTGTTATCTTAAGGTACCGTTTTTCAGGTCCAGTTTGAAAATAATGATAATGAATGCTTCTTATTGCAATATATGTTTTTCACTTGAGCTTTAAGTTCCATCATGGGTGTTCGGTTCCCTGGGCGTCTATGAAGGGTAAATCTTTTTTCACATGGACCCTTGCTTTGAAAGTACTGGCCTGAGGCCTAGCTCTTGAATTTATAATTCATTCTATACTCTTGGTGTTTTGCATGTATGTAGTGGAAAATGGGGTGTCAAAATTGCATGCCCTGATTGCTTCTTCTTTGCTGAATTTTGTCACCTCCAAAAGTTGTCTTCTGGTTTGTTTAAGATGGTTTACTCTTCGTTCATGCAGACCAAGCCAGCCTTTATTGGTATATCCCGTAGAGTGTTGAATGTCAGACCAACTGCTTTCTTTTTCATGACATGCAGTCTTCAGTCTATGGAAATTCAACAACTGTATCATAGTGCAGCAGATGGCTATGAGTCGACCCAGCTTTATGCTGCATCAATGGTTCGTTTTTCGTAATTGTAACCATGAAGTATTGCTGTTCAATGTTGTCCTACAAAGTTCCAATATTTTTGCAGCCTTGCATACTAATTGTCCAGCAAAAGCTATTTAATCATGTAATTGTATAAGTCCATTGTCCCCACCACAAGATGTGGTTACATCTGTGTTAGTGTCATTATCTTATAACTGCAAATAATAAATATTAAACAGTTCAAACACCTGTAGTCCCCCCTTATGGCAAGTGGCTAGTCCTTGCTAGGAGTTGACCTTGTTTCATATGAAATGCAGTTGCAGGATCTTGGTGAAAATGTCCAGTATTGTCTGGTTTGTTAGCATTCCACAGTTGGTTTTGTTATGCCTTGACAAAACAATCTAAATGGGCTTCAGATGGAACATTTGAGTATGAAGATCTTGTTAAAATTTGGTCATATTGGAAGATTCTTTATGTCTGAGTGTTGATTAGTCACAAGTTGAAGTTCAGGATGCAAACCATTAAAAGCAAAATGGTTTGACAGCACCTAGTCTAATTATTTCTTCTTATTGTTTGTTCTTGTATTTCTAACATTCTTCTGCTTCTTGTTCTTGTTTTGAGGGGGATCACAAAGTTTTGACTTATCTGTTCAATCTACCAGGATGACCTGGAGAGCATGGCCAAAAAAATGCCTGGTTGTCACCAAGGAGGATTTGCACTTTTTAAGTTGATGATAGATGCTGCAAAGGATGCCTAATGGTGATATGCGATTGCTTCTTGATGATTTTTCCTCAGGTTGTTTTGAAATCGAATTGAAAAGGAAATGGTTATTGGTCAGTCTATTATGTTATTATATGCTTCAATTGTCAGACTATCGGTCGTGGCTCGTTGGTTGTACTTTGATAGGTGATGAGAATATAATTATTTGGATCAATTGATTCCGTGACTTGCACTTGATGGTCAAACCTTTTCAAGACGAGCAATATGTAATAATCAATAAACAGGATCCATTTTACACGCAAAGATGCTCTTGTTAGCGTAAAGTTTTGTTTCTTTACTTGGTCCTCTTTTGGTTTTGATTTGAGATTATACCTCTTGGCTATTCATCGTGCTTGGCTGTTTCGAAAACTATTCGTACTTGTTGCATCAGAAGACAATATTTCATTCCCCCCCCCCCCCCCGGGGAAGGGAATGCGGACAGGAAATTCAAGGAGTTTGCGTTCTTGAGGAATGGAAAATCAATTGAATACATGCACGAAATACGCCTCTTTCCCGCGTACGCGTTATATAATGGTGGTTCCTAGTGTTGTTTTTGGGAATTGGTCGTATTTGCACTTTGTTAGCCATGGTCAGTTGTCAGTGCTATTACCCCGTTTTGAGGTTGACAAGGGGCTGTTTGTTAATGGAAATGTGAAAGCCTCTAAAGAGCTTGTGCTGATGGCTGTGCGGTGGAGCCAACCCTGGTTGAGTGTCTTATTACTATTGCTTGAACTTCCTCTTCTCTCCCGAGAATTCAAGCTTGTGCCTTTTGTCTCTAGCTTTGCTCTGGGGTGGGGTTTTGTTTGCCGTCCTTTTGCTTTCCGGTGTATAAGATATACAGCTTTGCGATAATAATTGATGGTGAAAGGGAACCAGGAAATGGGATGTCATCCAACTCAGAAGTCCAACTAAAGAGTCGGTGGAGAGTAGTGGAGTGAAAATGAAATTGGAGCACTCAACTTTTTACATTACATGTTGGTATCAAACGGAGGAACCAAAGTGGAAAAGTCTAAACCTCTTTTTCTTTTTTTTTTTTGGTCGGACGAATGGAAAAGTCTAAACCTTGGTTCGGCTATAAACCGGCCAGTATTGTAGTTGCCTTCGTGTGGACGAGTATCAACGCATAGATGTTATTACACCTGTCAATTGGGTTGAATTGACCTGAGCTCAGCCCGATCGGCTCAAAATGGACCAGTGCATTGAGCCTTATACAGTGTGAGTTGAGTTAAGTCATAAGTGTGGATCAAACTATTTTATTAGAATTAACTGTGAGTTAAACTTGAGTTGCACTGAGTTCACCTCACTTACGGCTCAGTTCGAATAATTTATATATATACACACACACTAGGGTCATATTTGAGAATTAAAAAAATCTATCTAAATCCAAGTAAATAATTGAACTTAGAAGGCTCATTTTATGATATATATTTTTTCAATCTTTAGTTGATAGGTTTACGGATGTTGTGGTAAAACATATTATTTTTTCTCATGAAATTAAAACTTTTTTGGCAAAATATTGTAGAATGACTATGGATTAATGGATTGTTTAGGCTTGCCTGAATTAGGCTCAATGTTTGAATTTTTTTTTTTTTTTTTTTTTTTTTTTTGGGTTTGGCCCAAGCATGGTTTACAAAAATATGAAGCTAGCTGAACAAATTTTGGGTTTTAAAAAAATGATATTTTTATGTGAGGTGAGTTTGAACATGTCAAAACCTTACTTACATGATCTAATTGACAAGTGTAGTTGTTATATTTGTTTCCCATTTTCGTATTTAGTGTCAATCTTTGATATTTATAAAGACCTCCTTGATTTCAGAAATGTGAATTACAAAGTTTTACGATTACTAATAATCTTTTATCCGTTATCATTTTTCTGTCACTCTATTAAATCTTGTCAAATTTTCTATTTCACTACAAATTTAACAAGTAAATATGATGTAGAGACAGGATAAAACCTCATTAAGAATAACTAAAGAGTGATAATCTGAATTAAGTATTACAGATACATTTTGTTTAGACTATTATGATTCGTGTAACACCATGGCAAGTGTTGTCCGAAAAGCAATAATGACTTCCCTTACCCGTTCACTTTAAAAAAAAAAAAAAAGAAAAAAAAAAGTAAAGATAAGAAGGAGCCATAATAATAAACGGAGGGATGTGACTCATCATCATCACTCATCAGACCTGTATTCTACTTCTTTTTGACTGAAAATTTTGCTTCTTTGCAAAGCAGGATCGGCGATCAGTCTCTGACTCCAGAGTCACGACGGAGACTGGCGGCCAAACATGCCGAAATTGCCCACTGCCAAACTGCCAGCGCGAGAAAGCCTCATCCCTTTTGAGTGGTTGAGTCATTGGTCAACATGAAACCTTAGTCAATGCTAATTTTACTGTTATTACTAAACAGAAGTACCTAGTTAGGACGGTTACTACCAGCTTATACTTTTTACACTTTGGAAATGGGGAGCACAAACTCTTCTGCACGTGTGGTGGGCTACTGTGCATAGGTTTTGAAGCCATTGCAGGCAAATTGCATTGCCGGATGTTTATATATTCGCATATATATATATATGCAAGTTTGAGATTCTAATTCAATATATTTACTTATGTTGTGTTTGGATTGTATTTTTCATGAAAAAATTACTGTAGCGATTTGATGTATGTGAGGAAAAAAGGTAATAGAAAAATGTGATTACGGAAAACGATGTAATTTTTCGACGAAAAATCACAATCCAAACAAGGCCTTAGTATTTTGTAATCCACTGACGAAGAATTGCAGGTGCTGATTTCACTGATCAAGGTTGAGGTTGAGGATTTAAAGGTCTTTGGTTCGGATTCTTTTTCCTTTTCTGTTTTTCAAATCCCACTCTCTTTTTTTTTTTTGTTAGGAGAAAAAAAAACTGAAGAAAAAAATGCAGAAAGCATTTCCACAGAGGACCATTTTAAATGTCTCATTATCATATGAAATTTATCTGTTTTTTTTTGGGATGTTATTGTATCAAATTGATGAAACAGCATAAAGGGGTTCTTTCGGTAGTCGCATGCATCCAATCAGCCTTCTTGAAAATAATTGTACTGCATGTGTTGACAACAGACGTATTCAGTAATCGGTATCAAAACAGCCCTCTTAAAATATACGACTATATGGGGACGATTTCCTCACCTTCACTCAAATGTATAGATACCAAGAAGACCCCAAAAAAAAAAAAAAAAATACTATACCTAAGATAATATCAAATTATCTGGTTATGATTGATGGTATCAAATCACTTGAAAAATTCAAGAGCAAAGTCTTCGGACTCTATTCAACCATTATAAGAAGAAAGAACCCCCCAACAAACCCTCATTTTCCACGGACATTAGAGAATAGAAGCAAAGAAGCTCAGAGTCCAATCTCCACTGCGGGACAAAATTTCATTCCAAGGCCAGTTTATCTAAATCAGCGGCATCAAGTTTCTTAGGCAAATCCTCAATCATGTCAAGTGCGCCCCACCCAGTTGGCCTATCATTTCATGCAGCCCCCCTACTTTTGTAATTTGACTGTGACATTGATGTGATGATGTTCACATTGCAGGGTGCACGATACACGATTTTGTGATTTTTAATTTTGAAGGGCAGTTTTGATTTTGTCCTGCTATAAATACAATAATCTTTTGAAATAAATTATTATTCTTGCGTAAAGCCCTTCATTAGAAAGTTACATAAACCGGAATTAAAATGGTGAAACACTTCCCGCGTCTTTTTTATGCTTTTTACGAAAACATTGTCTAATCATCTTTTTATTTTATATGCATCAAATCAAATCGTTATCATAATTTTTTTTTTCTGTATACAAAAACTCGTAAAAATAGCAATCTACCACTTTCAAGAACCCATTGCTTTAACGAGAAAACATCAAATAAAGAAATTTATTCAAAACTACTAATCTGTGTCATATAAAAGAAAAGTTTAACTTGTTCATTTATTTATCTTCGCGGTGAAAGTCTAGGACGCTATTGCCAACAAAAGGCAGGGAAAAAAAAATCTACAACCTAGAGTTCTAATTGCTGGACACAATGAAGGAATGGACACCTGAAATTTAGGGCGGATACAGTTCAGCTGTGTCAAGGCCATAGATTCTGTTAGTTTTGGCAGTTTTAAGGATAATAACTATATATATTCTCGGAAATTGAGATCTTACGAATAATTGGTGATTAAAATGAATTGTTTCTCAGCATTTGTCGGCTCGCATTTGTTTTCATTTCCAAGTAGTAAAGAAAAGCACCTTATAAGCGCGTGATTATGATTTATCAACTACTTATTTGAGATTTACTTAATTATCAGGCAAAACGACAACGCATTTTTAATCCTACCCTACCACTATACGTAGTTAACCGGATGACTGTGACGCAACGTGGCCATGTTTCATGCTTTACTTCATGTTCAACATCAGATCGCAATTTGCCTGCGTGGGACCAGCATTTAGCAGCATGACTTTCGCGACATGACTCCTGGACCCACATCACCCAACAGATAGTCAGCCGATTTTGCAACATGACTTTCTGATGAAAGATAATCAGTGAATTAATGGTACTAATCGCATGTAGATAGATTCCTTGTCACCGAAAATTTAGTACAATTGTAAGTAATTTAACAAAAAAAAAAAAAAAACAAGGTTTGTTTCTTTATACTTCTTAAATCTCATCTTTCTCCCTCTCTATTTCTTGAATCTAATCTTTACCCCGTTAGGAAAAAAAAAATAAAAATTACTTTTTCTATTTGTTAGCATGTACATTCATATGGTAGTTTAGATAGGATTTAGGAGCGTGTAATAAACACCTTTAGAAAAAATTCTTAAAAAATGTAACATCTCAATTACATTAGTATAGTTTGCATTTACATGATAGATATATGTGATTCGCGTTTATTAACGAGTAGAAAAAATCTTTTAAAAATTTGACATTTGAACTACATGTTAATGAGTGCCTGAGCTGCTCGTTAGATAGATAGCGGATAACAAGAACCAAACCAAGACCCAAGTTGATGATAAAATTCTTCAAGTGGGAATCGTAAGTGGTTTTAAGTAATCGATCACATTGACTTTTTAATATGTGCTTAAGTGCGAAGTTGACCTCGTGGTGATTGCAATCAAGCGTAACATGTATTCTAGATGGCATAGTTGAACAATATGAAAATAGATCACATGGAATCTATTACTTCCTTAACTGCTGTTTTTGACTTTTGTGTTAATGGTGGGAGAAATATCTTTTTACGTAGTATCGTTGTATGCTGTAGCTAGCATCGAAGTGGAGATAAACTGATGAAGAAGATAATTTCATTTTCTTTATAACTAAATTCTTCATTTTTCTTCATCAGAATCAGCATCTACTGCGGAATTGCTGCTTGTATAGAAGCATCCAGTTTGAAGTAAAAAAAAGGCAATTAATATGTTTACAAGTGCTCGTGTGAAATATTTAGGCTGCACTTATATATACTGGTAACTTTACTTACCTAAGTTTGGCGGCAATAAAATTCTATATTTCTCAAACGAATGGAATTAATAACTCGTAGACACGGTTTATTAATGTCCTTGCTACAAGCAATTAATTTAGAATGTTTGCAAGGAGAGATTTCTTCTCCAAAATCTTAAACTTCACTAGATTTTTGGAGTTTAATGAGGACATAATAAATCCTTGAGAAACCAACTTTTTGTCCAATTTTAAATGCAATTAAATTGGCAACGAATGAAAGTAAAAGATAAAGAGAAATACATTTTTCTCACAAATTACAAGATCCAAAATGGATGAGTGGCCCCAGGGCATATGGCGCAGCGGTTGAGAGATCGGCCTTGAGTTGCTGGTCTCCCCACTGACCGGGGTTCGATTCGTGCCCGCTGCGCTGCACATTCTAACTCGTCCAAGAAAGCTACATGGAGCTATCGGCTTCCCTCCGGTTTGATGTGCCGGCTCGGGTCCAAAGGGCTCGGATCGGGGCATGTTCCGGGTTACCAAAAAAAAATGGATGAGTGGTAACCAAAGAAATTGATTGAGATTCACGTACTCCAAAAAACTTGCGTGTTTGAATTGCTATCTTTCGCATTTTTTTCTAAAAAAAAAAAAGAAAAAAAAAGGTACTGTAATGATTTCATGTGTGTGAAATACAAAGTTAATTGAGAGATATGTTTATGAAAAATACAAAAAATTTTGGAAGAAAAATGACAATCCAAACAACTTCACTAAATAAAACAAAAAGTAATAAACAAAAGAAAGCGCATCGAAAGACAAAATTGGAATAAATTAGAGCAGTTTCTCAATCTGAAAAAAAGTGGATTTCATGATGCCTACATCTACATGCCTGTTTCTACGCTTTTAATCCAAATGCACCACTGAAGATTGAAGATAAACTTTTAACAGTGATTCTGTGGGGCCTCTACTTCAGTGGACAAGACTTTTTTTTTTTTTTTCAACAGCCTGAATCAGACTTTTGTTGTTTTATAAACCTAATCCCAGAATTAACCTCAAAAGCCGGCAACTCTTGAGGCAATCCCAGGGACTTATATCCCAACCCAAACCCAACCCCAACCCCGATGTGGGACAAATGTACCTATAGGGGGGACCTGCTGCTAAGTGGGATACTACCACCCAATACCCTTTCAACCCTGAGGCAATTTGTCTTTTTTCAACAGCCTGAATCAGACTTTTGTTGTTTTATAAACCTAATCCCAGAATTAACCTCAAAAGCCGGCAACTCTTGAGGCAATCCCAGGGACTTATATCCCAACCCAAACCCAACCCCAACCCAGTGGACAAGACTCGAGGAGTAAAACCACACGGTTAGAGAAAAGTATATGACCAAAGCTTTTTTTTTTTTGGCCCCGGCAAAATTAAAAAACGTTGTCTCATGCTATGCTTGTTCTCTGATCTCAGTTTGTCATCGCCTAAACAAAATGATTTGGAGCTCACCCACACAGTCCTTCCTCGTTTTGATGAATATTCATAATTATAGTTCTCTTATCTTTTATCAAATTTGTCTAAAGAAATTCATTTTCATTCATGCTTCACTATATTTGAAAGATTCGTAGAGATAAACTTGAAGCAAGCAAACAATCTGACAATGAAGCGCAATTTAATCACTAAGATGTTTCAACTATAGTCCGTTCAAGTCATCAAAGACACAAATGAAAACTATTATTGATTCCATTTACAGGAAAAAAGGAAAAAAAAAAGAGCAAGCAAACAATCCTTTTTTTTTTTTTTCTGGCTACCTTCTTGAAATCTGTTCATCCACTTTAAACTATCATCTCAATATGAGAAAAGAATATGAAGAGGAAAATACAAAAAGATATTTGCCAATTTGGCCCTTATGTTTACTTTGTTAACTAATGGGCATGTTCTTAGCAAGACGAAATCAATCCATGCTTTGTTGTCCCAAAACAAAGGGAAAAAAATAGACCCATGATTCACTATAAATAATTGGTTATCTTCATAGAATTTGTAAGTAGGGGATACTCCAACAATTTCACATTTCGGATTGTTTAAGTTAAAGAGTTTTTTTTTTTTTTTTTTTCTGTCGCAACAATAATATTTCTATAACTTAGACCCTGTTTGACAAAGTAAGTTTTTGCCTAGTTTTTATCCTACAATTTTTTTAACAATTTTAACAATAGTAATTTTAAAAAACTCTCCAAAGTTTTTAAAATACACATTTCAAAAATACCAAAAAATTAAAAAAAAAACTCCCTTCTTTCCTTTCTTCTTCTTCCTCCCCCACATCAACTCACCACCACCTCTGGCGCCAATCACCTCTTCCGACACTGGCCATCTCTTTCGGCACCGATAGAGGTTTTTTTTTTCTCTTTTCCCTCTCCCTCTTCTTAATTTATCATATTTTACAAGGAGAAAAAGTCTAAAGAAATTATATAAAATGTGAGCATGTTAAAGACTTGACTACATCAAAAGGTGCTCTGACGTCTCATTTAAATTTTTTTCACTGCAGATAGGTTCAAACCTTCAATCTATAACCCAAACAAGAATTTAATTCCTATTTGTTAGCCACGGAATTTTGGGTTAGTAGTTAGTTAAAGAGTTTCAACTTCTCAAAATTCGACAAGTCCAAAAAAAAAAAAAAATTAAAGAGGCTTGGGGTCAGACATGAGGCTCGCGCTTGAAAAAGAATAAAGTTAAAGAGGAAAAAAATGTTAATAAAAAGCAACCACATTCGTAGTTTCAATCTCCATTCCCACCACTGCGCGTGGTCCACACAACCCCAATCACATTACAAACAACGTTGAAAACGTTAGTACTTCAAATTTACACCCTCTCGTCCGTCCACCACATAATTAGGAGGAGGATGGTGACTTGATACTAATTTAGCTCAGCTGAGCTTTGCAGAACCTCCCATTGGGTCCAGAACCAATTTACCAACGCGTGTGGCTCTGTTATTACCGTTGATTCATTTTGCAGCCACCTCATTTTTGTCCCCAAGCTGCCTTAATTTTTGTTAAGATAATAGCAATTCTGACTCTGAAAACCAAGAATCAGAATTGCTATCATTATAGCAATTCTGCCTGGCTATGATGATTCTTGGTTTATTTTAACAGCATCAACCATTGTGAACTTTGCAAAAAGTACATCCTTTATTTTGTTTTGAGATTTGTATTAAAAAACACTATATTTGCAAAAGTTTGTTGCTTACATGTGCTATTGATGTGCCCCCTCCATCTCCCTCTTCCTTGACATCTACAGCATGTCTCTCCATTTTTTGGCCATCTTCTTTTTTGGGTTGAATATGTAACAAAAGCCAGGGCGTGCCGTGTCTTTAAAAGAATAACAGGTTGTTTTGATTACAGACAGCTCTTCAAATTTATGGCTTCTTCTAGTTTTAATGGATGAGAGCAAAAAGTGGAGCTTTCTTCATGGCCAGGTAAATATCTTGCCTTTTTCTAGTTTTATGTGAATTCAATCTTTCTAGTTGTATTCCATTCGCGAAAGTAAAAGCTTTATAAATAAACAACGTAGAGATTGAAAAGAAAAAGGAACTCACCATATTGATTGGTGGTCTGTGGCTTTTTAGGAAGATTCGTTCATGGCGGTAAAGGTTCTGTTGTTGCATCATGTACGATGATCATTGAATATCAAGTTGTACGAAATAGTAATTCATTGGCTATGTGCAATTTGATTTGAGGATGGAAACGTATTTTTTGAATTTATTTTTCTCTTTCTGTTGCAGGATGTTGATTTCAGGTTGATACTAGATATGGAAGGTGGAGAACTAAAGTTTCTATCTTTGATGATAACAAAGATACATGAATGAACCCTGGCTTTCTCAGTTGCTTGTATTCAATTTTGAGGAAAAATGCGATTGCTGATTTGGGTTTTTGAGGGGAAGAAGAAGAGGTTTTATGAGATTATAGATTAGTGAAGGGCTAAGGAGAGCTAACTTAGGCGGTTGATAAAATGGAGGGAATGGCAGAAAAGGCTGAACAGCCGACCACGACACCCCGGAAAAAGATGACGAAACAATTGACTGGGAAACGCGATGACACTGCATTGCATTCTGCTGCAAGAGCTGGAAATCTTAAAGCAGTATGGGAAATTACCCACCAGTCATCGGAGGAAGAGTTAATAGAATTGTTGTCAAAGCAAAACTCAGCTGGGGAAACGGCATTATATGTTGCCGTGGAATATGGTTATCTAGAGTTAGTGAAGGAGATGATTAAGTACTATGATCTTGCGGCCGCCGGGATCAAAGCAAGGAATGGTTTTGATGCACTACATATAGCCGCCAAACAAGGGGATTTGGGTATGCCTCACTGCTAAAGTTCTTGTCCTATTTTTGTGGTGCACATCTTTTGCAAAATTTAGCTCACTTTTACATGTTTCCAGATATCGTGAAGGTCCTAATGGAGGCTCATTCAGAGCTTTCCATGACAGTTGATACTGCAAACACTACAGCTCTGCATACTGCTGCAACTCAAGGCCACATTGAAGTGGTAAATTATCTATTGGAGCTGGAGAGTAGCCTTGCTGCTATAGCTAGAAGTAATGGGAAGACTGCCTTGCATTCTGCAGCAAGAAATGGGCATGTGCACGTTGTGAAGGCCCTTTTGAGTAAGGAGCCTGGAATTGCTCCACGAAATGATAAGAAGGGACAGACTGCACTTCACATGGCAGTCAAAGGACAAAATCTTGAAGTGGTGGAGGAACTGATTAAAGGAGATCCTTCACTGATAAATATGGTTGATAATAAGGGCAATACTGCGTTGCATATAGCCACAAGGAAAGGGAGGGCACAGGTGAGATAAGCTTTTCTTTCTAGATTAGTCATGAATGGCTTAATTGTTCTGCTGATGTTTTAATGGTTAGACAATTTTAGGTTTTTTTCACCTCGTGGTTTCTCATTGACCATATGCATCTATCTGCTGTGTATTTGATTTCAAGCACAGAAAGTAAGAATTTCAGATGAATGATTGAAATGAAAAAGACGCAAGACTGCTGATGATGAGTATTATAGAACCTAATAACACACTTTCGTTGGCAACCTGAGAGAGAATTTTAAATCATATGCGTTGACATGAAGCCTTGTATCTGGTAGCCAATAATACGTTCCATTGCATCACAATAGTGTTATTCCGTCGGAGCTACTATAAGAGTTATCTACACATTGATTCAGTACGCAATATTATTCAGAAAGATTCACTGGTTGCAGCGATTGATCATAATTCTTATCCTACTTGTGCAGATAGTTCGGATGCTTCTGGCACAGAACGAAACCGACATAACAGCTGTAAATAGGTCTAGTGAAACAGCCCTCGACACTGCAGAGAAAACAGGGCAAGCTGATATTGCATCCATCTTGCAGGAGCATGGTGTTCAGAGCGCCCGGACGCTCAAGCCCCAACCAACAAATCCAGCAAGAGAGTTGAAGCAAACCGTGAGTGACATAAAACATGAAGTGCACTACCAGTTAGAACATACCCGTCAAACCAGGAAACGCGTGCAAGGCATTGCCAAGCGCCTTAACAAGATGCACGCTGAAGGTCTTAACAATGCAATCAATTCCACGACGGTTGTAGCGGTGCTCATTGCTACTGTGGCCTTTGCAGCCATTTTTACCGTCCCTGGCCAATATGTGGACGACCCTAACAATATCCCACCTGGCCAATCGCTTGGGGAAGCTAATATTGCACCCCAAGTCCCCTTCATAATCTTTTTTGTCTTCGACTCAATTGCCCTTTTCATTTCTCTTGCTGTTGTGGTTGTCCAAACCTCAGTGGTCGTTATAGAGAGCAAGGCAAAGAAGCAGATGATGGCTATCATAAACAAGCTTATGTGGTTAGCTTGTGTGCTCATTTCAGTGGCTTTCTTGGCACTGTCATTTGTCGTAGTTGGCCAGCATGAGAGGTGGCTGGCAATTGGAGTGACTATTATAGGAACCACAATTTTGGCTACCACGCTGGGCACGATGTGTTATTGGGTGATTATGCACCGGATAGAGAGCTCAAACAAGAGGAGCATCCGAAAGAACTCTCAGGCCAGCAGATCAAGGTCTTGGTCCATGTCAGTTTTATCAGATTCAGATGTTCTTCATACTGACTTTAAGAAGATGTATGCAATTTAAAGAGTTTCCTACCCCATTCCATATTTTCAACTATGGGCCAACGGATGTCCTCCTTCCAAACGATTGTGCATAGCTGTGACTCAATAACGTTTCCAAAGTTTTGATCATCCCCACAGCTGCTTAGTTGGTAATGAATTACTTGAACCAAAGAGATATTGTAAGCTGAAATATGGCGGAGAATGTTACTATCTATACATTAACTTCTTTGGAAACATTTACACCGACGTTGTTGAGACGCCAACAACTCATCTGCAACACTTTTCAGTCATTGTCAAAATTATGTGCTCTTATCTCCCGCAAAAGGAGACTATATGTATGGTGCTCAACGTCACCCGCATTTCTATCTCATTTTTTGTTAGAAGTTCTAATGCCTTCATTCAACAATCAACCGTACCTAAAGGAAGGTCTCTCTTCAATCTCAAGCAACATGTGAGAACAAGTTTTCAATAATAAAGAAAAAATAGTGAACTTTTTCATAACTACACATTGGCACGTTATGAAAGCTAGCAAAGTTGACTAATAAGTTAATTGATTTCGAACGAACTCCCAATTAACTCAATTGGCATTTTATCTTCCTCGACTAAATTTCAAAATTTTATTTTTGATAGAATGAATTTGTATTTCAAATTTTGGGAAAACATAAATCTTCAACCTTGTTTATTTTATGATTTATGAAATTAATTAAATACTACACGTTGGTAATAAAGTATTACAATGCGCTACAAATCAGATTATTATGAGTTTTAAAGTAATAAAATAATAGTTTTAAACAAAAAAAAATGATAAAAATATCCGACATAGACTTGAAGATTAATTCTCTCTCTTTTTTTTCCAGTCAATAGCCAACAATTTCCTCCTAGTGACGAGAGTTTTGGTGACTAAGAATGACAAACTGACTGATGCCCTTGCATCTGCTACTAACAAATAAATAGCCGACCCGACTCCTCTTCTTCAATAGGGAGTCTCATTAATCTCGTTCCCTCTTCCACCTCTGCGTTTAAATCAAAGCTGATCGATCAGAATTTAGAAGCAGTTATTAAAGGTACATAAAAAACATAATTAAATTTTAGAGTGAAAAGAAAAAAGAGAGAGAAATGGACGAAGAACTGCTGGAATTGCAGAGGCAATTTGAATTCGCGCAGCAAGCAAAATCCAGCATTCGTCTGTCGGAGCGGAACGTCGTCGAATTGGTACAGAAGCTGCAACAGCTCGGAATAATCGACTTCGATCTCCTCCACACCACTTCTGGCAAAGAATACATCACTCCCGTACCTTTTTAATCACCATCTCCTATTAATTTTTTACAGTAAAAAACGTCGTCCAATTTTGTCATGTTTCACTTCTGCTTAATGTTGGAGTTTGTTATTTCTATGTGTATTTATCCTTATGTGCATTGATTGAGTAATTTCATCGATTGTACATCCTTCATTTATGGCAAACTGGTGAATATTTTGTTTATTAGCTATTGATAATTGATTTTAATGATTTACTGAGCCAGAAATCGTCTAATAAGTATGAAAACACTTCGGAGAGTTAGTGGATTATGTTATCATCAAGATTTTGGATTATTTAGTTGTACTATTGTAAATTTTTAAGTGTTTTGGTCACTTTGAATAATATTTGTATTGTGAGTTTTCAATAAAAAAACATCTGCGTGAACATACAATTCAGTAGCTGTTTTTTTTTTCTCTAATCTGAAAGTTCAGTATCACCTTGTGGATACTGCATTTGTGCATGATAAGTATAGACTTTTGTCTGAAGTTAGAGAAACTTTATGGTGTAGTGTGAATGTGTAACGAAATTGTAATGTTATTTACAGGAACAATTGAGAAAAGAAATGGCTGCTGAGATTAGGAAGTTAGGGCGTGTTTCCTTGATTGATTTAGCTGATATCACTGGCGTAGATTTGTATCACGTGGAGACACAAGCAGGGCATATAGTGTCCAATGACTCAACGCTTATGCTAATAAATGGAGAGATCATATCAAATTCGTACTGGGATATTGTTGCTGAGGAAATCAATGAAAGGCTTCAAGAATGCAGTCAAATTGTTTTAGCTGAGATTGCTGCACAGTTGCAAGTTGGATCTGAGCTAGTTGTGTCTGTTTTAGAACCTCGACTTGGGACTTTGGTATCATGACACTTTTCTCATTTTTAGTGTTTCATGCCTGTAATCTAGGATGTGGATTTGAACATTGTTGAATTTTGGGGTTTATATAGGTCAAAGGTAGGCTTGAAGGTGGCCAGTTGTACACTCCAGCATATGTTGCACGTGTGAGTGCAATGGTTCGCGGTGCTGCAAGGGGTATTTTTGTTCCAACAAATTTATCAGCATTATGGAACTCATTGCAAGATTTGCTGCAAGAAACAGATGGAGCTAGTGGTGTGGCTGTTGAAGGCTCCTTTTTCCAGTCACTTTTTAATGGGTTGGTAAAGGAGGGTGAGATTCTTGGTTCACTTCGTGCTGGAGTTCACTGGACACCTTCTGTATGTGACGACACTGTTATTGTGTCCCATGAAAAGTCTCTTAGATATTTTCTCCATTTTGTTTGGCTTCATTGAATGTCTTGAATTTTTGTTTATTGTGGTTGGAATACAGGTCTTTGCTATGGCTCAAAAGGAGTGTGTAGATTCTTTCCTTTCACAGGTATGACCAGTCCTTACCACTGTGTACATACAGATTATTCGGTGATATTTCTTAATTTGTTTGTCCAAAAGAAGTGTTAAATCACAGAGTATACATATACGTCACAATATGATAAAGATGTCTTCTTGTTGAGAAACATTGCAAAAAGTGTCCATATTTTGGCAATATCTTTTTGACATCCTTGCTTAGCCCAAAGCCCGGGGGGGGGGGGGGGAGGGGTAAAGAAGAAACTGTTGGACATCCATTCGGATTTATAAGTGGTAACCTAATTGGGTTACTGTGAGTTTCATCTACAATAGCTAATGGAAGGGTATGTAGATAGAGTTTCCTTAGCATCAAATAGTTGTTTCACCATTTTTGTTGATTATTGTTGGGTGTGAATTATATTGGCCACATGGAAGGTATTCTGAACTCTTTGGGAGTTACAACTATGCTGACTCTTATGAGTTGTTAAAATCCTCCTGCAGAATTCTTACATCAGTTATGAAGCTCTACAGAAACTTGGAATTCCACAACCTGTTCAATATCTTCAGGTACTTATTGCTTCTGCTTGAATATTCATAATCTTCACTTTTAGAACAAATATGAGTTGCAAAATACTGATCTTCAGTAGTATGTGGAGACTTGTTTCCTGTTTAATTAACTTCTGGTTATTCCCTGAACTTCCAGGCCAGATACCCTGAAGGTATACCTCTAGTTACTTTATTTGTGCATCCATCAATAATTGAGATGTTGGATGCTTCTGCTGAGGATGCCATAGAACGTGGTAGCTGGTGAGGGACCAAATTTGGCATGTTCTTTTTCCTTTTAATTCGTATATGTGTTTTCTGTTGTGGGTGGTCCTGAAATTGAAGAGGCTAGTGGTTTTGTTTATCTGCATGAATCCCTCTAGGATGCTTGTAGTTCTTTGCCATTCCTGCTATCTCATGTTTGCTTCTTTCTCTTTGGAGCCTGCATATTCCCCCCAAATATTTAAATTTCATATATGATATAAATATTGCCAAAAGGAATCTCCCTGGAGATATGAGGCTGATATAACTAATTGGACAAATCTATCCCTTCATGCAATTATATAGCATGTTATTTAGATGCATAACTTTTTCACTGGCATTTCAATAAGTTATGTCTAAAATTTTGGGTGGGAATTTTCTGACTAGGGTGTGTAGAATTCTAGGCTGCTTTCTCCACTATTGTCTCTGGGGAACAATTTTACTTGTCTTAATTCACTTAATATTATGATTTTTATTTTCTTTTTTCCTGTGCCTTCTACCCGTTTTGTCTTTCTTATGCTTCTGAAAACTTGGTATATTTTTATTGCATGATGCTCATACATCTCTTGAGTTGTTCGGTAGGCTGTAACTTGTTTGTTACTTTCTAATGTAAATTAATGAGTTTTTGGTAAACAGTTCAGATTTCCTTTCCAATTCCTTATATTGTAGGAGTCCATTTACTTGTTAAACTCAGCTGATGCATGGGCCTCTGACTAGCAAGTTGGTAACTGCGGTGAATTTGAGTCACATTTGAGTAACCATGGGTACACTTCTTGGTTGTATTAAGGAATTTTATTGGAATAGTGGTGGATATCTCATTGGGTAGTGCTGTCATCCGGAGGTCTGATCTTTGCCAGTTGTCAGCCAAATATGAATTCCAGATTGACTAAGAGATTGGTTGGATGAGTGGGAATAAGCTGCCCTAAAAACAATCTGCGCAACTGGGTTCATTGTGTTGTCATCTCCTTTCTTTTTGTCCTTGTTTCATCCTTTATGTTGTGAATAGCCGCAAGTCTTTTTTTCGTTCTTTTTTTTTTTCAATCATTAAGTTGCTACGTGCACATGTGAAAATGGAAGTTCTTACGTAAAGTTTCTCTTAAATTGGATTTGTTTGTTTTGTGGACAATATCAAATTGCCGGAAGTTTTTTGCTGATGAGATGTCATACAGGATGGATTCACTTTCTGTTTTACCAGCATCCTTTGGTTCGCAAGACGCATCCAAGATTCTGTCACTTTGTCCGTCTGTTCAAAAGTCTCTTAAGGTGATGTTTTTGCTAGACAGTCAACGGCTTCTATTCTACTCAGTTGACATGCTGGTTTTCTGATTGGTTTGTGCTGTTTTCCAGTCTAGTAAGGCGATTATTCTGGGAGAATCATACATATTTAGCAATGGATTTGTCAAGGTAGAATCAGTGCATCTCTACTAGTTAATTGTCCAGTGGATCTATTAATAATAGAGGTCTGTTAAATCTTATTCGCATGTGCTGAAGGAGGAATTGTTCATGCTCTTCTGCAGATAGATATAGATGAACAAAACTTTGTGCAGATGTATGTTGCTTGTCTGTCAAATTGCATGAATATCTTTTCCTTTTAGTTGTTGTATAGGAAGGTTTTCAACGGCTGCTCTCTGCAATTAAGATGTTGTAAAGAAAGGTTTTGAACAGCTGCTACCTGCAATTAGATTGCAAAGTCCACAGAGCTTAGGCAGACATGATGCGTTGGATGAGTTCTTTGTTGGTTTTTGTTCCCAGCATTTCCAAAGAAGAAATTGCTTTATCTTACATCCCTTCAGACTTGAAACCATCTTGTGTTGTGTGTTTCCTTCTAGAAGAAAAATGAACAGTGTAGCAAATAGATCTCTTGGTAGTTAAAATGTTAGAAACTTTTGACTGGGATTATCTGAACTTAAGTTGATTTGGTTATGCTTTTACTTGTATATGTCCTCTAAACACCTACTATGAACTTTGACATCAATCTTAGTCACGTCTTATATGGTGGCCTCTGTAATTTCTGTTTGGATTTCTTAGTTCTGCATGTTATTTGTTTGTCAGGATCTGTTTGATCACTTGGAAAAAGGGATAGAAACACTAAACCTTCCTGCTTTTGCTAGCACTGGACAATCTGATAATTTGCATGTCATTAAAGATGCTTCCGTTAGACATGATACACTACCTGAGTCAAATGAAACTGGTACTGGAAAACAAGCTGTGGAGAAAGGATCTAAGAAGAAAAAAGGAAAATTCACCGGGAACACCAAAGTGGAGGCAGCTGAAAGTGATCCCGATTACCATGAATTAGCACCTACCAAGTCTAAGAAAAACCAGAAGAAAGGCAAGGCACCAACTTCTTTGCAATTGTCTGATTCAAAATTAGGGCTGAGAAAAGATGATAGGATGGAGGAAAGCCACAATGCTATTTCAGAAGAATGGCTTATTCCGAAGATCATGGCACTGATTCCTGATCTTGAAGAACAAGGTAAGCAAAATATGATGATAAATTTCAATCATCTGATAGGAGATCTGTATGTTAAACCACTGTGACAATGCTTTTGGTTGAAATATGTAGGCATAGGTGATCCTGAGACCATTCTTGTACCTTTAGCGAGCTATCTGAGACCTATGCTTCTCAATTCATTGAAGGAGAGAAGAAAGGCAGCATTTACACAAAATGCACAGCGCATGAAGCGTGTACTTGATAATTTGCAACACAAGATTGATGAGGTAATATCAGCTGTTGCAAATGTTCCCCATTCTCTTAGTATAATCTTTTTTCATGGGAAAAAATAACTGCATGCTCAAGGAAATCAGCAGTTTCTATGGTATGGTTAAGAAATAATTAGGAGGAACTTTTCCCTTTCTCCTGCCTGATTGAACATTCTGCCAATTTGGAGATGGAATAATTTATATGGGTAGGTAATGTTATATAATTTTACCCATTTTCCTTATAAGCTGTCCTTGATAAATGCATATAACATCATATCTTGAACTTTCTTTTTTCTTGCCTCTGTTTTTCTTTTGAAGTAAGGCCAAATTTTTTCTTGACCATATATAGATGTTTTATTAACTTTATTCATCCTTCTGTAAAATTTTCTTTCTTTACTTCCTAAAATAGAATAAATAATGGGTCTAGTGTGCGGAAGCAAGTAAATGGTCTCGAGGGACAATCTATTTGGTCTGTTCCAGGCCAAAGGCCTAGGAATTTTGTTCTGCCATCTGATGATAAATGCTGTAAACTGATCTCCGACTTATCTTCACCTTTGTCTGCTCTCAGTCATTCTTGAACATACAACTGTATGAGAAGGCACTGGATTTGTTTGAAGATGACCCATCAACTTCAGTACGTTTTTGTGGATTTCTTAGCTTTCCTCTTTAGGTATTGTTGTTGTGTGTTCTTCATATTCTTTTCATTTTGATATGTAGGTTCTTTTACATAAACATTTGCTACGAACCACAGCTACCTCCATGGTGGATACTCTACTACTTGACCTGGTAAAAATATCCATCTATACCTTGACTGACCAAACTAGAGTTTAAAATGTTCATGGGGCTAACTCTGTGGGTTTTACTGCCCAGGACATACACAATAAATTGAGAAATGGAATGGAAGTTGAAGAACCCCAAAAGCCCAAAAAATCTGAACCTGCATCACTTAGTCCTGGAGATAGGGCTGCACTTGTAAATCCTGCAACTCATATATTCTACAATTCTTACTAATGATTCTTTTTGTGTTAAGAAACTTATAAAATGTTTGGATTAAGATTTCAACCTTTAATTTTTTTGTAGGCTAAAAGTTTAGCACGACCCCTTTCAGTCAAGGCACTTGCACTGGTTGAAGCCTTGGAGGCTAAGGTAAGGACTATCCTCTTACTCAGAGGCTACTATAACAACAGAAATCCCCACACCACATCCTCCCCCCCCCCCCCCCCCCCCCCCCCCCCCCCCCCAAAAAAAAAGCCTAACATATTCTACTCTTCTCCCAATATTTGGTTGCTTGCGAACTTCTGATACTTCTGAATTTACACAATTACGTTTCACCATGTACTGCTTATCACTTGGGCTTTGACTGGCTGAATCTCCTAGGTGTTGTTATGATCCATCTTGGCTTCTTCTAGTTTGTCCTTTTCCCCTCATTGTTCATAAAGATTATTTCTCTGAAACACCTCTGATAGAACTATTAATGTGACAGCTTGACTTACTTTTATTGTATGTAACAGAGGGTTGAAACTTTTATGACTGCTCTACGTGCAATTGCAGAAGAAAGGTTAGAAGATGCATTTTGTCTATCATATTAATTGCAGTTATCAGAGTGAAATGGAAAGAACCTAATTTCTCTTGGCGGGTTTTGCAGTGGGTTAATTTTGAAGAAGCTTGATAAGAAACTGGAAAGAAGTCTTCTGCATTCGTATCGTAAGGTATGCCTGGATGCATTTCTTGGTTAAGTAGTGATTGTGTTACTAAAGTTGTCTTCAACTAGGGTATGCACAAATGCGGCATGTGCTGAGAATAGTTTCCTGTTTTCACGATTGGGAATTCGGTTGACTTGAATAGTTGGGCTCTATTTTTGTTATATGCCACTGCTCTAAGGGCAGTTGTGGTGTACTAGGCTCCAGCCGCAAATGGGCTTGGAAAGAGTGAGATACATGCAGTCTTAATCTGGCATGTAGAAATGCTGTTTTCATACTTCAAGCTCGTGCTGCCGGCTATGGAGCCATGGTATCATATCCTATGGCTGATTTTTATTTTCCTTAAAATAATGCACATAATAGCATCTTATGTCACAATAAAATTTGATACTTTCTTTTCTATATACTTACCTGCTATTTAAGAAGCAAGCTCCAAATACTGTGAAGTTGAATTTACATTTCCTGATATCTTTCATTATGGGTTAATTGAGCATGGAGACTTAATTCTTGACAGTACTGTTCTCTTTTCGACTCTAATTTTTTTTCCATGTTGATGACCATATGTATCTGTTAGAATTTGTGACATGACGTTTTATTCTAGGATTTGACGTCTCAAATTTCTGATGAAACTGACCCTATTTCCCTTCTACCAAAAGTTGTTTCTCTCCTTTATGTACAGGTCAGACTTTAGTTTCTTTTATTTATTCATAACTTCAAATCAATCTTAATTTAACTGATGCGTGCTTTGCATCTTTATTTTTCTATCTGTAATTGCTTCTCTAAATCATAGATTCATGGAAGAGCTCTCCAAGCTCCAGGAAGGGCAATTTCAATTGCAGTATCTCGACTGAAGGTACAAGCTTATCTCTAGTTGTCCAAGTATCAAATAGATTCTTTGAGTCGTCGTCGTGCAATTTCACCCTACCCCATAATAATTTATCATTTATTCCAATTTAAGGAATAGATGTGTTGATTGAGAGAAAATGCTTAAGGGGCCTGGTCATGCCACATGTAATGATTCCTTGACCTTGATAAATTAAATTAAGCAAAAGATAAATTCCAATAAGTTTCAATACTATGCTGTCAATTTAGCTTTAGCTTCAGCTTTAGTTCTTGGTTGCGAGAGCTCCACTCCAACCAAGTCTTTTATCTCCACTGCATATGCTCCTGGGAATATACTTGCAATAAGTAAATTCTGGAGTGAGTCATGGTTTCAATTTAGCTTCAATTTAGTTTCAATAAGTAATAGTATGCTTTCAATTTAGCTTTAGCTTCAGCTTTAGTTCTTGGTTGCAAGAACTCCACTCCAACCAAGTCTTTTATCTCCACTGCATATGCTTCTGGGAATATACTTGCAATAAGTAGATTCGGGAGTGAGTCATGGTTTTGACTACGGTTTCAGGTGATTCTATCCTTTCAGCAGTAACTTCTTTGTCTTTCCAAGTAATGCCACTTCATGGCTATTTTGGCAGGATAAATTGGATGATCCAGCATTTAAGGTCTTAGCTGATTACCAAGCTGCAACTGTTGCTCTTTTAGCACTCATGTCTGGGACAACTAGCTCTGTGAGTTTTTTCTTTTTCATTTTCTGGTAATTCACTGGAAATATGAGATCATATTTGCAATATTTTGATGCTTCCATCGTCGTTTTACATTTCCTAACAAATTGGTTTCTGTTGTGTTAAAACAATGGTATTTCTTGCATTTGATTGTGAAAGATTTATATCTGTTAACCCTTTGTAATGATTTAGGAGGAAGATTGTACATCTGATAGAATTTTGAGCAAGAGGGAGCTGCTGGAGAATTTGGTGCCTGCATTGAAAGGTTTAGTGCTGGGTACATCACAACCTCGATTGGTGTAAATCAACATGCTAAAGTTTTCTTCGACATGAATGCTAGCAATCCATTTTCTTTCGTGGTACCTTCTCTCTTTCATTTCTGTTTGTGAATACCAAGGCTTGCTGTTCTATTCTCGCTTGAAAGATTAGTGTCGCAGTTGGTCTTGAGCAACTTTAGCAATGTGGAATTGCCGTCTGTCCAAATTGCACCCTTCATATTTAAACCATTGATTTTGTTTCCCTCCTTTTTACATTACTCTTTGGCACTAGTCAACCTGGAATGACGAAAGAGATATTGGAATGAATGGTACACTGACTTCAGAAAGGTGATAAAAGTTTTTGACAGTTGATGGCATCTTTGGTAATCAACGGTTGAATGAGAGCATTGTGTTTTATCAATCTCGGTCGGCCGAAACACATGAACCATTTTATGTTAGCTCAGGTTAGTAAATCCCAGTAATGAGATTTGAGACCCTAAATAAATTTAATTGTTTATCTTGTTCATCCAGTGTGAAAATAATGTCACCCCCAGCATCAACCGGTAGAAAGATTATAGTGCTATTTAGTGGAAAAATTCGGGGTTTTGACTCCAACGAGAACCAAGTATAGACGATGGGTGATTGAGAGCGCCGCGAGTGTTGTATTCTTTGTCGTTTCTTATTTTCCAATTAGTTTGAAAAAAATAAGCACGAAACTTCAATTGAATTCATGTACTTCTTGTCAAATGCCAACTCGCATGGATCCGAGATTACAATTTTCCATACACCCTCAAGCTCACTATAGAGCAGATGAAATTTGAAGTCATAGAGAGAGCAAACGCATGTAAATTGCAGTCTTTATTCCTTTGGTAGTATGATAATTCGATGCAGCAGAGAGAGCCAGGCAAAAGTTTGACTAGAACTTTCAGTAAACATAATTACTATTTATCCAAAATCAAAATGCATCAAGAAACCTCAATATCAGAGACAAAACATATCTTTCTAAAATCTGAAGCTTGTAAATGAAATGCTTTTCTTTAAAATTTCAGGTAAAGGATACGGAAGTGTTGATACCATAAGGAGACTGGTTCAACAATCCACAGAATGGCCTTACAATAAGTACTAAGGGAGGCTTACCAACTATTCTTCTACAAAGTACAGCAAACAGAAGATTTACACATGAAACTGCACACCATTGTCTACATCACTGTCAATGTTGCGGTAGAGTTGGTCTCTTCTCCAACATTTCATAGTGGAGTACAAAATTATCCTGCATTCAACAGTATGTGTCAGTTTGATACTACATTTGATGTGAAACTATGGTCAAACATGGCAAATAAATTAGAACGATATTCATGGTATCATACCTTGCGAATCGTCTCCCATGTGTTTGGATCAAAGGAAATATAGGATCCTCTCTCGTATGAATTTGTCTTGACAAGAGGCTCCACGTTAGGAGCCCTTGTAAACCATAATCTAAGTTCTTTGTGAAAGAACCAGCCTCGATTATGCCTGCAAGCATGTATAAAGCTACTCTTAGTTTCAAAATACTATCCTTATAACTATAGCTAAAAGACCAATTTAGAAGCTACAATCATTTGAAGAACTTAAAAGGGAAAATACTGTTCAAGGTTAGCACCAAAAGAAAAGTGCAACTACTCTACAGGAATGGCTTTTATAACAAGCAAAACCGTACAATTCGTTGGCCGCATACAACTGAGCTTCATCTTTTGGCATGCTGCACAAAAGAAAGAAAAGCAGGATGCTGTTTTTAGTATACCAAGAACAAAATTGAATCTTAGCATGGGATTTTTTCAAACGCATGACTCATGGAACAGTAATAAAGTCAAAATGAATAAATAATCTATCTACCTGTAGAATGTGTAGAACAATGTATCTAACTGAAATTTTGCAAAGTAAGCTTGCTGCAGACAACAAAAGAAAGATTAGAGCAAACCAAAAGGGACAAAGGCAGAAGCAATCTAGATAACAATCAATTGATGGCTCACAGTTAGTGGGGGAGGTTGTTTTGCATAGTAACACTGTGGCACAGTGAACTCTGGATCTCCTTTGGCAGGTTCATCAGACCATGGAGAACCAAATGTTTTGTGAAGATTTTCAGTAGAGTTCAAATTCAATCCAAGAGTCGTTAGATCAATTCCAAGTGCAAGAGATGTCAAATCAGGATCACTCATTCTTATAACACTTAGTAAACCAAGCAAACCAAATGGGTCAGGAGCAGTTGGTGAGGCTTGCATGGACTTCAGTCCTTGATCCCTGTATGGTTGGCTTACAGAAGACAATTGCTGCAGACGGAACTGCGACTGATTCTGGTGCTGTTGGTATTGCTGGATAAGCTGGTCATAAGATCCTATACCAGAAACTGTATTCTGGGAATTAAGAGGCCGTAATCCTATGCCAGGGTGACCACTTGTCTGAAACCAAAAACAGCCATTAAATGTTAGATAATGCATCCACATATAAAACCACATATGAGTTACTTCTTTCACTGAGAATCTCAAATCCATCATAAAGCAATAATTTTATAATCTTCAACTAACTTCAATAGCTTTTTAAAGTAGACAACGCGCAAGGAACTCTATAAGTTCTGATGTACAAAATTACGAAGTATTAGCCAAACAGGAAACTGGAACTCTAAACTAAAAGAGAGACACATTTTGGTTAAGCAAATAACAGAAAGCTCAAACAGGATACTAATGACAACAGTAATAGAGTAGTTCACTGATGCAGTATAGCAGTATGTCGGCATACCTGCTGGTGATAGTTTGGATGGGACGAGGGAAACATATCTGATCCATGCAAATGGAGTAGATCCTGGTTATTTAAATTTGAAAAGGAGACACCACTGCTACTCACAGAGGGAGTATGTTGCTGCTGTTGTGGACGGTGGGATGAGTATGCGGCCCCTAGGTTGAAACCAGCAGATCTTCCCATCTGGAGGTTGAAACATATGAAATATGAGTACAGGACTGAAGCATTGATTCAAATAGCAAGAGATGCTCAAGTTTTGGCTGCATTTAACTAACAGAAAATTGCTGAGGTTGCATCAGAGAAACAGCATTGTCATGGACTTGTTCTTTCTGCTGTAGATCCATCCCATAATCTGCATTTCCACCTGATAATAAAATGGTTAAACAAATCAGAATCAGAAAGATAAGTAAAAGATTTGGAGATGTAACTAGATAGACTTTTACTGCAAGCATCAAGTTCTGGACTAGGGGGAATTATGGCCCATGGCTTTACCTAACGCACTTAAGACCTTGACTAGCCCCCAAAGACCTCCCATGTGAAGCCCAAACAAGAGAGAGAGAGAGAGAGAGAGGAAACTCAGACAGCGAAGTGAAATCTATTTGCAGTAGCTAAATTTGAAAAAAGCAGTTTCCAGCACCTACCATTTCAAATGTGCAATGTGCTCCATTGGCAAAGGCAAATTAATAGATCATTGTTGGGCTTGGGTTTTATCCTAAAAGGTTGGTCGGATAAAACCCAAGCCCAACAAATAAACGGTTGGTGGGATAAAATTCAAGCCCAACAACCATCACATAAAACAACATGTAACATTAAGTATGCTTGAAAAAAAAAACATTTAAGTATGCTCAAGGTTCACCCTTGAGTACAGGGTCAACATGCAAGCAAACAGGCCAAAGCAATTACAACTTGAATGAAATGTTGTCTTACTCTAGACTCTCTATTCTGTTAAGACTCTTTCAGAAAAACAATAAAAAAGAAAAAAAAACCTCAAAACTGTTAGCCAGAAAAGACAGAGACATAACACCAAGTGAACTGCAGGAGAGGAGAAGCACTCAAATGGAGCACTAGTTAATTAAAGCAGCATGCTGGCAACATATCGTTGGAGTTACTCCAAAGATATTGTTTATTGTAGTCAAGAATTCTCTTTATCTTACATATTTACTCAAGCAAAGCAGTAAAATATGAGCATGATGACAAGTAAAACCCACCTGGTTGCATGTTTAACTGACATTATCGTATTAAATGTTAAAAGAGTAAGCACCTTTAAATCCTGGTAAAGCAGGAAAGTCTTCATTTTGAATGCTGAACTCCTGATTTTGTTGAACTATAGGACTAAGACCTTGTTTGCGCAACGATCCTGAAAGGTGTTAAGCTTACTTATATGTTGAGTAGTGCTGAATAAGTATCTCAAGAAATTATTGAACCAAAGATTAGGAAATTTAACTACCCAATTGTCCCTGAGGCCCTCCAGCAGAACTAGGGCGGCTGGACAGTTGAGGGAAATCATTAATGTCAAATGGAGAACCATCATTCGAATTTACATCATTCAACATCCCCATTGAATTTAGATTATTCACCGCTTGTACATGGTTTTGAGAAAGTGGGCCACCAGCAGAAGGGTAGGAATTTCCTAGCATAGAAATGACCTGTGGAGAAGCTGAATCCACAAACTGTCAACATAAAATTACACAATATTCATGCATTTGACCTATTATTTGCTCTTTGCCAAGACAATGGTAATTTAATACCAAAATCAAATTCCAAAAACAGTAATCAATCAGATGAGTATCTAACAGCACCACAAAAGTAAGGAGTAATTGCATGATGGCTAGACTTTTTTTTGGGGGGGGGGTGGGTGGTTGGTGCGGGGAGGAGAATTACCAAAAGTCTGAATGATTTTCTGGGGAGGAAATGTTTGAAGCTCAAAAAATCTAACCAAAATATTTCCTTCTCTACTTTCTTGTAACTTGAAATATCACAGGTGGCAAACATGGGGTGACCAATGTTCAAGGAACCTTAATTCTTTAAAAGAAAATTCAATTGCATGAACTTGTCCTTGCATTTACAGAGATCCACCAAACTACTAACAGAGAGAAAAAAGATTGCCTGATGTATACTCTCCAAGCATAAAAACTGTTCACAACTAATTTACGCTGTTAAAGCTTATCTATGAAGAGCATTCCCTAATTCTCTGAGGATGAATCAACTACTAAGTTTGAGTAGAATCATCAACTTCTTGCCCCTAAAAGTAGCATAACTACAATGTTGAATATAAGATTTACAAAAAAGCATGATACGGACTCCCAGAAATCAGAAAAAGGAAAATCAAGCCAAAATCCAGAAACTGAATGACAGACAAACAAAAGGTGGCCAACGCTTGCTTAATTAAATCACACTTAAGATAATAGAGGAGATACAAACACAAGAAGGAAATATCATATCAAGGTCGTTACCTTGTTGGAGAACACCACTCATTAGCCTATTTGGTCCCTGGACATTTAGATTTCCAGAACCGCTGTTGGCAGTCAAATTCAGGCGAGAAGCAAGACCAGGCATAGACAATCCTCCACCAGAACTCATACTCCGTCCAATGTTGCCCCCACCAACAATGTTACCCACAGAGCTTGTAATTCGTGGCCCAGCATTTCCTAATAATGGAGACACCCCCAATCCGGGGACAGCATTACGATTACCAATAGCTGCAGAAGTTGGGAGAATCCCTGGAATAGAACCACCAACACCATTTGTGCTACTACTGTATCCAGGACTTCCAATGACACTCATGCCACCCCTATTTGTCATCCCTGAATGGCCATGAGAACTGCCATGAGATATCTGGAAGGGGATGAAAGGAACATGAGTCAATACCTAAATTAAATGACTACAAAGTCAATGTGTGCACAATTTAAAATCTTTCTGAGGAAAATATTTATCATATTTCTTCTACCATTTCAACAAAAAATTCAAGTGTGTGTCCCAATAACAGTGACCAGTCAACAGATTAGACCCACATCCAGTTAACAGACTCCATATCCTAACCTGACCCAAAACTTTGACAATACTCAAACGAAAGATCTGTATCCAGATCCATCAGACCCAATCAGATTCAGATTCAGGTCAAGCTTTTGATCTTCATATGAAACATATGTATTTATATTTATTAGAACAACTTTTTAAGGTGTCAGCAGAGCACTAATTGCTCGGTTTTAGAAAAAAAGAATCTGGATCTATGTACTAAAAGGATCAAAATAGAATGATAGAACTCCGATCGACATAACCAATGAACAAAATGGATGTCCATGTAGATATAGATCTGACAACAGCTCAGATCCATAAAACAGGCCTAGACAAGAAATACTAATCTGCCATGCAACTAGAGAGACAGTAACCTGTGAGAGAGCAACCGGAATGTTGTTTGATGTGAAACGTCCGCTAGTGAGGTTACCAGCAGATTGCTGAACCCCGCTTGATGGCACATTACTCATTGTTGTGTTTCTTGAACCAAGTGTGCCAGGAATGTTGGGAACATTAAAACTTCCATGCATATTATGCAGTCCCTGAATACCTCCTATAAGAAAAGAAGTTTTCAAATAAAGAGGATAGGAAAAAAAAATCAATTTTACAATCAAGCAAAGTACTAACCTGTATGATGAAAAACAGGGGAGGCTGCACCGGATTGAGCAGAGAAAGACGTTGTAAACGACCGCCCAGAGCTGTCAGGAATATTTGATGCTGACCCGTTCAACGATGACTGTAGGAAAGCATTATTATTTAGAGAACTTGCAAAGGAAAGAGCCACGTCAAAAGACTCAAAAACACATGTTGCCTGTCAGCTGTCATTTGTGACACGTAATTGAGAAATTATAATAAATGAGTTACCGAAGGAGAATGCAACAGCACTTTCATCTCTTACAGAAAAAAAGATACTCAGCAATGTGTAGAAAAATTTTAAACCATTCAGGTTTTGAATGGTTTAAAAATTGTTGTGACTTGATAGTGATGGCAGTCTAAACTAGTTTATTTAGGACTTGTAATACTTGCGCTCCCTAAAAGTGTTTACGAATGTCGTGTAAAGTAACACTCAGACTGCTCCCCAAAGAAAAAAAGTACACTCAGACTTGCAGGCACCAAGTCTGATGCTTTAAAACATATAAACTCATATGTCTATTCTTAGTCAACTGCAAAGGCAAATAGATCTGCTTTTGCATTCAAAAGATTAGGGTAAAAGGTTCGCAAAATTGTAAAGTTCATATCAGAGATACACTTCTACCTAGGGCTGCAAACGAGCCGACCCCAGTCGAGCTTTAACCTTATCGAGTCGAGCCTTGACTTAATTTCATCGAACTCGAACTCGAACTCGAGCTCGAGCTCGACGAGCTGACAATTTTTAAGCTCGAGCTCGAAAAAAATAAAAATAATTATTTTATTTTTTAAAAAATTAATAAAATAATATTTTTTCTTAATAAATAATAAAATATTAAGGATATTTATGTAATTTTACTATTAAAATAAAAATAAAAAATATATTTATATTTATATATATATTCGAGCTCGAGCTCGAGCGGCTCGATTCGTTTGCACCCCTACTCCTACCATTAATTTTTTTTTATTTCAAATTCCTTTCACAGAAAAACAAGTCAAAAGAAGTCCTGAAGTTCTGAATTCATTAGCAAATCAAGTTATTTCAAAATCAAAGGACCAATATATCTCATGTTCAAGTCATTAACAATCCAGTTTATTTAAAGACAACTTTTGGTCAACTCAAGACATTCATATTTAGCTAAATTTTAGGAATATATGGAAGGCTGAAAAAATGCCTAATGCTTCAACAGAAGGTCTCTAAATAACTATGTGCTCTTCTAGAGAGAGAACTACAGTTATGCAACAGCTATATGGCTAACAGATATTGGTATTGCGCAAATAGAAGTTTCCATTAGGAGGAGCAATACATTAAGTAACCCTGACATTGCAGAAATGTCAAAGAGTCATGCGTGAAATTTTTCTTTGCCGAACAGCAGCTTTGCCTTTCCTTTTCTTCGCAAGATTTTGACAGAAAAATTGGATGCCTTTCCAAATTGTAGTTACCTAAAATTAAAAAAGTACAAAATGATTGAAACAGTAGTTTAAAAAAAAAAAAAAAAACTCTGCAACAGTTAACGTATAAAGCGCCAAACAAGGACAGCCAAAAAAGTACATCAAGTATGTCAGCTATTTGAGCTAAATCCACAAATAACAGAACCATCTTCGAAAGGCAAACAAGGAAAGGAAGAGATGATATAACTGAAGTATGGAGCCACAACTACAAAATGAAAGAAATTGAGATACTGGACAACTTTTTTTCCTAGCGTAAAATCCTCTCTTCCCGTGACTGAGACTCAAACTCTAGATGACATCAGCAATTGTGTAGCCTACATGTCAAGACATTTTCTTCCAGACATTTTTCTTCTTTTCTCAGGAATAGAAAAGGTTTAGCAGTAATCCTGTAGTCCATTCAATCTTTCTCGAAATAAAAAGGATTACAAGTAATATACTGCCCATTCAACTATGACTTGTCTAGGCTACTAAGTTAAGAGTTAAGACCTCAAAATGGCGCATATACCTTAAAATAAATTCAAATTTACAGCAAGCCAGCTCAAACCTTGATCAAGTATTAACATAAATACAATAAGTAAAGTACAAAATTACACTCACTACTAGTTCACTGATTATCAAAAAGAGTAAAGCCACATCAATCAATTCAACTCCACCCTCCCTGCTCCTCCAACCCATAGTAAAAATGGAAAAAAGGAATGGACGATCCAACATACAGAAATTAGTAAGAAAAAAACAAAATAAGTCTTCAATTTGTATTAATGCTACTACTAAGACAGTAAAAACCAGTAACTTAAAGCCCGATATACTACTCCATACCTTATCATCTCAATTCCTTACATTTGACCTCACAGAAAAAAATAATAATAATAATAATAGTGCTCAGAATTTGAAGCTCAAAATATACCTTAAAAAAAAGGCAAAAAAAGGATAAAGAGAGAGGAGTAACCGTTACCGCTAACAAACTGAGGGGCGAAGGAACAGATCCGTGTAGTATAAAAAGTAAGACGGAAAAATAAGAGAAATATAAAAAGAGGAGAGAGAAGAATCGGAAGAAGAAGAGGAAGAGGACGACGGGGAGGTCCGAAGATGGATGATGGGCGGATGGGGCGATAACTCGCTTTAATAGGCTTGCTTTTTTGAATCAGACCCAAAGAAGCCGAAGCCCAATCAAAGCACAAACTGGCCAACGGTAACAAACAAAAAAGCCCAAAACAAATGGCATACAATGGATACATGGGCCTGGCTAGTTCTTAATATCTTTTTTTTTCGATGACGAATTTAAGTAAGCTTAAATGTTTTTATTGTAAACTTGATATTTACAGATGAAGGAATGGCAAAAATTTTTGCTCGGACTCAAATTTTATTAATTTTTGAATCAATTAATCATACCAACCAAGCAGTTGTATTTCTTTTCACTCGTGTTATGCTGCTGTTTGAAGCCCAACATTTTCTAGAGTGCTTATTATAATTCAATTGTTGCGTGCAAAATGCATGACCTATCTTATTTAGCATATTAAATAGTAATGATATTTTCTTTCCGTCAGTAATACTTGAATTGAAATCCATAAAAAATTTCCCATAATATTTTAGAACATTTTGCTTTACACTTGGCATCTCATTTGTTACTATTTTGTATGTAATTAATTACTTTTTAATAATAATTAACAGAACAAGGTGGTAATAATTAATCACAAAAGATTATAGTGTTTATTCCAAATTAAACCTAGATATCACTTTATAGGGATAAAAAAGCGTCGACCTTTTTTAGTTTAAGCACGTTCATGATCTTCATATCAAATTAATATACGGGACATACAAAAATCTAGGCCCTAATATCTTCATTCTATTAGAGATTTGGAAGTTGACCTTTCTACTTGCCCTCTGGGTTCCCCTATATTTTCTATCCTAGTCATGCCACAATAACACGTTAATGCAGGTCATGCTATAGCTACTGCTTGATGCTAAAAGGAGAGCTGGCTAATTTAATAGTAGTGATTGGAAGTATTGTATGCTGCTGATCACCATTTTCTAGTATGTTTTATTCTTTGTTTTAAAGTGGAACTCAAACGTCAATGGCAGTTAGAATCTGAAAGTTCCTGGTTCCGAGCTGAATGCTTTCCCATGCAAGATGCAGAGAAAGAAAGCCCATCTGCAAGAATTCCTTGAGATAATCAGAGAGATCAATGTCAAGTTTCGAGAGAGCCTCGCCAAGCTTTGATATCATTATAATAATTCAAGAACGCTTCCAACTTCTTCTTTATAGTACTAATTAATGTTTTTCTTTTTTAATTAATGCTCTTTAGATATCGGGGGATATAAACATAATAATGATGTCTGATGAATATTCTATTAAAAATTTCTAATTGCAGCAATCTAAAGAGAGGATATTTTTGACATTTTATTGTTTCTGCGAGCCAAGCTTACACCTTATTAATGGTGCTTCCGCAAGCCGAGCTTACACCTTATTAATGGCAAAGGGGTGATTGTAATATGACAATATCTCAGGGAATTATTCTATAATTCTAGTTGATCGGTCATTGCCTTTTTCTGTGCGGTCTATTCCAGTTGAGGGTTTGGTTGCTGCTGGTTTTTCTTTGAGTTCTATTATGGAAGAATCTACTCTAGATGAGGGCTTGGAATTGGAGTGATGATGGTTCTTCGTCCGATTCTCCCACAGAAGAATCGATACCAGTTGACAGTTCGGTCGCTGCAGATGCTTCTTCCGGTTATTCTGCTGCAGAAGTAGTGCTTTTCTGGGAGAAGAATAATGAAGATTTGTCGTACCGTGCAGGTTTCATTTACGTAAAAGACGATCGAGTTCTTTTTTTCTGGGCTACGGGTACGTGATAAATCCCGATGCAGATCTCCCTTGCTAGCTGATTGGAGCACAAAAACTATGTCCTTCGATTTACCCAGAAAGGGCAAGGGCGAGTTGACCAAGTTACACCTAAAGCCCATGCGAAAACCTTTCGCATATATTCTAGCGGAAATTGGTGGCTGTAGTGGGGCCCAGGCGCACATCGGCCCGGGTCACGAACACGTCAGTCCGGCCCACGAGCTCGGACCGGAGGTGCTGGGCCATGGATTCAGGTCGGCCCGCTGGTCCGTGCTGGCGCCGCCTCTCAGGCACATGGGCCTGATGGGCTGCGAGGTCCACATCTTTAGGTCTGTGTCATGGAGCCCTAGGAGCCATTCACTCCAATAAGGACTCCTTGTCCTACCAGGAAGCTACTACCTGAGCCTCTATAAATACTACACGAAAGAGAAGCACAAGGTACGCTATTCACAACACAATCTCTACTCTTCTGCCCGGAAACTTGTTCTGACTTGATCGTCGGAGTTGTTCCAGGGGACCTATCCCCGCAGTTCGCTTACGTGCAGGTCGGGCGCTTAATCAGATCGTTCCGCGAGCCCCAGCTCAGCTCGGATCTTCACTTCGGCAGTCGCATCAATTGGCGCCGTCTGTGGGAACAGATTTCTCTCTTCTTTCGCGAACAACATGCCGAAGACTAGATCCCAGAGGAATGTGGATGGCTCTGAAGGGAATGGTCAGGGTGACCCTCAGCGCGCCCACCAGGATACCGTCGTAGGAAATGAAAGGATCGAGCTCTCGCAGATCTCACCGGAACAGCTGGTGCAGTCAGTAGCCGCAAACCTGCCTACTTTTGAGGCTATTGTGACGTACTTGAAGGGACAATCCGGAGGCCCTCCCAGTCCGGAGCGTCGGACGCGGAAAGTAGGCGGAGCAGGGAGCTCGGAATCCCGATCTGGAAGCCCTAGCCCTCGGTCGAAGAAGGCTCGGAAGGAGCTCACCCGCGAGCAGGTTCATGTTCCGGAACCCTCTCACAGGAACTCCCGAACTAGCCACCTGGAGCCCGTCCTGAGGCCTTCCCGGGTGGAGGTTCCTCCCAGGAAGGAGGAATACCTGATCCAGGACGAACTGGACCTCCTGCTGGATCCAGAGGCGGATAGGTATACTGCCTCTCCCTTCGTGCCGGATATCGAGGATTATCCTCTGCCTGCCAAGTTCAAAATACCGTCCATGAAGTCCTACGACGCGACCACAGATCCGGAGGATCACTTGTTTGCATTCCTGACTCAGATGCGCCTCCAGACAGCTGCTGATGCGGTCAGGTGCAAGACCTTTCCGATGTTCCTGGAAGGAAAAGCCAGACAGTGGTTTCAAGGTTTGCCTCCCAGATCAGTTCGGTCGTTTAGCCAGCTCGCGCGGCTGTTCGCCGCCCAGTTTGTCTCCTCGCGCGCCTATTCCAAAATCACGGCTCATCTGATGACTGTTCATCAGGGTCCCGAGGAGTCATTGCGCGAGTATATGGTACGCTTCAACAATGAATCCCTTCAGGTACGTGACCGAGATGACAAGGTTGTAATGGCTGCCTTTGTCAATGGATTACGCAAGCAGAAGTTGTATACGGAGTTTGTGGAAAGACCTCCTCAGTCCGTCAGGGAGATGTTAGATCGGGCTCATGAGAAGGCGAATGCCGAGGAGGCCAATCGGTTGAAGGGCGCTCAGGAGAGATTGCGGGATGACAAGCGACGGAAGGGCGCCGACCTGGGGGAGTCCCGACCAGTCCAGGGGCGGAAGAATGTACCCGAGCGCTCGCCTCAGGGTCGACCATGGGAGAAAGAGAAAGCTTGGACTTCGCTCATAGCGCCCAGAGCTCGGGTCCTCGCCGTAATGGAACAAAAAGGGCTCTCCCGCCCTCCTCGGCCGCTGGGTGGAGACAAAAACCAGCGCGACCAGGGCTTGTACTGTGCTTACCACAGGGACGTCGGGCACGATACTGAGGACTGCCGACACCTCAAAAAGGAGATCGAGAAGCTGATACGGAGGGGTCACCTCGGGCAGTTCGTCCGGGACGGGCGAACGGATCAGAAGCCAGGAGGGTTCAAGCGAGATCGGACGACCAGTTCGCACGACCGACCTCGAGGTCCCCGTGATCGGACTCCGGAGCAGGGGGTTCAGAACCTAGCTGGAGTAATCAACACTATTGCAGGGGGACCTGCTGGAGGAGATAGCCACACGGCTAGACGAAACAACCGACCTCCCCCTAGCGGGGAAAGCTCGAGCAAACGTTTGAAGATGTACGAGGAAATCATCTATGGGCCAGAGGACGCGGTACCCTTAGCCTCTAATAACCATGAAGCAATCGTGGTAGAAGTTATCACGTGCAACTACAAGGTAAAGAAGGTGTACATCGACAATGGGAGTGCCATCGATGTACTGTATTACAAAACCTTCAAGGAATTGCAGCTGGAAGACAAGCAGCTCATCCCAGTTCGGACTCCCTTGATAGGTTTTGCAGGTCCGCCGGTTAGACCAGAGGGGATGATAACCCTTATGGTCACGGTAGGGGAGTCACCGAAGTGCCGAACTGTCCCGGTGAATTTCGCGGTAGTAAAGGAGCCGTCTTCCTACAATATGATACTAGGGCGACCAACCCTCAACGCTCTCCGAGCTGTCTGCTCGACCCTACACCTTAGCATGAAGTTCCCGACGCCTGGTGGGGTGGCCGAGGTGCTGGGGGACCCGGAGGTAGCTCGGGCCTGTTACATCGCAACCCTCAAAGGTAAGGAGAAGCTGGTGGCCCAAACAACCTGTCTGGAGCCCTGGGAGCCTGCTGAAAAGGAGGAAAGGTTGGAGACGGATGAGAGTCTGGTCGAATTGCCGATCTGTCCTGAGTGACCTGATCGCGTGGTAAAAACCGGAGCTGGCCTGAGCGAGCTGACACGGAGAGCTCTGGAGTCCCTGCTGGAGGAGTATGCCGAGATCTTTGCGTGGAGTGCGGATGATATGCCCGGAGTCCCTCCCGAGCTGGCAGTTCACAAGTTGCACGTTGACCCAAACATCCGGCCCGTGAAGCAAAAGAAGAGGAACTTCGCTCCCGAGCGCAACGAGGTCGTCAAGGAAGAGGTAGGCAAGCTGTTGGAGGCCAAAATTGTGAAGGAGATCTACTACCCGACCTGGCTGGCCAACCCTGTGCTGGTCAAAAAGGAGGACAGGGCCTGGAGGATGTGTGTGGATTTCACCGACCTGAATAAGGCTTGTCCGAAGGATTGTTACCCTCTCCCTCGCATCGACCAGCTGGTCGACTCGACGACTGGGTACGAGATCTTCTGTTTTTTGGATGCCTTCAAAGGGTATCACCAGATAGCTATGGACGAGGAGGATCAAGAGAAGACTGCCTTCATCACCGAGTACGGTACGTATTGTTATACTACAATGCCATTTGGTTTGAAAAATGCAGGCGCGACCTATCAGCGTCTGGTCAACAAGTTGTTTAAAAATCAGATCGGCCGAAATATGGAGGTGTACGTAGATGACATGCTGGTGAAAAGCCGAACTCAGGAGCAGTTCATTAACGACCTCAGAGAGATCTTTGACGTCCTACGGAGCTCGCGAATGCGACTGAACCCCAAGAAGTGTATCTTCGGGGTCAGGTCGGGGAAATTCTTGGGATACATGATATCAAAGGACGGGGTAAGAGCTAATCCCGACAAGGTAAAAGCTATCATGGACATGGCTCCTCCCCGAAATATAAAAGAGGTCCAACGGCTAGCTGGCAGGATGGCGGCCCTGAACAGGTTCTTGTCGAAGTCTGCAGTTCGGGGATCTCCCTTCTTCCGAACTCTGCGAAAAGGCCCCCATTTCGAGTGGACTCCCGAGTGCCAGCGAGCGTTTGACGAGCTAAAAGCCCATATTGCTCGCTTGCCAGCTTTGACCTCTCCCGTACAATGAGAGGTCTTATTTGTCTATCTTGCAGTTGGGGAGGAGGCGATCAGTGCGGTACTAGTTCGGGAAGAAGGTAAAATCCAGAAACCCATATACTATGTCAGTCGAGCTTTGCAGGGGGCGGAGCCAAGGTACACCTCAATTGAGCGGTATGTTTTGGCATTGGTGCACGCGACCCGGAAGCTCAGGTCAAACTTGCAAACTCACCCCGTGGTGGTCATGACCGACCAACCTCTCAAGCAAATTCTTTCAAAGCCTGATGCATCAGGAAGAATGGTAAGGTAGGCCGTGGAGCTGTCCGAATACGACCTTAGCTATCAACCCCGCACGGCCATCAAGACCCAAGCATTAGCAGATTTCATAGCCGAGGGAATTTTCTTTGGGCAAGAGGAGTCGCAGACCGAGCAGACCAGAGGCGCAGCCAAGGCCGAGCAGGCCGGAAGAGCTGTCGAGGTCGGGCAGGTCGCCGAGACCGAACCGACCTAAGACGTAGCTGAGACCGGGCAGGTCGGAGAAGCTGCCGAGGTCGCGAAGGGCACTAAAACTCCCATGGCCGAACAGACCATAGACGCAGTCGAGGCCAGGCAGGCCGAGAGGCTTGCCCAGGTTGGACAGGCCGCAGAGGAGGCCAAGGCGGAACAGGCCAAAGAGGCTGTTGAGGCTGAGCAGGCCACTGGCGAGGTCGATCAGACCATTCCGACCTGAACGCTGTTCGTGAATGGATCTTCAAGCAAGGAAGGATGCGGAGTAGGACTTCTCTTGACTAGTCCCCTGGGGGATGAGCTGGCCTACGCCTTGAGGTTTGATTTCAGGGCCTCTAACAACGAGTCCGAGTACGAGACCCTGGTCGCAGGGATGGAGATAGCTCGGAAGTTGGGGGCCGAGTCGATAGAAGTCTACAGCGACTCACAGCTGATAGTAAATCAGGTCGGAGGGAGTTACGAGGTTAAGGAAGAGCCCCTGAGAAGGTACGTCGCCAAAGTGCGTGGGCTGAGAGATCAGTTCAAATTATTCACGCTCAAACAGGTCCCGCGGAGCCAAAATAAGAGGGCGGATGCTCTGTCCAAACTGGCTTCCACCTCGGTCGGTACGTTGAACAAAGAAGTCTTGGTAGAGATCGTCAGAAATCGGGCGTACGACCAGGTAAACACGTCTGTTATTCAAGTAACGAGCTCATGGATGGATCCAATCGTACGGTACCTAGCTAGCGGAGAACTCCCTCCAAGCCGGGTGGAGGCGCGAAGGGTCCTCCTCAGGTCGCGGGGGTACGAGCTCTCGAATGGAGTACTTTACAAGAAATCCTACCTCCGCCCATGGCTGAGATGCGTAACTCCGGAGGAGGGGGACTACATCCTTCGTGAGTTGCATGAAGGTATCTGTGGAAACCACGTCGGCCCAAGGGTTTTGGCCAAGAAAGGAATGCTATCCGGGTACTACTGGCCGACCATTTTCTTGGATTCTGCCGAACTGGTGGCTTGATGTAAGTGCTGCCAGCTGCATGCGCCGATCCGTCACGCCCCAACTCAGGAGATGATCCCTCTTCAGAGCCCTTGGCCTTTTTTCCAATGGGGAATCGACCTGTTGGGTCCGTTTCCCCGAACTCCTGGGGGTTATGAGCATGTGGTGGTGGCCATAGATTACTTCACTAAATGGGTGGAGGCCGAGCCCCTTACCACCATTAGCAGCAGGTCGGTGCAGAAGTTCCTCTGGAAAAATATCGTTTGCCGATTTGGTATACCCCATGTACTAGTCTCAAACAACGGGCGCCAGTTCGCTGATGGCGCTCTCCAAAACTGGTGCTCGGAGCTCGGAATCCGGCAGCACTTCACCTCGGTAGGCCACCCTCAAGCAAACGGGCAGGTCGAGAACGTCAACAGAACCATCCTGCAAGGCTTGAAGACGCGGATGGAGTTCGCCCGAACTGGGTGGCTGGACGAACTACCAACCATACTATGGGCCTACCGAACCACTCCCCGAACTGCTACTCAGGAAACTCCCTTTGTTCTAACCTATGGAGCAGAAGCGGTGATCCCTGTGGAGATAGGCGTTCCTTCGGGCAGAGTTCAGAATTTTATAGTTCGGGACAACGAGGACGAGCTACGTCTCAATTTGGATCTGCTAGAGGCAAGGAGAGAAGAGGCGGCCATACGTATGGCTAAGTATAAGGGACAGGTCGCGCGGCACTACAATGCTAGGGTGAGGCCAGTGTCCTTCAAATCGGGGGACCTGGTCTTGAGGAAGAACAGTGTGAGTCGGTTTCAGGGCACAGGCAAGCTGGATCCGAATTGGGATGGTCCCTATGTGGTCAAAGAGGCAGATCGAGCTGGGTACTGCAAGTTAACTCACCTCAGTGGGGGAGAGGTCCCGCGTACTTGGCACAATTCCAACTTGAGGATTTTCCGTTAAAACTCGCGCGTTATCGGTTCCTTCCAAAGTTAAGATTTTTCGTTATTATTGATGTACGTGGCTAATAAATGGTTTTGTCTTAGAACATAGCTCCCTTAGGTCGGCATAGGGCCGAACTGATGTATTTTGTTACGATTCTTGCAAATGAGACTAAGTATGAAGCAAAGGAAAGGCTCTTTTTCATTTCATTCAATAAAACTGTACAAGAGGGAGCCGAGCTCACGCAAAAGGAAATATACAGAGGAAGAGCAGAGCTCATACAAAATGAACTGCCTACTGACAGTTCAGATCCTATCCTAAGGCCCTGCTCTAGTTCTCGCCCTCCTCTTCCTCTTGCTCGGTTTCAGGAGTGGTCACTGGCAGCTGAGGATCGGCGACCAGGTCGGTCAACTTTCGTCCACGCGTGTAGCCCTCCACCAGGCGGTCGAGCTGCTCCACGGCCAGGGGGTTGTAGCTGGGAAACTTGCCCAGATCAAACCCAGGCAGACCCAGCCTTTGCACCTCCTCCAGGGCTTGGGAATACCCATGTTGCAGCACTGAGGTATTCAAGATGGCCAGGTCACCCCTAAAATCCTCCGACCTGAGGAAGGCCCGCACGCCCTCTTGGCCTCCCTCAGCCCTAGCCACCTCGACCTGAGCAGATAGTTCGGCGCTCCTCTTCTGCTCCTCATTCAGCTGAGAGGTCAGATCGGAGTTCTTCTTTAGCTCCAGTTCGAAGTTGGAGTGGGCTTGGGCGAGCTGCTTCCTCAGACCTTCAGCTTCAGCCACAGTTGCTTCGTTCTGGCTGAGCAGTTTCTCGTTGGCCGCCCTCGTCTCGCTCATCAGGGGGAGGAGGCCCTCGTAGCGCTTGGCCAGTTCGGACCCAACCAAGTTCACCTGGGCCGCGCCTGTGTAATAGTAGTCGAGGAGGTCAGATGCCTCCATGGCCTTAACCAAGCTGTGGTCCCTTGGAAGGATAGCCCCATGAGCAAGCTCCATGGCCACCTCAGGGAATTGAGCTCGGTCGTTTATGGAAAGCTTCCACTGGGGGCAGAAGTGCATGGGATGTTGGTGCGTGATCAGCCGCGTCTGCGGGTCGAACAGCAGGGTGGAGCTCTGGCGCTGCCATAAATTAGGAGGAGCGCCAGCACGAGCTTGTTCCTCGGCGGTATTCACGCCGTAGTGACCGCCCTGACCAGGTTCAGGCGTCGACCTCTCTTCCTGAACTGGGGAGGAGGTCGTCTCCACTCTAGCCCTCTTTGCAGTTGTCTTCTTCTTCTTCTTCTTCCCAGCCTCGACAGCCTTGACGGACTGGGCAGGAGCTGGCTGAGGCGTTGGACCTGGTGCCGAGCTGGCTGGAATGGCTGAGGAGGGCTGGGTAGTAGCACCTGGATTGCTGGTTCCTCCGATGGTTAGAAGGAAAAAAAACCTCTTCACTGCGAAAAACAGAAGATCAGAAGGTCAGTAGATTCATAAAACAAAGAGAAGAAAGAAAAGGAGGGCCAGGTCGTTTACAGGAGGTCAGCTCGTCTGGTGAGAGCGGCCTACTTTCTGGCGAGGGATCTGAGGGGTTAGCTCGGATCAGCCCCGCCGCCCAAAGCTGGGCATTGCTGAATTCTTTCACCTCCAGCTTCTCGTCTGAGCTGAGTAGGCGGCTGAGCTCTGCCACAGGGAGTGGGGACGGGAGTGGATCTGAAACCTGAGTTTCCGCCCTCCAGGTCAGGGGGAAAACCTAGGTTTTTCACAAAAAAAAAGTAACGCTTCCAGTCCTTGATGGAGGAAGGTGCTCCCGTGAACACCTCGCGGGTGGGGGATTTTGCTCCACTTCTGCGGGCAAAATAGAACCACCCAGGCACCTTCCCGCTGACCTTCATTTGGAAGAAAGCCTGGAACAGGTCATGAGAAAAGGGAATTTCTAGGGCTCGGCAGAGGATAAAGAAGCCTATGATGGAACGAACACCGTTGGGTATGACTTGAGTTATCCGGATACCCCAAAAGGTGAGGATGAAGAAGAAAAAGTCGGGGATAGGCAGGCGAAGACCAACTATTAGCTGGTCCCTGTAGATCGCCACGAACCCAGGAGGAGGTCGGCTGGCGACCTCTCCTGGATGGGCTGCCCTGGGTTCAAAGAGGGCCGGGATTTCGTACTTTTCCACTAGTGAGTCCACATCTTTTTGTTCCAGGGCTGGGGAGATGGTATCAACTTCCCCGAAGCCGCCACTAGGTCTCCCCGAGGTCCCTGCCGCCATCTGAGCTGGAGCTGCTCGTTCGGCAGCTTCGGCTAGAGGCTGGACAGGTCGCTCGGCCGAACTCATTGCCCTAACAGGAGATAAGGCAGGGGAAGGCACGACTTCCGGCCCGGACGAAGTAGAAAGAGAAGAACTAGAGGGGTCTGAAGGACTGCTATCTATGTTTATGGGGCTAGCTGCTCTATGCCTAGGGGCTGAACTGGTGACGTCAGAACTATCGGAACTGTAAGAAGACATAAAAAGGAAAGGAAAACTTACTGGTGAGAGGAGATCGGGTGAAAGGCTGATCTAAGGATGCGCGAACTGACTCTGGGCTCCTAAGGCTAGGCGACCCGACGTGCTCTTGAAAGAAAGAAGATGAAGCAGCGAATTAAGGATGGAAGGAGCGAACTGACAAAATGAAGAAGGGAGTGTGAAAATGACTCCCAAAAAGCCTATTTATAGACAATTCACAAGGCGAGAAGATGAAGGGACGTGCATTTATTTGAACCGTTATGGGGAACCGTTCCCAACCGTCGCAGCTGGCGGACGTGACGATCGAGGTGACTGACGCGAACCGACGCGACGGTTGCGTGCACCACTCTCAGACAGGGGCCCCACACCGAGCTGACACGATGCTAGAAGGACGGCTAGACTCACGCGCACGTTCAATAACTCTAGACTAGAGGGGGGCTAGTGTAGTGGGGCCCAGGCGCACATCGGCCCGGATCACGAACACGTCAGTCCGGCCCACGAGCTCGGACCGGAGGTGCTGGGCCATGGATTCAGGTCGGCCCGCTGGTCCGTGCTGGCGCCGCCTCTCAGGCACATGGGCCTGATGGGCTGCGAGGTCCACATCTTTAGGTCTGTGTCATGGAGCCCTAGGAGCCATTCACTCCAATAAGGACTCCTTGTCCTACCAGGAAGCTACTACCTGAGCCTCTATAAATACTACACGAAAGAGAAGCACAAGGTACGCTATTCACAACACAATCTCTACTCTTCTGCCCGGAAACTTGTTCTGACTTGATCGTCGGAGTTGTTCCAGGGGACCTATCCCCGCAGTTCGCTTACGTGCAGGTCGGGCGCTTAATCAGATCGTTCCGCGAGCCCCAACTCAGCTCGGATCTTCACTTCGGCAGTCGCATCAGTGGCCTTATATTATATATCTATGTCCATGCTGGGCCACCCTTTCTCTTCGAAAATCTGTCTGATCCCTGCTTTGAGGTTTATGATCCTCGTTACAACTCCTGGCTTTCTCTACCTACCCCTCCTTTCCTAGATCGAAGCAGGAGAAGCACTCTGGTTATGGAAGTACTCGACTCCTACAGGCATTTTGTTAGTATATAAAAGATAAACTACATGTCTCGACTAAGCTGGGCTCATTTGCGTTTCCACATGGGAGGCTCGTGCGTTATTTCGTGGGTTCAGACATCTGGACGACATCGAAAATCTGTGTGATCAAGGGACAGGGAAAAGCCCTAAGGGCTCTGTGCAAGGAAAAAACCGCCACAGAGGAGGGTGGTCTACTGGCCTTCCATTTGCTTCTGTTGATAAAGCCTTCCGATATTTTGATTATGCCTTCTGCGTAATTTGCACCCTCTTATGGTTGTCCGAGGGAAAGTTGAGAAAGCTCAATTCTTGTGTGCGATGGAGGGGGGTTCAATACGGGATGATTTGGTTCATCTAGGAGAAGTCGCATTTCTTACCAGTACTACCACCTGGCTCTAAGGCTGTGATAACAAATTACTTCTGATGGTCATGATATTTATTATTTGGGGCCTCAAAATTATGTGGAGATGGGGCGGTTGGAGATTGTTCGGATTCTAAATTCGTGCAATTTATGACCTACATGCATTGTGAGTCTTTTGAAATTGAGCTCTCAACTCAATAGTAGTTCTGTTTCACTGTTGAGGTGAAAAGATTAAACGTGCTTCGAAACATAAAACTTTCAACTCAAATGACGATATACAAAAAGGAAGGATATATGTGACGACCCAGCCCTCAAAGTTTCGAACTATGCATTTAGGCCCAAGAAAATGTGGAGAATGTCAACTTGAGCCCTCGCGAGTTTAACAAATTGGTTTTATGGATCAATTGAACGATAAGAAAAATAAGAGAAGATCCTAAAAATTAAATTAAGTGGAAGGGTCGATTAGGATAAACTCTCAATAAGATGATATGAATCTAGAATTTAGGTGTCGTTTGATAAAAGGTGATCAAAATCAGAAATTGAAATAATTTCAATTCTTGCTGTTTGGGTTACATGTATTAGATTCAAAATCTTGGGATGAATCATTAAAATTTAGGGATTCTCAATCCCCCAACAAAAACTTCAAAAATTGGGGGATTTTGATGGATTCCCAAATTTGACTCAATTGACTCAAAAACGTCATTTTCATCACTCTATTACGTCAATCCAACCTCTATGACAGCATCTTATCATCAAATTTCCTCTTTCGTCTTTTCTTTCTCATCCCATCTTCCCGAACCGGTTTTCATTATCATCTTTTTCTCTCTTTCTTCTCCCTTCACTCTCTCCTCCAACTTTGAGTTTCCATGACAGCAGCTCCATCCTTTTTGGTTCTTTCTCTCTTTTCTTGTCAATCTCTCTCTCACTTCCCCTTTTCTTCTCTTTTCACTCTCTTTCTCTCTCCTCCAATACTCTATGGCAGCCACTCCTCTCCATCTAGTTCTCTCTCCTCTTTTTTTTTTCTTTTTGTGTAAGTATTTCCCTCATCTCTTGTCAGTCGCCCTCCCATGCTCCATAGATTACAAGGTTGATTGGTAATGGTTAGGTGGTGGTTCAAGAGAATTTGGTGAAACATTTAGTACTTAAGGATTGGGAAGAAGGAAGCGGGAAGAGAAAGAAGAAAAAAATAAAAACACAAGAAAATAAAAAATAAGTTGATTCCAAAACCTTATAAATATATACCAAACACTAGTCATTGTAATGATACTCTTAATCAAATTCCATACTGAATTTTTGGATGTGATTCCAATTATAATTCCGATTCCTATACTTGAACTAAGAACCCTTTTAGTATAATTTAAAAGAGTCTAAAGTACGAGGTGTCACGATAATGACCATGTAACGTTACAAAGCCTAGGGAACAGCCTCATGTATAGAAAGGATAACTTGGAAAGCTTAGATAGATTACCAAAAGAGAAGAAAAAAGAAAAAACACTGAAAAGAGGAAAAGATAATAATAACATGAGCCAATCCTCTACACATAATTAGGGAACAGGAGAAAGATAAACTAAGGCTGAGAGAATTGAAGAACGTGAATTATTAACATAGTTAAGGATTTGTAGCACCGGATTGGGCATTGATAGGCGTTTCTTCCGTTATCTCTGCGTGCTTGTTGGCTCCAGCATTTTGACCTGCATTCATAAAAAGTACTACTGAATAAAGTAAAAGCAATTTATGAAGGCAAACCATAGGCCACAGCTACACCTCACGGAAGATGGAACAAGGGCCAGGCCTCGTGTGAAAAAGAAGCAAAGAGATACTAGTGCAGTTAATCTTTCCCCGTTAGGGAGTTAAATAAGGATTAACCTGGTGCTGTAGCCTGTGCAACTGCCTCTGCTGTCTTTGCTTTGTGGCGGAACATTGCGATAGCTCCAACGGCAACCCAAAAAACAACAAATACTGAACTTGTGCTCCCAATAATTGCTGGTAGTTTGCTTCTCTTCTTTCTTCTTGTTGTATAGACATAAGGGGTTTCAGAAGTATCTCCAAAATTAGGGGTTTCAGAAGTCCCTCCAAAACTGGGACTGTTCCCCCCTGGTGTCTGGTAGAACAACGCAGGATTTCCAGATAAACTGTAAATCAAACAATTGGGATGCCAGAAGAATACTTAATAAATTCATTAAAAAGCCTGAGTAATTCCAATGAGTCATTAACATAGCAGTTGAAGAAGATTAGAATCAGCTCACTCTGTATTCAACTTCTTGTTCTGCAATATTGAGGTTGGAACTTCTCCACTGAAAATATTATTTGCCAAATTCCTTGATAGATACGAGATAATCTGATTACTCATTGTCACAAACAATACCATTGTTAAGCAAGTTGCCAATTGCGCTTCCGTATATGTATTCACTTACAGTTCTTTTAGATTTGGTAAGGTCCCCAGAAAACTAGGAATGGATCCTGTTAAAAGGTTATGGTCCATATCTCTGCAGAAAATCTCAGAATAAGAAGAGCACAAAATAATTCTACCATATAAGCTTGCAGAAGACCTTGTTTTACTAACTTACATTGTCTCAAGAGCATCCATTGTACTAAAATCTGGAAGAAATCCAAACAAATTTTGATTGCTAAGATACCTGAAAATGTTATGTTAGATCCAATGAGCAACAAAGTACTGGAAGCAATTGAATTGCGTATACAAATCGATGTTGACCGCTATGATTTACAGTGCTGTTACACGAGGTGAGGCATCTTTGCTGCAATCGATCCAAGTCCACTTGGTTGGAAGACAAGGGTCATCAGATCCATCAATCAGTGCCAGAGCTTGGAATTGAAGAACAAGTGCAGCTAACCCTTGTACTGATTGATGGATCGAGCAATAAAAATGTTGCATGAGATCGACGAAGAAAAGGGGAAAAAAAGGAGTAACTTGCATAAAAGAAACTAATAGAAATGCCAACCATCATTAGGATTTGTTGCGTTGATTGCATCAGCGAGTTTGCGAACATTAGAAACTTTATTCTCCAATGTCCTTCCTGCTAGTTTCATCATTCATGTTACATTGGAATTTCGCATGTAAAGAGAAGAGGATGGAAAGCAGTATGAAAATATGTATTGTATGCATAAGATTGATAGATTCCATGAGTTTTTACCATCGGATGATCCCAGAAAAAAGCAAACTGCCAAGAGAAGAATAATCACTGACTGCTCAGCCATGCTTGACAATGCCGGACAACTAAGAAAAGATGAATTTAGGAGTTGCATTGGTGGGCTTGGGTTATGCTCGTAATTATGTGTATTCTGAACATTATTAGTTGACAATGAAGTCTTGTTTAAAGTAAATGCCAGAAAGACGTAGACTTTGATTTATGAGAACTGAGAGTCGGTGACAGATAAACAATCTGCAAATCTGACAAGACTCGCCACTTTGCTGGCCAGTTCGCTGACAACATTTCCATGTCTTCACAAACATTTTTCTCTTTCAATTATAACATGTACCAAGTGTATAATTTATAGTTTTTAACATCTTTCAGCTACATGGGATGTGGGATAAAGATTGGTCTATTTGAAGTTTTTTTACATGTATTTCAAATGATTTTTAAACTATATCTGACAACATTACAATGCTTATGTGCCTACATGCAGAGAAATTAATGCATCAAGATCAAATTGATGCATTTACTTTAAATTGACATATTACGAGAATTTTTTTTTTTTTCTCAATTTGGTAGCCTCTGCAGCTTTCATCACGAAGAACTGCATGAAAGATTATGGTTAACACATTGTTGGTGGAAAAATAATGCGCTATTACAACTTTTGACAAGTGATCTAGGTGTGACTCAAGGCAAGTCAGGATACTACCAGAGCATCCCTTAAATAGTTAAATATGAACACCAACCAGCGAAGATTGTTCATGAATTTTTCTGCTTCTTCCTAGTTGTCAGGTTCGTCCCCTCTAATCATTCTCTTTGAATTAGTCTTCCTATTGGAGGGATATCAGAATTTAGTCATTTGTGATTAAAAACAAGAATCTTTTCATGAGAAAAGAATTTATGACAACCTCTGGCTCCCTTAGTCCCGGTTGACTTTTTCGAGCTCTTTGCATTTCTAAACATGACATTGAAACAAATAGTCTATAATTTGTTATCCCTCCCTGCACAAGATAATTTTGCCCACCTGATTTGATGCTCGAACTGGGGAAGGAAATTTTCATGGGACATTTAAGAAATGCAAAAATGACATTGGAAACAGTGCAGTAGGAGAAATATTGATGCAACTGCTGAGACAACTTATCGGACCTGTCATTATGCAGAAAGAAGTTCCAATTGAACCCTGGAAAAATAATTCAAATGGAATTCCATTCTCAGGCCTGGTTTAGAGTTCTTGATTATTATTACTAGTATTCTCCGAAGAAGTGCCTTGCTCGTTCACATTCACTTTGAACTAGTCCGTAACGGCCACACCAATTTCACCGATCACTTGAGGATTTATTCCTGTCCCGTTAAGACGTATTAGCTCCTCCATTTCCATTTTGACCCTCAAGACATGATATTAACAAGATGATTAATTAACCGCAGATTTTCTATCTTTATTTTTTCAATCTTATCACATGAGTTGGGCTCTTGGTTCATCGTCACAGATCGACTTAATTCCCCTTATTTACTTAATTAGGGCCTTTAAAGTAGATGCGATGTCTCTTGTTAGTTGTAGCCAACTGAAAAACGTTTTTTCGTTTATATTGACTTGGCCTCACATACTCACACTTTTTCACTTTAAACGATGAAATTTTAATTTTCTATTGCCCTTTCTCAATTTAAACCTTTCATGAGAAAACGGCCCTTCCTGCCGGTGGACTTTTTTATTTTGAAGGAAAAATGCTGCTCAGAAATTTCGATGGTGTTGCGCTTTTAAATTTTCAGAGACTGAAATAAAGGTCATCATTTCGAATTCCGACTATTACCGTGTAGTGCATCTTAGGACGGATTCTGCACTATCTCAGAAAAATTAGTCTGGCATAAGTCAAAACACCCTTACTTCAAGAGGAAAAAAAGGGGGGGGGTCATTCCAGGACTCGTTATCACTGTCCTCACGACATAGTTTTATCCATCTGATTTTGATGCTTCAAATGATGAAGGAAAAATTCGTGGACCACGCAAAAAAGGCAAATGGTACATTGACAGACGTCGAAATCCCTATAAATGTACATGATTTTAGAAAGAATCCAGTTGTAGAAATTGACGCAACTATTGGGACAACATTTAGGACTGAACATTATGAAGAAAGAAATTACAATTGAGCTGTGAAAGGGGAAAGGGCCGCCCCGGCGGGGAAAGGAAAATAGAAGGCCAAATTCACCAGCGATTCCATTCTCAGGCCTGTTGCGTTGTTCCATTGGTACTGCTAGTATTCTCTGAAAAAGTGCCCTGTTCGTTTACATTCACTTTGAACTCGTTCATAACAGCCATGCCAATTTTACCAATCATTTGAGGATTTATTGCCGCCCCATTGGGCGTATTAGCTCCACCATTTCCATTTTGACCTACACAATTCATATATAAGATATGATATTGACAAACTAGTTAATTAGCATCACATACAAAACAATCATCTTAGATGTATATTGTCTGTGATTGCAGAAACTCTTACCTGCGGAGACTGCAGCAATTGCAGCTGATTTTCGCTTATGATGTAATATAGCAAGAACGCCAACTACAGCCCAGATGAGAACGAAAACCGGAACCGTGACTCCAACTACCACAGGTACCTTGCTGCTTTTCTTCTTCTTGCCACCGCTAGAAGACCTGGCTGCCGGACTCCCTGACGTAGCCGTGGGAGCACTTTGGCACGATTTGCCAGAGGTGCACAAGTCAGGATTGCCCGTCACCCTGAGATATTTCAATATCAATAACAGCGTATAAGTGAATGGATAGATAGACGTTTATCCGTCCAACAGAAAACTCTATCTAATCGAACCAAAACTAAGATGAGATTAAATTTTGAGCAAGCTTACACTAAATTTAAGCCGTTCTTCTTTGACAGTGAGGCAGGTATTGGGCCGCTGAACTGGTTATCGCCCAAATTCCTGGAGGAAAATCCAACGGGAAGAAATTGGGTAGTGATCGATGAGCAAGTGTGGAAATGAAGGCTAATGACATTCTTTTAAGGCCGGTGAAATATTCATGAATACTCATTGTAACATGTCTTACAATTGTTTAAGGTTTGGGAATGCGCCAAGAAAATCAGGAATTGGTCCATCCAGGCTGTTATTATGCAAATCACTGTGATTCAAAGGAAAAAAAATTAAGGAAAACCATTTAAGATTGCAAGAAGATGAGGAGCAGATTCTAGGTAAATGAAGCCACCAACTAAATTACTAGTATCTCTTAACATAGTTGCTCACATGATCTCGAGACTGCCCATGGAACTAAAGTCTGGAAGGGTCCCTGACAGACCAAAGCTACCTAAATTCCTGCAAAAAGGACGACAACAAAAACAGAAAAAGATTACATTGAGTAATGAGCATATTCGGGGGGAAAAGAAAATAACACGAAATTAATTCTTGCTTTCAGATCTCGACTTTCGAGTAAAGAAAAGGAGAGAGAAGATAGATTACAATGCTGTTATGCGAGGTGTAGCATCACTTGTACAATTGACCCAATCCCATGAAAATGGAGCTGGGAGACACGGATCACCGCTCCAATCTTGTAATGCATCAAAAGAATTTTGCAGCGAAGCTAGGCCTTCCACTAAATATTTTTTAAAAATCATCACTTAATTTGTTCTGTGTAATTTACAAGATTTAACCCACACAATTTCTTATTTAAACCTTACAACCACTTACCATCGTTGCTGTTAGTTCCATCCGTTAGCGCGTTGCTGATGAAAAATACTTCCATGGCATTAATTAGAGGTGGAAGTGTCGAGCCAGCCGTGGATACCAAGTAAAATGTTGTGTTGGAGGAAACTGTGATGTTGCTAAAATAGATTTCTGAGAAATTGCCATAAGGTGGCAAAATGGGATCGGAGGAAGATTGGTTATTCTCGAAGACTCTAAAGGATCGTTTTTGAGTTGAGTCGAGCTGAGTAACTTCAGAAAAATACATGTTGATGTAAACTGGAACTTCAACAGGAGGAAATCCGGTGCCTAGTTGTATGAATTCAGATACATTGGATGTAGTGACCGCGTTCATTAACACTTGTTCTGGAGGATTATCTCCTCCTTCAGCATTAACTAGAATGGCATCACTTGCTACAGAAATTAATCCGTTCCCACCGTCCATCGGGTTCCATATTCTGTCATAGGGATCATCTACGTACCTGAAGTTTTTGGTTCATGGAATTGAAATCACAAAAAAGGAGTTAATTTTAAGGACCCAATCTCCACACATAAGATTAGTTAATCATCAACCACCATGCTCACATTATGATTAATCTACAGATTCTCTGTTGAAGATAGATTTTTCTTATTCCTCAAGCTGCTTCCAGATTTATCTTTTGAATAAGAAATTTGGGAATTTGGGAAAAAGAATTTACGTACCTGACGGTTTGGTTCGTACCATAAGCAACCCTCCTCTTCAAAAGCAAAGCATGGTTGATATCAACGTGATTATACATGGTTGAACCCAAGCTACGGAATTCAAGTGCTGAGATGAAGGGAAACTGATCAGGCTCGGTTTGAGCAAGACAAACGCTGGTGCTGTCCCCCTTGACAACGTAAATTACCTCGTAATAAACAACTTGGTCAATCTTGGTCTGTACAGTGGCCCAATCGTTCCCATCAAATTGAAGATCAAAAGTAGGAGGGGAAGATTTCTGGTCATAGTTTCCGTAGTAAAAACTTGCACGAACAAGAAGTCTTCCGCCCTTGTCAGCTTGGATGGAGTAACAATTCTTTTTTCTGCTAGTGAACACCCTGAGCGTGTCCATAACCTGGGATGTGGAGTTGCTAGTCTGCACCGCCCGTGGCAACCCGTTGCTGATGAAGCTATCATCTCCCGTCCAGACTATCAAGTTCTCATCCGTGTAAGTAAGGTCAGATGATCCACAATCAATGCTCTCAAACACTGCAAAGTTGGTTTAATTGCAAAGAATTACTTCTGAGAAATTTTTACTAGCTAGTTGAGTTGTTAAACAAACATTGCACCGAAAAGAGGAAATGTTGTATTAGAATTAATAGGGGCATCGAGCTTACCATCCGCGGTGACTGAGAAGAAGCAAAGTCCTAAGACAAGAAGCAAAATCAGATGGCTTGCCATCACTCCAAGCTTGAAAATGAAAGATGAAGAAAGTTATTGGACGGTCTATATGAATATATATTGTAGACGTGCAGACTTTAACATTCTTTCTAAAACTGCTAATGCGAGGAAACAGTTTAGCAACTATTCTAAGCATGGGTAGGTTTGGTTTGGGAAATATGTGTGAAATTGATTGTAAGTAAGAAATCATATTTTACTTATCAAAAAAATTTTTAAAAAAAAAAACTATTCTAAGCATAAAATGATGAAATTAGATGAAAATGTACAAAGTCTTGATCAAAGAATGGAGAAGTTGAACCTACATTTCTTTTTCATTTACTTTAACCAATCGAATTAAAGGATGAGAATCCGATGAAGTTTTGTTTTATCTTTTTGGGAGAGAGAAGTTCAGCCTACGTTTCTTTTTCACTTATTTTTAATTTTTAACCAATCATATTGCAGGATGAGAAGTTGATGATGCGTCATATTTACTTCTTTTTTTTTTTTTTTGGAGAAAGAAAAGATATTGCATTAAGAAAGTGCAGATGAAATCTGCTAACGATTTTACGGATGACAAGAAAGATATGCTTTTTGTCTCTCTTTATTCTTTTTTCATCATTATTCATCTTCTTAGGCTCCGGTTCTTCGTTTGACGTTGACTTTGGCCGATTCACTAAGTCAACGTAAATGGATTTTCTTGCCAATGCGCCATGGCCAAAAGCTGACAAAGGTTAAAAAAAGGGGGGAAAAAATGGAAAGGCATGTGGGATGATCGAAGGGGTCAAAATTTACAACTGGAGCTGCATTGATGTCAATGATGGTGTCGAGTTGACTTCTGATTAGTTTGGTAAGTCAGTCAACGGCTGATAATCAAAGATTAGCGTATGATTTGAGATTGTTTGATTGCGGACTGCGTGCGGAATAATGGGTACCAACTTGCCCTTATTTTATATCTCGAAGGAAACTACGTTGAATTTCGTGAAGTACGCTGAATTTAAACAACAACAACATTACAAGATGCACAGACTGAAAACAAGAATTAGAGATAAAAGGCTAGCCAAATACTTAACAATCCTTAAAAAGAAGGAAGAGAAAGAGAGAGAGAGATTCAAGAGAACGTAGATCCATCCAAATTCTCAAAGAATTTTCGATGTGGCATTCAAATCTGGTCATCAACTTTCCCTAAGAATTCAGGTGTGTTTGGATAGTAGATTATTGAAACATGATTTGAAATAATTACCGTAATACTTTCTGTGAGGTGAAGTATGTAAGATAAAAATGTGATTAAAAAGATAAAAATATGTATTGAAAATTGTGTTTGTGATGTAAACAAATAATTTTTGACCAAATAATGGCTATTCAAACATAATCAAAATTCTAGGCTAACTGAAAGTTAATGGGAAACAAATTACTTGTGTTTGGACACGAGATTATTTAGAAAGAATTATTTGAAATAATCCTATAATATCTTTCATTATGTGATATACCTGAAATAAAGAAGATGGATGAGAATTGTATAAATAACATAAGCAGAATAATATTTGAAAATTTTGTTTTCAAATCATACCATCCAAACGGGCTTCACATACATCCAATGAATTTCCATATTGCCATCCTTCCGGGCAAAGTTGTCGTGGACAAATTAAGACACAGAAACAGGCTGGAAGTACATTAGTTGCTATGGCAATGCCACGGATTCATGCTTACAGGAAACTGCGGTAATATGAATTCACCATTACGCGGTCCAAACGTCACTGAGAGGATGAAACTAGTGGACGTTGGCTAGCGCAATGCATTCAACAAAGTTGATAGATTTAAATTTACCCTTTTTAGCTTTTAGCTTTTACAGAAGGTGATCGATTTCATATATTAACCGGGAAAAGGTGATTTTACGGAGATGCTTTGAAGTTTTAGAGACTACGCTCCTGCGTCCTTTCCCAAGTTGAATAGGCCAATTGAGTGAGCTAATCTTTTCATTTGTAAGATGCGCAGCTAAGGGCAGGGTGTGTTCTGGACTGCGCGTTTTGTTTAAAATACTATCTACAATAACACTTTAAAATGCTCATCAATTTTAGAAAAATATCAATAAGGGGCGAAAGTTGTCGTCATCTACAAAAACACTTTAAATTTCCTAACGATTTTAGAAGAATATCAGAAAAAAAAAACAATAAGGCATAAGGAGCGAAAGTTGTCAATGGTGGATGATAGATGGTGAGAGGAGAGAAGAACGGTTTTTTGCATAAACTCGTATTTTTTTTAAACGACAATATGCTTTGTTTGGATTCATCAATTTTTCAAAAATTAATTTTTCAAATCCTATAAAAAATTTTACAAAGTACTCTAAAATGTACTTTAAAAAGTAGTCCAAATTTTTTTAATGTTTAAAAAATATTCTAAAAACTCTGTTGCTCTTAAATATTCCAAAATATATTCCAAAAATATCTCAACATATACTATAAAAACTCTGCTATAATAAAATTTTTTAAAAACACCCCCAAATACAGTTAATCCAAACAGAGCAATAATAAATTACACTAAAGTATGTTTTAGGCAAACACTTAAAATACACATCAATCAAGCAAATTCGATATTTAATTGTCTTGCAATATGGCAGTTTTCGCGTGAAAATTAAAAAAAAAACACAAGGGATAGAGAAAAAAATTTAGAAATATGATTTAATGCCTAAAATTCCAAATCTCTACTCCAAGTGCTTGAAGTTCCTACTGGGCGTTAGATTTGCTTATTTATTTTCTTTAATTTCATCGGTGGATCATATCGACCGTGGAGAAGATCAAAGAGTTGCAGCTTAAATGTGTCGTTCACAAACCCAAGTTACTTCATGTGGTCAGTAGCCCAGTTTGTAAACTGTCGTTCACAGTAATGACCCAAAATACTGTGTTGACGAGGTGGGACGTTTCTACAAAGCCTTACCTTGATCTGCCCTCAGGCCCAAGTTCACATTTCATTAGGCCCTGAGAAATTTCGTTCTTTTGGACTACAAACAACAGTTTTGATCCACAACTTCTAGTCACCCTCGAACTTGCGAAACGGTAATTCCTCTTGTAAATGAAACACGTCACGCCCTAATTTTTTTTTTTTTTTTCACTTAAGATATTCGAGGCTTTCGACTAGATTAATCTAAGACTGTATACAATCTTATCCCAAAAATACATATCGAGATAGCACACTAGAGTCGATAACACACGAAAGTTAATGATAGAACCTGCTGATAACTACCACGTTACTTAACTAGTAGGACTACTTATGGGATGCCGTCGCGGCTTCAAATCCTCTATCCTTAAAATAGTCCCTGTCTCCGCTGTCCCTTATTTGTACAGCTGCCACGTGTCCCTAGCCTTTTGTTAATCCAAATTCAAATAAATCGCTAATAATCGGTTTACAAGTTTTGTTAACCCAAACTCAAACAAATCGATAATAGTCGATTGACAGGTTTACTTAAATATTGATTTTACAGATAACTCAAAACTATTAAGTAATTAATTTTAAATCATTGCATTTACATAATTACAAGATGTAAAAAAATTAGAAAGAGCTAAACTGGTTTGTTAAAAATTATGATCAACAAGACTCTTTTTTGTTAAAAAGAAAATTAAAAAAAAAGTTTTGAGTTATCGGTTTGTTTGAGTTTGGGTTAACAAAACTTGTAAATTGATTATTATCGATTTATTTGAGTTTGAGTTAACAAAAGATTAGAGATACATGGCAGCTATACAAATAAGAGATAGAAGGAACAGAGACTATTTTGGGGACAGAGGATTTGAAGCCTGCCGTCGCACCCTATTCAAACTAGATGATATGTACTACAGCGTTACCTGATCGAAGTGAACAAAATTCTACAAATATGTTATAAAACCACAAAAAAAGTAACGAGGAGCAAGGAATTTGGAATGTATATAACATCTCGCATTGTTTGAATTCTACCGTACGTCAATGCAAGGACTGTATTACTGAACAACTTACAAGAAATGTATGAATAATTTATAATTTCAGAAGCGTATCCTAATTTATGATAATGACCGATATTGAACCCATGTAAATTTTGTTCTATCAGGAAAAAAAAAGATCTTTAGAGTTGGCGGCCCAGGAAGAACAATTCGTTGGCCGTAGGCAAAGGGGCCCTGGAGTTGTTGCACTTGACTGCCGATTCCTATGTGGGGCTGAGCAAGCTCCCACAACAAATCCCATCACCAACAACGGCTGAAATGAAGGTGAAGTGTCAATTACGCTTGCACTAACTGTCAACAAGTTGCTTGACCTCAAATGGTTATTGGTCCAGCATCTTCGCTTCCCTCGGACACTTGTCAAGAAACAGCCCTCATCATTTTCGTGGTACTTTTGAATTGTGTGATGTATACATTTTGGACCTTTCTACTACACTAGTTCTAAGTGTCCGTTGCTTTTGTTTGTGAAACCATTGAAAGTAAATGTAAAATGTTGCTCAAGAAATATTCAACCGCGTTGGTTGGAAGGAGGAAGAGTGGCGTGACATGAGCTCTCAAAATCCAAAATATTTGCCGAAGTGTATACTCTTTCTCTTAAAATTTGGACCGGTGGCCACCACCAAATCCTTAAGAGTTGTTGAGGTGGGAGTTTAAGGATTCAAATCTTGACTTTCATTAATTGTTATAAGATGTAATTCTCTAAAAAAAATATATGAATATAAAGTGTATTCATTTGGTTCAATGGTGATTCAGTTTTCGTCGATTCTTTGTTGGTCTAGTCTACTTTTTCTCTTAGAGAAACTAAAGATGTACACTATATCTTACACTTTACATCGAAGATTTTTTTTTTTCCACTTTAGATTTCGTTTACCTTTCGGTTATAGTAAACACAAAAGGGACTAGGTTATTCACGTCTTTGCTGATTGTTATGCAGACTCAATTAGATCAAGAAAGTGCTATGACACAACTTTAAATTTTTTCACTATAAATAAAATTTAAACCCTCACCAACCATCCAAGAAGGGACTTAAGCCCCTCCATGACAGCCACTCTTTCAATTTGAGTATTTGGCACCTCCAGCTGCATTCGGCATCGGTATGCGAGGGAAATATTTTGGCTCCTTCAATGGGGGAATCTTTTCACCTTCTTTCTTTGTTTATTTTCTCTCCGGCCCACCACTAATAAATTCTTCGACTGGACACGCACAGAAAGAAAGAGGCTGGTTATCTCTCTCTCTCCTTTTTTTTTTTTTGTGGGAGGAAAAACACTAAAATATTTTTTTTCAACTTATTATAAACTTTTTGTTAACATAGAAAAGAATTACAGATACTGAGAGAATACTATTATTAATCGAGCAAATAAATAAATTATCATGCTATATTTTGTGATTGAATAGTAACCTAATGTTTGTTAGGTTTTTACTTTTCTCTAAGAGCAACATATTGGTTTGAGTGTGTACGTGCGCGTGCATGAATATATATATATATATATATATATATATATATTGCCTTTTTGGGGATGGGAGTGGGAGGAACAAGGCAAGATATTGGATAATGGATAACCACAAATTTTCTTACCAAAAAAAAAAAAAAAACCTCCAACTCCATTGGATTGGACCATACGTATAATTCTGCATCAGCATGCACGATATAAAGGAGTCGATGGATTAATTTACCTAACACTACTACTTTACGTATCATATAGTAATATTTTAAGCTCAAAATTGAAAAAGGGAAGAATGATTAAATAAGTTTCGAAAAGTCTGAAAACTTGGTTGTGTTTGAATTGTATTTTTCATGATTTTTCATGAAAAAATTACTGTAATAATTTGATGTACGTGAGGAAAAAAGATAATAGAAAAATATGATCACGGAAAACGACGTAATTTTTTTACGAAAAACAGCAATCCAAACAAGGCCTAAGACGATTGTGATCTTGAATTGAAAGTTGAAACAGATTATTGCAACCTTCTACAGGATCCACTCTCTTCCACTCACCATGTGGCTAGCCATAATTATAAAAAAAAAAATAAATAAGACTTATGCTTAGGGTATATGAGGTAAGAAAGTATAAAATTGTCACAGGAATATTCTAAAAAATTTTCCTGGCAATCCAACCAGAAAATTGGCATATTCGTGAGTTTGAAAGGACAATGTAAAATAAAACTCTATGATTTGAAGGGTTAATCTGTAGTAGGCTAGCTTAGCTATAACACGCCCTAGGACCCCAAGGCCCCCAGTCTTCTCATGCATCTGCTTCAGTTAAACAGAGCAGTTAATAATACTTTCTGTTACAAAGCATTCAGTCTTCAAATCTGCGAGCTGCTCAAAATTTATCTCTGCTGTCTTTCACCTTTCTGCTCCGTTCTTTTCCTTCTTTACCACAGGGTAAATCTCCTTGAAAATGCCAACCATATCTAAGACTTTAAATGCTAAAGCTCATAGCTAGACCCCAAAAACCAAAAAAAAAATTGCACATGATTATCTTAATATAAAAATGCAAAATTACTGAATAACATTCAGAGAACTTTAGACTCTAGCGAGTTATTTCCTGTCCTATTCATTCTACAAGAGCATTAAAAGGATACAAAAATAAAAAACATCTATCAATCTGAATGCATACGGGTTGGCTGGCTGCCCAGTTGTAACCGGCCAGGCGTGGACTGGGCTTTTCTTGATTTTGTGCTGTTTGGCACAGAAATTCTGGTTTCCTCCTTTCTTTGCAGCTGAAGGCCAAAAGGGGCTCCTTTATTTGCATCCGAGACAAAAAGGCTAGTTATGATTTCCATTCTTGTTCCGTAATTCAGTAGAAATCCGGGTTCCTTCTCTTTTGGTCTATTGGAGCTCGAATGATCTCAAAGGTGCCATCTTTACCCTGCTTTAACTCTTCTCTTTGATGGGTTATTATATGCTCGTAGCTTGGAAATCTGGTTTTTATCTCCTTTATTAATCACCAAGATTTGATCTTTAGTTTCTTGAATTTGAGCGTTTTCTGCTGTTTTTTATGATGGGTTGGAGGGTGATGAAGTTGTTGCTTTGGGCTTTATTCATATTGTATTTGGCGTGCTTTGCTAATGGATTTACTCCTCAAGATATGTATCTTATAGATTGTGGTTCATCTAGTGATACTAAGGTGGATGACAGAACTTATCTCTCTGATAAATCCGCTGCAAAGTATCTTTCAACTCCACAAGATATTTTGGGCACTACTAGTTCAAATTCTATAACATCATCTGAAGATGCACAACTCTATAAAACTGCTAGAATCTTTACTGGAACCTCTAGCTATAAGTTTCCTATCAGCAAGAGTGGGAGAGTCTGGATCCGCCTGTATTTCTTCCCTTTTGTTTATAACAATTTCAATATGAACTCTGCAAGTTTCTCAGTTTCCACCCAAAAGAATGTCCTCCTTGGAAACTTTACACCCAAGGATCCTACTATGAAAGAATTTTTAGTAAACGTAACATCAGGGGAACTTGTGATCACTTTTGCTCCTTCAAGTGCTTCATTTGCTTATGTAAATGCTCTGGAAGTTGTCTCAGCACCAGATTCTCTCATCACGGATGATGCTGTTACATTCAATCCGTCAGGAACATTCCACGGTCTAGTGAATTACACACTTGAAACTGTTGCAAGAGTCAATATGGGTGGACCTCTCGTGACATTGAAGAATGATACATTGTGGCGAACTTGGGTCAATGATGGAAGTTTTTTGGTTTCACCCAGCTTTGCAGTTACAAATAAGTCCTTGATTGGATCTGTCAAGTATCCTGAAGGTTATGCAACGGAGGATATTGCTCCACCAACTGTCTATGGTACTTGCACTAAAATGAACTCGAGTGGTGATCCTAACAGTAAATTCAATGTCACATGGCAGTTCAATGTGGAACTTGGCTTTCAATATATGGTTAGGTTACATTTCTGTGACATAGTAAGTGATGCTGCAGATGAAATTTTTTTCAATGTATTCATCAACTCGTTCAATGTTGCTCCAGATTTTGGACCAACTGAAAAGGTAGGATTGGCAGATGCTTTCTACATGGATTATGTCACTCCATTAGCCAATAATAATACGGTGTATGTCAGTATTGGCCCATCAACTGTTAGTGCTTCTCCTGATGCCTTTCTAAATGGACTAGAGATTATGAAACTGAACAATTCCTTGGGTAGCCTCAGTGCTGCAGTATCCGAGCCTCCTCCTTTTCGCCAAGGCTCAAAAAAGAATGTGGGTATGATAGTTGGTCTTAGCATAGGAGTGCCGCTTGCTTTACTGGTGGCTCTGATTGTCTTTCTTATGTGTAGAAGAAAAAAGCAAGTGCGTCTTGGTCATACAAAGACATGGATTCCTATTTCCATCAATGGAACTGCATCCCATACAATGGGAAGTAAATACTCCAATGGGACAACCATTAGCACTGCTTCTAACTTGAGTTATCGCATTCCTTTTGCTGCAGTTCTAGAAGCAACAAACGACTTTGATGAGAGTTGGGTAATCGGCATTGGGGGCTTTGGGAAGGTTTACAAGGGGGTCTTGAATGATGGTACTAAAGTTGCTGTTAAGAGGGGCAATCCAAGGTCTCAGCAGGGTCTATCTGAGTTCAGAACTGAAATTGAGATGCTTTCACAATTCAGGCACAGACATTTGGTTTCACTGATTGGATACTGTGATGAAAAGAATGAGATGATTCTAATTTATGAATACATGGAAAATGGGACAGTCAAGAGTCATCTCTATGGCACTGATCTTCCCAGTTTGAGTTGGAAACAGAGGCTTGAGATATGCATTGGGGCAGCCAGAGGACTACACTACCTTCATACGGGCTCAACAAAAGCTATCATACATCGTGATGTAAAATCTGCAAATATATTGCTGGATGAGAACTTTTTGGCAAAGGTTGCTGATTTTGGACTTTCTAAGAGTGGACCGGAGGTTGATCAAACCCATGTGAGTACAGCCGTAAAGGGAAGTTTTGGCTATCTCGATCCCGAATATTTCAGAAGGCAGCAGCTGACTGAAAAATCAGATGTTTACTCTTTTGGGGTCGTATTGCTTGAGGTTCTATGTGCAAGGCCTGTGATAGATCCATCTCTTCCACGTGAGATGGTGAATTTAGCCGAATGGGCTATGAAGTGGCAGAAGAAAGGACAGCTGGAGCAGATTATAGATCCTAATCTTGTTGGAAAAATTAGACCGGATTCCCTCAGGAAGTATGGAGAAACAGCAGAGAAGTGCTTGGCAGATTTTGGGGTAGACAGACCTACAATGGGAGATGTCCTGTGGAATCTGGAATACGCACTTCAACTTCAAGAAGCTGTAATTCAAAATGATCCTGAAGAAAACAGTACCAATGCCATTGGTGAGCTCTCTCCACAAGTCAATAATTTCCATCATGCTGATTATTCTCCTTCAGCCGCTGAAATGTCTCATGTGGATGATCTTTCGGGTGTTTCTATGAGCAGGGTCTTCTCACAACTCGTGAAGTCTGAGGGTCGATAACTGAAGTGAAAAATGTGTTATGTGCAATGTGTTTAGATCTTCTCCCAATGCCATAGTAGTTTTTCTTTACCGCTACCTGTAAGAGTGAATCTAAAGTTACAGCCTCATATAGGGATTCAGGGATTCTCATTTTCTAGATCCATGTATGTTCTGTTATTTATGTTCATATAAATTCTTCTCGTTATATATGTTGGTCTGCCTCTCAGCTTATCTATCTTTCTTACCAAAAGTATTGTGTGTTGATGTGTCTTTGGATTTCTTTTGTTCCTTTTTCCTGCTGGTTTGAATTGTCAACTTATTCCCATGCCTATCTATATATAGGACTGAAAAGTTGCCAAGCTCCATCTTTCAGCTCTTCACATTAGTACTCCAATAAATCAGGCAAACGATAGTCAACAAGGAGGTTGGCAAAATGGCAGAGGACTACTTCTTAGAAAATTTATGCATCTAACCATAAACTATAAAAGCCATGATGGATGCTTTCAATATTTATCAGCAGTTGTTGAAGCCTTGATGATAGGGATTAGGGAGGCGTCAACTTCTTTCCCTTACCAATAACAATAAATGCATTTGAGTTTAATGTCAGCCAGCCCTTAACATTTTGAGTTTCAATTTGCTAAGTTCAGATCTAAATTTCCTTAACAGAATCCATAACCCTTTTTAATGTTTTCTTCTTCTCAACATCAGATTTTGAACCTCTCTCTTCGGTACAAGTTACTGATTTTGCTGTCAGTGTCATTTTTGCTTTTGGACAGTTTTAGTTTCATAGCAAGGAAATTGTTATTTGCACTTGTTTTTTTGTTGATTGCACCTTCACTATCATTTTAATTATATACAAGTTTTTATTTGTTTAAGTATATGATGAAACAAATGATTAGAGTGTAAGTAGCAAAATTAGAGACTCTTGCCGGAAATGCAACCAAAACACGCTGTCTACATTCTCACACCTGGGCTGGCTATAATAGGCTTCCCGCGGTAGAACCCACCGTGAAACAAGTAGGACCAGGCCATGTGGAGGGTCTAAGGAGATTGACAACAAGATCTAGGATGTCCAAAGCTTCTTAAGGCCCCAGCCATAAGTAAGCCAATGAATCACAGCCTCTGATCCTCGTAGAAACCCGCACAATGAGTCCACATATAGGAGCCCATCTGAATGTTGAGCCCTAAAATATTCTCTTGGTTTCTACTTTAATTACTACTTGTGGGAAGAGGACACCCTATGGGTGTGCAAATTTTTTAAAAATAATTAAGTTGTTTTTATTAAAATCAATAGGAGTTATTTTATTTACAAAAAAAAAAAAAAGAAGTTGTATGACTTGTTTGACCAAAAAAAAATTAAAAAAAACAAACAAACAGAAGTGATTGGGTGTGGAAGTTATTAGAAGTTACTAAATTAAGTAGTTATCCTTAGTAAATCTTTACTTTTTATAGGGGCAAAATTGAAAAATCAAAAAATGACACAAAATTTTAACACCAAACCCCTTTCTCATGCTTTATATATAGAAAGATGTTTGTATTAACAGATTCAATCAAAAAGTTAAAATCTTCTCAAATTCCTCTAAATTGTTTGAATTATTTTGGAGATATTTGGATTTGTAATCTATCAATTATTTGTATCACAAACTCAAATACTCCCAAGAAACCCAACAACTTAAAAAGATTTTAACACCAAGCCCCCTTCTCATGCTTTATATATAGAAAGATGTTTGTGTTAACAGATTCGGTGAAAATTTTAAATTCTTCTCAAATTCCTCTAAATTGTTTGGATTATTTTGGAGATATTTTGATTTGTAATCTATCAATTATGTGTATTATAAACTCAAATACTCTCAAGTAATCCAACAACTTGAAAAAGATTTGAGAGGATTTCAAATCTTTCGTCAAATATCTCAATCCAAACATAATATAAGAGGAATTAGAAAATATATAACCCAATATATTTTTCCATGATATAGGGGTTTTCTCTAGAACAAGTTGTATGCACTCACTAATCTCGTTTCACAAGTACTATAATTTTTTTTTTTTGGCTAATAATTAGAAAATCAATTAACTTTGGAGGAACCAAGCAATAATAGTCTCCTTATCAGCAAGAAATAGCTTTTGAGTTTTGAGTGTTTTAATTATCAGATTTACTGATTTAGGTACCTTTTAGAAAAAGCCTGTCATGCACATAATTTCATTCTTATTTATTTTCTTATGGCCTTGCCTTCCTTTATCCTGATTTATTTGTTTGGGACCGATGGTAGGCAGGTAAATGAATTTTGACTTTTGATCGGATTAAAAATACACTTTCTCTGATTCAACTCTTTCCAACTTTGCAAAAAGTATCGAGGAGTAACCAACGAAAAAAGAAAAGATGAAAAGAATATAATGAAAGCTATATAAATGTTCACCGTTCTAATAATATGCATGATGATCTCCACTATATACCTGCCTAGAATACTGGCATAATGTCCCATGGAGTATCCTTTCGAGCAGGTCAGGCTATGAGTTGCATGAAATCATTTTGCCATGTCAGGTCGATAATAACATGAAATGATTCAGCCAATGCTATGATAATTGTGTTCTCGTCAGGATAATTAATTTGGGCCTTCATGCTTTGTCTAACAGATTAGGGTTCGAACCTGACTATCAGATTCATGGGAGAGAGGATTAGGGGAGGGGGGAAGGTTAACAGAAATTTAAAAGAAAAACTAAAAAAAAAAAATGTAGAACATCCAAATTCTCGCCTGCAATTATACGCGAAGCATTTACCTCAGATTTATGAGATCTTGACCAGGTAAGCAACAGTTGGATTTATAGCAAATAGAAAATAAATCTACCCACCGATTACATGTCATTTTAGTCAAAAGTTAACATCATGGCCACGGTACACTACTGTCTTTTTTTTTTTTTCTTTCTCACAGAGCGGGTATTCGGGCTTTTGGCCCGACTAATTTCACTCCGCTTGGGAGAAGAGACTTCACTCCACTTCGAGCACGGTAGCAAGGGGTTCGAACCCTGATTATCCAGATAAATCTATCATATCCTAAAGAGTGGGAACTGATCGCTCAAGCTAACTCTTGGGGCCACGGAACACTACTGTCGTTTGGCCAAAATGCTAAAGCTTGTCCAAAATACTTCTGTCTTTATCAGTTCCAGCAATTATTTTTGTATATATATATATACAAAAATATATAGGCTTCCAAAAATATTTGTTTGGACTTCCTATCCAATAACTGCACTCAAATACTTGTTCAATGCAGTGTGGACAACTGGAGGAAAATGAAAAAGAGTTGATAAACTTCACCGTAGAGTTTGTCCCATGACATAAAAAAGAAAAAAAATAACAGAACTACGTTATAGAGTTTGATCTGCTGCAACTAGCAAGGTCCATTTTTAAAGAACCAAACGCCACCACGCACACAAATCCTTGTGATGGGCATCTTAAAGAATTCGATTTATTGGAACATGTGATCACCAGTGCTCAGATACGTAGCCTGATGGATTAATCCGTCCGGCAAAGTCCATGAAATTGTACGACATAGGAAGGTGGTTGGACTGCAATTTAGATGTTTTATGGGATAAGGCTTTTAAAACGATGGAGATAAGAGCCTGTCTGGATTGTTACTGTTTCGAGACAAGTTTTTCAAATATTTCTTTTACGCATGTTTTAATTATTTTGTTTACCTCATATATATATATCATATTACTATTCTATAAAAACCTCAGAGTTTCAGATGAAAGATTTATGAAGTTGTAAAGTTGAGGAACCAAAAAACAAAGACTAAACTAGAAAATTTGGCATTGGTGGTTTCATTTGCGGGGGATAATGATGCACTCACTCATTACAAACCATGACAGTGTGTAATTCCACTAAGCCAGAAACAGGAAACATAAACTAAGACAGAAGATAAAGCCAACGAAACGTGCATTGTAAGTTCCATTAAGGATAGGGATACTGATTCAACTCGATGAATTTTCTTGTTGCTGCCTTTTTGCACCTTTTCTTTTGGCCTACTTCTCCTCCTTGAAGGTGCTCTCTACTCAAATGAATGACAACCCTCATGAGTCATGAGTAAGGCTATTATGATACGGGTCGGCATATATACAATTGCCGTGATAGAATGTCCTTTTGCATATATACGGGTCGGCATTATGAGACGGGTCCTTTTTTTTTTTTTTTTGGTTATATTGTAAGATATACATGTTGTTTTGTGTTTGTCAGGGATCAAGAAACGACAATCTATGAAATATGAAATGACAGTTAGAAAATAGAAGCTCGAAGAATTCTTTTCATTATCATCTTTGTAAGGAAAAAAGAAAAAAAAAACTGCATTCTTTATTTCTTTTTGGCTGGTTAGAGGAGAGCCAAAGCGCTTAATTTAGATGCGACAACAGGCTGAGGCTGCCACGCTATATTCTCAGTCCTGCATACTTCGACTTATGTGGTTTTTGCCAACTTTATGGTAGAATTGATAAGGTTTGATTTTCACAATCAGTTCCGTTACATAACACTCTATGCAGGGTTATTTCTGAACTTCAGCAAGTAATTAACTGATTTCCCCAAAACGAAAGAGAAGAGAAGAAGAAAAAATTGATGATTGGCCTACATGTTTTGCTATATATATATATAGAAATCATTCCTTCTCATTATGAATGACAATATGATTCTACAAACATTTACAGGAGTAATTGTTAATGCAGGAAAAAGTATGGTCATAGGAAATGGACTCGAGGTCAATTTCTTCCACTATGCATATACAGGTGGTGGTGGCAGCCTGGCAGGTACAGCACTTCCAAGAGGTAAATGGGCATCAAGTGGTAGAACATGAAGACACGTTACTTTTTGGGACATTCCCAACTTCTATTCCAAGAAATCTGATGCATTTTTATTAGTGGAGGTAATTATTCTCATGCTTGACTCGTTCCAAAGTTAGCTCAAGAATAGTTTCACTTCACCCAGGTGGAAAAACAATTTCCCTTCGTCCCGCGAAAACAAATAAAGCTATTGAGCTTTGTATATTCGGATCATTATCAATTTCTTTCCTTGCAAAAGACTACGTGCATGCCAATCTAATAGAAGCATATATAAACAAATATTTCCTTTGAATTCATCGAAATCCATTTACACCAACCAAAAAAAATAAGGTAGTGACCAGCAGTTATAGCAAATTACAAAATCTATCAATTTATATCAACTTGATTACCTTCAAAGGTCAAAATACCAGATAATCTTTTATCAAAACCTCCAAAACTCAAAAAACTAAAAGTACATAGTTTATGTGAAGTTTTACAAGCACCGTGATGAAATAAATCATGGCATGCACTCCGACGGGGAGAAGTAGATTACATACGCACCAAACCCTTTTTTTTTTTTTTTTTTCAAATATATAGTAACATTTAAACGGCATTTAATTCTATCGACATAAATATAAGAAAAATGCACAACAAAGACAGAAGTAGAAAAGAAAAAAAGAAGAAATATTATTTATAATGATCAACCAACCACATCAACCTTGGTGGTGCAAGAAAGCAACCGCCTGAAAATCGCCGCCAGGGCAACACATGACATTTCCTTGGCCCTTCTAAACCCCGTACGTTTCTTCCTTCTACCACCGGCGCCACCTTCGCAGCCATGGCTACTACAGCTGCTGCCACCACCGCCTCTTAGCTTTCGCTTTCTTTTGTTAGCCGCAGACACCCTGTCCCTGAATCTTCTACAACTTCTCTTACGTTTAGCTACGTTTAACTCGTCATCCCTTGAGAAAGTGTAGCTTCTTAAATATAACTGTCGACACGAAATACTGTCCACCACCGTAGGATGCATGAGACCAGCGGCACCACCGTGGCCGCCGCCATTCTTGCGTCCGTTAGAGCTCAATGACCTTACGAATTCGACGTCGGATTCCGGCCACTTGTAGAGGTTTACATAGGTGGCTCTGACGGGGGCTTTGGCATCCACACAGTTTGATATGCAAGTTGAGGCCATGCTAAATCTTAGTTTATCCAAAGGATCGGAGAAAGACGGATTACAGTTGCAGTGGACTCTGATGGATTGGGTAACTTACTTTTGGAAAAGAAGAGGAGATAATACAAAAAGAAGTTTGTGTGAGAGAATGTATGTTGGGATATGAAGCTGTTAGTGTCATGGGGATTTTGATAGTGGTTTATAGACGACTTAGCTGGTGAAGTATGCAATCATTTGGAATTATATGAAAAAAATACTGTACAAATAGGCAATTGAGACTGCATGTGTTGTTACTCTTTTTTTTCCCCCCTTTGGCGGAAGTGAGAAGGTTGTTTGAGGCAAAATTAACATTAAGAAACTTCAAGAATATTCGATTGGAATTTTAAGCTAAATTTCAATCTACGCTTGTTTATATATATATATATATATATATATATATATATTGTGTGTGTGTGTGTGTCTCTATATATATATATATACACACACACACGTACTCGTATTAGTCTTCTAATGTGAGATTAATTTCCCAAATTTTGGTGCAGTAGCAATACTTACGTTGCTTTAGTAATATGAGCAATTCCATAGTGACACAATTACTATTTCACCTTAGATAGTGGACCACATAAATAATTTCCAGATGTGACCAATCGTGCTATTCATAACTGAAATATATATGTATTGCTTCTGATTTCTGAAATTCGAAAGTTGAATGCTAAGCATAACGATTCCTATTTTTTAACAATCTATGTAGTAAGTAGCATTCTTATATGTTGTATGAATATTTATATATGTTGGCTACCTATAGGCTACGGGCCTACGCCATTTTCTACCTACATTGCATTTTTCTAGATTTTTTGTGAAAAAATTACTATAACGATTTGATATATGTGAGGTAAAAAGGTGATTGAAAAATGTGTTCATGGAAAATTGTAACAATTTTTCTTTAGAAAAAGGGCAATCCAAATTCCAAACATACCCTACACCAATGTTAAAAGTTTTTCCAATAACTTGGACCAAACTAAAAAATTGCCAGAGATTTCTTCTGGGTAAAACTATCTGATAGGGGTCTCACAAGTGAGTGCTACAAGATATCGTGCATTAGTTAGCATGTTTATGAACCTGAATCCGATATATTATTTCAAGAAAGAATAATAGAAAAGATCAGATACTTTGAAAAATGATGTGTTTGTTGATGCTACAGATTCATTCCTAGTTTTGGAGTTAATTAGCAAACAAAATGTGTATTCGCCTTTAGTCGTGAGCAATGAATGGATAATAACATCGGGAGAAACTCTGCCAAGCATATAGCTTTTGCGCATAAAGGGCAATATAAACTAAAAAAGTAGCTTAGCTTAGGTTGGCGCAACCATTTCTAAGAATTTAAAATGCTCTATCGATAACTTGTTACTTTGGAGTTTGGACATCTATACCTTTGCCGACCTAAAGCATGTATATTATAGTGCTTAACCATATTGTTATATTATGACATTTTATTGACAAAGTCTCAAATGAGATTCTTTTTTAAAAAAAAAAAAAAGAAAAGGATATCCAATGGGATTCCCTTGCCGAATCCAAGAAAATGCAAGAACTATATATTTTATCAGATGGGTACGACATTAGAACCCCAAAGCCTCCCTCACCTTGTCAAACTGTTAAATAATATTTGGATTTACTGAATTGTACTTTACACGAAGAAATTTTGGCCAATACTCTGAGAGCCTGCCTTCTATCGTAACATCAACAAAAAATAAATTTGGACGGGCATATAACACCTACTAATCAATTAGGATATTTTAGCACACAAGTCCCAGCATCATAGCCCCATTAGCCCATATGATGTCCCTCTGTCCAACACTAACGTGTACTAGAATTTCGGACTAGTCATTGCAAATGTTTAATGCAACTGGAAACATCTTTTGCAGGTCTCTCCGGGTTAGTTCGGTTGGTCACGTACCCTTCTCAGAAAGCGGTGTCCATTTCATTCACCAAGATTCGAGTTCCAAGATTAACGTGTCCAAGAGGATGGGACCTCTCCTCTTGAATTGCAGAGAAATTAGTCGGGCTGATAACCCGGCTACTCCCGGCATCTGAGAAAAAAAAAAAAGAAGAAAGAAATATCTTTTGCAAATTGATCATGCCCATTGACATGAGATAATTCCGGAGAAGGGGAAGTTGTTGAATTCTGGAGAAGGGGAAGTTGTTGAATCCGCAAACGTTTACAAAATACTACAGTTCCTTCATTCTATAACATGCCTTTCCCCTTCCTTGACCGTAAATTCACATTGCATAAAAGTCAAGCTGAACAAGCACATAACTGCAGTCCTGCCTGCAAAGTGAAAACGGTCAAACAGGAGTTGAATAGCTCCTGAATTCTGACATCAGTATCCACTACCAAGAATCTTAAGCAGAGAAAAACTCTCTCAAGTCTCTACTATAAATTTAAAGTGTTGCTTCTTAACTGTGGCAATAGCAGTCTCCTCAAAAAAAACAATTTCTAGCTGCTACAAAGAAATCTCGGCTGTCAGAGTCCTTATTCATGGAGCTAGTTCTGATCTTTTGATTGGTGGAAGCAATTCGATCACGTCTGTAATGTGGCATCAGTTATCACGGGAACGAGAGAGAGAGAGAGACTTGGAGACTTTACACCAACTTGCTATCTGGTAGCACACAAAGTGTAGAAGGGAAGCAAAATTAAAGATCAGGAAAATCGTCTTGTGCTTCTTTCAGCGAGCTAATATGTATGTTGGGTTCATTCGAAAAGTTTGTCAAGATGCAAAAGAAATTCAAGATTTCCTCCGGAAGATTCTTTGTAAGCCAACCATTTGTAGATATATATTTATACAAGCTCAATTTGATTTCATGTACCAACTGATTGATCATTTCAAATCAACTATAATAGGGTTACAGGAAGGAGTCTTCAATGGAGGGTGAGAAAACATGAATATCAGCAGGGGATACCGGCACCTCTCCCATAGTCCCACTAAGAAAGCTCTACAATCATATTCCAGGATGTCGAAACATACATTATCGTATGCAAAGATGGATGGGTGACTAATTGATTATACTTTCTCTTTTTTTTTTTTTTTTTAAATAAGGTTTTGATGGATTCAATTTCGATCATCACGGCGGAATAGTTTTTGGGGTGAAATTATAGTTCACTTTCAGTTACAACTATAGGAGTTCTTACGTATTGCTTATGAACGTAGTTCTTTCACAAGCATATTATTTTCTCCAATCCACGATTTACTTCAAAAAATTTGTATCCTCGACTAGACTACCAATGTTGGACCATTAGTCATTAGATTTAATACAATACAGCGGCACACATTTTCCAAGTAATGTTTATCTACGCGGCCCAAAATGTGATACCGATACAGACCCTAAGGCGCATAATGAGCCCACGATTACACTCAAGGAGGTTTGATCTTTTAGGCTCCGCCAAAGACACCAATTCACTCCATTATGAGAAGCAATCTAGGAGCTAGCTAGTCCAAATTAATACAACAACGGTCTTTCCACATGTACTGACGAGTTGGCCTTCATCCAGCTCCAGAATCATGCCGTGTGTTTGGATAGAGGTATTATTTGAATACTTACTGTAGTACTTTTTATGATGTGATATTGTGTATATTAAATAAAAAGATGATTAAAAATATGAAAAGATGGATTAAGAAATATATTTATGATTAAAGTAAAATATTATTTGAAAAAATTTAGCCATCCAAACAGGTGTGTTTGAATAAGAGATTATTTGGGATAATTTTTTTAAAAAATATTATAACGCTTTTTAGATATAATATATGGGAGATAAAAAGATGGTTAAAAAATGTGTTAATAACACAAGTAAATAAATCTTAACAAATAAAGCACTTTTCTATGCTGAACTGTTAACGCCAGTACAAAAAGCTTGCTTTGATCATTAGTAAAGAGGATAAAGAGAGAGAGAGAGAGAGAAATAATACATCAAGGGATAAACCGCAAAACCAAGCTTACTTTAGGGGAAGTTGTCATGATTAACCCTCAAAATTACAACGTATATATTACTTGAAAATCCAAACAAATTATTGGTTCCTGTGTCAAGGAATCCCTTCCCGTCAAATCCCAACCGCGTTGTGCAAAGTTGCCGTCCCAAATAACGCCAAGAGCATCATAGGTCAATTTGTTTCCCCCGTCCCTGTGAGACAACCAAATAATGCCAAGAACATCATAGGATTGAAAGAAAAGGAGAAACCCTCCTGTTTCCAAGTGTTTCTTCAGCAGCATTTTCAATATGAACAAACCCGTCCCATCAGTGATTACTTTTTATGAGAAAAAATCACATGTTTGAGAAAAGGAGGATAAACCTCATATTAGGGGACTAAGGGGAGGGATTAATTGGACTGAATGATAAAATGGAAGGGATTGTAAGTAAATCGTCATAAGTTCAAGATCTTTCACATTTAATCAACCATTCTGGCTAATACGCTTCTGGAAAAATCTGCATACATGCGTCAATCACAAGGTATAATTAATATTAGTGGCTGTGTTCTTTTTTGTTGGTAACAGCCGGTGTTCATGAACTAGATCAATACATTCGTAAAGCACAAGCCAAACTATCATGCATGCATCAATTAAATTTTTGAGCAATTCATGTACGTCAGTAATATATGCATCAATTATAGGTGTATGGAATTAGTGGTTTTATACACTCTTCTAAAGTTGTTGAAAGGTCATCTTCAAACAACAATTACCTTACAACAATACACTTATCTTTACTTTCGCGCCCCACAACTCTCCGTTCTACAACCACAGGCGGAACTTGAGGCTGTCTAGCTAGTAGACAAGTATACTTGAGGAAAATTTCTTACATTTTGTGTAGAAAAGCCCTAGGGGCAAAGTTTGATGTTTTTAGGAATATAAGTGAAATATATGAACATATCAAAGGAATAAAGCAGGGTTTTCTATAATCTTGAAAGGGAGGGGAGGGGACAAAGTCTATTTTTTGTAAGGATTGGAGAGCGGCTACCTCTCTCCACTCTCTAAACACAAAATTTTGAAACTTTGGGAACCCAAATTCGTATTATGTATTGCGCAATCTCTCTTAATAATTATCGTAGAACATGAATATCTTTTTTCATATGCCCAAATATCAATTGTGGACTTTTTCTATATAACAGAAGAACATGAATCTCTCTTAGTTATTGATAACAGCATAATTTGTGTTCGGAACATCAAATTACGTACCTTCATGAATCCAATAAAGATGGGATATCACTAGATCTAATTTATGAGCTTAAAACAACTTAAAGGATGACCACAAATTGTTGGATTATACTATCATTCGGTAGTTTTATATACAGTCAAATTAATTGAGTGTTGTTGTACTCAGATTTGATGCATAATGAATTGCTATTCTACATCTAGGAAATTGTTCAACGAACAATTTTCGTAATCATGTATCTATTGGATGGTTGTAAAACACCCATGACCAAAGTCATGAATATCATTCAATTTATCTCCTAGTATTTCTTTTAAAATTTCCCATAAACGACGCATATGTAATCTTGATCGTGTATGTACATTCTTGAATTGAGGAGTTACGTACGGCAAGATTCATCTTATATGTATAAAGCTATATGCGTATAAACAGACTTCGTTTTCCCTTCAATCATCATTAGTTTTTTTTTCTTCCCTTGTCACTAATCACAAGAACTTGGATATAGAAGATCAAGGTGCTGTGATTAAATAGTCTAAATCACTTGGAGGATATAGCATCAAGTTCTTACAAAAGGCACGCACAATGGTGCTGATCAGGTATGTTTAAGCTGCAAAAAAATTCATAGCTATAGATTCGAGTACTTGAGATATATTCCTCGTTTTTTGTCTGTTCCCATTTCATCACAAGCACGAAGATGACAGGAAGGGTATAATTTCAGAATAAAAGGACCTCGAGAGATCAGTTTTATTGAACGATTTGTTTGGATTGTAAGTTATTTGAGATATTTTTACTGTAATATTTTTTGTGATATGATATATGTGAGATAAAAAGATAATCGGAAAGATAAAAAAGTGTATTAGAAATTGTAATGATGATGTAAACAAATATATTTAGAAACATAATCAACTGTTTACCCAAAATGGTATTTAATGCTAAAGTCCTAATATGCCTAAGTTCTTATTGATTCTGCTCAATGGGACATTCCTTCCATTTTTTTAATACGTCTACAAAACTAATATCCACATTTTTATGGACCGATTCATGTATTAATCAAGTGAAAAAAAAATAGTGACATGTGGATGTGTAACTTGTGTAAAGATTTATCTTTTCTCCTCGTCTTTTTTGGGGTTAAATTAGGTGGGATATTAGGTGGAAACCAAATTTAAGTAGCAAATTCAAACAACCTGCTGCAGGGAGGACCGAGATAGGGCAGTCATAATTTAATATATAACTTCTATTTTTTGGGGTTAAATTTTTTGTACGGCTATTAGGTGGAAATCAAACTCAAGTAGCAGCCGTATATATTAAATTATGGCTGCCGTGTCTCGGTCCTCCCTTTCTCATTGATTTTGCGTGGAGGGAATGTTAACCTTGGGCAGCAAGAGCACGCAAAGAAAGATGCTACTCTATAATTTTCCATGGATCCAAACTTTCATAATCGTTGAACCAAATATGAAAACAGGGAGTTAATGATATGGTAAGGTTCTTGTTATCCTGCACTAATAATATGTTGAGAATATATAAGACTCTAAAAGCGCAACGGATCTTCTGTCCCACACTCTGTGCCATTCTCTGTCCCACTTTTTATTATATTGCTATTTCTCCTTTATAAACATCATATTTTAGTTCTTTTTTGTTTCCTTAAGATCCAATAACTATTAATTCAGCAATACACAAAATTTAACAAACTCAAAAAATTAAAATGCATAAAAATGAGATTTTTTATGCATTTTCTGCTGTATTTTTTAATTTTCTATTATATATTACTTTTTTTAAGCTATTATATTTATTTTTTTACTGAATTAATAGCTATTGGATCTTAAGGAAACAAAAAAGAACTAAAATATGATGTTTATAAAGGAGAAATAGCAATATAATAAAAAGTGGGACAGAGAATGGCACAGAGTGTGGGACAGAAGATCCGTTGCGCTCTAAAAGCATCACAAAATTAAGGGGTGCAACTTACAAGCAAACGGATCCGGTGCCAACTTATATAAGTTGAAGCCAAATTGTCAAACTAAACTAATACATGTATCTGATGTTTGTAATTATGAGCTTGTTCGAAGAGTGAATTATTTGCGCAAGTTTATTTGTTTACATTATCGACACATTTTTTTAACGATTATTCAACTCGCGTACATCACATCTAAAATGTCTTGCAAATATTTCTTTAAAAAAATTTATTCTAAATAGCCTACTGCCTAACATACTCTATAGAGTAAAATTTTAAACTTGTGAAGTTTCTCTAATAGTGACTTAATATGCAACAATTGAATTAGTGAATTCCTTGGACCCAAAACTAGTTGGACCCAAAATTAGTGAAGTTATTTAGTTGGGTCCCCATTCTTTACTAGTTGGTCTCCATTCTTAAAGAAGAAGAAGAAGAAGAAGAATTATTTAGTTAGTAGTTCAATCTTAGACGCAATTGATCAATCTTGGACGTAAATAAACGATGTAGGCAGCTGCAAGAGTCAAACTCCCAGTTTTCCACAACCGAGGCCCTTTGACATTAAGCCCTGTTCTGGCGTGGCCGTTCGGCAAACAGTGAATAAACAACAAAAGCTCATCATGGTCAATGCAGTTGCGATCATTCGATCACTTCAACGGCAACATCGCACTGCTCTTGGCCATTGAGAGAGCATCAGACTAGTCATTGCCTGCTTTTGACCTGACCCTAGCGCCTAGACGAGAAGTGTGACCCGACACATTAATTAAGAAGTAGCGGGTAGGATTACTAGCGGCAGCATATACGTGGAATCGCTATATTTTTTTAAAATTTTTATAAAAAAATATATTGTAATGATTAAATATATTTGATATAAAAAATTGATAAAAAAATATATTTATAAAAAAAATTTAAAAAAAAAATTTTTGGAGGAAGGCTTGTTTGGAAGTTAGGTTTTTATCCAAGTTTGTATTATATTAATTTTTTACCAACTTTCGCTACATTAACCTAATAAAACTTCCTAAAATTTTTTAGGAATACACTTCAAAATACTCAAAAAAAAAAAAATTTCCCTTCCCCTTTTCCTCTTCTTCCTCCCCCACCTCAACCCACCACTACCTTTGTCACCGGCCATCACCTCCGCCGCCGGTTCCGGCGCCGATCACCTCTTCCGGTGTCGGTCTTTTTTTTCTCGTTTTTTCCTTTGCCCCCTCATCCTCCCCTGCCATCTTCCCCCTTTGCCTGATTTTGGAGGAGCTGGGTATCGAGGGAAGCCTTGTCTAGTTTCAAGGCATCGAGGGATCGGACGGTGCCGTCGATATCGGACTTGGGAGCTCCGAAGGCCTTCCATTGGCAAACGGTGTTGGCTTGGGTTTGGATGGCAGCCAACTTTGTCAGCTAATGCCTTGCGGAGGAGGGAATCGTCGCCGTCGAACATTGGGAGAGTTGATGCGGTAGAGGAGAGGGGAAGAGAGGGAGGGGGAAGGGTGGCGAGCAGGAGAAGGGGAGAGGAAAAAAGGGAAAAACAAATAGCACTGCAAGTTGCTACTTCATTGGCTTCGGGAGAGGGAATAGAGAAGAGGGAAGGGGGACGGGGGAAGAAGCGGGATGGGAGGAAGGAAAAGAAAAAAGAAAGAGAGGAAAAAGAAAAGAAAGAAAAGGAAAAGGAAAAAAAATTTCACAATTTTTACAGTAATGTACAGTAAAATTTTATACAAACACTCAAAAAACTCACCTTTCAAACGGATTAAGTTTTCAAAACCAGGCCTAATAATAATACGTGCATAGTTAAGCTATGGAGTTTGTAAGATTCTACCACACTTCGTACAAAAACAAACGGGCGGGAGAAATATTCATTTTGTAAGACGTTTGTATGTTTCTTCGTTACATCGAGTGGGTCCAAGAAAAAAAAATTTTTGGGTACTGTTTGAGAGGTCCACGGCCCAGGTAAGAAATATGAATAATTAGTGATATAAAATACTATAAATAGTTGGTAGTTTTTTGTTCATTTTTGCACCCCTTGATTTCAAAGTGGAAAGCTTTACATTACATGCTTTTGTTCATCACATCGGGTCTAAAAGCAAATGAATCCCAAAAGTCAGTAAAAGTAACTGCTTATGCTATATTAAAATTTGCAACTTGGAAGGTCCAGGTCACAGGGACGGAATGCAATTAAATTATTATTAAGAAGAAGGGAGAGGAAGGAAGGAGGAAAGTGTATGAAAAAGAATCAATAGAAAAAACGGGTAATTAGTGTATAAGGTATGAAATGAAAACGAAGGAATATGCTTTCATCTCGGGCGTCGCAACCAACTCTCTGCTATTCACCGCATTTTCTTATCTTCTTATTCATCCAAGATGAAAGGAACCGAGAAATTTCGCTTGAGAGCGAAAGGGGAATTACTTCTACTCGTAAAAAGTATTTTCCTCCTTAGGTTTTTAAGTTTAAACAGACAGGGCATCTGATTCACTGTTCAGTCTCCATATACCCTGACCTGAATCTCGACCAATACTAGAGCACCACATCAAAAAAGCAATGATATAGGCCAGCGGAAATACCAATTGTACAAGAACCAGATTTTCCATCAGCTTTATTGCGTGGCATCTTTTTATTCGTTCCACTCATGTGGAACACGATTCCCCAACGGAGTCTTGCTTAAGCCAACAAACTCTGCTCATAGCCTATACAAATACCCCAAGCCGCCTCGAAACGCCACACCCACCCTAGCCACCGTGAAATGGCAAATTTATCCTCTAGTCTAGGAAGGTTGGAAGAAAATTCCAGTCTTTTTCCTATATAGGAGACCACCTCCCCAAACTCGACTCAATCAATGGCTGTCTTTCCCAAAATCCGAGGCACTCATGACCAAACCCTAATTAGTCTAACCGCACAAATCTATAACAAAGCTAACATAAACAAAGGAGATTTGTTTGCGTTAGTTGAAGTTATTTTTTGTTTTTTTTTTAAGTGAAAAGTTTGAAATCTAAGGCCGCCTATTTATAATGAGTGTGTTTGGACAACCAATTATTTGGCCAAATATATTTGCTGACATCACCATTACAATTTCCAATACACCTTTTTATCTTCCCAATTATCTTTTTATCTCACATACATCACATCACAAAAAGTGCTACAGTAAAAATATTTCAAATAACTTACAATCCAAACACACTAATTTTTTTTCCTAATTTACTATCTAACTCAATCCATTCATCTCTCTTGTGTTAATTTTAGTTCTTAAGTGTTAAAGTAAAATTAAAAAATAATTATGAATATTTCAAACTTTACTGATAGGGCACAATAAAATTAGTAAGCTAATTTTACTTGTAACTAATAGATTTCATTTCGCAGATAAGAAACGGTAGATAGAATTTCACTTTTGATTTTCTTTTTAAAAATATTATTAAAATTAATTTCGATCAAAGAAACCAAACTAAAAGAATAACAGTTTCAAACTCATTTAAGAATTTAAATGATGTTAAAATTGTATTAAAATGATTTAGGTTGATCATATCCAAGATAAACTTGAGCTGAGGAGCATGAATCCTTGGCCTTTGTACTAGCAAAAGAAAATTCAATTGTTCCTATTTCATGCGCCCCTTCCCCCCGACCAAAAAAAAAAAGAAACAGAAAGGATATATATGTAATTATGTTTGAGATCCGTGAGGTATAACAAATAGTAATAGGGAGTGGAAATAGGATTGTTTAATACGAAAAGATAAATAAATTAAAAGAACGAGCACAAGAAGCCAAGAAAGTACGTCGAAAGTTCACTGGGCGATTCGAAGCGTTGGCTCTTTAACTTGGCGTTGTCTTTTATAACGGAGGTTTGCGGAGAGCGGGGCTGTAGGGTGAGATCTCTCGCAGTATTTTTATTACCGTCGGTACCAGTTTTCTCTCTCACTAATTCCGGAATAGTTTCTAGGGAGAGAAAAGGAATACGACTAATCCATCGAAGGCTGCTTAGGCCCTAACCATCACTATTCTCGCACGCACTCTTTCTCTCTCTAAAACCTATCTGCAGAAATCTCCTTCTTTCAAGGTAGTACTCTCTTTCGAAACCCCAGCAATTAAGTTTTACATTTTTATTTATTATGTCGAATTTATTTGCTATGTGATTGGTAGATTTGCACATATATCTAGAAGAAAAAATAAATGAATTCTGTTTTTAGTGCTTCCATGTAGGAAGGAAGTATTAGTTGTTTAGAATTGAAGTAGTTGTTCTAGATCCTTTGTCCGTTTTATGCCGTAGTTGGTGAAAGATTTTATATTTGCTGAATCTGTGTGATGTGATCGCTGGATTCATGTGTTGAATTGTTTGAAATTTGTAGGTGGAGTTTTTTGTCCTAATTGGGGAGCGGAGGATTGCGGAGTGATTTGGTGGAATTTTTTTTTCCTTTTGGGTCGAAGTTGATGGGGAAAGGGGGGCAAGATTATGGAAAAAAGGAGATTTTGGGCGAGAAAAAGGAGTCTAATAGGGAAGCTTATCCAGCGTGGTCAAAAGATGTGAAGGAGTGTGAGGACAAGTTTCAGGTTAGGAGAGATTTCGGGTTGTCCAGCGATGAGGTGGAAAAGAGAAGGCGGATCTATGGGTGGAATGAGCTTGAAAAGCACGACGGGCCTTCCATTTTTAGGTTGATTTTGGATCAGTTTAATGATACTCTGGTTAGGATTTTGCTTGTGGCTGCAGTGGTCTCGTTTGTTTTGGCTTGGTGTGATGGCGAGGAAGGTGGGGAAATGCAGATCACTGCATTTGTGGAGCCTTTAGTCATATTCTTGATCTTAATTGTGAATGCTGGTGTTGGGGTGTGGCAAGAGAACAATGCTGAGAAAGCATTGGAGGCTTTGAAGGAGATACAATCTGAGCATGCCACTGTGATTCGTGATGGTAGAAAAATTTCGAGTTTGCCCGCAAAGGAGCTTGTTCCGGGGGATATTGTTGAGTTGCGAGTTGGGGATAAAGTTCCTGCTGATATGAGGGTTTTGAGTCTGATTAGCTCGACTTTTCGGGTTGAGCAGGGGTCATTGACTGGAGAAAGTGAGGCTGTTAGTAAGACCAGTAAAGCTGCTGCAGAGGATGTTGACATTCAGGGGAAAAAGTGCATGGTTTTTGCTGGAACAACTGTGGTTAATGGGAACTGTGTTTGTTTGGTTACTGACATTGGGATGAATACTGAGATAGGAAAGGTCCATTCACAGATTCAAGAGGCCTCACAAAGTGAGGAAGATACTCCATTAAAGAAGAAATTGAATGAGTTTGGAGAGATTTTGACTGCTATTATTGGAGTAATATGCTTACTAGTTTGGTTAATTAACTTGAAATATTTTCTCTCCTGGGATTATGTTGATGGCTGGCCTAGGAATTTTAAGTTCTCATTTGAGAAGTGCACGTACTACTTTGAGATTGCTGTAGCATTGGCAGTTGCTGCCATTCCGGAAGGGCTTCCGGCTGTCATCACAACTTGCTTAGCCCTAGGCACCCGCAAAATGGCTGCTAAGAATGCACTTGTTCGCAAGCTTCCCAGTGTGGAAACTCTTGGTTGTACAACTGTAATTTGCTCAGATAAAACGGGTACATTGACGACAAACCAAATGGCTGTGGCTAAGTTAGTAGCTATGGGTTCGATGGGGAGTGCTCTTCGAACGTTTAATGTGGAAGGGACCTCTTATGATCCTTCTGATGGAAAAATACAAGATTGGCCAAAGAGTCAAATAGATGCTAACCTTCAAATGATTGCTAAGATTTCGGCAGTGTGCAATGATTCTGGAGTGGAACAATCTGGCCATCATTATGTCGCCAGCGGCCTGCCTACAGAGGCTGCATTGAAGGTATCTTAATCTAATCATTTATCTCCTCATGCAAATTTAATTTTTAGGCTTCATATAGCAAGAATAAAATCTTTGGTTTTCCTTTCTGACATTAATACATGTGGTAACAGAAATTTGTCGTGGCTTTGTCAGATTCAGTCCTGATCATTAAATTTTCAACAACTGAATAATAAATAGCTCTTGGTCCTCCGGACATAAAAGATCCCTAGTTTGTGTTCTATTTAATCTTTTTTGAGCAAAAATTCAATTTTTTTCTTTTGGGGGGGGGGGGGGGGGTTGTTATCTGCTTGACTATTGTGACTATTGTGATGTTCCTCAGAAGTCCTTGGACAAAAAGAATAGGCAGAAGGTCATAGTTCTTTGTCTTACTTTTTAGCAGACTAAAGGTGACTCCATAAGTTGCTGCTATGAGATATACTTGTTTGCTTCAGATGTGTTAACTTGTCCTCCAAAGGCTTCCTAGCAACTGATATTTCATGGAAGGAAATTCTTGATGTGAACTTCTCGTGGTTGATTATCTTTCAGGTTCTGGCTGAAAAAATGGGTCTTCCTGCTGGATTGGATGCTGTCTCATCTTCTGCTAACAATGGTGGACTTCGTAAGTGGTTTTCGCTTCTCTCAACATCATGCGTCACGCTAAGTTTGTCAATTCTACTGCTGACCCCCACTTGCTTCATTTTGATAGGTTCCTCAAACATATGGAATAAGATTGAGAAACGGATTGCCACTCTTGAGTTTGATCGTGATAGGAAATCAATGGGAGTTATCGTGCAAAACTCTAATTCTGGAAGGAAGTCATTGTTGGTGAAGGTAATAACCTTCGCTCTTTCTTCCGAAACATCTGGCCTCTTGTGTTTTACTGCTGTTTTTTGTATTCTTTATCTAATATTGTTTGGCATGAGGGTCATATGTTTTTCTTTGGTTTATCTGTGGGACCTACAAGTGGTATAATTAATTCTTCTTGTGCAATGTTGGGTTTCCTTCATTTTTTTCTTTGCGATGGACACCATACTGATCAAAGGCTGATGGTTTTTTTTTTTTTTTTTGGTAACGGAGACTGGAAAATGTGTAACTTCAATTTATGGCAGGATTCAAGATTTATTTGGCATGGCTGCTTTCCAAATTATTTTTCTGGCCATAGTCACTTAAATCCAATTGATAACTTGATAACATGCCTTTGCAAACGGTGGCATTTCATGTGTGTATGTGCTCAGAGCTCTCCATATAGGAAGCTTTTCAGTCAATTATATAGTGGATAGAGTTGACTCATGTTTAATGGGAAATGTTTATTCTCAATAGTGGTCTAGGTAATTGATGTGGCTGCTTCCAGGTCATCTTTTATGTAGCTTCCCTGGTCTGAAATGTTCCACATTGTACAAATCTAAGGATTCTTTTGCTCTGCTCTGGACACCATTGCTTTGTTTTATGTCTAGTTTGTTTTGAGCTTTGACAGAAATTGATCTTTTCTCTGTGTAAAATGTTCGGAGAATTTTAGGACCAATACATCTATAATTACTAAACATTTTGATCATAAGTGTTTTGACTTCAAGAGCCTCAGTTTCTTCCCCTCTTGATGGAAAGTTTAGTTGAGTTGCTTGATTAGATTCTACATGTCTACAGGGTGCTGTGGAAAATCTGCTCGAGAGAAGCTCCTTTGTGCAATTGCGTGATGGTTCTGTTGTCGAACTGGATCAAACTTTAAGGAATCTCATTCTAGAAAGCCAGCATGAAATGTCGACGAAAGCATTACGTGTTTTAGGTTTTGCATACAAGGATGACGTTCCAGAATTTGACACTTATACTGGTGATGAGGACCATCCAGCTCATAAGCTCTTATTGAATCCAGCTAATTATTCTTCAATTGAGAGTAAACTGATTTTTGTTGGTTTGGCTGGAATAAGGGTGAGGATATACTTGAATGTTGTTGCATTGATTACTATAATTTCGATAAACATGTTTTAAATGTTAAGATTATGACAGTTTGTGAGTTTTTTTGCTTGTTTGACAGGATCCACCTCGGAAGGAGGTTCGCCAAGCTATTGAAGATTGCAGAGCAGCTGGGATTCGAGTTATGGTAATTACTGGAGACTACAAGAATACAGCTGAAGCTATATGTCGTGAAATTGGTGTTTTTGGATCGCATGAGGATATTAGTTCAAGAAGCTTAACAGGAAAAAACTTCATGGACCTTCGCAACCCAAAATCGCATTTAAGACAGCTTGGGGGACTTCTTTTCTCTAGGGCTGAACCAAGGCACAAGCAAGAAATAGTCAGGCTGCTCAAAGAAGATGGTGAAGTTGTAGCAATGACTGGGGATGGAGTGAATGATGCACCTGCATTGAAATTAGCAGATATTGGAATTGCAATGGGAATTGCAGGAACTGAGGTAGAACTTTGCTTTCGGCTTCCAGAAACTAAGATTTTTACTTGCTTTGAAGCATGTGATGATGTTAATGTTTCTCATTATGATATGAAAATCAATGGTGTATGTGCGAATATTTATTTGTGCCAGTTGAATTTTTATTTTTTTATAGTATCGCAGAGGACTTGAACCTCAATCAAGATCAATATCACATGAAACGTGGGGAAGATAAAAGAAGAAACTTTAGTGAATGAATCTTTTGTGGCTACCATGAAATGCTATCGATCTTTTATGACACCTTCTAATACACTACCCAGTAGAACAGTTATTTTTCTTCCACTATTTGTTTCATATCCTGGTGCTGTATTCTATATCTCACATTTGCTTAACATGCCAGGTTGCAAAGGAAGCTTCTGACATGGTTCTGGCAGACGATAATTTCAGCACAATTGTTGCTGCTGTTGGTGAAGGCAGATCCATTTACAACAATATGAAGGCATTCATCAGGTTTATCTTTTCCTTCTTGATCTTTATAGCAGTTGCTACGAATTCAGAAACTTCACACTACCAATCCATAAGTAAAAAATTGTTCTTGCATGTCAATGTGTTCAATTGCACTTTTGCATTATGCAAACATGAAGACTCACCACTTTTTAAGCACTTGTGCAAAATACAGAGCAGTGCCCTTGATGTCATGTTCTTCTTTGTCCTTTGTCTGATGCTCTTTTGTAAACAATGTCCTATCCTCACCTTTTTGTTGTCTCTGCGAAGGATAAGTTAGCATGTTTCTCATTGTTGCAGGTACATGATTTCCTCGAACATTGGTGAGGTGTTCTCCATTTTTCTGACAGCAGCTTTAGGTATCCCTGAGGGTCTTATCCCGGTTCAGCTTCTGTGGGTCAACCTGGTAACTGATGGACCACCAGCAACAGCTTTGGGATTCAATCCACCAGATAAGGATGTAATGAAGAAACCTCCTAGGAGAAGTGATGATTCGTTGATCAGTCCTTGGATTTTGTTTCGTTATCTGGTGAGATATTTTTAACTCTCAGTTAACCGATCTCTCTCAGTTGTGCAGTGTTTTATCACTTCTTTTTGTTTGCTTGCCTCATTTGAGCTTTGATGCAGGTGATTGGACTATATGTTGGTTTAGCAACAGTTGGTATTTTCATCATCTGGTATACGCATGACTCTTTCTTTGGCATTGATCTAAGTGGAGATGGACACAGTCTTGTCACCTATGCCCAGCTAGCTAACTGGGGTCAATGCAACTCATGGAAGAATTTCACAGCTTCACCTTTCACAGCTGGGAATCTAGTGGTCGACTTTGACACTCCATGTGACTACTTCCAGACTGGCAAAATCAAGGCTATGACTCTCTCCCTCTCTGTTTTGGTCGCCATTGAGATGTTCAATTCCCTCAATGCTCTCTCGGAAGATGGAAGCCTCTTGACAATGCCTCCATGGGTTAACCCATATCTCCTTGTCGCCATGTCAGTCTCATTTGGCTTGCATTTCTTGATTCTTTACGTTCCATTCCTAGCTCAAGTCTTTGGCATTGTCCCTTTAAGCCTGAACGAGTGGTTATTGGTATTGTTGGTTGCCCTCCCCGTCATATTAATTGATGAAGTTCTCAAGTTTGTGGGTCGGTGTACGAGTGGAGTTCCAACATCAGCAAGAACTACAAAGCACAAGGCGGAGTGAGAACAAATAAATATCAAACAGATATCAGGCTGAGAATAACGCTCATGCATAAAGCCGCGGACGGGCATATTGGTGATACCCACGGTCTCGGTTCTTGGAGTAAGATACAAGTATTAGTTGGAAACCTGGACTATGGAGGGTTAATTATTACATAGATTCGTTTGACATTTATAGAACTCTTGATGGTAGTGTCTTACCATGACTTTCTAGTTTTGTTTTTACTGAATGATTGGCCTTTTAATTGTTGGGCTGATCTCATTAGTTTGAGCGAAGTGGAACATCAAGTGGTATGTTCTACTAATTCTATTTGTTGGTTTCGCCAATACTAACCAGTTGAGAAATTATAGATGTTGCAAAATTCTACTTTATATATATCCTTCCTTGCTATACTAAAAGTGCCAGTTGGAGTTGCTATAGTGCTCATGGGCCGGTTATCCGGTAATTTTGAGCAACTTCAGTGGCATTTCATAGGCAGATAGACTGGTTATGCTGTAAATTTTGACAATTTCAGTGGCATTTCATAGGCATTTGTTTGGGCTTGCCCTCTTGCTCTTGAGTTCAGACGCTAGAATTCTTTCCCCTCTCCCTTCAGTGGCATTTTTTAGGAAGCATATATGTGCCATATATATAAAACTTGATGACCTTTACGGTGTTGCATTGTTAGTTCTTTCTTCCTTTTTTTTTAATTTTTTTTTTGCCTTTATTATAAAGGATAAAATGGATTTATTCTGTAATAAAATAATAAAACAACAATTTTACCATAACTTCGAATCTTCCCATATTTTTACGTTCAATTTCTCCATGTTTATCTACTATATTTGACACACATTTCTTCAATTTTTCTTTATTAACATCACCCAAATTAAGTCCATGCACTTGTTTTCCCTATAATACTTCACTTTTATAAGAAAATTATTATTACAAATATTTTTATTCTAATTAGTTATATACACATCTGAGTGCGCCTTAATCACTATTATGTATAACAAGAAAAGATTTTTTGAACATGTTTGAACTAATTCTTGATAAGAAATTTCAGAAAAGTAATGTACTATCTAACCTTTATTTTTAGATACTTTTATTGGTGTTTTTTTCATTCAGAGTTTTAGCTCTCATGCCTATGTAATCTTGAGAGAAAGCCATCTGAAAGCAACATATTGGATGTGTTTCTTTCTTCAATTGAAGACCTGGATTTGGTAGTTTTACAAGGTGAAGTTTTCACACTCTCACCTAACTGATCTTGTTGAAACTTATTTCATTCTTGATTAGATACAAATAGTGTGTGCATAATTTTAAAAGTGATCAGCGTCACTATATTTATGATATTTATATGTACTTGTACATTTAAATAAATGCATCATTTATTTATAGTATCAAGAATTTACAAAGATTTTAAGCTAAAGACTGACTATCTAAGAAAAAATTACAAATCAAATGAGTAAACGAGTAACAACAATAATCAATTTACCTAAAATCAAAATCTCCACATTTATTAACACCTATCATGTATTAAATATATAACCAATTTACATTAATCCACTTACCTTCATTTGATCTTGATTAACATATAGCTAGGGCATCCTCACGCATCGCGTGAGATTGAAAAAACTAATATATATATAGAAAAGCACCAGCTTTACCGTGTCAGAAAGCAGAGTACTGTCGAACTCTGCAATTTTCTGCAGCGTACCATCGAACTGGGCTCGTCTTTGGTTTTCAAGAAAAAAACAAGTAAACCGCAACAAGGCTTACATCCCCATACTTCATCAAAAGTCAATAAAAACAACGGCGTTCCGTGGAAGGATTCTCGCTGAAGTGAAAAGCGTACAGAATCACAATGCTAGATTCGCATAATCTACAAGAAACCAACAAAGTAATCATTTCATTAATCACCAAAATACCATTCCCAAGGGCATAGCTTACAAAGCATGAACCACGACACAAAAATACACCACCTAATCACTACTAATTCCCCTAATTACACTACCATTACTCTAATCCCAGGACAACAGAAAGAAACACAATTAAACTACGAGCACATTCCTCTTTCTTCTTTTTTTTTTTTTTGTTTCAATCTTTTTCCTCTTTCTTGACAGCAAGACTTCTGCAAAACCAACAAAAGTCAATTCTACCCTTTCCCCCCAGTCTCTCTATCCACCGAAGCCATACAGTGTCCTGCCCTGCCTCTTGAGCGCGTACACAACATCCATGGCCGTCACCGTCTTCCTCCTGGCGTGCTCTGTGTAGGTCACGGCATCACGGATGACGTTCTCCAAGAAAATCTTAAGCACCCCACGAGTCTCCTCGTAGATCAGACCGCTGATACGCTTCACTCCTCCCCTACGAGCCAGACGGCGGATTGCTGGCTTTGTGATGCCCTGGATGTTGTCGCGGAGAACCTTACGATGACGTTTTGCTCCGCCCTTTCCCAATCCTTTGCCCCCCTTTCCACGGCCCGACATTTTCAATTGCTAGGTACGAAAACTGGAGATGGATCTCTTGCTTTTCTGTACAAAATGAAGAACAATTAAGGATTAATTTGACAGAAATTAAGCTCGAGTGAACAAAAGTTCACCCCAAAAAAAAAAAACAATGTACACAAAAGATAAACCCAGAAAACTAAGTTAACCCACAAAAATACCCCCAAAATTATTTTTAAAAAAAAAAAACTGGAAACATTTTAGGCCCAGTGGTGAAATTATGAAATACACGAAGCATCAAAAGGAAAAAAAAAAAAAGTGATTAATTGAACGGAATTTTCAGCTGAATTTATTTAAAAAATGTAAAATGAGGATGGATTACCAAAGAAACAAATACCAATTCATAATTTAGCTAGAAATGATCGTAGCTCAAGAGATGAAACGAAAGAAAAAACAAATTATGCGAAGAAAAATGCTGTTAGAAATGCAAAAAACAAATTATGCGAAGAAAAATGCTGTTAGAAATGCAGTAAGAGTGGCATCTATTGAGAAGAAAAAAGGAACCTGGATCGAAGAGAGGGAAAGCAGTGGGAGTGATAGGGTTGTGAAAAGGCGGTGGGTGGGGGTGTTAATTTATAGCGGTGATGATTGAGGAAAATTGCTCGGGATCTAATGAGGGGTCGATCCAGAGTGGGAGTTCACAGATGTTTTCGACGGTTGATTTTTTATGGATGGACAGTTGGGATGCATTTTCGGGGAGCGACAAGGATCGATGACGTGGAGGTGTTGATTTTAAAATACATTTTGTGTTTCGGAATTTGGTGCGAAAAGTTTGAAACGGTTTCGGAATTTGGATTTGGAGAAAAGTTAAAAATTAGGCGGGGACGGTTAACCGCTCTGATGAGGATTTTGGGGGAAGATGGATTCGTGACGGGCGGAGCGTTCTGATCGGGTTGTCGGGTTTCCTACTCTCGTTACTCCCTCCTTTTTCCTATTTAAGTGACTTGAATATCCGAAGCTCTTAGATTGAGAAACTTCATTAATTTTTAAAAAGAATTAATCTTTCCTACACCGATAATATATACACTATCAATATTAGATGAACGACAACTATGTAAATTTTAAATTTAAAATTCAACTTTTACACATATATCATGAATCCAACGATGATAGTGTATACACTGTCAGTGTATATAAGATTTACTCTTTCTAAAATTCAATAATGATTTTACCTAACTTTTCAAAGCTACCATTTATCTTTCATATATTTTCAACTACTTTTAAGTTTAACGCTATAAACATTGCATTTAGTTTTTTATAAGGATTAATCTTATATACATTATCAGTGTATACACTATTACCATTAGATATATGATACATATGCAAAATTTAAATTTAAAATTTAAAATTTATTGGTGTATCATCTATCCAACCATGATAATGTATACGTTAATATTGTATGTAAAATTTACTTTTTTTATAATCCTAACTCAAGAAAGTTGAGAGTATAAATAAGGATAAATTTGCAAAAAAAAAAAAAAAAATTTCTCCAATGCTTTCTTGATTTAATAACAGTGAACACTAGGTTTGGGTCATTTAAATAGGAGTGGAAGAAGTATCTCGTACAGGTTAATATTTAGTTTGAATTGCCATTTTGTGGAGTTTTTGTAAATAAAAAAAATTGTTGTAACGATTTAACATATTTGAAGTAAAAAAGTAATTGAAAAATATAATTACAAAAAATATAAAAAATTTTCTTTAAAAAATTACGATCCAAACAAAGACATTTTGTACTTATATTTGGTAATTAGGGCTTAATGCGGAAATATTGGGCAACTATGTTGTGGTTAAATTATTAGCAAGCTTGAAATATTCCAACTTGTCTTGTAATACTTATATAGCATTTGTTAGCAAGAAAAGGCGAAGAAAATAGTTAAATTTCTTTCGTGTATTTTTTGGTTAGCAAGAAAGTAGGCAAAATTTTTCTTGCTCTTTCGTTCTCTTTTCTACATTTTGTGGCTCGTAATTTTTTGTAAAGTTTTGATGGAAAATGGGTTACTTAGACAAAATTTTTGATAACTGTTAGTAATTGTCAACTAGCTTTCTCATTTTCTCTCAAAAATTTTCTTAATGAGTAAGGATGGTCATCCCAGCTCGGATCCACCGAGGAGGTATTCCAGTCCATCATAGTGGGACTCCATCCGTCATTATCACCTCGCCTACCCCGTACCTGTCGATGACCGAGATGGACTCAGCATCCACTGTCACCTCAGGACGAAGTTGTGATTCACATCATTACCAAGGTCCTGTTTAAAGGATTTAACAACCGAAAAGTAGTGGATATGACCTCTAACACACTCTGCTCACTGCCCTGACACCCTGTCCACTGCCCAGAGTTGTCGAGTCAAGGTGATATGCTGTCTTAGTCAAATTTCGAATGACCTGGACCCCACAGTCCTTTCTTCCAAATTGTCCCCTATAAATATTAGGACCTTCCATTAAGAAAATGACATTTTTCCTGGTAAAAGCCTAAAACCCTGTGAAAATATTCCGTATTTCATATTGTCAAATGACTAACTAGATCGTCGGAGGAAAATCCGGGGACCTAGCCCCGTCTCTGATAAACTAAGCAGGTGATCTGCGAGTAAGTTACTTCTCCAACCAAGAGTGCGCTTCAGCTATCCGAGTCGGGTCAAAAATCACCTATTCAATGAGCAAAAGTAAATTAGAAGATTATTTTTATTTTTCTTTGCTTCACTTCCTTGCACTTTTCACGTAGCTTTCCCTCCATTCAAAACAAAGAATGGAGAACGGTGGTTGCCGCAAAGAATGACATTATTATCTCGTGCAAAAGTAATAGTAACAATCAATGGCAAAGAACGACATTATATCTCTTGCAAAAGTAATAACAATCAAGGTCATACGTAATATTTTTAGTTTTTTAGCAAGGGGTAAAAGCTGGTAGGTAGAGGATAAGATACTTGGATCTAAAATCTCTAACTTCAAGAATCTCAACTTTAGTCATTTAATTAAGACATCTTCAACAAGTTAATTTAAAGGGTAAAATATAAAAAATCCCCTAAAAGTTAAGCGAAATATAGAAAAATCCCTTATAGTTTTAAATCATACACTCCAATACTTTATAATTTGAATTAATTTTAAAAAATGATGGAAATTGTCTAAAATAACAAGTTTGAAATACGTGAGTTTCTTTTACAAGCATTTGTACTTAAAACAATCAAAATTTTAGTTGATATACCTATTATATCTTTAGAGTTATAATATAGAAAAGTCTCTTGTGGTTCAACGAACATACAGAAAAAAAGTTTCTTATATTTTCGAATCATACGATCCAATAACTCGTAGTTTGAACTAATGTGAAAAATTAACAAAAATTATTTAAATTAATGAGTTTGAGGTTGCTTGATATGAAAAATAAATTTTAAATCAAAATTTTAGCTGATATACATATTAAATCCTTTAAAACTCATAAAATTTTCAAAACAACCTAAAACTCCCAAATACACCTCACCTTATTTCTATACATAAAATAAATAAATAAATAATTTCAAATAAAACTCACCTTATTTCCATGCACAAAATAAATAAATAAATAAAATATCGTAAATAAACTCACCTCATTTCTATACACAAAATAAATAAATTAAAATAAAATACCACTATCATCTATTTCTCCACCACCACCCCCGTCTCTTGCCACCAACATTTTTCACCTTCCACCATCGCCCACTCTTTTTATCACTGCCTCATTCCTTTCTTTCATCCCTCTATTCCTTTCCATTTCCTTCCCTCCCACCCCCTCTACTACATCCTGCTCCCTCTCTTCCCTTCATAGCTACTTCCTTATACCATATCTTCTTTTAGTAACCATAGCTAGCCGCGGGAAAGAGGGAAGAGGGTGCAGGAAGAGGTCGCAAACTAGATTGCCCTTCCTCTGCATCTTCTTCCTTCATTCTAGTGATAGATTGGTCAAGGGAAGGAGATGAAAATAGGGCCGCAATGGGAGAGAAGGGGGTGCAAGGGAGGGAAATAAGAAGAGAGAGAGAGAGAGAAAAGATAGTGGACAAAAAATGAGAGGAATAGGGATTGGGATGGAGGAGAATGAGGCAATAGAAAATGGCGGCAAAAGATAGAGAACGGTAGTGATAGTAACATATAACCACATGGGGATTTTTTTTCCCTATAGGTTGATTTAAGCATAGGGTTTTTTCCATAAGTTTGCTTAACATGATGGTTGGTAGAAGGTCTTTTATTGCTTATATATATTAGGATAATTGTGTCATTTCGTCTACCTTCGTTATTTTTGACAATTTTCATTACTGTTTTAAAATAGTTCAAACCATAAAAGGTCGAAATGTATGATTTGAAATTATAAAGGGCTTTTTTGTAGGTTAGCTTAACCACAGGAGGTTTTTTTTTTATTTTTTATTTTACCCTAATTTAAGTTCACAATTACAAGTCATCTATACTAAAATTGGGTCCATAGCACATCTCTGTCTTTTCATTCCCATTATTTTCTATTTCATTAAAATATACTTATTTTTTTGTTAAAGACAAACCAAATTATTTCTCTTTGATCATACAATATGTCAAGCTCATAGACTTTACATACGTATGATTTAACTATAGTATGTAGTCCTTAATCGTTAATTATGTCTCACTTATGATACATGGAACCAACAGCTATTTGGGTGGTTGGCCACCACCATAACTTTAATGCTTGGTGGGGTGAGAGGTTAAGGTACAAACCTTATTTCCCACAAATTGCTACTATATGTGACTTGCCACTTTAAGTGGTTTGAATCCATACGAATGTATAGTGCACTCGTCTAATTTAATTGTAGTTCAGTTTCCGTTGGGTTTTTAATAGGTTCAGTTGGACTCTTCCTCTTGAAATATGTTAAAATAGGAGTAGGAGTAAGTGTAAGATAGACAAGTACCGATTGGGGAAAAATAAAACTCATGATAGTAACACATAATTTATTTTTTTGCTCAAGTGAATAGGAAATGAGGGAAAATGAATATTGACCAAAAAGCGTGCTTTCAATTTTTCGCTTCCAACCAAATCAGCAGGTTTGTTTTGATTGAGTATTATTTGAAATAATTATTGTAAAATTTTTTATAATATGATATATATGAGATAAAAAGGTGATAAAAAATATAAAAAAATGAATTAAAAAATATATTTATCATGCAAACGAAATATTATTTGAACTAATTTGCTGTCTGAAGAAGCACTGAACTTCCCCGGACCGAGCTGACCTGATGAGCTCGGCGTGCTGATGAGGAGAGCGCGTTCTAGCTCTGCAAAACAAACAAGAAACGATCTCTAGGGTGACTAGCAGGGGGGGCCCTGAGGTGGTTCCTGGAGGCACTCCGACGGTCAAATTAGTCTTCCGGTGAGTGGATTTCACTGAGAGTAAAACTGTTGGGAGTGTTTAGTTAATAGTGAGCGTACCTTGTGTAGTTGGTGTGCGTTACCATTTATACCTGCTCGAGAGTCTGATCTCCATACGTTTCGGAACTTACCCGATATAGCATCAATCCAGCGCCGAGGGGAATTCTCCCCGTCCTCTGCGGGATTGTTCCCTGGAGCCTTTTGATGCCCTAGTGGCGGTGTGTCCCAGGACGGCTGTCAGGGGCCTGGGATCCAAGTTCAGCTCTGTCATTCTTGGGCTACCACGTGTCTAGGCCCAGGACGGGCCTCTGCACTGTCCAAACATTATTCTCGATTGACCAAATCACCCGTTGGTTAAGATCATACTTATTTTAGTACTTAGTTCGTGTTTTTTTCTGCTAGCTTAATAAACAGTGGTTACTTGAAAGGACTGCGAGTAGGAGGAGGTACCGCACGAAACTTTTGCACAACAACCCTTTCAGCACTCCCCGCCGTTTCTTCCCTCCAAACTCCAAATTCCACGAGCATTTACATCCAACAAAGAAGAAGCACAAAAATATTTAAGGAAAAGAAAAGGAGAAAAAGGAAAAGGAATGGGGTTCTTCGACCTGAACATTCCATACAACGAGTCCGACCGCCATGTGACCGAAACCACCACCTACAAATCAAACCGCCTCAAGCTCGTCATCAAAGCCGCCGAGCTAGGCTACACCGGAGTCGCTTACAACCGTGTAATTAAAGGCGTTATGTCCGAATCGGACCGTTGCTCCACCTCATTATTCCCCCTCTCTTCTCTCCTCAAACACGCCCCTTCTTTTTCTAGCTCCGTTAAGTTCCACCGTGACCTCTTAAACGTCCCCGTTTCCACCCCTTTCCGTCAGTACTCCCGATTAACTGTCGTTATTGATTGCCCGGCTCAAGCTGCCGCTCTTAATTCGGGTAATCCTGTTATTAAAAGCTACGATATAGTCGCTGTAAGGCCCATAAATCAGAATGCTTTCGAGCAGGCTTGCCAAACCTCTGAGGTTTGTTTCTTTTTTTCATTTTCATTTGTATTTTTAATTTTTAATTAATTTTCTTTACTTTAATTTGTGAATATTTAATATCTGGGATTTTATAAGCATGATGATAGGAATCAAGTATGAAACTTGGGGATACAAATACTAATTTGTTTAATTTGTATTTCCATTGTATATAAGTGTTCACGTATTTGTTTTTAACGGTTAGTTTTTATGAATTCAGGTTGATATCATTGCTATTGATTTTTCCGAGAAGTTGCCATTTCGGCTCAAGCAATCGATGGTGAAAGCTGCCGTTAAGGTTTCTTCTTCATTATTGGCTTCTCTACGAACTCATGATCCTTAGAAATTTGAGATATAGTTGCAATTTAATGTGATCATTGTGCTGTTCTTAGTTAAACACAAACAACATTGAGGCATTTTGGATTCATTTGTTTTCAATTGTAGGGATAGGTAGGACCGCCCCTGCCCTTATTGCCTCTGGTTTGGGGAGAGAAGAGCGTGCAGACATTATTACAAGGAAACTGGTCTATACTATTTTTGTAATATGATTAAAATAAGGGGTGATTGTGCACGCTGCCATAAATGCTCTCGAAGTCGAATAGAAGTTATTTTACAAGATCTTAGGCTTAGTTAATCTTCATTCACCTGGGAATCCATTATTGATTGGTGATTGATGTCATAGACCTGTGGAAATGGGGGAAGGAAGGGAAGGGGGGTATCTGTAACTAGTTAGGTTACTGCACTGTGATCATCGCTGTCACAGGTTGGGAAGACTGAAAAGTCTTTCTTTGTGTGCATGTGGATGGAATATGTAATTTTTTTTTTTGCATAAAATCAATCTCATTCAAAGTGATAGTTTCTCACAGTGGTAATTGTGTATACAAATTACATGCAGCGTGGGGTGTATTTTGAGATCAGTTATTCGAGTCTCATTGTAGATGCTCAAGTGAGGAGGCAAACAATATCTAATTGCAAGGTGAGTTCTGGAGATTTTTTTTCTTCCTAAAACTCTGAAATAAGTTGCAGCTTGGCTTTATTGACTTTCGTCATGGAAATTCATAGTGGTCCCTACTTCCAATGGAATGCCTGTGAAAGCATTTAAGTGTTGATCAGAGTTCTGCAATGATATTAAACTTGAGATGACACTTGTTTTAGTTGTTTCAAGTGAAATAGAGATATGTTAAATGAGATGTACACACCAACTTTTCTAGCTTCGCTTTAATGATGGTGATAACACTAGTTTAAAAGTATAGGCATACAGCATACCTACTGGAAACAAATTCTTCATCACCTAATTTTATTCGAAGCATAACTTTCAGTGTACAACATAGCTTAACTTGCCATATTCCTTTTCCAGTATTTGATGGTTGTGAGTTTGAGAGAATTTAGTTCAGATTGATTTGCAAGTCTCTGTGCTGAATCACATACTGAGTTATGTACCATTTTCTGTAGATACTAGAAAAATGAAAGTCAATTGCATCATTGCATTTTAGCTCCTTATGGATTTTTCTGATGGAGTTCAAAGTTTGATGACTATAATCTGGAAGACCCACCTTTTGGGTTGCAAATGCTCATTAAACCTATCATTGAACATTTGTTACTTCTGGTTTGAACATGAAACCAATCGAAACTTCCAGCTACTGGTGGATTGGACTCGAGGGAAGAATCTTGTCATCTCAAGTGCTGCTGCTTCTGTGTCTGAACTTAGGGGGCCTTATGATGTTGCAAATTTGTTTTCACTGATTGGGCTGCCATTTGAACATGCTAAGGCTGCTGTTTCCAAGAATTGTAGGTATGCTGAATCGTAGGTTTTCGTGCAGGTGTGTATGTGTTTTTTCCCCTCAACGCTTTTATCTGAGTCTGTCAGCATTTTTTTTTTCTTTATGGCAGATCTGTCATAGTCAATGCATTGAGGAAAAAGCATTACTATAAGGACGCAATAAAAGTAGAAGTAATGCCTTCTAGTGGAAAAGTTAATCCCAAGGAAAGTGTATTTAGTGACTGGCTTAAGTGGGATCCCATTTCGAGTGGCGAAGGTGACTTGCTATTAGATGACATTGAGAAGTCTTTCTCAGCTTCTGGTAGTGTACATAATACTGTGAAAACTGTTGGATTTGCCTCAGCTTTAAATAGCCTCCCTTCTCATGGTTTGCAGATTAAGGAGATTTTATCCGCTGTAGAGTCTGCATCTGAGGCACTGGATATTGGTAAAAACCTGTCTGGTGCTGATGAGTCTAAGTTAACTGTTTCAGTATCTGGGATATCTGAAGAGTTGTCAAGGACTAATCTTCTGCCTGAAGAAATTCAGACTTCTGAGAATGATAGGCATCAGAGCCCCAGACATCAAGATTCTGAAATGCGAACTCTGCCTAATGGATCTGTAAATGATTCTACTCTAGCGGAAAAAGAGATTAACCATGTGGTTGCCACAATGGAATTGAAAACTGCAAAGGACTTGGATGCAGACTTACCTGCTTCTGATAGAGAATTTCATAATTTGCATTCACAAAGTTGCCTAGATAGTTATGAACAGGTCCCTCTAGCAGATCATATGACAAACCGCTATAGTGCAGATGATGCTGACACAGCTCATACCTGTCATGATATTGCCAATGCGGAAATTCTTTTTCATTCAAAAGATGTTTTATCCACTTTCCATGGTGAAGAAGCTAAGATGCCTATCAGTTCCACCAAAGGTTTGTATGCTGAAAGTGGATCAGTTGTGGACAAGATTGAGATGGACCGGGAAAACAAGAAAATACCAGCTTTTGCAGTGTCTGATACACATTCAAATGAAGAGTTTAGGGAAAATAAACAATTTCAGGAAAAGTTAGAAAATTTAGCTGCCTTTGCTATTGAAATTCCTAATGAGGAGTCTCATGATCCGGCAAAAAAGGCAAATGGGTCTCTGGTTTCAGAAGTCGAACCCATTGAAGAAGACATGGCATCTGAACTGATGGAGGAAGACGAGATGGAAGGACGAAGGAAATTGAAGGGTGAAGTTGCAATGCATTACCAATTTCTTAGCAAATCTGTATCAGGTGATGAAAGAAATTATCATTGAGTTGTAATTTTAGTTTGATGCTGTCAACTGTAATGCTATTATCTCAAACCAAAAAGCATTTTTCTCATTCGTGCGTATTATCATTGTAGTTGTATTGATTTTTATTCTTTTTCTACTACAATGTAAGTCCCCAACTATTACATTGTTACATTATTCGGGGATTTTATTATGTTTTAGACAATATGTTGTCCAGTATGGGGTTCTGTAGAAATTTATTACTTCAAGTTTCAAGTACCTCTTCCTTCGATTACTTCTTAAAGTTTGCTTTTTCTTCACTTGTTATTCTCCTTTTTGTGATAGTTATCTGTGCTTATATCCTGAATGTAGTCATAAGTATTAGCGGCAGATAGGGATTGAGCAGAGTACGGTAGGGTAAAGGCCAAAAGTCAGTTACATAATTCTTTTGCATTGGTCCAACTTTAACGAATCATCTGTTTACAATCTCTAGCCTGTAATTGCGCCTAACTTTGTCAGTGGTTGATTCCACTGTTTCATATTCCTGATCGCACTCTATCCTACTGTTTCTGGGTAGATAAAGCGTTGCTTATCCCTAGTTAGAATGAAAAGAGTTGAATATTGTTCTAACAATGGGTTTTAGTATTTAAACTTTGTGCAATTTGCTGACCGCTACTGGACTGCTGTTTGCACATTTTAGTAACATCATGCATTCCATTTTGCTATTCTCATTTGTTTTTCTTGCTTTGATAGTTTACTGATTACTTTTATTTTGTCAATATTATGTTTAATTCAGTTTTTCGTAAAATACAGGAAGAGGCAGAGGAAAACGAAGGTCAGTTCACCAGAAGATTCCATTTAATCTCAAACATATCTTGAATTCAAGGCCTTTCAAGAGGAAGGCTCGCAAGTTAAATACAACCTAAGTAGGTAAGGTTTCCTTCCTTTAAAATTGATCTCGGTTGGTTTACAACTGTATAATAGTTGAGGCTGTAGTGCTGTACCCTTTCTTCTGTAGTTGTTTTCCCTTCTTCCTTTATCATAGAAGACCTTTGTCTTCAAGTGCCATTTTCCCCTTCATTTAAATTCTTGGTCCTTGCATCTGAGACTACAATTTATTAAGAATATGAAAATTGGAAAATTTTTCATTTTCAGGAGTTTTTGATCTTGTTTAATGAATGTTTATTGTGGCTGCAATTATCATGGTTGGTGGTAAAATTATCTCTATACTCATTTCCCTGAAGGATAGCAACATTGATACTTCATATTCATTAGCTGAAAAATGCAAGGATGGACTGTCAATATTGCCGCTTTCCGTAATTATTTTGTGCATGTAAGTTTTGTTTATTTGTTAGAATCAACTGACTTGATTAATTGTTTAAAATATTCTTATCCAATTCAAGCTTTTATAAATGTGCAGTGAGAAATTTGAAAAATTGATTCAGCAGAAAATTTTTTTTCCTTGAGTTCACGTTAAAGTTCTTTAAAGGCAAGAACTATTGAAGTCCTGAGTAGATTTTGGTGGAAAATTAAATGGTGTTATACTGCACTTGACCTATAGTTTGGCTGGCAAATGCAGTCCAATCTTGTGATTAAAAAACTATTCACTGTTTACACTAGCATATCGCAATAAACATATCATTGAGCGAATATTCTAACAAAAGTTACGTCTGAGTTTTTCTTCATAAATGTCTGACATTTCTGTGAGACCCCTTGATTTTTATCTTTAATTTCTAAAACGACATTGTGGGAGCCATTATGGTGGTTGCTTTGCTCTTGTTGTTATGCTTGTTCTTTTTAATCATAAAGTTGGGTTGATTGCATAAATACAGAGGGTTTCGGGAAGCAGGGGAAGTTAAGCATGGAAAGGACAACGACCAGTGGATTGAAAAATTAGTGTAGTTTTGTACTTTTTAGCTGGGATTGTTCTTGTGTGATTGCTAAGAAACTCCAGGGGTAGCATTTCGGGACAAGTTGCTATCTGAGTAAAATGGGCAATCATCATTATCCTACAATGCTTTAAAGTTTTGAATGTGCCTAAGTGCCGGTCTTTATCGTAACTGGAATATATAGCTAAAACTAGGCGAGTTGAATATAATGCTTTTCATGTGCTATGCTATTTTTTATGGCCTATTATTGTTCTACAATCCCGAGGAAGTTGGACCTTTTTTCTGTTCTTTCCTTTTCTATTTGCTAATAATACTCTAAAAGGAAGCAGAGCGGCTGCTGTTTGTTTACTTTCTGCATAATTATCACACCATATAGACAACTGTCCTTTTCCAAGATCATAGGCTTTTGTATCTAGCGTCTAACCTTGACAAGATTCCCCAGTGTGTGGATTGTGCATTTCTCGTGGTAATCAAAATCTTTTGTTTGTTTTACCATATTTCTTGGTCAAATTTCTTAAATACTTGATGAAAACTTTAGTGCTTCAGCTATTTATGGGATTATGAAGTGGGTCATTAGGTTCAAATCCAGAAAATGGAACTGGCTAGAATCTCTTGCACATGTGGGGGGTAGACAGGTGATTCATGATGAAGCTCATGCATGTTTTAACACTAGGATGTGTACAACCTATGTCTTTGTGAAATAGTTTATTTGTTGCCCTTCTTTTGACTGGCTATTCACAGGTAGTGGGCTAGCCACTGTCGTCCTGACAAGAATCAACCAGCCGTCCTCCCACTTCTAGGCATCTTGATTTCTGTGGCCTTCAACTAAAATACAACGTCCAGATTCAGATGCTAGTCATTACACTTGCACTCATAACCTTCAATGGTGTAACCTTGTGCTCATGATTCACTAACGTGAGAGACCAAATGATTAGAGTAAATTAGGAGCAGGATTGTTACTTTTGGAATATTAAATAACAGATATGACTCCTAATGCCAGACACTGCTCTTAAAAAATATTTAAAAGGAGCAGGGACGGGCTTTGTGCAGCTGTATTCATCTTTCAGTCGATGCCATATATAATTTAGGTGGTTTCTTTAGCGGGTAGGTGCCAGCTTCTTTAGACCTTTGTTTATACCTTGTTGCTTGTTCTTTAAGGAATATGGATCAAGCGGCTTACTGGAGGAATTATAATTTCTATTTTGGGAAAGAATGTCTGCCTTCTTCCTTAGACATTGCTGCTTAGGAGATATTAAGAGCCCCGACGATTTCACATTTGTGATCTCAAACATCCATGAGAAAAATATTTTAATGACATTCACGTATGGATAGAGATGCATGCTCCGCACTGAGTTTTTGAGTGTGCCTTGTTTTCTTCTTATTTTAATTTGACATGCCTGACGTGGGGTTCAGATATTCAACCAGGAAAAGATGCAATATTCAAGGACATTTTATCAATTCGCTTGATAAAGTTTGGAGATTATACCGCTTCTGAGTGTCAAAGAATGAAGTGGCAAAGTTTGCATAGAAACTCCCTGCATTTTTCTTCCAAACATTTTTTTTTTTAATGTGCTAGCGTCTAGCGCAACCAGAGGCTGCTGCTAGTGGTACTGGGCAACAAATCCCATGTTTTTCAAATCGACCAATACAAGCTTGACACCATTTTTCCGAAGCTATACGGTATAAAACTCTTCAGAGGCCTTCCTCCACTATAACCGATGTTACAGTACTAACTTCCGGACGCTAATTATTGTTGCTTATGCCATTTGACTGCTCAACTAAGTGGGTTTGCTGGCTGAGCACATCGTAGATATGGGGCGGTTGACTTCTGAACAATGTAATATTTTTTGAATGTTTTATAATTTTATATAAATTTTTTGTACAACGTTATAATAATAGAAATATGATATTCTGTTATCGTTTATATGGATCTTATATGTAGTAATTATGTCTTCATTGTTAAGGTTTACAAAAACTTATAAATAATTTATGTAGAGTTGCGTCTTAGTAGAAAATATTACATTATTCCAAATGACTGTTACTCACAATCGTTCAGGTCCGTATCCATAGACATGATGGATGAAGTTGTTGAAGTCCCCCATGATACGGCTAGCAGTAGCAGCGATAGTGCCGGTATCAATAGAGTGTAGATTAGTTAGGTGTCACTTTCCTGGCGGTGAAAACTGACTTTGCTAAGTCTCTTCCATGCATTTTAACGGGAAAGGGGCCACAGCACTCGGGAGGTTCGGTCCGATTGCTAATACTTTTTTTTTTTTAATTAAAAAAATAAAATTTATTTGATATATAATTATATTATATTGTTGTATATAGAGTAAAAAGTGATGTACATGAATAGAATACTTGTCATATATTTAATACAATGTTATGATATATTTGTACGTAAGAAATTTAAGTACGTACGATCGGATGACAAAATATAAACATAATTATACTGAGTGCTTGTCCCATTTTAACCCAGGATATGACATTAGCATTTGTCTTTTGCGAGGTTTATCAAAATTTGAGTTGAGGTTTTGCATCATTTATAGGTTCCTAGTGATTAGCACAGTTTGTGGAGTTGAGGTGAAATTTTCTGATCAACTATGTAAATTTGATTGAAACGCGTTCCAAAAAATGCAACAATGTGATACAGAAGATTTATGTGGACATTATTAGTCCTAATCTAATGTCGAAATGAGATTATCATTTTTAAGATGAATATGAGGGGTTTACATTTCATTTCGTTCAGCATATAGACAGATACATACGAATATGGAACCAACAGGACAATGTACAAAACTACCTTCGAACTTGAGTTGAAGTGCATCAATACAAAATAGAAACGCCAATGAGCTCAAATACACAAAAGACCATGAGGGAGCTCTTTTTATCAGACGCAATCCTTGACAATGCTAAAAGTACATTGCAATCAAAGATTACCATCTTCAACACGTAAACTAGGTGCTCCATTTACATTAAAACTTAGGAGCTTCATAATGTAATCCCGCGATTATGGGATCAGAGTAGTTGAGAATGTATCAAGGATATTAATCCAGTTGTCATCGTCTTCGTCCTCCTCCTCAATGCCAGCCTGATCCCATTGATTTTGAGAAGCCTTCTCAATCTCATCATTCCTGGCAAACCGCCCTCTGATGCGGGGTCTGCTGTCCGCTAGTGTCTTCCTGCATTCATACTAAATCATAGAGAAGTTAATTCGAGTTACAAGAATAGCCCACGAAAAGAGAGAACTTAAAGCTGTGGAGGCTTAGAACCCCCCATGGACCCTGAAAAGTAATGCAGGTAAACTTGAAAAAGGACACTGTGCGTGCCTTCGTGTGTTAATCATACCGACACCACTTGATTTAATCACACACTATTTTGTCTAGGAGGCTTCTTATTTTCTCCTTAGGACCACCTACTTGTCTATCCGAAACTTTCACCTCACTGCTACTCTGGAGATTTATGCTTGTATAGATGCACGTTGATAAGGCTTCTTGCGTGTTCTGTTGAGTTAAATGAAAAGAGGAAGGCGTGAATAGATGTTAGCTATAGTAGTAAAAAGTACCTTGATCTTCTTGTTGAAATTCCTGAGATTTCGCTTGCTCCTATATCTCTCAATCCTCTCTTTCTTTTCTTCTGGACTATATCTGCAGGCTTTGCTCATACTTTCAATGATGCTATACTCATTCGCCAGAGAACTATCTGCCCGACGGCTATGTTGCTTTGGAGTCATACCCTGCTATAACAAGAGGTGTCGGGTCGGGGAGTGTCTCGAATAGTTATCTATTGAGTGTTAAATTGTCTAAAAGTCATGCAAAACAAGAGAATTAACTAAACTTGGACCCTTTTTAACTGAAAGTTTGGATTATGACGAGTAAATGCTTCTCTCTCTCTCTCTCTCTCTCCAAATTGTACACTTATCTACATCTGGTATGATCTTTTTCTATCATAGTAATATACTACTGTTTTTTCAGCTTATTTGACTATTTTCACTGTCAGTTCAAAGTCGCCCAAAGTTTGTCATCTTGTAGTCATTACAGCAAGAAAAGTGTTGGGAAATGATAGCACTACTATTATCATAAGATTCCGAAAAGATAAGGAGAAAAAAAAAAAAGAGATTTGCAGCTTATTATTCGACATCAAACTATGTTCTTGGACAGAAACACATCACTCTACGGGTCTTCTCAAGCCGCTTAACCAGACTTTACCCTAGGTCCACCTCATAGTTATAAAGAAACACGCCTCTAAAATTTCCTTTTTAGGCCTTTTAATGAAATAACACCGCTCCCTTCCTTGTTAATTTGGGGAAGCAAGATGAATATGGTCTGAATTCCCATTCATGCGAGTGAGTTTATAGACAGACTTGGTTTAGACTTAGAAATGCTTGGGGTAAGACACCCTCATGCATCAGGTTGAAAGCCAGAAACCTTTTTGAACTGTAACATGGATTGATTTATAGTACGTGCATGGAGTTAGCAGCGAAAGATGCAGATTTGCATGCTTTTACTTGAATTTTACAGAAGCCTCAGTCTGCGAATGAAAGCCATGACCTATGACTGCGTATAAACTCACCTCCAGATCGCCAGCGCTAAACACTTTCCTGAAAGGACTAGTTTCTGAGTCGTAACATGCAGTTGGGGACGAGACAAGGGCAGAAAACCCCTCTACATTGTTCCTATGCAGCAGAGAGTGACTGCTGATGCTTCTTTGCATCAGATTGGCATTGTAGTTAGACTCGTAGCTCGTTAGCGAAGTTGGAGAACTGTAATAACTACTATTATAATTGGTTGTTGCATAACTGGTGAGCGAAGTTGGAGAGCTGTAGCTGCTGCATCCACTGCTAGTACTAGTGTAACTAAACTCTGATTTCAGAGCACACGAAGACTCGTACTCGTTGACAGGAATGGCTAAAGGGGCTGGCAAAGAAGATGCCGAAAAATGACCGAAGAATTCTGGTGTTGATGATGATGGTGGTGAATAAACACAAGGAATTTCATTGGTAGCAGGAATATTAGCGTTGCTATGTGCATACATGGTGTGGGGATTTCTGCTGAGCTTGTGGGGTTTAGTGGAGGTTTTAGTCTGTTTTGTTAGTTATATTACTTATATAGCGAGGAAGAGGAAGTAGTGGCCGGGCTTGGGGAGGTGTAATGACTTTGAAAAGTTTTGTGGACTGGGATCATACGAGGAATGCGATACATCCCATGATCATGAGAGAGTCGGGCTCTCTTCTTAAAAAGGATCCGACTGACTGGAGGGTGACGTGGACGATGACGTCATTTTTCTCGAAGGAGTTGACTTTGCCCTTTTCTTTTCCTTTCCTTTCCTTTCCTTTTAATTTCCATATGATCCATGTATCGTCCTGTCCTGCCCTGCCTTGTTGATGAGTTTACTTTTGAGTCCCCCACTCCTAATAACCTGACAAGGATTGCAACCGAGAGACTTCTTGAATCTTTTTTTTTTCCCCCTTGTTTTCCTTCAGAGGAGATGAGAGGAGGTTTGGGACCTTTTCTCGTAGCTAGCTAGCATTCGAAGACAATAATACTACACCTAGGCAGTTGATTATCTGAATGATATAGGATAGATCATCAATTAAACCTAATCATCTGGCTAAGAAACCTTAAAAGACCCGAGAATTGTTAAACATAAGGTGATATGAACGTTAAAACAGAAATTTTTTTGCCTTTTTTTTTTTGGGGAGGGGGGGGGGGGGGGGGTGGGGGAACCGAGATCCTTCATAATTAAACCTTGAGGAATGATGGTTTATAAGAGAGAATCCTAAGGAATGATAGTTGCTCGTGGAGTTTGGGTCAAGCAATGCTTCTCTAATCAAATCCACCTTATTTAGTGTGGTGGTCCTATGTTATGTCAATGTATTGCAGCAGTTGTATCAAATCTGCCCTCAAGGCTCGAAAGACATTGATTCATACCCAACTTGCACTTTGGAAACCCAAAAAAATAATAAGACCCTACCACTTAATAGACGAAAAGAGCGATAAAGCAATGCACAGAAGCATATTGCTAATGTACACCCATGTGAGGAGCATACACATTTCCAATCATTTGTGTGAGGTTAGGGATGATTAGGCCTAGGGTAATCATCATTAGCATGACATAAGATGGTTCAACTTCCTAATTCTTGATTCCTAAATCCTAATTAAAGTTTGGTTTGTGCCAATATTCCCAAATTGGCCTTTACTTGATTTGACTAGTGACATCGTCAGGAGTCACAAGTTTAGGTCAACACATCTATCTATCTGTCCCTTTTATCAGACTTGACTGCACTAACGGAACAGTACTACAAATCAGTCTTAATCAATTTAAACAACCACACACATGATAAAAGAAGGCAAACACATTGCTGAAAGAACTGCAGAAGATAGAAAGAAGTGGAGAAATTTAAAAAAAAAAAAAAAAAAAAGGATGCAGAATTAAAAAAAATTTTAATGCGTCTCATTAGCTTTCTCCGGTTAACCGAAAAATGGACTGACCAAACAATTGGACAGCTGCAACCAAAAGCTAGGCCAAGGTTTTGTTCTGTTCTGTTCTGTTTATATGTACATATATATATATATATATATATATATATATATATATATATATGAGTAAGAAAATAGTAGAAATCCATTGAACCAGATGATCAAATTAAGTTTAGGGTTTATCATGCGAATTGCTGGATGGGTCAACTTAGATGACTAAATGATGGATCTAATATTTAGAAACTGGCTTTGGAATGATGTTACAGAAGCCTATAGGAGAGTACATGACTGACTCTAACTCCTGTGTGATAATGGTGGGTTTGAAAATGTAGAAATCTCGAAGACTTGTACGTTATCACCAATTCACCATGAGAAAGGGGACCCCTATAGCATCTTGGAGATGGTGGGTCCGAAAGAATCGTCCATATCACTTCAAAAAAATGTAACTATTTGCCATTAGTATGTAAATATATGTATGTACGTTCTGAGAAGTGAGAATTTTGGAGAAATGATTGTGTGGGTTCTGTAGACTTGGTGCATACTGCAATAAGATGTAACCAAGCAAAGAGTGCCAAAACAGACGTTTCGTTCCTGGGTTGGTCAATCCATGACCGAATCTGGACTTCAGAATGGAAATCAAAATGAAACATGAGTACCTAGTTCTCGGGGAATAGAAATTGCCCTCCACCTTTCCTTGTTGGTTTCTTGTTGCGTACACGTAAAAACTTTAGTATTATTTCTGGCTTTAAGCTCCGTAATCTGATCGAAGAGAAAAATTAAGCTATACTGCATTATGCATGTTCAGGGTTCGAAATGGACTTTCCTTTTAGCTATTTACTTTGTGTCTGAGTTGTTCTTGGTCTCATTTTGGGTCCATTTCTCATTCTTACAAGGAAACCAATCAGCTAGCAGATTTACTTTTTAATGTTGGCTGTGCTTCTAATTCGTCTGTTGTTAATCATTCCTCATCTGAATTACCACGCCTGGTTAGAGGAATCTTAGCTACTCACTAGGAACTCCTTAAAAGTCAAATTTTATGTTTTCAAGTTGTACGATGTAAAGTTTATATTCCACACTCTGTGAATTTTATCTAATAAAATTTCAGGACTAGCAGTTCTTCTTGTATATGGAGTTTTGCGCCCCCCCCCCCCAAAAAAAAGGTTGTTCTTGGTCTCGTTATATATATATATATATATATATATATATATATATATTAATGATGAGCCAAGGTTAAAGTGCAGTATAAAAAGGCTAGTGCAGTAAATAAACGAATCATTACAAGAAAAAAAATCTCGTTAAAACTTACACCCCATGTCTCAGGAGAATAAACTTCCCTGGTTACTACCACTACTGCAAAATGCACTCTGCTGAATACATTTTGGAGACATGGAACAGTAATTTCTCTGTTGACATGTTGTAAACAATTTGAGGTCCAGACTAATTACAAATTTGAGTTTTTTAATTTCTGTGCTCACATCATTCATCGTAGACCTTCTTTTCACCACTAGTTTTGAACTTGCATTATGTTCCTCAAAAAAAAAAAAGAAAAAAAAAACTTGCATTAAATACACCCCCGCCCATAGACTCTTAGCTCTTGTATCATCAACTTTCGCTGGAAATTCCATGGAAAAGTTTAAATAAAACATCATTCACGGGCAGGCATCAAGAACTAAGAACACAAAAAATTGATTACATGATTGCATCTTTTCATAATTTGGGTTTGAGTGGCAAAGAGCAAATCTCTAGAGTTGAAAGCATCCAATGTTTTGGTGGAGAGGACTTGGAATAATGCACGTCTACAAGTACTAGGCTATGATGCTTCATGTTCGTGTGACATGGAAAGACAAAAGTGTGGGGCTTCTTCTAGATTAGAAGGCGGGCTAATGGCAATAAGGACATTGTGATTGGCGAACTGTCCCCATCTTCTTGACCTTAGCTTCTTCTGATCTTCTTGTCAAATGGAATCAACAATTACAACAGTCTCTCCACTAGAATTTTTTCACCATAGGCGATCTATATATGATTTATTTTGTCGTCGATATTCAATAAGCTCGAGATGCAATACTGAAATGGCATTTCTGGAACGTGATCAAATGGGAAATAATGCCCTCTATATTGTACTTTGATCTTTCTGGACTTCAACGTCTGCTGTCCATTAGAGCTGCTCGATAGCCATTTTATCATGCCACACAAACTGAGGTTTTTCTCAAGTTTCGTGCCTTAAAACCGTAGCAAAGAACGGGAATTGTTAAACATGCCTAATCCCATTGATTAACCACAGTTCTGTATGGCATGAGGGGGTTTACTTTGCACTCAAATAAGTTGGTCCCTCTCTCTCTCTTTTTTTTTTTTTGGTCTATAGTACACGTATATGAATTTCATTGCCCTTTCTTTATTTAGCTATTCTATCATTCTTCAAATCCAAGCCATGCAATTTAGGGGAAATTCTCCAGTGCATTATTTGGAGTGGTATGTAGTTCCGTTGAGTGTCACCTTCGTGTTTTTCTTTATTTAGCTATTAAACAGCGGGACTTCACCATTTTTGTGACTACAAATTAGGTGGAGCCTTTGTCAAACTAAATTGCACTTAGTTGCGTTGAAAACTTTAGATTGAATCGGAAAAGTGTTGGGATTTAAAGGGTCAATAATTATGATATGGTATATTTTAATAGTAATTCAGTCTATGTTAGACACTGACAACATGCCCGTTCAACACTCATTTGTAACATTCTTTTCTGTTGACTTTCTGTTCAATGATGCAACTGATTTCAAAGTTAAAGTATCGGCAAAATTAGGGATAATATCATAAGCCTCTCTTGAGACTTCTGTTAATATCACTTAGCTTTTCTAAGATTTTAAAAATATCACCTACCTCCTCTAGCAATTGTAAAATGGCTATATTAACCGTTACTTAATACATAATTCACATATCAAGTAAATGGAGCTTATAAAAATTCAAGAAATAGGAACAAAAAGTCACTTTCTTCTTTTTTTCTTTTCTTCAACGTTACGTTTTCTCTTACTTAATTTTTTGAATGGCGCTGAGATTTTTTTTTTATTTGTAACTTATAATAAATTGAATTTTCTTTATCTTTTTCTTTTGTGATAGTGATAAAAATGGAGTATGATTTTTTTTTTTGTTTATTTTGAGTTGATTTTCATAATGGTTTTGGTACAACTTAAAAGTTTGGGCCATGCTACTAGAGATTGTTTATTAGGTGTTGATTTTTCTTAGAGTAAACGAATTAGTTTAGAAATATTTTTATTTAACAAAATGAGCAAAAGGGTAGACTATGATTGTTTTTAAAAAAGTTTGTCACACAAATAACGAAAGTAAGGGAGTTAAGTGATTTTTTAAAACCTTAAGAGTGTTAGGTGTTATTCAGAGAGGAGGTTTTTGATATTATGCCGTGGAATTACAGTTCTATTTCTGGATATTTGACTCGAATATCGTTTTGATTGCCAACATCTCAGTTGCAAGAGTTGGATACATCATACATTGTGGTTTGGATTTTGTTGTCTAGGGTTAAGTACACCTCCTTCCGATAGATATTGACGTTAAATAGAATTAATTACTGATCATACAACTAGTCTACACTACAGTTAAATAAATAAATAACCTTCCAACCCCTAGCTAGTCTGTCCTGGGTCATACCCAGTAGTTGCAAATATGCAAGCACCGTTTGGTATCAAGGTTTCCATTGGTAATCAATAATAATAATAATAATGTTTTAACTGTTTCCCCTCGACCAGAGAGGGACAGGTAGGTTTTTAAGTGTTTGAGGGGTGGCTAAAGTACCATTGATTAACCTCCACTACGTGATTTCGAAAGTCTTAACCGCATTTTAGTGTGGTATTGAAGCCATTTGACTGCTTCGTTTTTCCGCACATCTTTCAAAAGTCAATTTTCATTCATGTCAATCTTTAGCCCTAATTTGCCTTTAACTGTGGATCGAGATAGAGAGAGAGAGAGAGAGAAGAAACGATAAACTTACTTGGATACCTCATCTCATTGTTCGGAAATTTTTTTTAATCGTATATTAAATACGTTTTTCAACCACCTTTTATCTTATTAACTACAGTACCTTTTTTTTTTTTTTTTTTTCCTCACGTCACGTAATAAAACGGTGCTATAGCATAACTAACTTTAAAAGCTTTTTTCTAATAATCTTGCGTCCGAACACGCAAGTTGATTGCAGTGGGCACAATGACAATAAATAGTGAATGGAATAGTAAAAAGATGCGTGAATAATTGAGTTAGGCTCTCTTTTCCTGAGGCTGTTTGAGGAAAAATCGGAGGCAAGTGGTTCAATTTTTTGAGCAAGTGACGGAGGATCTGACATTTATGGGCCCAAAATGAGATAAACTCGGTGTCAAATTTTCGTATAAAAAACTGCCTTTCGGCTTTCGGATGCCTAAAAGTAAAAAGTCTCGCAAGTGCTTTATATCATTTATGTGTGCCAGCCTCGGGGCATTTTGACCTTACAGATAGATAGATAAATCCCCCCCCCCCCCCCCATCCCAAGCCCCCAAGTAGGACGTCAAATCTGGAGGACGCTTTTCGCCAGAAAACTACTAGTCAATCCTATAGTAGGAGTTAGGACTGGTTTGTTTGTCAAGTTTTCAATAATTCATGTTCAAATGCGCTTAAGCGTTCATACTCACTTTAAATCCATGTCTAAAATCCCTCAGCAATTGAAAACTTTTTTTGGGCATAGGATTAGGAAAACAGCCCGGAAGCTCTGGAATTCCAAGTATTAGATGCAGTTCAGTTGTAGCTCTAGACTGAATATGATGAGTATGCGAGAGTAAAGAAACAAAATGATAAGGAAAGAGATAACAAAAGGGGCATTAAGAGATAAGGTAAACCAAGCACTAGAGTCGTTTTCATTATGCAGTTTTTTTCGACCAAAAGAGGAAAGAAAGAGATGGCATTGGCTACATAATCGGCTTTTTTTTTTTGAGTTGAAATTTGAGGAACCATACAGCCTTAAAGGAGAATGTGGCATCAGTCAACTCTAGTTCAATCGGTTAGGCGTCTCGTGATCATGGGGGGCACCTTTGAGTTGAGATGGAGGGATTTGGACAGATGGGAGTCGTGGGGAAGGAGCCTGTGAGGTATTACGAGGAGAGAAGTAGAAAAATCTTGTGCTAGTAGAGTATTTTCGCCTTGCTTCTGCCACTCTTGCGACAGAAACACACTCTGACTCAAATTTGAAACAAGGAGAGTAGATAGATCATCAATCAAGATTGATGCTACCCACGTTGACTCATTTTTTTCTTAAAACTATTCGGGTCCTGTTTGATAATTCAATTCAATACTTAAATTTAATGGATTCAGATCTTAACATGATCAGACCGTTTGATAATAAAAAATTAAACATTTGAATTTATTAAGTGGTACTGAATTTTCTAGGTAAAACTTGCTCTCAAAATTTAGTGATAAACTATTCACTTATCACTAAACGTGATATGCATCCAAATGTATTAGATTTAATATTTAACAATTCAATAATTTAGATTTTAGTTTTATCAAACGCACCCTAACTCTTGATTATTAGTCTATCGCCTCCCACTGCCTTCACGAAATCGTGCTCGAAGCTCTCGCCTTACACTCTGAGTATTCCTAATGGATTCTTATTGGTACCCAGTACTCGTTCAATTAGTCTTTTAAAGAAGAATTATCGTATGTCCTGTCGATTCAATGGTGTCTGGCTTTCCCCTTGATCTAATCATATTTCAAATGGAAGACCAAAAGAGGGTTGAAGCTTGGGATTAGGATTTACCATTCTCGGAGTCTAAAGACTGCAATTATTGAGGATTTAGGATGTAATTTTCATTCCTTAACTTGTTTGAATTTGTTTACGATTTGTTTGGTTTGCTATCCAGACTACATTATAGTGTTGATTAAGATCCGGACCGTGACACTACAGAAATTCGGTCAGAATTCTCAATTCTGAACACTGGGCCTTGTTCCGATAAACGAATGCTCAGATGGGTCTGGATTGGAATTTTTATCTCTGGACTGAGTTAATTTTTGACATAGCGGACACTAGATCCACTAGAAGGGCAAGCCAGTTCTAGTTGGCGCCAACTTTTGCACTTAGGGCCCGTTTGGAGTTATAATAACATATTAAAAAATATTTCATCTAATAAAGCTTTTAATAAAAATAATTTATTAAATATTTTAAATATATTGTTTGAATATATATTTTAATAAATATTTATTGTATTAAATAATGTGTAATCTGAAATTTTTTTTAAATGTATTTATATTTTTAGATAAAATGATTAAATTTAATGATTTATCTTTGGGATAATTGCAGAAACCTCCCCTGAGATTTCTGACATTTGCAATGACCTCCCCTGTGGTTTGAAAAATTACACTGACCTCCCCTAAGGTTACTAATCCTTTACAAATTCAGTCCAAACGATTAAAATATTATTTTAGGGAGTGAAATTAGAATTTTTTTACCAAATTTGTCCTTTGTACTACATGTCCAATGAATGACAAAATACTACAAATCAATTAACAATTAATAAACTTTAAAGAGTATAATTTATAGGCAAATACACATTACTTATTTAAAGTACCGGCTCTTTATGGGTATTTTATTATCAAACATTTAATTTAATACAAATATTTACGCTCAAATACAGATTTGTATTTACTTTCAAATATTTAATTTTTGTTAAATACAAAAACTACCAATCTCTCTTCCGTAAAAATATTAATATAACACTTTTTCAATTTTAGTTATAAACATTTATGTATTTAATATAAATTAAATGATTCAAAATAAAATGCCCATAAAGAGCCAATATTTTACTCATGTAATGGATGAAAGCCATAAAGAATTAGTACTTTATGGGCCATTTCTTGTTTTTTAAAAAAATATTTAATTTATATTAAATAAATAACCTAACGATTTCCTTTTTACAAGAATATTACAGTAGCATTTTTTGAATTTTACTTACAAACATTGATATATATTTATCATAAATTAAGTGTTTAAAAGTGAAATACCCGTAAAAATCCGGTACTTTAAAAGAGTAATGCGTGTTTGCCCATAAAGAGCCGGTAACTATTTAAAGTACCAGTTCTTTACGGGTATTTCACTTTCAAACATTTAATTTAATACAAATATTTTCCCTCAAATACCGATTTGTATTTACTTTCAAATATTTAATTTTTGTTAAATACAAAACCTACTAATCTCTTTTTCGTAAAAATATTAATATAACACTTTTTCAATTTTAGTTACAAATATTTATATATTTAACATAAATTAAATGAATAAAATGCACATAAAGAACGAATACTTTACTCATGTAATGGATGAAAGCCATAAAAAATTAATACTTTATGGGTCATTTCTTTTTTTAAAAAAAATATTTAATTTATATTAAATAAATAACCTACCGATTTCCTTTTTGCAAGAATATTACTGTAACACTTTTTGAATTTTACTTACAAATATTGATATATTTATCACAAATTAAATGTTTGAAAGTAAAATACCCGTAAAGAGTCGATATTTTAAATGAGTAATGCGTGTTTGTCCATAAATTATACTCCTTAAAACTAATTAGTTATTAATTGATTTATAGTACTTTATCATTCATTGGACATATAGGACAAAGGATAAATCTGGTACAAAATTCTAATTTCACTCCCTAAAATAATATTTTAATCGTTTGAACTAAATTTGCAAAGGATTAGTAACCTCAGGGGAGGTCAGTGTAATTTTTCAAATCACAGGGGAGGTCAGTGCAAATGTCAAAAATCTCAGGGGAGGTTTCTGCAATTATCCCTTTATCTTTTAAAATACAAAAGCATCAATTTTGACTTTTGCTAAAAGTATTTTTAATATCAAAAGCTTCGCTGCTAAGTTTATGGAATGATGCTCACCAAATGTTTCAAAACTACTTTTAGTACCCAAAAGTGGATTTTTTTCTTTTAACCAAAAGTACCGCAATTCCAAACCAACTGCTAATATTTTGGCAAAGAAATAGTTCAAGTGGGCAAAAGGCTGGAAATAAACGCACAGACCATCCCCAATACGGTGACCTCCTAAACTTAGTTAAGAGCTACTTCCATATTTGGCTGCTGAGATGATCCATGTCCAGATTAGATTGAATTTTCCGTCTGTTGGGGACAGAGATGAATGAGAGGGTGAAGTGGCAATTGACATTGGAGTGCTAAATCACTACGTCGGACAATTTGACATAATTGAACTCTGCCCAAAAAAGGTTTGATTTGTGCTACTGAAACAGCATGAACGGTGTACAAATAGATAATCATTGATGAACTAATCAAACTTTTGGAGGGGTCCGTTGAAGCAGTTGAAGGGTGCAAAACTCATCAGAACTTTGAAGAGTTTTTCTCCCTCTTTTTTTTTAAAAAAAAATAGACAAATCGTTTTCCAGCCTAGAACTTGCTAACAACCATCGTCATTTTCTGGACCATCTTGCTGAGATGTATGTTCGTTCACGGAATGGAACACAGACGTAGGATTGATGCAAATCCCCATTGACGGTCTGGATTGATATTCATACATAGCTCTGATTAATCAGAGATTGACTCCGTTGACATGTTCCCTCCCGCGCTATCTGAAATAACGAAGTGGCCAGAAATCAGGAGGGAGTGGTTGAAATTGTCTATCTAGGAGGGATGAATGAGGATTGGTCAATTCTGGTGGCTGCAAATTTGTCTCATTCTTTCTTGCCTTGGGGTTGAGGTGGGTGTAAATTCTGAATTGTGATAGGCCACAAAGCTGACAGCGATTGTACATCCGTAGGCACATAATCTCCTTAGATTTATTATAATGAGAAAGGAGAGAAACAAAAATAATTGAACCATAATTAAAAGCGCACACAGGAGACTCATATTGAATGGTAACTCGATCGCAAATATGCTGGCAATACATCAGCGGAGACTACTAATATTGACCATGGCAACTTTAACGAGGGGTTGCTAGGAGTGCTTGTGATTGCTTCTCGTACTGGAAATCTTCTGCCTTAGAATCATCAGCACTCCAGACAAAGATCCCACCAAGTTGTCCCTCACTCCTGAGCCTGGTACAAGCTGTAAAAAATCCATCTTGGGGTGCTAAACCACCGCTTCCATCACTAATAAAACTGGCCAAGATTTTCCCACCACTATAGTTACGTCTTTGTTGAGCAAAGTAGTCCATGAACTGATCGACCGTAGTCCCATTAGCATATGCATAAAACTGGAAATTGACATAATCAATAAGTTGGCCATGGCTGTTCCAGAGAGCTTGGTAATGGCTTTGAACATCATAATCATCAAAAGGGGCGATTGATGCAAAAGAAATCACACCATTTTTCTTGAGAGTCGATACAAGTTTTCCGATGCATTGAGAGAAAGTGTCAGGATCTGCCTGGAAATGCTCATAGTCGATATCGATTCCATCCAGATGGTACTTTTGGACGATGTCTGTGAGAGAGGAGACAGCATTGGAAACCCATGAATCAACCGAAGAAGGTTGGAAATAAACGCGCTGAGCATCTCCAATAGTGTCACCGCCTAAACTTAGAGCTACTTTCACATTAGGATGCTGACTTTTGATTGCTGAGACATCATCAGGGCCGAGATTATCCGTGTCCCAGAACACGTTGAAGTTTCCATCCGTTGGAGATGGAGAAGATGAGGTACCGTAATCGATAGCGAATGAGAGGATGAAGTGGAAGTCGACATTGGAGTAAACTGGTACGTCAGAGAATTTGACATTCTTGAACTCTGCCCCAATGTATTCTCGGAAAAGGTTTGACTGTGATGCAGAAACAGCTTGGATTGAGCACAAACAGATTATGACTTTAATAAGAGTGAAAAGACTAATAAAAACTTTGGAGGAATCCATTGAAGCAGATTCCGAGCAAGTGCGATTATTTTATGCTGGAGATTTGGGTATGGAGGCCTAGCCAGTAGAATGCATTTATACAGTGATTCTGAGCTGTGAACCCTTGACTAATAAAATGTTACTGTAGCAAAAACTCGTGTAGATAGAGGTCATTCTCCTTTTTTGCAGTGGCGGTTGCACTGTTTATGTGGGAATATCATGTGCAAGAATTACAGCTGATCTTAAACGTAACCTCTGCTAATCTACTCATTCGGGGAACAAATTTACAGCTTTTCTGTTCGTTTTCGAGGATAGAATGATTGGAGATATTTTATTAACGAACTAAAGCAGGCAACCAAGGTTTAGATGCTAGCCTGTAAAAGAAAAGAGGAGATGTTGTTAATTAAAATTAAGTTAATACACATCAAAGAAACAGAATTGAATTGTGGCGCATCTATTTAATTAATCGAATAGATTCAAAAACAATCAGATTACCAAAAAAAAAAAAAAAAAAAACCTCATCTTGACCCCCGATTTGTTGTGCATCTATTTGAGAATCCAAAATACTTGGCTATTAGAATTCAATTGCATTGATAAGTATACAGCTATCAGCTGTACAAGTCATTCATTGTTGCACGATTTCGATTCCTGGAATGCCGTGAACTGGACCAGGAAAAAAACAATACGCACCAGAGGAGATCCTTAATTTCATCTTCCACAAGTTTGTTGGTCATGGGTTGCACTGCGGGAAAATAAAGACCACAAAAATAGCAGTGAGAATAAAAGGGGAGCATTGGTTTTAACTTGAGACGTCATAACTAAACAAGTTTGTCGACTCCACTGCAGCGGAGCAAACTTGTCCCGTCCATTACTCATTGTGAGCAAAATAGCAATAGGACGATACATGCATGATAAAGCTAGTCCACAGAGAGAGCACATATGCTCCCGTTGAAACAGCCAAGGATTCCCCCACCCCTGAAACAATCTCAATCACAAATGTCTTCAGCTTGCAACTCAAAAATATTAGTGACAGGTTGATCTGTTTGTTTATGTTTTCAGTTGAAAGCATACATAAATCAAGTCAAATGCTTTCAAAATTTTAAGTGAAATGCGGAGGCAAATGAAGCTAGAGCTCAGCAGAGCAAGATCTGTTAATTTATACAGCTCATAAATGGTTTTGATTAATGTCAGACTGCAAAGGCATCTTCCAAGCAAGGATGCAGGCAGCAGGCTTATTACATAACTCTACAATGTTAATCTATTGAACGAACAAGTCTAAGTGCCTATAATGATTCATATGTCCAAGGCAAAAGCCAATGTTATTGTCACCACTTGCAAAATCTCCCAAAACTCCACAAAATCTCAAGAAAAGTTTTCAGTTACATTTTAAAGGCAAACAAGATAATAGAAACCTGGCAATTAGAGCATTTAGACAAACCACATAGCAAAACAGCAACAGCAGCAATAAAGCCCTCAGCCATTAACACTACATAAAACAAAAATTCAAATGTAATCTCTAAACCAAACACAGTAATTGAATGGCCTATCATTGTCCCAGGTCTAAGTCCTAAAGTTTGTATGGCCCCTGTTTCAATCTTTTCTCCAAACTGCAAAGTTGAGTTCAAGAACCAATAAGGAGACAAACTTTCTGTTAGATTGCAGTACTGTCAATCAGAGCACTGGTGTTATTATTCATATCACTCAAGTTAAGGTCTGCTTGTGTTAAAACCGCACCAACACATCGCCACAGCCAAAAACTGCCTTCAACATCAAATAGATCCAATGGTAAGAAGATGAAACCGCTCAGAATTTCAATATCTGCAGTAACTTGACCAAGTAGGTAGTAACCAAAAGGCCATTGACCAAAGGCAGGAAACAGAGGACATCCACCAAATACATAGCAATGCAAATCCTAAAACAAACTCGTCATTTAAGCAATCCATGAGTCAAACGACAACTAAGTAAAAAATACTCAATATTTCACAACCAAGGCCATTTCAACCATAAGAAACCACAGCTAGGCTGCACGTTTAAACAATCACATTCTCATCAAACATAAAGGCAAGACAATGCATCGAATGAACATAGCAAAACAAAAGGCCCTGCAAAGATCACTAACAAAGATAAATTCATGTCAACAACATAAAGAGTTGCTGCTCAAACGAGAAATAGTTCAGGAAAATGAATGCTCAGTTCCTCAATAGTCATCATAATTGTCCAACTAGTGGAAATCCTAACATCCATTGATCTGCAAATGTAATGTTAATTACAATGTAAGCTCAATCTCAATAACAAAAGATAACCTACCAATTCCCCTTCCCCCAACCCAATTCGAGCACTAACGAGAAACCTAACCCCCAAATCCATAAAGAGTCCTACCCTGCCTCTTCAAAGCATAAACCACGTCCATAGCAGTAACAGTCTTGCGGCGAGCATGCTCCGTGTAGGTCACAGCATCACGGATGACATTCTCCAGGAAAATCTTCAGGACTCCACGGGTTTCTTCATAGATCAGCCCAGAAATTCTCTTGACGCCGCCTCTTCTGGCCAAACGACGAATGGCTGGCTTGGTGATGCCCTGGATGTTATCCCTTAGAACCTTCCTGTGCCTCTTGGCTCCGCCCTTGCCCAGACCCTTGCCACCCTTTCCACGGCCAGACATTTTTGCAGAGAAGGTGGGAGGAGATTTTGAATTCTAGGGTTTTCTGAATTCTCTGAGAGAACAATTGGAAATAAAAATATTTGAACGAGTTTTGACAGCGGGTGGGATTGGCTATATATTGGCGAGGTAGCGGCTTCGAATTGTGGCGGGCAGCGAAACCGGGCCGTTGATATTGTGATGCTAATCGACGGACAACATTTTCAATCCGCGTCGAAGAGGGTAAGCTAAGATCGGAGCCGTAGATTGCAAGGTTATCGACGATAGAAATGAGTTTAATATTTAAGGTGCGGATTGTGCTATATAGCTAAAAGGAAAAAGGCCGGTTGTCGTGTAGTGTTCGAGGCTTGACCTTTAAGCCTCGAACACAAGAGCTGATGTTTGGATTTTCAGGTTTTTTCTTTTTTGCCCTTTTTTTAGAGTCAAAATTCTTTTGGTGTGATGAAATGAGCAACCGGCTGAATTTCGAGAAGACAAATACAGTGGGAAATTTACCATGAATTACTGTATTTATTTTGAGTTCCTTGTTAAATTGGAGGATGTGTTGATCCTGTCTGATTATAAATCTGTTGTAGACATTTATAATTAACCAAAGCTGCTATGGCACTTCCACTATAGATATTGTAAGTAGCGGTGATATTACATCCCTTAGTAAACCCTTTTTGGCAAAATGTAACTTCTCCTTCATCGGAAGAGAAGTGAACATGTGTAGTCATAGGTTAGCCAAAATGGCTGTTAACCTCTAACATGAAACCTAGAGGAAGGGCTCCTTACGATGTAGCTCAATTTGGATGCGCACAAAGACTAGCTGGCAGTTGCCAGTTATTTGTAAAGCTCGTGAGCTTGTTAATTTTAAAGCTTGATATATACGTACATGAATGTTGCCTTGTTTAGAAATGAATTTTTCATCAAAAAAATCTCTACATTTTCAAATCATTTTTTATCTTACACATATCAAATCATTATAATTCATTTTCTACAAAAATTTTTTTTTTTTAAATTACAATCTTAACACAACCGTAGTTGCATACAAAATTATGCTCCTTGGACATCGAGGGATCGAGACATCCCCAAACTTCATAAAACTGTGGATCGGCGCCCATCCAAGTCAAGCGCAATTCCACATCGCATTACATATGCCACTTTAACCCAATCAATATCGAAATAAATAGATTATCAAATATGGAAAGCTCGTAAAAATATCATGAAACTTCGCCTAAAATAATTTGTTGAGATTATATGTAATGCAAATTTCATTACTTTAACACTTTAATCTAAATCATAAGGAGATCACGTGTAGCTTTTGAAACCACACGAAGGTTATGTGAAAAATTGCTAAACCATACGGAGTTAAAGTGTAGTTTACCCTCGTTTTTTTTATCAAAAAAATGAAAATTAGTAGTTTTACTTGAAATAATCTGTTGACTTTTTGCACTTTTTTCCTTTTCTTGGTTCTAATCCAATTGATGGTTTTTAGTTGGTTATACACAGGTGGTTAAAAGCCTTAAAACTAGAAGGTTTTTAAGTAAGTGTGGGGTTTTTTCTTTTGATAGTATTAAGTGGAGTAGTGCCCTGTAAAAAATGGGGTAAATTTGTAAAAACATCGAGTGGCACTTTCTTTTATCACAAAATGACTTTATATACAGCAAAGATGAGAGATAAGAAAGAAGAGGAAATATGTAATTTGGTTGGGAGTTTAAAAAAAAAGGTCTTAATTCTCTTTTGTTTGGAAGTTGAAGAAGGATGAGAAGAAAAGATTGTATACTAATTCAATTTACATGTATGCCTTTTAAATTTGTTGGGCCTAACTTTGAAAAATAAAGAAGCATATTTAATTTTTTTTTTTTTTAAATCCATCGACACTGTGTCATGGTTTCATATCTTGATAAAAAAATGGGATGGTACACAATTGAAAAATCATCAAGGTATAATAAAGCAATCACATTGGTGTAATACCAATGACTAGGTTTAGGAATAACTTCCTAAATTAGAATTACATGTTGAAGTATTCAGTTGGAATTCGGATCATAATATAAATGGCAAATGATACATCCATAGCACCCTTTTTTTTCCATAGCAAATATCTATTAAAATAACAATTATGTCCTTCAATAATAAAAGTTGATACACTTTGAAAAGTATAAGGTTGTATTTGGATTACATTTTCTGTCATTTTTCATGGAAAAATTACTGTAACGATTTGATATATGTGAGGGAAAAAGGTGATAGGAAAATGTAATCACGGAAAAAGACAATATTTTCCGACGGAAACAAATAATCCAAGCAATGCAAATTTGCCATTTCAAAAGAAACTAGGTGTGGCATTAGAAAGCCAGCCGTGGAATGGAAAGTAATTGCTACAATTACTGAGTAGTGGATGATACGAGGAAGGAGTGTAACTGAAAGTTATCGGGCTCGAAATCACGCAACGGATCTTCTGTACCACACCCCGTCTCACATCCTGTCCCACTTCTTAAAATCTCACCAAGTGTCCCATAATAAACCAAACCCTCAAACAACTCAACTCGAATCATATTAAATTAATTAATCAATTAATCGGACAAAGAAATTTAATCTCTTTAACCAATATAACCAAAACCAAGAAAAATAAAAACTCTTTAACCAAAATCACAACTTTTCAACGGAAAAACCCTAAAATATTAAAAAACCTCTGTCCGAGTTCATCATCTTCACCATTTAGCTTTGACGAAATATTCACAGATAAAGCTTCGAAGCTCTTCCCAGAGGTCCTCTGTCCTCTTCATCATCTCTTCCCATGAGAAATAACTTTTTTACGAGGATGAGATAAAGCTTCGAAGCTCTTCCCAAAGGTGAGAAACAAATATTTAGTTTTAGTGTAAAGTTGTACTGGGTAATGGGTACTTCCGCTTCCGAAGTTTTGTTTGAGCATGCGACTTAATTTTGCTACCTCCAGAATTTGAACGGTTCCGGTAATCTTTGCAACTTTTTTTTAAAAAATAATTTGCTTTCAGGGCATTTTCTTTCTAGCTACGCAGGCCAATTTGATGTAATTTGCTAAGCTTAGGCACTTAATCTAGTTTTCAACTTCAAATCGGTATAGATACACACCGTTGAATTAGTTTTGCTATATCCTCAACTGCATGTGTGTAGTAGTAAGAAATTGGTTATATTCTCTAGTGTCTCTGTTTTAGTGTTTTGGAACTTAGGTGTAGATGATTTTGGGAGGGTAACAAGTTTGCCTTTATCTTTTGCTGATTAAGGGAATTTTTCTTCTAATTTGCAGCTTCCACTCCAAATGTTTCATCTGTTAAATTTTCTGAAAATTCGGTATGTACTGGACGAAGCTCACCAGCTGTTCGATCAAATGCCTAAGAGGAAGATGAATCAAACTATAAGGTAAAAGTCTGACTTGGTTGCGCCTATATTTATTAGGAGGGTGTTTTGCGTTTTATACGTTTGATTTTGTTTATTAGGACTACCCGTAGGCTTGTAATTAGTAGTTAGAAAATATGTTAAAGTTTGCATGATGGTTACTTTTTTGTGCTGGCACATGCGATTCTTGTCTCCCTTCTACTCTTTCGTGTCGCAAATTTATTTGATGCATTTGATAATTAGTCCATGAGTTGAAATTTTTATCAAATGCTGATTCATAATCTTAGATTAGTCGTAGTATTATTGATCAACAATGAATGGATGGTCTTTGATTCATAATCTTGATTAGTCGTAGTAGTATTATTGGTCAACCTGCTGGTTTCATTTGGGAAATCTATCTCTGTCTTTGGCAGATGAGATCATCTAAAACCTGATAAGGCCTAAAGGTAAGTGCTTCTCAAAAAAACGCTCTTTTTTTTATTCTGTAACTATGAATTAAAGCCAAGAAACATGTGTGATCATTGTTTTACTACTGATGATTGTACTCAGTAGGCCATCCTTATAACTTGTCAAGCTTTATTAAATGGTGAGCTCAAAAAAGAAGCTAGAAACTGCATAACAATTTTTATCCTGTGTCTGAAAAATGAAGAATTTCCTTGTTTTAATCACCATGCTTTTCAAATTCTTTGTGGGGTGCTGTGCAACTAACAGAGAAATGGTCTCTCTCTCTCTTTCCCCCAAAGTTCTTTTGTTACGTTTAGTTTTTCTAAATTTTAAAGGATAACTTTACCGATAATTTTAAAGTTACATTTGCTGCAGCAAATTGCAATGGTTTTCTGGTTTTGGTGTATATGGATAGAGGTGCCATCTTGACATGCATTAGTGTGACTAGTTACAGGGTTTATGTATTCATTCACTTCATTGTTACTGTTTACAAAGTTCAATGTTTATGAAAATTATGTAACTTAGATAATTGTAATCTCTTATTTGCAGAATGTCATGCATAACGAAGCTTCAATCATGTAAAGCTTGTAACTTTTTCCCTAATACTGCAGGGGTATATGATATGATGATAGGTTTTTGCAGTCAACTGGAACTAATTCGTGTTACTGCATCTGAGACTATGGAAGCCTATATCATTCTGTGCAACCTTGATGATGGACAAGAAGAGTAGGAGAGGAAAAGGTTCTTGCGTGGAGGAGGATGAGGAGTGGGGTAAGGCAGAGCCATCAACTCTCAAGAATTCGCCGGAGAACAAACTAAGGGGGGCTCTCGAGGAGGCTTCTGAAGATGGGTCACTTCGTAAAAACACATGAAATTGACTCTGAGTCTTTGAATCAAGATGGCTGCTTGGGAAGGTCAATATCTCTTGCAAGGCTTAATGCCCCAAAGGAATTCTTGAGGGCAACTACTCTTTTGTCTGAAAGGACATTTTGCACTGATGAATCCATTCCTGGCTTTAATGAAGCCTTCTTGTTGGTTCTTGACTTTGTACCCAAAGTTCCAATGTTGAGAAACAATTGATCAATTGAGAATTGACTTTGTACGGGTTGTTTTCTTGTTTTCAAACGCTACAGTATTGGGATTCATCTACATTTAGCTTAAAGGAAATTACTGCAAATTTGAGCAATCATGTACTTCATTGGGGTGCAGAGGAAGGTACTGTGGAGCATGATATTAAAACCAAAATTATGGATTACTTGAACATTCTTGAGAATGAGTTTGTACTTGTTTTTACTATTAGTAGAGGATCTGCATTTAAATTGTTGCTGAATCTTATCCTTCCCATTCGAATAAGAGGTGTACAGGGCCTGGTTTATGGACATATTTCGGGAATTTCAGCATTGTTATATGGATTATATATACAATTTGGTGTCAACAGTCAAATACGAGATTGGTCCCGAGTTGTTTAGAATCAGAGAACAAGTTTTCGGAGTACCTTGGTAAGGTTATAAGCTTTAGTTGTTTGACTTGTGAGTCTAAGGATCAATCTTAAGACAAGTCTCTCTCCTGCAGAATAAAGTCCGATGCAAAATCTTACTGACATTGAAAAAATAGCGTGGTAGCTCAAACATTAAAGAAGAAGAAAAAAAAAAGGAACGAAAATGCAGCTTTATTTTGCTGGTTTTCTCTAATTTCTGTCTACTCAAGTTGCAAAATTAATCTAAAAGCCAAACAAAAATCTGGGTTTTCTTATTGTATGGTTAAACAAATGCAAAGCTGAGGAACATTCAAAAGACGATTTCTTGTATGCATCAAGAATCCAGGGCAGCTCAACTAATATATCTCATGTTCTACAGTTTAGTCAGAAGAACGTTTATTAACAGATATTTGAACAAAAATATCAAAATCAATAAGTATAAGCACAAAGTATTATTCCACTTAAAGGTCTAATTAATCCATGAGCGCAATCCCACAGTCTTGTCCTCCATTTCTTCATAAGCATCTTCATTCAATTTTCCCATTTTCAACAACTTGTTGATCAGAATCATCATTATTTTCAAGTTCTTGTGCCTACAAAAACAGACCCAAAGTTAGCAAATATATTGAATTATAATTGTAAATTATCAAACTAATATATATAAGATTAAATAATTAATCAAGGTTTTTCCTTACTTGGACTAAACTTATTGATGCATGCTGTTGTGCTATTGAACTTGAAGACATCAAATCATAGCCTTGGTAGAAGTTAGGGTTCAACGTCTGTCAGAAAAATAAGAAATAAAAGACCACAAATACAAACAAACAGCTGTAAACTTGCAAAACTATAATATTTGGAAAAAATTGAGATAGATAAGAAACAACATGCAACTAATGGTTGACATAATATCTACAAAAAGCATAATATTCACTTACTTGTAATAATTGTGTCATGTTCTTAGTATTTTGCCTATTGCAGATGTCTTCTATTGGAATTCTTTTTTTTTTTTAAGTAAATATCTTTTTATTGCAAGCAAAGAAACTGTGAAAGTACAAATATCTCCCTAGCGCATTTCCGTGTCACAGGCAACATGAAGCATGTGACCATCATCCCGGCGTCCTTTTAAGAAGCCTGACCGATGGAAAACCTGTTCTATCCAAACTGAGTGCCCCTCTTGCGAGCTGAGGGAGCATACATGGCTGGTTATAAATCTTCATCTGGACAAAAGGGTGCAAGAGTCTTCTATTGGAATTCCAAATCCCTGATATAATTAAAGAGAGACAATCACGAATTAAAAATATCATTGACAAAATATACCTTCAATGTAGTTTAGTCATTTAAGAATAAAATATTCAAATAAAAATTTAGAATGAATTACATATCTACTATACTATACACGAGAAAAATGACGAATAACTAAACCTGTTGTGGTGGTAATTCTCGAACAAAACCTTGAATTGTAATAGAATCCATACTTGAATGAACAACATTATTTCCAGATTCCTACAATCATTTTTATCCAAATTATAAATAAGGATCCCAATACTATTTCCATGCTCATCATTCATCGTAGAACTAAGGAACCAAAAAAAAATAATAGTCAAACAATAAAATAGCATTGTTCACATAAACAAAATAAATTGTCAAACCTTGATCACTTTTTCTCAGAGTTTATAGAGTTTTCAATATTGCACTCCATTTTCCTTTCTAGGAAGATGAAACTAGAAAAAATTGAGAACACAGAGTTGATTGGAGGAAAAGAAAGTTCGAGACGAACCCAAAAAATCTGCTACGGAAAACATTGATTGAAACAAATGAAATATGAAAATGGCAATTTATCCAAATGGCACATATTTAACATTTGAGGGGAAAAAAGGTTAAAATGGTAGACAACATTTGAAGTAGAGGTTTTGCTCTACTAGCAAAAATATGGGCGCAACCAAGTCAGACTTTTACCTTACAGTTTGATTCATCTTCCTCTTAGGCATTTGATCGAACAGGTGGTGTGCTTCGTCCAGCAGATACCGAATTTTCAGACAATTTAACAGATGAAACATTCAGACTGGAAGCTGCAAATTAGAAGAAAAATTCCCTCAATCAGCAAAAGATAAACGCAAACTTGTTACCCTCCCAAAATCATCTACACCTAAGTTCCAAAACACTAAAACAGACACACTAGAGAATATAACCAATTTCTTACTTCTTCCCTGCAATTGAGGATATAGCAAAACTAATTCAAAGGTGTGTATCAACAGACCAATTTGAAGCTGAAAACTAGATCAAGTGCCTAAGCTTAGCAAATCACATCAAATTGGCCTGCGAAGAGCTTCGAAGAACCCCACCAAGGTTTTTAAGAAATAACTTGTTTCTCACCTCTGGGAAGAGCTTCGAAGCTTTATCCGTGAATATTTCGTCAAAGCTGAATGGTGAAGATGATGAACTCGGACAGAGGTTTTTTAATATTTTAGGGTTTTTTCCGTTGAAAAATTGTGATTTTGGTTAAAGAGTTTTTTATTTTTCTTGGTTTTGGTTATATTGGTTAAAGAGATTAAATTTCTTTGTCCGATTAATCGATTAATTAACTTAATATGGTCCGAGTTGAATTGTTTAAGGGTTTGGTTTATTAAGGGACACTTGGCGAGATTTTAAGGAGTGAGACAGGATGTGAGATAGGATATGGTACAGAAGATCCGTTGCATCGAAATCAAGTGAGGGTCTCGAGCTTAAAAAAAAATGGTATTTGATGTGACATGATTTTCAAGAAGAGCACGCTTTTAAAATTCAACTAGTATTTGGTCCAATCCCCCAACCGAATTCCAATAGGGCCAGAGAAGCGGAAACCTGTGCCAATGTTAACTTTCCCTCTTTTTATGTGTTGGATAACATTTGGGATCCATATTTGAGAAGGAGAATTTTGCCCTCCCATTTTTATTAATCGCACCCTCACCACTGTCATTTTTTATTATATGTAGTGATTTTTATTTATTAAATTATATGATAAAACAAACGCCATTTTTTGTTATATGATTTTTATTTATTAGATTATATGATAAAATAAATGATAAAAGTAATTTTTATCTATTAGATTATATGATAAAACAAATGGTGGAAGTGCGGCTAACAAAACGTGCAGTGCAAATATTAAAGTGTTGTTTTAAATAAAATTTTTAAAAAATAGTCGAGCTCCCTGCCAATTTCTTAATAATTTAGGGATAAATTTCCTTTTCTTTACTTCCAATGAACTAAAGCAGAATTCACGTTTCGTACGACACAAGCATCCTCCAACTCAAGACCAACACCACCTCCCTCATAGACCAATTCCAGCGTGCATCGCCCGATGGACAGAATCACTCGAATTCCTAAATCCACGTGAACAGGTGACCCTGTCTTGTACACCTTCAATCAGCAATGAAAAGTAGGTACCAAATGGAAGTGACCGTCCACCATTTGGGACCAACCGGGTAGTAGGCATGATGAACTGGCTGGTTTTTCTGTTTTCTAAATCCTATAATACTTTTTCATCTGTTACATAATTTTGCTGAGCATAGCACAGTTAAATCCATTCTAAAGGGGTTGGTTAGAAATGTCAAGGCATCGTGCGATTTGTGTTTGTAGTCTATTACCCGCAAGGTTCATTATACGATGAAAACGCAGGAGGTGGCAATCATGTCGAATTGTACATTCTTCTGGTAGGCATCTTTTAGCACAAGGGGCATCTCCCTTTCGTAGTATACAAATTTAGTGTAATATCTTAACCAAGAAAGTGACAGGTCCAGCACCAAAAACTGATACACCCCTTCCTGCCTATCAGGATAATGCAACGTAGAAATCTACCTGCAATTTTTTGTCATTCCACTGGGAGTTGCAGCAGAGGCAGAATCAAATTAAGCCACTGAGTTGAGTTACAACCGAAACCGTGAAAGTTGGCTCTTGCAGCCAAAAAGAAGAAGAGAAGTAAAGCGTACTAAGCATATTAGTAGAGTACGAGCCAAGTTTGTAGATCACCTGACACAGCATCATTGCCTACATAACTGTTGTAGTAGTATTATTTTATGTTTCCAACCACATTTTTATCTCACTTCCATCACATTACAAAAATGTTATAGTAATTATTCAAACAAAGGCAATGTTTTTTCCCGGAATCAATAATGGTCTATTTGCAAATTTTCTTACATAAGCTTATATACTTGAAAGTTAGCTTTCTTACATGAGCTACAAGTAGAGAATGCATGCATCTGCAAACAAAACGTAAAAGATGTACGCACTCAAGTAGTCGGCATGTGAAAGTAGATGGGCTGGGTGATTTCTACCCAGAAAGAGAAGAGAAAATGAAAGGGAAAAAAGAAAAAAGAAGGAAAAAGATGGTTTGGTTGATCAAACTGGGGAAGAAAGTAAAGAGCTAACTTTTTCAATAATCTGTCAGATATGCACCTGTCTTGCATGTGGATACTCACTTTCCTCTCTTTCGGATCAAAGGTTCTACCATTGCTAGATGGCGTAGACGCAAATTCGATAAATGTAGATGTTAAAATGACAAAATACAATAACATTTTTTCGCTTATTACAATTTATGCCTAAAATTTAATCCCCACCGTCCAAGTTCAAATATAACTATCTCTCACCCAGAGCTGTCGTACATATAGTTGAATGATGTTGATATCGGAATTAGAGTGCTCTAATGCCCCATTCAATCAGCAGCCCATTAATTTTTTTTACTAGATTAGTTGGGTTGTTGTGTTCACTTAAGGGTGCATTTGATAGAATTAAAGTTTGAAATTTGAATTATGAATTCATTAAATTATTGAATTGTTAAATGTTAAATCAAATATATTTGAGTGTATATCACATTCAGTGATAAGTAAATAGCTCATCACTTATTTTTGAGAGCAAATTTTGTTTAAAAAATTTAATGTTACTTTAATTAATTCAGATATTCAATTTGTGACTATAAAACACGTCTTAACATATTAAAATATAAATCTATTAAATTTAAATGCTGAATTTATTTATCAGGCCTTATATGTTATCCTTCGTAAGACATACAAGTACCTGTACACGCACATGCAATACTAGAGAGCTATGCTCCCGGTGGTTTGACGAAATCCACCATTCTACGTTGTCAGATTAATTAGCCTGGTGGTGACTTAAGAAAAGTTACAATTACAAAATAGATTTTCCTTGTGCTACAATGCTAATGTCTTGACAATACAATGCATATTTTTGTGTGATACATATACACATTCTCTTGATTATCTTCTCTTTTCTTTTTTTTTTCATTTTTCATGGCAGAAATGTGTTTCTACGAGCACTTGGAGGGCAAAGTGGGACAGAGAACTGGATGCCTCCAGTTTTTTTTCTTTTTCCAACGAGCTCATTTTTTTAAGCCACGAGCTGTTGAAACTTGAAAAGTTTGTAGGTAATGAATAATAATTCGATTTCAAGTTTGAGGAAACATATATATATATATATATATATATATATGTGTGTGTGTGTGTGTGTGTGAGAGAGAGAGAGAGAGGGGGAAATATAACTTAAAAATTCAAACGTGATGAATTATGGATTTTAGTACATGCTAGCGCACAATCTATTCCATTAAAAATCTTGAATTGTTTAAATCATCTAGGAGAGGGCCTTTTTGTGTTATTAAAAAAAGGAAAACTTATCCAATCTCAGCAAAACCATACTGACGCCTCCAAAATTTCTTTTATGCCTTGTTTTTTTTGTCTCAGCCATTTTTTTTCACCCCATGGAAACAGTAGTACAATGTAAAAGGATGATCAATAAGAGTCTGTTTGTTTCAATGTAAAATTTTTTCCTGAGGAGAACATTTTCAATGAAAATAATTTTCGTGAAAAAATTTTCATTTCCCTTTATTTTCATGTGTTTGGTGCAGTTTTATGAAAATGTACCACAAAACTAAAACCTACAAGAAGGATTCCCCATAGAGTCTCTCCAATTACCACCATCCCATGTACATTGGATTTACCATCTCAAGTTCTCAACCCAGAGATTCCATCCAATCTCCAAATCTATCAAACTCTAGAATTGGGAATTCATAGTTTCTCAAATCAATTACACAGCATACCAATGAAGATTCAAATTCATAATATGTCAACGAAAATTGCTTCAGTAATTAAACTATAATTGATCAAACATCATATGGAAAAGTAGCACTTGAATTCTAGTACAAACTTTTCTGCACAATAGTCTTCCAAATTTCTCCTTCACTTTTCCAAATTTCTCTCACCCAAAAACTTATCAACACCCACTCTTGGTATAGATTTTCTACATCTCCATGGATGCATTGTTTATGCTGGCATGGGAGAAAAGGAGTAGAATTGGCGAATATGAGGAGGAGGGAAAGGTGGCTGACAATGGTGTTTTTCATTGCAGGTGTAAGGATGCATTTTTAACGATGGTCTCAGTTTGGTATTTCTTATTTGTTATGAGCATTTTGATAAGTAAGCGCTGAAATGATTGATACGCTAAGTTTGATGGAAATTAACTTCCGTATGCCTGCTCCGTAAGTCATTTTACACCTTGTAGTGTAAAAGATTTTACACTGGAAAATATTTTCCCGACAATTTTTGCTGCCAAACACCAGAAAATCCAAAAATATTTTTTGGAAAATATTTTCAGTTCAAACAAACAGACTCTGAGATATTGAAATTATCCCAAACTACATTTTGCTTGTATCATACTCCCTCCGTCCCACTTTGATAGTCCTGTATTCCTTTTTCATCCGTCCCAAATTGTAGTCCACTTTCCAATTGAAGAATGTAGTTGTATTTTAATTTTTCTAAAATACCCTCATTCAATGTAAGTAGTTATTACTATAAACCTATCCTATTTAATGAGAGTTGATTCTTTTTTTACCATCAATTCAAGTTCCCATAAAATTGTACCATATTTAATGTGAGGGTATTTTAGGAAATAGCAATCTAAATTTACTTTTCCAACAAAGTTAACTACTTTTTCTTAAACTGTGTGAAAAAAGAAACATGACTATCAAAATGGGACGGAGGGAGTAATACATATTTTCTAACTCACCTTTTTATATTTTCAACTCGCCTTTTATTTCACATACATCACATCACAAAAAGTGCTACAGTAATTATTTCAAATAATTCCTCAAATAATAACCTATCCAAACAGACCCAGTGATTAGAAATCCAATAAGATTATAAGGGTGATTAGTTATGCTAATGAAAAAGTTGAAATAAATGTAAGTTTTATGAAATTAGAGGGACTCGTAGGGATGGCAATGGGGGCGGGTGCCCGCGGGTGCCCGCCCCGCGGGGGGCTCTCGGGGCGGGGGGTGGGGCGGGGGCGGGGGGGAATTTTTTCCCCCCGCTTAGAAACGGGGCGGGGGGCGGGGGAGTATACCCCCGCCCCATCCCCCGCCCCGCCCCCCGCAAAACAAAAAAAAAATATAAATATATATAATTATATATAACATGTAAGTTAATTAGTTATAAATTTATGATAATGATATTATTAGTTAGCTATATTATATAATGTATATTAGTTTATGTAATATAATTGATATAATCAATTATATGAATAATTCTACATGTCTACTAATAGAATTTATTAATTAGTTATACTAAATTTACTAATATATTTATACTAAATTTCTAATTACACTTAATAGAATAACACTTTTTTCTAAAAAAAAAGCACAAACACAATAATGAATTAGTGATTGCATTTGTACTAAAAGTGAAAACTTGACTATTTTAGTTATATTTATTTCGTCATATTGGATTGTATTCAAATAACTTCTGTTTGATTGTTTTTATGAGTTTCAATTGTAAAATTACAATGAATAATAATTTGGTGATGTGTTGATATTTTAGTACTTGATTATTTATTAAAATTTAATTATAATAAAATTATATAATAAAATTTTATTAACCCCGCGGGGGCACCCGCGGGGGAAGCGGGGCGGGGGGAGCAGGAGGCGGGGGACGGAACGGGGGACGGGGGGAACTAATAGGCAACGGGGCGGGGGACGGGGGAGGGGTCCCCCGCCCCAACCCCGCCCCGTTGCCATCCCTAGGGACTCGGGGAGCTGAGGAGGCATGTGCACCCCAAAGCCAGTCTTTATCACGTGGGGTACATTTGACACCGCACAGCAGCCCAGCGTGTCCACCTTTTATATATTTATCATTTATGACGGAGATCTTTTTCTAATTCTTTTCGTTACTTTTCTCTCCCTCCAGTTCAATTTATCTTTTCTTCTTCAATCATCGGGAATAACAAATTCCGTAGCTCATTATTTAAATAGGAAAATATTTATTTTCACTCTATTTTTTTTGTTATTTGAACCCCATCATTTATTTTAACATATAGTCTAATAAATAAAAATTATATGATTAAAATGATAGTGAAAGTATGATTACTACAAATGAGAGTGTAAATAACATTTTTCTTTAAATATTTGATTACATCATAAATATGTTCTTTTAATTACTGTTTATCTTTTAAATCATTGGTTTATCTAACAGACATCACTTCACTAAAAAGTCATAATACGTTATTTTGAAAAAATTTCAAATAATCTTTAATCCAAACACAGCCCTTAATTTCTTCAAATCAATCTGACATTATGTTCAAGTGGGATGGTACGCAATTGAAATATCATCATCAAGGTATAAGAAAGCAAATACATTGGTGTAATACTCTGTCTAATGACCAGATGTGAGAATAATTTCCGTGGCAAATTTCTATAAAATAATAATTATACCCTTCAATAATAAAAAGGTTGAATACATTTTCAAAGGGTAGACCTGTCATTTCATAAGAAGCTGGCTGAGAGGCATTAGAAAGCCCTCCGTGGAGTGGAAAGTAATTGCTATAATTAATGAGCAGTGAGAATGTAATTATACTAACTTATGCAATTACTTGGTAGTTGGTACTTGATGTGACATGATTTTCAAGATGATGAATATTTAATGCAAATAGCATGCTTTTAAAGTCCAACTAGTTACTCGCTCTTCTCTGCTGCTCATCAACAAAATTTGGAATTTAGTACTACTGTATCATCACATAATTAGAGCCTTGACATTTTCTTAGTTATTTACCATTATAGACAAACCTTAAAGGTTGACGCGAATGTTGAAGTTCCTGTGCTTTTAAAAATTGGAACTTTTTAACTTATAAAAACTATATATATATGATTAAAGGATTGTAGGCTATTGTTCCTCGCTCATTTGGAACGATTTGTTTGATGCCCGTTACATTCTAACACTAAAGTCCATAAGTTTATAAAAAGTTATACAAATCCCCATTTTGTAATGCTAGACGGATGATTATAATCAAGAGAATATTTTTAAAAGAAAACAATTCATGACTGATCGAAGTCATGCGATAAGAGTACAAAGAGAAAAAAGGAATCTGCTATTAAAAATTTAAAATGACCATCCACTCTAAAAACCTATAAAATTTTTAACTCTCTACAGTAGAAATTTAACATTTTGTAGAAAAATATAACACTACTATTCCAATTTTATTGTGTAGCTTTACCATACCAAATAAAAGAACTCCTAAACTAAGAATGGGATTAAGGTCCATTTTGGGGAGGAGGAGGGGGAGGGAGGGCAGGCGTGGTGCGTAACTCCGTGTTTGGATTGTAAATTATTTGAGATAATTTTATGAAAAAGTACTGTAGCATCTTTTTTTGATATGATGTATGTGAGATAAAAAAATGATTGAAAAATGTATTGATGATGTAAATAAATGTAATGTGTGTAAATAAAGTGAAATAACACACAATCCAAACACAGGCGATGTAGAAAATTTCACGGTAGAAAAAACGAAGAAGATGATGATTAATTAGCCATGGAAGAAAAGGGCAGAAAATTGTCACGTTCATGGATTGAGTGATCTTCGTTCGCGGACGCATGGATGGCAAGTGTCGTAATAAATGAGAAACCCGTGACCTGCTGTTTACCCCGCAAAGTCCTCTACCCTCCTCATTTTCCGTTTTTAATTTTAAATTTGTTTCTTCCATTTTATAACGGTCAAAAATTTATATCCAAACTGGCCACTAACGCCGTCATTGTCATCCTTCAAATCTTCTTCGACCTCCGCGGCTGCGCCTTGAAACCATAAAAAAATTACTCAACCAAGGGTAAGAAATTTCGAACGCTCCGTAACGGCCATATTTTGAGCTTCGTTCCAAGTCCACTCTCTCTCTCTCTCCCTGTACCTCTCGCTGTCTCCCACACACACTCCCACACTCAGCTCTCAGCTCTCTCTCTCTCTCTCTCTCTCTCACCATATTTTTATTTATTTAACCTTAAGAATCAGCTAATCCATAAAAACTTCACTCCCACTCTATCTATCTATCATCGCTCTCAACATAATATTGACTGTCCTTCTACTTTCTCTCTCTAAAACTCGCACACAATTGCCATCGGGCTGCTCCCGTATACGAGATATAGAGATACGTAGATACACATACTAGATTATAGTGGTAACATTTATCCGGCAATTGAAGCTGTCAGCGGCCGGCATTTGGCTTCGTGGTAAGTTTTAGACGATGCAGCATTATCCTCGTACATACATATACACACACACACACACACACTCATCCGCGAGAATCGCATAAATATTCTCGTGTATAATTGGCTTGATTCCTCTGTTTTTATCGCTTGTTTTATTTTTTTGACTGTTTTTTGGCCACCCATCGGATATCCGATCTTTGAATTTGCGGTTGTCATTTCTTATGGTCATTTCTTCTTCTTTTTTTTTCCTCTTTGAGCAAAACTTTGTCGTTTTTTATTGTTGTATTTTTTGAGAAATGCGAGAATTTGTGCGCTGGATTTGAATTTGAGTTGACCCGGCTGGTTGATTTGAAGCTTACTGGTGGTTTTGATGAGTTGTTAATACAGAGATTGTCAATACACAAAAGGAAAGAAGATCTCGTTGGTGATTTGAAGAGCGAAGTTCAGTAACAATGGAATCACAACAACATAGAAGAGGAGGAGCCGGCGGAGGCAATGGCTTCGCATCGGTTTCACCATCCCAAACGCCGAAGTCGAGTGATAAGGCGGCGAGAGATCTACGATCGGGCGAGGGGAGTATGAGTGGGAAGCATGATAAGGATAAAGGCGTCAATGTACAGGTCATTGTCCGGTGCAGGTGAGTTTTGCTGAATTGATCACAGGCATTCTCTTGGGGGCGTTTAATCTAAGTCAATTGTTATACAAAGATTTGATTGTGAATTTTTTGCAGGCCGCTGAGTGATGAAGAGACGAGATTGCACACGCCGGTCGTGATATCTTGCAATGAGAACAGAAGAGAAGTGTGTGCTGTCCAGAACATAGCTAATAAGCAAATTGATAGAACGTTTGCTTTTGATAAGGTTTGGCTTTTCTCAGACTTGATGATTGATACTTATTCTGTTAGCACAGAAATGAAGAATTATCAGCAGCTGAAAACAAATGAAAAATGAAAAAAAAAGTAAAGAAAAGATAGAGACGTGATCAATTGTATCTTAGAATAGAGAATAGAGAGTGAGCTTACACCGAAATTAAATCAATATAGAGCTGGAAGAACTATTCATTTCCTTGGAATTTCCGGTATTATTGCATTTTTTATATGAGGCAAAAAATATGATTTGGTATAATGTTGTTCAGGTCTTTGGCCCGACATCCCAGCAAAAGGACTTGTATGATCAGGCTGTTTGGCCTATTGTCTTTGAAGTTTTAGAGGGCTATAACTGCACGATTTTTGCCTATGGGCAGACTGGAACAGGGAAAACTTATACGATGGAGGGAGGAGGAAGGAAAAAGGTATGTCTTTCTCTCTTTTTTGGCTTAGGAACTTGTACGTATGCTTTAGTATGTTAATGCAGCTTCCCTTTCTTATTCTTGTAATAAATGGTTGATTTTTCACCCCTTTAGAATGGGGAATTTCCTAGTGATGCAGGTGTAATTCCAAGAGCTGTCAAGCAAATATTTGACATTTTAGAAACTCAGCATGCTGAGTACAATATGAAGGTGACTTTTTTAGAGCTCTACAATGAAGAGATAACAGATCTCTTGGCTCCTGAGGAAGCCCCAAAATTCTTGGATGATAAATCAAAGAAACCAATAGCACTTATGGAGGACGGTAAAGGTGGAGTTTTCGTGAGAGGCTTGGAGGAGGAAATTGTTTGTACTGCAAATGAGATATATAAGATATTAGAGAAAGGTTCTGCTAAAAGGCGTACAGCTGAAACCCTTCTCAACAAACAGAGCAGCCGTTCTCACTCTATATTTTCTATAACTATTCACATAAAGGAATGCACACCTGAAGGGGAGGAAATGATTAAATGCGGGAAACTGAATCTTGTTGACTTGGCTGGTTCTGAGAATATCTCCCGTTCTGGTGCTAGAGAGGTGAGAGACATGTCGCAAATTGTATCAATGCTTAATTTTTCTGCATATGTCTGTGTTCATACATTTACATGTGAAAAGAAGGATAATAGGTTTGGCTGGAACTTGATCTAAGTGTCACCAGATAGTGCTTTCACAACTTTCGTGCGGGGAGAAAACTTGAAGGTGACATTGCATGTTCTGAATTGGCTTGATAACCCTTAATTCCGCAGGGAAGAGCAAGGGAAGCGGGTGAAATCAACAAAAGTTTGCTTACTCTTGGTCGGGTGATAAATGCTTTGGTGGAACACTCTGGTCATATACCATACAGGTACTGTTCCCATTATGTTAACCAGTCAAAGAGATTGCATGGGTTTGGGGAATTAATGGTCAACCAACTATATCACTATGGGTGTCAGGGATAGCAAACTAACAAGATTACTGAGAGATTCTTTGGGAGGAAAAACAAAGACATGTGTGATTGCCACTGTATCACCCTCCATTCACTGCCTGGAAGAGACGCTCAACACTTTAGATTACGCTCATAGAGCCAAAAACATAAAGAACAAACCAGAGGTCAGTCTTCTGTTAACCATTCTTTCGTCATTACATGTAGTGATTTCCTTCTATGTTTCTCCTATTGTGTTCCTTCATAGGATTTGTGACTGTCTTCATTTATATCCTGTTAAAAAATGTTGGTTTGCTTGCGATTTCAGATTAATCAGAAGATGATGAAATCTGCAATGATTAAAGATCTATACTCTGAAATTGACAGACTGAAGCAAGGTTTGTTGATTGCTCTGTCTATGTCTGTTCATGCAAGTGCGTCGTGTACACTTCCATAAATACAGATATCTTTTGGTTTACAGACTGGTTAAGCACATTAGATAATTTTGCACATGATGTGACAATATTACGTTGAATCTATTTAACAATCTTATGTTCATCAGAGGTGTATGCTGCTAGAGAAAAGAACGGGATTTATATACCAAAAGATCGTTATCTGCAGGATGAAGCCGAGAAAAAGGTCGCAATCTGGTCATTTGGTCTGACGATGACATGTATTACCTGAAAATTTCCCCTGAAAATTATTAATTTTGTATCTAATTTCAGGCAATGGCTGAGAAGATAGAACGCATGGAGCTTGATGTGGAATCCAGGGACAAGGTATGCTTGAGAAATGAATCTTTAACCTTGTCTTTTCTTGTTGCCACTTGCAACACTTGATTGATTACACTATATGCTTTTTGAGCAGCAATTTGTGGAGCTTCAGGAACTTTACAAATCTCAACAGCTATTGACAGCAGAGTTAAGCGACAAACTTGACAAAACTGAGGTAAAATTAATTTATTTTGTTGCACTCATAATAGTTCGTCGTGCTTTCCCCTCTTTTGCTCATGATGTCACAACTATATTTTTGTTGTGCTCCAGAAAATGCTGCAGGAAACTGAGCATGCTTTGGCTGATCTGGAGGAACGGTTTAGACAAGCTAATGCCACAATAAAAGAAAAGGAGTATCTGATAGCCAATCTTCTGAAGTCTGGTGAGGCCAATGTTCACCACAGTTTAAAGTTGTTCACATATAGTCCTAAATGCTAATGTTGCTGCATAAATAATGCATCTATTATTATTTTCCTGTTACTTAGGCTGCCAAGTCATTCTAATAACTTTTTTCAATTTATGATTTTTTGTTGCATCTGATCTGCTAGCCTGCAATGCTTTCCTGTCTCCTAAGCAATTTTCCTTCTTATTTGACTCTAATATTCAGTAATATCTAGGTCAGATCTGTGATGTTATATACATGGGCCATTTCATAATTTTTGCTTGTGTAACTTGCCTTGGTAAATGGGAAACAGAAAGGAGTGATAAAGGCCCACAATGAGCTGAATTTTTTTTTTGATAGACATAATTAAGTTTTTCCAGTTTGACTGGTGATATGAGGTCCCTTTACTTTCAATATTTTTGTCTGTTTACTTGTGCAACTTGCCTTTGGTTAAATGGGAAACGCAAAAGAGTGACAGAGGCCCACAATGAGCTGAATTTTTTTTGCTAGACACGATTAAGTTTTTGAATTTCTCTGCTTGCTTTTTCTCACCTTATGTCCTAATAACAACTATCCATCATGTAAAAAAAATCCTTCTATAATCCATCAAGACATTATTAGAACAGTTTTCTGACATCATGTGGTCTTCTTCTACCAGAGAAAGCACTTATGGAGCGGGCGTTTGATCTTCGAACAGAACTGGAGAATGCTGCATCAGATGTCTCCAATTTGTTTGCTAAGATTGGTTTGTATGCTAAGCTTAGTGATCTAAACAGAATAGGGATGTATTATGCCTAAAACCATGCAGTTTAATGTTGTTATTCATGCATAATTGCTTATCCAGAGCACAAGGACAAAATAGAAGATGGAAACAGAATTCTTGTCCAGAAGTTCCAATCACAGCTAACGCAACAGCTTGACATCTTGCATAAAACTGTGGCAGCTTCAGCCACACAACAAGAGCAACAATTAAAGGATATGGAAGAAGATATGCAGTCTTTTGTATCCACAAAGACAGAGGTATTGTATACATGAAATAGCATAAGCTTGCATCTGCACAGATTGTTTGTCAATACATTCACGTCTCTCTTGTGTGCTAGGCTACTGAAGAGCTCCGAAGCCGCCTCGAGAAGTTGAAAACCATGTATGGTTCTGGTATAGAATCTCTTAACAGTTTAGCTGGGGAACTTGATGGGAATTCACAGTCAACTTTTGGACATCTAAATTCTCAGGTCTCTGAGCATTCATCTTCTCTGACTAAGGTGAGTATCTCTTGACATTGAATGCTACAATCATGATGTGCCTCTGTATCTTTTGCTTGATCAATGTTCAAAAAATGCAGCTTTTCAATAGCATTGCTTCAGAGGCTGATAAACTGCTGAATGATCTTCAAAATAGTCTTCACGGTCAGGAGAGCAAACTAATTGCATTTGCACAGCAGCAACGTGAGGTTGGCATTTGCTTAAGAAACTAAAGAAACATGCTTGGCCTGATAACTTTCCATTCTCTGATCTAATTTGAGAGAAACAGCTAATGTTACTCACATTGACATCTTCTGCAGGCTCATCAAAGAGCTGTCACGACAACAAGGTCAATTGCTCAAATAACTGTCAACTTTTTCAAAACTTTGGATGCGCATGTTTCACAATTAGGCCAAATTGTAGAAGAATCACAGACAGTCAATGATAAACAATTATCTGATCTAGAAAAGAAGTTTGAGGTGATTTGACCTTTTTCCCACTTGAACCTAGTTTCTGCTTTAAGTTGTGGCCTTGCTTTAAGTTTGATTCTGTTTTGGTTTCTTCCTTCAATGTAGGAGTGTGCTGCCAATGAAGAAAGGCAGCTCTTAGAAAAAGTGGCAGAGCTGCTTGCTAGTTCAAATGTCAGGAAGAAACAACTGGTATGAGCTCATAGACTAACACATCAGAAGGCAATCTGTTCTTGTTCTGCTTCAATAAATTATGATAATGCAGATACATAAACAATCTTTACCTGCCTATGGAAGTAGAAGAATAAAAGTTTTTTCTTTTGGACTTTTTTCTGAAACTTTGAATCCTCTATTGTGAAAGTAAGAGCTTCACAAACTGTTACAACTGAATCATCAATACGGGAAAAGTAGTCAAATTAGATGAACCAATACTAGTGATGTTGAACAACATCAAAATTGTAGTGCAGTTTGGTAGGTTTAAGAACAAGTGATGTCATTGCTTTTCTGGTAGCACATTCATTTTCATTTGTTACTTCTATTCTCTGGCCAAATATTTGGACTTTTCCCTATATGCTTATGGCTCTTGCCAAATTTTTGAGTTGCTCATCCAAAAGAGTGTGATAATTCCATTCTCCATCAAACCTCTAGCTAGGGCATGTCAAATTGACCATTTTTCTTCTTCAAATGATGAGCTACTTCTGGATCACAGGTGGTGATGTAAAGTGTAAATTGCGGGTGGTGGCTCTGAAATAGTGTTTTTCATTTCGTTGATTCTGTGGTACAACTTTCAAATTCTTATAGAGTTTCATTTCCTATGTACTAGGTGCAAACAGCAGTTAATGGCCTCCGCCAGAGTGCAGCCACTAGAACTGATCGATTACAACAGGAGATGTCGACAATGCAAGTTGCAACTGCATCTGTTGAAGCAGAATGGACAAATTACATGGAGCAGGCTGAATCCCAGTATATTGAGGATAATGGTGCTGTGGAAAGTGGGAAAAAGGAAATGGAAGTGGTTCTTCAGAACTGGTATTGGTTGCTGCCTATATTTCTTCTATGCATTATCAAACTTGCTATGGCTTTTGAAGTCTGAATTCTCCTCTAAGTGTCTCTCGTGAAATTAATTTACTTTTGCAGCTTGCAAAAGGCAAAATTGGGTGCACAACAGTGGAGTGATGCCCAAAAATCCTTGTTCAATTTAGAGAAGAGGAACGTGGATTCTGTCGACAGCATAGTGAGGTTAATACCCAACAAGGTGCTTCTCTAGTGGTTGAAAATGATTATGAATACTCATGTCAAGTAACCTTTTGTATTTCCCATAGGGGAGGAATGGATGCCAATCAATCTTTACGTGCACGGTTTTCTTCAGCCGTGTCATCCGCCCTTGAAGATGCTGATGTCGCAAGCAGGAATCTCCTTTCTTCTATTGACCGTAAGTCCATCCCATGAATTACATATGACAATCGAAACTACTTCAGCATTGGTATATAATCTTGTTTTCCAAAAGGGCTCATAATTTACTGAACAAATCCTTGCAGATTCACTGCAACTTGACAACGACGCATGTGGTAATCTTGATTCACTGATTGTTCCTTGCTGCGGTGAGCTGAGGGAACTGAAGTGTGGACATCACCACAAAATTGCGGAAATCACAGAAAATGCAGGAAAATGTCTTCTAGAAGAATACTTGGTAAGAAAATTGAAATTTGTCAGATATAAGCTATAGAAATATTGCAGAAACTGTCTTATGAAAATATACCTCATCTTCACAGCACTCAAGTGTTTCACAATGGTTGGTTTTTTTTTAAATTATCATAGGTCGATCAACCATCCAGCGCTGCTACGCCAAGAAGGAGGGCGTACAATCTTCCAAGTATTGCTTCCATTGAGGAACTCAGAACCCCTGCTTTTGAAGAATTATTGAAGTCCTTTTGGGATGCAAAAACATCAAAGCAAGCAAATGGAGATGTAAAGCAGCATATAGTTGAAGCTGCCTCTCCCTTGAAAGATTCTAGAGTTCCCCTCACTGCTATTAATTAAATTGAAGAGGGACTTAGATTCTTCTATTGGTAGCGTAGTAGACAATATAGCACTGTACAGGACATAGCATCAGTGTGTAGGGTTAGTTACCAACCTATTTGTTGATTGTTATATCATCAATTCGTTTCTATGGCGGCGGTTTATAGTCCGCTAGCAGCAGATTACCTCATATCTTCAATTTATATTTTACTTTAGGGTCAGGGATTGGCGATGGAGTTTCAGTCCTTGAAATTCCTTGAGCAAGGATAATAGAGACGAGTGATTTTGCATTTTTCGGATGATTGAATGAGCTCTTCTACCCCTCTCTGTAAGGTGCGTCATGTCGTTTTAGTTGCATTATACTATCACAGTGAGCTCTCTTGATGATTGATCGATCATATATATATGATTGTCATATCATATGCTTCATGCTATATTAAATAATATATTCGCCTAGTTACGAATATTATTTTTTAATTTACAGACACACTTTTCCTTGAGAGAAATTTCCTAAATTTTCTTGAGGAATAATATTTTGAGTTGGAAGGAAATTGTCTGAAAAAGGGTTGTACAAATTTCCGGTGCAATGCTTAGGAAACTCTTCATTTTTTTCTTTTCCTCAAACAATATAGTGTTAAACTAATGAAAGTAAAGAATAGAAAAAGGAAATTTCTTATTTATCACGAGTGGAAGGATATTCCGTACCCTACAAATCAGAAAAGAAATTTTGTTCATAAGCAAAAGGTACTTTATTTAAGCAAAAGGAAATTAACACCACTTTTGGTACCATTTACTACTGCCTTGCAATTTGTCTTTCCCTTTTTACTCATCACTTGTGTTTTTGTTTCTTTTTTTTTTTTTTGAATTGATAATGGGGTGAAAAAAAAAATTCTACCTTTTTAATGAAAAAGAATAACACCACTTTTACTACTGCCTTGCAATTTGTCTTTCCCAAATTTCCTCACCAACTGTATTTTGTTTCCGTTTCTTTTTTTTTTCTAATTGATGATAAAACGAAGTTATTTTCTATGGTAACCTCAAGAATTTTTTTTTTTGTGTTGCACGGCCTTGAATTTGTTTCCGTTTTTCCTCTTCACTTCGTTTTACTTCTCTTTCACATTTTTCTTGTATCTCGCACCGCCATTTAACTGCGGTTTTCGTACTTTTGTTTGTTGTATCTTTGGATCTAAATTTAACACGTGCGGTGCTCAAAGGGTTGCAGCTTTGTTTGACTGCTAGGCAAAATCTTCCCCACAAACCCCATGCAGCTAACTCTAAAGAGTTGCCAGGCATGCAACAACAGTTGTTTGGAGTTGGACAAACTTTAAGGAGATGACATTATCAAAACTGAAAAACCAAAAGAAGGGGAAAAAGAAAAAAATTCGGTGTGCTGGGCTCCCTTGAGGCCTTGCTAGACTAAACATCAGATCTGTAAGGCAAAAAAAAAAAAATTTCATGTGATTAAGATAAGAAGGCATAACAAAATAAGGTACCCATAACAGTATGGGCACTTGGAAGATACAAGATCTCTCAGCTAATTCTATCTATGTACAAGAAGCCATAATCCACAGACGTGGAGCTTCAACTGATAGTGATCGGAGAAATGAAAGGCTAACTAAGTCTGACCTGATAGTATGGAAAAGAAAAGGGAAGAAAAAGGAAAGAACTAGGACAGAGCACAAGGTGAATTACCTATGGTAATTGTTCTTCGACTTCATCAAGATTACTATTCTACGTTTTGTAACCTAAAATGAATTTACATTTGAATTATCTCAACTTCAGCATACAGCTTGAAGGGCTTCAACTCAATCCCGTGACAACACCTGTGTGGGCGAGAGCTGTAGCCTGCATGTTTATAGTAATTCACATAATCAAAGGATCCAAATGAATGGTTAAAGAACTAGCACCTACTTCTAAGAATCAGGATGTGAATTTAGTAGTAGAAAGATGTGATTTCTAATGGAAATCAGTAATTTATGAGATAACAATCTTTATAAACAACTTATGGCATAATAAACCAAGAAATTGCCTCTTTTGAGCAGTTACTCATCATAGAACCTTATCCTATCAGCCCAAACCTTTACTGGTTATCACAATTTTAAAGTGAATTGCAGGAATGAACTTTCCAAGTTACCTTATTGTAACTCAGAGTAAGACTGAGCTCAACAGTTAAGCTGGTGGCTCTCGGCCGAATATTTCATCGTCAAAATCTTCATTAGTAGAATTCTCCTGACATAGCAAATTGTTCTCTTGAAGAGGATTCAGGCCAAGAGAGTCCCAAACCAGTGGAGTAGAACCGCTGTGGTCAGCACCTTGTTCAGTTCCGTGACAAGTCTCAACATTCTCCTCCACATTATCCATAGCATCATAGTATGTAATCTCTGGCTTTTTATCATCATCCGTGCATGACGGTTCAATATTTAGATCAGAGCTCAAATCAAAACCACTTTGTTCTCCCGGCCCATGAAAAGCAACAGTCACAGACCCTTGCTCTGATGGCTCATTTGCTTCTTTTCTTTGCCTCTTCCATTTCTTAGTCGATGATGTCCCGTCATCCTCAAAATCCTCTTCTTCTCTTTCTCTGTGCAAATACACCCACAGTTTCCTCTCTCCATCAAATTGCACACAAGGATCACGCTCATAATGTAGCCGGTCCAGTGCTCCACTAACCACTTGATTAACTTGAGCATCAGAAACATCTTCCACAATATACTGTGAGTCTCTGATCAGTGTGCAAACATCTGCCCTTGTCCCAATGCTTCCTGGCAATCTAGCAGCTGCATCTCTTACAAGACAGAGAATAGTAACATGGGGAGGACGATCACGTTTTAGCATAAAATGATCCCTGGCCTTCGATGTTGGCTTGCCACCACATCTTCTCAAGGGGGCAACGATTGATTTTTTACCATCAATAGCTGTATAAGCAAAGGCTCTGTCTGGAATTGAATACCTAAGTACCTCCTCTTTACGGAAATAAGATCTTACTTCTTCACAACTTGGGCTGATAGTGGTGAGACTCTTCTGAGCTCTCAGGTCCTTGAACCGTTCTTTCTCATCTAAATTGAACTGCATCAGTGTCAATGGTGGGGCCGGTAAACTTCCTATTTGTTGCAGTGTCTCCTGACCATTTTTCAGCCAATTAGCAAAAGAATCGACTAACTTGACAAGCATCTTGTGAGGAAGACCCCAGGCATCTGGAGATGTCACCTCCTCGACAGCCTCATTATCAGATGGACTGTGATTCACAGGACCAATCCAGGACCAACTTTTGTTTGTCTTTTCATAGACAACAAGTGATTTCCAACCTTTAGCTCCCAAAGGTGCTGTTTTGGATGAAAATATTTTCAGAACACCTCGGACCAAATCCTGAAGTGGTTCTTGAGTTTCAAGAATACAGGGATCTCCAGGATTGGATCTAACACGGTTAACAATTTCCTGAACAGTGAGAGAAGGAACGTTCAGTTGTGAAGAAGCTGCAAGCTTACTGACATCCAAGTCTGCCTGTGGATGATTTCCATTGGAGCTATCCTGCCTTATATCTTGGTCCTCGTTGACAATTGCGGCACCCTCAGTCTGATCAAGATGCTTTCCAACCTCTAAAGAGTCCTCTGGAATCTGAGTAATCATTGCCATGCGAACTGCTGAAAGAAGATGAATGACTGAGAATGAAAAGCCGGTATGAACCGTGGGTGTAATTGGAGTGAAATGCTTTTTCTGCGGTTTAATATCTGGCTCGACATCTTCTACTTCCATCTCTGTATTAGGTACTTCATTGATTCCCTTTTCCAACATAACAGTGTCCTCCCCCAATTTCTTTTTCCCCCGCTTCTTTGAGGAATCAGCATCATCCATTTGCAATTGACTATCATAGGGGAAATAACTTGTATTTTCTCTCTCATCCAGGTAAGTCACATCATCCTTCACTTTCCGTTTCTTAGCATTAGAGTTGCATCCTATCAATTGAATATCAGATTTTTCATGATGATTACCAGCATATGTTTCATTCACTTGAGCTTTTTTCCCCAACCTGGCAGAGACCTTGGCATGCCCTGCCAACGACTTAATCAGAAGGGAATCATCATCCTCCTCAAGATCATTATCTTGCAGAAAATTTGACTGGGGAACGCCGTAGTCCCTGTACAATTCTCCTTTCCTCCTCCTCTCCAAATGTGGTGACTTAAAGATGGGAATGTGCAATCTTTCGCTCTGATCTTCTTGGATATGGTCATTCCTTCCCAACTTGTACATTTGCTGCCAATCATCCTCACCAGTTAGTTGACCAGATCCAGAGAAATAATTCCTGCCCAAATCTCTAATATAAGGATTAACTTGACCAATATCATGCATCTTGCCTTTCTGCTCAGCTCTCCAGTTGTGGTTCCCATTTTTAATCATCCGTAGATGTTCACCAGAATCAGACATCTGTCTTGTGGAGTGGGATGATCCATCAAGAGTCCAGATCCCATCTTTTGCATCCTTCTTAAAAAGTTTTGACTTCTTCGAATTTCGGCCCACTTTTAGATCAGAAATACCACTAGGGTAAGCCCACTTGCTCCTCATCAGGGGATTATCATCCTCATCTTCATCAATCTGCTCAGATGAATCAGATTCAGTATCATCCTTCTTAGCAAAATCCCTGACACCTTTAAACTTTGCCATACCTCGCCCACCATTTTGCATAGAACTTGATCTGACTCTTTCCTGCAATGGCTTTGGCTGATACTCGGAATCAATAAATCGATTATCAACTCCAAGCTCAGGAGAGTCCCTACCCATTTTCCACTTCTTGCTTTTTCCATTCCAATCTCCATACTTGTATGATTGCTCAGCAGAGAAAGGTCCTCCCTGTCCTGTACCAAGCCAAAAGGGTTCCTTCCCATCTAACATTTCCGTGTGACTTCCTTTCAGTAACAAATTTGGTATTCGACCCTTTCCATATATCATCTGATCTTCAGAACCATGATGCAGAAAATTTCCAACATTCTTGACCTTTTTCCCAAGATCATAGGGAATCCTAGCATTAAGTGGCTTTGAAGTTAAAACCTTGATGTCTGATAATTGATTGACAGTGTTGTTCCTGCCATACAAATGCAAATTGTTCTTAGGTAATCCCATAAAATTGTCAGTATACTCTTCAACTCTCAAAGGTTCATCATGTCTTTTCCCCATTTTGAAAGTCCCTCCTTTGCTTGATACCCCAGCCCGAGAGAAATTCTGATCTCTGTGCACAGACACTTCATACATTGATTCATTTTCATAATCATCAGCTTCCATTTGATCCCTACTGTGGAATGCTGCCCCAGGATCAAACCCTGCCACTCGATAATGGTGAGAAAGAGGCAGAGCTGGACCATAAGGCCCAGATTTTAGATCCATCCCGTGGTGGGCCAAAGAAAAGCCACCTGGTAGTTCTTTTGCCATTGCAGATTTAGACCCCCCTAACTTGAGATTTCCCTTTTTATTCTGCTTCCCAGCCTTTGGTGGTTCTAAAGCCAGTTGCCTGCCATGAGATGGGAAATCCGAAGCCGAAGCAATGCCATATCCAGACTGTCGGGCAAGTTTCTGCCCAAGCTTTCGATCCTTGGCCAGTTTGCCCCATGTACCATCTCCTGACTCCTCCATCTCAGACGAGTCACTTTTTAATTCCTCCATCTTGTCATACATCAAGCTATTTTGGCTCTTCATTATGTTCAGAACTTGAAGCTTTTCCTCAATGCTATACCCTTTGCAATTCAACCAAGCGTCTTTCATTTGACAAAGATTGCTCACCATTGCATTCTGATGCTTCCGCAAGAGATGGTAATGCTGCCTTCTCTGAAAGAAATTCAAACCCTGCCGATACAAAGCCACCCTCGGCTCAGACAACCCTCCCTTCAACATGTCAAACAACTTATCAATAGGACTTCCAAAATGCAAATTACACCCAGTAAGGAGCTCCATTAAAGTCCGCATAAAAGTCTCTTGGTCCATGTCAGGTAAATACTGAGTAAGACTGTATCTTTCTTCCTCACTCAAGACCTCGTTCCACACATCCATATTCAACACATCATGCAGCCCGGAAAGATCATACAACTCAACTGGAATGCTGCAGGTTTGATCACCAACCTGGCAAAACTCCTCCCCAGCTTCACCAAATTCAAGTAAATCAATGTCATCCGAGCCAGCCCCAGAATCACAGTCATCAAAATCATCATCTTCATCATCATCATCAGAATCAACAGCACTCAAGTTTCGCCTCTGAAACTCCTCATCCTCACTTGACAACATAGTGTTAGTATCTCTACTATGTGGCGAAAACTCTGAATCAAATCTCGAAACCTTAAAGTTATTCTTCTCAATCGCCATTCAATACCACCAGCATGCACATAAGCCCCTACCAAATTTAAAAAAATACAAAACTCAAAAAATTAGAACTTTCTCAACTAAACCATCACCCAGCTACAAAAAATGCATAGCAACATTAATTTCCCAAAAAAAAAAAATTTAAACCGAAAAAATAAAAGCAACCCACGTTCTAATTCACAAAACCCGTGTCAAGAAACCCAAAAACAATCCAAATACTAAAACATATTCCAAACCAATAAAAGAAAATTCCAATCTTTTTTCAACCAACGAGCAGGAATGAACATAAAAACAACGATAGATAAATGAAGAAGAAGGTGAGATTGGATCAAACTCATACCTGAGATGTCGTTGATGGACTCGAGGCCAGGCCAACAGGAAAAAAAAAAGAGAATTATGATAAGAAGAAAGCAGGAGAAGCGAGGCGAGAGAGATTTTTTTTTGGAGAGAACAAAATATAATAAGAGTGGGAACCCTAGAGAAGAAGAAAGAGAAAGGGACGGAGAGGGTGGGGAAGGGAAGGGGAGTGGGTATGTTATGGTGTGAGCGGGTGTAGAGTGGGACGACAGGGAAGAGCAAGAAGAAGACGGGTGTGTGGACTGGGCCGAGCCGTCCGATTGGGGAGCAAAGTGAAAAGACTGAAAAGGGCATGAAAGACAGTGGGGAAGGAGGGAAGGGGAAGTGGGAGACGTGTTTCTTTTACACTTTGCAGAAGGTCTTGGGGGTAAAGAGAAAGAGAAGGAAAAAAGAGGTGTTTTCGTGAGGAGGTAGTGTGTGTAGTGTGTGTAGAGAAGGTGGGAGAGAACTGAGAAGAGAAGGGAGCGGGAAAGAGAGAGCGCGGTTTAGTTTCTGCAGGGAAGAAATTCTAATTGAGACCGTTGCTTTGGTGGGGCCTAAGAAATTGTAAGACTAAATGAATTAGCATTTTTTAATAAAAACTTTGACATCGTTTTCTTGGAAAAATGTACTAAAGTATGGAAGTTTTTGTTTTGATTAAGGTTGTAAAAATATTTATCTTCATGATGGTGGAAGAACAAAAAAAACACATGAGAAATAACAAAGAGTGCAAACTTTTATGAAAAGAAGAAATTGGTCTACCTCTTTTTATTGTTTACCCTTTTCCTATATTCTATCTGGAAAAAATTTTCATGTTTCTTATTTAAACTAGGTTTTTATTTTTACGACAAAGATTTCTTCATTCATATTTTCCTTCTAATATCAATTTCATTTTGAGTTTTAAACTTTAAATACTATATTTCAACAAGTCTAGTTTTTGTTTTCTTTTTTTCCTTTTTTTTGAAACGAATTACAAATCTACCTATTGCCCCAAGCTTTTGTAAAATGATGAGTTTCTTAAAGTTAGTTTTTCGAGTCTGGTTGGGTTGTAAATTATTTGTCAAAATTTATTTGCTTACATCATCATTACAATTTTCAACACACCTTTTTATCTTCCCAATTACCTTTTTATCTCACATACATCACATCACAAAAAGTGCTATAGTAAAAATATCTCTAATAATTTACAATCCAAATAGATGATGACTAAATCTTAGGCTTTTCAACAATCCAAATTTTAAAAATGAAAGTCTCTAGAAATTACCAATAAATGACTTCAATATCAATGGTTCGATATAGTTAAACTCAATATATTTTTTTTTTCTATTTTGTAATGAATATGGTTATGTTAACTTACATCCGAAATGGAATCTCAGATTGTGTATTATTATTTTTTTTCCGAAACATTTAAGAAGATGTTATCAGGGACATGACTTGTCTATATTGTGAATTGAAATCCAAAGAATTTGAAAGTGGAAGCACTGTACACAATTATTTACCGAAAATGTACATCAAAGGCCTGTAAATTAAAATTTCATATTTTTACCTGAAAAAAAAAAGACATTTTCAAGAAATCCCTGTTGTAGCTAGTGTCCTCATGACCTCCCCATCTATTACTGCAACATATAATCAAATTTTGCGAGTAATTTTACATTTTGGCAACCATTGTTTGGAAATGAAAAAGAGGCCAAGGAATTCTAACCCCTAAACTTCTTGTAGAATGATTAGAAAGTTTGCCCAAAATGTCCAAAACAGACATTGTTATTTTTCTGGCAAGAACTTATTGCATCTAATGTTTTTCAACAATTTCTGATTGCATTTTCATGCCTGTAAAATAATTGGTGCAGGGGCTTGGAAAATATTCATTTTTTTTTTTGTAACTAATGACATATGTCGATCCATCTCATCGTACCAAGTCAATTATATGTCGTGGGTACAAGATGTTAATCACTAGTTCTGGACAAATCAATGGTGGAGATGAGAGAAATTGTTTGGCCAAATGCGTCTACACATTTCCCATAACATTTTCTGAGCTGGTCTTCTCAAGGGAAAGCTGAATGCCTGACAGCCAAGTTTTCAACTGAAATAACTAATTTTAGCTTTGCCACCTTTGCAACCGGATGCCTCTCCATCTGATTCCTTCTTGATTTCCTCCATCGTTACATGTCTCCTGCAACCATATATTCAGATTCTACAGCTCCCTATGAAGTTGAAAAAAAAAAAGATATGGGACCAATCGACCGCACAGAATTGGCTAAAGGGGGATCGGCAAAATGGATTCTTGAGAGCATTGAAATTGATAGTATTGCTGATGTGCCGGATGATGATGGTGATCAGCCAGGCTCCATACCGAAAAACACAAATCAAACATCTTTTGAGAGGCAAATAAGCAATTTGAGGAAGAGAAATGGAGTTCCTGGCAACAACTCCCCCATTTTGACAAGGACACAATCAGGTGCTGCTAGAGGGCTTAATGGCTTACGATTCCTCGACAGGATTAACACAGGGAAGGAAATGGATGCATGGAAAGCAATCGAGAGACGTTTCTATCAGAATGGGGTTAATGGGAGGATTTTTAGAGACAAATTTGGGGTGTGCATTGGTATTTAATTTTTCTTAAACATCTCTTCTTGTTAAGCTGATTTTGTGCTAGTTCGAGGATGAAAGCCAAGATTACATATTTTGCATTTTCCTTGTTAAAGGGATGGCAGCAGAGAGTAAGGAATTTGCGGGTGAATTGTTTGATACGTTGGCCAGGCGGAGGATGATCAACCCCGAAAATGGTATAGTCAAGGAGGAACTAAGAAAATTTTGGGATGATATCACAAATCCAGACCTTGACGCACGGCTACATATATTTTTTGAAATGTAAGACAGTTTTGAGGTTCTCAAAGCAGGAAACATAAGGGATGTTAAGAAAAATAACAATAACACTTGCCAATGATTAGATGTGGCCTTTTTATTGCAGGTGTGACAAGAATGGCGATGGCAGGCTATCAGAAGATGAGGTCAAAGAGGTAACAAGTTAACATGTACCAAAATGTTTTTATCTTTATGCAAATTCATCCTTTCTCATGGATCAAACTGCTTCATATCTTGTGGAAAAGATTCTAGTAATGAGTGCCTCAGCAAATAAGTTGTCCAACTTTAAGACTCATGCTGCAACGTATGCTGCTCTAATCATGGAAGAGCTCGATCCTGACCACACGGGATACATAGAGGTTAGGACGTAAAAAAAAAAACCAAAACCTCTTCTTCATCTTCTTCTCCTTGTTTCTCTTGTCCACTTCATTGCCTCTGTCTCACGGCGAATATAAACAGATGTGGCAACTGGAAACTTTACTAAAAGGGATGGTGAGCTCAGAAGATGGTAAAGATATTTCGAAGAGGACGCTAATTCTGGCGAAGACCATGATTCCCAAAAGATATAGAACTCGAGTCAGCAAATTTGTCCTAAAAATCTCGGGGAAAATACATGAGAACTGGCGGAGAATATGGATGGTCACGTTGTGGTTGAGTGTGAATTTGGCACTCTTTGCTTATAAATTTCATGAATATAGAAAAAAACCGACATTCCAAGTCTTGGGATATTGTGTCTGCATGGCTAAGGGTGCTGCTGAGACTCTGAAGTTTAACATGGCTCTGATACTCCTTCCAGTATGCAGGAGAACTCTTACAACGCTACGGGAAACATTCCTTGGTACTGTGATCCCCTTCGATGACAATATCAATTTCCACAAATTGATTGCTCTAGCAATTGCAGTAGGAACCTTTGTCCATGTAGTGTTTCATTTGAGTTGCAATTTGGTGAGATTATCAAGTTGTCCAAGTGATACATTCAACGATATATATGGAAGTGTCTTTAACTACCACCAACCTACTTATTTTGAGCTTACGCTTAGTACCCCTGGCGCAACCGGAATTATGATGGTGTTTATGATGACTTTCTCCTTCACGCTAGCGTTGCATTCATTCAGGCGCAATGTTGTAAAACTGCCACATCCATTCGACAAATTGGCAGGGTTCAATTCCTTCTGGTATGCGCATCATCTACTGGCCATTGTCTACATCCTCTTGATCTTACACGGCTACTTCTTGATCTTCTCTAACGAATGGTATCGAAAGACGGTATGCTGATTTTCCCTTATTTACTAATTCCTGAACACTTTTTCTGACGGAGGTAGACGAATGAGAGTCAGAAGAACATATATAGCTTCCAGTAGTGGTACGGTACATTCGCATGGTTTCTGTAATTCAATGTTTAATGATTAAAGAATGGTTTTCAGAGATATAAGTTTTGATAATGCGAGAGATAAAAAAGTTTCCAATTCATTCTCAACTCAGCAAGGTCGTAATTACATTTTGATGAATTTCACTTGTAAGGATGACCGTTCCACTTTGCACCGAAAACAGATTTAGTTCCCCCATCAAATATCTCATTTTAACCCTATTGATCTGCTGAAAATGCAATCTCCAGTAGTAAATTTCTGCATGAGGCTAAATATAAACCAATATTCTCATCAAACAATGTTCTAGTTAAAACCTCTCATAGGTGCGGAATTATGTATGATGTCCTTATGGTGCAGACATGGATGTATCTTGCTGTCCCAATGTTCATATATGCCAGCGAAAGAATTCTCACAATGTATGATCACAAGTACCAGGTGGACATAGAGAAGGTTGGTCTTCCTTGTTCCATTAGTTTCCTTCAAATTCACAAGAATAAGTTTAATTCACTAATGCATCCCGTATGCAGGCTGTTATATATACAGGAAATGTTCTAGCACTATACATGAGCAAACCTGTAGGATTCAAGTACAAAAGTGGGATGTACCTTTTTGTCAAATGTCCTGATATATCACCTTTTGAGTGGTAAAGCAAGCAGGAATTTTTCAATGATCTTCCATCCAGCCCAAGCAATAGATAACATGATTTATCATTTATCTCTTTCAGGCATCCATTCTCCATCACATCTGCACCTGATGATCCCTATCTCAGTGTCCACATACGTGCACTGGGAGACTGGACTACGGAGCTCAAAAATACATTTGAGAAGGTAATACTTATTCCTTTTTCCTCACCGTTTATTTATTCTGAATCGAGTTCAGGTGATCTGATCCCATCAAACCATCTACGAGATCTCCTGTTTAGAAAAATTGGTTAAGTTTTTTGCAACTCAAAGTACAGTCGGCAAATTTTCACCGGCAACACAAACATTGAACCTCTTTTTCAGCCACAGGGTCACAGGATCAGTTGATCGGTCCTTGTGCTCTACTTTCTCATTTCAAGAATGGCAGAAGCATACATAGACCCTTCTTTCTCAATCGTCTGTTTTTACATCTCATTTTCCTTCTCTCTTTATTCTGAGGCACTCGTGCGCAGGCCTGTGAACCTCAAGATGCACAAGCTAAAACGGGAAGCCTTGTAAGATTGGAAACAAGGGCGCGTTCTGGTACTCCTCAGCAATCACAAGCAGGGTGAGCATGTAAATGCCCGTCAGTAATCTTAAGATTGCTCAAATATGTCACCTCTAATATTATGTTTATATTAAGTATAGGTTCCCAACGATCTTGATCAAAGGACCTTATGGAGCACCTGCACAAAATTACAAGAAATATGACACACTTCTTCTCATTGGACTGGGGATTGGAGCGACACCATTCATCAGCATTATAAAAGACATTCTACATAATAGAGCTGAATTAGTAAGTATCAAGCTCCTGAATCTTTGATTAAATTTTCTCAAGAATGAGAGGACAATCATACTGGATGAACATATGAAACAAAAATAAACTATTGCAGGACCTTGCAGATGACTTACTAGCAAGAAAGAAAGGTCCTAAAAGAGCCTACTTTTACTGGTTAACACGCGAGCAAGGATCTTTTGAATGGTTCAAAGGAGTCATGGATGACTTAGCAGAGTATGATGATCATGTAAGTCATATAGAAACTAAAAAAGATCATAATTATCCAGTTCCCTTTTCTTAAGATTGCTTGAACTGAACTCTTTCTTCAGCATGTCATAGAAATGCATAACTACTTGACTAGTGTATATGAAGAAGGAGATGCTCGATCAGCATTAATCTCAATGGTTCAGTCACTGCTGCATGCCAAGAATGGTGTTGATGTTGTCTCAGAAAGTCGGGTATTCACGTCCAAACACATAATTTCCACAAAGCTTTTCCCGCAATAAACTTAATGTTGGTTTCTGACACAATATATTGACAGATTAAGACGCATTTTGCAAGACCAAACTGGAGGAAAGTGTTCACTGATTTGGCAACTCAAAATCCATCCGCACGGATTGGTAAGTTGATGTCATCCATTTCCTTCCACCTGATGATTCCAGCTTTGTCAGGGCTTAAAGATTGTTCTCATTGCCAAATGATGGATTGTTGCAGGAGTCTTCTACTGTGGAAGTTCAGCACTTACAAAGACACTCAAACAACTATGCCATAAACTGAGCTTAGAAACGACAACACGCTTCCATTTTCACAAGGAAAACTTCTAGAGAAATTTTGTAGTCTTATTATATATTTTTTTCTGAATGGGCATGTCCAATGGCGTACCATACTGTATCATATTGTATGCATCTTTTTTTTTCTTTTTTTTTTTTCACGATGCAGAAGACGTATATAGATGCAGAACTTAGTTAGGCAGTCAAATTGATTTTGGTTGAGTTTTTTTTTTTTTTAGTTTTTATTAAGCCTTTGCCATGTTGCAGATTTGATGGTAGTAGCTCTCCTACGGGCATCCGCCCTCAGGCAATGGATTGCAAAGGCTTTCAAGTTTTAAATTTTAATCATAATCACTCCATTGAACTTTCGGTCTCTGTTTCCACTCCAAGTAGAATTAGGCATACCCAACAACCCCAATGAAACTATGAAAACCATCCACAATCCTCAAGAAAATGTTCAAAAATACCCTATTTTCCATATAATACTACTTCCTCAAGAAAATAATCCTCATATAATATTTCTTGGTCAATTCTCAAATCATACAACATATAACAAGCTCCTTGTAGCAATTGATACAACCGTTTTGGTCAATCCTCACTTTATACATCATACTGTATCTCAGAATTTTATAGCATAAAACCTATTTTCAAGGGGAGGGGGCCGTAGGGGGGGAAGATACCATCGTGCATAGTTATTCCTTCGGCCTTTTCTGACTGGAAACAGGCCTCGTCTCGCCTGGGTGATGCTTTCCATGTTTTGAAATATTGGCCACAGGTTTGTACAATCTAATCAGCATTCTTTTTTTTTTTTTTCAGCAAAAATATCCTAATTTAGGGGGAGGGGAAGCCTAAGGAGACTTAGTGGGGCTAGTAGGTATACAGACCCAACTAAACCAAGGGAGTGCTATGACACAACCCTTAGATTTTTTTTACTGCTGGTGAGGTTACCAACAGCCCAAGGAGGAACTTAAGTCCCTCCCTGGTGGCCACTGAGCCATTGGCCCAGTGGTCAATCTAATCAGCATTCGCATATAGTTTTCTTGATTGCTATTGGATAAAGGGCTGATAAATGATCCACAATTGGTCAATAAAATCAAAATTCAAATTGTGCGGATCAAAAAATTCCACTTTTATCTTTGACATAACAAATATGTACAAAGTCTATATTAGCAGTAGCTAATATACAATACAAGATCTATGGTAACAATAACCAATAAAACATCTGATTATAGAAGTGCACAAGTTATATATAATAGATTACAAAGTATTAAAAATTTGTTACACCGTTCAGAAATAGTTATAATAACTTTCATATTTCTTGAAATTATTATGATTCTACGTTAAAAATAATACACGTATTAGGGCAAATGGACCTTTAATTCATCCACGAGAGGAGTCAAAAGTGCTCCTACATGATAGAACCCTTTCGTTTTTCTTATTTCTTACCCGATTCGTTCTTTTTTTGCCTTGGCTGTAGAATTTTTGCCACCGGTCCGTTTGGTTCGAATGAAAACTTAAAAGCAGCTAAATCAGATTTGAACTTGGCCACGTACCGATCGGAGTCAAGAATCCGGTCAACCGCTTGAGTCCCTTTTTATACTTTTTCATTTTCCTTTTAGTTTCGTCATGCTAATTACTAAATTTCTACTAGTAACTTCTATTCTTTTTATGATTATTTTATTTTTACACAACCTCTGTCAAGAAACTTTGGAAACGATATGATAATGCGGGAAGATGTGGAAATTGACCTTTCAAATCTGGAGACACACGACAATGTCTCAGATGGATACTGATCAGAAGAAAGGGTCATATCATTTTGCTTTTTGCTACTACAAAATATGAAAATAACAGTACGAATTAAATGCAACACAATAATAATTTGGAAGGAATATCCTATTGCCATCAGCTATCTCTTATGTTTTTCTCTTGTTAGATATTCTTCACCTAGTAGTAGTAGGGATTCTCAAAAATGATCCCAAGAGAAAACTATAGTGTAATGTATTGCTGCGTCCCACCAAGCCTCGAAGTGTCACACGAAATCCAGGCTGATCCATTTCCACCCTTCATATCATCGTTTCAGGAGATGTACTTCACGCCAAACACTCACCACACACAAGCATCTATCTTTTCACCATTAATGGGAAGAATTCCTTCTTCTATTGAATTCCCATCTTCTACTCCTAGATCCCTTTTCAAATCTCACCAATTTGCTAGACTCAGACCCTAAGTTTTGATTCCAAAGTAGGGAGCCTCTATATGGTTATCGACATTCTAAATGCAGAGTGGTGTAACAGTGTGACCTAAGTGAAATGGATCGCCATTTTTCTGTGAAAATTTTTTTCATTGCGTCATATATATGTTTTTCTACTATTTTTATTATCTCACATGAAACCTGTTATAATATTAATTTAAAATTTTTTTCATGTAATCTTCATTCCCATTGTAGCTTAAAAATGAATTAATTTTACTTTACACTTTTCAACTATACTCGAATTATCATTTTGGTTCATAAATTTTAAAATGGAACATTTTAAATCCTAAAGTATAAAATCTGTCCCACTTTAGTTCCTAAAGTATGAAATTTTTTCTACCTTAGTTCTCAAAATATAAATCTATCTCAATTTAGTCCCTAGCATATAAAATCTGTCCTATTTAAATATAAAATTTATCCCACTTCTATCAACCATTTTACTTAAGGAGGACTAATTCTTATATTAATATTAAGGGGCTAAAGTATTCCGTATTGAAGTTTAGAAACCAAAGTAGAAATTTCAATATACTTGAAGGATGCAAAGTGGAATTAACCTGTAAAAAACATATTTCAATTGTAACTAAAAAAATAACTTTCCTTTTTTTTTAGGGATAATTTCAGAAACCTCTCTGGGGTTTGTAATGATTCCAATCACTTTCTTTGAGATTTGAAAAATTGCAGAAACTTCCCCTAGAAAGTATGTTTTGTTAACAAATGGTGATGTAAGCACAAAAAGTCTAATGAATATCCTATATTGCCTCTATTAATTTAAAAATAAATTAAATGAAAAAGGAATCAAATATTAGCGTTACTTGCTAAGTAAAAAAAAACTTTAAAGTAGTTCTTTGCAAAAAAATTTAGCCCATGTTTCAAGGCATCAATTTTTAATGTTTGGAATTCTTTTTTCCCCCTTTTGCTAAATAAGTTGTGAAGAAACTGTTTTTAACAAATATATCCCTACTAGTTGGCTATTTATAAACTAAGTAAGAAGTTCATTTAAATGACTTAAGAATTGAATAAAATGTAATAGATTGAGGTTGGAGCTTTTGAATAAAGAGCAATTTTTTTTTTCTTTACACCCACTTTTACTTAGAATTTGTAGAGTTGTCAAGGCTATCATAGTCTTTTCATATCATCAAGGGAGGTAAGTGTAATTTTTCAAACCTAAAGAGAGATGGTTGCAATTATCAGAAACCTTACGGGAGGTTTATGAAATTATCCCTTTCTTTTATCATGCCCCTATCTGCAATCTGTGGATTATGCATGTGCATGCATTGACTTGTCCAGCAGTCTATTTTCCCATGGATAAATTAGTTAACAAAGCCTGATATATATGGTCACATCTTCTACACTTCTATGGCAGGACAGAACTTGAGCCATAGCAGCTATACATAATAATAGTAGTATAAGACAAGCTGGATCCAGTTTGTGCAGAATCTAGTTTAGTACGAGTAAACAAGTCCAGCGCATACAATCAAATACTGGTAGTTGCAGCGCAGGGTGAAGATTTTCAAAGGTCAGTAAGCACAGCATGAATACCATTTACCGCAAATTAGACAATTCAGACAATTCCAAGTCCACAGGAAAACGTAACAGAAACCACGCAACACGGTAAACAAGGTAATAGTACTCACTGGATGATGAAAAATTCAAGCCTATAGCCTATACCACCCTCATCTCTATCTCCATTCTTATCCAACATAGGAATTTAAAAAAGGAGATAAGATATTATCGTACATAAGTCATAAATCATGAAAATGGTATCCCATAAATGCCATCCATCACACGCCGTACCTAAAGCTAACTCTCAATGAAATACACAGAATTAAGCAACCTGCCCGTTTTATTATTCTGTTACATGTGATCCATTGAAGTTAGGCAAGACGTGCCATGATTACATATATGGGATACCTTTTCCAACTTTCACAAGTATGAGTTACGGCTAGGGTTGGAAGTGGTGGCCTGATGATCCTTGCCATTTTGGGTTGTGATGGGAAAGAGTTCTAGGGTTTTCAGGGGTCTATTACTGCTGCAGCAAGAGGGATAATGAGTAGGACCCGCGTCTCTCATCTTCAACATCATCATCATCCAATCATCACCATAACTTCTCATCATGCTAGTATTTTGCAATTCGTACATGTTTGGAAGATCCCTCTTCCATGTGCAGCTGGTCATATGTGCTGCTGCACTGCCAACTCCACCCTGTTAGTGTTAAAGATAACCAATTAGTTACTTCCTTTATCTGTTGATGGCTGGATAGCAAATCCAATTCATTCGACACAGATCCAAAAGGCCTAAGAACATTTTTAGTGTGCATGCATGATCCAGTCACACATAGTTGCAGACTGAAAATTTGCCTAACTTTACAATCTTCCGAACCTCGTTTGTTCTTTTTGGTACTTCCATGAATTTGTATTAGGACTTGGACCGAGGATCCAAGTTTTCCCAAACGGAATAGCCAGAAAAAACAAAAAAAAAAAACTAAAAGACTTGCGTTACAGGTCACCCTTGCTTTAACGGAGTCAAGAAATATGTCTTCTAGTCCTACTCTAAGTAAACGAGAATGTCGGAAATACCATAAGATATGACAATTACACCACTTAAAAAAATAAGAAAGGAAAAAAATTATTTGGAATTTGTGCTGCTGTTAATGTACTTAAAACCTGCCCACTAGCTTAGCTCTTGCATGCATTTTAATTTTCAGCCGTCTAAATAAAAATAAAATGATGCAATTAGTTTAGATTTAAGATTACCGGATGAAGATAATCAGCTGACTTGTCGAGGGATAGCTGATGCAGAGCAGGAGGAGGAGATTCATTTGAGCTAAGAAACTTGTTTTCTTGATTATGGCATCGATGGAGGCACAGCTGCTCCTGTAATAGTTGTTGTTGGTATGGTTGCTTGCTCAGTTTCCTTCTTAGCTTCTGTCTCTCCCTGGCTTTGTGGTTCTGAAACCAGTAAAATACATTCTTCCCCTCGATTTTGCCATAGAAAGAAAGGTGGGCCGTGATCCTTTGTATTTGAGAAGCATTTGGTGTTCTTATGCCTCCTCTATACATTTCCTCCAAAATCATCAGCTGCTCTGGGGTTGGACACCATCTGGTTGAATTTGACGGAGACATTTTTTTTTCACCTTTTTGGTACAATTGCAATGCCGCACTGATTTGTGTGAAACTTGGGGGCTCCAACTTAGGATATAAATAGATGGAGAGAAAAGTACAGATGATATAAACGATAGAGCGTCAGATCAGGGCGAGGAAGTAACAGTGTGCAAATCCAAAGTTGTCATGCTGATGTCTAATGTCTGAGAGACTAGGGCCGCAGGGCTCAGGACGGTTGCTATAGCAATAGTCCCGAACAACTTGTAGCTATGATTTGGCTACAATACTAAGTACTCATAATAATCTCTGGCAATGGTTAGGCTTTAGGGGAAATCCCAGAGCACACAACTACAGCTATTATTAGGTTTATTTTAATGTCTCTACCTATACTCAATTTGAGAAGCGTTCCAATATTTTCTTCATTACAATTATTTTACAATGATGTATGGTGGTATTTTTCAATTGTCATTAAATTAAGGTGGATGTAACTTAATAGGGACAAAAATAACATATTTAACACTTTACAAGAAATCATAATATGTAAGAGACTTTGAATGGAAATGTATCAAGTTCCTTTCTATCCATTTCACAAAGACAACACGGTGTGATATATTATGGTATCTACACTCTACAGTTAGTTTCTCTTGCTCTCCCTCATAAAGGAAAAGGTCTTCAGTAAGAGAATGCACACCCGCCCACACGGGAGGGAAAGTGACATGATCGGGCTGGTTGAATGAGAAAAGACATTACGGGGTTGGTTGGGGAGCTGGCATGAATGGTTTCGTCATCATCACCGCATTATTTGCTTCTTTAACAGAATTTGGAGTAGACATCTGCAGGTTGGATGCAACAGATCGGGCAGACAAATTCAATACACCAGCTATCCTAACTTAATGCAAAAGGGTTTGAAGTTTGAAGAACTTCAGTACTGCTACTACCTTTTTGTTTTTCTTCGAAATGCTACAGTTATATTCGAAGACAGCAATTAACTAGAGAAGAAAGTGCGATCCACACTTTTTCGTACATGTCCTCGTCTTCCTTTTGCTAACAACAGAAAACAAGTGATAATTCTCTTTGTTTTCCCTATGCAATATGCTTCCTCTTTGATTTTTCAACGATAATTGAAGTGGGGCCCAGGCGCACATCGGCCCGGTCCATACACACGTCAGTCCAGCCCACGAGCTCGGACTGGAGGGGCTGGGCTGGAGTGTCAGGTCAGCTTGCAGCCCCCTGCGGGCGCCGCCTCTTAGGCAGATGGGCTTGATGGACCGTGAAGGCCACGTCTTCAGACCTGGGTCGTAGAGCCCTAGAAACCAGTCCTCTCCAATGAGGACTCCTTGTCCTACCAGGAAACTACCACCTGGTGTTCTATAAATACCACACCCAGAAGAAACACAAGGTACGCTACTGATAGTACAATCTCTACTCTTTTATTTACGAGCCAGTTCTGACTTGATCGTCGGAGTTGCTTCAGGGGACCTAGCCCCGCAGCTCGCTCACGTGCAGGTCGGACATTCAACCAGCTCGTTCCTCCGAACCTAGCTCAGTTCGGATCATCACTTCGGCAGTCGCATCAATTGGCGCCGTCTGTGGGAAACGTTTTCTTCTCTTTTTTTTTCGCGAACAACATGCCGAAGACTAGATCTCAGAGGAATGTGGATGGTACTGAAGGGGGCGCTCAGGGCGGCCCCCAACCAGTTCACCAGGAAGCCAACACAGGGGAGGTAAGGGTCGAGCTCTCGCAGATCTCGCCGGAACAACTGGTGCAGTCGGTTGCCGCGAACTTGCCTACCTTTGAGGCTATTGTGACGTACCTGAAGGGACAATCTGGACAATCTGGTGCGGTGAAGGGACAATCTGGAGTCCCTCCCAGTCCGGAGCGTCGGGTGCTAAAAACGGGCAGAACAGGGAGTTCGGAATCTCGATCTGGAAGCCCCAGGTCGAAGAGGGCGCGAAGGGAGATTACACGCGAGCAGGTCCAGGTGCCAGAGCCCTCTCATAGGAATTCCCGAACTAGCCATCCGGAGCCCGTTCTGAGGCCTTCTCGGATGGAGATCCCTCACAGGAAGGAGGATTATCAGGTCCAGGATGAACTGGATCTCCTGCTGGATCCAGAGGCGGATAGGTACACTGCCTCTCCCTTCATACCGGATATCGAAGATTACCCTCTGCCTGCCAAGTTCAAAATACCATCCATGAAGTCCTACGACGCGACCACAGATCCGGAGGATCACTTGTTTGCATTCCTGACTCAGATGCGCCTTCAGACAGCTGCTGATGCGGTCAGGTGCAAGACCTTTCCGATGTTCTTGGAAGGAAAGGCCCGACAATGGTTTCAGGGTTTGCCTCCCAGGTCAGTTCGGTCGTTCAGCCAGCTCGCGCGGCTGTTCACGGCCCAGTTCGTTTCCTCCCGCGCTTATTCCAAAACCACGGCTCATCTGATGACTGTCCATCAGGGGCCCGAGGAGTCATTGCGTGAGTATATAGTACGGTTTAACAACGAATCCCTTCAGGTGCAGGACCGAGATGACAAGGTGGTGATGGCTGCCTTCGTCAACGGGTTGCGCAAGCAGAAGTTGTATACGGAGTTCGTAGAAAGACCTCCCAAGTCCGTCCGGGAGATGCTAGATCGAGCCCACGAGAAGACGAATGCCGAGGAGGCCAACCGTCTGAAGGGCGCCCAGGAAAGGTTGCGGGATGACAAGCGAAGGAGGGGTGCCGACCTGGGGGAGTCACGGCCAGGTCAGGACCGAAAGAGCGTATCCGAGCGCTTACCTCGGAGCCGACCTTGGGAGAAGGAAAAGACCTGGACTTCGCTCACCGCGCCCAGGGCTCGGGTTCTGGCCGTGATGGAACAGCAAGGGATCTCTCGTCCTCCTCGGCCGCTGGGGGGCGACAAAACCCAGCGAGATTAGGGTTTGTATTGTGCTTACCACAGGGATGTCGGGAACGATACTGAGGACTGTCGACACCTTAAGAAGGAGATCGAAAAACTGATACGAAGAGGTCATCTCGGACAGTTCGTCCGTGACGGGCGAACGGACCAGAAGCCAGGAGGGTTCAAGCGAGATCGGACGGCCAGTTCGCACGACCGGCCTCGAGGTCCTCGTGATCGTACTCCGGAGCAGGGGGTTCAGAACCTAGCTGGAGTAATCAACACTATTGCAGGGGGACCTGCTGGAGGAGACAGCCACACGGCTCGACGAAACAACCGACCTCCCCCTAGCGGAGAAAGCTCGAGCAAACGTTTGAAGATGTACGAGGAAATCATCTACGGGCCAGAGGACGCGGTACCCTTAGCCTCTAATAATCATGAGGCGATCGTGATAGAAGTTATCACGTGCAACTATAAGGTAAAGAAGGTGTACATCGATAATGGGAGTGCCATCGATGTGCTGTATTACAAAACCTTCAAGGAATTGCAGCTGGAAGACAAGCAGCTCATCCCAGTTCGGACTCCCTTGATAGGTTTTGCAGGTCCGCCGGTTAGACCAGAGGGAATGATAACCCTCATAGTCACGGTAGGGGAGTCACCGAAGTGCTGAACTGTCCCGGTGAATTTCGCGGTAGTAAAGGAGCCGTCTTCCTACAATATGATACTAGGGCGACCAACCCTCAACGCTCTCCGAGCTGTCTGCTCGACCCTACACCTTAGCATGAAGTTCCCGACGCCTGAGGGGGTGGCCGAGGTGCTGGGGGATCCGGAGGTAGCTCGGGCCTGTTACATTGCAACCCTCAAAGGTAAGGAGAAACTGGTGGCCCAGACGACCTGTCTGGAGCCCTGGGAGCCTGCTGAAAAGGAGGAAAGGTTGGAGACGGATGAGAGTCTGGTCGAGTTGTCGATCTGCCCCGAGCGAACTGATCGCGTGGTAAAAACCGGAGCTGGTCTGAGCGAGCTGACACGGAGAGCTCTGGAGTCCTTGCTGGAGGAATACGCCGAGATCTTCGCGTGGAGCGCTGATGACATGCCCGGAGTCTCTCCCGAGCTGGCAGTTCACAAGCTGCACGTTGACCCAAACATCCGGCCAGTGAAGCAAAAGAAGAGGAACTTCGCTCCTGAGCGCAACGAGATCGTCAAGGAAGAGGTAGGCAAGTTGTTGGAGGCCAAAATTGTGAAGGAGATCTACTATCCGACCTGGCTGGCCAACCCTGTGCTGGTCAAAAAGGAGGACAGGGCCTGGAGGATGTGCGTAGATTTCACCGACCTGAACAAGGCCTGTCCGAAGGATTGTTACCCCCTCCCTCGCATCGACCAGCTAGTCGACTCGACCACTGGGTACGAGATCTTCTGCTTTTTGGATGCCTTCAAGGGGTATCACCAGATTGCTCTGGACGAGGCAGATCAGGAGAAGACTGCCTTCATCACCGAATACGGTACGTATTGTTATACCACTATGCCATTCGGATTGAAAAATGCAGGCGCGACCTATCAACGGCTGGTCAACAAGCTGTTTAAAAACCAGATCGGCCGAAATATGGAGGTGTACGTGGATGACATGCTGGTGAAAAGCCGAACTCAGGAGCAGTTCATCAACGACCTCAGAGAAATCTTTGACGTCCTACGGAGCTCGCGAATGCGGCTGAACCCCAAGAAGTGCACCTTCGGGGTTAGGTCGGGCAAGTTTCTGGGGTACATGATATCCAAGCACGGGGTAAGAGCTAATCCCGACAAGGTGAAAGCTATCATGGACATGGCTCCTCCCCGAAACATAAAAGAGGTCCAGCGGCTAGCTGGCAGGATGGCGGCCCTGAACAGGTTCCTGTCGAAGTCAGCCGTTCGGGATTACCCCTTCTTCAGGGCCCTGCGAAGAGGTCCCCAGTTCGAATGGACTCCCGAGTGCCAGCTCGCTTTTGACGAGCTCAAAGCCCACATCGCACGCTTGCCAGCTTTGACCTCTCCCGCACAAGGAGAAGTCTTATTCATCTATCTAGCAGTTGGGGAGGAGGCGATCAGTGCGGTACTAGTTCGAGAAGAAGGTAAAATTCAGAAACCCATATACTATGTCAGCCGAGCTTTGCAGGGGGCGGAGCAGAGGTACACGTCAATTGAGCGGTATATTCTAGCATTGGTGCACGCGACCCGGAAGCTCAGGTCGTACTTGCAAACTCACCCCGTGGTGGTCATGACCGACCAACCTCTCAAGCAAATTCTCTCAAAGCCTGATGCATCAGGAAGAATGGTAAGGTGGGCCGTGGAGCTGTCTGAATACGATCTCAGCTACCAACCCCGCACGGCCATTAAGGATCAAGCATTGGCGGATTTCATAGCCGAAGGAATCTCCTTTGGGCAAGAACAGTTGCAAGCCGAGCTAACCAGTGGCGCAGTCAAGGCTGTGCAGGCCAGAGGAACTGTCGAGGTCGCGCAGGCCGCCGAGACCAAGTCGACCCAAGACGTAGCTGAGGCCAGGCAGGTCGGGGAAGCTGCCGAGGTCGTGAAAGGCACTCAGACTTCCATGGCTGAACAGACCATAGACGCAGTCGAGGCCAAGCAGGCCGAGGGACTTGCCGGGGTCGGACAGGCCACAAAGGAAGCCAAGGCCGAACAGGTCAAAGAGGCTGTTGAGGCTGAACAGGCCACGGGCCAGGTCGATCAGACCATCCCGACCTGGACACTGTTCGTGGATGGATCTTCAAGCAAGGACGGATGCGGAGCGGGACTTCTCCTGACCAGCCCCTTGGGGGATGAGTTGGCCTACGCCCTGAGATTTGATTTCAGAGCCTCCAACAATGAGTCCGAGTATGAGGCTCTGATCGCGGGGATGATGATAGCCCGGAAGCTGGGGGCTGAGTCAATAGAAGTCTACAGCGACTCACAGCTGATAGTCAACCAGGTCGGGGGAAGTTACGAAGTTAAAGAGGAGCCCTTAAGGAGATACGTCGCCAAGGTACATGAGCTGAGAACCCAGTTCAAGGCATTCACGCTTAAGCAGGTCCCGCGAAGCCAGAATAAGAGAGCGGATGCTCTGTCCAAGCTAGCTTCCACCTCGGTCGGCACGTTGAACAAAGAGGTCCTGGTGGAGGTTGTCAGAAATCGGGCGTATGACCAGCTCGAAGCAGCTGTTATTCAGGTAATAAGCTCGTGGATGGATCCCATAGTACGGTACCTGGCTGGTGGAGAGCTCCCTCCAAGCCGAGTAGAGGCACGGAGGGTTCTCCTCAGGTCGCGGGGGTACGAGCTCTCGAATGGGGTACTTTACAAGAAATCTTACCTACGCCCGTGGCTGAGGTGCATCACTCCGGAGGAGGGAGACTACATCCTGCGTGAGCTGCACGAGGGCATCTGTGGAAACCACGTCGGCCCAAGGGTTTTGGCCAAGAAGGGAATGCTGTCCGGGCACTATTGGCCGACCATGTTCTCGGATTCAGCCGAGCTGGTAGCTCGATGTAAGTCCTGCCAGATGCACGCGCCGATCCATCACGCTTCAACCCAGGAGATGATGCCTCTTCAGAGCCCTTGGCCCTTTTTCCAATGGGGAATCGACCTGTTAGGTCCTTTTCCCCGAGCTCCGGGGGGTTATGAGCATGTAGTGGTGGCTATAGATTATTTCACCAAGTGGGTGGAGGCCGAGCCCCTTATTACCATTAGCAGCAGGTCGGTGCAAAAGTTCCTCTGGAAAAATATCGTTTGCCGATTTGGTATACCCCGTGTCCTGGTCTCAGATAACGGACGCCAATTCACTGATAGTGCTCTTCAAGGCTGGTGTTCGGAGCTCGGGATCCGGCAGCACTTCACTTCGGTAGGCCACCCTCAAGCAATGGCCAGGTGGAGAACGTCAACAGAACCATCCTGCACGGCTTGAAGACACGAATGGAGTTTGCTCGAACTGGGTGGTTGGAAGAGCTGCCAACCATACTGTGGGCTTACCGAACCACTCCCCGAACTGCTACCCAGGAGACTCCTTTTGTTCTGACCTACGGAGCAGAGGCGGTGATCCCTGCGGAGATAGGAGTTCCTTCGGGTAGGGTTCAGAATTTCATAGCTCGGGACAATGAGGAAGAGTTACGTCTTAACTTGGACCTGCTGGAAGCAAGGAGAGAAGAGGCGGCTATACGTATGGCTAAGTATAAAAGGCAGATCGCGCGACACTACAATGCTAGGGTAAGGCCTCTGTCTTTTAAGCCAGGGGACTTGGTTTTGAGGAAGAACAGTGTAAGTCGGCTTCAGGGCATAGGCAAGCTAGACCCAAACTGGGAGGGTCCCTATGTGGTGAAAGAGGCAGATCGAGCTGGGTACTGCAAGTTAGCCCACCTCGGCGGGGAGGAGGTCCCTCGTACCTGGCACAACTCCAACTTGAGGATCTTTCGTTAAAATCGCGCATGATAGCTCGTTTCAAGGTCAAGACTTTTATGAATATTGATGTTTTTCGTTAATAAGTTATTTTGTTATAGGGGATAGCTCATTTAGGTCGGCGATGGGCCGAACTGATGTATCTTAAAGTTATGACGAGAAGTTTTACAAATGCGGCTAAGTATGGAACAAAGGAAAAGTTCTTCATTTCATTCAAGCAAAAACTGTACAATGGTCTGAGCTCTTACAAAATGAACTGTCTACTAACAGTTTGAGCCCTAAAAATCCTACTCTAGTTCTTCTAGTTCTCGCCCTCTTCTTCCTCTTGCTTGGATTCAGGAGTGGTCACTGGCAGCAAGGGATCGGCGACCAGGTCAGCCAACTTTCGTCCGTGCGTGTAGCCTTCCACCAGGCGGTCGAGCTGCTCCACGGCCAGGGGGTTGTAACTGGGAAACTTGCCCAGATCAAACCCAGGCAGGCCCAGCCTTTGCACCTCCTCCAGGGCTTGGGAATACCCATGTTGCAGCACTGGGGTGTTTAGAATGGCCAGGTCGCCCCTGAAATCCTCCGACCTGAGGAAGGCCCGTACGCCCTCTTGGCCTCCCTCAGTCCTAGCCGCCTCGACCTGAGCAGATAGTTCGGTGCTCCTCTTCTGCTCCTCATTCAGCTGAGAGGTCAGGTCGGAGTTCTTCTTCAGCTCCAGTTCGAAGTTGGAGTGAGCTTGGGCGAGCTGCTTCCTCAGGCCTTCAGCTTCGGCCACAGCTGCTTCGTTCTGGCTGAGCAGCTTCTCGTTGGCCGCCCTCGTCTCGCTCATCAGGGGGAGGAGGCCCTCGTAGCGCTTGGCCAGCTCGGATCCAACCAAGTTCACCTGGGCCGCGCCTGTGTAATAATAGTCGAGGAGGTCAGATGCCTCCATGGCCTTAACCAAGCTAAGGTCCCTTGGAAGGATGGCCCCATGAGCAAGGTCCCTGGCCACCTCAGGAAATTGAGCTCGGTCGTTTATGGAAAGCTTCCACTGGGGGCAGAAGTGCATAGGGTGTTGGTGCGTGATCAGCCGCGTCTGCGGGTCGAACAGCAGGGTGGAGCTCTGGCGCTGCCATAAATTAGGAGGAGCGCCAGCACGAGCTTACTCCTCGGCGGTATTCACGCCGTAGTGACCGCCCTGACCAGGTTCCGGCGTCGACCTCTCTTGCTGAACTGGGGAGGAGGTCGTCTCCACTCTAGCCCTCTTTGCAGTTGTCTTCTTCTTCTTCTTTTTCCCCGCCTCGACAGCTTTGGCGGACTGGGCAGGAGCTGGCTGAGGCGTTGGACCTGGCGCCGAGCTGGCCGGAATGGCTGAGGAGGGCTGGGTAGTAGCACCTGGATTGCTGGCTCCTCCGATGGTGAGAAGGGAAGAAAACCTCTTCACTGCAAAGAACAGAAGACCAGAAGGTCAGTGGGTACATAAAACCAAGAGGAGAAAGAAAAGGAAGGCCAGGTCGTTTACAGGAGGTCAGCTCATCTGGTGAGAGCGGCCTATTCTCTGGCGAGGGATCTGAGGGGTTGGCTCGGATCAACCCCGCCGCCCAAAGCTGGGCGTTGCTGAACTCTTTCACCTCCAGCTTCTCGCCTGAGCTGAGTAGGCGGCTGAGCTCAGCTACAGGAAGCGGGTTTGGAAGTGGATCCGAAACCTGAGTCTCCGCCCTCCATGTCAGAGGGGGAAAGCCCAGGTTCTTTACAAAGAAGAAGTAACGCTTCCAGTCTTTGATAGAGGAAGGTGCCCCCGTGAACAGCTCGCGGGTGGGGGTTTTCGCTCCACTCCGGCGGGCAAAATAGAACCACCCAGGCACCTTCCCGCTAACTTTCATCTGGAAGAAGGCTTGGAACAGGTCATGAGAGAAGGGGATTTCTAGTGCTCGGCAGAGAATGAAAAAGCCTATGATGGAGCGAACTCCATTGGGGATGACCTGAGTTATGCGGATACCCCAGAAAGTGAGAATGAAGAAGAAGAAGTTGGGAATAGGCAGGCGAAGACCAGCCATCAGCTGGTCCCTGTAGATCGCTACGAAGCCGGGAGGAGGTCGGCTGGCGACCTCCCCTGGTTGGGCAGCCCTAGGTTCGAACTGGGCTGGGATTTCATATTTCTCGGCCAGCCCGTCAACATCTCTCTGTCCCAGGGCTGGGCGAATAGTGTCGACCTCTCCAAAGTCGCCACCGGGTTCCCCCGAGGTCCCTGCGGCCATCTGAGCTGAAGCTGCCTGTTCTGCAGCCCCGACTTGAGGCTGGGCAGTTTGTTCGGCTGGGCTCATTATTTGGACGGGGGATTGGATGGGAGAAGACGTGGATACTGACCCAGATGAAGTGGAAGGAGAAGAACTTACAGGGTCGGGAGAGGGGCTATCTAGGAGTATGGGACTAGCCGCTCTATGCCTAGGGGCTGAACTGGTGACGTCAGAACTATCGGAACTGTATGAAGACATAAAAAAGAAAGGGAACTTACTAGTGAGAGGAGATCGGATGAAAGGCTGATCTAGGTAATGCGCGAACTGACTCTGGGCTCCTAAGGCAGGGCAACCTGACGTGTTCTCGAAAGAAAATGAAGCCACGAACTAAGGACTGGAGGAGCGAACTGATAAAGTGGAGGAAACGGAGTGAAAATGATGCCCGAGAGGCCTATTTATAGGCGATCCGTAGGGCGGGAAAGCGAAGAGGCGCGCATTTATTTGAATCATTTATGGGGAACCGTTCCGGACCATCATTACTGGTCGACGTGACGGTTGAGAAGACAGACACGAACCGACGCGACGGTTGCGTGCACCACGAGGTGAGGGTCCCACACCGAGCTGACACGATACCCAGAAAGTCGGCTAGATTCATGCGCACGTTCGATGAACTCTAGACCAGAAGGGGGGCTAGTGTAGTGGGGCCCAGGCGCACATCGGCCCGGTCCATACACACGTCAGTCCAGCCCACGAGCTCGGACTGGAGGGGCTGGGCTGGAGTGTCAGGTCAGCTTGCAGCCCCCTGCGGGCGCCGCCTCTTAGGCAGATGGGCTTGATGGACCGTGGAGGCCACGTCTTCAGACCTGGGTCGTAGAGCCCTAGAAACCAGTCCTCTCCAATGAGGACTCCTTGTCCTACCAGGAAACTACCACCTGGTGTTCTATAAATACCACACCCAGAAGAAACACAAGGTACGCTACTGATAGTACAATCTCTACTCTTTTATTTACGAGCCAGTTCAGACTTGATCGTCGGAGTTGCTTCAGGGGACCTAGCCCCGCAGCTCGCTCACGTGCAGGTCGGACGTTCAACCAGCTCGTTCCTCCGAACCTAGCTCAGTTCGGATCATCACTTCGGCAGTCGCATCAATAATCATTACCAAAATCTTGCATCGAGCTAATGTACTTATGATGTGCACTTGACATTTTTAACTCACTTTCATGTTAATGTCTACATCGCTAAATCTAAGCAACCTATTTAAAGCTGATTGCTAGCTTGAGCTGCCAGGTCGAGAGTTGTAAAACAAGATCCCATGATCAACCGACCGAAATTTCTTGACCTATTGAATGTGGAAAATATATTCAGCCTTGTGTCAGTGCCATTTGTATAGGGTCTTATCTCAGGGCCGTTAGAGGATTCCTTGTTTTAATTATGATGTCATTTATACGCGGTTGAATTCTTATTATGACTACAATCAAATGGAGCTTTAAGATGATCAAAGCCATAGTAGACATGATCGGAGAAGAGAACGTTAAGGAATCCAGTTGCAGTCTTAATTACTAGAGGACATCCAAAAAATGAGAGGCTTGTTTGATCGATGTGCTTTTTCTTTTGTTAATAGACTAGGCAATAGTTGTGCACACAATCTAACAAAATTTGCTGTTAACTTGTTAGAGATGTAGATTGGAAAGGAAATTTTTCCATGTGGCTCAAAGAGAGCGCACAAAATGATCTGTTGGGTAGTAACCTTTTATAGCTGATTTTGTAATATCAAGTTATCAATGAAATATAAACTACTTTTGACACAACAAAAAAATGGAGCTTTAACAAAAGGGAAGGACTAAATTTAAAGCCTTTCATACCCAATTTTCATCTTATAAAACTTCACACACTCATAATGTATAATACGGATTTAGTTCCTTGCTTAACAGAATTGTAAGATCTTCAGTAATTAGAGAAGAATATTAGCGGGTCTAAGGATAAATTTACATTAAATCATCATTCTTATTTCATTGGTGCTATTACACCTAATTATGGATGTCAGTGCACAACTAAAAGGGCTCATAACAGGTAAAAAGAGACATATGAGATGCCCAAACAAAATGCATTTTAAGAATGACGGAAGTAGGTGTCCGAGAAAGGAGAAATGAGGTGTGGGCCGGAGATGCGAGTCGGGAGGAGGAGGTGGGATTGGGAGTTTTCCTCCCTGCCTTAAATGGGACGGGGGAAGGCACCCTCCATCCCCCACCTACAATCAATACATGTAAATGTATACATATAATATATATCTAGCTATATATACATTTACATTATAAAATGAGTAATATAAGAATTCATTCGGGTAAAATATATAATATGTTATTTCTTGTTCATCCTCTTTCTTGTTTATTTATCATTTTAAAAGGATGTATTTTTTTTTTATTACGTTAGACTGCTTAATTTTCTATTCCATGTATTGCATGTTGTTCATGAAAAAGCAACATCTATTGATTTAGACACCAAATAGTATCCATCATAGAAGAAATTAAAATGTTAAAATGATATTTAACCTTAATTTCATACTAAATTTTTTACAAAAAAATCAAAAGAATATTTAGAAAAATGGTTTTTAGTATTATAAATGTAAAGAATATAAAGTCAACCAAAAAAAATACTAGTGGCCGCTGGCAAGGTGCAGGGGTGGAGATAAACGAAGCAGGAGATGCTGCCGAAGCAAGTAAACAAGCTTTTGTAGCATAGGGCGGGGAACGGGGGATAAGGGAGCTCCCCTGTCCCAAACCCGTCCAGTTGTCTATCTCTGGTGCATTTTACTTGGAACATCATTCTATACATTGTCCAAGCTTCTCACTGCACAAACTACAAGGACTACTACAAGTTTTGGAAGCAAAATTAAGTGCTGTTAGAAGATGGACCATGTGATGAAGTGTAGAGCTTTTATAAGTTCCAACTGTCGGTTTAATTTCTGATGACTTTGGTTTCAACTGGGTTTTTGTCTGCTAAGGCTGCTCATGAGGGTCATGCAAGAAGCTAGTGTCGGGAAATGGCAATACTTTTGGTCCAAAATCTAAGTGTCAGTGTATGCGTGTTCAGCTTGTGATTCACGGCGAAAAGAGGAGCAATAGGACTAGTGCTGCAGTTGGGTTTGGACTACGGATCGACGAACAGTCTAAAAACACTATTATTAATTCCATTCAGCTTCAGTAATCTCAGAATCCCATCATTTTGTCTATGGTGGTTCGCTTCACATCCTCTGCTAAACTGACTGTATAATAATAACTTAGCACATCCATATTGATCATTGAGCCGTCCAATTATAATTTCTACTTCATTTTGTGGTAGTTGCTTTTATTGTCCAAGCTGACAGGCCATATCCATTCCTCAAGGGACAACTAAGTGAACCCTTTCCTCCTACCAAAAAAAAAAAAAAAAAAAGGTGAACCTTTTCCACCTTTCTTTTTTTTTCTTTTTTTCTTTCAAGGGAATAAAATGAACTTTGAGAATACAATAATATCTAGAAGGTTTTGGATGGTAATAATCAATAGAAGGTCGAAAGCTCTGATGTTCAAAACTCTGGGGAGCAGGGGATTATTTCCTTGCGAATACAATTTTCTCACAGCATCCAAATGGTGAGACTAAATCTACCTCTTTACATAATAAATCATTATCAATCCATTCTGATTTTGATAAATGTTTCCTTTAATCGTCCTTTCTTGCATGTTAAAACATATCTTAAATTGAAATTCATATTGCTTTTAGTGTCTAGTTTCAAAAGATCTCGAGTTATGTTTCACGCGTACAACCCAAAAAAGTTGAGGAATGATTCACTAGTTTTAATGCTTAAACTGTGTGTCACTTCTCCATGCTCGCAAAGATGCCACTTCTCGGCCACATTGCTTTATGGTAATTGCAACGTACATCTTCCTGTTCTCATGTGAAGGAGTACATCTCTCTCTCTCTTTTTGATGAATATGTCAAATGCTAAACTATTTATTTACTAGCATTCCCCAAAGAGTGATAATGAGTTACCAAAAAACTGCATGCATTGATCCTATCTTGTAAACAAAGAAAGGCATTTTTTTAAGAAAAATTTTTGAATGATTTTGACTCCAATCACCGTTACAGTCAAAATATGCTTTTGAGATCATAAATCGCTTGCAGAAGTTATTACACGAAATGCACTTGCTACTTATGACAGCTAGCTCTGAATTAGAGCAATTGAGATGGAACCCGGCTCCGAGGGTTAAGCAATCATGACTTAACAGCTATAAAACATTCTGCAATATTTTCCTGTCGATCATCAGTTCTTACAAAACTTAACACGACAAAGTAGCTAAAAATTACCGGTGGTATCAAACTCAAACTGTCTGTTTGACTGCACTGTTGGATGAACAGGAAACGCTGCTCTGCCAATTAATTATGTGAACAAAACGGTCTCCTCTTTTGAATGCATGTAATCTAATTCCGTGAATGATTAGGGCCAACATTGACATCATCAGCTTACCAGTTTTGCCTGCTTGTTCATCCCAGATCAAGAAATTTGTGAACATCAGTCACTCCTTAGGAAACACTTCCGTGAACTATGCTACTGTATTAAGGGCCTCTTGGAGTTGGGGTCCATCTGAATGGTTCAATATTCCTTCCTTCTTACTTATTTTATGTTTTTTTTTTTTGGGGTTCAATACTTAAATAAATTAAAGAAGTAGGTACTAGGAAGAAGGGACTGGAATTTATTGGGTGATTGGGTATTAGGGACTGTAACGTTTGCTTTAGAGCTTTCACCGTTGCCTGGTAACAGATTGTAAACTGATTTGACTGTTGTAAATGATTGTTTATACTCTCTAATTACCCTGTTATTACAAAAAAAGAAAAATTTTTAAAAAAGGGAGCCAGTTGTCAACTTCAAGTATTCAAGAATATAACAAATCAGACAAAAGTTGGGGGATAACCAGCTTTATATTAGTATCTCTCAAGAAATGATTGGAAATTTCCATCGTCTGGATTTCCTTCCCATTGTGCATGATTTGTTGATGTTTACACTTACCGTGATAGGGCTATAACTAAAAATTGAAAAATTTTCTTTTTTAATCTTCAGTGCTTATTGTTTATTGCTTATTAGACCAAAAGTTTATGTGACTAACATATAAATGCATATAGAGTTCTTTTTTGCAACCATTGATAGTGGTTAGCTAGCTATTTTGATAAGGAGATGTGGGCATGTAATATTTTTATGAGGAAGCGATATTTGCAATTTTAAATGAGCCTCCCGCATTCTTTGAAAGTATAATAATATTTACTAAGTGAATTAGAGTGTAAGAGATTAATTAAAACGAGAATGCGAATATCAATTCCTTTTTCATGAAACTCTGCACGAAACGGTAAAGATGATCCTTTACAAAAGTTGGGTAATCAATTTCCTAATCAAACCAAAACAAGGTTGCTTCGGCTATTAGGCAAACCAGTACATTCACTAATCAATTTCCTTTCAAATTTCAAAAGAAAATCTCATGCTCCAGAATCCCATACAGAATTTCAAAAGAAAATCGCATGCTCCAGAATCCCATAAAGACTTGTGCTAGTAATTTTCATAGTAACATAAACGAGTAATATATCAACTTCAGACATTAAAACAAATGATAATAGACTTAGAAGCTACTTTCTGGTTTCCTATGCTAAAGTGTAGTACCAATTACAAAAGAAAAAGTTAAGCAAGACAAGGAACCAGTCAAATTCACAAACACGAGAACTCACGCCAAGAAACTTCATTGATGTTACAGATCAAGGTCACACAATTCATTTGCCGGTCATTGGATAAGCTTTTGTCTATCAGGTAACCCAAAAAAAAAAAGTGTCTATTTGTGTACGCAAATGCATTCGAAAATTTTGACACTTGGTTCATACATTACATTAATTAAAGTTTTCATGTCTTTGGAAGTTGCATACATTTCTGGAAAGGGACATCAAAGCCAGCAGTCATTAAGTCTTTTTCCGTAAGCAAAGATAGAAGAAATTCAGGCCATTAATTTGAGACTCAGCCGTCTATTACTCCTTTATAATACTACTGGTACAAGAAAGGACAGTTTTTAGATTCCGCATATTTTCTTCGATTCAATGCGTGCTTTTGCTATTTGCTATTTGCTATTTGCTATTTGCTATTTGCTATTTGCATGCTGGCTCATTTAATTGTTGATATGACAGGCACCAAATTTTCCAAGAACTCTAATGAGTGTTGCTTTTGTGCCTTTCGACTTACAAAAAGGTTACAAGGAACTTCATTCAAGAGTTGGCTCTCCTCTCGCGTTGATAAATCATTTTTTTTTTATATTTGCCAAGTTACTCTTTGATTTTTTTTTTTGCCCTTTTCAACAAATAATTAATTTCCAGGGTACGTCGTGAAGCATTTTATTTCTTGAAAAAAAAAATTCAATTCACAGGGGAAAGAAATGTGATGATTTGGATCCCTCCTATCCTATGTTATTTGTGCAGACTTTTCTTTATTCGCAAAGACCTTTCTCCTGTACTTGATCCCAGAAGGAGTGACCTCGGTGTCACACACGTCCAAGCCGTACCAAGCATCGCGCGGCAGATATCGACGAAAATAGAAATAATCGGAGCTCAGATGAGATGATGCTTCTAAAACCTGTACTTGGGCAAAACCAGGCCTCCAATCGTCCTTGCCGCTCAATTTCAGATAAAGATAGCAAATTGGTGATTCTACGCATGGCCCTCTAACTTGAAATTCATCCACCATGCAAGCTTGGAATGGCTTTCTGGGCACATCATCAAGCACTTGGGGCTCTAATGGATCAACCCATCTTACGTGTTTGGAATTCAAGTGACGCACTAAAATGTCATTGGATTTGACATCTCCAAATCGTAGGCTGACATGATCTGAAGTTTCTGCACCCTTGGTACAACTTGTTTCTATGGTCACTGCATACGTACAATTACTCTGCAAAATTTTCAAGACAAATTAATGTTGATCTCAAGATTTCTAGGCTCGATCAATAACCCTTTTTTTTTTCCAAACGACAAAAGATCAATAACCTATTTGAATTGCTAGTTTTAGATTTTTTTTTTTTTTGAAAAAATGTAATATATGCATATGAGATAAAAAAATAATTAAAAATATATTTACAAAAAATAATGTGAATAAAATTCAAGATGGGTATAGTCAAATTTGAGTGACTAAAATTAGGCGCAACGAATATGGAATTCATAGTACTACTCCTCAAATTAAACTTTGCTTAATTGTTTTGCAGATTCCAATAGCACCCTTATAGTGCATGCATGCTTACACACACACACACACACATATATATATATATAGCTATTGCCAGCTTGCTTTTATATAATCAAATGCAGTGGATGAGAATTTCATAAGAGGAGATTAACGGAATGTTAAGAATCAACGGATTCATTTGATTATGGCAGAACTCATGCATAGATTATCTTTAATTGCCAGAATTAGAAGACCTAATAAGTTTATAAAACTGTTGTACATCCCATCATCTCCCGGAAATTTTACTCCCGGGTATGGTACAGCTATAATCTCTGATGCATGGTACATGCCACTATGCAAATCACTGAATTCATCATAAATAAATCCATGGTGCAGGTCTGGGACAAAAGTTACCAAGTAATAGTATGGTAATTAATCAAAAGGAGTACCTTCTCTTTAGAGGTCTCGGCAGCAATTTCGCCGGTTAATATCATCAAAGTCTGTAGAACAAAAGCAAGCCATTGACATGCAAAGAACGATGCTCTCCAGACTCGATTCATTTTCAGTCGCTTGAGCTGATTCTAGAGACAACAAGCCTCTTTACTCGGAAGCATTTTGTCGCAGTACTTGTGTATTAGAGGTACATATCTATTGTCCCGAGAGTCGAGACTACTTCTCATTCTTTTCTTGCTAAATGGAAAAGAAAGGATCTCTCGAGCCTTTTCATATTCAATTAGTTTGCGATTTCTTTTTTTTTTCTTTCCAAACACCATCATGTTCTTTCTTGTACTTCACTCAAACCGACCTGCTTTATTAGGATTAATCCTGTCTTAGTCTACTTGAAGTTGAAGTATAATCTTTTGTCATTGTATTTTTTTAAGCTGCACAGCTGAACAATTTGTAAATAAATCTGGGGGCTGGAAGCACACTGCTTCCTTCTGTTTCTCTGTAGGACTTGGAACCTTCGTACTTCTCGAACAGAAAAATGTTACTTCAACCCATTATAAGCCCATATCATTCCAAAGAATCTTATGTATGACGCGTAAGAAATCATACTACTGTAAAATAACCAAAGGCCCATCGGTATCAGTCCAAAGACTCTCTATGCATGACGCGTAAGAAATCATACTGTAACATAACCAGGCAGGCTTATTCTCGGTTTATGTTTTCGATTGCTTTTGTATTCTCGTCATAAATTTTTTAATGATAAAGAAAGTTAGAATTTATAATCATCTGAATAGTAGTTTTTGCTGGTTTTGATTAATCTTTCTCAATAATCAATTTTCAAAATCAGAAAAGGCGTAAGTGCATATTGGCCTGCAGAGGCATCTCGAATGATTCCTTGATGCAATTCCGACAAGAAGGCCTAAGTGCATGTTGGCCTGCACAGGCATCTCGAATGACTCCTCCTCCCTGATACAATTCCGAGCAATGCAACAATTGTAACCAATCTGCAGTCCTTTTACTATTCAAGCTTGTAGTTTTACACACTATTTTAATCAGGTCTGGCCCATAACACATCTCACAGTGATCTCAGGGATCACCACTTGTGATCCTGAACCATGTCCCAGAAAGAATTCTAAGCTAATCGACAACATGGCGTTTTCACCTGCAGGGGAACGAGTCACGCCTTATACAACATTCCAATTTCCAATCAACAGATATCCTCGAAACGATACAGATGCATAATACCAGTTGTTCGGCAGCAAGGAAATGTCCCAAGACATATGCTCCAAAAATGAAACATAGGCCTGCATAAGACAGACAAATTGCGCGTTCACAAGAAAAAATCCACTCAAGATTGCTTTCTTCATAAGTAGCAGGAAAAGCTGATCTTGTTGCAAGCATGGATTTTTCAAAGCTCCTCGTCTCCTTTCTCCTTCTACAATTTCTCTTCGCCAATTACTCAACAGTCCATGCAGCTCCAAATTGTCCCTCGAAACTCTTCAGGGAATACATAGGAGCTGAGGGTCAGGACTTGACGTTTTCTGATGTACCCATTAATGCCAATGTCGAATTCCATTTCATTTTATCATTTGCCATTGACTACACAAATTCATCAATTCCACTTCCCACCAATGGTTACTTCAATGTCTATTGGGACAAGGAGAACCTCAGTCCTTATCGAGTATCTTGCATCAAGGCCGAACATCCTAATGTCAAGGTGGCAATGAGTCTGGCTGGAGATACTGTTGGCGGTGGTTTCAACGTCTCCTTCGATCCTGCATCCGTCGAGTCCTGGGTGAGAAATGCTATATATTCAGTCACTAATATAGTGAAAGAGTACAACCTAGATGGCATAGACATTGATTACGAACACTTCAAAGCAGATCCTGATACGTTTGCGGAGTGCATTGGGAGACTTTTATACTACCTTAAGCGAAACAGGATCGTAACGTTTACATCAATAGCACCGTTTGAAGACGAGGATGTCCAACCACATTACTTGGCACTCTGGAGAAAGTATGGACATCTCATAGACTATGTTAACTTTCAATTTTATGCCTATCAGAAAGGGACAAATGTATCTCAGTTTTTGCAGTATTTTGAAACTCAGAGAGGTAACTACGAAGGGGGCAAAATACTAGTAAGTTTTGGCACCGATGAGAGTGGGGGCCTGAAACCTCAAAATGGGTTCTTCAATGCCACCAGCATCCTCAAAAGCCAGGGCAAACTTGAAGGTATCTTTATCTGGTCTGCAGATGATTCAAAGAAGGACAACTTTTACTATGAGAAGCAGGCACAGGATCTTTTGGCCCTCTAAAAAGTCATCTCGCTGATATGTTTTCATTGAAAAATTTATGCAAAGAGATAGTGGTATTTTTGGATAAATCTAAATGAAATTGTTTCTTGGTCTTCCATTGCTTCTCTTTTTCAATGTCCAGGAATACGTCACAAAATTAATTGTATTGTGCCATTGCAAATGTAACATCACTTCTGTCTTTGAGTATATCTTCTAATGCACTTCTAGTGATTTGTTCTTCACCGGGTTTAGAATGGTTGGATTGATCTGCAAGTGGAGGTTGCACAATATATAAATACTGATGTACGTGGAGTTCCCTTATCTGCACCAGCTACCAAACCTTTAAGTGGTTTTCGTGGAAATCTATCAGGAAAACGTGTTGAGTATACAGGAAGAACTGTTATATCTCCTGACCCAAATTTGAAAATCACGGAGGTATGTTGTTTGAGTTAACTCATTTCTGACTTAAGATGATGGTTTACACCATGAGAATATCCTGTCTAGGTGATTAAGGTAAAAGTGATTTAGCCCTTCTTACAGCGTGAGAGCCACACCAGTTTGTGTCCCTTTTGATTGATTTCTTCTAACAGGCTTTCTTTTCCAGGTTGCGGTTCCTATATTGATGGCTCAGATTTTAACGTATCCTGAGCGAGTGTCCTATCATAATACAGAGAAGTTGAGGCAATGCGTGCGAAATGGGCCTAAAAAGTATCCTGGAGCAAAATACATCAGGCAGCCAGATGGTACCGAGATGCAAGGAGTGTGTATGTTGGGGCCTTTTTGTTTGTTGGCTAGGTCTTATGTTTCCTTATTTCACAAATGTTGTTGTCCATTATGCTGCAGATCATTGAAGTTTAGTTCTAGAAAGCGTCATGCTGATGAATTGAAATTTGGTTACATAGTTGATCGTCATCTAGAAGATGGAGATGTTATTCTCTTTAACAGACAACCGAGTCTGCATAGAATGTCCATCATGTGTCACAGGGTAATTACTGCAGTATAAATACTGAAGCATTAGAGTGTCCTTATTTAGTTTTTAATTTATTTGTCCTTTTTTATTGGCAGGCAAGAATAATGCCATGGCGAACATTGAGATTTAATGAGTCCGTCTGTAACCCATATAATGCTGATTTTGATGGTGATGAGATGAATATGCATGTGCCTCAAACAGAGGAGGCTCGCACAGAGGCGCTAATGTTGATGGGAGTAAGTAGTTATTCATGCCTTATTTATAGATTTAATTTAGCACCAGGTTTTAGAACATCTTTTCTCGCGATTGCTAGTAGAATTTCATCGCTGCATTTTCAGCTTTTTGTTTTGTTTGTGATTTTCTTCTCTTTGAAATGTTATTGACAATTCTGCAGGTGCAAAACAATTTATGCACTCCAAAAAATGGAGAGATTTTGGTTGCTTCCACACAGGACTTTTTGACATCTTCATTTCTCATTACAAGGAAGGACACATTTTATGATCGTGCTTCTTTTTCACTTATGTGTTCATACATGGGGGATGGGATGGATCAGATTGATTTGCCAACTCCTGCACTACTTAAGGTTAGTTAAACTGATGTAATTATATTCTCTAATTGCTACTTGATTGATAATGTCTTTTTTATTATTATTTTGACCTATATATTCACCTCTTATTCTTTTGGATGGAATAGCAGATCCTTTTACCTTTAAGTTTCTTAATACACCGTTTTTTTCTTTTACTAAGTCATATTTCATGAATTGCCTATAATGTGCATGAAGTTAATATTCTTAACTACTTTAGACCTTTTAGGTTGAAAAATGATCATGGCCTAATAGTAACCCTAAAGCGGTAGAGAATGTAGTTGATCTTCTTATATTCAGTTCCAAGTTGGAGGCCTAGTTTTTCCCTGTCAAGTGGGTACCATGCTAGTTCTTGTAGTTTCTTGTTCAAATTATAAGGTCAGCTAAAAGGATTAGTACTCCAATCATTTCTGCAAAACTGGAGCATGAGGACAATGCAAAGGAGGCTAGCCTTGCAAAAGCTCGTATAGAGAAAACACTTTTAGGGCAGGTCAGCTGTTTCTCACTACCTTCAACTTAGTGATCTACCAAGCGTGTAATAAGGGATGCATTGGTGTTTAATTTGTAATAGTGACAGCATTTTAATGTAGACATGGGGTGACACAGTCTTGACGAAATGGCCATATTTAAGGCTTTTAAATCATCTCTCCTAAAGAACCTATTCCAATCTTCTCTCTCTGTGTTTTTTTTTTTTTTTGAAAAAAATGGCATATGGCTTTAATCTGCAGCTAAGATATCATGCTGTTCGTATCCAAAAGATTGTTTATTCTGCTTGTATCCAAAAGATTGTCTAAGATATGGCTTTATTCTGTTTGTATCATTCTGACTTTCTCTTTAACGTGTAGGTAGCCAAAAGTATAAAGATTGTCATGTCGGCGAGGTTTGCATCCATAGTAATTACACTTGATATGGAAATAATACAAGCATCTCGGCTTTGTACAGATGCTTATAGAGTGAAAGAATCGATTCTGCAGACACCAAGAATCAAACTGAAGGACCAGGTGTACTATCATTTTCTCATTTAGATCATCTACTTTCTCATATATTTGCTCAAAAAAAAAATGTATGGTTTCTGCAGCATGTTAAGGTCTTGAATTCCAGAAAGCTGGAAGTAGTTCCCCAGACTGACAGAAGTAAACTTCACTTTGAGCTCCACACACTCAAGAACAAGCTTCCTTCAGTGGTTGTCACAGTAAGACAAGACATCTAGTTTTGAAAGTCATCATATAATGTAAGAAAGTGCAAGGGTATTTTTCTTGCACTATGGAATGTTGAAACTTGTGTCACTCTAAGTTTGTCCATTATCTTTGGAAATGACAGGGAATCACCACTATTGAACGTGTCGTAATTAATAGTGAAGAGAAGAAGGATTCTGGAGGAGGTCCCAAGTACCTCTTGTTTGCAGAAGGGTAAGTTCTGTTATGGTGATCTTTTGCAGAAAGTTTTGGTATTGAAGTAAATGATGGTCCTCTTGTTTATCAAATATGTCATCCTTCTGTGCCTTTCTGGTTAAAATAAATATTTTCTTCTAGTTATAATATTGTTGTGTAGTAGTATGCGTAGCTTTTCAATTGTATTACTATAAGCAGAGAATTTGTACGGGTACTTTCAAATGACAAAGCAGAAGAAGCAACTTCATTTATCCAATCAGATATCAATGACAATGGTGTAATTAATTACTTCAATTGATGGTCTTTGTGGTTATTGGTTTCTACTTGACATGGAAAATTGTCAAACTACTATTGATGGATATGATATTCAAAATTTTCAAACCTGTATTCACAAGTTATGCATATCTGCTTCTTGCAGGACAGGTCTCCTAGGTGTAATGGGCACTGAAGGAGTAAATGGCTATGAAACCAAAAGCAATCACATCATGGAAGTGCAGCAGACGCTTGGAATTGAAGCTGCAAGAAGTTCGATAATTGATGAAATTAAGCATGCCATGTCTAGTCATGGAATGACTATAGACATACGTCATATGATGCTTCTGGCAGATCTGATGACATTTAAGGTAGTTCCTTCTTCATCAGTCTATAGTGATCGTTTCAGACTTGCATCATGGACATATTCATGTTCCAACACTAAGTGTGGCATTTACCATCAGATGCTAATTTTATGTACTATCGCATTGATGCCAGGGCGAAGTTCTTGGTATTACAAGACATGGTGTTCAGAAAATGAAAGATAGCGTGCTAATGCTGGCTTCTTTTGAGAAGACAGCAGATCACCTTTTCAATGCTTCTGTAAACGGACGGGATGACAAGATTGAAGGAGTAAGTGAATGCATCATTATGGGAATACCAATGCAGTTAGGCACTGGGATGCTTAAAGTGAGGCAAAGGTACATGCTTGGCAATTGGCTGTCATTTGAATTGATTTTTTTTTTTTTTTTTTTTTTGGGGTTTAATAAGTTTGTCTTTAACCCTTAATGCATGTGGCTTTATCTTCTGGGTGGTAGAAAATCATAGAGATGAATGCCACAGATATTCAGCTATGGTCTGCTGAGTTTTTATGATATTTGACTGAGCTTGTTAAACTTAGAGAACTTAACAGTTACTGTTATGATGGTAATGAATTTGAGGGGGAGAATAGTATCTGCCAGGGAAGGGTTTAGGTGGTATAATGATGAAAAATGTTGACTTTTGAGTAAGAATCTAGGTTGACTTTATACTAAATACTTTAATTGTAGTCAATGGCGGTACTAAACAACAACATGACAACAATGAGGAGTGCAAAAGGAAAGAGCAAAACAAGTTTGTAACTTGGAAATAGAGTGCATGTTGTTCGCTTATTGATTCAAATACAAGCTTGATTCGTACATCCTTGATTTTTGCTATTACTATCGAATTTGAGTTCCAACGCAAATTATTACATGAGCACCTCAAGCCTGAGCTAAGAAAATTTTATCCAATTAAGGTTTCTTTTAAAGCTCTATGCAAGCAGCTTGGTTCGTTTGGAACCCTGACTCTTACTATCTGGTGTTGTTAAGTATGTGTTTCTCTTTTGACTTGATGGTACTTCTTTCTCACCTTCTAACTTATTTATGTAGTTTCATTGTTGCTGATAGTTTCCGAACCTCTATGAAAGGAAACTTTGTGCCACGTGATATTCTGAATTGAGCCTTGTGTATTAAGGCTTCAGACATGTGTCTCTTTTCTTAAATTTCTTTAAATTTTACATTGCTTGCAGAGTGCAGCAGGTGGAGCTGAATTATGGGTTGGACCCAATCCTGTCCTAAACTTGTTTTCGTGGTGAGACCAGTATGTTGTGCTACAAATGTGCAAAAATGATCGTAATTTCTCAAGACGACGTCAATGTTGAAGGAACTGGACAGAAAATTTTCTGAGCGAGCATTAACCTCGCGGATTGCTGCGCATGTTCTTTGGCCCATTTTTCTCCTCTTAAACAGAAAAGATTGAGGATTATAGAATAGTAGACTATTCGGTAGACCTGTCCTTTCCCATAGCATAGTGAGGTTTGGCCCTTCGGGGCAGAAATGACAATTGTGCCAACAATGTACAAACTGTTGTAAATATTGTAAATACCAAATCACCCGTTGTAAACCATAGGCAAAACTTGAGTAGACCTGGTCTTACAAAGTTCAATGTCTCATGTTGTGTTGCACCATTTGGTAAGATGATGTGAAACAATTTAGGTAATTGGATTTTTTAAAATCATAAATCATAAGGATACAAACGTGCATTCCGATCATAAAGTGCAGTAGCTATAACTAGAAGGAAAATGGCCAACAGGGTCTCTCACGGTTCAACAAGATCCATTGTTGGGTCCATTACATAAAAAGGAACATAAGATGGTCGGTCCATACGTAACAATTGTATCGATTCCCAACTAGATCAAGGGAGTACTCTGGCATAATTCTTAGATTTTTTTCGATGCAGAACCTCACCTACAGCCCAAGGAGAGGGACTTAAATCCCTCCCTGGTGGCTACTGAGCCATCGGCCCAGTAGTTGTATCGATTTAGTCCTTGAACTTACTTCCGGCAAACTTTTAGCCAAAAAATACACGTGCAAATTACTTGCTCATACTTCAAGGTCCAAATAGGACCTAGAGTATTATTTTCTTCAAAATAGCCCTTTTACCTCCCTCCTTCCCGTAGGAGGGTTTTTTTTTTTTTTTTTTTTTTAAAGAGTGTTATTCATGTTCCTATTTTGTCTACGAAAGTATGAGCACATGATGTGAGCGTGCATTTTTAGCCAGAAGTTTGATAAGAAATATGTTTTAGAACCAAATTGATATATTCATTATATGTGAGGGACCAATTGATCATTCTCGATAACTGGAAGGATTAAACGTTTGGTTGCACTGGTGTCTGTCGAAAATCCTTAGTTGCAAGTACTGTGTCTTAAACAGGTAAAAGGTTCTTCTTTTGTTTCAAAGGATTCCAACCTCTTCTAATGTGTCAAAAATGACAAGTCGAATGAAGTTCAAAGTTTGTTTTCGGCAAAGAAAAGATGAAACAAAATAAAGACTCGTCTTTGTCTTGTAGAGGAGAGTGGTGCCAAAATATGTGCTTTGAGGAAGAATGAAGTTGTTTCCGAAGAACAATAGTAGATATACAGAGGAATTGGAAACCGCCGTCTGATCGGAGCGCTGAAATGGTTTATCCTGGATTCTGTATAATGCTTTGCACACTGTGCTTCTGCATCTAGATGGAGCACCAGTAAAATTCTTGTTGCCACACCAGGATGTTCGGGAAGTATATTACTCATCCTTCGATCCCAATCGACGAGTTCTCAATTTCCATATAGTTTGTGAGAGACTGGAAACAGATAAAAGGACCTAATCTCACTATAAACGCATATTTTCTCGAATAGAAAGTGACAAACCCCAACCGTTTAGGAAAGCGCAAATTTCTGTCCATTGTGCTAAGAATCTTGGAGCTTCTGATAGAGACGTCTCTGTGGCAGAGAGCATCCTGCTATCAATTTTATCCATAGAAAACTGCAGTATGCATCAAGGAACCATCCAGGTTTATAAGGACAATTATTAGAATGAATGTAGAACAGTACCCCTCTCATCTACACCCAGAGAAAAAAGATAACCGTACAAATAACAAAAATGAAAAGGATAACAATTTTACTAGGAAGAAAAATGAAAAGAAACTGTGAGAGAGCTCAAATGAAAAGATTGAGCATCAATTCAATTATTTCATCTTCCATTTAAAAATTCTAGTTGCTTGCATGAGTTTCGAGTTCATAGCATTTCCTATTACACTCTCAAGGGATGGTACAAATGGAGCTTTTTACAAGAGGAAAGTTCCTGAAGAAGTAAGGATTCACAGTGAGGAAGGGTATAGCAAGTAGTATGCAGAAAAGCTAATTAATAACATCATGTACTACAACGAGAATAAACGGTTACCATCAGTTGGAATTATCATAAACGGTTAATTGTAACTGGGATTCGACAACATATTGCTTTATGAAAGACCTCCTCCACCAGACTTCAAATGCCCTTTGAAGATTGGGACAATCATCCCCTTTGTTAAGAAATCTGTCAAACCAATTGAGCAAGATGGCCTGTTGTTGTGGCAACGGTAGAGTTAAAATCGTCTGGCTCAGTCCATCCTCAACCAGTTTCTTGTCCACTGATCTAGAAGCTCTCCTCATCCACCCAAAGTCTTCATAAAGAGCTTCCAGCCATGTAGACAGTAGAGAATATCGAGTATCTCTAGGCACCAGAATATGCCCTCTCCCAATTGCAACACAAAGCTGTGCAGTTATACGGCTGATCTCATGCCGGTACATCGTAGGAATTTTAGAGTGGAGCACAGCAAGTTCCTTCTGTTCAGCCCATAATTTCACAAATTCATCTCCCAATTTTCTGTCAACCAATATATCAACAACCCACTGCATGTTGTCAGCTTCTCGGGCTATCTCGCTCATCAAAAATCCTCGATCCTGCCTGCCTTCCTCCACACAAGTAGCTTCTGATAAGCAAAGTATGAGAGAACTAAGACATCTGTGGCAAAGATGATACAGTGTATCTCTGGAGATATCAAGGCTATTGTTGAGACTGCGATGATCAGAAGATTCTTCTTTAAGCAAACGAGATACCAATGTTTTCATTTCTCGACGAGCTTTGTCATCCTTGGCCTGCAAAACTCCACTCAATAGCTTGAGGAAAATGTCATCAGCTCGAGAAGATGTTGATGGTTCTGCCACCACTCTCTGAAGCACGTTAGGTAGTGATCTGTGAAGCTGAAGGTCACCAAGAAGCAAGACCACTTTTTCCTCTTCATCCTCTGACCAAGGCACCGCTTCCAAGTAATCCAAACATGCCAGGATCCCATCATCAAATGATATAGCTGAACATACCTGCAATAAGACACCGCGTTAAGAAACAACTTGCGAATTGACAAAAGAACTGAGAAGCTTGGGAGTAAGTTTGTGTCCGAAGATTTATAGTCATGATGTTGGATGTGGTCGCATTACTGCACACCCCAGAATGGAAAACCTGCATGTGAAAACTAGCATGCAGATTTTTGATGAATATGATTGTTAAACATCATAATGAGTAATGTGATGCAGTGATTTTCCACTAATTTGGTATCCCGTTGCCCAAATTAAACTTGCCAAGAACAAAAGATTCAGCAAGAAGCTATACATCATCAAGTGCGCTAAAATGATTCACAAAAAGCTATGCTTTCAGGATTCAAGCGTTTAGCCCAACTGGCCCTAACTCACAATCTTATAAGGTTACAGAAAAAATTTTACTTCTCAGCTCTGCAAACAATCATTCAAACTTTGTAATTCTCTTACTTTCCTTTGACTTCTTTCGCATTCCCGCATCCTTTACGAGAAAGTTCCCTTAAAATCCACCAAGAAATACATACTAGAGACCAAGATTACAGGAACCCAAATAAAAGTTCCATACTCGGAAAAAAAAAAGGCAAATAATAATAAGAAACTAAGAAATAATAGAAAAGAACAAACCTTTAATAATTCCAAGACCTTGGAAACCTCCTCACCCATCAATTTCTTCTTCAAGTCCTCACAATACATAAGCACCACCACCTCCACGTACACCTCCACGTCATCACATTCAAGAATCTCCACCGTGACCATGTGGGCCCCATTCCTCCTCAGCTTCTCAGCAAAGAACCTACTCCGGTCGGCAAGAACCCGCCGGTGGACCTCCATTGAGACCCGGAATCCATCACGTGCACTCACTGTCAGTCTGACGTCACCACACCCCAAATTATTATCATTAGTACGATCATTGCCGGAATTCTTAAATGGGGCCTCAGCTAAGACCTTAAAGACTCTATCTTGGAGCTTGAGGCCGGCTTCAGTGGAGTGTCTGGAGTCGCGGGCCTGTTCGTCCGACATCATTTCGAAAAGGGTCGGGCTCGAAATTGACCGGGTAGGGTTGGGAGCAGCTGTGGCGAAGGAAGGCGGCGGGGAAAGAGAAATGGCGGTGGCGGTGGTGGCGGAGTGGGGTCTGGAGAGGTGGTGAGAGGAGGGGGGTGAGGGTGCAGGGGAGAGTAAAGGGTCCGAGATGAAACCTTGTTTTATCATTGCAGAGACCAAATGGTTTTTCTTGGATGGTTTGGTGGGAGTATTGGTGGCGGCGGTGGTGGCGGCGGCGTGGGATGGCATTGGCAGAGTAGTGACTGCGTGAAGAGTTTGTGTGTTTAAGTGTGTGAGAGAGAAAGTGGGACTACGGGGCAATGGGAATCCAAGAAAAACCACAAGAAGTTAAAAGGGAGTGGGAGAGCTTTGGATCTGCACTAGCAGAGAGCAGTAATCGATTAGAGTGATGAGAAACGGAGTTAACTCTAATTTAATACTTAGTGGTTGGACGGGAAAGTGGAAACTATATTAACGGCTTATTAAAGAAATGGCGGGAGTATTTCTTAGGACACTTACACTGCTGTTAGTATTATTTTGTTTTACTATTTTTATTCAATTTTTGCCAGCTACCCATGCCCCGAGTGATCCATTTAAAGACTTACAGGTAACTGCAGCAGGAGTTTTTTTTTTTTCTTTTTTCTTTTTTTCAAGAACTGCAATTAATGTTAAATCAGATCGAATGATCGAATTGAGAATCAGCTTTTTTTTAGAGATAATTGCAGAAACCTCCCCTGAGGTTTCTGACGCTTGTACTTACCTCCCTATAATTTTCGTAATAGCACTGACATCTCCTAATAAAAAATTGGGAGCAATTGTTGAGGTAAGAGTGTGTGAATTTACTTGGCTACCCCAATTATTTTCATATAACCAGATGAAAGGTTTAATTATTTTCATCAAAACCAACAACTCCTTTGTTAAACTAATTAAACAAATAACTTGTTGGAGTTATTTTCAGTCTCAGAGATCTTCAATGTTGCATTTCGATTGCAAGGTGCAATATTTGATCTTTATTGTGAAGGATGTTGGGGAGTTCCATGATGCTCTCTTGTGGCGGGAAGAAGCCATACTCTTTATTGCAATATTTCACCTCAAGCTGCCAAACTGAAGTCAATCAAACCAGCTGTGTGATTGTGTTGGAAACAAACAACTCATTTTTTTGCTAGTATAGAGTTTCATGTGTCAAGACCATCCTTTATAAAGCCAGTGTAAAAAATTGCACATGTAACCATTAACTAGCCATTGGTTTCATTAAGTGAAGAAACTGTTGTAGGTGGCTTGGAAATGGTTTGCACTTACATCTCCTGAACTTTTTTTATCCTTAATACCTTTGTTTTCCTTGCTAATACTATTTGCCAAGCAAGATCAAAGGCAAATTCGGTACAAAATTCTCAACCCACTCTTTAAAATAATTTTTTAATGGGACATTTTCCTAACATGGAGTGAATCTGCAACATATTCATTAAGTTCAAAGGTGTTCAATAATACTATTTCTTAAACCAAAGGAAAAGTGAATGCTAGTGTCGAAACCTCAAGGGAGGTTTCTGCAATTTTCCCTTTTTTGTTATTTGGATGACAGATAAGTAGATAATCCTAGAATTCAGAAGATGGGATTTGTGGGGCACCGCCGCGGGGGATGGGAATCCATCACCATACATGTATCTTTAACTATAAAAGAAAATGGAATAACATTCCACATAAAGGAGTATTACTAATTCTTACAAATGAAGGCTCTTATTTCGTCATGGATTTAGACAAAGGAATCTGATTCTGATTGCTTAGTTTTCTTTTCTTTCCTTTTGCTTTTCAAAAAAGAAAAAACCTAAAAATAAAAAAGAAGATAGTTGGATTGAATTTGTCCTTTGCTGGTCAATGTTAATGGAATGAAGTGAAAATTCCTCTACTAAAATACGTCAGCCTTGGTACGGTGAAGAAGCATTCTATAATTATATGAAGAGGTTCGAGTGGCAAGCTATTGATTGGTCTGGAGAGACAATAGGTTATAATTTTGAGGATAATATTAGAAATCTCTCCTGAGTTTTCTGTTAATATGACTTGACAACTATAATGTTTTAAAAATATTACATACCTCCTATAATTTTGTTATTTGGGTAACAAAATTTCTAAAAATCTCAAACTACCCTCATGCTCTTTTTGCTAAATAATAATACTCCTAAGTCAAATTGTTCACTCAATCTTCTAAAAAAAAAAAAAAAAATCTCTAGTAGTACCACCACATCACAAAGTTATAGTACATAAAAATATAAATTTGAAAAATGGAAAAGATATTTGCAAAGATATATACAACAACCAATTCAACTCTATATGGTTAGACTTGATTTCTTATTAATCTTTTTTTTTTTTTCCAACATCTTCTCAACCCGTGACATAAACCTTTAGGTTGAACTAAATCATTATAAAAATCAATTGAAAATTAGCAAAGAAATCATACCTCACTCTATTGGAATCACAAAAAGAAAATGACAAACAAATTTAAATTTACTATAAGTTACAAATAAAAATAGTATAATCATCCAAATAAAAGAGTAAAAGACAAAAAAGAGAAGAAAGTGATTTTTATTTTCTTTTTCTTTAATTTTTGGAGCTCCATTTATATGACATATGAAACATGTATCAAACGAAAAGTTAATATAGTTATTTTACAATTACTAGAAAAGATAAGTGATTATTTTTAAAACCTTGGAGGTGTTAAGTGATATTAGAAAAAATCTCAAGGGAGGTTTGTGATATTATCCCTATCCGAGGCGCAGTGGCATTCAGGTATTTGATTGGATTGTCGGAGTATTGGTGTGAGCGCACCAGCAAACATGAAGCATCTTTATCTCCGACATTGATGGCTGCTCCCACCCTTGTCCTGCTTGTTACCATGAGGGTCACTATCCACAAGTCAGGAATCTCAAAGGTCATTTTTTTGTAACACAATTTGCTTTGGGAGTCCTAACGCCTTAGTCCAACGCGTGGTGCCTGTGTGCCGTGAGTGCACGTAAAAGGGAGCCTTATGACAGACCCACTCAACAGTTAATAGTAGCCCTAGTGCTCAGCTTTCCATCTTCAAAGGCTACAGATAATACAGGTGCTGCTAAACAAATGGCAGTGGAAATTTTGTATCTTTGCAATTGTTGGCGTACATTAAATTAAGCCTCGGAAATAAAAATTTTCATATTATTATTTAGCAATGTTTAAATCAACTTACTGTTTTAGTAATTCTATTTGAATTCAATTATGATAGTTTTATTATTTAATAATCAATATTTTATCAGAAAATTTCTTACGATTGTAATACTTACTGACCGACCGAGTCATTTTATCTAGTCATTCAATCTAGTATTCTTGATATTATATTGTTGAATTATTCCTCTTTTCCATGTACGCATTGTACACATTATAACGCGGCATTACGAAATTTGTCTCTCACAACTTTTTAGTGATTTTTTTTTTGGTCCTACAATGTTTGACACTCTTTATCTTCCTTAGGTCTACTGGGATAGTTTAATGGAGAGAGAATGAGTTCTTGGAGTCTTGTCAATCCTTAAATGTGACAAGGAAAGTTCTTGTATCAATTGTGCTCTCCTCTTACTTGCATCATCTTCTAAGTTCTAAAACTTGATCCATTACCCTTCTTTTCCGCTTGTTTTATTTTCTCTTTTCGGTGTTTTCACAAGTTTACAAACTCAATTATAAGGGCCTGCTATTGTAGAATACCACAGATTTGCATTGAACAGCAACTTTGACAGATTCATATCATGGTGGAAAATTTTTGTAATGCTGTCATTTCATCCAAATTCACCATGGCCCAACCCGACTGTGTTTGGCCACTGCAATCATTTCGGGAATATTAACATAGACTGCTTTCTGATCTGTTGTGAGGATGCCTTTTGGGGTTGGAATGCCCTGCATCTGCATGCTATAATAATAGCAAGCACCAACTTCTTTCCTTGAAAGTAGCTGAAACAGTTTAGCCGTACTTTTTGTTGCCCGCTCTTTGGATATTTTTGTCATGTTAGCCATCTATCATTATTTCACTAGATGTGACTGGATCGATTTAGTAAATTCGCTATTTGAGCTATCATTCAGCTGCAGATTCGTCTGCTGCTTTCTCCATCAGGATATACGCTCAGATACTATCAACATAGACTTGTATGTACATCAATGTAGCCCATAGTTGGCTTAATAAACCGTTTTATTGCAAAACTTCCACAAAATGCATAGACAATCAGAAGGAAAAAACTGCATTACAGAAAAAGAAAAGAATGAACAACAAGGACATATGGTTTCCTTTACAAACATGACAACGATCAGCTGCAAGTTGGATAGTGAAACAAAGTAGCTGAATTCAACTCCTCAACGTTGGATCTGAACCTTCCCGTCTCATTACATGCCCTGACTGAAGTATGCATAAAACCATTAGTAAACAGATGGTTATTGTTATTCCATCACAGGCGGAGGAGGCTGTAGAAGTGTTACCGAGGAAAAGCAAAGACATGCTATTTAGAAAACATTTGTTTGTAAATCTTCTAGTCCGGCGTCAACTTTAAAACCTTGTTCAGCTTCAGTTGTTCCGAATAGTGGAGCATCCAGCTCGGGAGGTTTCTGAAGATGGAAACATAATCAGTCACTGATTTAAACTAGTATCCTAAAAAATGAAGAGCACGACTGCAGAAGACTGATAGATTTTTTTTTTTCTTCTTTCTTTTCTGACAGAGTAACATGCGACGCAATCATTCTTGGTGCCCCCACTAAGAAACTCGAATGCTTCAAATTATACAGAATATGATGTCATTTGGGTGATTACATGATTTTACTTTTGCTTGTGATTGAGAAAATTTTGTTGCCTTTTTATCATAAAAGTTCATTCCGCAAGCTTAATATCTGTGTAGAATCACAGTAAGATTATTTCGCATTCGACTGATCAAGTCAGTCTGTGTTATTACCATGCAACGTACTAAAGCCCAATTGATACCCCGGAAGAATGGATGCTTCTTGATTTCATTTGCTCCTTCTTGTGAGCCCAACCGGCTTTTGGGATCTCTGTGCAACAACCGATACATTAACTGCTTTGCTTGGAGACTTGCCTGCATCAGAGAAAATTTCTTCAAAGTTTATACCATTGCACTAATGAATTGACAATGCCAGTTTGCCACAGAGGATGCAGATTGATACATGCATCAAATTATTGATGTTACACTGGGAGACTTCGTCTGGACTCCAAATTGGTTGTTATTTGGGATGTTTAAGAGCCACGGGCTTGAGTTTATAGATTACAGGTATGCAAGGCATTCGCCTCTAGAAGTGTAACTAAATGAGATTAGTATCTTACACATATGGCACTTAAATGAGTTAAATCTAACAATGTTGCATTAGCAAACTCACCGGTATGCTTGCAGGAAACTTTAGATCCTTGTGCAAGATATTTGCAAATGTCTTTTGCCTGGTCTTTCCCCTAAAAGGTGTGTAGCCATAAAGCATTTCATACAAAAGGATTCCTGTGAAAGTTGCAGAAATCAATTTAAGGGTCGAAGCAGTAAAAAATGCTCTAGCAATAATATTAACTACTAAAAAATGGTGAATATAATTGATAGGTTGCTTGAAAATCCATTCATCAGCAAAAGCGGATCATGCGTTACAGTAAAGACTTACCAAGAGCCCACCAGTCAACAGCACTAGTATGGCCTGCTCCTGTAATAATTTCCTGTACAGTGGAAAAGAATATGCTTTTGGAATGATGTTATTTGACGAAAGAAATATTGATATACCAAGGGATGAAATATCCAGCATTAAAAAGTTCAGCAGGTGAAAATAAAGCAATAAAGATAGAAGGAAAGGTTCAACTTTTCAAGTGGAACCACTACATTGGTTGCATGAGAACATTCATATCTGTCACTCCAGTGTCCAAGAAGATCTCAATGTAGTATATCTACATTTTAAAATAATGTTTAACAGCATCCAAAGCTTAATCAAGCGCACTAATTCATCAACTGCCATCAACCTTCTAAAGATACCATGACAAAAACTCCAATAGAGAATGCTTACTGGAGCAATGTATTCCTCCGTCCCAACAAAGGAATTTGAAGCTCGCATTGGTTCAGCCATGAATATGGGGGCTTGTTGACCTTTCTGGTGCCTTTTCTTTTCATCGATCTCTGGAACTAAAAGCTGACAAATGCATAACATACCAATAAGAAAATCTTGATCTTTCCTAAATTTTGCAAAGTTCATCTTGATAAGAAGTCAGAGAGTTGAACGCACCTGTGGCTTGCAAGATGTCAAACAGGACAAATCAAAATCTGTCAAAGACACGTGCCCATTGCTCTGTAGCAAGACATTTTCGGGCTTCAAATCTCTGTAAATTATACCTGCGGGATAAACATGCTCTTTTCAACTGTCAAGGTGAAGATGAATTCTTTATTGATTTATGTACAGTTAAAAGAACACAGTAGTGATTGCTAATTTCTCCATTAAACAGAAGGCTCCACAGTCATTCTTAATCACATGTAGTAGTAAATGAATCAAATATTAGTGTCAAGTAATGAGTATAAACATTGCACATCCTTAACATTCTTTTTCACTGTACAAACTTGGTGTCATGCGAATTCAATGAAGGAACAATCATGATCAAGAAGATATATGCAGTTCTTAGTCGTTCTGGTTGAAAAAAATAATCTTAGCTTTTAGTAAAAAAATGTGTGGGACTTGATCGGTATACCAGTTAGTCTGATTTTGTAGCTTTGGACTTAGATAGGTGGTCTCGTGAGACAGAATACAGGAGTCTTATACAGCATAAGAAGAAACGTAAACTAAATATAGAATAGTTGAGTCTCATGTAGAATAAGAAGGAATGTAAAGCAAATATAAAAATTAAGTAAAACTGGACAAGGCAAAAAAAAAAAAAAAACTCAATTTGTAGGAAATAGAATTCTATGGTTATTAATGGAAAAACCAAAAAGAGACTTGTTTTTATGGAAAAATAGCTTTTCAGTTTAGAATAAAGGTATCAATATTATTGTAAATAACTCTGCTAACCAATAATACAGCTACATCTCCTAACAAAATAAGGATAAGCTATACTGTTAAGCTTTACCTTGACAGTGAAGATACTCCAAAGCAACCACTACTTCAGCAGCGTAGAATCTGCAGTAGACAACTTTATGTGAGTTCAATCACCATTCTAGCTAGATTAATCACTTAATGTCGCTAAGATGTCAAAAGACCAAAAACGTGTTCCACTGGGCAACGAGATATAACCATCTCCAACTGCAGAGCTTTTGAGTAGGCAGAGATAAGTAGAGAAGATCAACAAAGCATCAAAGTATTGAGACTGCACAAGCAATTCGGCCAAAAAGAAAAAAAGAATTGCCTCCATACAAAGAAAGTATTAATTGATTCACGAACTTTAATATGCAAGCCCCCTGGCATGTGGGCCAGAATTCTTCTCTCTACATTGCTTCCAAGTTTTTCTTCTGGTTCTAAAATCTGAACTAGCTATCATGATCAGCTCATCCTTTTAAGATATGATTTGATAAAAAAAATAAATAATAAGTTCAGCTATTGCCTTTTAATTATATATTTTAGAATCTATGCATTGCTCAGGTGTCAATTTCTAAAGTCTGACTAGGTGCTAGAAATCTTCTCTTCTACATGAGACTGAGATTCAGGAAGGAAGCTTTCGGAATGAATAATTTTATTAAACTTCATGGTTATGATTTAGATACCTTACAGCATTTTCCCTGAGTACCTTCATCGGCTGTCTGTCCAAGAGCATGAATAGCTCCCCACCGGGGCAGTAGTCAGTTATCAGACAGATATGAGTTTTCGTCTGCAAAAGTAGTTAAGACGGATTTCAGCTATCGCAATTTGGATGCAAAAGAAAGCAAAGATATAGAAGATAATGTGCAAGTAACACTTGAGGAAACAGTATTGGCGAGAGCATGTGCAATTCTTACTAGAAAAAAGGAAGTTCTTAGATGACAACTAATCTCACACATTACAATACCTTCCTAACTTCTCATTGCCGCTATGTTTAACCTCTAAGACTTTCAGTCTCTTAGTTTTTCTAACCTGAAATGAAGCATAAAGGGCTGGAAGGAATGGATGGTCCAACATGTCTAGGATCTCTCTTTCAGCACAAGCTCTGTGCACCTACAGGAAAGGAAAGGAATCAAGTGAATATGGAGCATAAATAAGACATAAACTGCAGTTAATTAACTGCACAAGTGTCCAATAAAGTGGTTGTAAAGTTATTATGGGAGAAAACTGTTGAAAGCCTGAAAGATTTCTACCACATTTTGTCCAAGAAAAAGAAAATTGGAGAGTACATTTCACCCCAAGTTTTCTGTTGTTTGCAAATTTTGCAAAATGTTAAGCTCACAAGAGGGTGTCGTGTCTGGCAAATGCAATTACAATGCACAGGAAATTAGATTCTATACCTTGTTCCGGTTAAGCATCATTCCCTTGTCCATTGCTTTCATTGCAAAGTATTCTTCAGTACCATGAAGCTCCACCAAGTGCACACTGCATATAATTAAGTTGTCAAGTGACCAAGACATGAACAGAATACGGGGAAGTAGATGATGGATGTATTTGAGCAGTACGGCTTCCTTCTTAATGAGAAGGAAGAATCAGTAGTTCATTTAATTTAGACGTCCATTTTCACAAGAAATGTCACCAATGCTGTATGGAGAGACTATCTTGGATCTATAGCCACTTAAAAATAATCCTCCTAAGCATATAGTGGAACCAAGAGAATACCACCGTACCACATCAAAGTTCTTTTCTTCTATATACTTCAAGAATCTTGCCTCAACATGTTCAGCGGACACTATTATGGAGAAACACTTAGGTTAAATTCTGATCACAATTTTGGTAACATTCACAAAGAAACATGTGTTTGATCCCAAAGAGGCAAAACATTGAGTGGTTCTGAGCTGATATTAACACTTGTAGGACAAGGCTAATCAGACAATTCAGGAAAGCATTTCAAGGATTTGCATACATCATTGCAATGGATGAATTCCTATTAGCATGGTGACAGAAATCAAATAGCTTAGGATCCTGTCAATTGAACATTATAAACGAGTCCCAGGAGAGAAAATTTTAAAAAGAAAATGATGTAAACAACTAACTGACCTTCCTGTATCACCAGATCCCAGAGGTTTCACTGGCCTGAAGTGCTTCAAGCCTATCTGTTCTCCACTATCAAGAATCTGGGAATTACAGGCCAATCAAATCACCGTACGTCAATATGGTTATATAAGCATCAAAGTGGCATTGAAATAGTTAAGAACCACAATGGAAGTAGCATATAGTTGAACAAAGTCCTACAGTTGAAATTGAACTGCAGAGTTACCAATCTATAGCCTTTTAAATCAACTTTCACTAGTTGTCCAATATCATATGCACATTTCAAATCCTATGTCCTGTCTTATACCTGTTGAATGGCTTTCCAAGATGAGTTATCTCTTCGGTGGGGTTTCGGACGAACCACCTTCGAGTGGTTTGCCCACAAATCTTCCGGTTTCTGCGCATTCGCAAATAAATTGAGAACTTGAATCCCATCTTAGTACTTCAAATCCACAAGCTGATGTCACTTTCAACAAAGCTAATAATCTTACCATGTTTGCATCCGGAAGTTCTCTCACTGCTTCATCGACATTTTCTGCAGTTTCTTTCACCTGAATAGATAGTCAGACCAAAATAATTTTCTGTTTTTGAAATTTGCCAATGATTACTAATATTAAAACCAAGCACGCACCGATTAATTTAGTTGCTCTAAAGGTCTTCTACTAAATGAATGTCTATTTTCTCACATGCTCAAATGCTGAAGCTTAAAAGGGAATTTAAGCACAAGAAGAGAGTTGAGAGTAGAAAGTACCAGTTTAGCACCCTCGCCTGCTCTCGACTCAGGAATGCAATTGCGAAGCGGCTCAACATGTTCGCTCCCATCCAGTTGGACCCCGATGAAATATTGTACTTCTCCCTGTTCATGAACGGAAATTAAACGGTCAATATATCCCACACAACGATGCAGTGAGTTGTTGCAGGCATGGTTCACTGGAGTTGGTCTGAAGCATGCATATAAAAATACAAGCACCGCACCTTTTGGTCACGCATAGGCTGTAGATGAAACAGGTTCCAGAACTTTTTGCCTGCATGGTTTCCACAGAAACAATATGGTTAGAAACCCGATTTGGGAATTGAGGATTTTGCATTGTTGTTTCAGCTTTCAAGTTTCAAGAATGCAGATTGAGTACCAGTCTTAGTATAGTTAATGAGCTGCACCGTGACTTCTGATTGGGTATCAATTGCATGTCTGATTTTCCTCACGGTTGTTGGATCAGTTTCGGGCCCTTGAAGAAATCTACAACATCCCACCACGTGAGAATTTGTTCAATTAGTACTTATGGTTGATTATTAACCATGACTACATTCGCCAGCAATTCCCAAATCATGTTTGGAAATTGTAAGACAAGGTGGAATGTTGAATTTCTGCTGTACTGCTGAGAAGAAAAAGAGGTGATCGACTTTCACAGGCGGGAGCTCCTATTTTTATAGTATTTAAGTTGGAGAATGAAAGTTCAGCCAAGATTTAGAAAGTGTTACTAGTACAATTTCTCTCAACAATTAAAGTAAAACAAGTGGGGCAGTACCCAAAAAAAAAAATTAAGAGTATCGAAACTTAAATAAATAAAAATAGGTGTTCCTCAAGAAATTGAAGTGATAATTTCGGTTGAAATTAGCCTCCGTTTATGCTAGCTTCAGTAGACGCCTAATTGTCATTCTTGATCTAGTTCCTACTGTAATAACTTTTCCTAAGATTTGTAGCATCATAACCAATTCATTCATCTAATTTTTTTTTTTTTCACTCAATTACTATACTTTTTAGGAATGTTATTGTCTATTCTCCGCATCTCCTGTAGGAATGTTATTGTCTATTCACCCAAACCCTTGGTTTCATTACAGCATAATGACGTGTGGACTATAGACATTATACACAATTTTTTTTTTTTTTTTGCTGTACAATATGTGTTGCTGCGGCTTTTTCACTATAATTTTTCCGTTTGATGTATCTTGTCATGTTAGAAAAAAGAAGTTGGCTTTTGAACAATTCATAGTGATAATCGGATATCATTTCTATTAGAACCAGACTGTCAGTCAGCGCTCGTGGCCTAATGGATAAGGCGTCTGACTTCTAATCAGAAGATTGTGGGTTCGAGTCCCACCGAGCGTGTCATGCTTGCGTGCTTATTAGATATACCTGGCATTATTGTTATTTCTCCTTTTTGTCTCTCTGTCTTTTTTGTTCCCCTCCCCCTCCGACAAAGAATTATCCCCCACTTTTCTTCCTTAGTTTTTCTCCCACTTGCGTGACTGAAAACTTCTTCATTCTTCAGTGAAAAATATTAGGAAAACTTGAAATATACCTGCAATTTCTCCCCAGGATTTCTTCGCGACTATACTCGGTCAGCTCCAAAAAGCTATCCGACGCAAAAATCTAGGCAACAATTAATCATCACATCAACGAATTTTAAGACGGTCGAGTGATCCCAAAAAAAGAAAAAAAAGTTCACAAGAAAAACTGTGCTAAAAGAGCAAGAGTATATCTTACAATGGGATTATCAGGCAGTCTTGGATCGGTAATGACAAAATTCTTCTCGATACGTTCAAGGGTAGTCGCTAAATCGATACCTTTTCTCATTTCCTTCTTCCTAACTTTGTCATCAAGGCTTTGAGGCCGCCCGTCCTCCGCATCACTATCATCGTCAACTTCATTGTCATCCATAGTCACTTTGGCCTCGAATTCTTCATCTGCAGTGCTCGAACGTCGACCCTTTTTCATGATCCTACGACACGTGAAAAAATCAGATAAATATTCCCCTGTCATCACTAAACTTGATTAGTTAGTAACTACTGGAGTACATATTAACGTAGTAAGAAAAGCCCAGATTTCTCGGTGCCCCAAAAATAAAAAACTTAGTAACGTGTGAGTTCAGTTTACCCCATGAGCGAAAGACGTCTGGATTTTTTGGGCTTGGTCTCAGGAAGCTCGCTAATGCGCTCCATTGATGATGAAGTAGTTCTGGTGCCTGCATGAGAATGTCGTCTAGGGGGAGCTTTGTTCTCTAAGTTGAGATTTACATCGGCATCAGTTCGATGGGGTGGCTGGCCAACTCCTCCTTCTGATGATTTTCTGTCGAAGGGACGGTTATTTGATTCGCTAAGGGCTCTTGGACGAAGAGGTTTCTTCACTGCGTCCACTAATTCGGTCACGTTACTGGAAGCCTGCTCCTTCTGACGGGCTGCATATGATTCAATCAGAACACCCCCTCAATCATGACCTACTGGAGGAACTAAGTAGTAGCATATGATGAATAAGATATCTAAGGGGAAGTAGAGCTGAACATTACCTGATGAACTACATATATAGTTAAAAATTTCCTTGTGTACTTTCTATAAGAGAAGTAAGGTAATAAGTAGTAAATGTACTTTCTATCCTTGAGGGTTCATGGGTTTTTATTTCCTTGTGTTAATTAGTTTCCCTTCTGATCAGCATTTTCTGACCTTTTCTTGATTTTCTTAAGAATAAAGTTGCTTTTTTTAAAAAAAAAAAATTTGTGGAGCTAACAACTTAATTATGAAAAGAGATGTGCTAGTCTTATTATATCAGTCAAAAACTTAAGTTTACCGAAAATTAAAAAAATAATAATAATAAAATTAAAAGGGAGTATACCGAAAATAAAGAATAAAAAGGGACATACCATCATAGCGGATCAGTGATTCAGGAAGCCCATTGGGCCGGAACATTTTTTCCTTGGTCCCCTCTGTATGCTTGCTTACCTCCACTTGCATTCTGTAATTTTAAAAAAGAAAATATTCCTTAAATAACTTATCTAATTCAATTAAGACGTCAAACTTCCGAAATTTTTTTTTCTTTTAAAAAAAAAAAATACCAACACAAAATCGATGTACCTTCTGTAAATTAATAACCAGTATACTACTATTTGTCATATAGTAAGAGTTGACTTGCCAACTTAGTCGAATATTACAGCAAAAGCCAAGAAAAAACAAAGCAAAAGATGTTCGCAAAAATAATTAATCATCAACATTAAAACACTAGTCTGTCTCTTTTGTGATATGGTACCCCAAATTTCCCCATAAGCAGTTCTTCAACATTTCCGCGCACCTCTCAAGGGGGAGGAAGAAATTGTACAACATAACATATGCAGGTATATATGTAAAAAGAATACAAACAATAAATTTTCAACAACTCTATTTTGGGCCCAAATTTGATGACCATCATCTCGAGAATTCAATCCAATATGATGTACAATGGGAGTGGATGAAAAGTACGTCTGTAAGTCCAACTAACATTCACTCTTTTGCATTAAGACGCCCCCCAAACTGATGGTCAAGAAAGGGATTAGCAAAAAGGCCCACACAATTTCATTTGTGCAATTAATTGTTGAGGTCGAGAATGGAATCATTTTTATGAGCCAGCCCAAATTGATCCGAAAAGAGATAAATGCATCTATCATCGAGAAAAGATTGATTGAAAAGTACATTTATGATGTAATTAGAGATTTTTTTTTTCTTTTATGAAATAATAGCCAATCCTTAAAAGAAATTCTTTTAGGCTATACAAGAGAGAACACCTGGTTCCATCTCATATGATGTCACCGCACACCTAGTAAGTTGCTCAAATGGGACCATATTTCGGATGATATATCTTGATCATGCTCTTGATTGCTCCAAAAAATACTAATAATAAGAAAAGGCAAAGATCATGCTCTTAATTTCTGGCTTTAAAATTTTTTTAGTGTTGAGACCACACTTTTCCCAGCCTATGGAGGTCAAGTTTGAAAGAGGAATGAAGTCGAGGTCCTCAAAAGTCAACAAAATAGCCTAGACCCTAGACACGGCGCTAAGTAGGGATAATTTCTATATACGCCCCCAAACTCTCTCTCAGTTGCAAATTATTCCCCAAACAATTGATAGTAGTGGCATCCTATTATTACCTTCTGTGGTAAATTTCTACCAAAATGCTGCTTTTGGATATAAGCACGTCAAGAACAAAAAAATTGTTTTGATGGCAAACAAATTTTCAAACCATAAATACTACTAGTATATATATAACCTCGACAAAGATATTGTTTTTCTTCTTCTTCTTTTAAAACTCACCCAATGAATTTGAGAACTTTTCCACTTTCATCTTTGATGGGTGCAATAGTGAGCAGATTCCAAAAGGGAGTCCCGTCCTTCTTATAGTTTAGCAATCTACCACAGTAACCATTTCCCGCCTGTAGAGCCTCCCTGATCTTCGCCACATCTTCTGGATCCGTGTCCGAACCCTGTAGAAACCGACTGCAGCCCGCCCGAGCACAAACAAAAAATGTCATAAATACTCTCAAAAACTATTATAATAGTTATCAAAAAGACCAAAAATAACGAACCAGTTTCTGCCTATGACTTCCTTCGATGTATAGCCGGTCATCTTGAAGAATCCAGCACTTGCATACAGAATCGGGTAATCGGGTTTGGTAGCATCCGATACAACAAACGTCTGCTGAAAAGTTGACAAGGCATCCTTTAAATCCTCCGATACTCTTGGAAACCCCCTGTCCTTGCCTGCAGAGTTCAATGAACATCAATTAATCCTAAGCTACAATTTATTTTTGAAGCATTGATTCTGCCCCTTTTCTTTTAATTAACCCATGATAGATGATGCATTGAATAATTTTAACTTTTCACTGCTCGGAATTACCTGTTCCGTCATCTGATAAATCACCAGAACTTCGAAAAGAATTACCAGAATCCCTTCTTGTTGACCCTGTTTTACTATTCTGTTCCTCCCCGGAAGTTCTCACTTTAACCCCTTGCGGCTTTCCTGTCTCTCTATCAGTCTGCAACACCAATCCCCACTCAGCAGCTCTCTGAGCAGCAGCTCCAACTTCCCCTGCTGCCGGGGATTTGGCCGGCGACTTGAGGCCTTCAGAATCAGTAATAATGGAGGAAATAGTCTTCTGAGCAAAAGGAGATGATGATGATGATGATGACTGCTGCTGCTGCTGTGATGATAGAGTTGAAGTTGAACTGGGATCCTTGAGGGCCATCCATGTTGTGATTTCTTCAGCATTTGCTCTGCCAGACTTCGAAGATGGTAAGTTGGTTTCTTCTGATGGCTCAGGAGGACGAATAATATTAGTGTTATCACTGTTATTGTTCCGCGGTGATTCGGCCCAATTACTCTGCCACGACGACGGCGATTGTTTGAAAACAGGACTAGATGCTTGCCTGTAAGTTGACGGATTGAAGACCTCTAATGAACCCCTCGAGTCTCTGGGCAGAGGTGGTATGACTGGCGCTGAAGATTGCTGCTTGTGTTGTTGTGCATGGCTTGCTGGTTCCATCTGTCTGCATAAAAGATTCTTGAATGTTAATTAAAATGGTGACATTAATCTCTCAGTTACTCTCCAAAAACAGTACTGATCAAAATCCATCTATATGCTCCAACCAACTACTGATATGCAAATTTCTTGGTGACATTATGGATGCAATGTTTGTGTGGCTAATTAGTAAGATTTGTCCTTATCGACGTTGATAACACTTGCATGGTGGGACAGACAATTGTTGAGGGTCTTGACTCTTGAGAGCTATGCTTTTAGCTGTTTGTACATGTGACGACTACATATGATTGGCCATTTATTATGGATATGTAGGGTGAATTAGGACTTGGATGGATAAAAGTTGGAAAGCCAGGGGTGTATATGGCATCTTGATATCCGCAACTACCAAATTTGTGACTCTCCTAATTTCTTCTGATCTAAAAATCCAGACCACCTCACAATCCCAAAGGCTAGTTTGGTCACGATGTACCTCCACCGAAAGATGGCTCAAGTTGCCAAGGATCTAGTCTACTGTTGTTTTGAACGTAATCTAATAAGCTAGCTGACATTTTTTACTTTCTTGATTTCTTACTGCAAGTACCAGTCACCACCATGCCTTTAAGGCTTTGGTGGAACCTTGCCTCTTACCGAGCTATCATAGTTGTGGTTCTTTAAAAAAAAATTTAGATGGGTGTGTGGTGCATCCGTCTGGTTCGGTGGTGGTTCCGTCTTCATCGGTCTTTTCATAGGTCCAGTTGGATCTCTCCCGTAGTTAGATTGTAATAGAGTAGAATTAGAAGTAGGGTTGACGATTGACAAAAAAAAAAAGTATCATATTTCACCTTTTAAGTTTTAAGCATATATAAACCAACAGCCTTTGGGCCAAAAAAAAAATAGATTGGGTAGGATAGATTAAATTATACAATAGTTATCGTCCGAAAAAAAAAATTTAAGCATATATGTATACATATGTATGTATGTATCCAGCAAGACAGCATGATTGGGTAGGTTGCTGATTAAAGCCCATCAACATGTAGACCCTCTCCTTGTTGTCCATGAGAATGACACACATTGAACACCACAAGCTACAAAATCAATTTGGGAAAGAAAGACTCCTTAAGAAATAATTAGCTATTCCGGTCATCGGGCCATGAAGGCAATGGCCATGAGAGTATGTTAGTCGTTGTCTTCACCATGTCTAATGACTTGGCTTATTTAACACATTTGCAAACCATATTTGATCAATTTAAAAATAGGAAGAAAGTAGATAAGTAACGAACAGTTTAAAAAGAAAATCGCCATCCCCTTAGTCACTTGCCCCAAGTAGAATAAAAAATGTACTCCTCCTGGCATGCTTTGGAATTGGGATATGTGCAGTTGTATATAATTGTTATTTTTGTTATATATTTCTTAATAAATTTTCATTAAATGATCACGAGGGTTAGATTGGATTGGATTAGATGATAAGGTGGAAGAAATTATAAATGGTAAATTTTGGATCGAATAACTCTTATCAATAGTAGCAATACTGATTCTTGTGCATCCAAAATGTTGTAAAAAAATTCAACCATTATAATATAAGTGCACACCAACCAAACATATTGTAAAAGATACGAAATCAAATGCAGTCACACCAAATCATAGCTGCACCCACCGCCATGTCCCATGGCCCGATTGTGTGCAATATTCCTGTCTGGAAATTTACGAGAACCATTCTCTGGCAAGCCACAAACCAAAGCAGTACTATGTCTGTATCTAAGATTAAATCAACAAGAGAGCAAACCAATTAATGCAAAAACATGTTGTCATGTCTCTTGGCAACTGTTCGTGGAAAGTAGTATTAAATCGTCTGATCGGTAATTAAAGAGTTTAGTGGAACTTTTCAGCACATCTGGAAAGCAGTAGTACAATCACATGAAACGCACACGATCAAGTTTGACATGAACGATTTACTTAGCGGTAAAGCAAACTGAAAAGGAAAGAGCTCAAATTGGTATTACCAGAAACGGAATTGATTGTGTCCACTGGTGAATCGTCCTACGTTTAACTGCTTTTGCAGAATCGAGCTATTGAAGTTGGAGGACGTACAGAGTAGAAAGCAGAAAGATTTTTTTTTCTTTTCTGGTGAGAAGAAAGCAGGAGATGAGATTCAAGAATCGAGAAGAAACACACTACTAGCTTTTAATGGTGAAAAGACTCAATAAAAGAAAGTAGAATGATTGTCGAAAAGCTTAGGCTTCCCATGCCTGCACACCTAAGTTTCACATGGCTAGATCAACCCTCGCAGCGTTATCCAATCATGTAGTAAGTACCATGTCAGTAACTATTACATGGAAAATCCTGTTTTTACTTAATGATGACAAGGATTTCCAATCCTTTGTTGTTTTTGCCATAGCTGCTAATACTGGATCTATCTGCCTGACATGCACTTGCATTGTCAATTCCCGCTTCTGATGGGTGTGGGCTTCAGATATTTACAGACTGGAGTTGGCTGACGACAAAAAACACATAGCATGCAACAAAAGAACATGACAGGTGGGGATGAAGGGAAATTTTGGAGCAGTACTTGCACAACAGGTTGGAATCCGCGGGACGACTCATTTTCAATTCACACTTCAACAGGCCATGAAGGAAGGGAGTGGCTATGGGGACAGTGTCTCGTGTTTGACTGGTGGCACAAAACATCGGGAGGCATTTGGAGGATAGTATTTTTGTTTTATTTTTTTTGGATAAATTACATTTTACCCCTGTGGTTTACCTTTTTCACATAATCCCCCTGTGATTTCAAAAGCTATATATAACCCCCTCATGATTTGGATTAAAGTGTCAAAGTAACAGAAATAGTCACTCGTAACGGAATTTCTAAAAACATCAAAATTATCCTTATAAATACATGACAGATTAACCCCCTATAATTTTTATATTTTACTATATAACCCCCTTATAGTTTAATATTTTACCATATAACTCCCTTGTGATTTGCAAAATATACACATAACCCCCCTTGGTTAATATATAAATTTCAACTTTACATAAGGGTATTTTTGACATTTTAGGTGACACCGTTATGAATGATCATTTTCGTCACTTTGACACTTTAATTCAAACCATAAGGGGGTTATGTGAAAAATGCTAAACCACATGGGGTAAAGTGAAATTTGCCCTATTTTTTTCCCCTTAATTCTGTAGATAGAATTGAAACGCTTCACCTTTTAGCGTAGGAATTATACGGTCCAAGAAAGTTTTTAAAATAGCTAGAATATATGTAATTAAAACTACTCTTTTTTTATTAATTTTATAGACACTAATAATATATATATATATATATAGTAACGAATACAGATGTACGCCACATATGTGAGAATTAAAATTTAAATTTAGATTGAAATTAAATGTCATGCATCCATAATATGTAGCATATACATTATTGGTACATACAAAATTCATCCTTTTTATTTTTTGTTTTTTTGGGGCGAATTTTCCTCTAAGTAATAATATTACATGAAAGTTGAAAATACTTTTTGAAAGGTTTTGTCTTTTGCCAATGTTAAGCTAATTGTCGAAAGCAAGCGATATTACATTGACACTTTCCAATTAACGAAATAGTAGTATCACATTGACACTTTCCTAATCACGGCTTGTTTGGTGATAAAATACTCAACGAATTTGTTGCCGACCGCAAACATCTTTAGTTTCCTGATATTAGGAAACGCAGCTCTGCGAAGTTGCTTGCTCTCTTTTTCCCCAACTCTCTTTAACAAAATTATAGTAATCTGTACATTATTATGCGTATTTCCTACTTCCAAAATACATGCTCCTCGATGAACCTCTTAAGATGACGTGGATTCGATTGTGATCTGACATTTATTTATTCTTGCCCAGCTTCTCTCCCTCGTCTTGCAAATTTTCTATTTCTTTGCATGGAACGGAAATGAGCAGATAGTGGGACTGTGGAGAGCTACTTCTATGGAATGAAAATTGTTTTGTGCGCCTTGCCCAAGCCAATGCCAATTAGTTCTTTTACTTCATATGAAGGTCGGCTAAAATTAAGAGTTAATCTCATGTATACTGACTGTATATATATACGATCATAATTAAACCCAGCGCACATGTGCAAAATTTTATATTTCAAATGCAAACTTAGATGTCAAGTATATGCAATTACAATTTTTCAGCAGAAGATGTTTCACCAATTAATGCTGCTTGATATCAACTCTTAATTTGAGCATACACAAATATTTGTTAGGTTCGAAGAGATTGACATCATTTGGAATATTTAGAAATTTACAATGTAATATTTATAATTTTTTCCAGATTTGGTGTAGATAGTATTATTTCAGTGATATATTTGACGCAGATCTCATGAAATGATAATCTATATAAAAAAAAAAAAAACAATTATCTATCAAATGCATAATTTGGGAAAACTACTTAGTGATTCAATCAACCCATTGAGGTCTTCTATGTGGTTAAGTTTTTGGGCCAAGCCGACGAAATCTATCAGCTAAAACTAAAAGTTTGGCTCAATAGTAGCCGAACATGCGGTAGGACCCACGGCACGTGAACTGTTTCTTGGACCATCTTATCTGCTTGTGGTGGTGAGGGAAGTCATATCGGCCGCTTAATGTTGGCCCAACAAAGGGAGCCTCCTTTCCTCTGTAGACCCCACCCATGCAGATAGAACCCAGGTCTCCATGGTGAGTGGTCCATTAGACCATAACCAGCAGGCCCAGACTGCATTCCTTCCCCTACTTTTTGCAGGATTTCTGATATAAACAAAACCAAAAAGAACAGATTTCTGGAAACAAACTATCGTTCTCACTCTAGAATAACAGCCCTTTTGCTGTCATACTAAAAGGAAAACTTTTTTGGAAAAACAGGAGTACATGGAGTGGAACACTTATCTTGTCACTACTAACATGTCTTATCGACAGTAGGGAATATGTTTAGGATTAATATTATATATACTGTCAGTGTAAAAAAATTATTTTACATAATCAAATATAAACACATGACACGTGAGTAAAAAGTAAATTTAAAATTTGAATGACAATAATGTGGCATTCATCTAAATCTGTTTATGTAATAAATTCTTTACATTGGTGGTGTATGAAAACTAATCCCGTATTTTTAAATGTGACTAAAGGTTGAAAATAATGCTTAAAATGTTTGTTGAATAGGTGGTATTTGCAATAAGATATAGCAGCTTTTATTCCTAGTCAAGCGTTGATCTGCTACTGCAATCACTAAAGAGGAGACAACAGGCATTGCTCTGAATTTGGGATGAAATAATGTTGGTGTTGCATTAATGGGCGATGATTTGATGATACAAGGAGGAGGTTCTGTAAACGCAACCGGACTAATTGCTCAGATACCGATGAGTGAGGCCTATTTGGGGCACATTATAAACGCCTGGCTAAGCTTATTGATGCTAGGGGTGGTGTAATTTCAACTTCTAAATCGTGATTGATTTAATCTCTAGCAGCCAGTATTATTTTGCGGCATTCCATATATGAGTCTCTTCAGGGCATGACATAAAGAAAACTCGTTGAGTGAGCAATTCAATAAAAGAGCTTGGATCGAATCGATATTAGTTTGTTTTAATAGTGAGTTTTCTAGGAATTTTTTTTGTAACGTCGTAAATATGATTGATTTTAAATTATTTTTTAATTTTTTAATTATCTATTTATTTCACATACATCACAACACAAATGCTATACCATTATTTTGAACAAATCTTCCAAAAAAACTTCAATCCAAACAGACAAAGTAAACCACCGAGTTTTAGCTCAGTGATCATAAAAAATGGATTAAATCCCTCTTTGGGTCGTAGGTTTAGGGGTTCAAACCCCACCTGCAGTGAAAAAAAATTTTAAGATATGTTAGAATATTCCTTTGGTCTACTCGAATCTGTATACATGTTAGTCCCTTAATCAATCTTTTGAGGTTCCCCCTCCCTGTAGAATAAAATATATTAGGTTATAGAAATGTTATCGTAGTCATAAAAAAAAAAAAAAAGTAACTCTATAATCCTTTATGGTATTATATGAATTGTTTACTAATTGTCAAAAGGTTTGTCATGTATTAGGCCTAATTAGAGCCAAAAATGGAAAAAACACCCGGACCCTTGATCCAAGCGAAACTTGTGTAGATTACTAATATCCTCTCTTATCAGTCATCTGTCATTGAACAGTGAGAATTCGTAAGAAAGGACACGTGGTTTGCTGATTTTCTTCTCAGGATATGTATTTGAATTTTTGAACACCACCCCTTGAGTATAGCTAATTAATCCATCCATAAGTCCATTAGCTAGCCAAACACTCCCAGATGCGATCATAAACTCTCCATAGTTTGTGAAGGAATTTTTTTTTTTTTAACCTCCTTTTGTGGATATTGGTGTGTGAACAACAGAGAGTAAGTCGAGTTACAGAGGGTCGAAAGAAAAGGGCAATGTTAATGGCACTTCAAAAATTGTTTTTCACACTCCTCTTTTAACTTTATTCACCTATAAAATGACAAATTTTTTAGACAAACTTCACCTAGAAAATTCATAAAATAAATGACGATCAAAGTTTTTCTAAGGTCATGATCTATGCAAAGTTTTGAGGGTTGAATATTGGGCCATTTACGTTTGTTGACAAAAAAAAAAAAAAAAGAATGTTGGGCCATTTTGTCCCACTGACTAGTAGTTATGAATTTACTAAGTCATGATTTTGTAGCCCAATGATCTTTGTTTTGTAGACCCATCATTCCAGGTGTTACAAATAATAGGCAGTTGGGTTCGACTTCGTCTGCACCTCGTTGGGCATGGGCCTCAGGGAAAAGGAACGGTCGAAACTGCACTAAGAGCATCCACAATGGATTACACTTTATGGAGTGTAATCCACATGCCACGTCAGCATTTCACTTTGTCCTCTTTTATTACACTTTCACTCACAATGGATTACACTCCACAAGGTGTAATAGCATGGGTCCACAATTAATCAAATATTTATTTTAATAATACATAACTCATATCCCATAAATAAATAAAGTAATTTTTAAAACTAATTTTGTTATTTTTAAAAAATAAAGTACTAACTTTCGTTAAATTTTGTACATTTTGAATTTTTTTATTTTCTAAAAATGATATTATTAATTTTTAAGTTTGAATAATATATTTTTTTCTATGTTTCAAAAATAATATATTGTTATTTTTTTAAAAATAATTATGTAGGAAATTAAACAAATATTTGGAGGTGGAGGATACATGGGAATTAAACAAATATCCGTTGCCATGGGAAGAAGAATCAACGGATTACACGCATCATACATATGATGCGTGTAATCCGCATGACACGGCTCCAATGGGGAGCCGTGTCATGAAGGGGTGTAATGGCTCCCCATTACACCCCCATTGGAGATGCTCTAAGCTTGAAAGAATGACATCGCTCATTTATTCCCAAAAAAGGAGAGCAAAAAGTCAATCCCGACTAATCTACACCACTTCAATCCGGACTTATCTCTCTTAAAAATAAATAAATTAATTAAACAACACGTGTTTCAGGGTGATATTATATATTCGAGCTCGATCAAAACGAGTTCGAATCGAACTGCTGATCGAGTAGTTTGCGAGATCAAGTCAAGTTATTCGATCTAACATCAGTCCTAATCTACACCACTTCAATCCGGATTAATCTTTTCTTAAATAAATAAATAAAACAACACGCGTTTCATGGTGATATTATATATATATATATAAATATATATATGCTTAATTTTAGAATCGATTCTTAGAGTGAAAAGCATGAGATTCAAATCTCCGCTGTTAGCACTTGCTTTCTTGTTTACCTTTTTAATTTTCAAGACAAGATGATAAGCTGTAACGTGTAAAGCTAAAAGAGGAAGAACTGAAAAGGTCCGGTCCGGTAAACGTACCACTTTATCACTTTTGTAGGGATGACTGACTGGCTAATGGAATAATAATAACTGCATCGACAACAATATTTCAATCTCCACAAGCAGTGGATAGCAACATTCTTTATCGGGGGTACACCTTACTATTGCAGCATTCTTGGGCTTCGTGGAAGCAAGTGATTTGCAGCATCCGGACCGGACGAGGCATTCTAACTTTACTCTATGCTGTGCCATGTGTCAATTGGTTTAGAGAGTTCATTGTTACTAATAATATAGCTCCATCAGGGTGTAGTATTTGATACCTTGCACTAATAATATATTTGTTGAAAGAGAAATTTCAAACCTTATGTGCACGAATCGCTTTCTTTCTGAAAAAACAAAGGAAAAAAACAAAAACATCGAGCAATTATGGTGTCGGGCGCTGATTGGCTAGTCCGTCTGCGCACCAAAATTTGTTCGTTGAGGGAAGTTTCAGGAATGTTGGATGTGGAAATTAACGCAGTCCGTTGAATTGGACGACTATTGGACTTCATTATTATTAGTATTAACGTAAGGTTTGTTGATGGCGAGTCGGTCCGCTAGAATTTGAAAGACAAAATCAAAAAATGGTGGAGACTTGGGAGGCGAAGCATCTATGACCTAACAACAGGGAATCTAGAATTCTGGGGCGTTGGTAATATGACTATTCTAATCCTAGGTTCCAAACTCTTGATATACCTTTGTCCCCTGCCCAAATATTTCCCCATCAAAGAATATCAGTCAGTGAGAGAGAGCCATAACCGGCTTCATCTTCGTTCCCTCCCCTTAACAGACTTCAAAAGACCCCAACTCAGATCCGAACATCTCTCCAATCCAGACCTTCCTGCATCGCCATTTTCCACTTCCCACTCTCTGCAATTGCTGAGAAGAAGAAGGCAATGGTAAGCAAACTATCACTCTCTTGGTCCGACCTCCAAACAGTACTGAACGAAACAATCTGAGCATCCTGCTGTTGGTTGGACGGTCGGACCAGATGAACTCTGCTGCTATCCAACGCCCCCCAATAGGCCTCAGCAGCCTTCGCAGCTCCATTACTTGGTTAATTATCACTATGTTAACAATCTATGTTCTGTATTCATCAAAGCTCATATTCAACAAACGTCAGCTCGAATGTCCCTTGCCATCTTCCGACATCTCAACAAGGCAGAATGTTGAAGACAGCTCTCCATTTGCAAACGAATCTACGATCAGCAATTATTCAGCTCAGGAACCTGCCGGTTCTGCGACGGCGCCGCCACCGCCGCCGCCAAGCCTGCCCTTGCGCGATGATACCGAGCTCAAACACATTGCTTTTGGGATTGCCGCCTCGTCGAATTTGTGGGATAAGAGGAAGGAGTACATAAAATTGTGGTGGAGGCCAGGGGAGACGAGAGGGGCGGTTTGGTTGGATAAAAAAGTGTCCACTGGCAGGAATGAGGGGTTGCCGGACATTAAGATTTCTGGGAATACTTCGGAGTTCAAGTACACGAATCGCCAGGGGAAGAGATCTGCATTGAGGATTTCGAGGGTGGTTTCTGAGACGTTGAGGCTGGGGATGAAGGATGTTAGGTGGTTTGTGATGGGAGATGATGACACTGTTTTTGTTGTTGAAAATGTGCTGAGAGTGCTGTCCAAGTATGATCACAATCAGTATTATTACATTGGCAGCTCATCGGAAAGCCATATTCAGAACATATTTTTCTCCTATGCCATGGCTTATGGTGGGGGTGGTTTCGCCATAAGCTATCCATTGGCACTAGAAATAGAGAAGATGCAGGATCGATGCATTCAAAGATACCCTGGACTATACGGCAGTGATGATAGGATACAGGCTTGCATGGCCGAGCTAGGGGTTCCACTTACTAGGGAACCTGGCTTTCATCAGGTAACAATAAATAAACTGATTGGAATAAGGTCATCAGGCTCTTAAATTTTGAGTTTGCTGAGAGCAATAGCAATCTAGAAACCATTATTTGTTGCTTATGTTTTAAGCAGAAATGCCATTGTGTCCTTGATTTCGTAGTTGTAGTTTACATGAACATTGCTGTCACTCTCTTCAGTGCTCCATTATGAATGCAATCGAAGGTGTAGGATAAATTAGGCAACCATCATAAATTGAATTAACTGTTCAGAGTTTCAATCTAGAACTACATGGTGTGTGATAACTTATTTAAGTCCTGTTTTGGTGATAATGCAGTATGATGTGTATGGAAATCTACTAGGACTTCTGGGAGCACATCCGGTGACTCCACTGGTGTCACTTCACCACCTTGATGTGGTGGCACCAATATTTCCACAATTGAACAGAGTTCAAAGCCTTCAACACCTGTTTGAATCGGTTAAGCAAGACTCGGCGAGCATAATACAACAGTCAATCTGCTATGATAAGAAAAGGTATTGGTCCATTTCTGTGTCCTGGGGCTATGTCGTTCAGATCTTCAGGGGAGTCATCTCTCCCAGAGAGCTCGAGATGCCAACCCGAACATTTCTTAACTGGTATAAGCGAGCTGATTACACAGCTTATGCATTCAACACTAGGCCTGTTACCAAACATCCATGCCAGAAGCCCTTCTTGTATTACATGAGCTCAACAAAGTATGATGAAGGAAGGAACCAAATAATTGGAGTTTACTCTCGTTTTAAAGAGTCCAGCCCATATTGCAGATGGACAATGGAATCGCCTGAGAAACTCAATACTGTCATTGTCTTGAAACGGCCAGATAGCAGCCGTTGGCAGAAGGTACATCTGAAGCTTAAGTGCTCTGGTTTATATATTTGTCCGATTATCATGCTACTGATATTAGGTGTTATTTGCTAATTCTGCCATAAATGCCTGTAAACAAATCTCCCCGTTCTTGGAGACTGGGGTCACGCAAACAGTTTAGGAGAAATCCCAACTTTGGAGCATAATCATTTCAAGAAAGTGGAAAATGGCAATCAAGTGTTGCCGTTTTAGACCAAGTAATTCCTGATTTAATCCTTAAAAATGGTTACAAGGCATACAAACTACTTAAAAATGCACTTGCTTATGGTAGCAAGAATATTCGCTTAACACCATGATATGGTATGATAATACTTTTAACACAAAATTGTTAAGCATGATTGCCTCTGCGGGTATAATATTAGGCCCGCCTTCTCTCATTATTAGCTTGGTGTTTGTGTTATTTACATAACTTCTATCAGGACCGACACTAATTATAACCATTCTATCTTGCAGTCACCCAGAAGAGACTGTTGTAGAGTTTTGCCATCCAAAAGGAGCACAAATATGTATATCTGGGTAGGCAAATGCAGAATGGGTGAGGTTAGTGAAATGTAGCAGAAGCAGCAGGCAAGAAATTCGGCCAGGCATCTGTTCTCTTTTCCTTTTCCTTTTCCTTCAGTGGTGTAAAGGAAACAAATTAACTCGTTCCATTCTAACTGGGCATGGAAGATTCAAATTCATTCTTTTGCTACAGCAGAAAACTCAGAACAGCAACATTCACAGCAGAACTGATGCATAAAATGACTAGGCTAGATGCTAGGTAGCATTTTTCTGTGTAAATTTGACAAGGCAGACATTGTAGACCCTTTTACAACAATTACCTTGAAACAAATCAGGAACTGAGAGTTCCTACTTTGGCATTTTTTATTTTTATTTTTCTGGCAATGCAAATTCTGTGTCAAGAGAACTGAAACCTCTAATCCTAAACCATGACTCGAGCAGAAAATTCATCAGTACTTCAATTAGTTCCCCTTGGTGGCTCTGTTACAGTTTGGTTCTCCACTATTAGAATGTGCGAAATTGAGGCATGTGGGGAAGTGGCTGCTGCTGCCAGGAAGGCAAGGTCAACACGAGTTTCGTTTGCGGAAATAGGCTTCTCCACCTTAGGGATCACAGTAACTCTTCCATCCTTGACCTCCAAATTCACTGAACAAAGTTTCACAGATCAAACGATCAGGAGCAATGTTTCATGTAAATGGCAAGTAAAATGCAGCTGGACTTCAATCTGCTGGTTGACATTGAAATGACGGTTATAAAAAAGAATAAAGACAACAGAAATACAAGGGAATCATTTGACTCTCAAGCGTTAGGTGATTATTATTGCTGTTCTTTTTTCACTTCAAAAATGAATTTCACTAGTCTATTTGTTTTCTCAAGTCTAGCAACTCCTGATTGAGTTGATTCCTTCAACTGCCCTTTTCGCAACATCTTCAATCAATACTTTTTTCTGACGCAAAAGTAGCGAGTCACCGTCTGATATTAACGCTTTGTCATTGAAATACAAACAAATCATCTCCCATCTTACTGAATTGTGAAGAAAACTGTACCAAAGATGCATCGAATACTTGTTATTGAGGTTTCAGCAGTTAAAAGGAAGATAGTGTGACTAAATTAAAAAAAGAGAATAGAAGACCAAGGAAAAAGGGAAAGTAAAGGAAAATAAAATGAATACGGAAGAAAAACTGCAAAGGCAGACTAAATAAACTCAGTAAGTCAGAAACTTACATAGTTTTGTTAATTCATTACATAACATTGCCAGAGTCACAGCGATGCTTACTTTTTAAGTATATAAAACTAATCCAGCTGTGACAAATGTACGATCACCAACATTCCTTATCATAGCATAGAACCGAAGGAGAACAGAATCTGATAACCCAAATCCTGACATATCTGACCATGCACGTTAAGAATCTTGATTTTTTCAAGAGAGAAGAGAAGACAAGTATTAATTATTTCCATTATCTCAACAGTCCCAAAATTAGCAGTAAAACCGAGTCATTCCTCATGAAACACAATGATCAACTTTATACACAAGACCTCTGATAAAAATAATTCACTCAAAAGCTGATACATAATGCGTTCTTGCACTTGTCAACCGGCACAGGACAATGAATTCCAGAAATCCAACAAGTTTCTATCAGAGGCAGATATCCGTAAAAATTAGAAACATAGAGAAACCTTTTGAACCTCAAGAAAGCTTTGTCACTTTCTTTTTTCACTCGAGAACTGGATTCAAGCGAACTATTTTCATTCAACTATTCCTCTGAAAGAGACCATTCCACCACTGTTCATTACAGATTAGTCTCCTCTTTTGATTCTTTATAAAGAAAACCATGCAACAGATAAACCGAAAGACCCAGATACATCAGGAGATCAGGAAAAAGTGAGGGAAGAAACTGAAGCAAGAAAACCAAAATAGTATTCAGAAAATAATGATATCTCCAACACTCTTTTACAAGATTGATCTCAGTAAAGCTCTGACACAAAGTGGATTCCATATTTACTCGATAAACTTGACAAACGAAAACTTTAAGGAGTCTGTTAGGCGTTCTTAAACAAAACTAGATAGATGCTTCTCTCAGTGAATCCATACAAATAACACAATCATGTACCATCACCAATGTTCTTATGATAGTAGTATTAAACAAGAACACTTGATTTCACAGCAGAATCTAATAATCTGATCGTTTATAGATTTCCACTGTTCCATCATCACTCAATTTATGTAATATGTCCTTCCAGGAACTAAAACGCAACTGAGTCGTGGATCATGAACAGGTCATATCACTAATATGTAATCAATTTCTTGAAATTATTAACCACCAAAAGAAAATGAAAGAACAATCAGCTACAGAAAATCAACCCACGAAAAGCCCATCCATTAATAGCCAAAATTTATAAAAATGCCGAATCACGCATCACAAACCCGAACAGCCCTGATGAAAATATTCAATAAAAGCTGACATAAAGGAGTAAGCTGAAACCAATAAACACAAAAACTTCCATCAAGCAATGAGCTACTGCAAAGTCCAAGAATAGCCCATGAACTATTAACTGAAAAGAACGGAACATGTAGCTGGTTTGTTGAAGATAATAATGAGAAATACATACCAGGATAGCAGAACCACCAGAGAATGAAGAGGCAAAGAAGGACCATGATAGGAATGATGTGAATGCAATTGTCTGAAAGAGTCCTTCTGCGATGATGATGATGATTGGTGACGCTGAAGATGGGAAGATCATCACCAGCAGCCCTTCCCCTTCTTGTCATATATAGCAAATTGGGTCTCTGCATTTTGTGTGAAGTTCAATTTACTGCTGTGATTTTCTGAGTGTGTGTTACTTGGGGGAAATGTATGTGTCTCTTGAGAGAGGGGAGGGGGGGGGAGAGAATTTTCAAGGGTTGAATGGTTTGTGTTGTTATGGAAATCGGAAATTTGTGCTCTGTTACTTGAATGACGAGAAGGAATCTTGTAATGTATTAGTTAGTTAGTTAGTTATACAGGGAAATGAGAGAGGGAGTCTGATCTTCTGTTATTTGTTCAATTTGGTTGGTTGTGGCGGGAACAGTTTCACGTGCGAAGCACGTGTCAAGGCAAATACTAGTGGAACTTCATTTTAATTGACCCCAGCAAAACTTTTCTGGCATTATTTGTTCATGATTTTAGTGCTGAAGTTCTAAATTAAAACAAAGAAGTAGTACTAATTGCTTTTAATTGTGAAAAGAGATGTTTTTAGTAGGGCTACGATTGCGAACCTATTGCAATTTTATGTGAGTTCTAAATTTAGCAAGAGACATTCTAGTTTTGTTCTTTTTTTTTTTAATCCTTTCATTCCTTCTCAGTTCTCACACCCTTCTTACCCTTAAGTGTTAGGCTAGAAGTGACAAAATGGATATATGGTTGATAAATGGTTTTAGTTAAATGGACAGTGGATCAAATTGATCCAATCCAATTAAAATCATTTAATAAATGGATCTAAATGGATGTCATTTAAATGGATAGTGTAAACCATGATCCATCCATTTATCCATTTACTCTTCCAAATCCTAAATTTAAGATCCAAATATTTTTTTCTAAAAAATACAGATCCCCAAAGTTTTATCCTTAAATCACCTAAAACCTTTTGGTAATAACAAATGCTTGTACTGTTACTTTATTTCAGTTCTTCATAAAATTAGTTTAGTTCCAAGAAAATTTAACTACTTTAAGTATCATTTTGTAAAGTAATGAACAATTAAGAACTTAGCTATATTTTTATAACTTTTGAATGAATTGAATACGGCTTTACAGTGAAAAAAAGTTTACGTTTCCAATTTTTTGCACTCCTGTTCAAGAGTGATGTCTTGAATAAAAGTGGAGTTCTAATAAGAAATCTTATGTTATTTGACAAGTAAATTATTTTCATCACATGTGCACGTAGTACCTAAACATATATAAAACTCCTTATTATACCATTGATATACAAGCTACCTTATATTACTTAGTAAATTAGGTATATATATATATTTTTGGATAGTTGGGTTGGGTGATAAAGGGAGAGGAATTGAAAGTATGAGGATTTGGAAAAAAAAAAAAGGTGTCATTTACATATCTTAACCAATGTTGCGGGGACACTCGTTAGAAAAATTCTTTTATAATTAAAAGAATTAAAAAAATAAAAATTATTTTGACACTGCATGATGCATTCTCGCTTTTTCTTTACTTAAGAATATAAATGTTTGCAATCATTACTACATGAGAGTTTAATTAAAAAAAACAAGAGTAGAGACTAAAATATAATTTTGAAAAGTATGGAAGAAGTCTAGGAACTAGAAGCAAATAAATTGTAATTAATGTTATTGGCAACTTGGCATGTGAGGAAGTTATGAAAGAAAGAATAGGTGGTCCCACAAAATTAATTTGACATATGAGGAAGTTATGAAAAAATAAATAGATTGTCCCACAAGATTTTCTCACATTTTTATAAATGTGTTTTCTATTTTTTAAGTTAAATGGATGTATATGGATAAGATGGATAATCCATTTAAATCCACCAACATAATTGGATTTAAATGGTTATCCATTTAAAACCATTGAATTTATATGGATAATCCAAATCCATTTAAGGTTGGTTTATATGGATGGATTGGTGGATATGAATCCATTTTGCCACTTCTATGTTAGGCATAGGATTTGAACTTTTAACCTGACGAGCTAAATATTTTTTTATGGTAATGAAAAAATATTTTTTTCTCTATTTAGTATACAAGCTAAATAAGTAGTGACAATTAGAGTTCTATCTATAGTAGCAAATAGCTTATGTTAGTTCAACTTTTAGTTATAAAGTATAAAGGAACGATGAAGATGGACATTTTGGGCAAGAAAAGCAGATTTCTATGTCCTTGAAAAATGTGCAATTTTACATTCATAGGATTTTTTTTTTTTTTTTTTTTTTACTTTTTGACATCCATACTAGGGTGAGAGCTTGGAATTTACTACAGGTACGGAGGTTTACACCTTTGATCTGCACCTTATGTTTCACCTAATTGTCAACTTATCCAAGGGGAATTAGTTTACATCCATAGTTCACCATGTTTATAGAATGATGAAAAGTACAGTTATTGGAACACAAAGTAAGCCATTTACTTGGGGGTAAACAAAATTCCCTAGTTTTCCTCTGCACGTAGTTATTGCATAGTTATTATATTAGATCCGGTAAGGAACCCGGCAGAGGAACTGGATCACGGGTTCAACCAGTGGATCACTGTTGAACCGGTGAATATTAATTTAATATTTATAAATAATAAAATAGTAATTTTAATATACATAAAATATTTAATAAAATGCTTTTAGATACTGATTATTATACTTAGAAAGATATATAATAAATATATAGATATTAATAGAAGATTTAATTTCATTTTATCATACTTTTAAATAAATAAATAATATAGTCAAGTATAAAACAAAATTTCTATCGCTTATTTTCAAAACTATAGCATTATTTTATTTTTTATTTAAAAATAATTTAATTTTCTATCTAATCAAATATTATCAGTTTAAAAGTTAAAAGGATTAATTGTATAATAAAAAATTAGTTTATTAAAAAATTAGTTATCAAATAAAAACTAAACAAATGGTAAAGTCTATATATATTTCAATGAAAATCCAATGTACAAATCTTATCAAAAGCAGATATACATTTTGTTTCAAAAACAAAGATCCATAATATAAAAAAAAAGGGTAAATCGGATCAATTGAAAAATCGAACAAATTTTCAATTGAACCAACGGATCAACCAAGTTTGTCTGGATTTTTACCGAATCAATTCTTGTCCAATCACACTAGAGACCCGATCCGGTCTAATGGCCGATTCAACCGTCGAGCCGATCCGAATTTAATAACTATGGTTTTTTGCACTTGGTTAATATCGATTTATTTATATGTCATGTAGATATCAACATATTTTTTTTAGGGGTATAAGCACAAACTTGCTAGAGAATCTTTTAGATGTATGTGAATAATATTTTGAGTTTTGACATTACTAAGGACCTTTGTATTTGTTGAGGATAATCACCGAAGGGCATTCTGATTTCTAAGATTATCCATGGGGATATTTTGCTTGCATCAGCAAAGTCAAGCGCCAACCATTTTTTGAGGGAAGTTTCTGCAATTTTCTTAAACCTGAAGGGTACCGCCTTCAATTTTCACAAGCCTTCAATTTTCACAACCCTCAGAGGAGGTCCTTAAAATTATCCGAGGAGGATTTAATGAAATTCCAGGGCCGAAAACTAAACCACAGACTAGGTGATGACGCAAGTGGGCACTCTGCAGACTCAGGAACATATTTTCTATGCCAATCCAATGTCATCAATAATATTGCGCCAAGTGTCTTGTTATTATTTACACTTGTATTAAACCAAATCAAATTGAATTATTAGAAAATTAAAGTGTAAATAAAAACAAGACACTTGGCGCAATATTATTGGTGGCATAGAAAACATGTCACCGAGAATCCCAAGTGAGGCTTCCAGAGGGCTTCCCTTCTTGGGAAAAGTTCAAGTACGAGCATCATTCTTCCAACAACTTATGCTTCGAATGAAAAAACAAAATGAGCATCATTTCTTCCCACTAAATAAAACAATTTGTCCTCTTATTTCACTATACTTTTCTCTTTTTTGAATTCGAATTGAAGGTTCTTCTTACACATGAGCCCGACTAAAGATTTACCCTGGACGCAGAGCCAAATTTGAGGTAAAGATGGCTGATGCTAGAAGGGGGATTTCTGTTTTTACCAGAAGTACAATGCAGAGAAGCACCCGTTATCATGTGGAAAAGAAATCAGAAAACACATGAAGAGGTACTTGGGCCAAAAAGTAGCACGGATATCAGTCATTAAGCCTGGTTTGCTCATCATCATCATCATCATCATCGCCAGTAGTGGTTCCAGCAAGAGGTTTCTGTTCATCATCTTTTCTTGATTTATATGAAGATGAGCTCTTTCGGGAATTATGGACCGGAAGGCGACTGGGATCATATGTTTGGGATGCAAGGTAATTCAAAGCTATAACAATATCAGCTATCACGGGTCGCATGCTAGCTTGCTCCTGGACGCACATTGCAGCAATTGCAAGAGCTTGATACAAGCCCCTTACGGGATATTGACCTTCCAGCGATGGATCAGCCATCTGAGAGAATTTTCTCCTGTCTCTGAACAAGGGCCGTGCCTGCAATTAGCAAAGAGAATTGCAGGGGTATTATCTATGAATGCCCTACAGAAAAAATAAGAGAGAGACATATCTGTGTCTCTATGTGCGTGCTCATGTATCAGTGCATGCCTGAGCCTGCATGCATGTACAAGTGTGCGTCTGTCCGCATATATAGCAAGAAAATAATCTACCAGAATGAAGCATGCCCATTTTAGGCTAAGGTGCAGGGCAAAAGTGCATCATTTCGACTATCACTAACCTGTTGCACATAGGCAAAAAGAAGGCAAAGCACATAATTAAACATTCAAACAAAGATATTGATTCAAAAACTTCAAAACTGAAGCAGCCAAAACAGTGTATGGGCTATAGGATCCACCAGTAAGTCACCCATTGATGGAAGAGTTCAGATTTTCAAAAACATTCCTTTTCAGATTCGTGGAAATTCATAACATCATTTATATATTTGTTGTAAGCTTATCTAGCAAGCATTGGAGCCCAGATAAGGTACCCATGGAATAGTTTAGCAGACTAACATGAATCAGGAATACATGAATTTATTTTCACAGCTTCAGTCCGACTCCACTAACTTCAAATCAGGACGTTAGTGCCTCTTTTAACACATCTCATGTAGCTTCTATGTTCAAGAGCGCACATATAAATTATCTGCTAATTCTAAGTCATTTGTGGACAGTGTAATGGGTGTGATTGCATCAAACTGACTTCCAGTCACTTAATCTATGGAGACAAAAGAAAGTGATTACTGGTCACAGATATATCACTCCATCCTAAAGAAAATCAAAAAGGAAAAGAAAGAAGCATAATCATAAGTTGATGCTAACAACAGAAGTACATGGGGAAAGAGACATTGGATGCTTTATATGTGGTCCCCATTCTCCAATCTACCTCGGTTACTTAAGCAAAAAGCAACTTTGGTGGTCTAAATGGCAAAAGAATCACAATCCAATTGACAGAAGATCAACTATAGATGACAATTCTTGACAGTCCTCCAAAAAGTTGAAATAAAAAATAAAAGGTGATCCAAAGGAACAAAAAGCAAGGATCCCAATTCAGCAGCTCCATTAAAGGTGCTTCACACTTTAATGGAAGAAAATCTAACGGGCACTTTGCTTAGAGTTCCCTCCGCCACTAGGACATAAACAGTCTCATTTCCATTTCAACCAAGGCAAATACTAGCAGGCAAGAGAGAGGTAGAGCTAAGTTACCCATGCAACCAAATTTTGCTCTGCAGCAGGTCTAGAATCGTCAATTGCTTTCCTGCCAGTGATGATCTCCAGAAGAACAACACCAAAGCTATAAATATCAGATTTGAATGTAAGTTGACCGGTCATTGCATAATCCGGAGCACAATATCCGTATGTACCCATCACCCTGGTGGAAACATGACTTTTATCTCCCGAAGGGCCAACTTTGGCCAAACCGAAATCAGATAGCTTTGGATGATAACCCTCCCCAAGAAGAATGTTAGAACACTTTAAATCTCGATAGATGACAGGAGGCTTCATCTTGTCATGCAAATACTCTAAGCCTCGAGCTGCACCAGCTGCTATATTCATTCTTGTGTTCCAATCAAGCTTTTTTTTATTGGATAGACGACCTACAAGAGTAACATAAATAACTTGACACTCATTGAGGATAAAGTGGCACATTAGCAAGATGGGACAGTTTCAAAAAAGGGAGCGAATATAAGACATGCAGGCAAAAAGAATCAATCAAGAATATATGTAGCAAAACAACTCTAACCAAAATAACAATAATAAGTTCTCCAACATTGCACTTACCATGTAAATGGTCATCCAGAGAACCCAGGGGCATGTACTCATAGACCAACAGCCTCTGAACTCCCTCGGCACAACAACCAATTAACTTGACAAGATTAGGATGATCAGCCAAACTTAAGAATAATGCTTCAACCGTAAACTCCCTGATCCCTTGACATCCATTAGGATCAAGCTGCTTAATAGCTACAATCTACAGGGACAAGAAAAACTAACTTTAGATCTTTTGCAACATCACACATAGTACTAAGCATCTAGGTAACTAACGAATTTCTGAAGACAGTTTTGAGTAGTGGCGAATTTGTCAAATTGCAACCTTTAAAAGAAAACAATAACAAAACTGACCTGACCGGTATCTACCAGACAACCTTTGTAAACTTTGCCAAAGCCTCCCTCCCCCAGAAAATTTTCTGACCTGAAATTTTCTGTAGCAGCTTCCAGTTCGGTATATTGAAAGGCCCTAGAGTTTGATCGATTACCATCTTCATCACAAAAAGACCTCTTACTAGCCACCTCGTCTGGTGCTGCAGATGGATTTATATCTATCTTGTTCTCCTTCTTCCCACCTTTATTTGGGCTCACTTCCCGTGTATTAGCACAAAAACACAAGAAGCACCTAAAAACATAAGTATGATAGAGGCCCACGGGGGAAGAAGGCAAAAAGACATAAAGAGAACATGGGCAAGATGATGCCAAAATATGGATTTCATATGATCCTCAGCTAAGTAGTACCAAGGGATAACCATAATAATTACTAAAACCTAAAAGCAAACAAAGAACCCCAGAAAAGACAAAATCACATAACACTAATAATTAAACAGTAACATCACGAATAACAATAAATATTAGGAAAAAAATCAAGTCGTCCCAAAGACGGTGTACAGCAAACAAGAACCAGCATTCACTATTTCAGACCATCAGGAAAAAAGGGTCAAAGATCCAACCAAACTATGTCACCACAATTGATGATGGACTCGGACACTTTCATCAACAAAGCATCCTGAGCTGAAATTAAATGTAATAATAGTCAACTACATCGAAAGCACACCGACACACATCAAGATTCAAAATTTCCGGCATCCGTCCTAGCACCATGAACCATAACTTACAAAAACCAACGCAGAGAAAGACAACCAGATAATTTCTGACAGACCATCTCCTACAAACTGGAAAACTTTAAGGGAAAATCCTATAAAAGAATTAATTATGCAAATTAGAAAAGGCACCTCGAATCATAGCAAAAGTCCCACTAAAAAGCAGACAAAAGAACCATGCAAATAAAACATCAGGAAGAAGATGGTCAGGCTTCATTCATGAAAAGGAACCAGCAAATTTTGTACCCATTTTCAATTTTCAAGCAAAAGTCATGGAAAAATAACCTTTTTAAGTTTTTCTTGCAAAAAATCAATCAAACAACATACAAAGCTCAAACCTGTTGTGGGTATTCTTTGATCATCTTTTGTATAGTGATTGGTATTGATATGACTATAATTCTTCCTTTTTTTCTCCGGCTTCTTGATTGATGATGAATCTCCTGAACATGGAAAACATCCCATGCTTTTTCCCTCTCCTATCTTTCTATCTATCTATCTCTCTCTTATATTTATATCTATATGTACTGTGTTGTCTGTGCGAAAATGTATATACTCTTGAAAATTATTTCTCCTTTTTACACCCTTCTTCCTGCCTAAAAAGATGTATATGAAACAGAAGGCCCAGACACAGAAGAGAGGAATTTACAAAGCTGGTACAAGGTTCTGTAGAGAAAGACGCATAGAGACACAGACAGCCAACACGGAGTGCTCAGCCTTCAGACACTTCCTTTTGCTCTTCTTACTTTCGTTATTTTGTTTCAGTTTTCTGATTTTTTTTTTCTCGAATTTAACGACCTCGAGATGTTATCGCCTGTGACACACGCTTCGGAGGTATTCCAATAAAACTGCCATGTCATTCTCCCGGATTTAGGTGTGCAACCGACTCTTAGCTTGTCAGAGGTTAGGTGGTTTATAAACAAGTACTGCTAATATAATATTTTCGACATAAGTATTTTTAATTTATCAAAAATTAGAGTATTTAATTTATAAAAAAATTAGTTACTAAACATCATAAAAGTATTTTTTATATTTAAAAGCTTCATTTTTTGGTAAATGCACCGTAACTTCAAACTGGGTTTAAATAAGTTGAATAAGTTCAAACTTATTTTATTATTTTTTTAATTTGAAATTTTATTTAATTTTGACTTGTTTATTTTTTGACTTGAACTCGAACTGGAGTTGAACTTGAATAACTTGAACTTTTAAGATGTAAATTTTGCTTATATGCTAATCGAGCCAATCTTGAATTAAATTTGAGAGTTTATCAAATATAAATTGCTGTTTAAAGTTGGTTTGATTAGTTAATAAACTAAATTCGAATGAGTTCTCATCGACCTGAATTCAATTCGAATATTAAGTAGTTTAATTCATTTTTCAAATCAACTCTGATTCTGCTAGTTAGGAAAAATTGCTACAAACTCCTCGTGTTTATAACAAATCTTTTAGCTTTTTGCTAACTCAATTCATTTTATTTCCTGAATAGCTTGAAACTTATGTCCAAGTTTTAATTTAATTATATAATAAACAAGTTTTATTCTTTTAGAATTTAGTTTGCCTCAAGCTTGAAAAAATAATGAACACCAAATTTTATTTTACCTAATTTAAAATTTATTAATGACTAATTTCAAATGAACACTTATCAAACATAAATCGATGTGCATATCTAGTCATTTTATTCATGTTTATGGCTCCAAAATTTTACTTGTTTTCCTTGTATAGCATTCCATTTTTGCTTCACGTGAATTTAATCTTCAAGAAAGAAAAAAAAAGCATTGTGCTATTTCATCAAACTAAATCAGATAATAATGCGTGTCTTTTTTCTATTATTTTTACCTCATCAAACTGAGCCAATGAAACACAATCTTAACCATTAATCCAAATCATGCATGCATCCAATAATTTAATTTTATTATTTGGAGTCGACGTATTGTATTGTTTAAGGATTCTTGTACCATATTGTTTTAACGCATTAATGTTCCAATGGCATTTGTTGATTCATATAATTTGCCATTTAAAAGTATAATCATATTTAGCCTCAATTTGACGGAGAAATGATGGATTTGTATGGCATAACGGAAAGGAATATGAGTGAAAGATCTTGGATTTAAGGCCGGCTACTTGTACTATTAAAAAAAATCTCAAATTGATGAGATAGGTATATTTTCAAATACTTCACCAAGTAAATTTCTCGGTTTAAATGTGTGAGACCAGATTAGTATTGGGAAAGCGAGAGGGACCTTTTCAGCAATTCCCCGGCAAAGTCCATTCGCACCACAAGAAAAAGTGGAGCATTCTCATTGGAAGCTTTCCGTAGCTCAAAAAAGTTCACATGCAGCAGATCTTACTTTCCGATTATTAATCACAGTTTAACTTTTGTCACTGGCAGGGGAAAAGTCAAAGTTAACTGCTAACAACAGAGGGCCGATTTATGACCGTCGATCCAAGGTTCCGTGAAGCGGCAATCAGCGGTGCTGTGATTTGAGGTGGAATCAACAGTGCCATACACGTTTTCAGGTGGAGAGAAAATCAACGGATCGCATTTAAATCGCTTTGAATTGATTGCATATTTGACACAGGCTTTAAGGAAATGGTTTGACTTTCAACAGGAAATTCATTAAATTTTTGACATTCGTATTTTGAGAGCTTTAAATAAATGCATTGATTCTTTTTTTGCCCCTTAAATATAATTACTTCATTGCTAATTAAGGCTTTAAAAAGTGTGTAGAAACAAAAATATACTTTTGGTCAGAGAATTTTCAGAGCATCCGTTGGAATATTCACTTATTGAGAATATTTTGAGTTTATTTTCAAGAAAATTATGGAGGGGCAAATCTACATCTTTTTTAATCTTCCATCCCCTTTCCATCCCCAATTACAGAATTTGAATCCAGAACTTAATACTGAAAAAAACTCCAAGAAACTGTTTGGTACGAAGGAAATGGAAGGAAAGGAAATGAGAGATCTCTAGTGGAAAAACATTGAAAGGAGAGTAGAAAAAATATGAATCCATTCATTTTTATTTTGGATTATAGAAGGAAAGGAATGGAAACTATTATACATTAATTACATTTTTATTATCCCTTCATTTCCGCCCATCTTCGAACGGAAAAGTATGTTGATAAAAAATAATTGAATATTATCCCTCTATTTTCTTTCCGATCCTTTTCGTTTCTCGTCTCGGAAACAAATTTAAACATCAAAAATTTTATCCCTTCATTTTCTTTTCTTTCATTTCCTTCCATTCCCTCAAAACAATCAGTAGTGTCTAAGAGCCCTCTTCTATCACGCACTAGGGTTAAAAATACAGGATTCACTTTTAAAAAGGTGACTTTAAAAGACTGGTATACTTAGGCAAATAGGGACAAATATGAAAACTCCTAAAAATTAGGAGCCAGACAATCTTTGAGTTTACGTTCCCGTTCCCGTGACCTTCTTGTTCGGAGCACTGGACGACTTGGATGGTCAGATAGAACAAAAGCTTGTCATGTAAACCATTCGTCATTTAAGGCAGTATTTTCTTTTTTCTACCAAGCAAATTCTTAGGCGTTATTAAAATAAAAAAAAAAAAAAGAAGAAGAAGTTTTCCAACACTGCCGAGTAGTAGTAGCCAAAAAATGCAAAATCAATACTCACAAAGGGTAAAATCGATAATTTCTAATGTGAGTGTCGCTTACGTTCTGTTCAATGAATCAAATGCTTCTTTTTTGTGTTCCCGAGAAAATTTTGCCATTTTGCACAAAAGGATTTTAGGTGATTAGTGTGAATGGCGTATTTTGGACATTTTATCGATCGGATTTTATGTCGGGGACGTGAAAATGTTGGTGCCTATTCACTTCATTGTGAAGATTTGCCATTACCTAGTAAAGTAGTAGTAATTCATAGTAGCAAGGAAGGTGGGAACGTAAAGCAAGCACATAACTCAGTGCGTTAGAGTAGCACGAAGTTGTTAATGTCGCCTATATATATATATATATATATTCCCTCCCTTTTTTTATAACTGACGTTTAAGATTTTACACACCAATTAAGAAAAGTTTTTCATTGTTTAAATCTATACACTACTTTTCTTTTGTACCCTCATTAATTATCCAATTCACCCATGTTTTCTCTCACTAGAGTATTAAATGGTGCTGTTTTACTAGGCCTAAAGCAATGCAAACTAACTCTCACCAATTATAAAAAGAGAGATAAAAGGGTAAAATTGTGAAAAAATAATTAATGCTGCATGGGGATAATAAAACGACATATAAAAGTACTTAAGAGCAAATTTCTTAAACGTCAGTTATAAAAAAAGGGAGGGAGTATATAGCAGTATCCAGTACTTGGCAAACAATTATTGGCACATCAATCTGAAATAAGAACCCCTTTTTTTTTTTTTGTGATGAAACACGGTGTAGAAAAGAATGAGATTTTGGGTTAAGAAAGGCACCCCAGGTCCTAAAGGGCCTAAACTATTTAATTTGCCAATAGGTTTGTGCTTTTATTTTGTTTCCCATCGGATTGGCTTTTATTTTGTTTTTTTAATCTAACTTGTCAAAATTAAGTTGGACACCAACCAAGCATTTAAAATTCCTCTATAGGCTTCAGGTAAAAAAAAAAATTCTATTTCGGCGCCTATGGCTTACAAAACTCAAAAAAGTGTGGTGCTTGCTCCACAGCTTAATAAGTTTCGTTTTATTTTAATTTTACCTTACGTAATCGGATTGGGTCCGCGATTCCCCTCTGAAATAGGAGGATATTTACAGACATAGTTAAAAAAACTCGTGAATGTACATACTCTAAAAAAATTCGGAATGCGTGTCATCGCACGAATTTCAGCACTCACTTGTTCTGCTTCTACGTATTGATCATTTTGAACAAATAGAAAACTTTTTGGTGGAATATTCACATTATATAGAATATTATCACCATACCTCTCTCTGGTGATCTAGAGACGAACCTTTTCCTTCAAACCTTTGGCGGGTTTTAATAGTAGCTTATTTGGAATAATTTTTTTAAAAAAAAAATACAATAACATTTTTTTGATATAACGTATGTATAATAAATAAAAAATAAATAAAAAATACATTAATAATGTAAGTAAATAAATATTACTCCCAGTAAATAATGTACCATCCGAACACCAGTCGATGCATCACTGCACCTTTCCGTCCAACCCTTTTATGGATAGATGTTTTCTTCGTTTGTACAGCCTGATTGGCATTCACAACACAAATAAGCAGCCCACAGCATCTCGCGCGAGGGGGCAAATCACATCCTTCGCACGACATGCCCCGGTGAAAAGACAAAAAATGGTTCAAACTTTCCGTTTTTACTTTCGGCCCGGTCTATTCACCAAACAGTAGTTTTGTCCGAATGATCAAACTAAAACCCCCTCATGATTGGAATTGTTAACTATAGAAACTCGCCAAATGTACTTCGCTGTTGAATTTAAGCAACTGCCCCAAAAAATGCGCCACATCTCGGATTTCCAATTATTCTGTCTGCCCTTAGAAGTTTGCTCCAATCTTTCGGCACCCAGAGAAAGAGATAAAATTAAAAATATATTGATGCAGTTCCTTTCGAGCGGAGACACCCGTAAGAACAAGACCATACCGCCGGTCATCGTTGATTAAAGACTGACCCAACCGTTTCTGATCTGATCTTCTCGACTGCATACGGCCGTCGTCTGCATCAAACTGATTAATCGCAGGGATCGAGACAAGTGATGGGTTAATGAACTACTAATTTGGTGCCAAATAAGAGTGCACGTGGTATTATTAAGCATCGCAGGTTGAAGATCCATATCAAAAGCTTAGTCAGTCGTGGAGAATAAGTTGCTCATGAAAATGACCGGTATTTTTTCAGAAGATTTGCTCTTTGTTTCCGTGTGGTATTTTAGTGCCAGTTCTGGACAACAATTTAGACTAGTATATATGATTTCAACGAAAACGAGAGCGACTGGTGTTTGGTGACGACGTCGTAAGCAAGTGCCTTTTAAAAAAAAAAAAAATTTTATTAATTTGGTACACGTTCTGCCGCGATTTTTATTCTGCGTGACATCATTCATGTGTTTTCTTGTTCCTTGCATTTTGATTTTTGCTCTGAAGTGCTTAGAATTGACTATTTCTTTCTTTCTTTTCTTTGTTTTTGTTTTTTCCATCTCACTCGATATTATTATTAATACACCACCGCGGGAGGCTGCTCTTTGTTTGGTGCATTGATGAAATTAAATGAATTTGAAACTGCTAGCTGCAAAAATTATTATTTGCTGTGCAACACTAACAATAAATGTTGCTGCAGGCGGGGTTTAGCATCCACGGCCTGAGTATTCAATTGGTCCTATCCAACATCGCACCCACACCCTAAATACATGTGTGCCCAGTCGACAAATAATGACAACGTTACATTTATGGATTAATTTTTCTACACTGACAGTGTATACACAATCAGTATTGAATGAATGACAACTATACAAAATTTGAATTTGAGATTCAATTTCTACACACATGTCATGAATCAAACGGTGATAGTGTATATATGATTTACTCTACCTTTTATTAACGCACCAAAAGGAATCGATTAAGTATAGGATTAAATCGACAAATTGCACATTAATAGTATACAGAAAAAGTTACTCTTAAATATATTTGTTGTTATAAAAAAAAAAACTATGCTTGACCAAGAATAAATTATAAGAATTTTTTTTTCCTTTTCTAAACCAAGCAATTTTTTTTAATGATTCATCCATTATTAAAAAAAATTGAGATTCATCCATCACGCATTTAATTTGTTGGATCCCCCAATTGATCTTTGTTACTTTCATCCATCCACTTACCTTATATGCAACACCTCAGGAAATTTTAAAATAGTCCGCAATTCATGATGGACCAACAGCTAATAATTCATGGTGCAACACCTATGGATGGACCAAAAGCTAAAATGGACCAATTTATTTTCTAATTGGGTTGCCGAGCTTACTCTAGCAACAACCGGCCCATTACACAGTGGTACATGACAATTGGCCCAAAGTCATGCAACGTTACGTGCTTGCGTAAGCACATGTGTGGTTGATTAGAAACACGGCCATGCTTAGTAAATCGTTACGTTTAATTTGCAATCACATTTCTTTTAAATTTTACTTTACATTGAGGTATTTTCATTTGATTATTTCAAACTCATTTTAATTTTGTTTTTTGAAAAATTAATTTTGCTAAATTCAATTTGTCATTGCGTCTAGATTTTACACTTTTTGAAATAAACAAGGGAATATAAAATTTAGAGTATATCCAACGATAACTCTTGCAAATTCTTCATTTTTGTGGTTCAATTAGTAGCAGTAGTATTTTCCAGTTAATAGAATGAGACACCGCTGAAAATTATGGCGGAAAATTTAACCGCAGCGGTGGTCTTAACCGACTAATGGTGGCGTACCCAGCAGCGGTGGTGTGTTAGCAGCTGAGTCACGGTGAGCGAGTAGTTTTTGACCTTTTTTGGTCAGATTGAAGCTTTGTTAATTCCACAAGCAAATTCGTCGTGAAACTAACAGTAATATTAAATGGCGACAGTGAGGCTACTAATGCTCCAGAAAGCCCTACTCCATCGAACGACGTCGCGGTCTTCTTCTCAGCTGCTCCTCCGACCTCCCAGTATTCCCATTCTCACCTCCCTTCGAGCTTTCTCCTCCGCAGCTGCCCTCTCTCCGCCTTCCACGGCGGTTGTATACGATCTGCATGGACCACCCGACACCGTCACCAGAATCACGGAGCTTCCGCCGGTTGAAATTAAAGAGAATGACGTCTGCGTTAAAATGCTTGCCGCTCCTATCAATCCTTCCGATATTAATCGAATTGAAGGTCTCCTTCTACTCCGTCTTCCATTCCGGATAAATTTATCAACTGCATACATAATTTAGTACAAGTTCATTGACATTTTCTTTTTAAAATTGATAAGTATAGGAGTATATCCGGTGCGGCCAGCAGTGCCCGCGGTTGGGGGTTACGAGGGTGTAGGAGAGGTGCATTCTGTGGGGCCAGGAGTAAAAGGTTTCTCTGCCGGCGATTTGGTCATTTCATCTCCACCTTCTTCAGGTACACCTCTGCTATTCCTCTTTATTTTATCAAGTTGGATATGATATTTTTCTTCTTCTTGTTTTTCACACACACACACACACATATTTATTTATTTATTTATATATTAATTTTTTTCCTCTTGCTTATTTTTGTCCTATAAACCTGGGTAGTGGTGGAAGGGAAGTTTTGGCAAATTTAAGCAGACATCAATTTTGGTTAAATGTACTTAATGATATCTGAGTTATAACGACTACTATTGTTTGAATCAATTTTTTCCCCTCCAAGTTTGTTGCAAGATGGTTTAAGCATGTTTCATAGCAAAAAGATGACAGTAATCTTTTCAGCACTCCTTCTAGTATGAATTTGATGTGTTTCTTAAGAAACATAAACAGGATTGCTCAAAAAAATTTGGATTTGAGGGTCACCATCTCATTGAAGATATCTTAATATATTTTCAGAATTTCCATTTAATTTTCCAATTAATCATTGATATCACAATTTTTTCCTTTTTCTTGTGAAGAATTTTATTTTCTAACTTCTTTGCTGCAAAAAACTTGTCTTTTACTCAGGGACTTGGCAGACTTATGTTGTAAAAGAGCAAAGTCTTTGGCACAGAATTGATAATGGAACCCCTATTGAATATGCTGCGACAGTTACTGTTAATCCTTTGACTGCCCTTAGAATGGTTGAGGATTTTGTTGATTTAAATTCAGGTACTGTTTTTCTCTCATAGTATATATATTAAGTTATCTACTGCTTATTATCTCTCACTAGTTTGCACATATATAGGGGATTCAATCGTTCAAAATGGAGCAACCAGCATTGTAGGGCAGTGTGTCATCCAGCTCGCTCGTGAACGAGGCATCCATACTATTAATATTATAAGGGACAGGTGCTCTTTTGATTTTTAGTTACCATTCCCCTCTAACCTTGATTATGCTAATTTGTCAAATAATTCCTTCTTGAAGCTACTGGAGAAGAATGTGTAAACTTTTTGACTTTCAGCTCCTTTCAAGTATTATCTGCTACTCGGCATACTTTTATAGAAACTCTTCTAGTTAAAAAAGAAACCCACGTCGTTCCTAGATCTGTGAAGGCGATTCGCATCATCAGGATGTCATTATGTCAATTTATTTTCATGGTTTAAGTCTTGTAATGACATTTGGGTTATAAAAACCTGGTGAGTAAAAAAATTCAACACTGAAAAGGAAAATTGTCTTCCCATTCGGATTATATACCAAATCGCTCCACAAAAATGAAGACGTAGAAAAGCTAAGCAACTGCCTGAGATTTTGTAGGACAGAATGAAGTTAATGCATTTCAGCTTAAAGGACTGAGCTAGGATCTTAAACACCATCGCAAGTGAAAAGAATTTTATCAGCAAATTGTTGCCTTTCATCATATTAATTCCTCTATTATTACACCGAGCCTGTAGAGATCCCACTTAAGTCGATGACGTGCTTGCTTTTTGGACGTGTAAAATTTGTGGCTTGTACTCTGACAAAATTCATTGTATTTTGGCACATTCACTTGATACAGGGCCAGATCAGATGAAGTAAAAGAAAAGCTCAAGAAACTTGGGGCTGATGAAGTGTATACGGAGAGTCAACTAGAAGTGAAGAATCTTAAAAGCCTCCTGGTAGCATATGTCAACCCATTCAGTGGATATTTTCTGAATGAGGCATTTTGTTTTTTGGGTCTCAAACATTTCTTTCTGGCTTTTATGTAATTTGATTTCAACACATATGGGATCACCTTCTTTGATTATTTCCTGATATTTGCACCTACTCATTCTTTTGTGAATCACTATAATCTTATACATCTCATGCTGCTGTAGATCAATCTTCCTGAACCTGCATTAGGATTCAACTGTGTTGGTGGAAACGCTGCTTCTTTGGTTCTCAAGTTCTTGAGGTGAGAAGTCTAGTTTCTTATACTTTCATCTAGTTTCCCAATTAATACAGTGATGTTTGGTTTCCTTTTTTCAGACAGGGTGGAACTATGGTTACATATGGAGGAATGTCAAAGAAACCAATAACTGTATCAACTACATCTTTCATATTTAAGGTAGGCTGTGAAAAGTTTGTCTTTTACTTAATATGCCTTGGATGCAGCTCGTGATTCAGGAGCACAATGCTTCCTATCCTTGTATATGGCTCCCTGTATGGTATTGATCAAGGTTTGCCTTGTAGAAGAGAGGCTTATCAGAAACCAGTTTGGCTAAACATTCAATGGCCGTGGCTGATATTAAGGCAGTGTTCATCTGTCCATATTCTGAGAAGAGCAAGAGAATGTTACCTTTGGAACTCTGAGACAATATAATATCTCGAAAACAAAGCTCTCTGAAGTACCATGTCATTCTGTTAGATGATTTATTAATTTCAGATGTGGCTGGTGACTATCAGTTCAAAATTTGATCCTATCATCTTTTTGCCTCAATGCTTCAAGTTTTGTGTGTGACTTACAAGAACCACTAGCAGGTCTTTGGAATGGTTTAAGGTGATCACCTATTAAAGAAATATGTAGTTGATGAAGTGTCCCTATAGGTTATATAGCAAGCTTGATTACTTGATGCATTTTCCTGGAGCTGGGGAGGTTTACATCCCTATAAAACTTGGTCATGAGGACTGATATCAGCTAGGAACTTTGTTGTTTCATGACCTGCAATTTTTTCTTGCTATGAAGCTTGCATTTTCGTGACCATGAAATGTAGTTCCTTACCTATTTCTGTTCGTTTCTTTGGTGCTGTGCTTTTAGGACCTTTCTTTGAGAGGATTCTGGTTGCAGAAGTGGATGACTTCAGAGAAAGCAACGGAATGCAGAAGCATGATTGATTATCTTTTGGGCCTAACTCGAGAGGGGAAATTGATATATGAGTATGCTCTCTCTCTCTCTCTCTCTCTCTCTCTCTGTGTTCATGTTCGTGGTGCACTTGAATGATAACACACGTGGTGTACCTAATCTCAGTAGGTCCATAAAGCACATGTTAAATACATTGACCTTTGTTAGTTTTAACATGTCATGAGCTGGTCATGCTCTAATAATTTGCAGAATGATTATATTTGCATGATTGTACCTTAAAGGGCCTTACCAAAGAGCATTAAGTTTAGGATTTTGGATTGTAATGCTTGTCGGCCTCTGTTTGTGTCCTGCCTGTCCAATAGACTTTATTGTTGAAATTTGGTGTTATCATTATCCACATTATGCTGATGCTGGCGGTGTATATGCTTTTGCAGTATGGAGCTGGTTCCTTTTAACAACTTCCAAACTGCCTTAGAGAAGGCACTTGGAAAGCTAGGAAGTCAACCCAAACAGGTTATCAAATTCTGATATTAACTACTGAGGGGAGCCTGAAATTTTTGTACAGTAATAGTGAGGGAAATGTGGTCTGGGATGCTGAGTTCCGCAAATGATAGAAAAGGGGTGCAGCTGTAGCTTTCACAACTGCTGTACATGTACAGAATCTGCTGAGGCCTTGTCACGGTCATTGAATCATCTGGAGTACTATTGATTCAAGGTAAAATGGAAAAGAACGGTTGTTAATTCAACCGCTCCTCCAGGGTGTAACCTCTAAATAAATTATGACTCGTTGTTAACCGCTTTTACAACTTTACAACCCAGGTGTAATGTTCATTTCCGTTAATGTGGACTCCAATGCATAATAATTGCGCCTCTTTTACAAGTAGTTAACAAAGAATTACAAATTGTTCAAGAGGTGTTATACCATTCTGGAATGTGCCCATTTCCCATTAATTAATTGGCAGTGCAGGCTTCAGCTATCAACAAGGGAGCAAGCTAGACTTGCCCTTGTTTCTGAACCCTCTCTTCCTCTCATGTTGACTGTAAAAGAGTTGCAAATCTCAATATGAGGAATGAAGCGACGCTTGGTCAATCAATTCTATAATAACCGACTATGATTAACTGAATTAGCGCTTCTGATTTACACATTTAAGTGCTACAGTAATCTCTCAACCAAACTTCTGATTTACACATTTAAGTGCATCCTCAGCCATTTGAAGGTTGTAATCATCAATCTGCAATGAATCATTTAAAGTTTTTGCAGAAAAAAAAAAATTAACGCCTCCCTTGCAATTGAGAAGCACTTGGTTAATCATCACTTCCAAACAATTTTTGTGCAAGACATTACCCCACAATTTTATTGCTAAAAGGTTCCAACTTTTACTCGAAATGTTATGGCTATAAAAGTACTAGTGGAAAATCTAGAGCATGCATAGCAATTTTAAAAAATAGAAGAATACCTTCCAGAGAGGAAAAAAAGGCAAAAACATTTTCAGCAGCCAAAAAATATTCGCCAGATCCAGGTTATGTCTGGTTACTTTTGTCTCTTTGGTTGTAACGAATCTATAACACTAACATCCTTTCAGAATCTGTATGCCCAGTGTATATAAGCAACCGGGCCAAGAATATTCTGACCTTTGGAGATAAATTAAGGTTAATGAGATCTAAGATGTATGCTCTTTCCTCAATATGTAATCGACAGCCTCTTCCACAGAGTTGACCACCTGCACAATAAAAATATCATATGCATCTCCTCTAAAGTCAGCGTGGAAAAATAAAGGTCAAAGTCACCATTTAGCTGAAAGGAGTTAAAAGTATCTTGGTCTTGCACCAATCTACTGTACTAACGACATTGGCCTAATACTGAAACATTTGATTTGTTTTCTAGACATTGTTTAGTAACCTTTTCTGAGGAGTAAATATTTTCTTTCTTAGTAGTGGGTGAAGAGATGGGTGAATTGAGTTCTTTCACATGTCACTGTAAAGTAAAAATCTGCAAGCACTTGGAGCAGAATTTATTCACTGACCAGATCTGCTGGATAATCAGCATGATTTCCAATTCCTTTGAAAACCCCCGTCCTTGTCAAAATTGAAAACCAAGGATGCCCTGCCTGGAAAGATCAGAAAAGTTCATGCACTCTTCTCGAACAATCTGATGAACCAACTGAAAAGTAATTCATCAGAAAATTATACCTGCTTTGCTCCATTGATGTCAACTGAAGGATTATCTCCTATCATGTATAGCCTTTTGAAAGGCTGCATTTCACCACTAGACTGAATGTTATTGTAAGCAGATTGCAGTACTTGAAGCAACACGTTTTCAGCATTCTTAAATACAAATGGATTTGGTTTTCCATAAGATGTGTACTCCATATTATTAGTGTGTATTCTGCAAATAAAAACTGTCTTAGCACATCATAGGGCAGATTGTATTTGATGTCATAAAATCCTGATGGAAGTTTCTCTTAAAGCCTTACCTGTTGAAGATAGACTCCAATGCAATCCTGAAAGCACCCATGCCAAGACGCTCAGCAGGAAATAATGCCTGTGTCATGCCGCACTTCATTAGTGTTTTGCCAAAGTTCTTGCTAATTTAACTAACAATAGCCTGTGTAAACTCTTATGATAGGAGAAAACCTGATATGCAATATCATCATTTGCAAAGAATAGAGGTGGTTGATGTGCAATTTCTCGTCCCGGAAGACCTCCAGTACGGAGAATGTCACATAGAACCTACATTTTGGCATCCAAGTTCTTAGACTTAAGGAGCTTCACTGCTATATAATTAAACAGCAAGCTAGCTAAAAGAATGGAATGGCTTTCTGAGATCCACTTTCAGGGCAAAGCCCACGTGTTAAACTAAAATAGAAGCAACTATCAGGACGCAAAGTACATGGTAGCCCACTAGAGTTACTGGGATGCAGGATGGTTATCAAACCTAGCATATAAATTCGGAATTCTTACTCAAATAACCATCCAAACATACTAGATCAAATAGTAAACAATAACAGAAGGAGATTTATCCTTTGCCCAACCATAAAGTATGATGCATGTAGTGCTTATCAAGGATGTTCCTCCTTCAACTACCCTAATTTCTTTCCTGTGTTATACCTACATCCATTAATAATTTCTTGTCCCATCACATAACATGAACCTACTCCAACTAATAAGCCTTTAAATTTAAACATGGAGAATAACACCTAACCAGTTTGAATCTTTTGATTTGCAATTTTTTCTTTAAGCAAATGTAAGTTTCCAAAGTGCCTTTTAACTACCTATGCATGTAATTTCAATATCCCGTATATTTATTTTTTAGAAATGAGACAGACAACAAAATTACAACCATATAATTCAAGTATAAAACACAGAAAACCTGAATGTCCCTGCTCCAGTCAACAGGATCACTAACAATGAACACTGCCTGCACTCTCTGAGAGCAAGGATCAGTTCTTAGGGCCATTTCTCTATCAGTTGGCTGCATTTTTGTCCATTTCTTATATTGAGCCAAAGGATCGATGTTTGGAAAGCAAGATGCATAGTCGTCTATGGAAAGAACATTTCTGAAAATACCAAGAATAAGGAAATCAGAGGTTTCAAAGAGGGATATTTATGGAGATCATACATTCCAGTCAAAACAAACAATACCAAGACATTGATACCGAAGCCTTACTTAAAGCCATACTCAGTCATGACTCTTCCAGGTGCTCCTTTTCCAACAGCAACAATGAGATCATCCTCATATCTGTAAGAAATGGATAATTGAGAAAGCATAGGTAAGAAAGATGTTAGAAGCTATGAATGCAATGGGTGTGCTTCACAACCACACTACTGAAACGCAAATGCAATCACATATGTGATGCTTCAGTTACCTTCCTGTTCTAAGAGATGAGATTGATAAATTCACCAAATTTCTACAATAGATGACTTATGAGTGTGCATGTAAACAGCATTTTGTGTCCAAGTAAAAAATTCATCTCATAAAATCCTAAAATGCTATTTATGGCCATTGCATGGAACCGATATCCAGATTCTTGTAAAGGTAAAACTTCATCTTTAAAATACAATTATCGAACTGGAGAGGATAGAACAAAACTATAGGATTAGAAAATTTTGTTTATGCAAGATGGTAACATTCACCAACCAATATGCAGCATTTGGATCTATTATTGCGTTCGAAAAAAAAAGTTGGGGTAATGTAACTGTTTTAAGAAACAAGTTGGACATACTCTAACCATACATGAAGGAATAAGCCCAGGCCTCTTCCAGATTTAAACAAATCAACCTACATCAATTTGTTAGGAGAAAGCTTCATGTTTTATACAATTAAATGCATCCTGACATTTTAAACTTCTGTAAACAAATGTATTGGGCTTGCAAGCGCAATAATTAAAACACTGCATTTGAAGTAGTATTGAGTAAAAGCAGTTACAGCAGCAAAACAAAAGCTAATCAAGCTAAGTTGTTTTTTTGGCTTCGTTTCCTTTCAGGGTAGCATATCTTTCAAATGATTTAACACAACAATATTATTTTAAATGCATACATCTGAACAATAGGTAGCAAATGCAACCACAATATGGACATATTATTTTAAATGCATACGCCTTCATGTGCTAATAGAGTAATCAACGAAATCATTTATCCACAAAAGTTAGTTGACATTGACAGGCCCAATTGTTAACACATATACCACATAGCACAAGTATCATACGAATATCAGAATTCTGATACAACTCCTTCCTCTGCTGAAAAATCACACATATTCACCTATGCTATCAAATGAATTTCCTGTGACACGGATAGCTGTTTAGTTGTAACAAGCACCTTTTAACAAGTTCTCTGAATGGAGTATGTCCCTGTATAACCTGCAGCATGATTCAGTTGAAAAATTGTTATGACCAAAAGGCCTCTTTGACAGCAAGATGCAAACAATACGTGTAGAACTGAAAAAAATTCTAAGCTCCTGCTACTGATATATACCTCAAGATAGACTAAGTTCTACATTCTAAAAGCCACGAGCCAACTAATAACAGTACCTGCAAGGGCAAAATATCAACGCCCAACTGTTTGCTTAACTCCTTGGCTCTTTCAGATTCAGGAACTCCACCTCCTATTACAATGCTGAAACAATAAATCTTCAGCAGCACAATTATCCATTTCATTAGCCAACGTAATGTATAACATACTGAGCCAAAGTAGTCCAATGTAAAGGTGAGGAAATAATAAACCAATCACCAAAATCTCTAATTACGGAATATAATTGTTACTTTAACTAGCCAATAAGCATCTCATTGCTTCACGAAGACTTTATGCGAGAAGAAATGAATCATACGAGACATGCATAAACATACCATTTGTCAGAAAAACATAAGGAACCTTCAAAGCACCTGGACACAAAGCACATTTAAAAAAAAAAAAGCAAATGAGATGAAAGATTTTTTTAAAAATACATAATTGTTAACACAATGAAATGCCGAAGGACAATAGATTGCAGATAGCCATTGAAACATCATTCTAGGCTATGTAAAAAAGTTCGTGTGAAATGGTAAAATAAAATGAAAGGCAATCAAGAGAAAAATATGCTCTATGAAACCCAACTCGAAGCAATTTAAAAAAAAAAAAAGTCGATGTAGTGTTCTCTAACTCTCAACTGATTGAGCAGGAATTTGCAGAGTGGTAGTAGAGACGCCTGAGAGCTTGAGGAGAGCCGCCGATCGAAGTTTCGCCCCGGAGAAGGACGCCGTCAATGTCGAAGGCAATGCCAAACGATCTGCACAATAACAAGAATAACAACAACAACAATAATAAACAGAAAAAATCAGCGTGGAAATTCTATTAGCATAATATTTACACAGAAATGCGAGAAGGTATGCATAGAGCAATAAGAGAGGAGGAGATTGAAAATACGGTGGTTGTGTGGGAGCGTGAAGCTGGCGAGAAAAGAGTTTGGGAAGTGCCGAAGCTTTTGTGCCACCATTCAGTTCACTCTTCAGTGAAGAATTGTTCCTTAGGATTTGGAGAAGCAGCCTCATCATCTGCTTCTTCTATTCACATTCAATGAATCAGAAGAAAATAGAAAGATTCATGAGCAGACTCTCGCTAGGTTTTCTTTTCTTCTTCTAATTTCTATTATTAGTAGTATATAAATTTTTGGTGTTCATCCCGTCAAGTGTTCAATTCAGGTCCGTCCTCCGGGAAAAAGGGAAGCGCATACCTGTTCCGAGGACTAAAACCGGCTGGTGCAAACTCAGTTTAAAAATGGAATCTGTAGTCTGCAAAAATACTAAAAAATGTTTTTATGAGCAGTCGTAAAGAAGAGTAGTCCGTATTAGTATTATTATTTATTTATTATTAATAGCTATATTAAGCGCCGAAACCAAAGGATGATCGCATTTGCTCTTATTTCTTAAGGGATAATTGCAGAGCCTGAGGTTTCTGACACTTGCACTAACCTCCCCTGTGGTTTAAACAATTGCACTGACCTCCCCTGAACTTACGAATCCCTTGCAAATTCAGTCCAAACGATTAAAATATTATTTTAAGGAGTGAAATTAGAATTTTGTACCAGATTTGCCTTTTGTGCTACATGTCCAATGAATGACAAAGTACTACAAATCAATTAACAATTAATAAACTTTAAGGGGCGTAGTTTATGGGCAAATACGCATTACCCATTTAAAGTACCAGCTCTTTATGAGTATTTTACTTTCAAATATTTAATTTATAATAAATATATCAATTTTTGTAGGTAAAATTCAAAAAGTGTTATAGTAATATTCTTACAAAAGGAAATCGGTAGGTTATCTATTTAATATAAATTAAATATTTAAAAAAAAAAAGAAATAGCCCATAAAGTATTAATTCTTTATGACTTTCATCCATTAGATAAGTAAAGTATTAGCTCTTTATGGACATTTTATTCTGAATCATTTAATTTATATAAAATACATAAATGTTTGTAACTAAAATTAAAAAAGTGTTACATTAATATTTTTACGGAAGGGAAACTGGTAGGTTTTGTATTTAACAAAAATTAAATATTTGAGTCGCAGAAATATTTGAGAGTATTAATTTTTGTTAAATACAAAACCTACTAGCTTCCTTTTCGTAAAACTATTAATATAACACTTTTTCAATTTTAGTTACAAATATTCATGTATTTAACATAAATTAAATGATTTAGAATAAAATGCCCATAAAGAGTCAATACTTTACTTATCTAATGGATGAAAATCATAAAGAATTAATATTTTATGGGCTATTTATTTTTTAAAAATATTTAATTTATATTAAATAGATAACCTACCAATTTCCTTTTTGTAAGAATATTACTATAACACTTTTTGAATTTTACTTACAAACATTGATATATTTATCATAAATTAAATGTTTGAAAGTAAAATATCCATAAAGAGTCGGTACTTTAAATGGACAATGCATATTTGCCCATAAACTACGCCCCTTAAAATTTATTAATTGTTAATTGATTTGTAGTACTTTGTCATTCTTTGGACATATAGTACAAAAGGCAAATCTGATACAAAATTCTAATTTCACTCCCTAAACACAATATTTTAATCATTTTGGACTGAATTTGCAAAGAATTAGTAAATTCAGGGGAGGTCAGTGCAATTTTTCAAACCACAGGGGAGGTCAGTGCAAGTGTCAGAAACCTCAAGGGAGGTTTATGTAATTATCCCATTTCTTAAAGAAGATGAAAAATGGCCTTGTTTGATAATCAAGTTTTTGGCCCTCGGGTGGTGCAGTTCACTTGATCGTGTCGTCTATTCTTACAGCATCGAACTACAGTTCGACTCTCCTCGAAATAACGCGCTGGGCATCCTAAGGGGTGAGCTCTGTTTAGCCGTAGGGGATTAGTTTGGGTGATTCCAGGATACCCCTGTGTTGACCAAAAAAAAAAAAGGTAATCAAGTTTTTTGCCAAGTTTATCTGCTATAAATTTTTTAATAATTTTAGTTACAATAATTTCAAAAAATTTCGAGAAATTTTTAACTATACACTTTAAAATATTCAAAAATTTACACACTTTAAAAAAAAATTTTACAACTTTTACAGTAAATTACAATAAAGTTTTAGACAAATATCCAAAACATTCACTTGCAAAACAGGGATGTATCACTAAGAATTTGACTGTTCAACCATCTCAACTATAATAGATTCAGTTGGGGATATAAGCATCTAAATTCATACTATAAAATTGCACCTTGATTTTGTCTTTGCTATCATAGTGGCATGACGAATTGGCCAAGCATTAGTTTATAATGCCAAGACTCACTCCCCACTAGATTTGACCTGCGGTGCTTTGTTATCATCTGGAAATTTCTGCTTCTCATTGCTTGTTTCTCCTTGCCTTCTTCATACATAGTAGATAATATTCGAAATCCACTTAATTGTTGTTCTATATTTTTGCCATTAAGGTGAGGGCGAGGGGAGTTAACACAACTTGAAACAGGTATTGGCACTTCTTAATTATTCTACAGCAGTATTTTGTGTTCCAACAAAATATGGATGGTTTACGGGGAGAACTCTTAGGTACAAGCGTAAGAGCATTGGTTCCCCAATGACAGACATCACCACCATTTGCTTTGTACATATACAAACAGCGCAGATTACAACACAAGTAAAAGTTAAAAGGCAAAAGAATTCACATCACAACCGGCTTCATACATACATACAAGGTATTGAGTATTCAGTTTGAACTCTGTATAACTCTTGATTTATGTAAACTGCCTTTCAATCCACTGCATATTGCCTAACCTGCCAACCAAAACTCGCAAACCCATGAAAATTTTGTGAAGGAAGCCAACAGACCAATGCCTAAACGGCTTCTGTCTTCTAGGACTCCGTTTTATCCGGGTTGAACTTTGCAGACTCCTTCCAGATGAGCTCGCTTATCTCTTCCTCACTCAATGACGTCTGTTCAAAGTCGAAGATGAAAGGGGATGGACATGTAGGTTCCTCATTTATCTCATGTAGACTTGATAGGAAGGGATGATTCAATGCTCCCTCGACTTCATCAAACAGAAACAGTAATGCTAAGACAAGTACCAATAGCTAGTTTACTTAGTCGTAATAATATGTGAAAGCATTGTAACAATCGTCAAAGTACCAGGAGGTGTACCAGTTATGCGTTTAGATGGATCAAATACCAGCATTCTCTCTGCAAGATCAATGGCAACAGGGGACACGTCTGGAAATTTGTGGGAGAAAGGTTTCTTTGGAAAGATGGGAAGCTTCTTTACATACTTCCTCGCATTCTCACTCCGCAGGAATCCAAGATCTTCATCATCTGGGGACCCCAATAGCTGCCCTTCCCACCAACGCATTAGTACAAAGATTAAGCAAAATTACAAGTCACTTTGTTAGCAATTCCAGAGTCATGTAAAAATCATACCAAATTAAATACCATAATAGGAACCCTAGTTTAAGTTCCCAAAAATTTGAAGAATGAAGAAAATGTACCTCCACTATAAGCCCCAGTTGCTGAGCGTAGTCTCTACCTGGAAAGATAGGTTCCCTTTTAAAAATCTCCAGCAAAATGCAGCCAACTGACCAAATATCAATTGCCGTAGTATATTCTGAACAATTCAACAGTAGCTCAGGAGCGCGATACCACCGAGTTACAACGTACTCGGTCATATAGTCCGTTTCTGTGGTGGTTCTTGCAAGGCCAAAGTCACAAATTTTGAGGTCACAATTGGCATTCAGAAGCAAATTACTGGGTTTTAGATCTCGATGCAGAACATTGGCAGAGTGTATGTACTTCAGTCCCCTTAATAACTGATATAGAAAATACTGCCAAAATCAAGACAAAGATAGTTTAAGATTCAGCATTCACCAAAACCACAGTAAAGGGGGAGCATCGGACATATGAAGGCCAACTACTGCAGAAATTGTATTTCAAGTACAAGGAGCAATAACGCAAAGATGACAACCATCAGAGGGACAAATAATACAAACACGGCCTGAACTATGTCATTTATATACCAGCAGGAATTCCATCATATATCAGAACGAATATCATCGCATACCAGTACCTCAGAAAGTCAATATTATATTATTGTGGGAATCCTAGTAAAGAACAAGGAGGACCGCGTAAGAGAGGTAGATAAAAACGAAATCTTCCTTATAGCCACTTAGTTGCATGACAGAATCAAATAAACACAAATAATTACAATGTGACCAAACTCACTTGGCAGTGATCCTCTGTGAGTGCTTGGGGAGAACATATTATCTGATGCAGATCAGTATCCATTAACTCATAAACAATGTAAACCTCATTGAACTTTTCCTTCTCCGGAGGCCTTATTATGTCCTTAATCTTGATAATCTGCAGAAAGAAGAATCAGCTAAAACAACTTATAGGTTCCTCCTATAGCCAGACAATAGATCAAAGAATTATCAACGAGAAGGAAGCTTAATGCCATAAATAACCCATTGATACCAAATCAAACAAGATAAATTGAATCAAATTGACCACTGATTATTTATATCACTTAAAATAAGCAAAGAAATCCAGTTTGAAAAGTACATTTTCATGATCCATATGGGTAAGGAGCTTGATCTCGCGAAGGGTCCGCTTGGCATCAATCCTATTATCAAATGCATTCCCAATTTTCTTGATTGCGACTTCTTCCTTTGTCTCAGAATTAGTTGCGCAACTGCAATCACACAACAAAAATTGGGAGTTTCAGGGACAAAATAATACCATTGATTGTCAATTTTCTCGAAGCCCCACTTGCCAGATGACAGAATTTTGACGTATCGGCAGCGAAGAGGAAAGAGGAAATTACCAAACGATGCCATAAGCGCCACGGCCAACGGGTTGAATAGGGGGAATGTACTTGGAGGTGACCTCAAAGAGGTTTCCCAGCACACTGTACTGAACATATTTTCCGCCGTGAGTTGGGATGCCTTTTAACTGTACGGTGGTTTTGTTGTTTTCGTTTTCCTTGTCATTTTCCATTCCCTTTTTCTATTTGATTCTGGGAATTGGATTCGGAGGAAATACGATAAGCTGTAACGCTCGCTCCTCTGAGCTCTTTTTTTTTTTCTTTTTTTGTGAACACTGAACTGAGTCTAAGTGGGCAGAGCTAAGCTAATTAAAAAGAAAGAAAGAGAGTGGGAAAGCGAGGGAGGGAAAACTGAAAAGAGCTGTGCTTTCGAGGGATTTGAGTCGGGAAAAGGGGCTGTGGGGGCCATTTTCACATTGTCTGGCCTTAGCAATTGCCAATTAGCATCTTTTTAAGCTTTCGGGCTTGTCCGGTTCTGCACTTTGAAATTCGAACAGGTTTTCCTTCTTTTTTTTTTTTCTTTTTCTTTTCTAACATCTGTGAATGATCTGTCTCTCTTTTTTTTTTTTTTTTTTTTTGTGATAATGACATCTGTGGCCTCTTAGGGCCCTAAAAAAACTGGGGACCCTTTCGGTGTCATCCATTCGAACATTAATTCATTTTTTAAAGTGCTTTTTGACTCCCAGGTTATAATAAAAATTGAGAAATGAAAATGAAGAAGGGAATGATTCGAATTTTTCAATAAGCTAATTCATATTGAGCATATTCGAGATTCGTTTGTCAACTAATGAAAAGAATATCATGTTCATTTTTCGGCTTAATTTGTAGTCCGACTCAATAATAAGAGACAAACTTGCAACTTACATATAAGAAAGATCAAATTTCCTAGAGCAGTACAGCTGGACCATACGAAAGACTTTTTAAACCATTTGATATAACCAGGAAATAATCAAATCTAACTCAAGAATAACCTTTGAACTTGTTTAGAATATTACAACTAGTAATTGAGCTTGGCTGAAACTACCAATGGTCGTAGATATGAATGGTTTCAAGTTGTTGACCAATTTGGCTTCAACCGGAGCTTTGTGCCTGCATCAAACATGAGTTAGTTTGCAAAGTGACATTTTCACTGTGAGTATAAATTTATACTCTCTCTTCGTCCCATATATTTAGAGTATATATGCTTTTTATGCATAGTACAATCCATCAAATAGTTTTGACTTTTGTTCGATTTTTACTCTTAATCATGTGCTGGTAAAAAAAAAAAAAGTTGACAGCAATCCCATCATATTTGTCTTTGTGTATCATTAATGAAGGATATAAGAAAAATTTCAGAGTATAAAGTAATTAGAAATGTCAAACATGACAAACATTTTTGGACAGTCAAAAAAGGAAAGTATGACACTTTCTTTCAATGCGACAAAGGGAGTGGAAAATTTGTAAACATTTTTCTTGCAAGTTTACCATTTTGAGTAGTGGTTGAATGGTTGTCAAAAATGGAGTTCATTTGTTTGAATACTAGAAGGAAACCAAGGGGGGCTTGAATTTACAGTTGTTTCTTTTTTATGAATTCTTCAAAGTTCAGAAGAGGAAGAGGAGGCGGGGTTTGGGAGGCGGCGTAGTGTGCAGCAGATGGCAAGAAGGCGTTTGCCGACGAAGCGCTCTTGTCTGAAAACCGTGTTATGTGGTTCCTCACGACTCTGGCGCGCTTCTAGATGCGCCAAGCCATCATCTTCCAATATTCAAGATGGGATTTTTCGCTTTTATTGAAGCAGTAAAATTTCTTTCTGCTGGGTTAGAGAGACGGGCGTCAATAGAATTCACGTCACAGGCGAGTTTAAGCCAGGTTGACTCAGGGACAACTAGACTCGAATAATGCAATAGCAAGTCAATGCACAAAAATAAAATTAGAAAAACATATAATTGAAGGATCGAGGAAATTCTAGAAGCCTAATCCAGCGTGCAGAATTTGGTTCGCATCCTGGAATGGGACGGAAATTGAAAGCATACGAGCCCCTCCTCTAACTGTTTTGGTTTAAAATTAAAATAGGATTCATTCAGCCAATGAGTTAATTATTATGAAACCCAAATCATTAACGGGGAAGTATGAAAAGATAAAATATAACGCTTTTAATTTCCACTGAATGGACCATTACGCGTAAAAGTAGAAATTGACAATAATGCCTACGTGTACAAGCCATGAATGGAATCAATATCAATATACTTCAAATGATTCTGCTATCATTGTCCGTCCGAGTTACTTTTTTTTTTTTTTTTTTTGGATAAAAGAGACAGACAAACGGTTTGTTTGGATTGTGAATTATTAGAGATATTTTTACTGTAGCACTTTTTGTGATGTGATGTATGTGAGATAAAAAGGTAATTGGGAAGATAAAAAGATGTGTTGGAAATTGTAATGATGATGTAAGCAAATGTATTTTGGCAAATAAACTGCAACCCAAACAAACCTAAAGATTATTAATGATAGTACTGTTGAAAATCGTCTAGCATGAATTGCTTGACCAAATTGTCCGAGTTATCTAACCATATAACAAATGTTAATCATTTGTATCTTCTATTGTTTGGAATTTAGTACATGAAAACATAAAAGAATGGAGAACTAAGGTTGTGTTTGGATTGCATTTTCTGTCATTTTTCATGGACATGAAAAATTACTGTAGTGATTTGATATATGTGAGTGAAAAAGGTGATAGGAAAATATGATCACAGAAAAACGACAATATTTTTCGATGGAAACAAACAATCCAAGCAAGGCTTAAAATTCTTTCTTTCTACCTAGTTAAGCATATTGACTACTAGAATTTATAAACATGGTCCACATTCACAGGTGATGGGACCAATTACTAAACCATCTGGCTTCATCCGCTTTAACTCCTCCTCCTCTCTTCTGCCCGGACCATCGATTCAATAACAACGGCTTTAGGCCTTGAATTCTGAAGAGTACTCTGGAATTCTGAGAATTCACTGATTAATGTTTGAAAGATACAGCAGAGTGGGCATTCCAAGAAGGGATCATTCATCAGCCTCGGAATCTGAGTTGAACCCAGAAGGAGTTTCATGTGGGGTGGTCGAAACTGAGTCGAGGGAGTCTCGATTCTTGTTACTTCTTCTTGGCTGTTTAGCCAAAGACACAATATCAGCAGCTGATCTTGCAATTGACTTGAATATCTTCACCTTGATTAACCCCCTTCTTGGAGGAGGATTTTGGTGCGACATGTTCTTCAATTGGGGCAACGTAAGCTGCACTCTTGACGGCAGTGATCAGGAATCCAATCGGTCCCTAATTTTTTTGGTGAAAAAGCAGAGTTCCGTTTGTTTCTCTCTGTTCTCGAGGCGACGTCTCAATGACACTAGAAAGGTTACAAAGTGATTCTATTGCTCTAGCGTGGTTTGTGAGTGCCTAGGGGAGTCGAAAAAGACGAGTATATATAGGAGATTCTGGGGCAGTTTGGGAATGTAATTATAGATTATTTGTTTTGTTTTAGGGATAATTTCAGAAACCTCCCCTAAGGTTTCTAATAATTTCATTAGTCTCCCCTAAAGTTTACAAAATTGTACAAACCTACCTTGAGTTTAAGATTTTGATAACAAAATTAGTCCAATTAAAAAAAGTAAAACGAAACTTTTATTACATAAATTCCCTTTATACATGTATATAAATTGTATTAGTAAAAGACTAAAAATAATTAAAAATTAAAAACAATTAATACACACATTTCATCATTCAAAAAATTCACATTTTATAAATTATAAAATACAAATAAACAATAAAAGTACACTAATGATCACAAGATTCAAAACAGACTAGTCATCTCTTTTAACATGATGTTTGTTATTATTTTTGTGATTTTGAACAGAAAAACAAAATTTGAATTTTGTATTTCTTTTTCCTCCGTTCTGTGTAGTTTTGTAAATTTCAAGAGAGGCCAGTAAAATTATTGAAAACCCTTAGGGGAGGTTTCTGAAATCATCCCTTTATTTTATTTGATTTGTTCTTAAATTATTTTTGTTGTACCAAGTCAAGGTTCCAGCTGCAGTTCTAGATCACAGCTGCTTTTTCTTATCTTGCAAGATTGAGGAGTACTGGCACTACTGTGGAGCATCTAGTATTGAATCGGTCAGTGATGCTGGTGTGGCTGTTGGACCATCAATGTGTCCCAGTCCTGTTGGTCTGAGCACGTGCTCCTCTTCCTTTGCTTAATCACGTGGTTTTCAGGTTTTGTTACGTATCTTTCTCATAGTTCTTTTCTTCAAATCTTTCGTTTTTTCCTTCAAAATACTTTCTTCTTAATCTATTTATTATAAATTAATTTTATATACACAGACTGACTGGCAGCATTAATATATATATATATATATGTAAGTTTTAATTCTAATTTAATTTGAAATTAAGTGATAGGCATCCGTATATATGACTATATGCACTATTTATGTATACAAAATTAATCATTTATTTATATTTTATTATAATAATAGAGCAAATAAAAAATACAATCATTAATTGATCATTTTGGTGAAATAAAAATATTTAGCTATTGAATTAGGGAAGCCAATATATATTCTAGTAACAATTTGTGACATTTACTATTAACAGGACAGCCAACTAGACGCATAAATAAAACAACCAAGAAATACATATTAGAGCGTTTCACTCCAATAATAAATCGACATATATTTTCTTCAATCACGGAAGAGATTAAAATTTAGCATGGAAAGAAAATTCAGAAAAATTGACAACTAATTCGAGAGTTCGGGCACTACAATAAATACTTGGCAAACGTTTTTATCTTGATTCATGAACCGATCAATTAGGGGAGCTGATACATGTGCGGAATGAGTCATTCGAACCTTGATCGAAGGCCAATTGGTGTGGCAACGATCAAATGACTTCTTTTGGCCCCTATTTCAGTTAGTTTTACACTTTTACCCACCACCGTAGAACACATACCTCCCCCTCTGGCTCTGGAGATTAGCCACCACCGCGCTCCCTCCCTGAAACTGCAGAGGTGGCTCAAAGCTCATTGCCCGCCGAAGCTCAAGAACCCAAGAAAAGGGATATCCTCAGAACATGTTTGGAATATTGGAGCAGAGAAATTTCACGGGTCAAAGAATATGAAAAAAGTTTTGATTAGAGTTATCCAAAAGTCCAAATCTGCAATAATATATGCAGAAAACTTCGTAGATGTTACAAATCGTCATAACTTACACCAGCATCAAAATTTAAGTACCAGAAAATGAGACGGTTTCAGCCATCGAATTGGCCTCATTATTTACAAACACGACTCTGATATTAGGTAGTATTACAAAACGACGAGAACAAAAATTGGTCAAATCTCAGCTCCGGGGCTCAAAAGAGAAACAAAAAAGGAAAGAGCTTATTCCTACGCAGCCGGACCTCAAAAACCCCAGACTGAAGGCTTGACGAAGCCGAGGGAACAACATTCGGAAACCTCTGACGCCTCCAAAAAAAAAAAAAAAAACCCCTGTACATACAACATTAGAATCCAGCTAGTTCCGCAGCAGAGATCATGGATCAGAATCAGCATCCGAATTGAACCCACTTGGGGTTTCATGCGGGGTAGTCGAAGTTGAGCTGAGGGGACCCGCATTCTTCCTTTTGGACCCGCTAGCCTTGGTCACAATTCCTGCAATAGACTTGAATATCTTCATCTTAATCTGCCCTCTCCTGGGAGGAAGGGTTTGATTGGTTTTCTTTGTGCTTTGGGAGGTTTGGGACTCCATTTTTTGGGAATTGGATCAAGAAACAGAGAGGGTTCTTGCGGAGCTCAGAACAGAGAGGAGAGAGTAGTGTATTTGGGAGAAGTTGGTGAAGCCACTAAGCGGGACTAGTCAGTGTGAGAGATGAAATAAATACTATGGGATTTGAGAGTTTACGGAAAAAAAAAATAAAATAAAAAAGAAGGGATTTTGTAACGTAGCTTGGGCCTTGGAGGGATTAATTTGCAATTACTAATACTTGCTTGCCAAGTTTGGCTTGGGCTCAGTGTGAACATGATGATATATTGGTAATAATTAATGAAACTCAATCCAAAATAGTATTTGGAAAATTTCTCCAGAAGTTAAGGCCATGTTTGGATTGCTATTTTTCGTCGAAAAATTACGTTATTTTCCGTGATCACATTTCCCTATTACCTTTTTCCCTCACATACATCCCATCGCTACAGTAATTTTTCCATGAAAAATGCAATCCAAACACAACCTAAGTTTAGTTTAGGCCACTCAAGACTGACATCAGATTATGCGTACATAAATACATAATCGTGGACGTCATCGTCCTTTTTCGCTTTTTGCAGCTTCTTGATTTCTTTCTTTCTTTTTTTTTAATAGTACCCTTCGTTGAGAAGATGTTGAATTGCTTTCTTCTCGTCTTCCCTTGGTCACAGACTCACATTGAACATGGAATTTGTGGGGCTACTAAAGCAAAAAACAGGTGTGAAATGAATTTGTGTGGTTGGCTGAAATCGACAATTTTGCAAAAGGTAGAAAACTTTGCTTTATGGGTAATTTATAGATTCAGTTATAATTGGTAAATTGTTACTTATGTTGCTTTTGGATTGTCATTTTCTGAAGTTTCTATAAAAATATATATATATATATATTACAACAACGATTTAATGTATATAAAATAAAAAAAAGTTATTGAAAAATATGATTACAAAAAACGTAAATTTTTTTTTTTAAAAAAAAACTTCAATCCAACTCACATACTCGATAAGGATGAGTAATAAGTAAAGAGCTTTGTTGCTTTTTCTATTTTGGTGGCTTAATATATTCGCTGCTTGATGGTTATTTTGGGTTTTCATTTAGTATTCGATTTACCAATTATGTATTGCAGATTTTACGATGCTTATTAATGACATGTAAGATTTGTTTGAGGGTACAAACTTCAAATGAAGCTTTCCCTGCAAATTACTAATTGATACTACAAGTATTACCTCCCCCACCCTACCGGCAAGCCGTAATGGTGAAGGGTCACTCGGTCAAAGAAATTTCTGACTCGTTTTCTTCTCATCTTCGTTGGTCATAATATGGACCACGGTGTAGGGAGTAGCATGTGGGGAAAACAAATATGAAAAAGATAAATTCTAATATTCTATCTGTCTGGAAACAAAAGCTATACATTTCTGGCAAGTGGATGTTAAATTCAGTGCCTACTGAATTTTAACAACATCCATATATTCTTCTTCTGCTTCTTCTTCTTTTTTCTAATTTTGGCAACCAAACAAGATTTCAAGTTCAATTTCTGAGCGTAATTGTTTGTATACGATTTGATATTGTGTTTTTTTTTGGTTTAAAAATCTTGTTCGGGGGATTGTCGTCGCTGAATGGTATAACCGTAAGAGCTTTTACTGGCATTATTTTTTACTTTTGGTTAGGGAGACAGGTTTAGCTGATTTGTGATGCTCATCGATCATCATGCCGAGGATGTTATGGGGATGCACATTCTAGACGGATCGAAACTTGCTAGTTAAGGATAGAGTTGCAAAGATTGGAATTGACAATAACAGCATTTGTATTAATTTTTGGGCAAATATTAATAGTTGGTAATTGAAAAGGTTATTTCTGGACGGTCAAGTCGAGCTGACCTAATACGTCCTCTTTCTGAGTGATGTGACTTTGTGCTGTACCTTTTCTGGTACACACACTAGACGAGGCTTTTTCTCCCGGAATACCTCCGATGATTAAGTTAGTTTTGTGGAAAATGAATAATGGGAACGAAAATAGTAGAGAGTTCTTACCCCCTTTATTTAGGAGGGAGGGAATGATATTTATAGAAGACTAACCGAAGGGAAGGATAGTGGACTCCAATTCCCTAGGATCTGATAGTCTGTGTGTCCTGTATGTGTTGACAAGACGTAGCAGTGATCAAGTCTTGTCAAACGCCATGTCTCTCTGCCATGTAGGCGTTGGGGTCCTTCAATAAGGTGTCAGTTATTTGGGACAGTTTATTAGTTGATACGCTAAGGGGCGAAGAACCGGTTTTGACGGTATTCACGCGATAACGAGTCAGGGATGACTAAAGACGCGTAAGAACTCGACATTTTAGTGGGAAGCCGGGTTGATACAACCTCAGGCAAGGACCAGGCCGAGGTGACTACCCTCAGTAATAACTCGCAAATTCATATTTTTGTCAAAACCATCAGTTGAGAAAGAGCAAGAACCTCGTATACTATACTACTACAATTTTATTACAGAATGTGCAGACTTCCAAAAAAAAAAAATTTGTTTTATAAAATTAATATACACACATATGGGGAGGCAATTTACAAGTATAACAAAACATGTGGAAGAAAAGAGATAATATCAAGAGAATAATAACAGAATGCATATGGAAGGGAATAATATCAATATATGGCAAATAATAATAAGACTTCTATTTATAAACTAGATGAATTCGTAAATAAGTCTTGACAATCACAAAAAATTATCTAACAAATTCCTAAACAATAGCACTACTATAATTTGAATCTAATAAACTATTAAAAACTTAATTTCACTAAAACCCTACTGCTAAATAATAATAATATAAAAATTCCTGCAATTTAAGTTTGATTTAACATGCCAACACAGAAACGTGCACGGTGAGTATAGCTAAAGGATGAAATGGAATGGATAGGGGACTGGAGCTACGCAAAGTCATATACGGTAGACTACATCAACAAAGGTATCAAAAATGACTAAAGCGACCATGAAATAAAAGATCCACCATCAAACGACACTTTTTTCTTTCTTTCTTTCTTAACATCATCGCTTATATCATCACTGGTTGGTCTAACAAGAGCTGTTGCATATGCACATTGAAATTCTTTTTTCTTTTATTTAGAGACCAACCAGTCATTAGTAGTACAAGAACAAGAGCTGTTGCATATGCACATATTGAGTCATTAGTAGTACGAGAACAAAATTGAGTCACACTCGCAACTCAGCTTCAATCGAGTCACAAGCAGAACTCATTGTAAAAAAAAAAACCCTCCTTTTATAATCTAGTCCACGAACCTCAAAAACTAATGCAAGAGGAGATTGAGAAGCTGGAAAACACTTGCTAATATCCAACCACCTAGTACCGTACATACAACAACATTTGGAATTACTAATAGTAAATGTTTCAGGAATCAGCATTTGGAGTCGAGCCCATCCGGAATTTTCATGTAGGGTTGTCGAAGTTGAGCTGAGGGGACGCTACCCGGACCCTCGTCCCTCCTTTGGGAGCCACAGGCCTTGGCCACAATTCCGGCAGCTGATTTTGCAATTGACTTCAAAATCTTCAATATAATCCGCCCTCTTCTGGGTGGAACTGGAAGAGCATGAGCATGATTTGATTCATTTGCGCTTTTCTGGGATGCCATTTGTTGAAGCTTTTTTTAATTTGGGTGCGATCAAATTTCAAGAAATGGAGGGTCTTTTGCTAGTGAGCAAAGGAAAACAGAGAGCTTATGCAGCAGAGCTGAGCAGGAATGGCAGAGTAGTGACAGATATCAGTAATGATTATGGCAATTTGTAGCACTCCAATTCTTGAGTCCCAAGTTTGCGTGTGAACATTCTATCAAAAAAAAAAAAAAAAGGTTTGAGTGAGTGTGTACATTTTTATTACTCAGCAGTAGTAGTATTGTAGTAGTGGCGGATTCCCAAGCCTCAAAAGCAAGTACCTAGTACTATTTGGAAATGGTCCATGAAAGCTAGACGTTCAAATTAATGGCCAGTGGAGTGAGAGATCAGATTTAGGACGGTCCTGATTTTGTTTGACGCCTTCTTTGGGAAATGGTCATGCGGTTTACTTTTCCGCTCGTTGATTTCTTCTTTTACTAAGTACATTCTTTTTCTGCTTTTAATTTTCCTTTGAGAATAATTTGACCCCTTTTGGTCTTCATTATCTTCACTGAGTCGGATGGACTATGGAAGCGAGGGCACGTGTGAAAAGAATTAGGGGTTAATTGGGATTCTCGTCTGCAATAATTTGATATTTAATTACAGAATTAGGTATTGGTGATTGTGATGCTTATCATCACGTGGATAATAACAACGTATTACTACTACTCAATTCCTTTGGAGAAGCACATTCTAGAGAAAATGGAACCCTTTTTTCCCAAGGATGGGTTGAAAAAGATTAGAGTGGAAATTAGGCTTCCCGAGTCAGTGGTACTAATAATAACCATTAGGCCTAATCAGTACAACTGTTATTTGGGTGGAAAGATTGAAGATTTACGAACCGTGCACGTTTCTCAGTTTCTGTAAAACCCTTTGTTTTAAATTTATTTTCACTCAATGATGCAAAAAAAAAAAAAAAAATTGGAGCATTCTTATATTGCGAGAATTTGTTCTCGTCGTTTCACTTCCAAAATTTGTTTTGAAGAGTGGCGGCATCGTCGGTATTTGAATTTCGTTTCCTAGAGTTGGTCAAGTCAAATCGGTTTTCTTTGATTAAATTCAAAGTATAAGCCCCATCCATCTTTTCATCATTCATCACAAATAATTTAGTATATTAATGGTAGGTTGTTTTGTTACTTTTTACTTGGTTCGAATGAAAATGATGGAGCTAAAGAGTTTTAAACTCGATTTTGCACCTATATTATAGCCTTGCATCTATATTATTGTATGAAAGTTGATTTTAGAAAATTAAAATTAAAAAGTATAAAAAATAAATGCTTCCCATTTTTAATTTTTTTAGGCTAAAACCTAAAAAAATCCAAAATTAGAATATGAAAAGCAGTTGAGGACGCAACAAAAATAGATTTTTCAAAATCAAAACCTAAATTCGCGTCTTGAAAAATAGCCTAGAACAAGGTGTATGTAGCAGAAGAGCAAAATGGGTAAAATGCAATGGGTCTGTTTGGATTGTAAGTTATTTGGGATTATTTGAGATATTTTTACTGTAGCACTTTTTGTGATGTGATGTATGTGAGATAAAAAGATATTGGGAAGATAAAAAGGTGTATTGGAAATTGTAAAGATGATGTAAGCAAATAAAATTGGGAAAATATGAAGCAATCCAAACAAACCATTATAAAGAAGCCAGTTTGATAAACAAGTTTTAACAAAATGCTTAACATATACATTTATATATATATATATATAATTAATCTTTCCGACGCTGACAGTGTATACACTATCAGCGTCGGATGAATGACAACTATGTAAAATTTGAATTTGAAATTTAATTTTTATACACATGTCATAAATTAAATGATGATAGTGTATACATTGTCAGTATATATAAAATTTATTATATATATATATTAATTAAATAAGCTCTCATTATGGAGACTGGGATTGAAATGGATGAGTGTGTGGAATTTAATTTTAGATTTTAGATGTATACTGTATTAGGACCTTCTACTCTGCTGTGCATACTTTTTTTTTTTTTTGTTGTCAAATATCAACTTCAATATACAGGTAAAGGGTTACATTCAATTCTACTCTGCCGTGCATTCAATTCGCTATATTTTGTGGTGATTGCGGCGCATTATTCCCATAGGCTCATCAAACCAACCTTGGGAGTTGGGATGGTTTACCGCAGTAAAGGAGTACATCTAAGATGCAAGCACTGCAAAAATCTTTGGGCTTATTACCCACTTGAAAAATATAATGGGTTTAATTTTGGGCTGCTTTTACCAAAAAGATACTAGTTCGCTTGGCAGACAGAATCGGTTCTAGCAGGATACGGGGAAAGATTTTTGGGCTACCATGTTGTCCAATAACCTGAAAATAAAGAAAAAAAAAACACACACACACACACACACACACATTTACTGGAGAGTTGTTGAGTGCACATTGGCCAAGCAAGTTGAGAATTGAGAGAGGCAGAGTCAATACTACTAATTCTCTTTTAGCATTTGATACTATACTGTAGACCTGAGCATTTTAGCGTCGTTGTTAATTAGAGTCTGCATTCTTTGCTGTAAATGAAAGGTGAAAAGGAAAGAAGCAGCAATTCTTTACCACTTGGGCTTACAGCCAGAAGGAAACCTCCCTTTTCCCAGTCTCTTATCGAGCTCGTTCGTCGCGAAACCATACAGAAAAGGAATAATTGTAAAGTAGCTGATTGATTCCCAACGAAAGTTTTGGGCAGATGGTGTTGGGGTCCAGCAGTAATGGGCCTCAACATAATGGGAATATGAATGAGATATCATCCCAATAGAAAATGGATCGTTTTTGGCGAAAAGTGGTTTGTTTGGAGAGATGTATCAACTTTTGGAGGTCCACTCTTAGGATTTCGCTGATTTGGTTTATAATTAAAGTCCATTTGGTTTTTTGGAGCAGCTCGCTTAGATTTTTTTTTTAAAAATAGTTGTTTTTTTGGGGGGGGGGGGGGGGGCGTATGGTTTTAGTCATTATATCTACATGAACTAATATGTTCACATTTGTGAACTTTTGCGTGTTCCTTTAGACCTGTTATTGAAATTTGCAAGATTAGCAAGGTTTTTCACCGAGACTGCTGGAAGAACAAGGGAAATCCATCGAGTCGGAACGTTTGTTGGGAAGAGGCACATCAAAGATTACGTCGGACAGCATTTTTTTTTTTTTTTTTTTATAAATGGTAACTAAGATGTTTTGCATTTATGATCTCTTACTTATAATCTTTCGTCCTTATCATCCAACCCAATCCCCCTTACATTGAACACCATAGAGAAAAGAGGGAAATCAACTGTCTCCGATCATGCCAAATTGGTGATTGTGTGTGTACTAATGAGAAGGGAGAGAGGGAAAATTCAACAGTTTCTCCTCTGGATTGGAAAAAAATAACAGAGCAAAGTGGAGTGTCATTGGATAAAATTGATAGTTCATATGAAATGTTCACCAATCCCTCATTAATGAAGTGTTTTACTAATTAATTTTCTTTATTTTCACTCTGGTTATAAATTAACTATTTCTTCGTACAGACATTCGACATTTGTGTGCTTATTGACTTCTGCTCATTTTTAATAACGACTCATTTTATTATTATTAACCCATGTCCTATGCATTTTACAATTATTTCCTGTAGCATGAATGCTAGAACAGAATTTAGGGAAAAAAAAAAAAGGGAAAAGAAAAGGGTTCGTTACCAATTCCCAAATGGTACAATTGATATGGCAGTTAAACCAATGAAACAAAAAAAATTCACCAAACACATCTTTGGAATTTTCCCCAAGTGGTATATCAACGTCAATGATGGTGATGGGAGGGACAATTGGAAAATGATTATGTGAAGTTAATCAACTGGTTAACTAACAAATCCGTGATCAGTTAGTTAACTAGTGATCCTCAATTAACACATGAACAAATCTAATAAAATTGCTGACCAAAAAAAAAAATCTAATAAAATTTGCCAACAAGCACGTGTCCGCCAAGTTCGGACTCCGTGAGTTCAACTCTTCCATGTCCTTGCGTAGTTGTGGGTTGCTTCTAGTGTGGAAAGTAGAATGAATTTTCCACCGTAGGCAGAACAAGTTTTAACCGGCTGTAGATGGATAGAACCCGGAAATCCTGAGCGAATTAACTACTTTTTGCGTCAACACCTGACTTTTGTTATTACCAATAGGATGCTTAACATACTAATCCCGTTTTCAGAATCCCGAGCTTAACATACCATGTTGGTACCAAATGGGTTATGTTATGAGACTGGTTTCTTGTTAATTATTATTATAAGAAATATTTACAGTTGGAAAAGATTAATTCTTACATACTGAATAATAAATATTTTTAGGAAAAATCATTCAAAATGTCATTCACATTTTGTTAAATGAATTTTTTCGTCATTCACTTTTAAAATAGTAACTTCATATCTCTTACAAATTCAAGCTCGCAAATTTTTGTTTCAACCATTTTTTAGCCTAAAATCGCCACATGACTCGTATGCAATAATTTTTATGTGCAAAAATGTCAAATTTCACTTTTTTAGTGGCAAAAATAAATATGGTTCAACTTAGATCTTGCTTTTTTAAGTGCAAAAATGAATATGAATTGCATCATTTGTTGAACTATAAATGAAATCTAGCTTTTTTGCCCATAAAAAAAATGACCATGTGTTAAAAGATTCCTAAATTGAATTCCAATACTCACTCCTCGTGATAATCCCCTACCAAGCAATTAGATTATACTAAACTAGATCCTAACTCTGTCACTAGTTGTAAAATCTGTTAAAAGATTCCTAAATCGAATTCCAAATCTCACTCCCAGTGATAATGCAATTGTTTCAAATAGTGAATGTTTCCCCTAGTAAATAATTAGATTGTATTAAACTACGTCCTAACTCTGCCATTAGTTGTAATGAACATGACCGACTACAAATCACAAATTTAAATTTGACGAGTGCAATATCAAATTTCTAGTCCTTTTAACTATTAATATTTTCCACTAGTTATAATGAATATGATGGATTATAAATCACAAACTTGATGAGTACACTAAATTTAAGGCATTTTAACTATTAACTAGGAAACAACGATGCTTGGATATCAAGTTATGCTCCTATGTTCAATTTAACATATTCAGATAAGAGTTTAAAGTACATATGAGGATCATTTTGATTTGGGATTTTTCAAGTACCCAATGACTTACTGTCACCTAGATTTCTTTAAGTGCTCCATCTTAACAATAATGTACCTATATTTACACAATCTTCACATTTGCTATTTCTTTTTTTTTTTTTTTCTGTTTAAAATAATTTATCCAACTTTTATTATTTAACATTTTCCCCTTCCTTTATTTGTTCAAAAGCAATTTTTTGTTCATTGCACTTACCTTCTTTTAATTCTTTTTTTTTTTTTTAATTTTGTTTAATGTAATGTAGCCAACCATTTTCTTTTTTCCATTTTAACAAAAAAAAAACCATTATTATGTTAGAACCACAGAGAAACTCAAGAAATAAGATGAAATAGTGGTTAAGCTACACACAAAAAAAAGCACGGATTAACATCTCAAATTTGAGAGATTTGAATGACGGGTGTAACAGTAAAATTATAAGATCATATGCTTCCATACTGTGAATTTCATCTATGCATTGAGGAATTACAAGAAGTGTACACACCTTTGAATTGTCAAGATTTCTTGATTATTTGTGATTATTTATGTAGTGGAATAATTCACTAATGTAATTACTCAATTGAAAATTTTGATGTACATACATTTGCATAATCATCGATAGTTGGGATAGGCATCACATTTACAAATTATAAGAATGGTGTTTTTTCTTAAAGAAAAAGAAAAAAGTTGGTTAAATTATATTAAAAAAGAATTAAAAGGGTAAATGCAATAAAGAAAAATTGCTTTTGAACCAATAAATAGAATTAAAAAATTAAATGACAAAAATTGGATAAATTACTTTAAACAAATTTATGTTTGTTTGGATAGGAAGATTTGCAAACAAAATTTCAAGTTTTTTTCTACTTACATCATAAACATAATTTTCAACCACATTTTTATCTCACATATATCACATCACAAAAAATGTTACAGTAATTATCTCAAATAAATATTTCAAATAACCTCCTATCCAAACAAACTAAACTTCCTAGTTGCCAGAGGATAAGGACGGCACTTTAAAATAATTGGGGATGTTTCATTGCGTCAAGAAGATCTCACAGATGCTTGAACCGAAGACAGGAAAGTGGCATCTTTATTTCTTCATGAAGACAAGCTTTAATCCTTTATGTTAAGGAGGAAGTGCCAAAATTAAACTATGGACTCTTGTTCATTGCCGGTTCAACCCTGTCTTCCAATCCAATGTTCATCTTTGTCTATTGTCTGACCCACCTAGCTGTTTTGTCCTATTCCTATTACTTCTTCCCACCGTGCAAAGATGGCTTGGCTTTCCACCATAGAAGCAAGCGTATATGAGAAGTGCATAACTCCACAAGTTGTTTCAACGGGGAAAAGAAGGGACCAGGAGAATGCAAAGAAGACTTTCACAAGTCTTCAAGCTGCCCCAACAATAATGTTACTGCCAGAATATTCCGATAACAGAGACTTAATTTAATTTACTCTGACAACAACTTCAGGTCCCATTTCACTATCATTGCTCATTTACTAAAAGTAGAGTAGGAATGAAGAATTTTTTGATTGCTAAACCATTTTGGAATTGCGCCTGTCTTGTTACAAAACTAGTGGAGTCTCATCTAGAGATAAAACAGGTTATTAATCTAAAATTAGATACCATACGTAGTCAATTCCGTTGAAGAAATACGGTCTGTTTGGCAAGTGAATTTTTTGAGTATTTGTCTAAAATTTTATTGTAATTTATTGTAGAAATTTTTAAAAAAATTTTTGAAATGTGTTTTTTTTTTGAATATTTTGAAGTGTATAATTTAAAAATTTTGAGAAATTTTTTGAGATTATTGTAACTAAAGTTTTTAAAAAACTTGTAGCGGACAAACTTGATAAAAAACTTGTCTTCCAAACAAGGCCTACATTTTTGGGGCTGTATTATTCCGGAAGAAAATATTCCAAAAATTATCCTCTTTATCTGAACAAACCCACCACTGTTAGAAAGATCGCGTAGCCTCATTTAATAGTGAAGGGGTAATTATTCTAACTTATATAACAACGGTCAATTTTCACATCCAGAATGTCAAGGGTCTTGTTTGTATTGCAATTTTCTGAAGTTTTTATAGAAAAATGTACTGTAACGATTTGATATATGTGACATAAAAAGATGATCGGGAAATATGTTCACGAAAAATGTAAAAGTTTTTTTTTTTGGTGAAAACTAAAAAATCTTTCCAAACTTTGTTCAAATATTCAGCTTTGAACGTCAAAAGAGAAGGAAGGAAGAAAGAAATTTCCAGGCAGCTGTCTACTGTACTGTCAAGTGGGCATTTGAAGTTTAGAGACGTGCTTGTTTGATATGCATTTAGTAGTTTTTTTCTTTTGCCTTTGTTTTTGTACAATAAATGCATTTTGTAGTTAATTTAATCAATCTTGACGTGGTGTAACTTGAGGTAATGTTCTGTTACTTGAGTCTTTGCTGATTTAGTATAAATTTTTGCAGCACATTCAAAGAAAAATCAGAAATCTCACTGCACATTTCATCTTACGATGAATGCCCAATCCAAACTTGAACAGCTTTTCAACACTATCCAATCAAATTACCACTTTCAATACCAAAAAGGTTGCGGCTATTCAATTGGTCTACCACTGTGGTGGCCGGAGAGTGGAGCCGCGTCGGCTGCTACTGCTATCGCTATTGCGTGCGTGCGTGGTACGAAGGGAACAAACCAATCTCTCATCATCTCTCTTGTATTTTCAAATATATTTATTTTACTTGCATTATAAATATATTTTTAATTATTTTTTATTTATATTTTGAACTATTTTTTTTTAATATTAAACACATTGGGTTTGCTTGGAGTGAGATGATTTCAAATAAAATAATTTCAATCATCTTTTTATCTTTTCAATCATTTTTTTTTATCTTAAATACATCACATTACAAAAATTGTTACAGCAAGTATCTGAATTAAATCATCCAAATAAATTTCTATCCAAACAAACCCATTTACATCATAAAAAATATTTTAATAATTTTTTCAAATAATATTCTATCCAAACACATTCTATTCTATTCATTAGGAATATGGAGTGCCGAAAGCTAGTAATCAAAAGTAGAAAATTTAAGTGATGCTGTTGCAGCAAATAGACAGTGATGTACATATATTGGTTCGCCTGTTTATTTCTATATCAAATGTCGACATCCCACAGTAAAGGGTACATAGAATTTTCTAAAGGTGGTTGGTAGTCCTTAGTAATGTGGAGCAGCAAATGCTAGTGATCAAAAATAGAAAAATTTAATTGTTGCTGCAGCAAATTACTAGTGATATTAGTTAGTACTGCATCTTGATTCACCTATTTATTTTCTATCTCAAAGATGTTGACATCCCATATTAAAGGGCGTTGGCAGTGCTTTTGCTATAACGGAACGAAACAAAACAAAAAATTATCCTCATGCATTACTTACTCAGTCAAAACTTGGAAATGCACCAATATTTTTCATTTTCACCTCGTGGAATAGTAGGGGTGTGCATCGAAATCGAAAGCGGTAATTCGGAAGTTTGAAATCGGAAATTTTCGAAATTTTAGCTTCAGTTTTCCCGACCGAATTCGATTTCGAAATGGCTAATTTCGATTTCAAATTCAATACCGAATTGAATTCGGAAGTCGGTGAATTCCGAATTCGAAAATTTGAGATGGCATTGAGGAAATAAAAAATTAATGAAAAGCGCGCTTGAATAGGTGATTCACAAAGAGGGAACAATTACTAAATTATCGATCAGAGAGGGCATTGTACTGATTTTTGTTGATAAGCATGCTATTAAATTTGTTCCTTATGAACTAAATATCCAATCGAGCCCTTTTCACAAATACTCAAATATTGTTGACAACAATTGTAAAGATAGCAAGAAAAAGAAGCAAAACACAAGATTGAATCAGAAATAAGCCAAACCTTGGTGAATATCCCAACACCACATTCAATGCCAACTTTTGTCAAGAAAAGATCATCAGCTAGCAACCTTTCCTTGAACCCTCCAAAGTTAAGCAACCACCGGAGCACCGGCAACTCCTCCAACTCAAAAAAAGTCGAAACAATAGAGCCCGGAATCCTCCCAGCTTCTATAGCAGCAGCCAAGTCCCTAGGAATGCTATCCAATGATCTCCCCACCTCAGCCAACGCCATCAAGGCTTCGATCTTGTTCTTTGCTCCTGCATCTCCACTGTCTTCCCCTCCTCCTCCTCCACTACTTCCACCACCACCACCACCTCCACCTGCACCTGTGCCACCAATGTCACCGGTGTCACCACTGCTGTTGCCGGTGTCTGTGCTCTGGTAATCTTTAAGGGTGTAAAAGAAGAGAGAAGGATGGGATTTTAGTGGGGTGCGGAAGGTAGTTAGTTTAATTGAGGAAAATGGTGCGGAGGAGGTTGTGGTGGTTTTATGAGTTAGTGAGGTGAAAGTGAGGTGTGTTTAGATGGTTGTGGTGGCGGTGGAATAAGGAGAGGGAGGGGAGAGAGCTGTAGGCGAGGTTGGAGAACGTGGTGGTGGTGGTGGCGGTGGCGGTTGCCATGAAGGAAGAGGCGGTGCAGCGGAAGCTCAAGGTGAGTTAAGAGAAATTAGGTTTTTGCGATGGCGGATAGGGAAGCTCAATTTGTCGGAACTCGGAAGCTCAATTTCAATTAGTAAACTTATTATGTTAAAAAATAAAAACTATTATATTATATTTATATTTAAATATTATTATTAGAAATCGAATTCGAATTTCCTAATTCGAATTCCTATTTCGAATTCCCCAATTCGAAATCGGTAATTCCGATTTCAAAAATTTTATTTTCGAATTCGACCCGAATTCGACCAATTCGAAAACGAAATTACCGATTTCAGTTCCGAATTTCCGAATTCGAAATTCCGAATTCAATTCGAAATCGATTTCGAAATCGAAATTTTTCGAGTTTGCACACCCCTATGGAATAGCATAGATTAAAAAGAGATAAAGCATTAAGAGCACAAAATACGAATTAGCACTGCCTTTTTTTTTTTTTCTCAGGCGAATAAATTATAAAATTCTAGTTTCTAATAAAAAAAATTTTGTACACGTGATAGGGGAATATATAATCTCTTACACTAGCACTACTACATGCTCCCTAGGTGGGCATAATAGTTGGTTAGTGACTAAATTTTAACGGCTGTCGGAAGTATGGCCTGCACATATAACGACTGTCCTTCCAACTTCAACCTTTGCGGCTCAAGAAAACCGTTAACGGTAGCGTGTATTAAGTGTTCAAGAAAACCGAGAAAGTCATGGTCCAAATAATTAAGATTGAGACAAAAAAAAAGTAGAGGTTTTGGGCTTTAATCCTCTTGTTCTTTCTCTGCTTCTTATAAATCCTGCTAAAATAAAAAAATTTAAAAAAAAAAAGTTGTTCGAGGAAGTTACCAAAAATTTTACCCTTTGCCATAGAAAATTTCAGTGGCTCCTGACTAGCTCAAAAACAGCGTCGTTGCATCTTAAATTTGTACAAAATACAATTAAACATTAATGTTAAGCGCTTAAAACTGATGAAATTGACTGCGTAATTATTCTATCTATTGAGTTATTTTCTTTGCATCCCTCTCTTTCTTGAGGTTTGATATGGTAGCTTGAAAATGATCTGCTTCTTGAACCAAACACCACGTACTGATCACAAAGACCTCAACAAAGATATTGCAGCGGACTACATTTTTATTCATGAATCAAAATCTTTTTACTCGGTTTGTTTGACCTACTATAGAATCGTAGGATCTGTGGATTCCTTATGTGTATACTTGCTATTAGTTATCACACAGGTCCTTTACTTGTAGGTGGCAGTACTATTGCTTTCTTTTGTTCATTTGCATTTGTCCCCATCTCCATCCGGTAGGGCTATTTCTGCATCCCTGAATTGGGCATTTCAAAAAGTAGGTGCAATTATTCGCCGTTTAGAAAATCCTCCGCCCTTCTTCGATCAAAAGTGGTCGAACCTGTGAAAGAGAGAGAGAGAGAGAGAGCTACTAGTAGAACCTGTGAAAAATTTCTTACTTTTTCTTGATCAGTTATGACCCAAAGAAGAAAGAAAAAAGAAACAAGAAGAAAGACGAAGAGAAAAGAAGTAAGCTAGTAGTGCGACTATGATTCGGTGAGGAATTTGATGGATTCAGGAGTCCATCCTTCCTAGTATCTAATGAACACTATATCGGACCCATCGGCCGCGGCCCATGTTTTACGTTTAATTGTTTACACTTGTGATAGGTGCCGGCTTGGAAATTGGAACTTAGAATTCTTCAGATAATAATACAGGATCTGCAAAGTTCAATTCCCCCCCATCATATCATACGTATAAAGAGAATAAAACAGAGGAAGCATTGCTATGTTTGCGGGATCCAGAAAAGCAAAATCCATTCGCAAGAACTCGAAAGTAAATCCATCACCAAGTAGTATTACTATGTGAAAAGAGGGGATCAACAAAGAATACTGAGCCTTCATCCAGAAAAGACAACAGACAACAAGACATTGAGCAGATGACAGAGATCACATCAGAGGTGGATATACTCCAATAGTACAAGAACATTTATTACTACTAGTATGAATACCAACCAAGAAGTGAAAAAAAAAAAAAAACAACCCAAATTCCACGATATCACACTTGCTCTTCTGGATGCTGGACTAGAGAGGCCATCCCCCTTCCTACTGCACCAGCTCCTCGAAAATTTGCACTTTGATCATTCCCCTCCTCGGTGGAAGGCTGGAGTTTTTCGCCTTCTGGGCACCAAAGGGTTGATTTTTCCCTTTCAGTTTCAGCATCAAATCCTCAAGAATCCCAGCAGTGGTTCCTGTCTTTCCTTTCCGGGCATCTAAGGAGTTGTCATCATCCCTTTTGCGGAAGAAATCCTCGAGAATCAAATTCAGGATCTTACCCCTTTTAGGAGGAAAGGCAGTGTTTTTCCCTTTCAGGTGATTGAAGGATTCAGTTCTTTTCCCGGATTCAGTGCTTTTCCCTTTCAGGTAGTCGGTGCTTTTCCCTTTCAGGTGATTGCAGGATTCAGTTGCCATGATTGAGGTAAAGACGAAGATGATCAAGCAAGGATAAAAGTATGAAAAAGCAAAGCAGAGTGCAGTTAAGAATGTTGGGAGTGCTGAAATTCCATTGTCTGAGCAGTCCATTTATAGAGGGGCTTCAGATTTGGGAGTTAAAGTTAAAGGGAGCCTAGTGGAGGCTGAGTATGAAAGTTGAGAGTGGGTCCACTAGAAGGACAGTTCCCTATTCACTGGCTAATTTCTCAGATTATTTGTATTTAAAAAAAATAACCGTCAAATGCACCTCTGACAGGGAGTATTTCTAATTGTATAGCGGCCGTGCTGACTCAGCACGGCCCCGTAACTAAAAATTTGACCAAAAATTCTCTGTAAAAAATTCAGTGGTGCCAGAAGATGTCAGACCGGGACGTGCTGACTGGGCACGTCCCGGTCAGACTAAAACGAACTTGGTCAGAGCATTTGTCAGCCGGGGACGTGCTGACTGGGCACGTCCCCCAGCTGACAGAAAACTGGCATAATCATTATCAAATGCTTATGACAGAAAACTGGCATAAGCATTTGTCCCCCGGGGACGTACTTAAATTTTTTATTATTATTAGGGCAAATTATCCAATTGGCCCTTTAACTCTTTGTTTAGCTAAAATTAAGCCCCTCATCTATTTTTTTCTGACTTTAAGCCATTGAACTTGTAAAACTGGTAAAACGTGGCCCTTTTAGCCAGTTTCTCCGGTTTTGCAACCGGAGAACCAATTCACACGAATGCAACTTTAGTTCTTCAAATGGCATTTTTGTCCGCATATTGTAAACAAAAAGCGCACAACTCCTCCACCTTCCCTCCATTTTCCTAACCCAACCCAACTGCAAACTTCACAGCAACAGCCTTACCCATTTTCATCTTCTCCATTTTCATCTTCTCTTGAGGATCTTTGCGGAGGGAGAAGAGCAAGAGAGTTAATTCCTACTTGTCGGGTTTGGGTATCATCGACATTGAAGCAACAATGGAGGGGTGGCAAATCAGGCCAGAAAATGAATACTTTGATCCTGTCCTCGCTTATGGTATGTATATTTGTTGGAACCTTTAAATGTGAAATAAGTAGCATATTTAGTGGTCAGATGGGTGAAAAGAGTAAAATTTTGGTGGTGGGGGTTACTGAAAGTGACGTGCCAGTGGTCCTAGATGTGGGGGTATGGTGGTGGGCACCAAAGTTTGTTGTTTAGATGTTCAAAAAGTGTAGGGATTGATGAATAATTAGCATTTCATTAAAAGTTGGAACTTTTGTATTGTTTAACTTCGATTTAAGCATTACATTAGGGTTTCCCCTTGATAAAAAGCATGTGAAAAAGAAATTGAAATTTTAATTAATTATATTTGATTTTGAATAGTATATTTATCTGCATTTGTTGTAGCCCAACTTGTATTGAAACAATATATTCATATTGATATGTAGATCCAGAATGTGAAATATTTAGCATAAGATTACACCATGGGGGAAGAATAAATTGGGAAAATTATGTCAGTTATGAGAATGGAGAAGTGGCCTACATAGATATGTGTGATGCTGAACGTATGTCAATGCATGAGTTGAATAAAATGGTTGGAAAAGTTGGTCATCGTAATGCAACCATTTTATACTATTACCTTGAACCAGTTGCAGACATGAGGACTGGTTTGAGAGAATTGTCTACTGATACCCATGTTAGGACATTCTGTGACTGGGCATATAAATTCAAGGTGATGGAAGTGTATTGCCATCATCTGACAGACCCAGAAATTGAAGAATTGAAAAATGCTGTAATAATAGAGTCACCAGACAAGGGGAAAAAGAAAACTGGAGTTGTCATAGAGGAAGTAGATGAGGAAGAATGCATAACTAGATATGTAGGTACTGGGAAAAGTAGTAGAAGGGATTGTATGGTTGGGAATGTAGGGGGTGAAAAAAGAACAAAAAACAGTCAAAGGGATAGTAATGTTAGGCCAGTAGAAGGTGTAGATACGGTTGAAAAGGTAGGGGTGCAAAAACAGCAAAAAGCACTCATGCAGCTAGTAATGTTGGGACAGAAGAGGGTGTTCATGAAGCTGACTATGGTGGTGGTGAACACGAAGGTGAACATGAAGCTGATGGTGAACATGAAGCTGACTATGGTGGTAAACAGCAAGGTGAACATGAAGCAGAGGGTGAAAACATAGATGATGAATCTGAATCACAAGTAGAGGAAGAAAATGATAGATTCAGTGGTGCCAATGACTATGGTGGTGAAGAGATTATGCTGCACATTTTGAATTCGAATGCTGATGGTTGTGGTGAAACTTCACAGCAACAGCAGAGAGATGAAACAATTGACCAGACGCAATATTCAGAACAGGAGAATGTTTGTGGAAGGCAAACAGAAACTGACTTGGAAACACAACAGCAAGGTGCGAGAAAGAAACAAGTTAGGAGAAAGAGAACCAGATCAGCAGAACAAACTAGCCAGGCACCAGAGGATATAGATTCACTCCAACAAGATTACATCCCTGATCACCTGAGCAGTGACAATGACTCTTCAGATGATGAATTCAAAGGGAGATACAAGGACTTTGTCCTAGAGAAATTCCTCAGGGATCCCAAATTCGAGATTGGGATGAAGTTTGAGTCAAGAGCACAATTCAAATCTGCTGTGACCGAGTATGGGATTAGGATGGGTAAACCTGTTTGGACTAGTAAAAATGAGCCCACCAGGGTGAGGGCCAAGTGCAGGGAACCATGTAAATGGTTTGTATTTGCTTCAATAGAAAAGGCTCTGGGCACAAAGGACTTGGTAGTAAAGAGTCTGCATGATGTCCATGAAACATGCAGCCATGCATGGAAAAATAAGAATATTACAGCCAAGTGGCTGTCTGACAGGTATGTAGAGAGGATAAGATCAAATAACAATCTGCCAACAAGAGAGTTAAGGCAAACAGTCCATGAAGACTACCAGGCAGAAGTATCTAAGCATGTTGCAGCTAAGGCGAAGACACTAGCTATAGAGAAGATCAAGGGGTCAGCTGAGTCACAATACAAGAAAATATGGCAATATTGTGAAGAAATTAAAAGGACTCATCCTGGCAGTACAATGGAGGTTATGTTCACTCCATTTAGAGAACCTGGATGTAATCCAAGGTTCATGAGGATGTACTGCTGCCTTGGCCCACTGAAGAAAGGCTTTAAAGATGGGTGCAGACCTATTTTGTGTTTGGATGGATGTCATATTAAAGGTAGGTACCCAGGCCAGCTGTTGACAGCTATTGCAGTGGATCCCAACAACGGCTTTTGGCCAGTTGCATGGGCAGCTGTTGAAAAAGAGGCCACGGAGCAATGGAGATGGTTCCTAACCCTCTTGAGTGGCGACCTGGAAATACAGAACCAGGGACATTATACTTTCATGTCCGACCAGCAGAAGGTAAAAGTTTAATGAGAGATCTAAAACTTTTATTCTATGGTTTTATAGCAGATTTTAAGCCCCTGAACTTTTAGTGTAGGTAAAAACAAGCCCCTCAACTTTTAGTGTAGGTAAAAACAAGCCCCTCAACTTTTAGTGTAGGTTAAAACAAGCCCCTCAACTTTTAATATAGCATACTTGTTGCCCTCAAACTAACCACTTGGCTGGTATATCTAACTTATACCTGTTGTGATATTTTTTGTAGGGACTAGACAGAGCACTCGCAGAGGTTCTACCAAATTCTGAACACAGATACTGTGTTCAACACATGTATAGGAATTTCAAAAAGAAACATCCAGGATTAGGTTTAAAGGATCGATTGTGGCATATAGCAAGCACCACAACAGTTGAACATTTCAACCAAGCCTTGGATGACCTTAAAGCCTATGACCAAGAAGCACATGCATGGGTGAAGAAGGGACCACACCCTCAACATTGGTGTAAGGCCTTTTTTTCCAAACATACACAGTGTGATATGTTGGTTAATAACCTGTGTGAATCATTTAATGCCCATATTTTAGAGGCTAGGGACCAGCCTATTATTTCTATGATGGAGGCTATTAGGGAATACCTCATGGAAAGGATCCAAAAGAGAATGGCAGCAATGGAAAAATACAAGTTAGATGGTGGACCACTCATTAGATCGATTGTGGAAGAAAGGGTCAAACATGCAACACAATGGGAAATAACATGGAATTCAAGCTCAGGTTATCAAGCAAAAGGGCCACGGGGAGCCCAATTTGCTGTTGACCTTGACAAAAATGAGTGCACCTGCAATCTGTGGGCCTTGAGTGGCATTCCATGTTCCCATGCAATTGCTGCTCTACATAGAGCTAAAAAGGATCCCTACAAAATGTTGGCTAATTGCTATCATAGGGAGGTATTTTTTACCATCTATGATAATGTGTTGCAGCCTATTAATGGAGATATTCAGTGGCCACAGTCAGACATGCTGGAGTTGGATCCACCAGCAAGTGTCACTCAACCTGGTAGGCCAAAGAAAGCTAGAAAGAGAGATGTTATAGAAGGAAAAGATCATGGCAAAAGGTTACGAAAGAGGGTTGTAATCCACTGTAGAAAGTGTGGAGGGATTGGACATAATGCTAAAACTTGCAAGAATCCTCCTAAGTCATCTACTGAACAGCAACTTTCTCAACAACCAGCACCTACTGGACAACCTTCTCAACAGCAGCAGCATGAAGCACCAACAAAAAGACGACGTGTGCGTTTGTACTTCATTATAACTTTCAGCCTGTTTGTGACCTTTTTTTGAGATCTGAAATGCTTTCTTTAATTTGTAGGTAAGCAAGAATCAGGGACAAAGAAATCAGTCCCAGCCTTCTCAGCAGCCACCAACACAGCAACCTCAGTCCCAGCCTTCTCAACAGCAGCCAACACATCAACCTCAGTCCCAGCCTTCTCAGCAGCAGCCAACACATCAACCTCAGTCCCAACAATCCACCTCAAGGCCAGCAGTTCATAGGAACAAGAGAAGTACATCAAAAAGGCCACTGACAGAAGCAGACAAAGGTTTTATTAATCTCAACTATGCTTATTTGGGTAAAGATCCACCTTTCAATGTTGGAAACTGGCAGGGAAGAGGTGAAGGAAGAGGAAGAGGCAGGGGAAGGGGAAGAGGAAAGGGTCCATCTGGAACAAGTTCTTGAAGTATTCTTGGACCTGCAAATATTTTTGTGTGATTTTGTTGACTGTAAATGAATGTAACTAGAATGTTGAAACTATAAATGATATTTTTTTGAATAGGCTTTTGTGGGGAATCAAAGCATGTGCCTATGCTTGGTATCTAGTAAGATGGACACAGGTCACTGCTTTTTGTGTATTTGTCTGTTTCCTATGACAGTGATTGTTGACTGTATTTACAGGCAAACACCATTGTAATTTCCTTTTGCTAATTATATTCTAATGTTATGCAGTTGCTCTCTTATATTTGTATGGTTTGGTATAGCAGTTTTTGTTGACTAGATAAATCAAATAAATCCAACAAAGCCCATGACATGCGAATTGGGATAAATAATTCTCATCACATTACTTGCCGAAAATTACAGTTAGCATTGATTGGGTTCAACCATACTTTCACACTAATCTGTGGGTACAACAAAGACTTGTTTAAGCTAAACAATACAATATACTTCTCCCTAACCATCTGCATCATACACCATAGATCCATTTGCTCCATCCATGGTTCTCAAAACTGACAGTTCCCCTATCCAATATGTTACACTTACACACTGCCCTTCATGTATCCTCTTCAATTTGCATAATCCCATTACATTTATTCCCAATTTGGAGCATCCCAAGAGAGACTCCACCTGCAATTTTTTTCTCTGTAAGCACCATTATTACAGCAACCAACCAACTTACCACAAAAACCCTTACAAGCAACTTGTTCAACCATTTTTGCCACCGCAGCTGCTTCTCTGTTTCTCTCAATTTTGCCTTCAACTTGGCAGCTTTTGCCTCGGATCTCGCGGCTGCAGTTTCAAATTCGTCTTTTTGCTTTTCTGTTGCATTGATCCTCCTTAGAAGGCCTGGTATCACCTCAATAGAACGACGGCACATCTCGTCGTCAATCCAATTCCAATACCCGCAGCCACCAATTTCTTCTGAGCAAACGGCGTACCTTTTTCCTGGATTTCTATCAGTCCAAGAAGTAATCATCTTCGTGACTTTACTGCAACGACAAGTAGGAAGCAGAGGGCCGCGATATTTGCGCATTTTTTCCTTCCCTTCACAAAGCTTTTACCTTCTCCCCCTTTTTTTTCCTTTCAGACTGCTCTCTTGCTTCAATGTCGATGATTTTCCGGCCTGATTTGTCACTCCTTGTTGCTTCAATGTCGATGATACCCAAAGCCGACAGTACTGATTCTCTCTTGCTCTTCTCCCTCCGCAAAGATCCTTAAGGGAAGATGAAAATGGGTAAGCAAAATGTAGGAAACCTTTTCTCTTGCCACTCCATTGTTGCTTCCATTGTTGCTGTGAAGTAGGGTTGGGATAGAAAAATGGAGGGAGGGAGGAGTTGTGCGCTTTTTGTTTACAATATGCGGACAAAAATGCCCTTTGAAGAACTAAAGTTGCATTCGTGTGAATTGGTTCTCCGGTTGCAAAACCGGAGAAACTGGCTAAAAGGGCCAAGTTTTACCAGTTTTACAAGTTCAAGGGCTTAAAGTCAGAAAAAAATAGATGGGGGGCTTAATTTTACCTAAACAAAGAGTTAAAGGGCCAATTGGATAATTTGCCCTTATTATTAAATCATTATCAAATGCATAATAGTTGTTAATTAAAGAAAGATTCATGTATTCTAATAAGTAGGAATTAATATAATGAAATATATTTATAAATTATAAATTATATAAATATTTATATAATGAAATATATAATAAATATTACAAATTGAAATATTATATAAACACCATATTTATAATATTATAATATTTATAATTAATATTAATGTATCTTATATATATTAAATACTTATATATTATGTATTTTTTTATTTATTTATACATATTATAAATATTTATTTTTACCCAAAATATTTTTACGCATTTATAATATATTTATATAAATATTATATACTATATAAATTATATATAATATAATATATATTATATATTATATTATATATAATATATAAATGTACATTTATACATAATATATATTAATGTATATATATAATATACATTTATATTATGTATTATATATAATATAATACATTTATACATTTATATTAATATACATAATATTAATTTTACATTTATACATAAAATTAATACATTTATATATTTATATTAATTATATTAATACTTTTATACATAATATTAATATATATTTATAATATATTAATTTATACATTTATATAATATTCATTTATAATTTATACTTTTATAATAATATACACTTATACATTTATAAATATATGTATATTATATATTATAGATAATATAATACATTTATATATTTTTATATAAATATATAAATATATTTATTTGTAAATATTTATAAATGTATTATAAATGATATCTTACAAAAGTCCTACGTACAGGAATTCTTCATCTATATCAATCTTATCTCCTCAAATTTTTTTATTGATTCTAAAAACTAATAATTTTAATTGATTCTTCTACTAATTCTATATGAATCATATTATATAGTACTTCTATAATTTTATATAAGTCGTAGTCGACAACACTATAGAACCATCACCACTAGTTAACTCTTTTTGCTGCACTTCAATATTATAAAATTATAAATAAATTTAATACACTTTACATTAACTATTAATTAATATAGCATAACAACAACACACTATACAAAAAACATGTTTAATTAATATCATTTGATGACAGTATAATATAACATGTAAATACATAAATAAGCTACATGTTTCATTAACATAACATAAATAATGTAATTAATAACTAAAGTAATAATAATTTTAAATACTAACTTGTACGAAAAGATTCGTAATCTGAAAAAATTTCGTCAAATGTATGTCTGACAGGAGGGTTAATGAAACATTATTTATGTTAATGAAACATTATTTAGTTATTAATTACATTATTTATATTATACTGTCATCATTATATAAATATTTATATAATTTATAATTTATAAATATATTTCATTATATTAATTCCTGCTTATTAGAATACATGAATCTTTCTTTAATTAACAACTATTATGCATTTGATAATGATTTAATAATAATAAAAAATTTAAGTACGTCCCCGGGACAAATGCTTATGCCAGTTTTCTGTCATAAGCATTTGATAATGATTATGCCAGTTTTCTGTCAGCCGGGGGACGTGCCCAGTCAGCACGTCCCCGGCTGACAAATGCTCTGACCAAATTCGTTTTCGGTCTGACCGGGACGTGCCCAGTCAGCACGTCCCGGTCTGGCATCTACTGGCACCTGAATTTTTTGCAGAGAATATTTGGTCACATTTTTAGTTACGGGGCCGTGCTGAGTCAGCACGGCCGCTATACAATCAGAAAGACCCCCTGTCAGAGGTGCATTTAACGGTTATTTTTTTTAAATACAAATAATCTGAGAAATTAGCCCTATTCACTGGAAGATTTTGGTCCGGAGTAAAATATTTATTTGATGTTCAAAGGGGAGATTCCCTGAAATTGGTTAAAGCCGACGAGTTTGTCAATGTGATTTATTTTCACAAAATCACTGCATTAGCATTCCTTTTCTTTTCAGTTCGGTAGCATTAGCTCATGTTAATCTGTGCATGTCCCGCATTAGTTTATCTTGCCAAGTAGTTGGGTTCTTCAGGTAAAGGAATCCTTATTCCTGAATTACGTGAAAACGGGAACTAATGACTAATAAATTGTCCGTTGCATGTTAGAAATATTCGGCCAGGCCTATTTTCATCTCATAAAAATCCAAATTCTAGACTTAGACTTGAGTGAACTTTGAGTGAGTTTGAAATCTAATAGATGATATTTGGTGGCCTCGTGTATTTGCTGGAATAAATCAGTTAATTAATTGAACACAAACACAATTCTACTCTAGGGCGACCTAACTTGAGGTATAACAACATATATTCTATATGCTATATTCAACACGAATAGTTGTTTGAATTGTCATTTTTTTTTCAAATTTTTTTAATATTTTTTATAAATATATATATTTTTTATTTTTTATATATATCAAATTGTGATAGTATATAATTTTTTATTTTTTTTTTACAAAATTTCAAAAAACCCAATCCAAACGGGCAAGGTTCACAACTTAGTTAGTTAAAGGACTCCTTGATACACATCCCTCACGGAGGGCCACCATACAGTGACATGACATGATTGTTTACCTTTAAAAAAAACAAAAAAAGGCGGAGGAGTTTGACGATAAGGTGATGTGGTGATTATTGTCGCTATAAAAGCTTGTTATCGCATAACCGCGTGAAAATGATACCTTGGGCGGCGGGTTAATAAAGAATCACGACTTTTTTGCACTCATTCATCACCAGCCCAAGCCAAGCTCTGAACTGATCATTTTTCACGACAACATAAAATTGGATAGAGTACAACATGTAATTAAGAAGGTGCCTTTGTATATTTCACACGCAATAAACTTGGCTGTAATTATCGATCACAAATGGACAAGGGCCTCAAACGATCATCAGAAAAATCGTTCGGGACCATTTCGTGCAAAATGCACATGACGATTGAGTACAATTAATTAAGAAGGTGCCTTTGTATATTTCACACACAATAAACTTGGCTCTAATTATCGACCAAAAACTTAACTCGACGAAAAGGCTTTGATAATTAGTGGAAATGAACTATTAGGTCTTCTTCTTACCATTGATTTTCTATTTTCCTCCACATAGTTTATTTATTAAAAAAAAAATAAACAAAGAACTCTCCCATTTGTTTAGAAACGCCTCAAGAAGTGGCTATCTTTCAAGTTAATATGTTCCTCAAAAGTCGTGTAGCTATGGAAAAAAGAAAGAAAAAGAGATCCTTATATTAGACTTTTGCCGTCTGATCCGGTGCGTAGTGCATTGTCAGGTTCGATGGTGATTCAGTCCCTTTCAAATTATTTCTGGATCTTTTTAGGGCCGTCTCCTCTCCTAATGTAGAATATATTAGGTCTCCTATTATATGATAGATTAAGTTATACAACAATTATCGTCTCCAAAAAAAAAAAAAAAAAAAGAGAGATTAGACTTCTGCTATCGCGTGAGTTCCAACAGCACTGAATTGTTTTGTCTAAAGCAATTAAAGCTCGTGAAATAATCAAACCTGATTCCTCCCCAGAAGAATGCGAACAACATCAGTTTGTTTCTTCTTCTTCTTCTTCTTCTTTTTTTTTTTTTTTTTTTCTGTTTTCCCTCCCCTGTAAAAATTATTAGAAAATATTAAGGAATGAATTGATAGAATGCTGTTTTGACGAGGAAAATTACATGGAAAAAGATGCAAGCCAAGCGGCAGTACGTAGTCGATCAGTTTTGACTTTTTTTTAACCCCTCCAATGAGCCGAAATTTCCAAAAGATGGTGCCTCCCATCATATCATCAATTTCATATCGTCATCCCAGACGACAGGCGATCTGATCTGATCATCTCCCAGACAGTTTTGAAGTGGAGAGTCCTTTTCCTCTTTATTATGTAATCGTAATGCAACGCCAAAAAGGAATCAGGTACTTGGACCCGTCCGTCTCCTACCAACAAACTGCTGTGTAGCAAAAGTCACCAAATGAAGACAGAAATGGTAACTAACTAATTATGGATGAAACGTAAACAGAAAGGCGGAAAGACATAGCACTACTTATAATAAATATATAATCAGCAGCACTTCTCGTGGCCAAGTTATTATAGTACTACTACATGATTAAGTAGATTTCATTTCTGGGTTTTGGGGGAAGTGGTTAAAAAAATCGCCATGGACTTTAATGACAGTAGTTTCCATGATGAATGAATTTAAGGTACCTTGCGTAAGTTTTGTTATTAATACGCTACACAATATATGGACAGTGGAAAATGATACAATTCATAAAAACAAAAAAATCCCATGTTCCAACAAGATGAAGTACTATATATAATATTGTCAGCTGTGCATCACGCTGTATTGACTCGGTTTACTCCTGTATTGACTCGGTGACTCAGTTGCACCGACCCTTGCTCTTTTCTACTCAATGTTCAAATGATTAATCAAACAGAAAGCAAGCATTTCTTGCTCCTGCTGCTTTACGCTTTACGCACCCTTCCACAGTTTCTTTTGTTGGAAGTGGTCATGAGAAGTCCTCTTTTTTACTACGGAACACAGCCATCACTCACAAATATGGAAAAATCCTGCGTTGGATGTGAATGCAAGATCGGCCTGACATTTTTTACTTTTCTCATATCATTTTTATGTACGTGTACAACCAATAAAGTACCCAGCCACGGCATCAACACGGGGCACCCACCCGGTCTTCGGTTGCTATTCGTTTTCTGTAATGCTCGGGCCGGGCCCCGGTGAATGATGACACTGCTCTTTTTCTGTTTGAAGTGCTCCACTTTTGCACTTTGGTACCTCACTGCCGTTTGATTGATATTTCGTGCAGAGGAGCAAGACCCGGTACTGATAAATTTGCGTTGAATGCCACCTGTCAGTTTGGATTTGGGAACCCTACATTTCTTTTGCCATTTTTTGTCATTTTCCATAAGTAATCAAAGCCAAGTTCATGGGCTGCCCATGTCCGTACAGCACGAATATTTCCGAGCACACTACCTACATTCTTGCCCCCATTCACAAAATGTCTGGACACAAGTCATTTTTGCGGAGTCTAATGAGATGATGGCCATTGATCCGATTTAACATTGTCACATTAGGCTTTTTTTTTTTTTTGGAAGGATTTGTCGCTTTAGTTTTTAAAGCACAAAAAAGACTAATTTTAACATCTAGATTATTAGTGCCTGGAGTTGGAAACTTGGAATGAATATCAATTGTCGAAATCTTGAAGCCCATCTTTTGAGGCACATGACATTAGCATGAAAATACTAGGGGAAAAAGCCCGCGCCGTGCGTGGGAGTTTAGCACCTATAATTAAAGATAGTTAATAATTATTATTTAATATTTTATAGTATAAGAATTGAAGTATGACAATTTTATTATGTGATATTAAACAGAAAAATTATAAATTACATATTGAGTAAAAAATATAATTTGCACTGAAATATAATTATAAAACACAATTAACCACTTTGCGTCTAATCTAATAGAATATATGATCTACTTATATCTGCTCATGCACTTTAGGAATGTTAAAATTTGTTGTTTAGTTTGAATTTGATTTTGATATGAGGGCAATTCACCTCATTATTTTGTCATATAAGTGAGATTTGAACAATTAGCATACTTGAAGAAATCATTGCTAGTGGAATTTCGGTTCTTGCAAGCCAAATTCTTTGATTTATATTTGATTCCAAGGGCATATCATCATGAAACATCCACATTGACCAATCAATCAATTATGATTTATTGTATGATTTAGAACATATAGCAAAGCATCTCCTTCTCAGTAGGGGTTACAATCACAAAACATCAGTTTTTGACATAGTTGCAAAGATATACAATAACTATCATGCTAATCTAGATGAAAAATTACATCAAAAAAGTACTAAAACATCTTAATCCACTCAATTGAAGAAAACAATTAAAAGTAATGAAGTACATACTTTGGATTTACAGCCAAATAGTTTTAAGTAGATAGTTAAACGTATTGGCAAATCAAATGGAGTGAAAAATTGCCTAAATGGAAACATTAATAAAGTAACAAACAATTTGAAAATTACCGTAACTAATAGTTAAAACAACAAAAGAAGTAAATGCAATCTATAAATGAAAAATTTTATGATGATAAACTTATTCTAAACCACAAATAACAATTAACAAATGTGATATCCTCCCTATCAAGCCTATCTAACATGGGCAATTGAATTAAAACTCTAAAAAAAGTATTGCACATACAACTTGCAAGATTACAGATTTCTTACAACCAAAAAAGTAGATTAGCTAAAGAAAACATACCTATTGAAAAAGATGTTGCAAAATAGGAAAGCGGAGTAACTAATGACTGATGAGAAAGGCTTTAAGAAATTAAGAGACTTGAATGTTAATCCAATTAAATGATTAAAAGGATTTTTATGTAATTCCACTAAAACACAAGTTGAATTCAATTGTACTTAATGTTTAATCGGATATTGAATATTGCCACATGTTAAACTTACCCATAGTTTTAAATGTCTAACAGAACATTTAAGTAATTATAAAAAAATCAAATTAACTATAATGATTCACATTCAATACTTCAATTGCACTTCAAATACTCTCATATTCCCAAAATAGGTCCATCCGTGCCGTTGAAATTTTTGTCCTAAACTCATTCTTATATAGTATAAGGATAAGGATATAGAAAAGCATTTGTGAAAACTGAATCTAATAGGGAAAGTGTCATTCAAGGCCTGACCACAATTGGAAGTTGCTGACGACTTCCATATCAAAAAGTTTCACAAGGTGGTGCCTAGTCGACAAAAGAGATTGAATTTGCCCATCAAAATGGAGAAAATTATCGAAACATATTAAACCTCATCGCTTAAGTGAGGAGAGCAACGCAACTGTGGTCTTGCACACCCCAAAAAAAAAAAAAAAAAAAAAAAAAAACCCCTAGTCTATTGACAGGCAGCACAATTCAGAAATGCTTAGATAATAATATTGATTAAGAGACTGAAACAGGAGGGTTCATATATTACTTTGCTCCTAATGGAGGCTCTGGAGCTCTCTTGGCAGCTGGAACCAATTCTTGGTTTAGCTATCAGCCGTTTCAAAAATTTCATATGATATTTGTGGACTTGTTGCATGGATGCCTTCGCGTGGTAGCATAAACAAGAAAAGCCATTTAGACATTCGTTGAACCCAAATCATATCAATAAATTAGACTGCTAGATTTCTTGATGCAAATCTTGGATGTCGGTTATGTTAATTACAAGCACAAATTATACGGTATTAGTATCAAGGTTTAGGTGAGTCAAGAACGTCAGCTGTTTGTCTATTATTAGTGCAATACTTAGCGCAAGTATTTAGGGGGCTTTTGGTAAAAGGGTATCGGAATAAAGTAATGGAATAAATTTCATAATTGGTGTTTGATTCACTGATATGGAAATTGAAATTTTGGAATGATTTCTAAAAATTTGGTATCTCTCCATTCCCTAGTAAAAGGGTGGGTTTTGTCCAAAACCCAAGTGTGATTCCAAAATCTTATAATTACATAATATTTAGTATAATTAATATTTATATATAATATATAATATATATTTATATTTATATTTATATTATAATATGTACATATATAAAATATATTATAATTATAATATTTTATTATAATATTAGTATATTATAATTATATTATAATTATTTAGTTAAATATAATTATATTTATATAATATATATTATAAATTTATTAATATTATATAATAATATATTTATAATATATATTTATATTTATAAATGTATATTATATGTGCATATAATTATAATATATACATGTATGTAATACTAATAAGTTATATAATTATAATTATAATTATAATTTTTATTTAAAATATAATAATATATAATAATAACTTTATTTAATATGTAATATATATTATATTTATATAAAATATTAGTATAATTAATATTTGTATATATTATATAATTATAATTATATATTTATATTATAACATTTGTATATTTATATTTAATTATATATATATAATAGTTAATTTAATTAGTTACAAACTTATAATAATAATATTATTAGTTATATGTATTATATAATGTATATTAATTTATGTAATATAATTAATATTATCAATTATACTAATAATTATACATGTTTACTAATAGAAATTATTAATTAGTTAGACTAAATTTACTAATACATTTATACTAATATATTTAATTAGTGAAAATTTCTTATATCCCATTTACAAAGAATCAATAATTATCATTTACGATGTGATTTATAATATATTTATTACATTCCATTCCGAAAGAGTCGATGAACAAAACATCAACTATAGTAATGATACACATTCTGGATACTTGAACCAAACAAATGTATTGGAATGAATGACCTCATTCCAAACCCAAGATATCCGATTTCGATTCCGAATCCGATTCCAATATGCGAACCAAACGCCACCTTAGATGCTTGCTACATAATTTAGAATGTCAAAAGTTGGATCCGCCTTTCATTCTTGAATTTCCTTTCTCAGTTTCATTTCCACCTCTTCTCGAGTTTCATTTCCTTTCTATTCTAAGGCAGTTTAATCTTTTGTGGTCCTTTTTCTTTCTGTTTTGGATCACATCAACTTGTTTCACTTTCAGAGATTTCATATTTTTACTTTTTGTGGAAGAGAATTTGAAGTGCTGCTTTCATTCCACGACCAACCGACTAATTAAACTTATAATATTAGAAACCTCCTTTGAAGTTTCTCCTAATATCATTTAACATCTGCGAGGTTTTAAAAATATCACTTATCTCCCTCATAATTGCAAAAAAACTATATAAACCCTCATTGATACATAATTCACAAATCAAATAAATGGAATTAAAAAAAAATTCACTTCCTTCTCTTTTCCCTTTTTCCAATGTTTTCTCTTACTCATTTTTTTTGGATGACGATACAATTTTTTATTAATAAATTATAGTAAGTTAAATTTTGTTTATCTTTTACTTTTTACGATTACCATAGACTGGAGTACGATTTCACTATTCATTTTGATTTGATCTTTATAATGATTAGTACAACTTAAATACTTGGGTCATGGGTTGAGAAGAAATTGGAAAAAAATATATAAAATTCATAAAAAATTGGTTTTGATCATATAGAGTTAAAATGGTGCTAGCGTATTTCTTTACAAATATTTTTTTTTATTTTTCAAATTTATATTTTTATGGATTATAGTTTTGTGATGTGGTAGTATTATTAGAGATTTTTTTTTTTCCAAACGATAATTAGAGATTGTTTTTTAGGTGGTGATTTTTCTTGAAGTAAACAAAGCGGTCTAGGAGTACTTTTATTTAACAAAATGAGCAAAAGGGTAGTTTAGGGCTTTTGAAAAGTTTGTTAAAGAAATAATAAAAGTAATGGAGGTAAGTGATATTTTTGAAGTTTTAGGGGGCGTTAGGTGATATGATATTAAGAGAAACCTCAGGGCTTGTTTTGATATTATCGCTTAATATATTAGTATTAGTCGTGCTGTCACGTCACGGCTTTAACCATCATTGTCGCCGCTTCGGACGTCTGTGACTTCATGGCTTCAAAGGTGTTATTAAACGATTTCTCTGTTTGTTTATTGTTTAATTATGATTATTAACTGGAGTAGAATGCGTAGGAAGGTGATTTTTCTATTCCTGTTGGCTTTTTGTCTTTCGCAATTTATTCATTGCGTTCTTTCTTCGTCAATCACCATTCACCACTATATAGTGAGTCAGATAAGTAGTAGTATTTGTACTCATCTTCCAAATGAAAAAATCAAAAAACCAAAAAGAGTTCTTTTTTTTTTATTCTTTAATGGATGAAACACAGACTGTGTTTTTTTAGCCAGATTTAAGATTGCTGTGTTTTTTTCCACCGTAACGAGGATTACGCGATGCATTCATTATTAAAGAATGTCAATAAATATCTACTATAAAAGAAAATTCGATCACTGTTGAACGACGATATATATATATATTGACAGCATTTCCAAAACACAGATTAGTAAATCAAAAAAATACTGTAGTACTATGAAAATTTTAAGAAGACAGAATTAAATCAAGAGAGAGTCCACAACAAAAACAAGTATAGTAAATACAAAGATACGATACAGTTTTGACGGTTGCACTGAACTTCAACTGCAGTGCTGGCTGCTACCCCACTCTCTAGCACATACTACTCATGGAGCCAGAGGCAAAGGAACCACCAAGCCCCACCCCCCCCCCCAACCCCCACCCTCCCAACCGCCACCCCACCACCTAAAAAACAAAAAACAAAAAAAAAAAAAACCCACAACCAAGAAGGGGGGAAGGAAGAAAAGAAAGAGTCCTACTTATTCAGTTGCAGCTTTGTCATCATTCTTCAAACAGATTCCCACACTCTCTTGAATTCCGATTAGAAACATCGTCGAAATTGGCCTCCTCAGCTGAGCCCACTTGCAGTCGAGGTCGGGACTATCGGAAGTGAGCCGAGGCATCCTTCACCACCTCCCCTCTTTGGTTTTCCAGAATTGAAGATCATCGACGCGAATGAAACCATTGATTTGGCCATCATCTTAAAAATCCTGATTTTGATCCGGCCTCTCATGGGTGGAAGTCTTGTTTTTGGGTTGTTCTCGGTTCCTAAAGCCGGGGGTTCCATTCCAGAATTACGTCGAAAGAAGAAGTTCGAAGAGAGTATAGAGAACAGGGGAAAACGGGGTGAAATAAAGACGAATGATTGCAGCATATACTTGGAAAGGGAGTACTTATAAGATTCTAAGGTGGGGCTCTAAGCTTTGAAGGGGCGTCCGATCGACACGTATTTCTTAGCCTCCAAGCAGGAAACTTCTTTCTACAACCGCAACAAGTGATGTTTATGAGTGAGAACAAAGAGGGAAGGGAAAAGAATGGGAAATGAAGTTTCGATTCAAACATTGAAATTTTGGAGATCATTTAATGATCAGGCCTTTGTTGTTGGCGCAGTCGGGTGGGATGAGTTGGATGATCCGAGAAAAGCAAACATAACTGTAAGCATAGTGAGGGAGTTTGATGTTTCGAGTTGGAACTCTCCCACTTATTTTTTATTTAAAAAAGTGTTGGCCTAGTTTGGTGAAAGCGAAGGCCAGTTAAAAAAAAAAAAAAACTCAAATGCTGCAGCAACAGTACTCTTACAAAAAGTTGAACTACAAAGCATGTTCGTGATGGCACGCGTTGGGTTGGTTGCCGGTAGAAGTAGCTTCTTTAGGTGAGTTCCACCTAAGTTCGATCTCGGACAGTGACTCAGTTGTTATTTTCTTCAGGATCGGTCTAACCTGCTCTGCTGAAGCACTGTGAAATTAGTTGAGTATAGACCTGGATACCCACAGTGATGACAAAAAAAAGAAAAAAAAAGAGAGCATGTTCGTGACGCTTTTAAGTTTTAACCCAAAAAAAGGCCAAAGACACTACTAGTACGCTGCAGAATCGCACGCCCAAGACTGTCAATTTGTCGGGACAGCTTCAACATGAACTTAATGGATTGGACGCTTAAGGATGAGAGGAATTACATTGTTGTTGGGGGGGGGGGGGCAGCAAAAACTATATAGCTGTACAGCATATATATTGCAGGTGCACAAATGACATTTGGATCTGTCTGATTTTTGTTTTGAGCTTTTAATTGACGAATATGATATGAAACTTCAGTAGCCAATGGTCCATAAATAAATTTGTCATTACATAGATGCTGATTGGGCAAAGTTCGATCGAAGAAATCAAATCTTCCACTTTCAACAGGGTAGACAGCAAAGCATGATCCCAGAAGGGCAACCCTACATAGGTCCGTTCTCACTTGACTTGAAGGCTGAACCTGATCACGTTGTCTGGCCGTCCAAGTAAACCTTTTACTACTACTTCACTATCTGAGTGGGCGACGAATCTACATGTTTTTGCAGTCACACTCATGAGGGAGGCACCAAATCCTTTGCTGCTACTGCTACTATTAATTATTATGCCATCTTCAAGTATCATCACATTGGTAATATGTAAAATTATGAAGCTGGTTTTGTCCATGAAGATGGAGAATATATACTTGAGAACTTCCCGCTGTATTTACTGAGTAACAGCGTCATATGCCAAAAGAGTGAAAAAAAAGTTGGCGATCACCAGAATCACTAGTGCCTCGCTGCCCCATGGAGAGTCAGTTATGGTAGAGAAGGCAGCGCCTTTAGGAACCCTTTTTTTTTCGTGAATTTGTAAAGAGGATAAAAAATGCTTTCTCACTTATCCCTTGATAATTTAAATCCGTGACGTGTCGATTATAGTTAAAGCATCTTATCAATTAGGCTGTGATGCTTCATTGTCTTCTCAAAACGCTTTTTGATTAACGATTACTACTGCTATTTTACTTCTGATTGCAGCAGCTGCTAGCACATTTCGCTACTAAGAACGCTGGGCATTCAGGCGAGTTGCTCTGTGGTATTTAAGCTCATTTTGAAGAGCGTTCTTTTATTGGACAGGCGTAACCAACCAAACATAAAAAGGCTCCAAATGTTGCTTCCAAAAAAAAAGGCTCCAAATGTCCGAATGGGGTTACTGGTGTGGATTTTTTTCATTGATTCATTTCGGTCTGACTAAAAAAATAAAAAAAAAATGGTTATGACTCATGTTAGCACCCCAAAAAAGAAAAATGGTTGACGCAATTGAAATTTTAGAGAAACAAGAAGACATATGGAATCAGCTTTTTTTTTTTTCTAGAAACGGAAAGAAACACGCACACATAATTAGAACAAACACAAGAGTCATCGGCTAAATCGGTCCAAAAGCAATCTACGGAAAATTGTACGCCTTTGATTAGTCACAAATTTGATCCAATCGATCGAGAGTCTCGTTGTGTTAGGCGGGCCAATTGATCCATCGATTTGGCCTGTACATCATGTCACAGGATCTTTTTTACGGTCAAGAATGTCATCATTGACAGAGTTGGGACGGATGCTTATATTGACAAATAAAAATTCTTTGTTTTAACACCCAGAAAATACCTAGAAAAGAGAAAAGGACTCAGCAAAGGGGGACCGTGTCGAAGCCTCGAAGCAAACAAATCAAATATCTTGTCATCCGCAAACTTTCAGACGGATTTGCCTAATTGAAGCAAATCGGCGACAAGGACATTAAATGGTGTACGATTGTACTACTTCATTGACTCCATAGACCTATGGTAACTCAATGGCCAAATTAACCATGAAATTAATTCCCTACTAATTGTAAGTTGTAACACTAAAAACTGACACAATTTAACACATAAACCCGCCATAATTTTGACATCAATGCTCAATGTGACTAAAACCTTAATCACTAAACAGAAACATTAAAAATTAGCTTGTTTTAATATTGTCAACAGCTCATAGTGATCTTATCCGACTTATTCACGAGTGATGTAGTTAAGTGATAAAATGCGCACTCCGTCCATCCCATTTTAATAGTTTTGGTTTTTCTCACATAATTTAAAAAAATTTAGTTAATTTTATTAGAAAAGTAAATTTAGTCTAATATTTTTTTTAAAATACCCTTACAACAATATTAGCAGCATCATTAATAACTATACCTCTACATTAACAACAACAACAATAATAATGGTATATTGCACCATTTGAGACATATGTCAAAGCACTTATTGGTGCAAAAGTTGACTGTATTAAATAAGGTAAGTTATATTTATTAGATGATGAAGCATATTAAATAATGGTATTTATTTAAAATTTAACTATATTTTTTAATTGGAAAGTAGTTTATAATTTGAGATTGATGAAAAATGGATAACAAAACTATCAAACATGTGGGGACATTGATTATAATAGAATACTAATGCCAAGAATAAATGGTCACATTTTGTTTATGGATCTTTTTTAAGGCAAAATAAATGGTCACTATTATGAGTTTATTAAAAAAAACTGTTACTCCTCAATACCTGATCAGTATTCAACTAGTAAGGGATTTGGGATCAAATTCCCTTTACCTCCTCTCTAGTTCTTAATTTCCACCTCTTCCTCGTTGGCGGGAAAAAAAAAAAAAAAAAAACCACGCTAGTGGGGTTTTCTGGGGAGCCTGAAAGCCATAATGGAGTTGGGCCTATGGTGGGACAACATGCAGTATGGTTAAGAAATTACGGATCCATTAAGCTATCGTTGCATGCGGTACCTATTTTCCGATGGGGATCAACACAATATGTTATCTTATCGTACTCGGAAAAGATATCATGAAATCTTAACATGGGTCACATTGGTTCCTCGTCTTGTCCTTTGGTTAATGTCTTCATTCTTAACAAAAAGCATTTTCGACTGAAAAAATGGTGTTGGTGATGTAGGCCTATATAATTATTTATTTCAGTTGCAAGCACTTCCGAATTCTTGCACTCCTTTTCTTTTTTTTTTTTTTTTGGGGTTATTTATCCATGATAGCAAACGAATTTGTCCCTTTTGGAATTGACAGACTTCGCTCAAGGACGACTAGATTCAGACAATAATCTCACTTGCCTTTCCGGGAAGTGGACCAATCAGTCTTAGATTCCAAAATAATAAAATGATAGTAGCAGTGGTAAACTAGTTTCCCAATTTCGGCTATGTGCTCAGTTTAGCGGGGCATTTCATGTCACAAGGTATCCTTCTCAAGACAAATCAATATCATCACATTAAAACATTAAAATTGGTGTGACATTAAAACATTCTTTGCCGTGTTAGTGGTCTAATTGATTTATACAAATAATAAGAATGATTGTGCTAGCATCAAGATTGAATTCATAAATTTTTTATTACTACTAACAGGTATTTGCATCTCTTAATCATGAGATCTCTGGTTTGAAATTCATAAAAATAAAAAAAAATATTAGAGTATTGGAAAAGCTTCTCTGTAAGGAATCTCACTCGATTCGAACAGTATTAGTCGAAACCGTAAAGAATACCTGTGATTTGTACCCAAAAATAAACATCAATTACTTGGATAGAATATTATTTGAAATAATTACTGTAACACTTTTTGTGATGTGATGTATGTGAGAAAAAAAATAAGATAATTAAAAATATAAAAAGATGAATTGAAAAATGTGTTTATGATACAAGCACTCCTATTAATTTATACTAATATATTATTTGGAATATTTGTGCCATCCAAACACTCCTAAATTTGTGGGATTGAAATGCCAACTGCAGTGAAGCATGTGGACAACAAATAAATCTCTACCAAAGTGCGTAGAGCTCCCAACCTCTCCGAAAAGGACAGGTCATATAAACTCACAGGGCACAATTGAATTATTGTACTACTACTGCGTTTTCCAAAACGAATGTTGCTCCATTTATAATTCCTGTTTTCATTTTTATATTGTCCGCGCCCTGAGCCGCCATCCCGCCACCAATTGACGACCCAGGGCCGTGGGAGTTGGAACTTGGTACGCCCCACTTTCTAATCACTTAGAATTCTTTACTGTATCTTTGTACTCTTCATCATTTATTGTCTATTGTTTATTTCTAATGTTGCTCCCTCCGTCCCACTTTGATAGTCCTGCTTCTTTTTTCACACAGTTTAAGAAAAAGTAGTTAACTTTGTTGGAAAAGTAAATTTAGATTGCTATTTTCCTAAAATATCCTCACATTAAATAGAGTACAACTTTATGAGAACTTGAATTAATGGTAAAAAAAGAATCAACTCTTATTAAATGGGGTAGGTTTATAGCAACAACAACTTGTATTGAATAAGGGTATTTTAGGAAAATGAAAATACAACTACATTTTTCAATTGGAAAGTGGACAGCAATTTGGGACAGACAAAAAAGGAAAACAGGACTATCAAAGTAGGACGGAGGGAGTAATATTTATGAATGTGCGTGATTTAATTCACTTTCTTTATATTGACTAACAAGAAAACCAATTGGACCACCAGCAACTCATATACATATATATATATTCAACTTCTCGTCGGTCGTGCAATGGTTTATGTCAGTTAAACTGAAAACCAGTCTTACAAATATTAGAATTAAAAATTTGGTACAGGTGCTACTACTATTATTGAACAATCATTTTGGACTTGCACCTTGTCAAAAGGAGAAGTCATGAGCTCCAATTTTCTAGAACACATTTATGTTGGGTCAAAAGGAGAAGTTGGGCCAAGAATAATTATTGTCAACGGCTCGTGGCCTGAATCTATTATGGACATAAATGACTGGAATATGATAACAAAAGGGAAGAACAATAACGCAGATATGAGGAAATCACTCTGCAAAAAAAAAAAAAAAAGAGCTTCAATTTAGAATAAACAAATTAAGATAAATTGTCAACAACAACAAACAATAAAAGAAATTTGATAAATACATCGGTTTCTTTTCCTAAAATTAGGATAAATAGTAAGTAATAAAAACAACAACGCGAAAAAAAATTTCTTGAGGAATGTAAAACTTATGCATTGTCTGTTCCTGCAGAATTACTCCAAGACATGGCGGTAGTTTCAGTCGGAACTATAGGGTTCTTGGCGAGACCATAGCCACCTTTCTTCCCTCCTTGACACCCAACCATGGCCGCAATTGAGACGATTGCGTTGACGAATTTCCTAAATATCTCGGCTTTGATCTGCCCCCTCCTTGGGGGAAGCCTTACCTTTGGATTCTTCTTCATTGTGGAGGCTGTAGTTGGCAATATCCTTTGAATTTTAAGGTGAAAAATGGAAAACTTTCAAGAGGAGGAGGAGGAGGAGGAGCAGAAGAGGGAGAAGGAGAAGGAGGAGCAGAAGACGAAGAAGAAGAAGAACAAGAAGAGGAGGAGAAAACAGGGGAAGGTAGAAATAAGGGCTTCAGAGTATCTGGAAGAAAAGTGAGAAGTGCATCGGTTTGACTGAAGTGAAGTGAGGAGTTTAGTTTTAGTTCTGATGTTTGAGTGGTGGTGGACTACTTCTGGCTTCAGCTGCCTGAGGTGGGTAGCTTGGTCACGAAGTTTCCTTTTTTTTTTTTCCTATATCTTTTTCTCTTCAATGAAATGCAATCCTGTACATAATTCATCAACAACAGTGGCATGGAGCAAATCCCTGCTTTTAAAAGAGCTTCACAGCTAATGAGAATTGCTCGCAAGTTCAAATCATTTTGTAAATTTTTACTACATTTAATTTAAAGATTTAAGGTTGTGTTTGGATTGCATTTTTCGTCATTTTTTATGGAAAAATTACTGTAATAATTTGATATATATGAGAAGAAAAGGTGATAGAGAAATGTAATCACAGAAAACGACAATATTTTTCGACAGAAACAATCAATCCAAGCCAGGCCTAAGATTTTCGGCTGCCCCCGCCGCCTCCTCCTCCCTGTTGCTGACCGCCCCTCCGGCGCTCCCTTAAATTCCTCGGTCCCGCTAGTAAAATGCATCCACGTGGAATCCACTACCTCCGCCAGACTCCGTCCTTGTTTAATCAGTAGCATCCGCTTCAACTTAAGTAATTAGTATACAGCTTGGCTGGCTCTTTTAGACAAACGCCCCCTCATGAAATCCCAATTTTGCTCTATATATAAAAATAAAAAATAAAAAAATTCTGGGAGTCAGTCCAATTTCGTGAGGGAAAAAAAAATGAAACAATGAACTCAAGTATTAGTGGCCATCTGAAAACTCAATAGCTTCATGGAACTAAATAATGAGCTAAGAATTTTGTTAAGAGTATAAAAATCAGTTTTTGACCATAGTTGTGCGTTTGAAGTGAGTTCCCTGTTTAAATTATGAATAAGTCAGATAACCTTTGTTGTTTCTTCTTTTGTACAAGTAATTGAATCAATTGGATAAATTTTGGGAAGCTAAAAAGGTGAGGGACGGATATATTTGCTGAATTTCTTCTTTCCGTGCATGGGTCTTCGGATTATTTACTACTAACTATTTTTGGGCTTTAATTTTCTCGCCTATTCTTCTTCAGATGTAAAAGGATTAATTAGCATAATTTCTATCTTCCATGTAATTAAGCTGTAAATTTAATGAAAATAATTTGATCTGTGTGCGGTCATAAAATCATTAAGTGGGATTTGTGAGCTTCTGAGTGGGAAAATCTATCTCTTTAATTTCCTCGAAATCAATCTGCATATTCTGTAAAAGCGTTTTAAGCTAACAAATTGGTTTGTATTAATACTAATTGTCCGAGCTAATTGGTTTGGCGAAACAAAAAAATGAGATGGCAATAATTCACAGTTCAAGAAACTTAATAGGCAGCCACTAATTAAAAAGGAAAAGATCGTTTATGTGGGCAGTGGAATCCACGCCTCGTGGAATTCTTTCACATGATCGACTGAATTGCGACGGGGACGCGACTCGAAGGATTAGAAGCCGTTGATGTGCAAATTAGAACATTTTACACAGTAGATGCAGTCGATTAAATTGGACGAATGATTTTAAAATGTAAGGTGGTTTTGCGTGGGAAAAAGCAAGTAGTCAAATGACAGCCCATGGTTTTGTTCATTTGTTGTTGGAGTCTAAATATTGAGGGAAATACTACTAATGCACTAGGGCATTAGTTGTGGCTAGCGAATATGTGGCTTCCAATAGAACCTTATATCCAATAGGCTGGAAAGAGTGGCAGATTTGTCCTCATTGATTTCATCCTCGATCTCTTTCAAGCTTTTGGTGCTTATCCATTGTGGTCGGTGCCCGGCTGCGCAAAGTCCAGCTTGGGCTTCTTTTCTCTTCGCCCCAAAAGTATGTGGCCTTTAAGTCCAATCTGCCAGTTGTCTTGAGCATTATTCACAAAATATTTTTTGCCAAAAATTCACCTTCAACAATATACGGATATGGTGGCCCAAATTCTAGATCTTTGCTTGACACGCTTTTCGCTTCTTTTTTTTTTTTTTTCCTTCGGCCAGGGTAATTTTTTTTTTTTGGGTCCTTGGAGAAGGGGGGGGGGGGGTTTGGGCGATTGGGAGCCAGGGGATTTCTGCATATCTAAGGATGTATTCGAGACAAATTGAATTCAAGCGATACCATGCTCGACCTCGAATTCAATCATTAGCAGTGCTGTTCGAGTTTGAACTTGATTGAGTAAAGATTTTTAAACTCGAATTCGACTTGAACAAGTAGTATATGAGTGTGAACTCATCTCGAATGAACTCGGGGATCCTTCCATGTCGAACTTAAGCAACTTGAGTTTGAGTTCGATTTTTTAGTAGTAAATTTTACAACTTCAGTACCTACAAATGTAATTTTACATCTATATTATTTTTAATTGAAAAAATCTAATTACTCAAATAAGCTCATCCAACAGCACGGGAGCCTCCCCTTTAAGGCTCATGCTTGACTTGAATTCATAAGCAATGGTTCAATTTTGACCGAATTCAAATTGAGCCATTGATCGAACTGCTGGCAAATTGTTTGTGTCTCTAGGCTCTAGCAGCCCTCTTACCCAAAAAAAAAATAAAGAATCTCTAGCAGCCCTTTGTATACCTAACTTCACAAAACACCATAATTTACCCACACAAATCTCGAGGACGATTTCCAAGTTGGCAAAGTCCTAATCGAATAAGGGTGTCCACCAACAGTCTTGGGAACGAGTAAAATAATGCTCTATTACTTAGGTCTACATTATTCTTCCAACTATTGTTTATTCCCTGATGACTATTATTAGTCAACTACCATCCAGGGGAGGGACGGAAGAAATCATCTAAAATGACAACATTTGCTTCGAAAAAAAAAAAGAGAGAGAGAGAGAGAGAGAAAACAACAAATCTAAGGTCACAAAAGTGACTGGGTCGGGGTCCCAGTGACATGGCGTCATTGATGATCTCATCGAAAACGCAATCTCATATCCTTGTGGCGTCAGCTTTGCACGGTTGCACCCGCTCAATTATTTAAGTATTTACGGGACTGACGACGAAGAAGGAATACTTATTCAATATTCGTTCCATCCTAGAATTCTTGGCTTAATCGGAGCCGCTGACATCAGGAAAGATGATATACATGGTCTTCCTCCTCCTCCTCCTCCGTGGACTGAAGATCTTCTTTGACAGCGCGGAGCACGAAAATTAGTGCTAGTAAACCAGACTGAACAGTACAGTCCCCAAGCAAGAAAAGTAAAACAAGGCCACTGCTGCATCTGCTTGTTAATGACGTGCTCAGTTTGATTAACATATGTTATTATTGCCAATGCCACAAAATCAAACCATATTACACCCACCAACTTGTTTGCTTAAAGAGATGAGACCATAAGGTCGCATTCCATCATAAAGTGTTTCTAAATAGATAAAAAAAAAATAACAGATGGCACTTTCTTTAACTTTGGTGGTAGCTTGAGAAGGCCAGACCTGTCACAGCTTAAGGGGGGAAAAAAAATCATTTCATAAATCAACAAAGGCCGGCTTTAGGACTTGGGAGTCCAGCCGCCAGCTAGCAGCTCCTACTATCGCGAGAGAGTGAAGAAAGGATACCCGTCAAGAAGACGGGGCAGTGGCCCTGGGATGGGTAAGGCCAGAAAATGAAGTGGGAACACGTAAGAATTCCAGCGAACAAGTCAGCCCTCTAGTTATTATACTGTAAGAATTGAGGAATGAATGAGTACCCGCCAGTAATATAAGTAACGTTGATTGTTCTTGGCGGCCACTTGCTAGAGCCTAGAATTGACCGACCAACCACCCAATGGCCATTGCAATTTAGGAACACTGCTGGTAGAATTTAGTGTCCATTTGGCGGTCGGACCTCAAATGCTTAAACACAAGCCGTTAAATGGATTAGGCCTTGTCTGTACTGCTTACCTCTTTGGATTACACCTACACACAAGTAGAAATGGTTGACGAGTTATTATTGCTCCAGATAAGCTTCTTTTTTTTCTGTTTTAGTACTTGATCTTCAGAGCATATTTTACTTAAGATAGAATAACTAGTTAATCTAAAAGTTCACATCCCATAGTTCCTGACCATAAAATCGGATGTTGAGGACTTTTCTGAAATTAGAAGTTTCTCTGTAATTCATGGTTGCTATAACTCTGTATTTGGCAAATTTGACTAGTTTCTTTTTTAGAGAAGTTTCTTTCACAGTATAGAGGGGGAAAAAAAGGGAAAAGAAAAGACAAGTAGTGGTCATTTATTTTAGGGTTAGTCTCAAAAACTCCCCTTAGCGAGTTTGGTCAAAATTGCATTTTACCTCCTAACGTTTATTTATTCTCACTTCACCTCCTATTGCAATTCAATTCAACAAGTTGACAATTAAAATATTTGATTTGACAAAAATGCCCTTCTATATGGTCTCTAAGGGAAGACAACTATAAGATTTTTTTTTGGATGTTCAAATTACAATGTTTGATTTTTACCATAGAATAATTGTCATTATTTGAATTTCTAGATAAAATAAATTGAAATACCAGTGCTCCTTTATCTATCCAAAATCATTGTACGCGTAATTAGCTTAATGGATAGACATTTAACTTTTTTTAAAAAAAGGAAGGGAAATATGTGTTGTATTACAGTTAAGATTGTGAAAAAAGGATAAACTTTATTGTAAAACACATGTTTGTCTTCCTTGATCACCATATAACACATATTTCTCTTCCTCTTCTTCTTCTTTTGTTTTTTTTTGGCAAAATTCAGGGTATACCCAACTAAAATAATTATATGCAAGACAATTTTGGGAAGAAAAAAATGCTAGCATTCCAATTTATTCTATCCAAAAGTTCAAAAGAATTATTCTATAATAAAAACTATATCTTGTAATTTGAACGTGCAAAGAATCTCAAGGGTCTTTCCTTATAAACTAAATGTTTTTTTTTATCATTTTTGGTCAGAAATACACAAACAGTTACCTAAGGTAACTCCACAAGGATACTTAAAAGTCAATAGTAAATAGTAGTGCATTTTCATCAACTCAACCGTTTTATTGGTCAACTTGATGAGTTGGACTGAAATAGGGGTGAAGTAAGAAGAAATAAAAGTTAAGAGATAAACTACGGGCCTGTTTGGAACCTAGTTTTTTGGGAGTTTGTCTAAAATTTTACTGTAGTACACTATAGAAGTTTTTGAAAAAATTTTGTAAAAGCTTTTTGTAAGGAGAAAAATTTTGTAGAAGTTTTTGTGGGGTTAAAAACTTTTTTTTTTCTTTCTTTTTCTCTTTCTCTTTCTCTTTCTTTTTCTTTCTTTCCTTTCTCTTTTCTTTCTTCTTCTTCTTCTTCTTCTTCCCCTTCCCCGTTACCTTTGCCTCCAGCAGTGTCACCTCCCCCCACCCCCTGCTTTGCTTCTCCCCCTCTGCCCCGCCACCCCCTTCCTCCGCCACCCCCTCTGCCCGCCTTCCCCCTCCCCCCGCCATCCCCTCACCCCGCTTCCCCCTGCTTTTCGCCATCCCTTCTTCCCCCGCCTTCCCCCTGCTTTGTTTCTCCCCCTCTGCCCGCCTTCCCCCTCCCCCCGCCACCCCCTCACCTCGCTTCCCTCTGCCCTTCCCCCGCCACCCCTTCCCCCCACTACTTCAAAACAGGCCCACCTTTCCCCTCTACCCCGCCACCCCCTCGCCACCTTCCCCCTCCCCCCGTCACCCCCTTGACCCCTTCCCCCTCCCCTATTCCCCTTCCCGTTTACCACCCCCGAATCCCGCCACCCATAGCACAAGTTGGGGATATTTTAAGTGTGTAGGTTAAAAAACATTGATAAGTTTTTGGGGTTCCTGTAGCACAAGTTGTTACAAAACTAGTTTAATAAAAATTTGGTAAAAACTTGGACTTCCAAACAAGCCCTACAATTTTGACCAAACCTTAAAAGGAAATTTTTGTAATTAACCCTTTATTTTAAGTGGTCACGGCACTTTGGGCAGAAAACGCGTCAAATATTACTATGTCTTCACCTTTGATAACACCTCAAACTCAAAGAAATCAACAAAGAAGAGACATTAGAAAACGAGTTAGTGTATAGTGCCAAAGAGTCTGGATTCCGGGCAAATGCGCATGCAGAACAAGTTGTTCAATAAGCTTAAGAATTAACCATGACGCTAAGCCCTTATGCGGGCCGAAATTTCCTAATTATTCTAGTGTATGTTTGGTTAATCGTAGAAAGGGCATACGCTACCAAATGGAGAAGAAATTAGGTCAATTCAAAAAGTTGGCTCGTTAGGAATGGTAAAAGTTGTCTATATCTAGTCTTCTTGTTGTTGGTTCACACCGCATTTACGTTCAAGAATCAAGACATTTTATTTAACTTCAGATAGAAATATTTAATAGTACAAGTTTGACTATTAAAACTGGAGTATAAGCCATTAATCCCTCCTTTTCATATTTACTTCATGTATGGTAGGTGGAAAGTCGTGTGACTCTGGAGGATACAAATGCAAAGTTAGAACTATCAAAGCTACCCCATATGATTGATTACAAGTGACCATTTATGAATGAAACACTACAATTCCAGAAGACGATGCAAAGCCAAAATTACAACTGGCATTGATCTATGCTTATTTGAGCCAAAAAAAAAGAACGCAATTTGGTGGAACATTGCAGACATGGCCAAAAGCTACACAAACTCAAGATACGACCAAAAAGCTCAGAAAGTGAGAGGTTTTCAACTTTTAAGAACGAACATTTCTCTAGCCCTGTTTAGGGACTAATAATGAAAAATAATAAATAAATTATTAAGGTTTGTCCCCACTAGTCATCCACTAGCTAATTAGTAGTATTAATTAGCAGCACGTAATTTCCAGGCGACTATCTCTTGATTTGCCTAATATTTTGCTGATGTGACCTATCAAAACTAAAATAACCAGAAAAACACCCTCGGATTTGAAAATTATACACTCCTAGTTTAAAAAAGTGCAAAAAGCACTTCCATCTGCTGCACGTAAAGGCAAAAAGTGCAACCCTTTTTTAGTAGTAATTATTAACAATTCAGAAAATCCATCAGAGTGAATGAAGTTAAAATACTACTACCACTACAGGCAATCCATATGAAGGAGTAGTAGCATAATTCAGACAAATGGTATACAGTAAGTGGTACAAGGGAAGACTCGGTTGTTGATCCTGGATTAATTTAAGGGCCGAGTTTTTGTTCGTATGGAAGACAGCATCAGATATATTAATTGTCAAGAAATGAGCCAAACAAAACTTGAACGAGTCCACCTGAGCAGAAATGGATATGAAAGATAAAATGGATATGATTTCGTTTCTGTCTTGCTGTTGGGGACAGCTATTATTGAAATAAAAACCAGAAAACACTACTACAAACATGAACCCGCTTCCAAGACCACCATCTCCACAATAAAACACGGAGACAACAGAGGAAGAGAGTCAATAACATGCAGTTAGCAGCTCACAAAAACAAAAGCTGCAGTAACTGCAAACTACATATTCACACAACCACAGGACTAAACCAAACAGAAGAAAACAGGTGCTCTTGCCTGGATCAAAATCAACAGAGTTCAAGAGCATCTGTTCCTTGTGGACCGCCTATTTCCTTATTCCAAAAATACAAAGGGAAAAAAGGCTGCATCCTGAACTACAAATAACACACAACTGAAAGCACTAGACTAGAGATCAAACAAGAAGATGCTGTCATGTTTCAAGCCTGACCAGAAGAACCGTCAGAAGTGTAGTCACTTGGCGGTGGAGTTGTAGAGGCGGGGCTTCTGACACCATCATTCCCTGACTTTATGAGATTGCTGATTGCTTCCCCTGCCTTTGAGGCAGCAGAAGACAACTTCTCGGCCACGCTCGCAAATATTTGAGCTTTGATCTGGCCCCTTCTTTGCGGGACGGCCTTCTGCGTCTTTTGGGGGCTGGAGGAAGTAGAATTCATCGATTGCTACGCGATCGCTGGCAGATTTCACAGAAATACAGAGAAGCAGATCAAGAAGCAGGATAACCAAGATAGGAGTTGAAAAGAAAGGATGAGAGAGTTGAACAGAAAGGATGAGATTCGATCAAGGCAGAAAAGAGCAGAGGAAAAGCAAAACAGATTCAAAAACAAAAGTTTTAAAAGAGTTGTCTGGGAAATAGGGAAGTGAAAGTAGCAGAGGGCTTATAATATTGCCTCTAAATTTATCATGCAAGAACGGAGTACATATGTATACAGATTATCCAATAGAAGAAGCCTCAGCGAGGAGAACTATACAGAAGTTAAAAAGGTTGGAGAGAAAACAATGAAATGCGGAAAAAAGGCCCCCCACAAAGGATGGGGAAATAGGGAGGTAGGAGTATATATAGCGATAGCCTAGGGGTGTATCTTACATTTTCTGTAAATATGAACGCCATCTCGACAATAATCAGACGATTTAGACCCCATTTAGTATTTTATTTGTAGCTTCAGGACCGATTCTGAAATTTGTTTTTGTGTCTAAATTCGATGACATGCGTGCAAAAGTTGAATTTTAAATTTAAATTTTACATATTTATCATTCATCTAGCGCTTTTATATACTGTTATTGTAGTAAAGATTAATCCTTACTATTATTATAATTAAAAAAAGGGATAAAAGAAAGTCCAATTCACTACTGGATCCAATGGGCAAATGATAGTACCATAGTCCAAATTTTACATGCACAGCCTAAAATGCAATAAAGAGGGTAAAGGAAAAGCAGATTTAAGAACAAAGAGCAGTTCAAGAAATACGGAATGTATGTGAGATTTGATGGTATAATCAATCATATTTAACTAGAGAAGGATATTGTTGGGCCGTGAGTATAAAATATATGGAATGTAGCATTATCACCTGCGGTTCTAAGAAGGGATTTGCAGGGTGTAATTAAATCCTTAATACGAAGTGCAACCATAGGTGACTCTTTTGACAGAAAGGATACTGGTAGTAATTAGCAAGTTTCGGGAGTGGTCTGAGATTTGCCGAAAGAAAGTTGAAGCACAAGAGCACATTCGATCGCTAAATCATACTACTGTATTTCACAAAACTCTTGCGGCATTCATTCGCCGGCACCTTAAAAGGGTGATTAGAGAAGTGACAGTAGTGTAGGAGGTGGGAAAGTTGAAAACTTAAGAATGGTTTGAACTTTGAATGCCTCATCTCATCAGTCTTTCCCGGAATTTGCCAAGAAAAAGCATCATCAGCCGACTATTGTAGTCTGTAATGGCCAGTAGTTTTGTTCTCCTACCTGTCGCTTCGGCATATATACAAACCTTTTTTTTTCTAGTAGCAATTCCAAAGTGCTGGACCCTTCCGAGTTCAACCATTGGGTCCGTCAAAAAACATCTAAAATGCAGTTTGAACAATGAGAGTGTTTGGATATCCCAATTATTCCAAATAATATTTCGCTTGCATCATAAACACATTTCCCAACCTACCTTTTTATATTCCTAATCATCTTTTTATCTCACATACATCACATCACAAAAAGTGCTACAGTAATTATTCCAAATAATATTTCAAATAATACACTATCCAAACATATTTCTATTATTACTATAACTTTGAAGTTTTCCATCTGTTCATGACTTGAGCAGTCCCTAAAGGCAAATCTGCTCTGCTGGAGTCACATCGAATTGTGGTAACATATATAGAATTGACAGGAACATTTAAATTAAACAGTTTGTTTGGATAGTGTATTATTTGAAATATTATTTGGAATAATTACTGTAGCACTTTTTGTGATATGATGTATGTGAGATAAAAAGATGTTGGAAATATAAAAAGATAGGTTGAAAAATGTGTTTGTGATGCCAGCGAAATATTATTTAAAATAATTTTGGTATCCAAACACTCCTAATTATTATTCATCATCAAACTGTTACTGAATCAAAACAGAAATCCACGCGAGGATTGAAATGGAGGAATAACAAACTATCAGCTAGACAAGTGACAGAAGATCTAGTCTTATAGTTTTGGAGTCTCATCATTCTGAAACTAATGAATTTAATTGATTGGTTACATATTGTAATGCTGCGATATGTCAAGGCCTGAAAGTTGAAACCGTGAACAATCTCTTTTACTCTTTTTTCTAGCCTCAAGCAACCAGAAAGAGTGACAGATAGGCTGGATAGACCCTAAACTTTGTGGAAAATATGCTCATTAAATGCTACCCAATATGCTCATTAAATGCGACCCAATAAAAATATGAGAATGGTTTGCAGTGGAGGCAAGCAACCACTACGAAGTCAAAGCTGTCCCATGATGTCAATGTCAATGAGTGAGCAGATGGTAATAGCTAACCACTGTGAAGCGTGAGTGTGTCTGGATTCAAATGATTTGGAAAAAAAAATAGGAAAAATCGTTTAAAACGTCCATTACATTTTATAAAATGATTTTTTTTGTTTTTTACTTTTAAAAATGTACTTTTACGTCCCTTATAAATTTATATTGATCAAATTTGGTTCATATCTAGGTTTCCGACTAGTTTTTGGCTGGAATTCATCACCCTTGCATGTAATCATTTATTAGGCGTAAAATTATCAAATCAAAATTTACATAATCTATTTATAGTCCCTCACATTTCACAAAATGAATTTTTTTTATCTCTTATTGACTACGTTTGCGAATAGTTTTTTTTTAATTCATGCATATATGTATTTGATTTCATCTAAATAGTACAAATAATATGTAATATATCTCTATTTGATTTCACCTAAACAGATCGATATATACATGAGTTTAAATCTAATAATTTTGTTTTAAACATATATATATGTGTGTGTGATTTCACTATGTGAATCTATTCAATATTCATAGCCTTTTCTATTTTAGTAATAATTCATTTATTGAGTTGTTTAATAAGACTATCTAATTAATAGGTGTTAATTCGAATTTTATAATCATGTTAACAATTGCTTCACAAATAATTTGCTTCACAAATTCCAATCATGTTTTTATCTCATGTACATCACATCAAAAAAAGTGCTGCAGTAATTATCTCAAATAAACTCCTATCCAAACAAACTCAGTACTGAAACTTAAAAAAAAAACTGAAACTGTTTTCAAACAAACGTTCTAATTTCATTTTTGTTTTTTGAGAGAGAAAGATGTTGTACAACCATACATGTGAGTGCAAGCATAATCTAGCCAAACCAGGTACGGTAGCCCGACTGCTAGGACTTCCGGCCCCGTTGAGATACCCCAGAGACAGCAGTAGTCAAACGGCATATACCTTTTCACGTGTTTAGACTTTGCACTCCTGAAGAGTCTCTCTCTTATCAACAAAAACTCTTTATCAAAAAGACTCGACCTCTTCGAGTCTTGAGACTCTTGACTAAAACATCTCTCTGTTCAATAATCAGGAAAGAATTCGGGATAGCCGCTGGATGTGTGTCTGCCCGGTAATCTATTTGATGACTTGATTAGTTTCGAGCAAGTCAAAACCTCTCTGTTTGCAACTGCTATCATTCACAGCAGCAATTCTTGTTTGTTAGTAATTACTAAAACGTTGGTAGAAGAAAGAAAGAGTTGGTGGGTTGAGTCTTAACTACTACTATAATCGCCTCGTGAGATAAAGTGTGACTGCGGGAAAGAACATTAGAGATATGGCTAATCGAACAATGGCTCAATCAAATATCTCGTTGGCTGGATTCAGATTTCAAAACGTAGAGATTTTGAGTTTGGTACCTTTTTTCTTTCCTCTATTTAGAAAAGAGAAATTTTGTGCCTCAACAGAAATGAGAAGGTAATGAACTGACCCAAAACTAAAATAACAAGAAAAAGGGTAGCAAACAGAAATCATGAAGAAAGAAAGATGATTGGAACATTTGTAACCTTATTATTGGGTTTTTTTTTAAAAAAAAAAAAAGAAAGAAAGAAAGAAAAGTCTTACTTAGACAGCTAATCGCCATTGCACAAGTGATCACCATCATACAAGTGCGTGCTTTTATGCGTTAAAATTTCCAGTTTTCACACCACCAAACCAATCAGTCCTAACAGTTTTCCCTCCCTGTCTTGATTTCGATGCGAGACAGCGAGAGCCCATCCACTCCCAAGCCTTTTGATTCAGAAAATAAAACCAACCAATAAATACAGCACTACCACGTTGGTTTCTCACAAGCTTCGCGGTCCAGAAGTCAACCAGGATAAGTAATTAATTTATAACGGACAAACTAACCTTCCTTGCTACAGGGTATACACCCTTCTTCATGCCTTTTTCTCGAATGTAAAAAGATTCCAAGCAATTTTCGAAAGAGAGGTGAAAATTTGACCCCTATATAAGGAGCATCAAATTTCATATGCTACCGACCAAACGTTGCCTAAAAAGCAACTCCAATCAATAACGGCTCAAACATATCAAGCCTGGTCATTTTGATGAGAAAAAAATAATTAAATGTGTCAATAAATTACCTGATCTCGAGAAAATTAATACAAATAGAGGCCAAGTAAATTAATTTTCAACAAAAGCACATATTCTTCAGCCGACCAACCCAAAAAAAAAAAAAAAAAAGCGTATTAGAGTAGTAACCTTTCATTTCAAAGCAGAGAGCGAAGTCGCGAAACTGGGTTTACTTCTGTCTTCGATCCAATGAACCAGGACGTCAGTGAGACTAGTAGGTTACTTAGCCAATTTTTACAACTGGTCCAAGACAATAGAGGACGTTGCCCACTAATAGATGTCGGAAAATGAGTACAAAAGAAACATAAGAAAAAGAATCTTAAAATTCGAAATACCTCAAGGGTCCATCCGTGGTGTTGTTTGCATATTGGGAAAGAAGTTTGATGTATCCATTCAGTCAACTGAAGTTTGTTGGTGGATGTCGTTGGCAGCTTGCTGCAAATTGCAAGAAGGAAGGAAACATACAGCATTGACTGAAAAGGCTGACAGGTACGTGTCTAATTTTATTTGTTTGGACAGGACACGAATTTTAATTTACTTGTCACCCGTATAGTGAATATATTTTTTAATTATTTTTTAAATTTACATAGTATATGATATCAAAAAAAAAAGTGCTATAGAATATTTTTTTTAATAATCTATTATTCCAGCACATTAAGCTGCTATTCTTCCCAAAAATTAAAAAAAAAAAAAAAAAATGGTCTAAGATGTACTAATCCGAACCCATCCCCCACTTCCGGCGTCTTGGGAATTCCCATTACAAAAGTACCTGTCAGCCTTTGCTATCCCTTTCATAACTCACAGTTTTTGCTATCAAAATAAGCAGAAGAGAGATTCAAAAGGAAATTGGTCCCGCTTTGATCGGAAATTGGTCCCGCTTTGATCACAAATCCTTCAGGCAGTAAAAGGCTAATCAAAAAAGTGCTATAAATTTCGTCATAGTCTTTGGCCCTTGCCAGCGTCGTCTCAACATCTACACGATGAAGCTGGTACTTAGTAGCAGGCATCAACCTCAACTCTACCAAAACAAGTGGATAAGTACTTCTTCTCGCCTTCTAGATTCTTGGCAAAACACCACTGCCACGATAGGGAGACTATTACATGAGATAAGGGGCATTGATTTACCCATTATTTTATTTAATTTTGCAGAAGGAGTAGGACCCGAATTCGACATCATTGCTTACTGTGCAGATGCACACTCCGGTTGTGGGCCAAAATTTTGGAGACATACAACGTAAGAGAGAATTTCAAAAAGTATAATCATCAGCATCGTACGCAGGGATAGCAATGGGGCCCGCCCTGCAGGTGTAGAAATAGGGCGGGGGATGGGATGGGGCGGGGCCGAGGATGGGGGCAAAATATTTACCCCCGCCTAAAAATGGGGTGGGGGATGGGGCAACGTACACCCGCCCTATCCCCCACCCCGTCCCCCGCATAAAATATATATATATATACACATACACACAAAAGTAAGTAACAATCATGGCCTATAGAACAAGAATTCTTTACATGGTCTATGATATCGTTTATAAGCAGTTCCAACAATCATGGCTTTGTTTTTTCCTTCATTTTGCTGATTTTCTCTTTTATGTTTTCCATTGATCTTTGCCTTTTGTTATTTCTGGATTTTAACTATTTTTGGTTAGTGTTTGAGAATTCTTCCTCTCTCCTGTTAGTAGGCTTGTCAACGGGTCGGGTCCGGGCCGAAATTCATTATTTCAGACCCGGACCCGGTACACTATATCGGATCCGGTCCCAACCCGTTTACCTGACGGATCTTTACTCTATGTTCCGGATCCGACGGGTCCCGGATCCGGATCCGGGTCTACTCGAAAAAAAACTAACAAAATTTATAATTCCTAACAAAAATGAGAAAAAAAATATATTTATAAACTTATTTCTAACTAATACAAAAAAAAATCAAATAAGGAAAAAAAAATCAAATTAACCTTACTCAAATACATCATCCTAATCAAATTATATTGATCAGGATCTGGGTCGAATTATATTGATTACTCAAATACATCATCCTAATCAAATTATATTAATAAATATATATATTTTTTAAATTATTAATCCATTTATATCCGGATCCGGATCTAATACGGGTCGAAATACTATATTTCGTATCCGACCCATTTTTTTTGTTTGGCAAAACGAATCCGGATCCGAATCCGGATAACGGAATTAAATTCCTACAATCCTACCCATACCTGAATAAATTTGACATATTCGGTCGGGTCCGGGTCTAGACCCAGGCCGTTGACAGCCCTACCTGTTAGTTCTAAAAAATGCTTGGACATATGAGAAGAGTTTTGCTTTTTTGTAAGTTGATTTCTTTTCTCGCGGGAGACCGCGGGGAAAATGGGGCCGGGGATGAGGCAGGGGACGGGAGGAGTTATTTGACAACAGAACGGGGGATGGGGGAAGGATCCCCCGCCCCATTGCCATCCCTGATCTTACGCGTTATTATCAGTGACCGGATAATTCGAAATGTAGTTAAAGAGTCTTAGAGATCCATCCCCATTAGAGGTGTCAAATAAAACCATTTAACTAATTTTACCCATACCCGCCCATTAATAATTGAATATGGGTACATTAAATTTTTATATATGGATATAAATGGGTTACCCAATTATACCAATTTATTAAATGGGTATAATTGGGTAACCCATCTAACCCATTTAACCCATTTAACTTACATTCCCAAACCTTTTGTATTTCCTGGGGTGAAAAAGAGCTGGCTGGAGTTTTTTCAGGTGGAAAAGACTCAAATTCTTGAAAATTACAATCTACATCTGTAAAAGTATCCCAATTATTTTCTTGAGTAGTGATGGGTCTGGTGAAGAATTTCAGGGAGAAAAAGAGGGGCCCCTGGAGGATGAGCAGTTTTGAAAATTTAGCAATTATTTACGCGATTTACTTTCTATAAAATGGTGCAAGTTTTGAAATATTTGATAATGGCTAACCTTTTGTATTTCCCAAACTATTTTTTATGTTAAGTATTTTTGTTTTATTTATTATATTTATTTGTTGGTTTTATCTTATCGCTTTATTTCCTTGTAATTTATTAATTTGATCATTTTTTAGCATCATCAATTTATGACAAATTTTAGCTTCTTTTCTTACCTTTTCAAATGAAATTTTAAATTTATAAACGAAAAAATACTAGGGGTTCAAAGTTTCGGATTAAATTTTTTTGTTAACTTTCATATTATTTAGTCCAAATTTTTAGATTCTCATTGTTCAATTATTAAATAATATGTAATTTTGCGACATGGCATGCGGATGGAAAAAAAATTGATAATTAGACTTATTTGGCATAATAAGTAAATATTTAAAATTAATGATGGGTGTAAAATGGTATAAATTGATAATTTAGTTTACAAAATGAATTTATATGAGCTTGTAAAAATTTAGAATAAATGGGTTATAAATGGATAATTGGGTTACCCAACTCATTTTTTGACTTACCCATTTATACCCATCTAATTAAATGGATATAAATGGGTTGACTCACTTATACCCATTACCCATTTTACCCAACCCAAACCCGCCCAAATCACCCATCTTGCCACCTCTAATCCCCATGTACTACTACATGTTATGCCTCTCAGCCTATGGAAACATGTTAGTTAACCATTCGCTACAAAAAGGTAACTGGTGCTGAAATTGGGAATAACTGCCTAGGATTTTCTAGTAATTGCGAATGCTACCCATACGTATAAATTCTCGTGTATGTAACTTTGCTACTTTTTTGGGAAATTATATTGAGTAACAAAAGTAAGTAGTGGACTACATCATTGAATCGGGGCTTTTTTTTTTTTTTTTTTTTTTTTTGCTTGATTGAATAGCCCAGCCATCTATAATTGATTTATTAACTAACGGAAAAGGTCTTACAAAATTAATGTTAAATTGTTAACATTTAATTTGATTCATTCTGTATGTTTCCATTCGGCTCTCTCATACATAGAGGACTAGAAAATTTTACATCAGCTTAGAACAACTACTTTTGACATGTTGAGTAGTTGCTGCAAACCAACCAATAGAAGAGTTCAACGTGAATATATAAGGGCTCCATTTGATTTCATTTAACATGCTAAACGGGATTCACTTACTCTTAGGATGCGAATTAGTAATTAGGGTCTTTATATGTTCACGTGGAGGTTTTTTATTGGTCTTGAATGAACTATAAGACCTGTTAAGTAGTTATTTCGAATTAACATAAAATTTCTAGGAGAGAATCAAGTTTTAAATTATTTTTTGATAAGTTGAGTTGAGTATGCTCAACTTATTAAAAAATAATTTAAAAGCTTGGTCTTCTTTCAGAAATTTTATTTAAGATCGGAACAATTATTTAACATGATTAATAGTTAGTCCAGGATCAATGAAGACCTCCACATAGACATATAAATAAATGAAAGACTCGCGGACAAGTGCGTGCAGCTTTGAAATATGCCCAAACTCTTTCCACGTGTTTCTGTTGGAATTTTATTTATGCATAATATTGAAAGAAAGAAATTTTTGCGATTGAATGCGGCGAGGATTTGTGAGCCAACGGATTTGTTTCAGTCATAGTGGTTTCTACTTCATTGTAAGAAACTAGGCTGGCCTGGTCTTTAAACTCACAGCCCCTTTATGCTAATGCAAATGGGTTTATTTGGATTTAAACTCAGGCCCGTACAGTACAAGTTCGTCAAGCTGGATGAAATAACGCCTGCCTTATAATGCGCCGACCCAATCACGAACTACCGCAGAAGGGGGAAAAAGAAAAAAAAAAGGCATTAATCGACTATCTGTAGTACTAGTGTGTGTGTATATCCTTATCCTTATCCTTATATCCTTATATATATATATATATATATATATATAATATAATATATATATAATATATAAGAAGACGTTTTTGGGCACTGTTCATTTTTTTCATCTGCTCTCTACAGCCGCATTTTTGTCCTTCTAATCTTTTGCTTGTGTTTTTTCTTGGAGCTATTAGAACTGATTGTTGCTTATTGTAAGCCTCAGCCGAATGTTAGTGAAACATTGATTGTTGTGCAGCATTAATGAGATATGATGTTTATTTCTATCAGCCAGCTCATTGTCTTGTTTAATTACATTTTCCTCCCTCAAAATAGTCATTGAATAGACTATATATTTTCAGCTGATGTCTAACATAGTCATTTTACAGTAGCTTTTTACTTTTGCTGTTGTACACTAGAAAATTGAGCCATCTCTTCTCCCTGTTCTATCGGTGATGCTTGTATATCTACAACTGCATGTATTTTCAACTCATCCGCTAGCTTTTGCTTCATTTATTCATGCTATAAACTGTAAACCATGGCTTCAACCGATCCACTTGCACATTCAACGAATAAGAACATTATTCGCAACCGAAGATCAAGAGAAAAATATGCTTCCTTATCAGTGGAAGAAAAAGAAGCTTGTCAAGCTAAACAGAGAGAAGCTTGTCAAGCTAAACAGAGAGAAGCTTATCAAAAGAGGAAAGCAAGGAAAGCTACTAATGGTAACTGATTCAGTTTTTAGCTACTTCTCATGCATGCACTATTCAAGAATTTCCCAAAAACAAATTTTTTTGAGTTATGGCAGACTGGAAAAAAAGGACAAGTTTGAAGAATCTAAACAAAAATCAATTGATAAGCTAAAGGATCTATAGGATCTAAAGGATGCAAAGGAAAACAACTAACGATCAGCAAAACAAGCTACAATCACTCACTCATACTTCTAAATTACTTTCTTGATAAATAAAGAGGAGAAAAAGTTACTTCTGAAGTTTTTGAGTGTTCTGTTTTGTTGCCTTAATACTAAATTAAAAAAAAAATACTTCTAGGAAAAAGAACTTCCAGTTGGGTGCAACTTACAGCAAAATAATGAGCACAATAACCAACAGAGTATTGCTATTAAACAGCTTCTACAACAGGGTGGAGACAAAGAAACTAATCTGCAGCAATCCGTAGCTGTAACCGATGCTAAATCAAGAGGCAAGCTGAAAACAACAATAAAAGAACAATAACATAGTGGATAAGCAGTTTTTAGCTACTTCTCATGCATGCACTATTCAAGAATTCCCCAAAAAAAATTTTTTTTTTACCTAATTACCAACGGATATTAAACTTGCTTATGAGAAACACATAGATGGAGTATGGCAGACTGGTAAAAAATTGAAAGTTTGAAGGATCTAAACGAGAACCAACTGATAAGCTAAAGGATCTAAAGGATGTGAAGGAACACCTAATCTAATCTGCAGCAATCTATAGCTGTCAAAAGTAATTCTCTGTATAAAACCAATGCAATCTACACAAATTGTTTCTGTATTCTATGTTTATACAAGCAATTTTTGACATTTAAACATAGATATTTTTTGTTCTTCTATGTTTATAATGTATTATTTTATCTTATGTTCATATAGGTTCGCCCATTTATAAATGCAGAAGAATCAATAAACTAAATGTGTCAGGTATGTTTTGTTCATATAGGTTCTTCATCAAAAAAGTTGCCCATCTATAAATGCAGAAGAATCAATAAACTAAATGTGTCAGGTATATTTTGTTATAATCATAGTTATCAGTCTATGTTTCATATAACAATTTCTATGCTTTTATCTGCTAGATGATCCTCCTATATGTGATAGCTGCTCTAATTTCTTGCATGAAACAGTTGATGATCTTGCAGGTTGAACTCCTTGATCCTAATTTTACAAATATTTGTCCAGTGTTGTTTGGTCACTGAATTTGATTTACGTTCTCACACATTCTTATTTGCTTAATCAGGTATATCAATGACAGTTGGCAGTCAGTCAGTGGAAACCAATGTTTCTAATGCCATAAAAAATCATCCAAAAGGTATGTATAACTAAAATGTATCTGAAAATGTTGCAGAAGTTATATACTCTGATCAGGAGCATAATCGTTTTTACCTCCTGACTAGCCACATTATTGTTCTGTAGGCAAAAGCTCAAGCCAAAGGAGATCAGGTATGAGTGCAAAACAAAGGTGTCATTCCTATATATTTATTTATAGTTCTTTCATATGCACATAACATAGTGATAAAAATGCTTTGTATTCCTATTATTCTACAGTATCTAAAAATGCAGCTGGTGTAGAGGCTCTGAATTTCATTAGCCATAATGCAGACCATCTCCCTGATGCATCAGATTGTAAATATTGTGGAGCCAAAAAATTCTACTCAGAGACAGCAAACTTTGGCTGTTCTGATGGCGAAGTTCTACTCCATGAAAATAAGTTACCTGATATATTAATTGAACTTTTTACTGGACAGAGTGAAGAAGCTATACATTTCCGAACCTATGTCAGGACCTATAATAGCATGTTTGCATTTACTTCCTTTGGTGTTCACTATGACAAATCCCTTTGCAAGAGAACTAACGGAATCTATACATTCAAGATACAAGGTCAAACACACCATTTCATCAATGAACTAATACCGCATGGAGGATCAGGGGTGTATCTTCAGCTTTATTTCCATGACACAGAACATGAAATTCAGAATCGATTAGCAATATCAGAAAGGCTGACCGAAAGAATTGTAGTGAAGCTAATGGAAGTAATGAAAGACAATCCATATGCTTGCTTCTTCAGGAGTTTGAGAAATGTTCCAAACCTGGACTCATATCAAATAGTATTAAAATCTCACTCCGACAACGACCAGCGAGTGTTTAATAAACCCACTGTATCTCAAGTTGCAGCTTTATGGGTTGAAGGAGACAATGCTAATCAAGGTTATTCTAGACACATACAGATATATACAAAAGAAGGACACGGTCACCGCATTCAATACTACTACGGCTGTTATGACCCTCTTCAGTATCCACTACTTTTTCCATTTGGAGAAACTGGATGGCATCCAGGTATACAAAGATCAGGAAGAGGCAATCCAAAAAAGCGCAAAAGAAAGACTACGAAACAGTCATGTACAGCTACATTGTCTAGCTTTAAGTCACCAGAAGAAATGATTGATCTTGAAGAAGAAGGTAACACATTTATACCATTCATTATGTATAGTTGTATTCAATTGCAGTCATCTCTTCTTTGACAAATATTCTAAATTTTACAGCTTACAAGGCATATGAAAACTCCAAGGAATATGTATCCATGAGAGAGTATTATGCATATAAATTTCAGATGAGGAAAAAAATTGGGCCAAATATTTTGAATGCTGGAAGAGCTTTGCAACAATATTCAGTTGACATGTATGTTAAAATAGAGACACAAAGACTAGATTTTTATCGAAGTCGACAACAGCAAATACGTCGAGAGCAACTACAAGGAATTATGGACAGCGTAATACAGGGGCAACAAAATGGATTTCAAATCGGACAGCGAGTAATATTGCCTACATCATTCATTGGAGGTCCTAGAGATATGAAAAAAAGGTATCTTGATGCTATGGCTTTAGTTCAGAAATTTAGGAAGCCAGATCTTTTTATAACCATGACTTGCAATCAATCATGGCCAGAGATTAAAGAAAATCTGTTACAATCAAATGAAGCACAAAATAGGCCTGATCTTATTGCTCGTGTGTTTCATGCAAAGTTAGAAATTATGAAAGAAGAGCTGTTCAAGAAGCAAATATTTGGAGAAGTAGCAGCATATACTTATGTTATAGAATTTCAAAAACGCGGTTTGCCTCATGCGCACTTTTTGATTATCCTGAAGCCTGCTTTCAAATTATATACAATAGAATATTATGATCGTATAGTTTCTGCAGAAATACCCGACGAAGCACAAAATGAGCATTTGTTTAGAATGGTCAAGAAACATATGATGCATGGACCATGTGGCGAGAAAAAACCTGATAATGTATGTATGCAGGGTGCATCAAAGAAGTCTTGCAAGAACAATTACCCAAAAGCATGGGCAGAAAAAACTACACATTCTCAGAATTCGTATCCAACATACAGAAGAAGAAATGATGGGAAAAAAATATTGGTTCGGGGACACTACTTAGACAACAGATGGGTAGTGCCATACAATGCTTATCTGTTGGCTAAATTCAATTGCCATATAAATGTAGAAATTTGCTCCACAATTAAAGCTGTCAAGTATGTGTATAAGTATATATACAAAGGCCATGCAAGGATACATTTTCAAGTGAATTCAGATGATGGAGCAAATCCTATTGATGAAATCAAAGAATATCAGTCAGCACGGTGGGTATGTGCACCTGAAGCAATGTGGAGAATATACAGATTTCATCTTTATGAAATGCAGCCTGCTGTAATACAACTTCAGCTTCACCTAGAAAACTTTCAATCTATGCTGTTTCGACCAAATGATAATCTTGACAATATATTAAGTAACAATTTTGCAAAAAGAACTATGCTCACCGAATTTTTTCGAATGAATGCTACAGATGATTTTGCAAAAAGTCTCAAATGTACCTACAAAGAGTTTCCTGAGCATTTTGTGTGGTATCCAAGTTCCAAATCTTGGCAACCTAGAAAACAAAAAGATTCTATCGGCAGAGTTGTTGCAGCAAATCCCCTAGAAGGTGAACGGTACTTCCTAAGACTCCTTTTACTGCATGTTAAAAGTCCAACTTCTTATGATGATTTAAAAACTGTAAATGGAGTACATGTTACTACATTTCGCGAAGCAGCTGCACTTAGAGGATATTTAGAATCAAATAACTCACAAGAACAATGTCTAGAAGAAGCTGCCCTTTATCATATGCCATATAGCCTAAGAAGGTTGTTTGCAACATTGTTGGTATATTTTACCCCCTCAAATCCAAGAACCCTATGGCTGAAATTTGAAGAATCATTGTCTGAAGATTACAATAGAGTCCCAAATTTAACCAAAAATGATATTCAATTTAAAGTTCTGCATCAAATAAGCAATTTTTTAGAGTCTATGGGTCGTAACATAAACAGCTATGGACTGGTGCCAAGAGTACTAAAATTCCATGACTCAAATACAGATGCAAGAGATACAATTAGTGAAACAGAGATTAAAGTTTCAGAGGATGACTTGATATCAATTACTAAACTCAATCCTGGTCAAAAAGCAGCTTTTGATACTATAATGCAGGCATTATACATTAAAGAAAAAGGATGTTTCTTTATAGATGGACCAGGTGGCACAGGAAAAACATTTCTTTATCGAGCGTTATTAGCTGAAGTACGATCAAAAGGCTTTATAGCATTAGCTACTGCTTCTTGTGGAGTTGCAGCATCAATATTACCGGGAGGTAGAACAGCGCACTCTCGATTCAAGATTCCAATTGATATGAATTCAGTCAATATGTGTAAAATTAGTAAACAAAGTGCACTTGCTAAACTAATTCAAGCGGCTAAACTTATCATTTGGGATGAAGCTCCAATGGCACACAAAACTGGTATAGAAGGTGTGGATGCACTACTAAAAGATTTAATGGGTTCTCCTGAGTTATTTGGCTCAAAAGTTATGATTTTTGGTGGTGACTTTAGACAAGTTCTCCCTGTTGTCACTAAAGGTTCAAAGGAAGATTTTGTACAAGCTAGCTTAGTAACTTCATACATTTGGCCACAGCTTCATAAACTATACCTCACAGATAATATGAGAGCAATATCAGACCCAGAATTTACAGATTACCTTCTCCGAATAGGAAATGGACTAGAACCAGCAATACAAGGGTTAAAAGTAAAAATTCCTCTCCCACTGCTAATACCATACAAAAGTGAAACAGAATCAATTTTTGAACTTATCAAAACAGTTTACCCAGATTTAAGTGCTTTTTCCAAGGATGATTTTTCATTGGTAAATCGAGCAATCCTTACTACAAAAAATGAATTTGTTGATGTGTTAAACAACTTGTTAATTAACATTTTTCCAGGTGAGACTCAAGAATATATTAGTCGTGATAAAACACTTGACATTTCAGAACAAGGCCTATTTGAAGATTTTCTCAACAGCTTAACACCCAATGGTTTTCCCCCCCACAACCTTATCCTAAAACCAAATTGCCCAATAATTCTTCTCAGAAACATTGATCCCCCAGAAGGTTTATGCAATGGAACAAGGCTAATATGTAAATCTTTGACTAACAATATTATTGATGCAGTTATAAGTGCTGGAGAATTCAAAGGCAAACAAGTCTTTTTGCATAGAATATGTTTCCGAATAGAAAATAATCCTGATTGCCCGATGTCATTTGAAAGAATTCAATTTCCAGTGCGTCTATGCTTTGCAATGACAATCAATAAAGCTCAAGGTCAAACTTTAGATTTTGTTGGTATATACTTACGTGAACCAGTTTTTTCACATGGCCAACTATATGTTGCTTTATCAAGAGCAAAAAGCAGCAATTGTGTAAAGATTCTTATACAGCCTTCTCCCTTTGATCCAACAGTTGACTATGCTACCAATAACATAGTATACAAAGATATTTTACAGCTTGCAAATCATCACCTTTCATAATTGTTGATTATAAGAGTGTGAGATTCATATTCATTACATTTATTGCCCCTACCTTTTCTACACAGCTATATATCTGCACTAATCAAAGCTTAACACCCAATTATTTGTTGTGCACTGCTGCAGATTTCACTTGCTTTTATACTTACCAGATTTCACTGACAACTCATGCTTAACTTTTTTGTAAAAAAATACTTATTTTTCAATACTGCTTCAATTTTTCAGCCAACTGATGTCTCAGTATATGTAATAAGAAAATTCTTGTATTAAGATATAGCATTAAGTAAAGCTTATGCTTCATTGCTAATGCAAATAATGACAAATGTCCTTAAGAGATATTCAAAAAACAAAGGTTAGTGTTCATTACATTTGATCTCCTCTCATCAGGGCCATTTTTGTTGTTGCAATGTCTTAGTTGACCTTTTTCTTACAACTCATACAAGTAATTACTGCTTTTGTTCACAGAGTATCTTTTTTATACCCCAATATTAGTTATTACTAAACTCTCATGATACTGCTCTTACTACTCATTCTTATAGTTATATATTCAGAAAATTCATTACGTATTAACATTACTGGTTCTTGTAGTTGTACGTACAAAACACTGATTATGAATTAATATTACTCATTCTCGTAATTCTATATTCAAAAAATTCATTGCTCAGTGTTTATCATTTTGCAGTGAGACTGTATATAAAGATGAAGAGTTTGATGAGGCTCAGAGACAACTAGCTGCAATACTAGCCTCAAAGATTCAAAGATGCTTTTCCTGTATCTCTAATTCTCTAAAAGCAATAACTATGATCCCAGGTTGAGATCTAAAACTCCAAATCCTTATAAACTTTTCTTTTAAACGTCACTTCTACAGAGTACTCATCTGCTTCATTAATATATTAGTCATTTTACCAGCTTATGTATAATGCATTTCAAGAAGAGGAAGCCTAAGTTCTTTTGCTCTCTTATTCATTCATTATTTATAACAAATCTCTGTTTCCCCTGTCAGATCTTTTGTTATTTAGATGAACTAAATCACTCATTGTTCTGTACCTTTGGACTTGAGCTTCTATTCAATATATCAGCAGATTTAGATTATCTCTGAACTATTCTAGGTGCTATATTATTGTTCAGTTCTGCCTTCTAAATTTGTTCGATATCATTATGTATTGTACTTATAACAAAATAAATCATGGTTGAATAACTTATAATCTTGGAGTGTAAAGTGCCATTGACCTTATATAACTTAAGTATGCATTTCTTTTTAACCATCACATGAACTTATTACTTATTTTTTCCTACTATATCATTTTGTGTCTTAACTAAAGCTGTACATGAATGTATATAAACTTCTGAAACGCTAGATTACACTACAGTTTTCAACTTTTTCTCATTATCTCATTTTTCAGTTTCCCTGTAGGTATATAACCAACACAATTGTAGTGATGTCTCTCGCAATTTTATCACCTCTAGAAAATATCAGCATCAGGTAATTATATCAATGTAATTCATTCTTGTTAACCTTATTCCAAATTCTAAAGAATGTAGATGCAAAAAACTGCCATTGCCTGATTGTTTAAGCATATGTCAGCTTCTCATGCTTTTGGATACACCAAAAGACACTGCTACTGTATTTGACAAACTATTAAGAACAGAAGACAAAATTAATGCTTCATTGGCAACTTCAAATAGCATTTGACCTTGTAAACAATGAACACCAAGCTATTTATGCTGAAAGACATGTAATCAAAATTCTGAAAGAAATGTCTCCTACACAGATCCAAAGGAAACTATTTATGCTGATTGATTATCAAAAATAAAAGAACTACTGTCAAACCTAAAATGCGTGATTCCAAAATATCAACCGTAACTTTAAGGAGACTTCCTCAACAACCACAAATGTTCATCTTTGTTAGCCTTACCCCTAAATCTCAACTTTTGATTTTATCACTATAGACTAACCTTTGTTCAATTGCCACTTTAGCTTAAATGCATTTGACTTTTCTTAGTATATGGCATACTCAGTTCTCCTTTATTTCTTCTCTATGTGCCACTTTAAATAAAAGACATTCAAACTCTCCTTAGCAAGTATGTGACAATTCAATTCTCATTTATTCATTCTCTAATTTCCAATGTATAAAAAAGCAGAGGGTAAAAATTTTGGATGGCTCTCTAATTATTAAGTTGGTCAACTTTTAACTCTCTAACTATTAAGTGCATACTTTTGCTTCCCTAAACTTGTAAAAGGGTATATTCCCTACCCTTGATGTATGTTAACATTACTTGCCACTCCTTCTCTTTGTTTTCATTTTTGGTAAATGGAAATCAAGCCTTTCAAATTCTTGAAGTGGCTGATAATTGTGATTTGTAATTCCTGACTAACATTTATTGACTCAGAGTATGTAAATTTATTAAGCTGAATTCTGCTGCTGTTTCTCATTAGTTTTGACTTTTGGGGTCTTTCAGGGGATCAAGCTTGAGCTATGTATGTCAAGTTGGCAAGTTGTCATCTGAAGGTAAGTATTCGAAAGTTGTTGATTGCTTGGATTTATCTACCTCCTATTTTTGTGTATCAATTCTGTAGCTGTTCTCGTTTGCTGTACCAAATTTCGTAATTTTGATATCACAGTTGGATAGCAAACATGAAGCTGCAAATGCTTATGCTGATGCCACTCATTGCTATAAGAAGACAAACATTAAAGGTTTGGTCTCTTACCAGTTTTGACACATTGTTTGAGCTCAGACTACAGCTGTCAGTTATCACTCAATACAATCATTCATCTGGTGGCTGATTGTTTCAGCTTAAATTGAAGATCAGTCTTAGTTTTTAGTTATTGATTACATGATGTTTTTAGGAACTTGTCCATACTTCAACACCAAAAAAGTAGATTAAATATTGTCTTAAACTTTATTTCCTATGCCTGCTTTCTTTCTCATATTATCAGTTGGTTTCTTCATCAGCCAATTTTATCCCATCTTTTTTTGCTAATAAGCGCTTGTCAGGATCAAGCGCTTACCATTGCACCAAAAGCTATAACTTTTAGCGAAGGCGCAACTTTATTTCCTTAACCACAATGGCAGCGCAAAGCACCGTACCACGCTCGGCCAGCATGAGGGGCTGCACCCCTGGGTGCCACGGGTTGGGCGGTTAGTCCCTTCGAGCCGGGATCTGAGGGATGTTGCTGATTAGGCCAACAATCCCTCCCCCAGCAACAGCCAGGGAGACTCGAACCCGCGACCTCGCTCTGATACCACTTGTCAGGATCAAGCGCTTACCATTGCACCAAAAGCTATAGCTTTTAGCGAAGGCGCAACTTTATTTCCTTAACCACAATGGCAGCGCAAAGCACCGTACCACGCTCGGCCAGCATGAGGGGCTGCACCCCTGGGTGCCACGGGCTGGGCGGTTAGTCCCTTCGAGCCGGGATCTGAGGGATGTTGCTGATTAGGCCAACAGCGCTACTAAAGAAATCCCATCTTTGCAAATTCAACCGCACTTAAGAAATGCAATGAAATTTATTTTTAATCCTAATTTCCAGCCTAGCTTTTATCTGTTTTGATATTCTTGTTCCTTTCTTCCTCTGATTTTCATCCAATCCCATTTTGGGATTTAAGCCATCATCTTTTCACTTAGATTATAGAGCTTTTATTTTACGAACCGTTGATGGCTAATAATTTTATTCTTCACACAGTCTATATCTTCCTTGGAGCAGTCCGTGAATTTGTTCTTGGAAATTGCAAGGCTCAATATGTCTACAAGATACTACAAGGTGCAATCTATGTCACTTCACCTAAATAAATTATCTTTTGCCTCTGTAGTCATCTTCCATCTTATTCTTGAAGCTCATTTCTCTTTTCTGAAAGAACAGAATGTCTTTTAGATAGATTTGATACTTTTGTGATTCATATGTAAAGTTTTCATGTCTCATGTAAAGTTTTTCGACATATTGTAACATCAATACGTACAGACTATTGGTCAACTTATCAGAACTCATAACCTACGATGCTATATATTTACTGTCTATCATGCGATGATGGCTGTGATATCTGCTTTTATCTCTTAATCTATGTTTCCTTTTGAGTGTTAGCTATTGATTCCTTTATTTGAATCTAAGAAATTGCTGAACTATATGAGTAAGAAGAGAATTTGGAGCAGACTATTGTCTACTATGAGAGAGCAGCTGATCTTTTCCAAAGTGAAGGTATCAACACCATTGCAAATCAGTGCGAACAGAAAATTGCCCAATTTGCTTATGTCAAGAAAACTAAAAAGTAAATGCAGAAATGAAAAGATGGTACTAAAGTTTTAAGGTTAGGAAGACTGAGTGCCAGCTAAACTAAGATTACTTCATAAGACTTTTTGTTTTTACCCTATACACAAGATTTAGTGTGTGTGTGTCTTTAAAACTGATACTCATAATGCCCTGCAGATATCCAAAGGCAATTGAAACTTATGAAGACATAGCCCAACAATCACTTAACAATAACTTGTTGAAATACAGAGTCAAGGGGCACCTTCTTAATGCTGACATATGCCAACTGTGTAAAAATGATGTTGAATCAATCAATCATCCACTGATTAGACTCTTGAGAGTTTTGCTTTTATTCTCTCTGTCTCACATTGGTATGTACAGGAACTTTATCCAACGTTCTCGGGAACACAAGAGTACAGACTTTTAGCTTTTAGCTTTTCCACCTTTTTAAAAAATTGTCTCCCACAGGTTATTCAGCTTAGTAGCTACCTTAGTCTCACTTTGGCAGCATTAGAAACTTCTAATCAAGATATTCTTGATGATATTCTTGAATTAAAAATTTAATGAATACTTCCTTATTTGTGAGAAGGAGAAATCAAAATTCAGTTGCTTAGTTGCTCTTACATTCAGTTTTGCCACTTGCTTATGGTTTATGTTCTGAGCTATAAAAATTTGACATCAAGACTTTGCTTCTCCAAACAACTTTTCATATGGTGCGTTTGCTCTAAATTTTTTTAAACTCTTGTACGACAATTGATAAAAATACAGATATTGATCAATCCATCTGATTGAGTAGCTAACCTTAAAATGCGGACTGCTCAAATCACCTCCTTGCTCTCTAAATCATATAATTCACATGTTCATTATAGTCCAGCTCTTGCGATTGCCATATCATGTACTGCTACTAATGTCAGCGAAACCATATCATTGGTGAAGCTTTTCACATCAGATATAGTTGACATCAGATGACTGAAACCAATAATTCCACTGTCACTGCATTGAGGTAGTTTATTCCTGTTAACTGTGTGTGTACCTACTTGGCTATCTAATTCATTTCAAGTAAGCCAATTTCTTGCCTCATTTAACAGATAGCAATTGAAAAAAATTATTCTCGATAACAATCAGAACAGTTAACAACATACATGCAGTTTTAGCATCACTGGTGAAAGGAATGTGACAATAAAGCTGATTTCAAACAAAAAACATAACAAAGTAACTGCAGTTGTTGCTCTTACTCTTTTTAACCAATCTTGGTACTCGAATCAACTCATATACTTCCTTAGCTTGTCCTCTGGCACTTCAACTGTCATGCTTCCTACAGCCGTTTTTATGAACACCACCTAACGCAAGTAGCAAAAAGACATATGAGTCAATTTGCAATGAATAACCATTGTGTATCACCCTAGAAGATTGACAATTTGCAATGAGTCAACACCAAATGCACGCATCAGCTACATACTAAGATAGATCTAACTACAAATTCAGTTCTCAAATATTGTTAGCGGACATGCTTTACACTTAAATTTCAAAGTGCCGAGATTATTCTGTAAAGTTCAATACTAGAACACAACCCAAATTGGTTTGAAACTCTAATGAGGTGAAGAAACAGAATCTATCCAACTTAAACTCACATTGCAATCACTGTACGTTATGGAGGAAAGCCAATTCATGGACAGCAGAGTCAGAGAAAGCTCACATATTCCTTTCTCCATCTTTATTCAATTGACAAATTTCTTACCCACATCCACTCATTGAGTTTCATACATCAAGTTTCAAAATGTTGTAAAGTGCTTTCTCAGAAAAGCCAACAATAGAATGATAAGCTGGAAAACAACAATACAAGACATTACATTGGCTTTCCAGTGTACCAGAAAACAAATTTTAAATTTCTAAACCGAAATCCTAAGCTGCTAATATTCCTTTCACTCTGATTGTATTTCAGATTCACAGGAGAAATGTTCAGACCTTATTTCAACTTACTAACAACAAAGCGTTTAACTATAAACATTTTACCAGTCCACTAACCAGCCTAATCTCAATTAATTACATGTAACATTTCATCCATAGCTGCAGATCCACAAAAAACCACCAAAATTTTTCTGCCCCATTTCAATCCATAGCGGAAGATGCTCAAAAACCATCGAAAAATTTTATATGACATCAATTTCAAGAAAAAAGTATAGACCCAAAGGGAAAAAAATAAAATTTTCGATGGACAATCAACATCATCAACCCATATAAAACTCATGCACACTGTTCTCCTATCAAACTATGCAACATATTGTTACTCCTGAAAAAAATCCTAAAGCTTAAAAATTTATCCAAAGTCTCCACCAAATATCACCGGTTTTCCACACAAATATTCCGCAAAACACTAACTGTAAATTCCGACAGTTAATGATGGTGAATGATACGTATAATTAAGTAAATTTCAAATATTAGTAACAATTCACACAAAATAAACTGAATGAGATTCTGACCATCTTCGCCTTCCTCCTCATCTTCTTCTTCCTCACTATCAACTTCAGCTTCAAGTTCAAAAAAATGAGACCCCGACCTCTTCTTTGCATTCCTCTTTCCACTGCCACCGCCGTAATCCTCATCATCATGGTCTTCCTCCTCTCCCTTATCATCTTCCTCTGGCAAATCATCAATGAAATGCAATCTCCGCCGTTATCATCTCGTCGTCGTACCTCTCCTCTCATCTTCGCGGCATCGCAAATCCCGCTTCGTAATTCTCCTTACAACTGCAATTAAGCTCTTCGCAATGCTTGATTATGTCGGTCGCTGATTACAAAGATGACGATTTGTGAAACCCTAAATGCAAAAATTGGGGATTTTGAAGAGAAAGAGAGAGAGTGTGGAGTATATTATTCTTGTTAATTTATGATGAGGAAGGTCAGCGGCGGACGGACGTGGGTTGACCTACCATTGCAGTGAAGATTGAGAAAACAGAATTTGAGCTCGTCCAGTGTAGTAGGCTAGCACCAAACAAACGTACAGTAAGCCGTCAATTATTGACTTTTTTTTATAGCACCATAGACGAGTGTGTTTGGATTGGAAGTTATTTGAAATATTTTTACTGTAGCACTTTTTGTGATGTGATGTATGTGAGATAAAAAGGTAATTGGGAAGATAAAAAGGTGTATTGGAAATTGTAACGGTGATGTCAGCAAATATATTTGGCCAAATAATTGACTGTCCAAACACACTCATTATTATTATTAAACTTTTATAACAAAGGAGTGCACTCTATCAGTTTTGCATCAGTTCTGCCGTACACGTTTTGTTCCACTTTTACCCTTTACTCACCCGTGCATAATTACTCGTGACAATTTGAGCTCCATATCCTCTGAATTTACAACCCAGCTTTTCACTGAACCTCTCTGTGCTGCTATTTATTTTGTATAACCAATATTCAAAGCTTGAACACGTCTGAATAGCTCTACATTAATCTTAAATCAAATTAAAAAAAAAAACTTAAAGCCTACTGGACCTCTAAGCCTACAACATATGCATGAGTCTAATATATACTACTTTTGCTTGGCGGAGAAACTTACGAACAGGTCTAAAGCTCCCACAATTTGCGTGGGAAGCCAAACCTAGTATATATATATATATATATACGAGTAAACCGGGTTTGCCACTGATCATTTGCGCGGGAAAAATTATAGAGCAGTAGTATTAAGTAATCATGGAATGGCGGATTTGATATGAGAAAAAAGTGTGAATAGGGCGTGGAGGAGAGTGATGGCGAACAAATTGATAAGCGAAATGGGTCTTCCCAAATCAATAGCCAACATCTTTGCTGCTCGCAACATTCACACTGCCAAGGTAGAACAGAATATCAAATTAAATTTCTAATTTGGCATCAAATATGAACCCATGGATTCTGTGGATCACTACCTATAATTCACGCAATTTTAACTCTTTTACATGTTGATTATTACTTCAAGTTATTTGAAATCCATCCTTTCTTTCCTTTTCCAGGTATATCCATGTTATTACGCAACTTTCTCAGCCCTAGCTCTTTTTTTTTTTTTTTTTTTTTCGGTGAATTTTATGTTGATTTTTTTTTAAATTTAATTTTTATTTTTTTGGTTCAGTTTTCAAAATTCGTGTTCGACCTGGACTCAGTATTGAATGGGAATTTAATTAAGCTGCTTTTGGAAAATCTTTTAGCATAAGACTCAGGATTGGGAATTATACTCTGCAGTTTCGTTGCAGCCGTAGTGATATTTTAGAAGAGTTCAAGTTTGATTGTCATGGTGTTGTCATCAAAGAAACCAACAGCGATTCTCATTCTCAGTCCCTATATGGCCTTACAGAGAGAGGCTCCATCTCTGCCTCTGCATATATTCGCGTTTCGTAGAACTAATTTATGTTTGTCTTGTGTGAGTCCAGGATGCATTGTCATTAACCGAGTTTGAGTTAACGGAGCTGTTAGATGTCGGGTTGGCTGAAGTTACAACAGCAGTATCAAGTATCAGTGAGATTTCTTGCCCTCCCTACCAAACTGTGAGTTCAGATGTCAATAAGCTTGCACTGAATTGTGTTGTGATTCGTTTTTGTATAGTGAACTATAGGAGAAAAGAATGGGATGTTCTGTTTAGGTGTTTGTTCGCAACTTTGGTGTTAATTTGTCTTTTTAGGCTCTGTCGCTGTTGGAGCAGCGTATGCATAATGAGTACTTGGCAGGTCATCTACCAACTCGTCTGAAAGGACTAGATGCAGCCTTATGTGGGGGCATTCCATTTGGTGTTATTACGGAGTTGGTTGGTCCTGCAGGGATTGGCAAAACACAGGTATGGCACAGCGATGATATTGGGTTTCTAAAGTATTTTTGCTATGCTGCTGTTATTTTCCTCATCTCATTTGGATTACAACATTGCTGGGAATTTTATTGCCTGCATCCGCTCTTTCCGTTTAACTAATTTATGTTTGTCCTGCCTTTTTTCCCTGCTTCCTTGTATCCTTTGCACCTATTACTTAGCTTCTAGTTTGGTGGGGGTTGAAGTTGAAAATGGAAGCTGCAGTTGTCTCCTTTAGATGAATATTAGAATCCAAAACCTGAAGTGCGTTTGCAGTACGATGGGGAACCTTGGTTGAAATTGCTACATGCAGAATATCTAGTTTGGTTATATTCAAATGGCAGCATAGGATAATGCTCCTTTTTCTTTAAAATTTATTTATTAAATACATATTTTAACCCGTACAATGATTCAGTCCGTAAACGGACCCTAACCACAAAAATGCAGGAGTCTGTTGGTGTAGGGTATACCTGCATTGCATTTTCTGTCCAAGATTTCGATCCATCTTATTTGTCATTCTCAACAGATCTTATTTTGATGCGACTTGTAGTTCTGCCTGAAGCTTTCCTTGTTGGCCTCACTGCCTTCTAGTCACGGTGGCCTTGATGGCCATGTCATATATGTGGATACCGAATCAAAATTTAGTTCAAGGAGGTTTGCGTCTTTCTATCTTCTAATATCTTTTCAAATTCTTTTGTCAAGCTTTCTTGCACTCAAATGAATTCCATCTTTTTCAGGATGATTGAAATAGGTGTTAATAGTTTCCCAGAAATATTCCAAATTGAAGGAATGGCACAGCAGGTATCCAGCAATATATGATTACTTTCTTTTACAGAAGCAAACACGGACACCAATCATTCGACGTGCACACAGACGAAACATATAGCTTGACTTTAGATTTGGAAGCAGAAAATCCGTTCAGAATTGAGACATGATAACTAAATCATATGACACAGATTTTGTAGTGTCACACATATGAAATCTAGGGACCAAGTTAAAGAGATCATTATGTTACTTTTATCTAATTAAAAATAGAGATTTCCATATATTGATTATTAGCTGTTTCACATATCAAATCCTGTCAATATTTGCCTGCACAATCCTTTTTGATGTTGAAATCTTGGAAAAACTTATTTAGCATGAAGTTGGGTCTTTGCAGGCTCAAGTCTTCAAAGTTGGGAGAAAATAGATGTAGGAAGATACTCATCTTAACGAGGGAAAAAAGCAGAAGTTTTAAAAATTGTTGCAGTTATTACATGTTTAAGCTCTTCTACATATCTGGTCTTTGTGCCTTTTTCCCCCCCTTTTCCTTTCTGAGAGTTGCAAGGTGCTTCCTAGATTGCACCCTGCTCATGATCTGATAGTTTCTCACATCTTCCTAAATCTTTCTAAATATCTGCTGCAGATGGCTGGTAGGATCCTAGTCTTGCAACCGACGACACCCACTGAATTCTCAGAGTGGTATGAGTAAGATAAATCAGGTTCTAGGTTATCAGCCTAAGAAATGATGTATTAACCCAGCTATGGAGAAAATCAAGTAAATTTTTTTAGAGATGCTCTGGGTGATCGTTGGAGGATAAACATTAATTAGTTGAGCCTCTATCATCATTTTCCTTATGCATGGCAGAGAGAATATACGAGCGTAGGCCATCTTACGTTGCTAGGTTGGAGGATTTAGCTTGATGGTCTACTGGAGTTCAATCAAAATCAACATCCTTAAGCGTTTTGTGTGCGTGTGTGCGAAGTATGCTGTCACAAGAGAAAGAATAAGAAAATAATTGGATAAGCATGAAAAATTATATACAATGAAGAATAAAATAGGAAAAATTAAACTGCAGTTACTTTCAATCAAAACAAAGGATGCATAATAAATGTGTCTTTTTTGTTGGAGTTGGCAGCTAAGAAGTTGAGAAATTCTTATGGAAAGATTGAACTGAAAAGAGCTCGCTAGTTTCTTGAGTTTTGCATTTTTTACATCCGTGATATCCTGTGTAAGACATTGAGAATGTTCTTTTTGTTAGTTAGCAGCCAATGGACTGATTATAACACTGGATGTAATGTCTTTTAACAGCTTGCAAAAGATCAAGGATTCCCTTCTCCAGCATCATATGAAGTTGCTAGTCATTGATAGCATGGCAGCTCTTGTTTCAGGGTCAGTTTCATTTTCCTTCTCCGATTCTGCACTAGGTAGTGGATGGCTCACTGTAGTAAAGAGTTATTGATGCACAACAGCTGTAATCTATGTTACATATGTGGAAGACTAATGTGTTTCAATGGACCTTAAATTTGTAATTTTTCTGCTCAAAGCTTATAAAGCCTTGACAAAAATTGTTTCTTGATTTATTTTTCTGAGTGAAGATTGCAATTTGATTTCCTACTTCATACAACAAACTTGTGTTTATTAATTTTAAAATTGAAATGGTACTGTATGTATTACATGTCTGGATTGCCTGTTTGTAGAGGCAATATTTTTCACATTTTATTTGTTTGTTTTCAACAAGGAGAGATGGACAGGGACAATGTAGACAGCATCCATTGGGTTGGCATATGACCTTTATAAAGTGAGTGAGAATTTTGTCCTTTAACTTTTTAGCTGATATCGCAGAAAGTTAATTTCTTGGATAAATAACAATTTCTTCGCTGTTGATTGAATTATTGTGGTATGAAGATCACTCGCAGAATTTTCCCGTATCCCTGTGGTGGTGACTAACCAAGTTAGATCTCATAGTGGTGATGACCCTTTCCACTATTCCTTCCAAGGTATTATGACGAGTTTCATAATGTCAGATTTACCTGTTCCAGATAAGCAATATACGAGTCACTCATCTTGTGCAGTTCAGATTCTAGACAAAATCTGGATTTCCCCACAACATTTGATTCCCATCTTGTTGCTGCTCTTGGGATCCCTTGGGCTCATGCTGTTTCTATCCGTCTTGTGCTGGAATCTAAATCAGGTTTGTTTGTCCCTTCACAATAATTTTAAACTTGGGAGTGAGGGAAGGCTATTAATGCTTTTAGGAATTACCTTAACCAAGGGATAAAGGAGATTTTGAAACATGTTGGCTAGGAAAATTTAGAGAAAATAATGCTTCTAATGTTACGTTGGAATGAAAGTAATAGTTTCTTTACTGTCTCCAACATAATGATGTTTTGCATTAGTCAGGTTTTTTGCTGATTTTACCAAAGAATTAAACTGTGCAAATTTTTCGTACTCCTAAACTCTGTTAAGTGGTTCTGTTGTCTCTTGTAGGGCAAAGATTCATAAAACTGGCAAAATCATCAATGTCCCCTCCGGTTGCATTCACTTTCGCTATATCTGCATCTGGAATTTCCTTGCTTCATGACGATGGAATTGAAATGACTGGACCAGAAATAAATGGAATATGTGGTCAAGGTGTGATATGAATATTTTCTTCACTACTATGAGCAGAATCAAGCAACTAAATTACAAAACTAATAGGGTCTTTTGCTTGTGGAGGGTGGAGAAGGGGAGGAGAGCAGTTAACTTCCATTAGTGCGTGTAAATTTTTCAACTGGCCTAGAAAAACACTCTAAAACTGTTATAGACAGATCAGAACTCAGTGTCATCTTTCAATGAGTGAGAGGCCTCTAGAATTGTCAGCCACAATCGTATTCTATGATGTATGTACTGGCACAAAAAATGTATGCAACAATGAATGTATGAACTTAAGTAGCACGTGTTAACTAACAACTGCTTTCATGATTGGTAGTTGTGGATCAAAAGTCATTGTTTTACACTCGTTGAAATTGAAATATTTGTTGTGTCAGCATTTATTTGTTATGATCATGCATACATTTGACAGCAAATTTATGTTTGATAATTGTAGAGGCCCTTGATGATATTTGAACATTTTCATTCATGTAAGCTGTTCACAGATAACTTCATTGCTGAAATTGATTTTTAATATTGGTAATCACCTCAGAGAAGGCCTACTATTTTCTGCTTTGGCCAGCTCTCTTTGATATCTTCCAAGCTACCATCCATCTTCCTCCTCATGGTCATTTTCTGTTTGGTTAGGGGAGGATTGGGCAGTAATCAAACAGTGCTTGTTTTGAACTCCTGTTGCCTTTTCTGTGGATTATTTATTCATAATGCTATTTAAGGATATATGACAGTTACATAGATTTTCATACTTGAGCTTATAAGAATCTCGCAAATTGTTGTGCTGATGTTACATATAAGAATGCAGGCCTCTGTGGCATGATTTATTGGTGATAATGACATGTCATAATGAGCTTTGCTTTCTGGAGAAAAGCTGCAGATGTCTTCCTGGAGGCATCTTGTAGAATCTCGCAAATTAATTGGTGACTAATCTAATTTTCTATTTGTACTTCCTCGAGTTTTTGGAAATTGAATGTGCATTTTTTTGGTAACCGAGCAAATAATCTCCACAGCGAGATAGTATAATCTGATTTATCCTCAATCCAATCTGATGACTAGTACACTACCACCTTTGGCCATCCTAAATTTGGTACTTGTGCTCGATAGAATTTAGATAATTAACTGGCTATTAAATATTTTATTAGAGTGGATTAAGTTTTGCTATGATGTTGCTGGAAATGGCATAATCATCGATGATTATGCAACAGTTGATAGATGTTTGCTTCTGTAAAGAAAGAGATACAACTGCCACTATGCTTCTTAAGACAGATGTTTGTGTTAGATTCCTCACATATGTTGAACGGCTATTATCCTGTTTTTGTGCTTCATGTGTCTAGTGCAGTCAATACTACTTTTTTTTTGCTTTGTAGTTTTAAAGCATTTCAATGTTGCTTCCTCTATTAATGACGCACATAACATCAAATATTTCAGGGATTTTGAGGTTGGTTTGCTTTCATTTCTTGCAAGCTGAGAACAGAATTTATGAAAGCTTTGTTACTGGAATTACTATCATACTGGCAATCTGTTTTTGAAATATGTCTCATGAAAGATCAAACATCTTAGTATGACGGCTCACCTAATGCAACTAAACTGATTCTACTATAACTCCTAGTAGGCTTATGCGATCAGATATTTATATATTTTTTCCTTGTTGGGCTTTCAGCCTGCGTTTCATTTCTGTTAATGTGGAATGTGGGCTGAAGTCTGAATGTACTTGTTTCCTGTTCTGGGCCCTCAAATGTTGTGTTACCTTTTTCAGGCAACAGTGGTTTATTCGATTAAGAATTGGAGCTTCAGGGTTGTTTGTGGCTGATAGCTGTACTCAAGGACTCGAGCACTTAGCTTGGTACATAGATCTTTGTTTGAATATAGTTCTGTAGCCCTTTTATCACTACGCATCAGAAATCAAAGTTTGATTTGAGGTTAGAATCATTGTTTGTGCCTTCATCTAGGAGACAAGTAGAGCTTTTTTTTTCTTTTTCTTTTTTTTTTTTCAGGGTATGAGGAATCAAGGCATATTGGCATGAAGAAATAGGCACAGATATGTAGAATTGGTAAGCGCCGTGCATAATTACACGATTTAAGTTACCTAATTATGCTGGCAATGTTTTAATGTGGAAAAATCTGTGAGGGTGTCGATCTTTAGGTTCAGATGCACAACTGAACCAGGACCTGCGTGAAGATCATCATCATCATCATCATAGGGATAGCATATTACCATGTGACAGTCAAACCAAATTGCAGGATTAATTTATTTGGTCTTGCTGCGACAACTGAAGACCATTAAATTTAGTATCCTTTCTCCTTTCACTTTAATAACTTGAATGAGATACTTGGAACAGGAATACCTTAAAATGCACTCCTTCAGATTTAAGGATAACTTATTTTTTATCATCCTTTGTGAGAACCAAGATTAAGGTTAGCGCTTTGGTTTCGCATACTGGTAAATAAACAACTTTGAACTGTCCTCAGCTAAAGAAGCCATAAAGTGCTGTTCAACCTTCTGATGGGGGTTTTTAAATAGGAAAAACTGTAAAGAGGAAACCCAAGATTGAGTTTTACCATTATTCTTATTTTACCTTTTTAACCTATGACCAAAGCCTGTTGTCTAATCCCCCCATTGCTAGTGTTGGTGTTTTTGTGATTCGTGATTTGTCCACGTAGCCACTCGCCTGATAGCATGTTTGGTATTTGACTGCAAAACTGTTTGGCAATCAATGCCTAGATATGGTTAAATAATATCTCATTAACTAATACGCTCCATGTTCTGACTCAACAAAGTTGAATAGGCATGCTTTTGTTTAATTCTGATTGTGGCATCTTAATCTCCTCGAAGTTTTATGCATATAGAATATAGAAACGAATAGGTTAATCACGAATCTTTCAACTACCATTTTTTTAATGTCAGTGACCTTGTAAAGTGTGGCCATGATTAAAAAAAATAATAATAAAGAGTCGATGATATTTTACTTGTTATACTATGAAAATTTTTGTTCTCTTCTACCATATGCAACTTCCACATCTGGAATTCTGGAGTGCATCAAAGAGGACATGACTATTTGTATTTCGCGCACGCCAACCTTCTAAAAATTACTACAAACCAAGGAGGGTTCTTAGTAAAGTAAAATAACAAAAGATAACATTATCTATTGTTTCCTTCTTTGTTATTTGCCTGTATCTAACTTTTGAGTAACCAATGCAAATGAAGGCTTTAATTTGTTGTTTTTGTTTTTGGGGGGGGGGGGGGGGGGTGGGGGTTGAAGCAAAGACGGCGACAGTAAGAAAGAAAGGTTACACCAGAAATGAGTAGTTAATGGGGAAAATGGTCCACTTGTTGGGCCTTTTTATGGCCCTAAAAGTTGAAGATGACGAATTGAAAGAAGGTGCCTAGGGAGTAATTGCTTCTGTCTTCTCTTGCTTGTAGAATAATGGTTCATTAGCTTTTTGCTTTTGGGCAATGGTGGATTTAATTGCTGTAACCTACAGCTTCTGATGGTACGTTTTCGGTATGATTCTTGTGTGTGTGTGTGTGTGTGTGTGACGTGGACCTATTCTTGTAAACAAGATCAAATTGACATCATTTTCATCTAGTCAATTTGCATCATCTTATTGGAGAAAGTAAATGTGGATTATCACAAAAACTATGGAGATGCGAATTAATTTTCTTGAAAATTCACAATTAGAAATTCCACCGGTCGCTTTGCGGTAGTAATAATTCAATCTTCATAGGCTCTCGATTGTGGTTCTTTCTCTCTTTCCTGCTTGGAACTTGCATGCCTTTACACGCCTTTGTTGTCTGATTGCATTATATAACCTGAATCTGGTCGCTTGAGGTGTCATCGTGCCAAGGCAGGAAAGACAAATCACCCATGCTTGAATTGGTAAAAGAAATTGGAGGAAAATCATAAAAACGAAAAAAAACAATGACAAAAGCCATAGGAATTTCCTGCAGAGAATCTTTGTTATTGAGATCTATGGCTATTAGCGGAAGAGTAAACACGACGTTCCGGCTGCCAAAGGGACTGAGTTGATTCATTTTTACATCTGTCTAAGTTATTCCTTAGTGGCTCAAAAACATCTCTTTTTTTTTATTACTACTTAATTTCACAAACGAGAGCACAATCATACGACGTGGTAATGTTGACACATTATTGTTGTTTAGCAAATTGTAGCAATCCGCCGGCCTATGACCGATGAGAATATTCGCAGCCATTCATGTGATTATTCTCTTCTTATTAGTACTACTAATTATTAGACCATAACCAGCGGCCAATAAGCTTCTCTTTATTGGCAACTGCCTCTCTGAATCTTGCCCTCTTTTGTAATTAATTATACAATTTTTCTAATTAATCTCCTTACATTTATTACGTGCTTCTCCTAATTAATCTTATATTTCTAAAAATTTAACGTCCGAAAATACATCTTTTCGTTTTCGTTACGACAGACAGACAGACAGACTAATCTGATTATTAAGTTGAACAAAGGGGATGGGATGGATGAATAAATTGCCAGCCAGGTGCCTCCTTGACACAGGTGAAGAATCTCACCTTAGCCTTTTCTCTGGAGTAGAATTGGCAGGTACGGATACTCAGGGCCAATCTTGGAAACAAAAGGGTATCATCTCCAATTAAGCTCCTAACCTCCAATAATTGAATGCCAATCCAAGCACTGCTAAAATAAAATGGTAGTAGCAGTAGTTGATGAAACAGTAGTACTAAGTTGTAAATTAAATATGATTAGCGATTAACTTAGAATAATAAACTGATTAACCAGAGTCGCACCGCAAACGAATTAATAATGCACTGGTAGTAATGATAAAGAATAATTTGTTGCTACTTCCTCCTCTGTCTGTGTAATCTTAATAATTATATGGATTAAAGAAATAATATAATAAAGCCAAAAAAAAAAAAAAAGGGGGGGGGGGGGGGGGGGGAAAGGTTGACTAAACGACAGGAGAAGATACGATAAGAGGACTTTCGGTGAATGGAGAGGAAGCGTCCACGTCTCCCTAGGAGGTAAAAACCTCGTACCCACCCCCCCAGTTGCCTTGCCGACAGCAATGAGAGAAGTAGAAAAGAGCCCATCCCAACTTGTACTTTCCTTAAAAGAGAGTTAATACCACACCTGTGTTGTGGCTGTGGCTGCTACTCCAAAAGTCCTACGTATTTCTTGACTATTGCTACCGGAGACAGAGAGTATTATTTTATGTCCACATGATATGATATCAATCATTTGTTGTTGTACCAGGAGGTCTCATCTCATGTGAGCAGCTCTTTTTGACAAAAAATTATTCAACCCTCTTAATCTCTTTATTGTACTAGTACATTTTAATTTTTAACCGGCAATTTGTGCCCTTAAATAGGATGCATGCGTACCAAGAAATTCGACCAAATTTAGTCAAAATTTATTATCTAGTAGAATAAGAAGAAAATAAAATGATATAAGAAAAGAGCCATTACTTGGATGGGAAAATAATAATAATAAGAAGCTTACTTGACTCGTTCTATGATAATGATTTTCAAAAAAAAAAAAAAAAAAAAAAACTCTATCGGGAAAATTTTCCCAGTTGGAACAACAATTTTATCGACGAAATAAAATTAAGAAACTTATCAAATACTACCAAACACAGGAGAAATACTACTAGTACTATTGTGACAGGCCGATAAACATGCAGGGAATAGACTGACACAATAATGTTTATTTTCCCCCCTTTCTGTTTTCATTTTTTGTCGGTTAGGAAGATAAGTAATAATTTTGGTGTTGATCTTTTTGTTTTTTGATAATGAGTTGTTGTTGATCCTTTGTTGCCGTTTCTCAGTAATAAGGCCAAATTGTTCCTCACGTAACAGTTTGATTTAATGCCCCATTTATTAGAATTATTTCAAACTGATGCATCACATGTATGATCTTAACACAACCTTTCACCCAGCAAAACTTTTAGATTTTAGCATTAAGGGTCTGTTTGTTTGTTTGGACTGAAAATCTTTTTCAAAACATATTTTCTTCAATTTCTGGTGTTTGGCCGCTAATGCAAAAGAGGTCAGGAAAATTTTTTTTTTTTTTCTGGTAGAAAATCTCTTACATAACTTGGTGTAAAATGACTTCCTGAATGAATTAAGATGCGGCGGAAGTAAAGCTGTTAATCGAGCCGAGTATTTGGCTGCCGAGCTCGACTCGAGTTTAATTCGAGCCGAGCTCGACTCGAGCTCGTTAAGAAAACGAGCTTTAAAATGTGTTCGAACTCGGCTCGTTAAATGTACATGTGGCTCTAGCTCGAGCTCGAGCTCGACTCGTTTATCACAAACGAGTCGAGCTTCACGAGCTCGAGCTCGAGCTCGTGCAAATTAACATTAATAAAAACCTATAATTTTTAATTTATATAATTTTGATTTCTAAAATGACAAATATGCCCTTCATTAACGAGCTCTAACGAGCTACTCGAGTATCAAACGAGCCGAGCTCAAATTAACATTAATAAAAACCTATAATTTTTAATTTATATAATTTTGATTTCTAAAATGACAAATATGCCCTTCATTAACGAGCTCTAACGAGGTACTCGAGTATCAAACGAGCCGAGTAAGCTCGGCTCGTTAACTAAACGAGCATGTTTCGAGCTCGAGCTCGACTCGTTAACCAAAATTAACAAGCCGAGCTCGAGCCTTAACGAGCCGAGGTCTAACGAGCTTTCGAGCTACTTGATTGGCTTAACAGCTCTAGGCGGAAGTTAATTTCAGACCGCTATCGTGACTTATCAGTCTCCTTGGCGCTTGGCTATTGTACAAAACCATCAAGTACCATTCCACAGAGATCAAATCAAGAGCAACGTCCCTACACTTGCTTCTGCAAATTCCACAACTTTCTTATGTTCCTCCCTACCGATTCCTTTTCTCTCGCGCCACACAAACACTTTTCATGGATTATACAATTCTAGATCTAGATTGGGCTTTACATTGAGAAGTTTTGCAGAAGGAAAAAAAGTGAAGCCAGTGGAGGCAGGAGGAATACTTTTAGAAGAAGAGTTAATGTTTAAGTTACAATTGCTAATTTCTTGTAATGGTTCAATCCGTGGTGAGCATATACTAATTTAAACCTTTTATTACAATGACACTCAATGAAACAAACAGACCCCAAATGAATTTGGCTCAAATCATAAAGTTATTCTTCTCCCATCTATCTAAACTTAAAAATTCAATTCTCATTGTTGTCATTGAAGTTGTAGGCGTGTCGAATATGGAGAAATCTCCCCAACTTCTTTTTTTTTTTTTTTTTTTTTTTCTAATTGACAACGGGAGTTCCTAATGCTCAATACTTTTTCCGCTCCTTTGATAGTTATGCGGGGAAACTTCTCCATACAATAATCAAAGGGATAATTTCAAGAACAACCCTTGAGGTTTTTGACAACTGCAAGCACTTCCTTGAGGTTTGAAAAATTATACTTTTCTCCCTTGATGCTATGAAAAGACTATGATAGCCTTCATAAATTTAACAAATTATAAGTGAAAAATGGAAATCCATTTTTGATCATACTCCTTTATCCTATAACTCTAACATCATCTAATCTAGTACATTATACTTCATTTCCAATTTTTTGACTAGATTTCTTAACCAATTTACAGAAAATCGACCAACCAATTAGGGAGGCACTGGTTAAAATAAGTATTTTCAAAAATTACCCAACCAAAAATAAAAAAGTCCAAAGTATGAAAAAAAAAGAGAGAGAATGCTTTCAAGACATGACTTGAATTTTCCTACAAAAAACTAACTTGAAATTTTCATCCAATGAAGAGTGGAGATAGTTGACTTTTTCAGCATTTCATTTGCTTTACATATCGTAAGGGGGTAATATTGGATATTCATTAGATTTGTTTTTCTTCTTAAATCACTAATAGTTAATAAGACAAAATTTCTAGGGGAGGTTTTCATAGTTTTTCAAACCTCGGGGAAGATGGCTGCAATTGTTAGAAACCTTAGAGGAGGTGTCTGAAATTGTCCCATAATCAAATATTCTTTGGCCTTTTTCACAATTTGTAATTGGCAAATTTTTGCTGAAATTATTAAACCTTTCATCTAACAGCTCGTGATTTTATCCGACAAGAATGTTGATGTTTGACAGGTAAGTGCGAAAATGGTCGACAAGGAATTGCATTCTTGGGTGATTACAGAAAACGATGACAAGAAAAGCTACATAACTATGAGAGAATAGAATAGTTTTGTTATGATTATTCATTACTATGAATTTAATAAACTGGTCTACAACGACGAAGACATCAGCTGAAAATATCCTCAGTCCAATTAAGCAGGCTTTTAGCGTGTACGTATAAAATCACATTCTAGGCAAATATCAATGATAATTTTTTTTTAACACTAACTTGAGTATGATCCCATGAATATATATTGCAGGTGAAACGTCAAACAAGTGTTTTAACGTTCAACTGCATTTTTTCCTTCGTCAAATTAGATGTCCAAAAAAAAAAAAAAAAAAAAAAAGATGTCCAAATACGTACGTATTTTCAGTTGCAAAAGTAGCAGCATATATATAGGATGTCATTTCTCAACAACGTATATAAGTATCATGATGGTATTCTCCCGAATGTTTGTAGGTTTCCAGTTGTGTTAGGATAATTTCGAATCGTACGGTAGTTGCCAATATTCTTCGTTCTAGCCGACCCATGTCGTTTGTTGCTATTTTATTCTTCGTTTTTCCACTTTGTGATTCATAGTTTTCTGCTTTTCTAAAAAAATATGTTCTTTTGACCTGACCAACATATATCATATTTGTGAAAATGTTGCGTTATGATATGAAGTGCGACGGTCGGACCTTTTGATTAAGAGCTAATTATATATAATGCCGACAAAGAGGAAAAACTTCGCTCACAACATCAGGCAAACTATATATATATATATATATATGTGTGTATGTATGTGTATATATGTGGTCGGAAACAAATTGTACGAATTCCATACGGCCTCTAAAATTGTCAGCTTTGAGGTGAAATCAAACTAGTCAGCTCGAGGCAGAATTTAAAACTGACCCAAAATGGTAGAGTACATCATTTTGTTTTGTACCAGAGTGACCTTTGAGGACCAACTTGCCCTTTTTTTAATTATTACTAATGTTACTGTGTGACTTAAAAACTCCCAAAAGTCCATCGAATAATTAGTACTGTACTACTAGTTTTTCTTATTTTGCATTAAAGTGCCTGCCAAATTTTTAGTCAATTCAGCTGAGGATACACTAAAAGCTAGCCATCGGATGTAGTGCAATTATCTGTCTCTCCTTCCCGGTCTCGTGTAATTAGTCTAAACTCAAATTCTTTTACTTGTTAATCACACTAAACAATCGTCTTCTTGGATTGTTATAAATTGAGTTATTGGCTAACATCTTTGATAGTATGATGCTAACGCACTACAAATCTAAGTTCCAAGATTACCACAACTCTGTACTACATATTGTTCTTGCATCTTTTGCTTATTGCAGGTGGATGAACAGAGAAGTACATGTCTTTAATTTAGAAGAGAAAAATCATCATATTTCATGATTCATTTGCATATATTTGTTCTTGAGCGTCTTTGTGTCTCGCATGTTCTATCCCAATGGTAACATCAAAGTGAACTATATATCTTAATATGTACTCCAAAAACGTAATCCGACCATGTGTCTATCTTTTTTTCTTCTCTTCTCTTAAGTGTAAATAGAATGTTTCGAAACTAAAATCTCTTATTTACATTTCTTTCCCGTAGTTCAACTATGTCAATTATTGCTTTGACAATTTTTTAATTTACAATCGATGACATCTATATTATCTTTTTTAATTATAACGTAGTCAAAAAGGAATTTTAAATCTCTTGGCCAATTTACCTTCACTAACAAATTGGTTATTATTTTGAGTTTCGACTTATAAATTACAAACCTTAGCCCGTAAATAAAGATAATCTTTCCTCCAGCACAGTAAGCAAAAGTACTACTACTTACGTAGTATACAATGAATCCTAAGCTAACAAACTAATGATGGCCCTGTTTGGAAGCTTGGTTTTTTACCAAGTTTGTATAAAACTAGTTTTTTAACAACTTTTACTACAGGAACTCCAAAAACTTATCAAAGTTTTTAACCTAACACACTTCAAAAATACACAAAAAACTTTCTCTTCAACTTTTCTTCTTTTTCCTCCCCCACCCAACCCACCACGTCCTCCGGCGCCTGTGACCACCTCCACCACCACTTCCGGCGGCAATCACTATTCCAGCGGTCCTCTTTTTTTTTCTCTCCCTCCTCCCTCCCCTCTTCGACTCTGCCTCCCCCGCCACCCTCCCCTTCCCCCTTTGCCCGATCTAGTCACTGAAGCTCTTTTTCTTTTTTTTTTCTTTCTCCCTCCCTCCTCCCCTCTTCCCCTCTGCCTCCCCCGCCACCCTCCCCCTCCCCCTTTGACGGATCTGGTCGCGCGACTAGATCGCAAAGGGGGAGAGGGAAGGGAGCTGCGATCTGGTCGCACGACTAGATCGCAGCTAGGGGAGGCCGAAGCGGGAAGGAGAGGGTGGCTGGGGAAGGAAGGGGAAGGGAAGGGCCGGCGGAGGAAGGAAGGGATGGCGAGGAAGGGAAAGGGAGGAGTGGCAGGGGAGGGAGAGGAGAAGACAAAAAAAGCAGAAAAAAAAAAGAGGGTAGCGGGGTAAAGGAGAGGGGAAGGGGAGAGGGGGAGGGACAAGAGGGATGGGGGGGAGGGAGAGGGGAAGAGAAAAAAAGCAAAAAAAAAAAAAAATTGATTCTCACCTGTTGGTTGCTGCCATGGAGGTACCGAGAGAGGGATCAGGGGAGGGGAGGGGGAGGGAGAAGAGGAAGAAAGGGAGGAAGGAAAAGAAAAAAGAAAGAAAAAAAAAGAAAAAGAAAGAAAGAAAAGGAAAAGGAAAAAAAAACTTTCATCTTACAAACACCCAAATTAATACAAAAGTTTTTCTACAACTTCTACAGTGATCTACAGTAAAGTTTTATACAAACACCCAAAAAACTCACCTTCCAAACAGGCCCGATAATTCACTCGCTTAATTTTAGAGATTTTCATAGGACTTTTAAAAAGTTTGTTAGTAAACAAACAGTTGTATTTTAGCCAGCTATGACAACTGTCACGCAAATGTTACCTCGTACGCAGGTAAAGGAGAAGCGACATCAGCCGTCTAATTAGTGGGACAATGACAAAAAACATTCGCATCAGCCGTCGATCAAGAAAAAAAAGGTGGTTGGACGGGACGGTGATATGCTAGTGCATGCAATTCCACGTGGCACGTGAAGATTGGTCAGAAGCCGAACCAAAAGATAGCGTTGAGGATGCAGTTTGTGCAACCGGCTATAGCCAGTGCCCGGAAAAGTCGCAATCAAAGATGGCGTGAAGTTTTATTTTTAGCCGGGAAGGGGAGAGCAGTGGTCGGGTGGAGACTTGAAAGTTGCCCGATATGGCAAATCAAAGCATATTAAAAGGCGTTTAAGGTTGGAGAATTACCGTAAGGGGAAGGGGTACTAAATGGTGTGAGATACACAACGGAAAGCGTGATTATGATATTCCCCACTCCATGCTCAAACAGCCTGGGGTATCATCAGTGGATATATACTTATTTATGATGTAGTCCCCATAGGTTACAATTTTAATAGTTTTGGACGCAGAAAAGTTTGCTTCCAACGCGGGTAGACACTCTTAACACTCGAGTCACAGGGTGATTGCGTACATTGCTAGCCGCAAGGCTCCTCTTTTGAATATCGAAGAAAGTTAAACCATGCAGTAATGGGTTTGCTTGAATAAAAAATTATTTGAAATAATTACTGTAACACTTTTTATGCTATGGCGTATGTGAGATAAAAAAAAAGTTGTTGAAAATATAAAAAGATGAATTAGAAAATGCGTTTATGATATCAAAGAAATATTTGTTGGAAAAATGAAATATCCAAACACACCCTCTTGACACAAATAATTTCGTCAATAGTCTTTAAGACGGAAGAAGAAATATAACCAATTCTCTACGTCGTAGTTGCGTCTGATAATTAATATCATTGAAGTAAATTGGTAAATAAAGTTGAATCTACTAAATGGACCGGAGAACTAAAATATCTAAAAATCAAGGACTTGAATGATCACGCTCAATCAATCACACTTTTTTTTTTGGGAAAAAAAAAAAGAGAAGCAATAGTTTAATCATATGGTTTGCTTTGTGAGGATTTATGCCTAGGTTGCTTTGGTGCTTGAAAATTACACATTGTCTCGACAAAAAAGGCTTCCGAATCAAAGAAGACTTCGAGGCTTACTCATTCCAAATAATTGAAAGGCTGGCTCCACCACGGTGGCCCTTCTCACCAAATGTCAGGCTTCCCAACATTGCCACACTGACAAGAATAAAATTTTATGTTATTTATTTGAGGTAAAGCAATACCTTAACCATATCACCATAAGTCCAAAGAATGAAAGCAAGGTGAAGAGAAACGACCTCCCGCCATTGGTGACGAAAATATCATGGCACTTAGGATTCGTTTGTACCACAGAAATAGGATTTTAGAATGGGGTTTGTCTTTCCCTTTTCCGTCCACCCATTCCTTTATTCATGTTTATAGCAATAATTTAATTTTTCTTTTTTTTTTTTAAAAAAAGTTTTGTGCCCTTTCACTGTTTTACAACTAAATGGATGCTGAAGGGCACAATACAATTATTAAGACGGAAATAAAAAATAAAAATGAAAACAAGAAAAACCTTTTTTCACGAGGAAGTTTAGAGTGCTCGTAAAAAATGGTATTGTAAAAAAATAGTCAAAACAATGTTAACTAAAACTAATAAAAATAAAACTTGATTTGTGCTTAATAGCACTGTTCTGAAAAACCATTTCAGGAGGTTAAAATATTTCCTTGAGATTAGACAAGTCTTCTTCTTGCTATAAACAAGAAGGATCAGAACTAGCAAACATTGTGCAAATCCAGCAGAGAAGAGAAAAGGAGAAGAATGAGAGGAAGAGAGCTGCCAGGAAGATTTCTAATGTAAATTCTGAGTGCACCTTCTAAAGTGAGAACAACTGGTATTTATAAGCTTCAAAAAGTATACGTTGGAGAGGATAAGAGATAACTTCGATAACAAAAAACAAAACAAACTTGCCTAATTTGGTGTAACAAAAAAAGAACGTTGTACACGTTTGTGCCTGATTTTTGTAACCGAAAAATAGTGTTGTAAAAAAAGAGCCAAAACAATATTAACTAAAACTAATAAAAATAAAGCTCGAATCGTGCTTAATAGCACTGTTTTAATAAACTATTTCAAGAGGTTGAAACGTTTTCCCAAGATTAAACAAGTTTTCTTCTTGTTATAAATAAGAAAGATCAGGACTAGCAGGATTAAACAAACATTCTTCTTGTTATAAAACAAGAAAGATCAAGACTAGCAAACATTGTGTAAATCCAGTAGAGAGGGAAAAAGGAGAGGAAGAGAGCTATCAGGAAGGTTTCTACTGTACTTAGAAGTTGGTATTTTTAGGTTTCAAAAATCTTGGGACCGTGTAGGTTCATTAGTTTGTATTGAATCTGCCCAACTCAACTTCCCTCTCATGCGCGTGACACCACACTAGTTACCAATCTAACATAAGTCCAATAAAAAAAATTAAGTATTATAAAATGATGGGAAGTTTCTTTGATTTTTCAATGTGGGACAAGATCTTTTGAAATACTCATTTATTTACAACAAATGGAAGCCAAGAAACACTAGAACCGACGAACCATGATAGATAAATTAGAGGGTTGAACCTCTTTTTTCCTTTGGCTACGTGGGGATGGAGAGTAAATAGTTATAGAAGCGTGGACGTGTGAAGGAAGCATTATGTAACTGGGGTAGCCTTGTTCAAAATCTAATACAGGACACTTTGAATCCAACAAAAGTAAAAAAAAAAAAAAAAAAAAGTGAAAGTAACATATAGTAATATGCTACCCCAACACAATGGCCAAATCCAACTAAATTAGTCCCAGTTCCTTTGGACATCGTTGAAAGTTTCTAGATTTGATGATTTCCACGAACAGAAAAGAAGTGCAAGGAAATATTGATGCGGGGAACGGTCGATTTTATTGGTGACGAAAATCCATATGTAGTCAAAACCTTGCGGACGAGTGCAAGGCTGCTGAGCACAACGTTTTGTTCAAGCAACTTAACGTGGTTACTTCTTGTCCTTGGAATTAGTATATGTTGGTTTAGTAGCAGCTGCACCCAGCTAGCGCGGTGGAGCTGCTTCTGACTCGCGCTTAATGAACTACATGCAAATGCAACCAACTCCAGCCATAATTCCACCCCATGCTGCTAGTCCAGCAGGGTGCCATTCCATGATAAAAAGTCCTGTCACACCCTCGATTTTGTAGTAGAAATTGTTTCTTTTTCCTTTTATGCAGGTGGATGATCACTTGATGAGGTAAGATAAATTAATTAAGGGGCGTCAATTTATATGAACTTGAGATTTATAGATCATTTTATCGATTTTTATTCTTACCCAAAATAAAAAAAAAAGAAGTTAAAACTTCAAATTACATTAATTATTGCGTACAATGGATGTCCGTACGTCTCATTCTCTATTAACGAAACCAATATTTTCACACGTATTTTTGCATGGTTTTAGCTAGTGTCCTGATCAATTCTATGACTATAATTCATCGTTTTCTTCTCGTATAATTCGTAAGTACTTCTGTGGAGTGACAATTAAATTAAGTAGCAGTTCAGTTTAGATTTTGACTTGTTTCCAAGAGGGTACCAAATCTGTCCGGCTAAAAATGGTTTCTTGAAAAGAATGGGAATTAATGAACTATTGTCATATGGATCTAATCTAAGCAAATCAACGGAAATGGGGCACAACACAAACGGTTGCCACCTCTTCTTGTACAAATTTAGAATAATATATATATATATATATATATGTATATATAAAGCTTCAGTGGTTTAGTTGGGGGTCCTTTATGGTATTTACTGTCCCTATTTTGGCGGGTAAGATGACCTTTACGATAGCCATCAATATGATCTTTTATTAATTGTGTTGCCGGTGATATTAACTTATACTATACTGTTCATTCCTAGAAGTGGAAGGTAATGGTCCTACGTTTTGATTGAGATTTCTAGATGGCAACCGTACACACACAACCCAAAATTATACGCACGCTGCTATGTACCAACCACTGTACATATACGTCCACCGTCTTCCACCTCCTCAAGTGGCCTTTATAACAATAATAATAAAATACTACATAGTTTTTGGCAAGTAAGCTTTGATTTTTCCACCTATTGATCCCTCTAGATTCGACGTCATTGGATTGCTATTTTTTTGCGTATTTATAAAAAAAATATATTTTAACGATTTAATATATGTGAGATAGAAAGATAATTAAAAAATATGTTTATAAAAATATAATTTTTTTTAAAAAAAATTACAATTCAGATAAATTATTGTATGGGACGAAATTTATCTAGTGCGCATTCTTGAATAACGGCTATATGGTTGCCTTATCAATAAAACAAAACTACAATCCAAACAAAGTTATGTCATCCTAAGAGATCTGTAGCTCAGCCTTTTCAAGAAAAGAAATACAATACCACTGCTCGCTTGAGAGGAGAAGGGAAGAAAATAAAAAATATATAGAAATTTTACTGTTCCTTGGATTCCATAAAAAAAAAAAAAGGTTTTTTTTTTTTTTGCGTTATTCCAAAGTGGACCAAACATTTAGGACGGCCGACGTGTTTCTCAATTAGCCACATGATCTTATACTCTGTGAATTAATTAATTTAGTGGAATGGACAGGTGTAACTTGCTCAAGGAATGAAGTTGCCAGCACTCAGCACCAAAATGAACAGAAGAAGTAATTATTATGACATGAGATTAATACAATGCCTTATCAATTAAAAAAAGTTTTTTGACTGATTTCTTGCTCCCAAAGACAAAAAGTTGATTAGACGGATCAATGGACGTACTTTCCTCGCTACATTCATTAGTTATCTACCGTGAAATCTCAGACAGAAGGATTGCTCCGTTTTGATCCACATTTTGGAGAATAATAATAATGATAGTAGTATTAGGCAGCACCATTTAACAGTAAATAATTATCAGCAGCCTCTTCCTTTTCCTTTCCTTGCATAATTTATCTGAAAACGACCGAGTAAGTTGTAATTACAACACTATTAAATATAGAGAATGCTCAAGCATCTGAAATTTATGCCACAGTTGCACCCAAAAAAAAAAAAAAAAAAAAATATATATATATATATATATACAGCATATGTTTACCATCATGGAACTATTTGTGGCACTGTAACCCACTTGTGTACATAAAAGTATGCAACTAACACACTGCATTATTAATTACTACAAAATTTGGAGTGTGTTTGGTTTGAGTCCTTAATCTCCTCCTTTGATTAGCGGAGCTTACTACATCAAGAAAGCCATTAGCTGTCCATTTTGCACCCTATTTCTCTAAATGCTTATAGCCTTCTGTTTTTAATGATGCTGTCGCTTCTCTCTTTCGTTGAAAATTGAAATTACATCTTCTATCCTCTTCAATTTCCAACCTCCGCCCAAGGGAAATGAATATGTATCAACCCCAAACTACAGCGGGGGATCTTGGATTAACGAGATAGGAGAAGTTAAAAGTGTGTCAAGGATCTCTTTTCTTCTAACATATGTAGAAAGAAGTACAAAAGATCTTTTTTTTTTTCCTAATAGCATGAGTAACTCCTTTTTTTTTTTTGTTTTAAATTAAGAGTTTGCCTAATGAATGTCCAATGGGTATTTCGTGGAAATGTAGATTAGTTGTTTAAATTTTTGAAAATGTATGCTTAATTAAAGAATACATACAAACACAACAATGACTAATAATTATTAGTGTATATTCACGTGATAAATTAAATGTGATTTAAACATATTAATGAATATTCATTGAGTATCTATTAGTAAAGCACTTAAAACAATGAAATATATAGCATAAATTTCTAATTTTCACAAGCCCTTAAACACAATGAAATATATAACATAAATTTCTATTTTCATCTAGGCCTGGGATATTTTGGACTTCTTTTTTTTTTTTTTTTTTGTGGATGTCAGAATTGGAAGTAAGGGTCTGGCTTGTCTCCTAAAAGGTTTTTTTTTTTTTGTCTCCCAAAAGTTTTTTCTTGGCTTATGGAGGTAATATGTCAAGATGGTCAATAATGTTGATTCACGAATTTGTAATTTGATCGTAACAAACTTATTCACAAGTCAAAACTAGAACTGCATCGAGTTTGAGCTCAAAATTGACGAGCTCTCAACGCAAAGATTGAGCTTGAGCTTTAAAAAAATTATTTTATTTTTAAAAAATAAATAAAATATTATTTTTTTCTTAATAAATAATAAAATATTAGGAATATATATGTAATTTTACTATTAAAATAAAAATTATACATATATATAATCGAGTCGCTTGCAATCTAATGAACTTAGTATCTTTGAATTCAAACTCGAACTCAATTTGAGTTTGAATCGAGTTTTGACTCGAACTGCCCTCGATTAGGAATGTAAACGAGTCGAACCAAATCGAACTTTGGCCTACTCGAGTCGAGTCTCAATTTAATTTTATGAATTTGAACTCAAACTTGAGTTCAATGAGCTCAATATATAGTTGGACTCAAAGTTCAAGCTTAAAAAATTTAAAATAAATTTTTTATATTTTTTAAATAAATAAAATAATAACTTTTCTTAAAAAATAATAAAATATTAGAAATATATATGTAATTTTACTATTAAAATAAATAAATATATATATATATATATATATATATATAATCAAACCGGTTCGTGAACTAACGAATTGACTTTGAGCTCGAGTTTGACTTGGTCAGCTCGAGCTCAATTCAAACTCAATGTTGACCGAGTTTGCATCGAGATCGGACTCAAGTTACTCACGAGCGGTTCGATTCATTTGCAATCCTATTCGCGATCGACTCGACTTGTATGCAACTCTAGTTTGAACTATACAACTATTTGATATAAAAGGCTATTGATTCCAATATTCTTAATTACTACTCCAATCTCACTTGCCAATTTTCAACAAGAAAAGAAAAGGGAAAAAAAGAAAAGATTTAAACAACGTTACTTTTTTAATTTTATTTTAAAGTTGACAGAAGTGTCACGCAGAAAATCAAATTGATCTAATGATGCTTCAAAATTTTTTTGAAGGAATGACGCTTTAATTTTTTTTTTTTTTGGATCTAGTAAGTGTCTTGCAAACTTATTCACAGGTCAAAACTAGGGTTGCAAACGAGTCGAATCGAGTTTTAGCCGAATTGAGTCTTAATTTTATTAAATTCAAGTTTGAACTCGAGATCGATGAACTCTTAATGATAATTCAAGTTAAAGCTTAAAAAAATAAAATAATTATTTTTCTTAACAAATAATAAAATATTAGAGATATATATATAATTTCACTATTAAAATTTAAAATATATATATATATATATATATATATAATCGAGTTGGCTCGCAAGCTACTGAATTTAGTATTTTTAAACTCGAGTTCGATATTAACCAAGTTCAAGTCGAGTTTTAATTCGAACTGCTCGCAATCGGCTCGACTCTTGCGCAACCCTAGTAAGAACTATTCAACTTTTTGATATAAAGAGCTATTGATTCCAATAGTCTTAATTATTACTCCAATCTCACTTGCCAATTTTCAACAAGAAAAGAAAAGGGAAAAAAAGGCAAGGTTTAAACGTCATTACTTTTTTAACTTTATTTTAAAGTTGACAGAAGTGTCTCGCAGAAAATCAAATTGATCTGATAACGCTTCAAACTTTTTTTTTTTGATGGAATAATACTTCAAAATTTAATTAAGCCATTCTAACTTTTGCCATAGATTTTAGTATTTCTACGCTTTCAAACACTAATAATTCATTAAACCGCACAATGATTTCCCCGAAATTAATTCTTAAACTATAAAGTTCTACTATTAAAATGCTTGGATAAATTTTTCAAGTTTTAATAATTTTATCTAGGTAAAAGATAAAGTAGCAGGAGTGTATGGTAAAAATACGAGACCTTAAAAAAAAATTGTAGTAGCAGGGTGAACTAGGTGATGGTTGGACATTCATGCTCCCATCCATGAGACAAAATCAATTGCGAAAAAACACCCCCCCAAAAAAGTAAAATAAACCACAAATAAATCATACAGAACAAGCACCCACTACCGGCTGCACCGGTTCTCCTACGACCACAGTCTTTGGAAAAAAAAAATTGAGAAGAAAAAACAAATTAATAAAAGAAAACTCCAATTAAAGTAACCGAAGAGGAGAAAGAAGAAGAAAGAAGACAAGTAGCTGCTGAGGAGAGGCAGCTGCAATTGCAACCTTTCTCTGCTCTTCTCAACAAATTTTATATTTCTCGTCACGTTTCTACTGCCCTCCTTCTCCTCCTCCTCCTCCTCTTTCTCTTCCTTATATATAGCCTCAGCTGCTTCCGATTCTTCTCCCCATTTCCAACAATTCTTTACTTTCCTCCAACAAACAGTATGTATAGGCCTTTAGTCTCTTTTTTTCCCTTCTATATATCTATGAAAGCCTAAAGTGGGGGGGAAACAAGTTAGTGGGGTGAAAGTGAAACTGGGTTTTATTCAAAGTTGAACTTTCAATGATCATTCTTTAGCTCTGATCAGCTCTTAATAATTTTTAGTCTTTTTCTACAACAATTACTTCTCTGATCCGTCCCAGTTGTGGAAATTTTCTGGGTTTAGTTTAAGAATTAGTACAATTAGTAATACAGTTACATATCTTGATAGTGAAGAAAGAAGAATATGTTGGATCTAAACTTGAGTGTAGTAAATGATGAGGAGGCAGGCATCTTTGAAGAAGGTATGGGAGAGTATGAATCGGCCGAGGAGACATCCGATTCATCTGTAGTGAATGCTGAAGCTGCTGAGGCTTCTAGCAATGCCACCACCGTTGACGACGACACGTGCTCTGCACGTGCCGGCGCCAACTCCTCCTCCGACCTCCTCACCTTCAACTTCGACATCCTCAAAGTCAACGGGGCCAATCGAGGCGAGGAAGTTGAAGGTGAGGACGAGAATCAGGTGGTCTTTGGTGGCCGGATGACTGCCGCTCATCAGCCTGATTTCGTCACCAAGAACCTGTTCCCGGTGGCTGAGCTCGGGCCGGGCAGAGCTCCCGATCAGGCCAGAAGTAATGCCAGTAATTGGGCGGATCTTTCTTTTAGTCACCAACCAAAACAACCGCCACAACAACAGCAGCAGCAAGTGAAGAAGAGTAGAAGAGGGCCGAGGTCTAGAAGCTCACAGTACAGAGGAGTTACTTTTTACAGAAGAACTGGAAGATGGGAATCTCATATTTGGTTAGTTGTCATCTATTGATTTTTCTTGGTTTATGCCCAATTCGATGCAATTATTATTATTTCTACCGCTGCTGAAATAGTTTCGACCTGATTATTTACGTACTTAATTCTTTTTTTTTTTTTTGGGTGCAGGGACTGTGGGAAGCAAGTATATTTGGGTACGGCTAATTATTTTGATCATGTGGTTGATTTTTGTCATTTTTCTGTTTTTCTTACGCCTTGGGATGAAAAAGTTGTGTGTAAGCTTATGCTAATTTAGCGAGTATTGATGAGTTTTTTTTGGGTTTTCGATTGTCTTAGGTGGATTTGACACTGCTCATGCCGCGGCTAGGTAAATTTAGTCTCACAGCATATGATAATCATTGACCACTTCTTTCTGTTATAATTGAAGCTTACATTTATTGATGGCTTAATTTTATGGTGTCAGGGCGTACGATAGAGCTGCCATTAAGTTTCGGGGCATTGATGCGGATATCAATTTTACCATCTGTGATTATGAGGAAGATATGAAACAGGTTAGCTAACTAAGGTTAATTGTCTTTCCGATGTTTCTATTAGGAACTGTTAAAAGTTGGTCTGATGGAAGTTGAGCTAGGTTAATCTGTCATCTACATTCCTGGACATGGTGTTTGATCTTGTGAGGGTCATGATTCCTTTCGCATTTAACTAATGCAGATGAAGAATCTGACTAAAGAGGAATTTGTCCATATACTCCGAAGACAGAGTACTGGTTTCTCGAGGGGGAGCTCGAAATACAGAGGAGTGACACTACACAAGTGCGGGAGATGGGAAGCTCGAATGGGACAGTTCCTTGGCAAAAAGTGAGCAACTATTTCGTTCTTCTTTTAAGTTGAATTTTATTGCTTATCCTTTGTGCTAGAAGTTAGGCTTACCATTTAGTCTGTTTATTGGTGTGGAATTGGAAACAGTATATGTTGATCACTGAATACTAATTTGAAAAAAAAAGATCGCTGGGAACCCTGAAATTTATTGCTGGGATTGCAATGATTGCTTTGCAGGTATATATATCTTGGGTTATTCGACAGTGAAATTGAAGCTGCAAGGTCCTAATGATCATGAATTACCTTCTCCCTGATACTGAATTATTTACCCTGCATTCTCAACCTCAATAGGGTATCATCCAACTCGTGTGTCTCCCTTTTGATTTTCTGCAAATTAGGGCTTATGACAAGGCAGCTATCAAATGTAACGGAAGGGAAGCTGTTACCAACTTCGAGCCGAGTACCTATGAACCTGAAATGCCTTCTAATATGGTGCAACCTCATTCCCAGAACGAAGGTGGACTCAACGATTCTTTCATTTTTTGAAATTATGTTCGTGGTCATCTAGAATATGCTTGCTATGAGCAGTTTCATTTAACGAGATGAGCTGAGTCATCAACTTATTGATGGTACCATTGCAGGAAGCCACTATGATCTTGATCTGAATTTGGGGATTTCAACTTCTTCTGGAAAGGAAAATGGGAGTTCAAGGGATGTACATTACCATCCTTATGATGTCCAAAAGGCAAGGATATCGAAGGTATTGAAAAGCATGGTTATAGGTGTATATGTAATTTGCCATGCTACTCGAACTCATAACTCTTCAGAGTAATGTCTTCCTTAATTTTGTTGCATCATTATATATGATGCTGGGAGAACTTGGTAGTCAAGCATTTTGGTCCCATCCAATATTATCTGGAAACAACTTGCTTCAATTTTCACTTATGTATTAATTCCTGTACGGATCTTATTAATCTCTTTTGTTTTGCTTAACCCCAGGTTGACATCTCTAGTACAACCATAAACAGTCCACCGCTTAAAGGACTACCATTGACACCAGAGCGCCCTCAATTGTGGACTGGTGTATATTCCAACTCTATGCCCAACTACAAGGTAGGATTCTGAATTCTTTTTGTATTGTATATCTTCTGCTTCAGTTAATTCTTTTGATTTTGCTCATTAAATGCTCTCTGAGATTCTTTTCCCTGATATCTGACCATAATCACATCAATTTATGTTTTGTATATTGCCAAAAAAAAAAAAATATATTAATTGAGTATTAGCCTGATAACACTTAAAAGAGTGATTCTGTTTATTTTGATGATTAATCAAGTGGTCAGCAATTAATTCAGTAATAACAGAATAAAGTCTTGCAAGTGGAGTAGTGACACTAGTATTTAGTTCTGGAAACTTTGCAGTATGAAACAACTGGAGTTTGCTATGAAGTGCATACCATACTCTTCTTATCGTGCATATTAACCTCAAAAAGCATGCACCATTTTAGCTAGTTGTGTACTGATTGCAGAGACAGTTAATAGACTGTGGAGCTGATTAATTTTTCCCGTGATATTTGTTTTTTTTTTATCTGTGGTTTATGAACCAACCTGCTTTGAATCGATCAGCAATATAACAGTTACAAGTGATTTGGCAGGAAAGAGTAATTGAGAATAGGTTCGAAGTTGGTTCTTCACAGGGACCCCAAAAATGGGCGTGGCAAATGCAAAGTCAGTTAAGTGCTACCCCAGTGACAGTTTTTTCAACTGCAGCATCATCAGGATTCTCATCTTCGGCTTCCAACGCTTCCTCTCCTTCATCAAAGGCTCCTAACTCCTCGGCTGTCGGTCTATGCTTTGCTTCATACCCGGTGTCATCTGCTAACAATAGTCAATGCCGTTTCCAGCTCGGGCCACAATGGCCGCCTACATAAATCTGCTTCCCTGACCTGAGCATAATATTTGTGAATAGGCAGACCTAACAGAGACCGTGCGTTCATTTGTATGACTTCGAATTAGACAATATAGATGGTGTGACTGACTTGTTTCACACATATAGTGTTCTAGTTTCATGGGGAAAAGATGCTGCCTCATTTGATCTTTAATCAACAAGACTACACAACACTTGTGCTTTTTCTTGCTTCTTGTTCTAATGCTTTTTTTTTGAGTAGCAGAAATTCTTTGACGTCTTGATTCACATTCTACTGGTCAGCTAAGTTTTGTAGTTGCGATATTCCTGTGTCGAAATCTCTGATATCCATTTAATTGTGATTTGAGGAGGAAGACATCTATTTTACGGTCCCTGGCAAAATGAGAGTTACCCGCGGACGCAAAAGTTCCAACACACTCCCATCCCAATTCCCATCCTGAATAAAATGATTTTCAGTTTGGTCCAAATTTTTAGGACCACAGACAGACCATCATCATACCGGGAAAAGAACTACTACTCTGTTAAATCTTCAGAACACCGTGTCCTGTAAAAAAGAGACGAGTGTCTCTCATACTCACTCACTCGTCTCTTTGATTCAGTATGCCACACTCATTTTTGGAATATATATTATTGTATTGGCCCCAGCTTAAGTAGCTATGAGATGATATTATTATATCATGTTTGGATGTCCAATATTATTTGGAATAATTACTGTAGCACTTTTTTGTGATATGATGTATGTGAGATAAAAAGATAGTTGAAAATATAAAAAAATGGATTAAAAACTATTTTTTAAAATTTTAAATGAAATATTATTATTTGGGATAAGTTTACTATCCAAACATTAATTGGACCTTTTGGTACGACCTCACGTCAATAGTTCTCATTAGAGCTTTTAATAATTCATCAATACCTTAGGCGGTAATACTACTAGTTACTACAACTTACTGATGCTGCGTGGCTGGGATGATAAATAAAATAGTCATGCAACTAATGCAAACGTTGTCATTAAATACTTCCTCTGTCCAATTTTGAATTGTAGTCCGCTTTTCAATTAAAAAAATGTAGGCTGGTGGCCACCACCAATACATTAAGGCTCGACTCCCGCCAATTTGTCACAATTAAATGTGACCTTGTTTAAAAAATTCTACGCACTCGCCCGACCCTCTCCCTCCCTCCTGTAGTGTGGGAATCAAAATGGAACAGAGGAGTAACTATTATGACATCTTCAAGCACTGCTTCCCTCCAAATTCTGCTCCAATTATTCTAGTTGTAGGTTATTATGTATGTAAAAAAATCTGAATGGCTGTAAACCCAAAAAAAAAAAAAATGTATATATTCATACTCCAAGAAAGAAAGAAAGAAAGAAAGAAAGAAAGAAAGAAAGTCACGAATAAACAAACAAACATATAGTACCAGTTTATCACTAGAATTAACAAGAGTGTGTGTGTGTTATGATACTTTGAGAAGCAAGCTTTTGTTCTCACCACCTCCTTTCCTTCAAAAAAAAAAAAAACCTGCTTAGTACCTGGTGAAGGGGGTGTCGCGTATCTTTTGTGCAAACCTCATTTAATTCCAACAACCGTATGATTGCCGATTTAACAACCAACAACCCTTCCTTGTGTTGTCAACTCTTTTTTTCACACTATGGTCTTTTAGCACGGGGAAAATTGAAATCGAAAGGTATTCAGGAGGAAAATCTGATGCTACAGTCCACTGTTCAATGGGCTAAAATGCTTCTCCTCTTCTTATTACTACGATCAACGGTCAGATTCCCATCTTACGATTCTCTTCGTGTTTGCATTCGACAACTTCGGCAGGGGCTGGAGGGGAATTTGACTTTTGGAAAGCATATTTGTTGAAAGAATTTTCAGCCAATTAGCTGTTGCTGTATAATTGGTCCTGCCTTTTTATACCTATAAATGTACCAAATTCTGTCGGGTAAATGCGTGACGTGCCAATAGGGCAATATCCCAAGTCCAATACAATCGCCTTTTTCCCAAGGTATTATTAAATTGCACACTCCGCTAATTATAGTACAACGAATAATTCCAAAAAAAAAAAAAAAAAAAGATTTCCGTGTAATAATATGCACTACTCTTTCCCTTTCTGTAATAGTACAAAAGTACACGAGTTTCTAGAAAAGTTCCTACACCATGGCATGGGACATAAAAATTGCTGTGGTCTTCTTTATTTCTGCAAAATATCGAACATTTTTCTGCATAGCCGGTTAACATATGAATTGGTTCGAGTATGAAAACATTTTTGTTCAAGGCCAACTCATTCAAACTTTTTTTTTTTTATCGTTCCATCACAATGTCTTCATCGATGGAATTACAAAACAAATCGATGAACATGCAGTAAATTACGTCATAAATACGACGACAATCATATAATTGCATTAAAATTCTAAAAGTACACGCCATGAGTACGTAAATATAAATCAAGCCTCCCAAAATTGAACTCCCTAAAAAAATATAAATCAAACTTTAAGAAAGGGTACGGTCTTACCAGGAGTAAAAAGTAGAGGCAAATATTTACTCTTGGGCTGGCATTACCCATTAGTCTACTTTTAACAAAAGAAAATCTTGCAGAGCACTGCTGTAATTTGCGGCTTTTTGGAGCGGAGCTGGGAGCTGGGAGCTGGTAAAAAACTTGGCACTGCTACTTACTCATGTCGGTAAACGTGAGTCACGTGCACTGTAGGGTGTAGTAGACTCGTGCTCAACCCTGCGATTTCGGCTCTCTTTCCTTCGGAAGATGCAGAGAATTGAGACACGCAAAAATCTTTTTGGATACATTATTAATTTGTTTGTACGTCCAAGTCTAAGCTCCAGCCTCCTGTGGTTAGAGATAAGTGGGGCAGGCGAAAAGGAATTGTTAAATACACAATTTCCCGCATGGATTAATTTGCCACTTGTAGCATTCATTTGAAATTTTGTTCTGAGGGGAAAAGAAGGGACTAGCTAGGCTCCTTCCTCTCTCGAATTCCAATTTAATTTGATTGATTAACCTTTCAAGTACGAGGAAGGGTGCATCATGGCCCCGTTGCATTGAGAAATTCTTACATAGTAGCGATATCCGATGCTATGTTTGTTTATATATGCGTGGAAGAGGCTATGATTTCGGATTAATTTTGCATACGCAAACAAACTCGAATGGATGAATACATAGAGCTAGGATGAATGTTCTGGCAAGAAAGAGATATCAAAACTTGAATGGATACTTCTTTGGCCTATTATTGCGTAGATAGAACACAAATTAAAAGAGATAGACAGACAGCAAGTATAACAAGACAGAGAAAATCCTTTGATCATTTATGACAACCTTTTTAAAGTAAATCATCCTGATCGATATTGCACGATATGCATGCAGCTAGGTGAAGGATCATTTTCCGGGTTATTGTTTGAGGAGGAGTACAAGTCGATATAGACAAGGTAGCAAATTTTCTGGCCTGTGTCGTGTGGATGGGGATGGAGGGTCTGCTATCCCGTGGTACCGCAGGCCCTAGTGCTCTGATTGGATTCCAGCTTTGGATTTTAGCTTTAATGTGCACTGTAATACCCTCCTCCTCCTCCTCCTCTGCCATTTTCACTTTTTCCTTCGTTCCTTCCGCCAAGGTTTCCCTGTCCTTCGCCTCCAAACCTCTTTTACAGTCCCATGAAATTAAAAATCTCTTTCCTCCAGTGACAATGCTGCTACTATTGAATCGGTGCCTTTAGATATCGATTGACACGTGGTAGGCCCAAGCCCATCTGCTGGAATTTAAGCACTGACTGACTGACTGTTCGCTCACACATTAATCATACGTCTGGTCCCTCTCCTGCTTTTTTTTTTTTTTTTTTTTTTTTTTGTTTGGTTCTGTTAGGTTTGATGCTCAGAATAGGTGGACTTTTTGCTGCGTGGGGCTCTCTTAGATCTTTCTACGATCTTCCAAGAAACATGAAAACATATTGTATTTATGGCACTGAATCAGACAACCAAATGGTAGGGAAACTCCAAATTTGTCTCCTACGCTCGGGAATAGTAAATCTACAGATAGAGAGACTGCTAAAGGCTAAAGAGGAGAGCACATACTTAATATATGATTTAAACGAATGCTTTTTTATGCATCCAGAAGGTCAAAAATATTTACTCATGCGCATAGTATTGATTGATTGTGTATGTAAAGAAGCATTCCCTTCCGGTCCACACAAAAAAAAAAAAAAAAAAAGAAAGGATCCATTTAAACCAGTGTGTCTTATGGCTGTTGTGCAGAGACTAGAGGGTAGTGGTGATCTCTTTTAAGGAGACCAATGTGCACCCACTGGAATATAAGCAATGATAAAAGCATCACTACTTTTACTATTTACTAACAGGAGTAAATAGTCTGTGCAATCTTTTCATGCATCCTCCCAAGGTTCCTCCACTACTTGACAGCTTGATATCTTTCCAGGAATCCTTTTTCTTAAAGCGGGAACTAAGAATCTCTTCGTCCGCTTCTTGTTAGATATTATGACATCCAAGCTGAGGAAAAGAGCCGCCACAAAGGGAACCACCATGCACGTATCATGTATGTAACTTGGAGGCTTGACTACACAATTTCTCATGACGCCAAGAGTTGTGTGGCATAATGACACTTCGACTTCAGCTCTCCCCATCTTCGTTGTCTTTCATTTTTCTTTCCTTGGTTTCTCTAATGTTCATAAATCAGTGGCAATGGGAGAAGTAGTAGCGGCATTGGTAACATCATGCTGCTGATGCTCATCCTTGCTAATATTGGAGTAATAACCAACCTTGTAAAAGTTATCTTGCGGATCAACAAAAACTACTGTACAAGTCTTTAAGCACATGGTACAAGTATCACAACTCTTAAGCATGTTCCATGTAGGAAACTTTTTTTTTTTTTTTTTTTTTGAATTCTCTTTATGAATCTGCAAACGTTGGCTAAATTGCATGGATATAACAAAAAAATCTACTTAAGACCCCAAAAGAAAAAAAAGAAATAAAAAGAGAAGATATCACCCACTTTTTTCATTGTGTTATTTCTGAGTGAAAAAGAATAAAATAACACTAGGCGTGTTTCAAAATTATTTCAGATATTATTATTTTACTTACGTCACAAACATAATTTTTAATCACCTTTTTATATTTCAAATTACCACTTTATCAAACATATAACATATTATAAAAAATACTACATTAATTATTCTGAATAATATTTTAAATAATTTTCTATCTAAACACAAGCCTTTCAATTTGGAAAGCCCCCACTGTTATTGAGCAATTCATCAGCTCTGGATGTACAGGTTCGAATCACTTCTGCGTCTTTTGTGTCCTCTCTACCAACGCACCAACTAGGCCGCTTGCACTGATCAAACAAACTCGCATCAGTCGCATACAAAAGGGCTCTGGTTCAGGCCTAAACTCGTAACGGCCGAAGCGCCAAAGCACACCGTCACAGTGTAGGACCAATACCCAAATGCCATCACAGGCCAGGCCCAAGAATGGGTCCCCGTCTGCTTTCGCAATGAATGCCAAGTGAGTTATATTTTTGGAAAATTTGTCAAATTGGTCCCTAATATTTTCACAAAAAACTTTTTTAGTTCCTAACATTTAAAATCAGTCAAAATAGTTCCTAACATATAAATTATGAGCCAGTTTGGTCCTAATGCTCTTATTTGCTCTTTTTTTTAGGCTAAAAATAGCACACTTGTTATGAAACAATTAAAAGTATGGATGTCCCTTTGTATTCCTAAGAGGATTAATTCATGATTTATGATTACATTATGTATAGAAGTTATAATTCATAAATCTATTCATGTAGTGGAGAAACCGTTTCATAGATTTCTTCATATTATTGTAGTAGTGGATGTTTAATAGGATTTATGTACCTTTAATTTTGTAGTGCCTATATATAGAGGTACATTGAAACCCTTTGAGAGGACTTTTTGTATCTTGTTATAATACAAGAATATCATTCTCCATTGCTCTACTTTTCCTCAAATATCTCAATTCATACTATAGTAGTTTTATTTTGTTTTACAACACGTTATCAGCACGAGTCTCTATTTTTGAGCAAAAGATGAAAACAAAGGCTCTACCTTGAACAAAAGTGAAACACAAGATTTTGTCGAAATTCTGCACACATTTCTTCAAGTAAATTCTGAGGTAAATTTCTAACTCACAAGCTTATTTCAATTTCTTATGGCTAATATTTGAATTATCGCAAAAAATACAAGTGTCTATTGCTGAACAATCACTAAACACAAACATATACTGTTTGACACCTTTGAGGTAATATTTCTTCTTTTAATTCTACTTATTTACATTTAGAATTATTCGTTATAGATACTTATATTCTGATGCATTGAGTTTTGGAGATGCTATTATAGAAAATCAATTATATTTGAGGATCTATTTGTCCTTTGAAATACTTAAAGAAAAAGATTCGACCACCTGAAGATGGTCGTTCTTTAACGAAAATATTTGGCCACTAGAAGATGGTCATTATTTCAAAAGTCTGGTATGATAAATTTACCTGTAACTACAAGAACATAATTCTGCAATTTTCAAAATTACTTCTCAGTTGAAATTGTGTCGAAAAAATTTTACTCATAAGATATATTGAAAATAATATACTCCACAATTGATTTCTCTAATATGCTCCTGTAGTAGCAATATTAAGAGAAATTTTGAGAAGTATTTTGGACTTATTGCATGCTAATTCTAGTCCATTCCCAGAAGTGAATGTGACTAAATTTCAATTTATTAGTTATGGTTGATGCCATGACTATGGTTTTGGTAAATATATATTTTACCATAACAAAAGAAAAAATTACCACTTGAAGTGGGATAATATTGATGAGGACAAGAAAATAAGAATTCTGAAGATAAATGTCTCGAAGTACATTTGACGAATCAAAATTATAATAGCATTTTCACATGGCCATTTTCTTTAAACACCCTGAAGGTGTATGATGATTGATTTAATTAGTTTTTCTTCCCGAAGAAGAAGTAGATGTTAAACATTTGGAATCAAAGAATTATAGTGATGATATTTGTCCCATAAGAATTATGGTGATAATGATATGTGTCTCATCAATAAGTGTTATTATATACACTATTTTTCAACAAAAGAGTCAAACACAATTAGTGTTAGTGCTTAAGTGATTGAAAGCTCCAGAAGAGCCACTACTATATTTCTCCTTGTAGGAGAAAAGTTTATCATGAATAAAGTACTACTTTTTATCATGTCTCGAAAAATTTATTGAATTTGAATATCCGTTGAAATGGATATCAAATTGAGACATTAAATGAAACAATAATTAAGATTATGTTTAGAAATCAAATGAGATAAAGGTTAATTATATCATAATAATCATTCGAGAGAGAAATGGTTATCGATATAGTTGTCTTCATTTTCATTTGATTTATAATCATTACCTGCAGTAAACCAGAAGTTTACTGATCCCAATAGATATATGATTTGACAAAAATGAGAATATTTGAGAGCCGACAAGTATTTATACATACCCCCTTTATATTATATATGGCTCCAAAAGAAATTTAGAATTTATGTTGGGTATGAATCACTTTTTACGATTAAATATCGTAAAATATTTGATGAGTGATCTATTAAATGATTTATTTATTCTGATGAGTTACGATTCCCGACATTAGGGGGAGGAAGAAATCAACCGAAAGGAAATCACCTGAAAAATTGGATTTCCTCGATCCTCATACAAAATAACGTGAACTGGAAGTTCAAGAAATTATTCATTTGCAGAAAATTGCAAACCAGTTGTCAGATATATTATTGACTCCAGAAGAGTTATTCAATCAACTGTTCCTGCAGGAAATACCTTGATTAAAATTGATGTCCCTGAAGGACATGCACAAGTGCTACAAATAAATTTAAGGCCGGCCTACCTAAATAAGGTATAAATTGATTTCAAATATCTCCGGAGATTAAATGTCATGACAAAATTCAACCTCTTGAAGAGGTTGCTCCTGAAGAGCCAACTTATGAAGAGAATGAAATCATAAAAAAAATTTAATTGGAGCCTAATAAAATGTAGCACTTGATATTATAGAAGTTGATGAGGATCATGAATCTAGATCGGTTGATGAATGTCGGTATAGAAATAATTGGAAAAATGGAAAGATGCGATTCAATTTGAATTGGACTCACTGGCTACAAGAAAAGTTTTTGGACCTGTAGTCCAAACACCTGAAGGTGTAAATCCAGTAGAATATAAATGGGTATTTATGAGAAAAAAGAAATTATGAGGTATAAAGCAAGACTTGTAGCCCAAGAATTTTTACAAAGGTCTGGATTTGATTATGATGAAACGTATTCACCTGTAGTGGATGCTATTACATTTAGATATCTTGTGAGTTTTGCAGTACATGAAAAATTAGATATGCGTCTAATGGACGTCGTTACAGCATATTTATATGAAAATCTTGAAAATGATATTTATATGAGAATCTCCGAAGGATTCAACATGCCTGAAGCATGCAAATCAAATCCTAAAAATATTTATTCTATTAAATTACAAAGGTCTCTGTATGAGCTCAAACAATCTGGACGTATGTGGTATAACCGTCTCAATGAATGTCTGACAAAAGAAGGTTATACCAATGATCCAATATGTCCATGTGTTTTTATTAAGAAAAATGGATCAAATTTTGTGATAATTGCTGTATATGTTGATGATCTAAATTTGATTGGAACTCCTAAAGAGATTCAAAATAATGTTGAATATTTGAAGAAGGATTTTGAGATCAAGAATTTTGGAAAAACAAAATTCTACCTTGATTTACAAATTGAGCATTTGAAAAGTGAAATTTTTATCCACCAAATTACATATACCCGAAAGGTATTAAAGCGATTTTATATGGATAAGACACATATATTAAGTATTCCAATGATCGTCAGATCATTAGATCCTAATAAAGATCTTTTTAGATCGTGAGAGAAAGATGAAGAGATACTTGGTCCTGAAGTACCATATCTCAGTGCAATTGGCAAAGAATATTGGAATGCGACGATTAAAAGATCTCAAATGATGTTTGCATCAGGGGGAGAAATTAATACACAAGAATAGTGTACTCTTTTTCCTTCACTAGGGTTTTTGGTCCCACTGGGTTTTTCCCTAGTAAGGTTTTAACGAGGCATATTCTTTGTGTAATTGACATCCAAGGGGGAGTGTTATGAAACAATTAAAAGTATGGATGTCCCTTTGTATTCCTAAGAGGATTAATTCATGATTTATGATTACATTATGTATAGAAGTTACAATTCATAAATCTATTCATGTAGTGGAGAAACCGTTTCATAGGTTTCTTCATATTATTGTAGTAGTGGATGTTTAATAGGATTTATGTACCTTTAATTTTGTAGTGCCTATATATAGAGGTACATTGAAACCCTTTGAGAGGACTTTTTGTATCTTGTTATAATACAAGAATATCATTCTCCATTGCTCTACTTTTCCTCAAATATCTCCATTCATACTATAGTAGTTTTATTTTGTTTTACAACACACTAACATAATTTCAAGAGGAAAATTGAAAACATTCGTTAATCCATAATTTTGTATCCCTCAAACACTTCCACCACTTTTTCAATTGGTTCTCTGCCTACTGCTACTTCATAATTTTTTCTTGTTTATTCTTGAATTCCAACTGCAGTTTCCATTCTCCTTTTTGTTTAAATCCCGAGACATTGGGATTTGTCCGCGAAGTAGCAAGAGAAGGAGGTCAGCAAATTGTTAAAGCTGAAACAACCAAACTCCCAAAACTCTATAGAGCAGCAATGGAAGGAGATTGGAAAGAAGCTAGTTGCCAATTTCGTTCCAATCAAAATGCAAAGACAGCAAAAATGTCCAACCTTCGCATGACAGCCCTTCATGTGGCAGCTAGCTGTGGCCGGTCAAAGTTTGTGCAGAAGCTTGTGAAGGAGTTAGCTAAGGAGCAGCTTGAAGCCACAGACCAACTTGGCCGAACTGCTCTTCATCACGCGACCTTAGCTGTAGATGTGGATGCTGCTAAAGCAATGATGAAAAAGAACCCAATTTTGCCTTACCTTGGGGATGCGAACAATCATATTCCCCTATTCTATGCTGCAAAATGGCGAAAGCCATTAGAAAGAAAGAGAATGGTGGAAAATTATTCTATGCCAGTGTGCTATTTTTAGCCAGAAAAAAAAGTAAATAAGAGCATTAGGACTAAACTGGCTCATAATTTATATGTTAAGAACTATTCTGACTGATTTTAAATGTTAGGGACTAAAAAAATTTTTTGTGAGAATGTTAGAGACCAATTTGGCAAATTTCCCTTTTTTTTTTTTGCTTTTTAAGGACGAAATTTATGAATTTCAAATCCAATACACCAGTAAACCTTTTAGAAGTCTCGTGTATATTTTTACGAGTATAAAAACCTTCGACTTCAGTATTTTCATTTACATTGTTCGCCAGTACTCAATGATCCAATTGGTTATAATCTCCAACTCAATGTAGCCACTAGGCGGCGTGCAGTGCTTTTGCACTTCAAACACATTTGATCATCTTCGAACCTACAAGAGAAGTTTCAACATATCTCGCAGTTCACACAGCAGATCTGCTTCCTCTTGTCTGCCAGCTCAGGAGTCAATGAAGGAATTGACTTCCCGTGTTTCTTCTTATTGATAGATGTGCAACTAACTTGATCACCCACAGCAATTCTCCAGCTATCTGAATAAGTAACTCTGCACCAGGACCTTTAAAACTTCCAGCCTGAAACCAAGAACACTCCAGCCCGACTATAAGCCTGTAACCTTCTCACGCATTTTCAACTTATTAGCTCGCAACTCTTTTAAGTGTTTGCAATCAAAATGCAAGATAAAGCCTATGCATTGGGTGCTAGAAACAACATGCACGCCATCAAGAGCCGGAGAAACTAATTATCCGAGAGAGAGGCCAACTTTCCATTGACCAGCGAATTTTATTCTAAATATAAGATTTTAAACGGCTAATAAAATGCATTCACAAGTATATCAATGCATATATAGATACCAACTTTCCCAAAACACCAAAGTCACATATTCGACCTTTAAATGAATAGCAAGAAAATAAAATTCACAACAGTTTCCAACAAAATCAGCTGCAAGTTGTACTTACAATATGGTTCCCAGTCTTTAATCCACCCCCCCAACCCCCCCCCCCCCCCCCCCCCCCAAAAAAAACTACCAACTCACCAGTTAGCATTATTTTCATTTCTGGTCAACTTTACCCCTCCATCAAATTATCCACAAATTCCTTGTCTATTGTACATAGAACACTAGAACTCCTTAGTAGTACAGGAGAACAACCTGAAATCGCAATATTCCAGCAAAACCTCTCTTTCAACCTTCACATGTAGCCACAGTCTCGGCATTTCTTCATCTGCAATTTATAAATACCATGAGAAGGACAAGAAACAATTTATGCAACCTATGATATCAGGTAGACAACAGATAACTGCATACAAACATAATAGTCATGAAAACTAATTTAAACTAAAAAATTCAAACACATGGCCAACTTAACTCAGATTTTTGCACATGAGCAGAACCAGAAGATGCACAAATTCCATTGCTGAAATCCACACAACACTCAACTTTTTAAACTCACATTTAAATAGGTAACCAACATAAAAGTTTAAAGAGTTCATTTAACATTAATGCCAAAATGTCAAATCCAAGGATATTTTTTCCCAGATAAAAATAATTTAGAGATTCAAGAATTACACATCCTCAGATGCACAAACCAACCTACCTACCCATCCACACACAAGTGCACTCAGATCGATCGACATTTACAGTCCCCAAAATATTGGTGTTCTAAAAAGAACAATATACGTGTATACTGACCTATTGGTTTCTGGATACCCTGTTGACTGGGTTTCATCCTTTACCAATCGGAATCAGCCAGGTAAGACCTATCACACATCAGCTTCGTCTTGCTAAACACAAAGTCGCAAAGTTCCTGAACCAGTCTCTTAAAGTCACTGTTAAGCAAGCAAGTTGGAAGCTATTGTATCATTACTAGACCACTGTCCATTGGATCACATCTGATCTTGTTCCACCATTATGGCCTTCACAGGCCAAGAGTTCCTTTGATTCTACTAAATTCCATATGTTCTGTTGTATAAATCACCTTGGCTGGGCATGCGTAACTTGGAATCCTCGTACCCAGTGTAGAATTTATTAAATCCCAACCTTTCGGGTCTAAGGAGTTCAGCCATTCCCAAATTATTTGCACTCTGAACATCATTCCAACCATCCCAGTGGCCATTTGACATCAAAGGATTTCTAGACTGTGGAAGACTGACTTGTGAATATGGAGATATGTTATTCACCATCGATTGCTCCATTAACCTTGAAGGACTTCTAAATGAATCAGCAAAAGAAAAGGCATCTCCCATATCATCAAGTCTATGATTCTGATGAGCGGAAAGAGACCTTTGCATCAACAACTGAATCCTTGTATTATCTTCAAGGGTATTCAATTGAGGAGAAAAACTTGATCTCATGTCTAAGCCAGAGCTACTAAGGCTGTCTGGAAGCCTCCCTTTACCAACAGCTAAAATTGCAGGATCCATAAACTCAATATCCCCATTGCTCATAACATTTCCAGGCTGCATTGGCTGATACTGATTTCTGAGTGTAGAGGTGTCAAGCATAGGGTGCCCTGCATAATAGTTGGCCAACAAAATGAATGACAAATTTCACCTTTTTGGCCAAGAACAAGAACCTCAAAAATTGCTATTTCTTTCTTGGGATAAGTGGGTCAGCATGAATGTGTCTGTATCGAGTTTTCCCCCCCTTATTTTCTTGGGATAACTTGGGGTATATGAAGTGACCAAAGAAGAAATGTAAGCGTGTTCTTAAAGAGGCTGTATCTACTGTGTGTGTGCGTGCATGCGTGTGTATTGGGGGGGGGGGGGTTGGGTAGGGGAGAGAGTATATGAACTCACCGGAAAATGAGGTGCAAGTCTGATCGATTCTCTCATGAGACATAAAACCTGGGGGTGGTGCTCTGCTTGGTGTTGAAAAGCCTGGAGGCGCTGATACCTGAGATCTTGAAACTGTGGAAAGTATAAAAACTGTATATTTTAGCAATGAATGATGACATTTAAGCAGAGACGGTAAAAGAGCAAAGTATAACAACATGGGAGGGAAAATCATGACAGATTACAAAGTGACAGACGACTAATGTCGTACTAAACATACATCATTCCATAGCATTATCAAAACAAACAAGATAACAAGCTTATCATTCACACAGACACAAAGACATGCATCCATTTTGTACTACTACCAGCCAAGCGGAGGGAGAGCAATCAATTCGAAGCAAACAGTAGTAGGAGGTGGTCAACAGAAGTTCTGACCAAACACAAGCTAGGTGTAAAGAAACCACACATTAAATACATGTGTAGAAATGCTAGGAAAAAAAGCTTCTAATTTATAATAAACATGAGGCACAACCGACCAAACTACTAAAAACCCGGACTGTTGAATATTTTCCTCCTTTTTTGATCACCTTTTCTCAACAACATTCTCTTATGCAAGTCAGATGCCAGGCTTCTATACAGAAGTTCATCGGTTCATCACTGCTTTGTTTTAAGGGGCCAACACACGAGAATGGCGCGTGAATTGTGAAGGAGACATTACTTGATAACAAAGATATAATAAGTACAGCAGACAAATGTACGTACAAATAAAAAGTTAAATAAACAAAGTGGAGCTGACACTTCAGTTGAAGCTCCTAAACAAGATTCTCATTACTATAATATCATAAGAGAGTGAAAATTCCAATTAAACACCAGAAATAAAGAAAATAGAATAGATTAAAAATGCCTTCCGACATGAACACAGAATGAAAGAGGAAACACAGACAAAGTCAGAACTGATAGAAATGGATGTCAGAGAAGCAAGAAATAGCATAGCATGAAACTCAGCAGAAGTGAGCTTGTTAACCACAGAAGTATCCTACAAACAAGCCCAATTAAATGACGATGTATAGGATTTCTATACCTCATGCAACTGGACATGCTCTGAATTAAAACTTCGTCGTCAAGGCGGCAATCAAATGACACAATAAAGCACACTGTATCAATCCAAGAAGAACTTTAACTCACCTGGAAGCTTGCTAGAAGTGAAAAGAGAATGACTGCTGGCAAAAATATCAGGTTCCTCAGCATTTACCAATGACATACCATTTCGAATGCCAACCTTATCCAAATGGATGCTTGCTTTATTCACAAAGTCATGGCCGGAATATTGAGGCCTAAAAGCTTGACCAATATAACCAAGAGATGATTCACCATCAGCGGCATGATTCATAGGATCCTCCTCTCTTGCAAAGGAGAACCTCGACTGATTGCTTTGCTGTACTTTCCAGGGGCTCACAACTCCATGGGAGCCTTGTTGTCTATCAGTTTCACCCAAAAACTTGGCCAAATTCTGAGGTGAAGTTAATGATGATTCATCCCAAGAATCAAAGTCCAACGACAAAATATTTGATATTATGCTGCTCTCCCCCATATCTAAAGCAACATTGTGGCTGGTACTCAAAACTTCACTATCATATCTCCCAATATGCTTAGATTTCTCAGCATTAGTAAATAAATAAGAATGTTCAACATTATTGGCCAAAGACGCAAAACTGTTGAACTGATTCTCAGGGTACCCGCTAGACAAAACTGGAGTACCAGACAACTGCAATACGGAATCAACTTTGTTATCTACAACATGAAGATCACCATCACCATTGAAAGGACCACTCTTCAGAGGAGAACAACCTCTATGGTTTAGCGATGAAAGTAAAGAATGAGAACTATTTGGTAAGTAACTAGCATCACTGATAACTTCAGGATCCTTCAGTCTCTGGTCTTCAAAAGATAGCGAGTCATCTTTTTCTTCATTCGAGGCAACTTGCACTCCTGGAGTTTCAGAATATTTATTCCTTTGAAGATAACTATCACCATTAGATTCCACTGCATTCCCAGTTGTCTGAGAAGTCAAAGGTTCTCTAAATGGTTCTAGGTAGATTTGTTCTACCCCACGACATTTATCATCAATGCCCAATGACAACATATCAGAGGATAAAGTCTTAACTTTTTCATCTATATCGTCTTTTAAATCTTTCACTGAACCAGATCCAGAGGATTCTGAGGAGGTGTCGTCAGAGTTAATGACTTTAGGAGACAAAATGACATGTTTATCTTTATCTTTAGATGCAGGTAAGCCATATAGTTTGCTGCTCGTAGTTGCAGTAGTAGGATTACTAGATCGGCTTGGGACATCAGACATGGTAGTTGGAGAATCTGAACCTAAATTCTGTTTAAGAGGCTCCAACATCTGCTTGCTTTCCAGTTGAGTTTTATTATTCTCTTCAGCAGGAAGCTTCTTCCCAACCTCAGCATGGGACAGAGGAATGTGGTTTGAGCTTGCAAGAGCTGTAGAGAACGTAACTGGCCCATTACAAGCGTCAGATTTTTGCTTTTGTGGTCCATTGGAAGATGGTAAAATAGATGTCAGCTGATTGTTCAAGGCACGTGTTCCCCTGCAAAATCACAAAGTCCATTATTGGTTCCTCATCCTCATGTAAATCAGAGGATAATGCAGATCAGTTACATGGCATACCATGAGGCTCCAGCTGGAAGAGCAACAGATCTCCCAGAACTACTATTCGGTGGTGAACTTTTTGTACTGCTACTTATATTCTGCAAGACAAAGGCAACAATATTGTTATGACAAAATCCCGTATACCCCAGAAATCTCAAGTCAGAAATTGTAGACAGCAGAAAATCTTACATTTGTAGAAGTTTTACTAATTGGTTTGCCGGAGGAAGCAGAAATGTTATTGCAGTAATCATCTGCCGGTGGTGGTAAGACATTTCCCGAGCGCCGTTGCAAACTATTTGTAGCACCCGTAATTTGTTGAACTCTACTCCTTTAGAATCACCATGTAAGTTAATGTGATGTCCCACAGATGGTAAGAGAAGTACTAAACAGGAGCAAGACACATAAAATCTTGAGTTGTGAACCTTCACATGATCATCACACAAATGACCTAATAATTATGGCACACTTCAGGAGATACCAGATAAAGGCATGATAACCATGCATAATGTTCACACCACAGCTCAGGCCTCTTTCAGTCTAGCAGTTAGAGTACCATGAAAAATACGTCCATTATTCCTAGGATAGAAAGTATCAAACAGAAACTCTCCTTCCCTGCCGGTCACCATGAGTATTAAAAGGTTCTAATTGTTCAAATTCTTTCAGTGCAAGGTCTTGCAAGGTTGACAAAATTAATGAAATATCAAAACTTGTAACCTCTTCACATAAGGTAAAAGATAATACCCATCAACTGCAATCGTTAAAGATTATCAGACATTATCATAAGATATCCCTCATATAAGCAGCTCCAAAAAAAAATTGCCAAGTAATTCCATATCTGCTATAAATGAGGGCACAAATAAACAGGCACATTTTACTAAAAGACAAGGAAACTCCACTACTAGAAAACTACCTTGTAAAAGCTGATATTATTTCATCTTTTGTGAAACTGTCCTCTTGTGAACCAATTTCATGCAAGTATAGACAGTCAGGGTTGCTGCAAGGCTGAAACAAAGGTTCAAAGATTTACATCAATGCATTTTGAGACACACTGGATGGAAAAGAGTACAAACAGAGAACAAGGCTTGGAATACACGACTGAAATGATAAAGAAAAAGATACATCAAGACACATAAAACCTAATGACAATTCCTACTCAAAGTTGAATAGAAGTTGCCTCCCAATACCATACCACATTTCGCAGCCACGCATGACAATATTTTGTGGTTCCAAAACAAGCCCTGCAGCAATGAACATCAAATTATTCTCTTGCACATCAAAAGCATGATCACATTTCTTAATTGTAACAATTAGCCACCTTAAAGATCTGCCCTCCAATATAAAACCATGTACTGACTGAATACAGCGAACTGCTTCATCTTCTTTTGAATATGTAATATATCTAGGTAAAAGAAGAAAACAAAAATAAATTATTTGCCTAACAAAATATCAAGAACCAGCTGTCATATATAATCAGTTAAGGATACAAGTCAGAAACAGACTCAAACTTAAAAGCAAATTTAGGTCTTAGAAAGAATACACTTACACACTGCAGGTATTATTTGCAAATTGTTGAATGGTACCAGCTGCTGTACGAGAGATAGACACTTTCATAACCTTGCCATACTGACCAAAATATTCTTTCCGCTGGAGAAGCTGCATCACGAACAACAGCACCAATCAATCAATGTAAAGATACAACCGGGAAAGTGGGATGGAGGAGGAGATAAGAAACAGAAGCTATACTTCCTCATCTGCTAAATTAAGAGGCAATCCCACAATATAGACAAGGTTCCTTTGGATAACTCGCACACTGCTAAGTTGCTTCCTTCCTTCAGAATTTTTAGTTTTCCCCTTTTGTGTTTTGAATTTTTTCTCCATATTCATCTCAGCCACCAACCTATAACCAAAATGATCATGATAACAGCAGAAAAGCAGCTGAATATTGTTTTTTGATGTGGCAGAGTTCCCAAAGCACTTCAATTTGTAAAGATAATTACCTTTCACAATTTGCTGCCATCCCAACAATCTTTTCCTTATTATAAGGAGTACGACATGCTGGACACCGACCTTCTGTGTCATCCTTCTCAGCCATGTCCATTATATGATGCCAGCACCAGACACAGATCTGAAGAGATGAATGCCAAGCATCAAGATGTTGACAGCAATCACTTATCAGAAAAATAAAAGGACTTTGATGATTAAGAAACTATTTATGAAATATTATAAACAGAGTGTGTGTTCGACAGCCCAATCCAATAAGCAGGAAAAAAAACTGTCTCCTTGCATTACAGCATTCTGTCTTCCTTGTCAATTAAACTATGTTTTATGTAAGGGTAGGGAAAGAGGTTGTTCGGGACTACACCTTTCAATCAAACTACTTGGCAAGTTATCAAAAACTTACACCATTACATCTTTCATGTCTTATTTTCAGGAAAAGTAAGCAAGTAATACGAGGATATTCCAGTAGTTTGATTAATTTGAATATCACTTAATGTCTGATAGCCCACCAGCAGAATTGCTAGACATCCATTGGTCTCCACCAAAATTTGACATCCCGTCTAAGACAAACCAATGCATTTACAATCTTAATTATGGAGGTGTTTGCTTGTCTGTTAAACCTCTAAGCTTCAACTTGCAATGGCAGGATTAAGAGTAAATTAAAACCTCCTAAACAACCTAAACTCAATTGCATCTGCATGGCTTCTAAAGTTGCCATTATGCCCTCAACTTAAGGATTCAACAGAACACATTAAAGGCAATACAAGATCATAGTTTCGTGCCTCTCTGCCTCAGATCCATCAGTTGGGTGGCAACTCCAACAAAGCACAGGCCATACAGCCACTTGTTCTCTATGGATACCATATGGACAGATTAGAGCAACAAGTCAAGCAAATATAAAGATCCATTAATGCCACCAACGGGTACCAGTAACAACAGGTGAAGGAAAAACCAGGCCACTCATAATGTAGTAGCACTTCAAGAACAAGGTGAGGACTTTATAGTGAATGTGAAGGAAACTATGCCGTAGGGGTGAAATGTTCCGCGACAATTACACAACATTGACTTCATAGTGGTTCTGCAACTCATATCAGACCACATACTGAAAATTCTTATCAAAAGAATATCCAAAAAAATAAGTAATAAATATGTGACAATCTCAAAAAGCTTCCAAACCAGTAAAACAAAAATTGGGGAAAGGGAGCAAATTATAACCTCATAACCACACTTGCAAGGCTTGAGTTGCTGATCTGTCAAATCCATTTCCTCAGCACAGAGAGGACAGGTCCTTTCTCCTTCGTCGCTCATGATTGCCTAGACAAAAGCATCATATCAAAAGTTTGCATAAATCAAAAGAATAACCATAACAATTGCAATTCACCTAAATTCCATATGTCATTCACTAAAAGAATATAAAATTTGAAATACATTCAGCAAAATTCAAATGCTTAAACCCATGGATGCTATCAGAATAAGAAGCTTGCAGTAAACAGCAAAAGTTTTCAGACGATCATTAATTTTGCTGACATGCAACACCGGTTTGGTGCTCATGCCATACACAATTTGGAAATTTCGGCCCACATTGATGAGCTAAACCACACTATGCAGACCAGAGGCAATAAAGACTTGAAAAATCCCACAAAAAGCATACTAGTCGCGAGTTTCTGACCTGAAGTTCACTTCACTTTCCTAAATCCAAAGTCAGACCGTTAAAAACTTATCCACTAATCTCGAACCCAAGAAGAGATCGTCAATCTTCACCAAGACGAAATTAAAATCTGTATAACAACTAAATTACTGTGCAACCAACCGATCCCTATAAAAAGCGAAACCTAATAAAAAGACAAAATAAAACAAATCTTATAATCAGACAACCGTATGGCAAACCAGAGTCAAAATCCAAACCCCATAAAAATAATCAACAAAATCATAATCAAAAAACTACTTAAAAGCAACGAGTAAACTGAAAAAAAAAAAAAGAATTAATGCAGATATCGATGATGAGGTTCAATCGGGGAAACAATAACCATGGGGATCTGAGATAAAAGAGGGATAAAGGAGAGAAATTAGGGTTTTTGAGACGGAGTATTGGTTTAAGCTTACAGTGATGACTTTGCTTGGATTGGATTGGATTGGATCGGAGAGAATCGGAGAGAGAGGGAGAGATGAGGATTAGATTTTGCCCTGTGAGAGAGAAAGCGAGAGGAGGAGGAGGAGAAAGAGGGAGCCACCACAAAACAATAAAAAGAGAGCAGATGGGGAGTAAGGGGGTCGGCCTCGGGTTGATGGGTTGTTTTATGCAGGTATAATTTCGGGTTTGGATCCGGAAATTTTAATCGGGTTTTGGAGGTTTTCTATTTTCGTATACTTTTGGAAATTTTGGGAATATTTGCTTTCCTTTAACTGGTTTGATAAAAAATGCTATATTATCTTTCTAGAAAGTAAAAATAGTTTTGATTTTGACCACTAATAAATCATGGTTACGCTAGCCTTTTACATACAAGTAGATAGTAGGAAATTTGAAAAAAAAAAAATTTTAAAAAAGGACAGAGAAAGATATAGAGAAGGAAGGTATTGAAGGGTTTAGCTAGGAATTAGCAGGATTTTCGTACACAGTCAGGGCTGTATATGGTAAGAAATCTAATGAGAGATGCCTACATGCAGTCATTGTTGTGAATCTAGCCCAAATATACACAATTAATTAAGGACTGAACCTCGATGGTCTTTTTTTTTCTTTTTTTTTTAAGTTTTATTTGCTTTCAAGTAAACATGGCATTTTTCTTAATTAACGTTTGGAAAATTGAACCTTAATCCAAGTTTATATATATTTTTTATAAAAAAAAAAAATTATCAGTTGAGCTACGGAGATGGAGTGTCACCAATTTTAATTAGCACTACTAAAGAGTCCATTTGGATTGAAATATTTGATTACATTGAATTTGGATATTCGGTGCATCAATCAAGGCACTTATCTCTTCTTTCAAATTTTGAATGATACTTCTCTTGACCGTGAATTATGGAAATACATTGGCAGTGATAGTTAGATTCATCGCCTGTACCATATCATCATAAACATTTCATTTAAACTTTTTACACTGCATGCTTTTTTCTCCATGATCTGCACAAGACTTCAAAATGGTCTGCTGATAATAACAGTCGCCAATCTGAAATAGAGCTTCTAGTTGCAAAGATTTTCGTAGAGCAAACGGTGAAAATGATGCATGGGTTTCTCAACAGTAGGAGCATATCGGCCACAGCAGTATGCCGGCGACTCAATGCCTCTCTGGACGGATTCACACAATCTAATGTCTTCCACCTGCAAAATTCCGACCAGAAACACACACAATACAATTTAGCAGATCCATGATTGCCTCAAAAAAGGTCAAAGGACGCGTCACTTCGAACATATGTGACGACAAGCTCACGTTTCTTATTTGATTAGATATGAATTGGATGTACCTGAACCTTCTCACTCTCTTTTAAGCTTCTTTCTACAAAATCATGGTCATCCTAAGAAGAAATGAAGGTGCATTAGTAAAATCCCAGCAGCCACTAATCAGTTTAAAATCCGATCACTTGAGAAGCCCATATGTAAGGTGACAGAGCCTTCCTGAAAGGAAGCCATCTCATAACCAGTGTACCTTTGAAGCAAGTACCGTGACCAGAAATAGCTTCCGGTAATGTTCCAAGCTCAATTATATAATTGCTAAGAAACCAGCATGCAGGTTTGATTCGTTCTCATTTTTTCTTTATGTAGTCATCAGGCAATTCATGGTTGCTTCACTAATATTTCCAACCAAGAAGCAGAAAAAAAAAAGCATGCCAAGAAGACCATCAAATTCTGGGGGTGGTAAACCAATTGATATACAGTAGTAGCGTCTGCTCGACCAACATAATCACCCCGAGAACTAGCATCTAATTCTGCTAACAAATGGTTGTGCTAAGAAATTCTCAAACTTCTTCTCTTCATCCTACAGTTAAATAACCTTCTACTGATAGCCATAACATCCTGACAGTTCTTTGGAAACCGTTCCAGTCAATGTTATGGTCTGATGTGGAAGCGGGAAAAAATCTATAATAGCATGTGTATCTTAGGCAAGATAACCACAACGTACAAATTTCATGCAGATATAGGACTTATATACGCTAGCTTTTATAAAAATTCTGCTAGTAGAAGTTAACTAAACTTCTTGCAGTTTTGCTACATTGGTGGAGAGATTCCATTGTGTCTTATAGGTGAAAATCCCAGAGTGGCTTTGAAAGATTTTACGGGTTCATATTTGGCTTTCTTTTCCACACTATATATCTGATTTTCTCTAAGTGTCCAGTACCTTGCTGCCAATTCCTACAACTCAAGTTTCTCGATCAAATCTTCTGTACCAAAGTGTCCAGCTAAAACTAAGACCACGTTTCTTATCAATATCTTTCTTTGAAGGAGTAGTTGTATGGCTGCCCTCCATTTAACGAGCCAGACTATATTACACTGCAAACTTGCACCAGAGTAATCCTTCAATGCTATTCAAAGCAAAATAATCCGTGTACTTTTTAAATTGTGTATGCATCTTTCCCCAATTTGAGATACTCTTTATATCCCAAATACATCCAATTTGACACAAGCATGCCACTGTTTATAGTTAGATTTTCTGGCTTTGCAGTAATGATAGTGTGATTTAGAGGATTCCACATTCAGTGGTTGAATAAATTCCAACGTAATGACTTATCAGAAGGGAGTCTACCTTAAGAGATGTATCAAGAAAGTAATCAAATATCACTTGACATTTCCGAGGCCCCAATGGTACAACCAGATTGGTGTCCATCCAAGGTCCATACCTAACAAGAAGATAATGCATTATCTGTATTCAGGTATAAATTGACTATCAACAAAAAGATGATAATAGGAATGGTACATCTTAGTACTGACCTATTAACCATGAAGTTTGGATATATGAAAGCATATAGAGCTTTTGAGCCAAGTCGATCGAAGTCTGGTGCACTTTCTGTGGCATCACCATCACATTTTTGGATGCTAACTTTTTCATATACCTTTACAGTTGCATTTAGAAAAACATATGTTAATACCAGCTAGAAATCATTGACACCTTACATAGGTGCGGACAATTAAGAATTACCCTGGTTCAAGATTGACATGAACACGTTTATTAAAAGAATTACAAGCATCCAGAGACAGCAACAAACAGAAGGCCATAAAATGGAATCCAGTAGAGAGCATACTATGCTGGAGTATGACTCGAGCTTAAGACCAGATGCAAGGCCTTTATGAGCATATGGTACGTGATATCCCCCATCTAAGTAGTTGTCACAGAAAACCTGCAAGCAAAGAACTAATCCATGAGCAACAACCACATAAAACTAAACAGAATTTGTTAAAATGGGCTTCTTATAATTTGACAAAGGAGACACCAAGATTCGATGTATATACTAAGCAAAAAAACCAACTCAGACTGAATAGAAGGGTACAGGGAAAACACCAGCCTGGTAAGGAGATCTCATCTGAGAAAAAAGCAAGTGCAAGAAAATAAATCCTAAATCACTAATTTCAACAGAAAGGTGAAGATTACAAACTTTCCAGTTGCAATTAATGGTATATTCATGTCGGCAAAGAAACTTCAGAGAAGAGTCATTTATTCTGGTACTCAGTAACTCTGATGAACTGCCCAGCCATTCATCCCCGACAATGTTGCTCTGAGATTCTTGCTGAAGCAGATTTTCAGTCTCAAAGTTGAGAAGCACAAAAGGTCCCCATATTGCCACTCTCAAAGGAACAAGTCCCATTTCCTATACTCCATAGGCAGATATATTTATTAAAAACACCACCAATCGGTGAACATTTGGTGCAAAAGTTGGAACTTTTATCAAAAGAAATTTCCTTACATGTACTCTGAAGTTTTTGATTCCTGATATTCTAGTTGCCTTGAGGAGTGTACCATCCAAACCATATGTCCACCCCTAGGGGAAAAAAAACAGAGAGATAGCGTTTTATTGACCTAGATCAGTAAATTTTTTATAGCATAATAAAAATCTGAAAGTTGTAAAGCACACTTTAATAAACGTGCTAATAGGACTATGTTCCTAATGTTTGATTAAAAGTCTTATTTATCTAAGGACAAAATACAGCTCCGGCCACGACATAGTCAATGAAATCATAGTAGCAAGTAGACTCATAAACAAATATTTGCGGCGGTTAAAACAAAGACATTCATTAAAGAACTTAGATCCTTACAAAGTGTTTTTACACGATTACAAACAGCTAAGGGGTCTGCACTCTCTGTCCCAAAACAAACATGAGCACTGTACACGATCCCAAATGCTTAAAACTATAACGACAATTAAAGTATAAACATTTATCTTGTATATGAGGAAAATCACCACATGATGCAATTAAGAATTCATTCATGCAGTGACTGAACCAACTGATTTAGGAACCTGTGAACTCACATGATATGGGCAAACAAAACAAGATTTCTGCCCACTTCCAGACGCAAGAAGCGAGGCATGATGTCGACAAACATTGTGAAATGCATGTAAGTTTCCATTACCATCCCGGCACACCACATATTCAACATTTCCCAATCTGCCATAGGCCCATAGTTCACTAATTAGCTAACTTTTGAGAAGAAAGCACTCTCATTCATGGAATTTTGTACCTTTAAAAGATAAGCTAGAAATTTTAACTTCACATTTTAAAATGGTCCCAAATTTGGGCAAACGGATTTTCACAAGCTAAGAAACTGTTGCATACAAATTAGCATGCAAATCCAGAGAGCATATGCTCTTATTAGAGACAACGACTTTTGTTACCTGCCGGTGAAATACTGGTGGGGATCTTTAATCTGCTCAGTATATCCTATCACATTAAAAAATAAAAAAAAAATATTAACATATAAGTACATGAAACAACCGAATAATAGAATTAGCCTTTCGCAGCTAATTTGAATCTGGCTGCTGCAAAATCTGAAGAATATTGAAAAGGGAACGTCCATCTAAGAATCCCACGAGAAAAAGTTAATGTTTTAAGGAAAAAAAAAAAACTTACCAACGGCCTGCCACCCTCTGTAGAAGACTTGTTGGAGTTCAAGAGAGTGAAAAGAAGGATCGGTGTACCAAGAGCTAGGTGGGGTCAGAGCTTCCTCTATCGGGATTTGGGGGTTGAATTGTTGGATTAAAGTTTGAGCTTCTTTGTCCAGAGATGACGAGACTGTGAAAGAACACTTGTATATGGGATGCTTTTTGGGTTTGCTGAGATTGAAGTTGCAGCAAAAACTTCGTGGGCCAATTCTATAAAGATAGTGGAGTGGAAATTTGTTGTTCGGGTTCTTGATTTCAACGAGGAAGGAGGAAGTGATTGACCTCTGAATCATTATTGCCATTGAAGGTTTTATACTACGACACCAGGGCGCTGCTATCAGTCTGCAGCAGGCACCGTTCTTTATTAAAAAAGAAAAAAGGAAATCAGGCCCCAGTTTTTGGAGTTTACTAGATTAGTTTTTGTGTACCCTTTGGGGCTTATTTGGATTGTTTTCTGACGTTGAATTTCGGCTTTAAAAAGTAAATACTACCTATGTATCAAGGAAAAAGTCCTCACTAGTAGCGTATCATTTCTTTAATTTGCCGTCTAAATTCGTCTGTTTCTTTCTGTCTGGATCTAAAGTACGGGAAATGGTGTCCAAGCACCTGATTCGTATTACTTCTATCATGGAAGTGTCCTAACAAAAAATTTTTTTTTATCGACCTTAAATTACTTGCTGGACAATATTACAGAAATTATTGTGAACATGACAATCCAATTTCCATCAGTCACCAAAAATCATCCAAATTTAGTTATAAAGAAAAATAGTCAAGTAACACGTACCAAAAAATATAAAGAATTGGATTGTCATACTTACCGATGATGGTTCCTTGAACCCCCGTAGGCAGATAAACGAGGCCGCGAGCCGAATGGAGGGGGCGTAAATTTGGAGTTCGTGGGGTTCGAAACAGATATGCATGCTTTTCGGTTTGTGCATCTCTTGGTATTTGACAAGTAAGGTAACGTAGTGCCAACTTTATGAGCAGTCTTTTTTCTTTTTCTTTTTTTTTGTTTTGTCGACACAGGATGTTTGGGTCAATTCTTACGGGACCCGACTAATCTCCTGCGGTCCGAATCTGACGCCCCAATCCAACCAAGGCACGATAAATGCACAGGCGTCTCCATAGCACAGTTTCAAATCCGGAACCTGAATGTCCCAAGGGATCGCTGCTATCACGTGGCTAAACCCGTGAGGCTTTATGAGCAGTCAAATCTTTACAAAATTGATTCTTTTCTGGAAAAGGCAGCAATTGCTTTACTCTTTTGTGCTTGCTTGCACCATTCATTGAATATAGAAGATAGAAGTACCATGTTTCTTTTTGTCTACAATTGTACTCTTTAGGCAGGTCTATTCTTGGCGTTTGGATTTTTAGTGAAAACTTACCAGAATCTTGGTAATTGGTAGGGCCGGAGAGTCGGAGCTTCCTCTACTGGCCCTTGTTGTTTAATTGATGGATCAATTTTCTTGCCTTTTTTTTTCCCAGTTTTCTTGGCACTATGAGACTTGGGAAACCTTTGGTACTTATAGAAATGATGATGATTAAAGATGGCCTTTAGGCCTACCGCCACCGAATTTGAAGTGGAAGCTCAATGGAGTTTCTATATTGGGTGGTAAATTGCATTAAAACCATTTAATGGTTTTGGGATCATTGGAGAAGCAATTTGGACTACCATTTTACAATTGCAAGCTGGTTTTTAAATGCCCTCAGAATTTTGAAAGAGTGATATTTATCAGTTCGTTGCGTTGCTGTCAATAGTGCAGAAGAACCAAGCAATTCATAAATTGAACAGATCTCCTTTTGTCAAGGTTATCTCGAGTAAAGCATCTTCTTGTCTCTACTCCACACACACTCGTGCTAGTAATGATAGAACCAGTAGAAAAAATTCTTGTATAGGGATTAGGGGATGAACCTGTACACCAGAAAAGACAAGTGCACTGCTACACTATCCGGATCGTGCTTCCTTGTGAAATGTATTAGACGAAATTTAAATTCCTTACTTAATGCATAAGAGGGTTTTAAAGAGCTTTTCTCTCTAACTATTGGATCAAAGCGCAATAATTGTTAGTAGGTAGTCTCAAATGAGGTGAATGCTTAATACCCAGTAGACCAGTGCTGGACCTGCATGAAAACAATATTTTGCCAAACAAATACTTATTTGCAAAGGAACTTTTGCTTGTCATCTACTTATTTATTTATCTATGATATTATTGACTATTTTTGTACTTTATTATTTGAACAATATCCCCCCCTCTCATTCATCTTTCTCACTTTTTTTTTTCCCTTTAAGTAGCTATTTGCCTTGAACTTTTATTCTTGTGATTGGATATTGTGTTTTTTTTTAACACATCTGTACCAAAAAGGAGCATAATCAATATGTTATGGTCTAACGAATAAAATTTTTTTTCTTTAAAATATAAAACCGGATCATTTTCATTATTTGGCAATCCGAGAGAGTATTTGTAACAATGGTTTAGGGACTTGGAGCAAAAAACGATACGCACTTAAGTGCTGAATTTTCAATGTTAACTAACATCAATACAATCCTATAAAATAAAACAAAGGGTGGAGTGTGAATACATTGAACTGGTATTATTTAGTAATTTTAACATGACTTAAAGGACCGATTCAATCAAATTTTCGAAATTCAGGGCATTATTTGGTAGGCAAGTTTTTTGCTAAGTTTATCTGCTATAAGTTTTTTAAAAAACTTTGGGTCCGTTTGGATTAGCTGTTTTTGGGGTTGTTTTTCAAAAACAGCACTGTAGCATTTCGTTTTTCAAATACAAGTCCGTTTGGATTAGTTGTTTTTGGGGTTATTTTTCAAAAATTATATAAAAAACTTTTACTGTAGATGTTTTATGCATTATTTTTAGATGTATTTTTAAAACATATTTTCGAGTATTTTTATAATTTATAATTTTTATATTTTTATAACAATATATAATTATACATTTATAAATATTTATAAATAAATAAATTTATATAAAAATATATAAATGTATTATATTATATATAATACATAATATAAATATATTTATAAATGTATAAATTATAAATGAATATTATATAAATGTATAAATTATAAATTATAAATTATAAATTTTTATATTTATATACATTTATGCATTTATAATACATTTATTAATATTTATAAATAAATATATTTAAATATTTATAAATAAATATATTTGTACTTTTATAAATAAATATATTCATATATTTATATATAAATGTATTATATTATATATAATACATAATATAAATATATTTATAAATGTTTAAATGTATATTACTATAAATATATAAATTAGAAATGAATATTATATAAATGTATATTATAATTTATAATTTATAATTTTTATGTTTTTATATTTATATACATTTATGCATTTATAATACAATTATAAATATTTATAAATAAATATATTTATTTATTATTCTAAATAAGTAAGTGTATTATATTTATAAATAAATTTATATATTATATATAAATAAATAAGTGTATTATATTTATTTATTTATTATATATTATATTTATAAATAAATATATAAATGTATTATAAGTGTATTATATTATATATAATACATAATATAAATATATTTATAAATATATAAATGTATATTATTATAAATGTGTATAAATTATAAATGAATATTATATAAATGTATAAATTAATATATTATAAATATATATTAATACTATGTATAAATGTATTAATGTAATAAATATAAATGTATACATTTATTAATATTATGTATAAATGTGTAATTAATATTATGTATATTAATATAAATGTATAAATGTATTATATTATATATAATACATAATATAAATGTATATTATAAATATACATAAATATATATATTATGTTTAAATGTACATTTATATAAATGTTCAATATATATAATATATATTATGTATATATTAAATATATATAATATATAACATTTATATAAATGTATAATAACATATTTATAATATATATAATTTATATAATATATAATATTTATATAAATATATAAAAATATATTTTATATAAAGTAAAATATTTATAATATGTATAAATAAATATATTTAAATTAATATAATATATATATCCTATACATAATTGAAATATATAAGTTGAAATAAACATATTAAATATGTATTTGGAGTTGTTTTTGATATATTGTTTGGATATTGGTGTTTTTATAGTTGTTTTTGAAATACACATTTACTGTAGCATTTGGATTGTGAAAAATAGTTTTTCAAAAACAGACCCAAAAACAAGAATCCAAACGGACCTTAGTTATTGTAATTTCAAAAAATTCTTTGAAAATTTTAAACTATACACTTTAAAATATTAAAAAAAACATATTTAAAAAATTTTTTAAAAACTTTTACAGTCAACTAAAATAAAAATTTCAGATAAACACTCAAAAAACTTTTAACTTGTCAAACGAGCTTCTATAACAAAGGCCAAAACTTAAGAGTGGAAGAAAATAAAGCCACAAAAGAAATGCGGTGCCCCCACATCAGCAGTACTAGTGCCGCATGCCTGCGTCCGCATTTGCGTCTTGTCAATTGCTACTAGGTTGTTTCAGATGAGCTCAGCGCTTGGCCTGCATGAAGAATAAAATATTTTGCCAAACAAACATTCCGTTTGTATTGCTTTTTTTATAACTTTTTGAACAGATTTATTGTAGGAATTTAATATATATATAAAATAAAAAATAATTAAAAAATATACTCAATTTGGAAAAAAATTGAGTATTTGGAAAAAAAAAATTTGTACCAAAAACTACCATCCAAACAATAACGCAATTTCCTGCAACAAAAGCCACCGGCAATATAACAATGGCCAATGACCTTTGGCGACTTATCAAGTATTAATTCCCGAAACTGGGAAGGTTGACACGTGGTATATTTTGAATCATTGGATCCTTCGAAATCAACTCACGATTTATTCAAGTGTTACGCCCAAGACGGGAAAGTGGGTAGTATTACTATTGACAAGGTCCGACATGACGTGTAACTGGGAAAGCTAAATGGTATCTTCCGAGACTCAATGCGTTCACACTAGCCAGTCAAAGATTTCTATATGGAATGACCAAAATGCCCTGTTTGAAGCTATGATTCCCTGCAGCGCTATGCGTCCAGGCATGCCTCATTCTACCGGTTTCATAATTGGCCAATTTGCAATTGGTCTTCGACGCTTTGGAAAATGGGAGGCCAAATTCATGCATTTGAAACTGCAAAAAATTTGTACAGCAAGTGCTCGAAAATACTTCAAATTTGTAAGTTGCACATCAAGTGCTTCTTGTAACATATTTCGGAATTTTCAAGATAAGATGATATTATACAAAGGAAATGCAATTATTGGCTAGTGCAGTGAATTATTATGCATAACTGACCCCTATCGAAGATTCGTTTGAATGTTAGTGCTACCTAGTCTAATACCACTATTCTATTTCACCCACCTAAACTCCTCTTTTCTTCTTTTTTTCACCACCTAGACTCTAATTGTCAATAACTTCAAAATCATTTTATTGTATAAAATGTAATATTAGATTAACTTCGACAAATTACTAGACAACATAGACAATTAATAAGTGGTCATAACATTCAGAATCACATTTTATATAACTTCACAATTTTTGATTAGTAAAAAGACATAACTTACATGTGTTTGCGAGTAATTGATACTAAGAACACGAGTTTTACATAGAGGAATGAATTATGATGAAGATACGAAAATTTAGCTCTCTTGAAGATAAAGTTGATACTCTTACAAAATTATGAATGCATGACCTGTTTTAAAATCACAGGATTAATTGATCTTAACTAAGCATTTTCTTAACTTAAAACCACCAAGCAAAAGTTTAAACAAATAAGATATTTAACAAAATAGCAATGCATAACGGAAAAAAGTATATTAACAATGCACGAGATCATACCTTTTGTAAAAATATAAAAAATTAGAGGAAGAAATATAAGGTACATTTAAATAGTTATTAAAATTATCGAGTAATAGAATCTTTAAAATCACTAGATTATTAGACAAGGTAGACACAACTTAGAAATTAAACCTTGGCTTATTTATAAATAAATACATCAAGGCCTTGGATGCTCAAAAATAAAAAATAAAAAAATTTTGCTTATTCTGTTTGTTGGTGGTTAAGATTTTAAGAAGCTCAAATGGGGCCCCAAAACGGCATGGAGTGCTACAAATACACATTCCTGCATGCCACTTCTGAAAGTTCCCCAGGTGGAATCCAAAAGGTCAATCTTGTCATCTCACATAAACATCCAAAAGTCCATCATTATCGCTAAGTTCACTTTTTAATTTTCCACCAAGACGTCGCTTTGTTTTTTTTGTTTTTGTTTTAATTGTCTGATCCTTATTATTCAATAACTCCACCTACCCATCTACCATACAGAGCCCGTCGTCCATTTCGTCCCGAAAACTAATCTCAACCGTCAAAATATCCAATCAACTTCTAACCGCACGATCTTCCCAATCCAACGGTCCACATTAAGTTACAAGAACATTCTCTCCCTTATATGTCCTCTCAGGCCTCTCCCAGCCACACTCCCGCTGTGCTCTGCTCTGCTCGTGGCGCTCCTAACGTGACTCAGCGACTCTTGCGCTTGTGCAGCTGCTAGGTTTTACATTCCTCCCCTGCCTTCGATCTCCTCTCTCCGGTCTCGAGGTTTGTTATTCTCCCTAATCTGCATATCTTCAATCCTGCATTGATATTTTCTTCATTTTTCTTGTAGTTTCTGTAGCTTTACTTTGATTTTCCATTTCGATCGTGTTTCTGTTCGTTGACTCTGTAGATATATTGTTTGTTTTGGTGTTGATCACTCTGATTTAAGATGAACTCTGGTTAATCCGGCGTCTTCTCTCTTCTTTTGATGCTGTTCGGTTTTGTTTGATTGAAACCTATGTCGATGTGTGTAAGAATAACTCTTTTGTCGTACATCTTCACATAGCCAAACACCGAAGACTACTGGTTATATGGATAAAAATATTGGTAGCGGAAACCGGAAAGGATCTTGTAGCCTATGTGAGCTTTTGTTTCGCGATCCGTTAGAGAAAAAATAACTGAGCCTGTTTCTTATGATAGATCTTTGAAATCGTATAAAAATTCTGGATTTTGGTAAATAAAACGTTTCTTCGTACCTCTAATATCTGTGTCTTGTTAGGTAGGCTGACATTTGAGATTATTTGGTTGTGTTTGGATGTGATGCTGCTTTTTGTGGGTGTCTATTTGTCATCCTTTTTTACCTGATTTGTGCACAGAATGTCTGAAATTGTTGCTCATTTTTTGGTAAGCAGATACAATGGGCAAGTCGTACCCAACGGTGAGTGCAGAGTACTTGAAGGCACTTGACAAAGCCAAGAGGAAGCTCAGAGGCCTCATCGCCGAGAAGAACTGTGCTCCTTTAATGCTTCGTCTTGCGTATGTCTCACTGTTAATTTGTACTGATGAATGCGTGTAGTGTGTACCTCTCGTGCAAGGTTGTCATGCTTCGTCGGTGGATGGAAATTTGTGGGTATTGTATGTGATGAGGTTGGAAATGTGTTCTGTGGTTGCAGATGGCACTCTGCTGGTACTTTTGACCAGGGCTCAAAGACTGGAGGTCCTTTTGGAACCATGAGGCTCAAGGCAGAGCAAGGTCATGAGGCCAACAATGGTATTGACATCGCTATTAGACTCTTGGAGCCCATCAAAGAGCAATTCCCTACTCTTTCTTATGCTGACTTTTATCAGGTTCCCTCCCCCCTTCTATGTGATGCTATGTTTGAATTTGCATGGTTAATTGGTTTTTGTCAACATAGGTTGGATTTACATGGAAACTGGTTTGTTTACCCTTGCATGCAGCTAGCTGGTGTCGTCGCTGTTGAAGTTACTGGAGGACCTGATATTCCATTCCACCCAGGAAGACAGGTTATCTGCACCTGATTGCTCTTACTTATTATGCTTTCAGCATGCCCTTGCCTATCGAATAGGTTCTCTTTGAGGGTCGTCTACTATTAATTTGGTTCATAGAGGATAATCACTATACTATGAAGCAATAATCACTGTATTATGAAGCATCTTTTACCAAAAAAAAAAAGTTGAAATGTTGGAAGAGAATGCTTCTCTTTAGATCACCACATGTTATTGTTGGGATGCCTTTTGAGGTCTTTTGCCGTTGATTTTTGTCATAGAGGGGCAACTACTACAAAGTGGAGGACCAATTAAGAATAAAATTAGGAATATAAGATACTCTTCTTTTGATCTTCACACATTCTGCTGTTTTAACTGTTAATTAAATCTGTCTGGAAAATAGATTTTCTTGAACAATTCCTGAATCCTTCTTAGTTTTTTATTTCTTAAATTTTTGTTGTATTCTTATGCTTAATTGTTTTGCTTGTCTTTGATTGCATAAATTTTACCAAGGAAAAGAGATATGCATAAGATACTTTAGAATATCAATTTTGTTTGTCATGCCTTTCTTGTTTGGTGCAAGGCCTTAGAATGGTTTACATGCTTCTTGTGCATTCCATAGGACAAGTCATATGGAATGCAGGGTAACACTCGAAAATTTTTGACTTGAGTCTCTTGCCGATTAGTCATTTTGTTTGTGTAAGACTGCAAGTTGGCTGATGTTATCTGATGTCCCCTTCCCTCTGGCTCTTTCTTCTTGTTCATCTGCTCAAAATATTTCTGTCTTTTTTCGAGCTTGAAATCTTGAGCCCTTGTGACCAAAATAATTCTTGACAATGTATACTCATTGATGTTCCAAGTCTAGCTGTGCTTTGTTGTTGACCTTGACACAATGATGGGATTGACTGCTTATTTGGTTTCTAGAGTCAGTAACGGGCTGTCATTCCAAGCGTAAAGAAGATCACATCTTGATTTTTCTGAATTTTTTATCAACTTCAAGATCAGTTTTGAATGTTTCTAAATGAAGCCGAGTGCTTGATATGCTCTCTGATTTTGCACTTCTGTGATATCAGGATAAGACAGAGCCACCAGTCGAAGGTCGTCTCCCTGATGCTACTAAGGGTAAGTAATCATTCTAGTGTCCCTTGCTTAAACAATGAACGAGAAAATAGGCATGATATCAGAAACTGCAATGCAAACTTTTAACACCTTTCAAAGCAATGAATGCATGATTATATACAGAATTCATGCTTATTTATATGTTGCAATCTTCTTGTAGGTTGCGACCATTTGAGGGATGTTTTCGTGAAACAAATGGGTCTCTCTGACCAGGATATTGTTGCTCTCTCTGGTGGCCACACCTTGGTCTGTAAATGCTACTCTGCTTTGTTCTGCTCCCCATTTAGTTTTGGAACTTAGCTTATCTCTTAATTTTGTAGTATTATTCTATGTTTCACGCTATTGATGTTATCTTGGGCTTCGGCAATATTTCTTCAGGGAAGATGCCACAAGGAGCGCTCTGGATTTGAGGGCCCGTGGACAGCTAACCCCCTTATCTTTGACAACTCCTACTTTACGTAAGTCCTCAATGAGATGCCTTTTTAGGTCAAATCCCCTGTTATCTCATGTAATATGTGGTGTAAATAACTACTTTCTGCTATAATTTAACAGGGAGCTTCTGAGTGGGGATAAAGAAGGACTTCTGCAGCTGCCTTCAGACAAGGCTCTTCTCAGTGATCCTGCCTTCCGCCCACTTGTTGAGAAATATGCTGCGGTTTGTGCTACTATATCCCAGTGATCATATATATATTTTTTTGAACTTTTAAATGTTTTACTTCCAAAGTACCTGTACTTGCTGTTTTTTACCCTGCTTTCCTGCAATAATATAATTGTCCAATTCCTTTTCAGGACGAAGATGCTTTTTTTGCTGATTATGCAGTTGCTCACCAGAAACTTTCTGAGTTGGGGTAAGTTCTTTTAGTACAATTTGATTTTGCACAAGCGTCAGGCAATAGCTTACTGATTTATTTCGAGGTCTCATATGCTGATTGTTGCCTATTGCAGATTTGCTGAAGCTTGAGCGATTGAGCAAGGGTTGGGAATGGCCGCCTGAATATGATTGCCTTTTGCTGTCTGATGTGGAAATTATTAGTTCCTTTTGAGCTACTTTTTGGTTAAATGATGTAGAATTTAGAAATTGATGTTGCAGACGTTGATAATGGGAACTTTATGTGGTCGTTCATATTCCCGGAAATAAACTAGAATGTCTGTCTGTCTTTACTCCTCCCTTTACTACTGCATCTTAATGTTTTCACAATTGGGTATGGGTGGGAATTTAAACATTTAACTTGGGTACAAACGGAATAGCAATTTTCTTTTTGCATGCTTCAATGCTAACAAGTCACATTAGGAGACGGATAGCATAATTCAACGTAGATACTAACTGAAAGAAGGTTCAAATTTTTTATTTGAGGACGGTTACTTGACTTTAGGAATTCTTTTATTTGTGTTTATGGCTTAAAAATGTTGCAATTTTCGGTATTTCTAATGGGTGGATTGTGTTAATGCTGCTGGTCCTTGATATTCTGCTAGTCGTGAATCGATCGAATCGATCGAATCCATTGTTTGTTAGGCTGTAGGCGGGCTTGGTAGGGAATATCTTTTTGGAAGACGGGGTTAGACCTGTTTGATTTATGCGACAACATGGCGGCATGCACTTGTGGCTGGGATGCATCTTGTGATCCCGAAATTTAGCCATTTTCTATGGGTATTGATTTGAGTGTTGTATTTGGTTTTTGTTTTTAATGCATCTTTAATTACCCCAAAAAAAAAAAAAAAAACAAAACAGAGGGTCAAGCTAATCTGTAAAGTTAAGTCCAGGCAGACTTCCGTTTAAGGTTTACAATTCAAAATATGCGCTAAGGTGGGGATTTCTTGTCTACGGCCTGATTTCTTTGGATACTGAAAAGGAATTAAAGCTTTAGCAGCGCTTCCATATTGTTTGCCTCCACAGCATCAAATCGTGGTTCCCGAATCTGTTTCATCGTTCGGAGCCAGAGCAGCTCCCAAGACTTTCTACTTGCTATGAGATAAATTCTTGAGCAACCCGATCCAATCTTCCCTGAGAAAAACCTGCCTCGACAGAAGGTTCGTCTAATGTAGTACCAAACGTTACACAACCAATAAGAGAAGTTGGCTGAAACTACCGTTCAGTTTTTTTTTTCCCCTCGGTATGGTGTATCCATTCTGTCCTCTCTTTTCCCCCTGGGAGTCTCTGTGATGTCCTGTAAACGTTAAGGGATTCGCCTGAAATTTGAATTGTGAGAAGTAAAGTGTGCATTTTGATGATTAAGGGTTAGATTAGCAAATTCTGTCGGGTTGATATATTAACATAGGCAACGGAAAGCGGAATTCAATTTTGACTTCTTGCGCATTTGAGGAGCATTATTTTGTAAACGCAATATTGAAACTGAATGCTAAATTTTGAAAGTTAGGCAGCTTAACTATTCGAAATTTTGAAGTTTTGTAGTCCAGAAAATAGTGAAGTTTGCAGTTAACATGCTATAGTCGATGAGCTATGATAAAGTTTCTCGTGTCAAAAAGCTAAATATGGTCAAGCTGCTGCAAAATTGTCTTCCCCCCAAATTACAAAAGTAACAATTCAGTGATCAATTGTCTAGTCTTGTTCAGAAGTCCACAAGAAAAACAAATGATGACTATGGTTTTAGTTAAAGAATGAAAACCTCAGAAGCGTTCCATGCCTTTGCCTTTGACCTCCAAATATGCATAAGAAATTAGGACAGTTCCATGTTACAGAGACGTAGAATAATTCAACCTTCTTTTTTTCAACTTCTCTAATTGAAGTTTACTTTCTAGTCATGCTTACTCGAGTTTTAAGACCATTAGACCAAAATAATATGCTTCCTCTCGCTTTGGACATTTTTTATGTGATGTGTATGGTCTCATTTAATGAGCTTAACCAAGTGTAGTTCGTTCACATTCATGAAACGGCCACTAATAAGTACGTTAAAATTCTAAGCAAAGCAACCAAATTATTTATTAGCAAAAACATTAATTTATCTCAAGCAGAACTTACTGCATGTGAGAGTCAACACTTTGGAACAGATGAACACACTTTCATTCTGGATAGGCAATTGACCCGAACAACATCACCAGGCCAACGGTGGAGACGGTCTATCTGTTTTTGTTTGCTTTAAATTGTCAAAATATTATAGTTTTGACAGAATAGTGGTTCTCCAGCTATAGCTTCTCATGTGTCTACACCTTTCACCCAATGAAAAAAGGACAAGCGTTCTGAAAAAAATATTTACCGGCACTTTAAAGAAAACCGAAAAAGTATTTTTTATATGCAAGGCCCAAAACAAAAAAAAAAAGAAAAGAAATAAAAATAGAGAATAAATTAGTCAAGCCCTTAATAATTTTTTTTTTTTTTTTGTTAATAAGGGAATCTGTAACCGTTATCCGAGAGTACATATAGGATAACCAGGTGCATTAGACAAGTTCTATTCGATGGGCAAAAATCCGAATTGATAGGAAGTGATGATACCAACTCTACCGACTCGACCAACTCAAGAGATTTAAAAAGTATTTTTTTTTTATATGTGCAAGTACAGTAGGAAATCCCTCATCATCAGAACTATTCTTTTTTATTTTAGTGGATGTGTGACATAATTTTTGCCTCTTTTCTTTTTTTTTTTTTTTAATGTCGTATTGCTATATTATTATTAATTCCAAATTTTCCAACCGCAGTTTGTGGCGTAAAGTTGACGCAGTCTGCGTAGGGAAATGTGTCACCAAGTCAGTCGTCGGTATTTCATGTTCATCCATGCTGATAGGGAGGGAGGAGGTCCTCCTGCAGGCTGCAATCTGGTCAAGCATTGACATCTAACGAAGGCTGCCATTTCTTCTCAAAAGTCAAAACAAGGCTCGGTTATTTCGTCCGTCAACCACTCAACCTCAACTCGCTCTTATAGGGGGTAATACAGAATTGATCAACTCAAACAAAAGGGCAACTAAAAGGACAACAAAATGTAACCATTAAGATTCCCAATTTTGTTCCGATGGAATCGAATATATCAGTATTATCATAAGAAATACTACTAACTTTCATAATTGTTAATCACAAAAATTTAAGAGATATCATTAGCGGTTTTACAATTCTTTTCCGTAACCAACGATAAGAAAAATACCACTCCCTCCGTCCCACTTTAATAGTCATGTTTTTCTTTTTCGTCTGTCCCAAATTGTAGTCCACTTTTCAATTGAAAAATGTAGTTATATTTTAATTTTTCTAAAATACCCTTATTCAATGTAAGTTGTTGTTACTATAAACCTACTCTATTTAACGAGAGTTTATTCTTTTTTTACCATCAATTCAAGTTTTCATAAAATTGTACTCTAATTAATGTGAGGGTATTTTAGGAAAATAACTATCTAAATTGATTGTTCCAATAAAATTAACTACTTTTTATTAAACTGTGTGAAAAAAGACTCAGAACTATTAAAGTGGTACGGGGTAAGTACTGCTACATCTTTTAACGACATAAAAGGAATCAGCGTGAGCAAGACCAAGTTAGGATAGGCCCACGTTCTTCACAGCTCCAAACTCCAAGATCAAGTAATTTAAAGCTACAGGGAGCAGGCGGCTGACTTACACATCGCTCGTTTCTGCAAATAGAATATTCTATTCTATTTTTATTACATGTCTCGTCCTTTTATTAATTTAGTAAACAATTTCAATGTATTCTTTTTCCTTTTTCAGTATACCTTTACACATCTTTCTTCTTCTTCTATGTATAAAGTCTGAATAGGGGTTGGTGTAAAAAAAAAAAGTATTATAATTTATTTTGTCAAATATATCTTTTCAATATTCATTATTTTTTTTTCTGCTGGTATCTTATCTATTAAATTGTTCACCCTATATAAGTACTAACTAGTATAATAAACACACACAAACACATACACATACCACCCTTTTTCAGCCTAACAAAACTTCCAATGAGTCAATTACTGCAAAAAAAAAAAAAAGAAAGAAAAAAAATACAATTCTTCTATCCATATTTCTAAACACAAAACCTCCAACAACTACTAAAAAATTTAGTATATTTTTAAAAAATTTTCTTTTTAGATTTGTACTCACATAGATGATAGAACGTGTGCTATTTCCACTAGTTGTCGCTAAATGATAGGTTGGCCAAATCTCTACTTGATCCGTACGCTGTCATGAATTTTCAATTATGATCACAGAAGTATTTATTTTTGTCAAACTGCAAAATTCCATTTAGTACAAAATTGGTTTTTTATTCTTTGAAATGGAGGGTGAGGATGGAGACTAAAGATGGAGCAATATGAAAGAAACTAGTAATATTTAATATCTTTACTCCATCAGATCGATAATATTTTGTCACCAAATGGTTAAAATTTTTATTTAAATTTTTTTAAAAAATGGCGAGGATTATTATTATTATTATTATTTTAAAACTGAAGATTAATTTATAGATAAATGACAAGTGGAGGTGTGGTGGAAAAATTAGGCACATAAATAAATATATAAGAGCAGTCAAATGGCAACCGCGTCCGCTTCTTCCGACGTCCTTCCTCTTCATTGCCCGGCAATTCCCCGTCCATCTTTCTCACAATTTCCCCGCAGACTTCATTGATCTCTATCATAGCATTATTCATGTACATATAAATATGTGTCATAGATTCAGTTATTGACTCAATCCCAGAAAAGGAAACACACGCACACCCACGACGCAGAGAGACGGGGAGCAGAGCTAGCTAGCTCCAGCCTGAAGCTGATTTAAGTATATATAATACACGGACGAGCAGCAAGAAAAAAGCAAAACAAGGAAGAAGATGGCAGACTATAACATGTCCGGAAGTCAGTTCCCCGAATTTCCAGCGGTTTTTACCAACGGCGGGCAGTTTGTTCAGTACAACATCTTTGGAAACCTGTTTGAGGTCACCTCTAAGTACCGCCCTCCCATCATGCCTATTGGCCGGGGAGCTTATGGAATCGTCTGGTATTGATTTTATATCAGGCAGTTGAATTGAAATTAATTGATTTTTCTCGATCAAATCGAATTTAATGTTTATCCCTGATGTAATTCGTTTCGTTTTGTTTCTTGAAGCTCGGTTTTGAATTCGGAGACGAATGAGATGGTTGCTGTAAAGAAGATTGCCAATGCTTTCGATAATTACATGGACGCCAAACGTACTCTCCGGGAAATCAAGCTTCTTCGCCATTTGGATCATGAAAATGTAACTCTTTCACTACAGAGCTTGCTCTTCTTCTTTTTTTTTTTTTTTCCTTGTTTTACTGTTATCAAGTTTATCTTCAGCTTAATCGACTAGCATATCGAGGACTTTCCTCATGAATACACTTTGAAATCATATAATCGAAATTTATCTAATACTGCAAGGTCATTTACCTTTTCAATTTTATCGTTTGTTTTCTGGAAGACTATGATCTCCCTGCCTAATCCACTGGATGAAAGGGTGTTAGCATTAGCCCAGCAGACAGTAGGTATTCAGAAAATGCAATTTTTCTTGCTTGCAATTGTGCTGAGATGTTGATTGTTTGCCTGCGTGTTTTGTTTCAAAACCAAGTCTCCAGCTGATCTATCATCTTCATAGTAGAATTAAGACATGATTGCTTCTGGGACTTAGCATATTGAACAAGGGTTCTCACAAATGCAGGTAATCGCCATAAGAGATGTGATTCCTCCGCCCTTGAGGAGGGAGTTTTCTGATGTCTACATAGCCACAGAGCTCATGGACACTGACCTTCACCAAATTATTCGATCCAATCAATCTTTGTCCGAAGAGCATTCTCAGGTCAAACCCTTTTTCCTTCAATTTAAGTTCATGAATTTGATTCCATTCTTTTTAAGAAATCGTTGATACTGAAGAAGTCTTGAAATCCTATGAGCTGGAACTGACATTTTCCTTAATTGTTCAATTTGCAGTATTTCTTGTACCAGATCCTTCGAGGCCTGAAATATATACACTCTGCAAAAGTAATTCATAGGGATCTTAAACCAAGCAACCTTTTGGTGAATGCAAATTGTGATCTTAAGATCATTGATTTTGGTCTTGCCCGCCCAAACACGGAAAATGAAGTCATGACAGAGTATGTTGTGACTAGATGGTACCGGGCACCTGAGCTGCTCCTAAATTCATCAGATTATACTGCCGCAATTGATGTCTGGTCAGTGGGTTGCATCTTCATGGAGCTTATGAACAGAAAACCATTGTTTCCTGGAAAAGATCATGTCAACCAAATGCGCTTATTGACTGAGGTAAAAGAATTATAAAAGCACCCAAAAAAAAAAGAACATCTAGCTCTCCTGAATTTTTTTTTTTTTTTTTTTTTGACGATCAACCATGACTGATTTTCATCGTTCTCTTGCATGATTTTAGCTTCTAGGAACACCCACTGATGCTGATCTTGGCTTTGTACGACACGAGGAAGCAAAAAGATATATCCGGCAACTGCCACGTTTTCCTCGGCAGCAGCTCTCTAAAGTGTTCCCGCATGTGAATCCATTAGCCATTGATCTTGTTGATAAAATGTTAACATTTGATCCAGCTAAAAGAATTACAGGTGACTTTCTTCTTCACTGCAAGCTGTTAAATGATTCTGTCTGCCAAGATAGTTACACACACACACACACACTTGCTAACAGCCTCCCAAACCCCAGCCCACCACGGACTAACAGCACAATCATTTTCGCCCACCATTACCTTTCTTTTCTCGATCCTGTTGACCATAAACAGTCTCGGTTATACACATGCATTATCCTTCCTTGGTTACTTTTCTCTTCGTAATTAGTAATTAAACAGGTCATCATCAAGTAGTGTCTGATAATATAATGTTAAATAGATCAAGGAAAAATCCTTAGCTCTGCAGAGATGCTAACCATCCTATAAAGTTGAAGTACTTCAGTTCAGTTAGGCGAAATTTATGCCATGTTTTAGTTCAGAATCGTGTTCGTACTCCCCGGGTCCAGGGGAGTCGGGAGTACCATCACACTACATTTTTATTCTCAGGGACGAACACCTTTAGACTGGAGATGATATATTTGCCCTTTTATCCTTCCGTTTAACTTTCGTTCCATCTGAAAATGACGACTTGCTCCTCTTTAATTTGCAGTTGAAGAAGCACTTGCACATCCCTACCTTGCAAGATTACATGACATAGCTGATGAACCTGTCTGCTCAAAGCCATTTTCTTTTGATTTCGAGCATCAAGCTGTAGGAGAGGAGCAGATAAAAGATATGATTTACCAGGAGGCTGTGGCACTGAATCCAGAGCATGCATAAATATGATGGGAAAACCGCCTTACGATTCCTTTCCTGCACATAAATAAACACGATCAAGAGTTCAGTTTTTGCTTGCATAGGCTCCGTGTCAGTTGATGGAATATGTTACAAGCTAGTTTAGGAAACAAATTAAAACTTCTACAGCTCAATATTGGAGATATTCTTTGATGGTAATTTATGCTGCATCGGGCGGAGTCTGTGGCAATTGCTTTGATGGTTGGTCTCTTTACCTGAACAAGGCATCCAATGCTCTGCAAAGAGTATGCAAGTTTATAATCGGATCAAACTCTATATTGATATTTTATTTTTAATCTATGGTTTGATTTGCACTATTCTTTTTCTCATATCTCGAGTTGTTGTATTTTTGTCCAGTGGAACTGTGAAAGCCACTGTGTTTGTACAGGAAATGCAACTGAGTGTAACTTACAACTGTAACGCACTTTCAATTAAAGTAGATGGTGGGGAGTCCCATATAATATGAGATGTTTTTTTCGAATGCATTTTGTTCATCGGATAGAGAATTTGTGACCGGAGAATTTCCGCGCTTGAAAAGAATACATTTTTTAATTATTTTTTTATTTTACGAACGTCATATCAGAAATTGCAACAATATTTTTTTTAAAAAAAATATCTCAAATATTCTACTATTCCAAGAAAATTTCTTATTCGTCAATTTTATTTTATTTTTTGTATTTTATGGCATCAGCAATAAAGAGAAAGGGTAGTAGTACCAGCAACTAGTTACTGCCGTGCCGCCGTTGCCTGGGAACAGTTGTCATGTAACGTCAAAGTCGAAAGATATCCAGTGAGGAAATGGGATTTGCTTCTCGCAGCATGATCTATTGATCTGTGGGAATAGTTGTGGGTTGAGATGAGTAGGCTTTGTCATGGCCCGGTTCGTCTGAAATCACCTGCCTCCACTCACAAGGCATCTGCAATGGAGTGCCATGGCACGGGCCCATTACACGCATCATTCTAACGATGCGTGTAATGGTGGGCCCATAGTCAATAACGGACAAATACTTTTTAAGCCGGACAAAATTTGTATTGTTATAAAACTAATAAAATAAGCTACTTTAATATCAAGTGAAATATTGGAGAAAGAAATAGAGAAATAGAGAGTGATATTCTTGTATTCCAACAAGATACAAAAGTCCTTCCAAAGGGTCTCAATGTACCTCTATATATAGGTACTACAAGATTAAAGGTGCATCAATTCTATTAAACACCCACTATTACAAGAACATGAAGAAACCTATGAAACGGTTTCTCCACTACATGAATGAATTTATGGATTGTAACTTCTATACATAATGTAGCCATAAATCATGAATTAATCCTCCTGGGAATACAAAGCGACATCCATACTTTTAATTGTTTCATAACACTCCCCCTTGGATGTCCATTACACAAAGAATATGCCTCGTTAAAACCTTACTAGAGAAAAATTCATTGGGACAAAAACCCTAGTGAAGGAAAAAGAGTACACTATTCCTGTGTATTAATTTCTCCCCCTGATGCAAACATCATTTGAGATCTTTTAATCATCGCATTCCAATATTCTTCGCCAATTGCACTGAAATATGGTACTTCAGGACCAAGTATCTCTTCATCTTTCTCTTGCGATCTAAAAGAATCCTTATTAGGATCTAATGATCTCACAACCATTGGAGTACTTAATATATGTGCCTTATCCATATAAAATCGCTTTAATACCTTCCGGGTATATGCAGTTTGGTGGATAAAAATTTCACTTTTCAAATGCTCAATTTGTAAATCAAGATAGAATTTTGTTTTTCCAAAATTCTTGATCTTAAAATCCTTATTCAAATATTCAACATTATTTTGAATCTGTTCAGGAGTTCCAATCAAATTTAGATCATCAACATATACAGCAATTATCACAAAATTTGATCCATTTTTCTTAATAAAAACACATGGACATATTGGATCATTGGTATAACCTTCTTTTGTCAGACATTCATTGAGACGGTTATACCACATACGTCCAGATTGTTTGATCCCATACAGAGACCTTTGTAATTTAATAGAATAAATATTTTTAGAAGTTGATTTGCATGCTTCAGGCATGTTGAATCCTTCGGAGATTCTCATATAAATATCATTTTCAAAATTTTCATATAAATATGCAGTAACGACGTTCATTAGACGTATATCTAATTTTTCATGTATTGCAAAACTCACAAAATATCTAAATGTAATAGCATTCACTACAGATGAATACGTTTCATCATAATCAAATCCAGACCTTTGTAAAAATTATTGGGCTACAAGTCTTGCTTTATACCTCACAATTTCTTTTTTCTCATTTCTTTTTCTCACAAATACCCATTTATATTCTACTGACTTTACACCTTCAGGTGTTTGGACTACAGGTCCAAAAACTTTTCTTGTAGCCAGTGAGTCCAATTCAGATTGAATCGCATCTTTCCATTTTTTCAATCATTTATATACTGACATTCATCAACCGATTTAGATTCATGATTCTCATCAATTTCTATAATATCAAGTGCTACATTTTATTAGGCTCCAATTACATTTTTTTTTTTATGATTTCATTCTCTTCATAAGTTGGCTCTTCAGGAGCAACCTCTTCAAGAGGTTGAATTTTGTCATGACATTTAGTCTCCGGAGATATTTGAAATCAATTTATACCTTATTTAGGTAGGCTGGCCTTAAATTTATTTGTAGCACTTGTGCATGTCCTTCAGGGACATCAATTTTAACCAGAGTATTTCCTGCAGGAATAGTTGATTTAATGACTCTTCTGGAGTCGATAATATATCTGACAATTGGTTTGCAGTTTTCTGCAAATGAATAATTTCTTGAACTTCCCGTTCACGTTATTTTGTATGAGAATCGAGGAAATCCAATTTTTCAAGTGATTTCCTTTCGGCTGATTTCTTCCTCCCCCTAATGTCGGGAATCGTAACTCATCAGAATAAATAAATCATTTAATAGATCACTCATCAAATATTTTACGATATTTAATCGTAAAAAGTGATTCATATCCGACATAAATTTTAAATTTGTTTTAGAGCCATATATAATATAAAGGGGATATGTATAAATACTTGTCGACTCTCAAATATTCTCACTTTTGTCAAATCATATATCCATTGAGATCAGTAAACTTCTGATTTACTGCATGTGATGATTATAAATCAAATGAGAATGAAAACAACTATATCGATAACCATTTCTCTCTCGAATGGTTATTATGATATAATTAACCTTTATTTCATTTGATTTCTAAACATGATCTCTATTATTGTCTCATTTAGTGTCTTAATTTGATATCCATTTCAACGGATATTCAAATTCAATAAATTTTTCGAAACATCGTAAAAAGTAGTGCTTTATTTATGATAAATTTTTCTCCTACAGGGAGAAATATAGTAGTGGCTCTTCTGGAGCTTTCAATCACTTAAACATTACAACATATTGTGTTTGTCTCTCTCATTGGAATATAGTATATATAGTAGCACTTATTAATGAGACACATATCATTGTCACCATAATTCTTATGAGACAAATATCATCACCATAATTCTTTGATCCCAAATGTTTAACATCCATTTCTTCTTCAGGAAGAAAAGTCAATTACTCTCATAAATTAAATTAATCACCATACACCTTCAAGGCGTTTAAAGAAATTTGCCATGTGAAAATGCTATTATAATTTTTATTTGTCAAATGTACTTCGGGACATTTGTCTTTAGGATCCTTATTTTCTTGTTCTTATCATTATTATCCTACTTCAAATGGTAACTTTTTCTTTTGTTATGGTAAAATACATATTTACCAAAATCATAGTCATGGCATCAATCATAACTAGTAAATTGAAATATAGTCACATTCACTTCTGGGAATGGACTAGAATTAGCATGCAATAAGTACAAAATACTTCTCAAAATTTCTCTTAATATTGCTACTACAGGAGCATATTAGAGAAATCAATTGTGGAGAATATCATTTTCAATACATCTTATGAGTAAAATTTTCTCGACACAATTTCAACTGAGAAGTAATTCTGAAAATTGCAGAATTATGTTCTTGTAACCATAAGTAAATTTATCATACCAGGCTTTTGAAATAATGACCATCTTCTAGTGGCCAAATATTTTCGTTAAAGAACGACCATCTTCAGGTGGTCGAATCTTTTTCTTTAAATATTTCAAAGGACAAGAGATCCTCAAATATAATTGATTTTCTATAATAGCATCTCCAAAACTCAATGCATCAGAATATAAGTATTTATAACAAATAATTTTAAAGATAAATAAGTAGAATTAAAAGGAGAAATATTATCTCAAAGATGTCAAACAGTATATATGTGTGTTTAATGGTTGCTCAGCAATAGGCACTTATATTTTTCGATCATTTAAATATTAGCCATAAGAAATTGAAATAAGATTGTGAGTTAGAAATTTACCTCAGAATTTACTTGAAGAAATGTGAGCAGAATTTCGGCAAAATCTTGTGTTTCACTTTTGTTCAAGGTAGAGCCTCTGTTTTCACCTTTTGCTCAAAAATAGAGACTCGTGCTGATAACGTGTTATAAAACTAATAAAATAAGTTACTTTAATATCAAGTGAAATATTGGAGAAAGAAGTAGAGAAATAAAGAGTGATATTCTTGTATTCCAACAAGATACAAAAGTCCTTCCAAAGGGTCTCAATGTACCTCTATATATAGGTACTACAAGATTAAAGGTGCATCAATTCTATTAAACACCTACTACTACAAGAATATGAAGAAACCTATGAAACGGTTTCTCCACTACATGAATGAATTTATGGATTGTAATTTCTATACATAATGTAACCATAAATCATGAATTAATTCTCTTGAAAATACAAAGGGACATCCATACTTTTAATTGTTTCATAACATGTATGGATTATTATGAATTCTTTGCATTTGAGGTATCACATATTTGTTTAATAATTACATTATTATTTTTTTAAAAATAATAATATATTATTTTTGAGAGATAAAAAAAATATTATTCAAATTTAAAAATTAATAATATTATTTTTTAGAAAATAAAAAATGAAAAAGGTAAAAAATTTAATGAAAGTTAATAATTTATTTTTAAAAAAAATAATGAAACTGTTTTTAAAAAATTAATTTATTTATTTATGGGATATGAGTTGTGCATTATTAAAATAAATGTTTGATTTAATTGTTGACCCATGCTATCACGCCTTGTAGAATGTAATATATTGTCAATGAGAGTATAATAAAAGGAGTTATTATCATTTTATCTCGTTAAACTATATCATTACTATCAATTTACCCCTAACGTTTTCTTTAGTCATTTCACCCCTATAAGTTATTCAACTCAACATGTTTAGAAATTTTAGACAAAAATACTCCATTATTCTATAGTATTATCACATTGTTATTATTACTTTATCCCTTATTATTACTTTATCCCTTAAAATTATAGTGATACAATCATTTTAATTCATAACATTATTTTTAGTTATTTTATCTCATCGTTAATTTAACTAGTATGGTCAAAATTTTTTAAATGCATTTACCGTTTTTTCCATTTTTTTTAAAAGACAAATGATCATTTTTTTTCCGACACTCGGTATTTATCTATTTTACATCCACATCCACTCCTACTCTATTCTATTCTAGAGTGGGGATCTAACTAGGCCTATGAGGGGACCGATAGGAACTGAACCACCATCGGATCAGACGAGTGCATTACATCCGTCTAGATTTGAAGAGCCACACTTGTGGCAATTAGTCAAACCTTACCTCCTACCTCACCAAACCTTAAAAACTTGATGGTGGCCAACTCCTTTAATAAGAGTTGGTTGTAAATGCATTTACATTTTATTATATATAATTAAAAATAAAAAAGTTTGAATGGTTATTCTTTTTTTTTTTCACTTTAAGAGATCAAAAAATATAAAAATAAAATAATTTTCTCAATTTTTTTTCACACTTCTTAATATTGGGAAAAGAAAAGGAGATAGAAAATTGGATTTTGCAAAGAAAGAAAATCAAGAAGAGTCTAATATTTATCGTATTACTTTAAAGTTGTTGGGATTAAGATTAGAATTTGGTGATAAACAAAAAAATGAAATAATTTTAAATAGTAAAAGTATTTAATTCTTTCTTATTTGTATTTAAAAAAAAAAAAGAATTGAACTCTTTCTCTCTCTCTTTTCCCCTCTTCCTCCCAATTTTTTATTTTTTTTAATATTAATAAGATTGCCAAAAAGAAAAAAAATTAACACTTTAACTTTTTTTTCTTGATATTAAAAAGGGGAAAAATCACTCTAAATTTTTTGTTATTTTTATTATACAAAAATGAGGGTACTGTTTTCTAAAGTTCTTTAACTTGCGAAGTTGGTTTAATGGTGAGATAAATTGCCTAAAAAATAACTTTAGAGGGGTAAATTGATAATGAGACTATAGTTTATGGGGGTAAAGTGATAATAGTTTTAAGAATTAAACATGTTTTTTCGCTTTAATTAACAAACTCCTTTAAATTTGACCGTTAATCTTGAGGGTAAAGTGACTAAAATATAACAATAAAGAGAAAATTGATAATGGCGTCGAATGTTAAGGGAGTAAATTGATAATAATCCTAATAAAATATGAGAAAGTAAAATGTTAACGTGGCATGTGGATTACACTCTAAAGAGTATAAACCATTGGGGATGCCCTAAATTGTATGTAATACTACATTGGTCTATCAACCATACAATGGTGTGGGCTGTCCCCCTCCCCCCTCCCCTTTTTGTCAAAAGGGCTGTCCCCGATTGTGATCGTATGTTTGATGGCTTGCAAACAGGATAATAATTGCGCAAACTTCTTCGCAATGTACCAAACTGATTAAGCTCTAATTCTACAACATAGCTAATTAAAGTTGAGTAATTTCTTTTATACGATATAGAGCAGAGGTCTGCAAACACTAATCACTAACTAGTTCTCTGTAGTTCAATGGCATTTCTAATTGAGAATGTGTTTCTTCAAAGCATCCACAACTTTTCAATGGAATTATCATTAATATGCTAATTGTGCATCCATAACTTGAGATCAACGAAAATGCAATAGCTTCTATCCTAAACCAACCTGACTAATGATACTTTTTTTTTTCATTTTAGTGATATATTCTTCTCCTAAAATGATGCATATATAATTTGAGATAAATGTGCATGTAATAGGTTCTATCCTAAATCTACGCGATCAATGAACAATGACGTTACCTTTGCAAGGGATAATCTTCTTAAAAGGTAATGCATTTATGATTATGAAATTGTTTAAGATGGCATCCATCATTGCATATGTTTTAACATTTAAATGCCAACCTTTGATCAAATATGTTTTAAGATTTAGACACCGATCCTTCATCAAATAGTAAGTGAATGCTCATACTGATCTTTTTTTTTTTTTTTTTAAGAAAAAGAAAACTATGCGCACATCTAAATTTGTTCTCTTTAATCTTTAATTATTTCTCAAAATTTTAGTAATTCATACCTAAAATGAAAGTACATGTAATAATTCTTTTTTAAAAAAAAAGTTATGTAATGTGTGGGTAACTAGGTATATATATATTAGAAGGAACCAAGTTATGCAAGCATAACTTAAACCCACCTAAAAAATTTTGGCTAAAATTCATCACACTATAATTTGCTTTCAAATAAAGAGCAATTATAATGGTCAAAAAATAAGCTTAAAAATAAAGTTTATCTTTAGTGGAATGTTCCAAAAGTTTGCTCCAATTTGCTTATTGTGATGCTGTAAAAATATATCTTACTGTATTGTATTAACAAACAACAGCAAAGAATTCAAAAATCAAGTACATGAAAAATGCAAAAAAAGTTCAATGATAACATAAATGATATATGCTTGATAAAACATAAAATTTAACCACTGTTTCTCTTTTAAACAAGACACCATTATGTAAAAACTTCCATCCTACAAATTCACAATAAATCTTGCAAGAAATTCGAATAGAAGACTCTTCAATGCATAACAAGGGTACAAAATTCAATACTAAAGAATTAGTAAAGGAAGTGGAAGATTCAATTATGCGTTGAAAATGAACTAAAATATCATAATTGCAAAATGCAAATTTTGCATTTCGATTTAAAACAAACCTCACAAGAGGAGAATCAACTTGCAGAACCAAAATAATGGAAGGCTTAATGAATATCAAGGAGATCAAGTCAAAATAAATAAATACACCATGGTAATAGGATAAAGATGCGAAAAAAATGATAAAGGCTAAATAAAATACAGTTAACAAAAAATAACTTAAGTCTATATTTGGCAGGGGAAAAATAGGAATAACAAAAAAAAGGAACATACCAAACAGTAGGAGTAGCGGAGGTAAAAGGTCTATTATCCATGTTTCTCTTAAAAAAAATAGATAGTCATGAATGATGATTTTTGGACAAATGAAGAAAAGAAATATCCATTCTTATGCAAGAAAAACATACATTCAGTTAATTATAGAGGAAAAAGAAAAAGATACATCGACCGAGTGGAAGGAGAAAAAGCAGAGAAAATTAGGATGAAGGGAAAAAAAGAAGAAAAAAAAGTAAAATATTGGATTAAAGAGTTAAAATTAATCAAGGAGGAAGTGACATTATAAATCAGTTAATTATTGCAATACCTCTCCATGATCAATAATAATCACCTAAAAAAATAGTAAGAAAATAATCTTAATATAATTAATTATAAAGAAAAAATTTTAAGGGAAAAAAAGATGAAGAAAAAAGAGGGAGATGAGGGTTGAAAGTAGAGGAAGAAAGAGAAAGAAGACAAGAATTGGGAGGAGAAATATTTATGATTTTTTGTTGATTAAAAAAAATAGTGGAACAAAAATTCAACTAAAAATAAAAACTACCACTTATCAAAAGAAGAGGTTATACACATGACAAAAAGAGAGGTTACTGCACAGTAAGTAACCTCTCACTCTTTCAATATCCAAGGTTGATAGATATTGCCTAAAGTCGTCTTTGTACCCATGCGTTTAAAGTGGTCTTTGTGCCCCGCGGGTTAGGCACTACCACTACTGCACGTATGTAAAACGACTAGCATGACCAATATTTAATGTCACACCATTAATAGCAGCAGTAGCCACCGAATTGCATAGTTTGCATTCAGTAGCAGGCAGCAGCCTCCAATCATGGACAGGATCTCATCTTCCGCTGAAGGAGAAGCCCAGCTTCCAACTTGTAATCGCAGGCAAGGCGGTTGGATCACCTTTCCTTTCTTCCTAGGTAAATAATAAACTTCTCTCTTATAATAAGTTTTACTGCTATATTACTTTAAAAAAAATTTTTTGAGTTGGGAGCTAAAACCATTTTTAAAATAAAAATAAATTAATTAGGTGTAATTATAAATTTATTTGAAACCATACGCGCAGCAACAATGGGAAGCTTGACGCAAGCAGGAGGAGGATGGATGAGCAACCTTGTGGTTTATCTGATAGACAAGTTCAATATCAAGAGCATTGATGCTACTCAGATTATCAATGTCATCAATGGCTCCACCAGTTTGTTTCCGGTTGTCGGTGCAATTCTTGCCGATTCGTTTCTCGGTTGCTACACAGTTATCTGGATTTCGGCTTTTGTCTCTTTGCTGGCACGTAATTCATTGCCTGATTCTTTGCTCTTTTATTCATTTCTCCTGGGAAAAATGTCAAATTTCATCCTTAAACATTTTTACTAGAGCCGATTTAATCCTTTTTTTTTTAAAAAAAATTTTTTGGCCAAAGGGACTAAATCGACCCTAGAAAAAATATTTAGGGCCGAAATTGGTCGTTTTCCCTTTCCTCTGCACCGCATGTTCTTGATTAATTTTGCTTGCTAGTGAATTTGATCTTTCAATACTTTTAGTGATGCGTTGAGACAAAAAAAAAACTTTTAGTGATGAAATCAATACTAACTTATGGTCGTTGTAATTACTTTCTATTGCACTCCACCATTGGTGTTTGGATTATAGTTTTCTACGTAAAAAAAAATTTGTGTTCTCCATAACACGTTTTTTCAATCACTTTTTTATCTCATATATATCAAATTACTATAATATATTTTTTTAGTAAAATTTTAAAAAATAGCAATCCAAATTGGATTACTTAAACATTAACTATGTTAGAGCAGATAATTATAAAGATGTATTTGATCATATCTTGCTGATCAGAGTGAATGAGTCGGTGGGTGAGTAAAGGATATAGATCAGAATTTTCCTGCCTATCCATAAATTTCCATGCCACTATCTATCTCATTTTTTATTATATTGCTATTTTTCCTTCATAAATATTGTATTTGAATTTTTTTTTGTTTTCTTAAAATCCAACAACTATTAATTGAATAATACACAAAATTTAACAAACTCAAAAATCAAAATACACAAAAAATTAGTTTTTTTAATGAATTTTCTATTATATGTTGTCTTTTGAGATTGTTGTATTTATTTTTTGCACAGTTAATAGTTGTTGGATTTCGAGAAAACAAAAAAGAATTAAAATATGATATTTATGAAAAATAAATAGTTATATAATAAAAAGTGGGAGAGAGAGTAAGACAGAAGATCCTTTGTGATAAGCGATTAACAGATTGAGTGATTCTAAATTCTTTTAAGGCGGCCATACCAAAAAGATTATGACATATTCCCTTAGCTACTCCGTTCCACTTAATTTTCAATCTTTTTTTAAGACTGTTTTTTTTTTTAAAAAAGCCTTTTCTCCTCCTCTTTCTTTTTTGAGGCCAATGTTATAAAATTGTGCAACTTTGTTATTACTTTTCTTTTGATCTCTGGATTAATATACTAAAAAAGGATTTTTTTGAGAAAATTTTGACATTCAACATATGCAAAACATTTAAACGGCAAAAAATGAGTTAAGATTGTGAAAAAATTTGCAATGATTGCACAAATAATGAAACAGTGGAGTCAATCTTCAAAAATGATTTAATGATTTTTATATTAATTTTATTAAGGTATGATGCAGAGAAGTTTTGTCCAATAGAATGGAGAGGAGCCTAATCCGTTTTAAAATATATCCGAATTCAACTGTGACAGTAATTTGGAGGAGAAATCATGTATCACTCTTTTCCTAGTGACCACTAGTTCTATGCAACAAGTCCCAACTAGTGGACAATTTAAGATAATTGAAGAGTTTAGATTAGGACATCTGATTCAACTGCGATAATACTGGATGAGAAATTATCTCTCACTCTTTATCAAATGGCCACTAGTTCTATGCAAGAAGTCGTGTTTAGATTAGGACGTCGATGGATACACTCAAAATTTAAGTTATCTATACTATAGAGTTGATTTATTTGGCAGATGCATTCAATATTTTATTGGGACAGAAGGATTACTATGAAAAGCGATTGTATCAAGTAAAAGAAATTTTTTTTAAAAAATCAATGGTGATATAGAGCACTATTTTAATGACTCAAATTCATTAGTTACCTTTCCATTACAAGCGAAACATCCCGCAAACTAGACTGCGCTTCATAAATTTTCCAAGACTCTGTTTGATAACTTAATTTAGCACTTAAATTTATTGGATTCAGATCTTAATATATTCAAACGTGTTTGATAATAAAAAATTGAATATCTAAATTAATCAAATGACACTGAATTTTTTAGACAAAACTTGTTCTAAAAAACAAGTGATAAGAGAATGTGAATGTGATATTCTCTTAACTTATCACTGAATGTGATATATATTCAAATGTATTTGATTTAATACTGAACAATTCAATAATTTAATGGATTCAGATTTTATATTTCAGTTTTCAACAGTTTTATCAAACGCATCCACCCTAATAGGTATTTATATGTGTGTAAACCTTAAATATTTCCTTATCTCCCTTACAAAGAAGGGGAAACTACTCTTTTTTCTAATTATATGTGCCGCACTCTCTTTTCTGAAGAAAAGTAGATGATTACAGTAATTCAACCAATACAAGAAGAACATATGAAAAAATAGATATCATACCTAGCCCTCATTAATATTACAGCTCTCCTTTAACAAAAATTTATTCGATTTCCACTAATTTCTAGCAAAGCTGAGAGTAATAAATTTCACCCTTGTGAATTTCTGCAGGGCATAATCCTTTTGGTCCTAACCGCTACAGTTGATTCAATGAAGCCTCAACCGTGTCATCTTATTGCTTTAAGCTTCTGCACACCCCCATCCACACTCCAATATGCAGTCCTATATACTGCTTTAATTCTGGGCTGTATAGGAGCAGGGGGAACTCGTTTTACACTGGGCACCATGGGAGCCGATCAATTTACCAAGCCCAGAGAACAAGGAGTTTATTTTAATTGGTATTTCTTCACCATGTACACCAGTGCTGTCACAGCCAGCACTGCCATTGTGCTGGTTGAAGATAGTGTGAGTTGGGCCTGGGGCTTTGGTATATGTGCGGTGGCAAATATTCTGGGCTTAGCCCTTTTCTTGGTTGGCAGCCCTTTCTACAGATACGTTAAGCCGGAAGGGAGCCCATTCACAGCCTTGGCCCGTGTTATTGTTGCAACTATCCGGAAATGGAAGGTCCCACTTTCTCCCAACTCCGACGATTGTTATTATGGGCCTCGTGGGGAGTCCAAGACGGAGCTAGCAACTCCAACTGAAAGCTTGAGGTAGAAATTTTCCACTTAAAAAAAAAGGGCAAATTATATTTTACCCCCTGTAATTTAGCATTTTTTCATAACCCCATATAATTTTAAAATCTATACATAACCTCCTCATGGTTTGGATTAAAGTGTCAAAGTGACGGAAATAGTCACTCGTAACGGAACTTCTAAAAATGTCGAAATTACCCGTATAAATACATGACACATTAACCCCGTATGATTATTATATTTTACTATATAACCCCCTTATGGTTTAATACTTTACCATATAACCTTCTTATGGTTTTCAAAATATACACATAACCTCCCTTGGTTAATAAATAATTTTTAACTTTACATAAGGGTATTTTTGACATTTTAGATGACTCCCTTACGAATGGTCATTTCCGTTACTTTGACACTTTAATTCAAATCATAAGGGGGTTATGTATAGCTTTTGAAGCCATAGGAGGGTTTTGTAAAAAAACGTTAAATCACAGGGGGGTAAAGTGAAATTTGCCCTAAAAAAAATCTGTAGACTCTGCAACAAATGGTTAATTTGTAGCTGATGAGATGATGCGCAAAGTCACCCACCAAAAAAAAAGGGACAAAAACAAAATTTCCTTTTTTTTCTCCTCCTGGAAAACAATGGATAGAGGCATTAACGGAGATGAAGCTGGTTAAAAATTTTTGTAACTGTCATTTCACGCTTTTTGGTGTAACACTATGATAAATCATACTACTGTTTCTGAGGTAATGAACCAAATGCGGTGCTTGACAGGATTTTTAGCTAATAAAGATTGATAATTTGATCTCCATCATTCCCTGTTTGAGCCTTGCAGGTTCTTAAATCGTGCTGCATTGAGAAGTGAAGGTGACATCAATCCAGATGGTTCAATTGCAAAAATTTGGAATCTCTGCACAATCCAAGAAGTAGAAGATCTAAAATCCTTGATTAGGATTTTCCCACTATGGTCAAGCAGCATATTTTTGTCCACACCTATTGGTATACAACCCTCCAGGCCCTGATCGTGGACCGTCACTTGGGACCTCATTTCCAAGTCCCCGTTGGGTCGGTTTTGGTCGTTGCCCTAATCTCTACTTCAATTTGTCTGAGTTTTTTTGACAAATTTCTTTGGCCAACATGGAAGAAATTAATCGGCAGACCCCCAAAACCGCTTCAAAGGATAGGAGTTGGTCACGTGCTTAATATTTCAGCCATGGCCATTTCAGCAATGGTTGAGGCCAAGCGACTTAAGATGGCCAAATCTCACCAAAATATGTCAGTCCTATGGCTAATGCCACAACTGGTGATGGTGGGAGTTGGAGAAGCATTTCATTTTCCAGGACAAGTTGGGTTCTACTATCAAGAATTTCCTACATCTCTGAAAAGCATTTCTACTGCCATGGTATCATTGCTCATTGCAGTTGCTTTCTATTTGAGCACTGCGCTGATCCACTCGGTTCGAAAGACCACAGGATGGTTACCAGACAATATAAACAATGGAAGGCTTGACTACGTGTATTCGATGCTGGTTGTGATTGGAATTCTTAACTTCGGTTACTATATTTTGTGTGCAAGATTGTACAAACATCCCAGAGCTGAGACACAGGAGGATGATAACAGCGTTGGTTCCCCCAAGTGATGTTTCTATAATCATGTTTGTGGTAAGATATGCTATACTTTTTTGGATGGTTGCATCAACTATGAAATCTTTGGTTATCCTCTTCCTAAAAGCTGTGTATTTGAATATTCTTTGGAGATAGTATTACATGTATTTTGTTTGTAGTAGCTAGTACGACAGGAAAATTCGTTTGCCAAAAATTGTTGACACAAATTAGCTGGAAAAATGTTACAAAAAGCGTTAGTTTTGGTTTGGTGGCATAGCTTATATATCCATGAGTTGTACAAAGAACTTTCCTAGTGGCCCTCAGAAACACTACAAAAATCATTAAGCCAGATCATCTCGTTGTACTTGCCCCTTCTTGATATAACTCCTCTATATTTAGATGATTGCTTTCAACAACAAAACTTCGAAGATGAAGTTGTTGGAACTTGGACGTCCTCATTATGATCCCATTGCTTTATTTATGAGACATTTCCCAAAAAAAAAAAGAAGAAATATTGTGATTCATGAGGTTGTTATTTATGAGATATTTCCCAAAAAAAAAAAAAAAAAGGAAATGTTGTGATCTATGAGGTTGTTTAAAGGATCTTGTATTGAGTTGGTAGGGAAATTGCCAAAGCTAGAGTCATCAAGTGGTAATGTCATTATCATAGACTCATAGATCGTAATAGAAAACACCAACCTCATGCTTAGAATGAATCAAATGAAGCAATAAAATACTACTAGTTATTGTTTGGTAAACATGCATGGATTGGTAAAGATAATTGAGGAATCATCCGTTCAAGTCATCAAAAAGGTAAGCGAGAAACCATCATTGGTTCTTTAAAAAAAACGAGTTAATAGCAAAGGAATTTTTAATCTCCTAAAAGGTTGGCTATTCCAATCTCTTTATAACATAGCTTACGATAAATTCTTGCAAATGTCGCTGCGATCCTTACTTTTTGGCCCTAAACAAAGTTAAAGATTAATCTTTGCTTCAAATATTGCGACGTAGATAATAATATTTGTTTAAAATGGATTATGGGTGGAAAAGAATCTTTTAAATTGTGCTTTTTTTTTTTTGGTGTTTTTTCAATTTAAACTTGGTTGGAGCATCTTTGCACAAGTCAAAGAAATCTGAATTCGGTTTAGACAGACGGGATCTAGCTAGTTGTCCCATGCTATAACATCAATATTATACAGATCAGAATAAACTTAGAATTATTAGTGGGGCAAAACATGACTACACGTTTAGCAGTAGCAGAAGCAGATAAAAGATGTGTTATTAAGAATTCTTAATAACTTTTTGTACCAAAATTTCAAGATAGTAAAACTGTATTAAAATTTAAAACCATCCAGCTGGGTGGTGTCCAAATCCAACCACCAAACAGCTATATGTGCAACTAGACATTGAAGTACTACGAATCCAATTTCTTCTCTCATGCATCATCATTCATGAAAATCCAAGACATCCATTTCAAAATAATACGGTACAATAATTTCTCGCATACCATGTGTGTCTACATGTGCGGGCGTAGACATACATTAATTTGTGAGAATTCTACGCAGATTAAGTCAACTTTGATAGATGTTTGTCTATTAACAATATGGTTGTTAATTTTTTGGAAACGAGAAAGGGATGGACGTAGCAAGAAGGGCGAATTTGGTTTAATTTTTATACCACTAGCTAGTATTATGTTTTTCTCGATCGAATGTTATTATTATTATTATTTTTTCGTTTTTCTTCATTGTGATATCCTTGAGAAAAGGCAAAACACTAGAAGTGCATGAAAACAATGGAAATCAAAAGTTTTCGTCATATTTCTAAACAATTGAATTAATTAAAAGTACTGTTTTCTTTAGGAAGGTTTTGAAAATTTTCTTACTTACATAACAACATCATAGAGCCTAGCTACTACTGATTGAGAATCTAGATTAGGTGACAAGACAGCAAGAACACGGGAGGAGCGCTGTAGGATTGTTTTTTGAATCTACAATTTGCAACAATTGTATTCTTTTATTATTATTTTTTCTCGGTTTGGTGAAGAAGGTGGAAGAGCAGAAGGGTGTCTCAACTTGGCACACACCAGTTTCTGTAGGGGAAAAAAAAAACTAATCTGGACATCTATATAAAGACAATCTCCCCATTTAAGTCAAAATCACACGCATTTTGGGCACTTGCACCATGTCACAAACAATTTCTTCAATGGACACAGAAGCACATAGCTCAATTCCACAGACCCACCACAGAAAAGGTGGTTGGATCACTTTTCCCTTCATTACAGGTATATCCATCACTTCTTTTCTACACATTGTATGTTGCATGAAGAGAGAAAATAACTGTAAATAATGGGTGCATGATTTGATGATCAATTTAACGTTTAAGTTTCCTGCAATGGTGATTCTCCAAAGTGCAGATGACATTGATGATAACCCTTGACTCTGTTGTCTTAGATTTTTATTTTTTTGGTGATTATTATTTGAGACTTAGACAAATTAATTAACTTGGTTTTTTCCGTGTTAATTCTGTGCAGCAACCATGGCAGGCTTGACACTATCGGCAGCAGGATGGGTTAACAACCTTATAGTTTACCTGATTACTGAATTCAACGTCAAAAGTATTGATGCTGCCCAAATCTTTAATGTGGTGAATGGTTGCATGGCACTGTTTCCCGTCCTTGGAGCTGTAATTGCTGATTCTTTCGTAGGCTGTTTCTCAGTCATATGGGTTTCTTCTATCATCAACTTACTGGTAAGTTCATGGTCTGATGCATCTTTTCTCGACCCCATGAGAAAGAGTTTTTGCTCCGCAATTTTATTGTTTCCACATTCGAAATTCTTGTTAGCCTTGTCCTGATAATAAGTGAATCATTTTTAGGCAATTATAACTGAATCATGTTGGAACGTAAATTAAATATCATGTGCGTTGTCGCAGGGCATTGTCCTATTTACTTTTACTGCGGCACTCAGCACACTGAGACCCAAACCGTGCAGCGACTCCAGCTTATGCGAAGGTCCATCCGAATTCCAGTATGCAATCTTGATTTTGGCTATGGGACTGGGATCAATAGGGGCTGCAGGCACTCGTTTCACCATGGGAACAATGGGTGCCAATCAATTGGACAATCCAAAGCATCAAGAAAATTTCTTTAATTGGTTTCTTTTCACTTGGAACACTGCTTCAATTATAGCTGCAACTGCAATTGTCTATGTCCAAGATGATGTGAGTTGGGCATGGGGGTTTGGCATATGTGTCGCAGCTAATGTACTTGGGTTAATCATTTTCCTGGCTGGAAGGCGCTTTTATCGTAATGTCAAGCCACAGGGGAGTCCATTTAAAAGTCTGGCTTGTGTAATTATTGCAGCAATTTCCAAGAGGAAGCTCCAATTATCGGCTAAAGCTCAAGATTATCATAATGAGATTATTGGTGATGAAGGCAAACAACCGGTTGCAGCAGCACCTACTGAATCCTTCAAGTATGATTTTTTCAGCTTAATTTAATTCTTAACTTTTCATTGTACATAGTACATTAAACTTTGTAGTAAATAGACCACGCAAGACATTCCCAAGGACTCCATGACTCGTTTACAAATAATTATCCTTGTAATTAGTTTTTTCCCCTTAAATTTGGCCCCTGAAACATCAGACAGTAGTCGAAGGGCCAAAGTACATGGAACTCATAGCATTTGCGACATCACAAGTTCATAACACATTAGGACTCATAAAGCATTAGTTTTTTTTCTTAAAAAGAGAAAGGCAAAAACTCATAAATCACGTGATGAAATTTTTTTTTTTTTTTTTTTGTTGGAGGTTTTGAACCCAGACCTTCTACTTAAACCCTCTCGCTTTACCCTCTAACGTGATGAAACTTAGATATGAGTGACTGTAACCTTTTACTTTTGTTCCCAAATACATATGCAATTATTATGATGATGAAGGTCCTTCTAATTCTCGGAATGAGGAAAACTTTTCATTGCCCGAGTTACATTTCTTAATTTATAAATAAGTGCCTCTGTTAATGAATGGTATACACGTCCTTGTCACAAATATGAGCTTAATGCTATTAAAGGCTATCATATATACTCCTTCCAAAGAAGAGGACCAAAACAAAATAAAAAAAGAAAAGACTGTTGTGTAATCTTTTGGTTGTTCACTAATTTGCATTTTTTAATTTCCAGGTTCCTGAATCGTGCTGCACTAGTAACCCAATCAGACACAGAACAATATGGATCAATCAAGAAATCATGGAAGTTATGCACAGTTCAGCAAGTTGAAGATCTCAAAACCTTAATAAGAATCATCCCACTCTGGATAAGTGGCATCTTTTTAAGTACCCCAATTGGGATTCAGGCAAGCTTAACGATTGTTCAGGCTCTAACCATGGACCGTCACATAGGACCAAACTTCAAGATCCCATCAGCATCCATAATGGTCTTTGTACTCATTTCTGGAGCCGTTTCTCTCCCCATAATTGACCGATTACTCTGTCCCATTTGGGAGAAAGTCCTCCGCCGACCCCTCACACCCCTCCAAAGACTCGGCATTGGCCATTTACTGACTGTGCTAAGCATGGCCATCTCAGCTTTGGTAGAAGCAAAAAGGCTTCAGATAACCAAAGCTCACAATTTGCAAGATTCCCCCGTTTCTGTGGTGCCCATGTCGATTTTGTGGCTGGTTCCGCAGCTTATTGCTGTGGGGATGGGAGAAGCATTTCATTTTCCGGGTCAAGCTTCATTGTATTACCAAGAATTTCCTGCATCGCTGAAGAGCACGTCAACTGCCCTGGTTGCAATGCTTATTGGAATTGCATTCTACCTGAGCTCCGCCTTCATTGATCTCTTCAGGAGAATGACTAATTGGTTACCTGATAACATTAATCAGGGAAGGCTAGACAATGTGTATTGGGTGCTGGTTGTGATTGGTGGGGTGAATTTTGTTTACTATCTTGTCTGTGCTTCGTTGTATAGGTACCAGAATAGCCTGCCTAGAAACAATGGGTAAATCTGGGCTCTGTTTGGAAATTCTTGTAAGATTTGTTGACCATTTCGAGCAACGGCCACTCTACTTTTAGGTCTTAATTTGCTAGCATATCTTATGAGTAAATCTTATATACACTGTTAATACGTAAAAGGTTAATTCATATTTTATTCAAATAAGTTTCACAAGGGAGGGGGTATTTGAACGGGATTTACCATTAATACACTATTGTACTGTGATTCTTCCACATTTCTCTAATTTTTGGCAATTATTAATGTAATACAAAATTGATTCTGCCTCGCAGTCACAGACACAAGGAATTAAAGTCCATGGGATCTCCTTTAATCATTTTTCATTATAAAAGTATATAAACTTCTCTTGCGGGATGATTAACAAGGGCACAGTGTTAATGGGTGCATAATAAGTGGCTGGGCACTTAATGCCGTTCAAATTGAGGCCCCCTAATTTCTGGAGGGGAAGAGGCTCCAGCCCTCCGGGTTCAGAGATTAGAACTTCCCATTTACTAGTGCATGCATAATTGCATACATTATGTACACATTATTCTTTCTGTTAAGTTTGGAGGTTGATTGCATTAATTCTGGCAATATTCAATAGATATTTATTTTGGTTCTCACATTCTAATAGATATTAAGTTTTTTAAACGCATTTCGTATGGAAACTCGAGTTTAAAGGAGAAAAAAAAAGGGGATCTTGGTCTATAATGAACTTTTCATTGACTTTGCTGATTGGATTTCTCTATGAATGAAACAAGAGGTGCCATAAACAATTGAGCTAGCTTAGTTGACCAAGTTCCTCCCTAAGCACAGGTTAGGGGTCGACCTCCTGATTGCGTTTTTTCTCCAGAATTTTCTGAAATATGACAGAAAGTTATTTAGTTCCTTTCGAATTTCTCAATAGATTAGATAGGCTCATTCTCTTCCCCTTTTCCCCAATATAGGGTCGATTGTTATAATGTTGGAGAGGGAGAGAGAGAGAGAGAGGGGGGGGGGGGTGCCATGAATAGGGGGTAACCGCTAGTGATAAGGTAAGAATCGAGAAAGGACAAAGGAAATAGTAATGCTTCTGTTAAATCAAGGAAAAATTATTCAAAACATCCCTCGTATTTCACGAAATAAATTTTTTCGTCATTTACTTTTAAAATAATAATTTTACTCCCTTTACAAAATGAAATCGATAAAATTTGATCCCAATCTAAATTTTCAACCATTTTTTCCTAAATCAATCATACGATCATTTTTTTAGAAGCAAAAAAGTTAGATCTCATTTGTATTTAAACAAAGGACCTAATTTATATTCATTTTTTCCTCTAAAAAAAATAGGATTTGTCTCGAACTATATGCATTTTTTCTCTTAAAAAAATGGAATTCATTTTTGCCACTGAAAAAACGGAATCTAACCTTTTTGCGCATTAAAAACGACTGCATGTGATCACATGGTGATTTGAAACTAAAATGTGATTGAAAACTTAGGTTGGAATAAAGTTTTGTTAACTTGAATTTATAAGGGATATAAAATTAACATTTTAAAAGTGAAAAACAAAAATTTCATTTGACAAAATAAGAGATATGTTTTGAACGATTTTTTTTTTTTTTAAATCAATTGATTCATAACAAAAATAACGCACAGACCGTACTCGAGCTTGGATTAAAGTCCCCGGAAGGAAGAAGGAAAGGACCAATTGAAGGAAACAAAACAAGAAAGTCAAGCGGAAGTAAAACAGTTAAAGCTCCATTCTCTCTAGCAATTGTTTGTGCGTACATAACCTTCTTATGAGAATTTGCCAAAACATTCTCATGGAAAAACAAACCCACTAAAATATATCCAGCCTTTGGGGTTACAGACATGGTAGTTTCCAAATCTTTTTTCCTAGGAAAAGAATTATTAGCAAATCATCCAATTTTGTCATATAGGAAAAAAAAAAAAACTAAGAATTTGTCGTGTAACATCAGTAGAATGCGTGCAAACAAATTTATCCCCAGCCTCTTTACAGTTTACACATTCAAAAGGGGTTGCCCTAATTGTATCCAAAAGCCATCTTCTATAGTCAGATATGATATCCTTGACAATCCAGTTAATTTTACGCAGAACAATATTATAATCAGCCAAATCAAGCAACTGTTCGATTACCCATCCAAGGATCAAACCACAATGAAATTCTATGACATTTATCGACATTCCACTCAAAACCAAGTTTCACTTTATTAAAGCTGTTAACAATCCCTCCCCAAGTCCTAAAATCAGAATTATTTACCCAAAAAAAAATAATAATAAAGGCAGAAAGAGAGCCACCCTTGTCTATATCCCCTTTTAGGTTCAAGTATTTATTTACTTCCCCATTTTAAAGTGCAGCTAATAAAGTGGATGTGATACATTTCATAACAACATCAGCAAAAAGCAGAAGGAAAACCAAATTGGATCAAACGAACAGTGCTTAAGCCAAGGCCAATTAAAGTTAAACTGATCATAAGCCTTTTGTGAATAAATCTTCATATGTTTCATTTTCTAATACTCCTATGCTAAAGTTCCTGAGTAACGCAATGCTATCGTTAGTGTTTCTTTCAGGAAGAAAGCTACTTTGGACAGGTCCAATAATGGAAGAGAGCAGAGGCTTAATCCTATTAATAATAACTTTAGTGGTTAGTCTATGAAGCACGTTACATTAGGCATTGGGTGACATTTTCAGGGGACTTCAACTTCAGGAACTAAGAGAAGCAAACTTGATTCAAAAGGCGAAACCACTCTCCTTCAGATTTAACCTCATTAACAAGCTTATGAATTCTAGTTCCTAAAATGCCAATCTTTCTTATAAAAGAAACAGCCTAAAAACCGTTAGGACCGGGACTTTCGAAACCTTTCATTTCCCTTGCAGCCTCTCTTAGTTAATTCCTTAAAACTCTTCCAATATGCAAAATGTTATAATTATTACATGGTTTTACACATATTAACTACCAAAAATGGAGAAGTTCAATATTGAATATTTTCTATTAACAAAACACTAGTCAATTTTTCTGTCACTTTTAGGCTAAAAAAACATAAAAATTTGTATTTTCTTGAATCGTTTTCTTATTAACCAAATACATATGGGAAAGTTAGTATCATTTTCCTTTACTTCATTTCACTTTACTTTTCTCACGGCACATTTTCTTACACGACTTTCTTGTCAAACAAACAGAGCCTAAAATCTACAGGCTTGAGCAACTCCATAGCATTCTGTTTAGAAATTTTAGGACCAATTATCCTCTCCTTTCCAATCAGAAAGGTTTTCGAGATAATAGACAAAAAAAAGAAAAAATCTCATCAGGCTTGTCACACCAAATAATAAGAAAAATCACGGCTTCATATATTATATTCACGATTCTCGGAATTTGAGTTGAGCATTGGGTAACTTGTTGATTTATTTTGTTTAATTTGGTTGGGGCATCTATAGACCGATCAAACGAATCTGCATTTGGTATTTGACCGACTGCATTAAATCCTGAAGTGTTGTATATTTCCATGGTGTTATAGACATAATTTCTGAGTTGTTTAATTAAACAATTGCAAGTTGGGGGGTGGGGAACCGTGAATAAAAACAAGTATTATCTTCCCACTTCCTCTGCAAATAAACAACTAATCCACCTTTCTATTTAATGACAATCTGCCATTAGGAGTAATGGGACAAACTTTTAGTACACATCGCATTCCACTAATTTCCTTGATCATTTTTTGTTGGGATCCTTTCCGTTTGATGATTATCTCAATCTCGAGAGATTGACAGAACTAACTAAGTTGAACATGTTAATCTTTTTGGTAAAAATCTCAGCAACCATGGCTTGCTTGACCCTATCAGCATCTGGATGGGTAAACAACATTATTCTTTACCTGATCACTGAGTTTAACTTCAAGATTATCGATGCTGCAAGAGGCTTTAATGTCATCAGTGGTTGCATGGCACTATTTCCTATCCTTGGAGCTGTAATTGCTGATTCTTTCATAGGCTGCTTCTCCGTCATATGGATTTCTTCTATCATCAATTTGCTGGTAATAATGCTTAATCCTTTATTCACTTTCCACCATGAAACAAGTAGAAGGTAATTTATCAAGAACGGGGAAAAGAAATTATAAAAGAAACAAGTGAAAGCTGGTACCAAACTGGATGATAATCAATTTTGGCATATCCAAACCCTTGGGGATATTAATGGAGTTGATTGGACCCTTTGTCCATGCCCAAGTCGAGTTACTTCATATCTAGACAAATTTTATCTTTACTAGCCAAATGTTGCAAGACAATTAATAATTACTTAATCATTGGTTCTTTATGTCAAATGTTTCATCTGCATCACAGGGAGTTCTCCTATTCACTTTAACCGCCTCTCTCGGTATATTGAGACCCAAACCATGCAACGGCTCAGGCTTTTGCGATTCTCCATCTCAATTTCAGCATGCAATTTTAATTTTGGCTATGGCTTTCGGATCAATAGGGGTTGCAGGCACTCGTTTCACCTTAGGAACAATGGGTGCATATCAATTGGACAACCCGAAGCATCAAGAGAAATTCTTTAATTGGTTTCTTTTTGCCTGGAATAGTGCTGCAATTGTCGCTGCAACGGTAGTTATCTATGTTCAAGATGATGTGAGTTGGGCATGGGGGTTTGGCATATGTGTCGCTGCCAACGTGCTTGGTTTAATTATTTTCTTGGCCGGAAGGCAATTTTACTGTGATATCAAGCCATAAGGGAGTCCATTTAAAGATCTGACTTGTGTAATTTTAGCAGCAATTGCCAAGAGGAAGCTCCTGTATAGTGAGACTAGTGATGATGCAGGTAAAGAACCAGTGGCTGCAGCACCTACTGAATCCTTCAAGTATGAATTTCCCTCTCTCTCTCAATGCTTTGACTTAGTTAAGTTCTTAAATTTGATCATTTGTCCGGAAGATTAAACTTCAAAATCAGTCACCCAAGCGAGAGATTCCAATTGCAGCATTTTGCTTTGACTGGTCAATCAGCTTCAAGATTAGCATTTGCCGAACTGCTCCCTTAAGCCTCAGAAAATCTGTTAAGAGGGCCAAAAGTAGTCTCAATACTATAGTGATATTCCAAATTACAAGGAACTCTTAATGCACATGGCACGTGATGACGTGAAACCAAAGATATAGAAGCAAACGAAGATTTCAGAGATAATTTAATTTAGTTGAATTGATTAATTTAGTTGATCTTCAGGTACGAACTAAGGTTTGGAATCAGCAGGCACTTGATTAGGAATTTTACCGTAGAAAACGTATTTTTTTTCCCTTACTTTAATTATCTTTTCATAATGAATAATTTAATGTGGCGAGGCTTTCATATATATTTTAATTTTTAGCCTGATGCTATATACCCAACTTGTTAAAGACTTCAATGCAGATGTCCCAAATTCCCATTTTGTTCGCCACTCGCATGTAAGTGAATTTAGAGCAATGCCTTGTTGTAGTTATTTCATGCTAAGTATAAACTAATAAAGTCACGGACTAGGTCGGATTAGGCCGATCATCAAATTAACTCTTCAAATCATTTTGCCATTGAGACATTTTCGATAATTTATTTTAATTTTTCTATTTTAAAATAAATTGTTGAGATTAGATTAAAATTAAACCGTTGTAGTCTGATGTGAACCATTAAACCGCACTGTGCAGTCCAATTTTAACAAACGATGCTGCTCAAAGTACCCAAATGTAGATGATATTGCATCCTAAGTATACGACTATGCTCTAGTCATAACCTTGTGACCACCGGCTCAATTCTTATATGACTCCCCGAAAACCAGAAACATAATTGGTCTAGAACAGCTTTAAATAGTATCACGCGTACGAATTCCAAACAAACCAAAAACATAATCAGTTTTTTTAATCTGATCGTTTAATTTGCATATTTTAACTTCCAGGTCCCTGAATCCTGCAGCACTCCTAACCCAGTCAGCTACTGAAGAAGATGGATCAATCAAGAAATCATATGTACGGTTCAACAAGTAGAGGATCTAAAAACCTTGATAAGAATCATCCCACTTTGGACGACTGGTATCTTTTTAAGCACCCCAGTTGCTATTCAGTCAAGCTTAACAGTAATTCAGGCTCTCACCATGGACCGTCACTTTGGACCAAACTTCAAAATCCCACCGGCATCGATAATGGTTTTCACACTGCTTTCAGCAATTTCACTCCCATTAATAGACCGGTTGTCCCACCCCATATGGCAAAAAATCAGCATCCCACCACTCACACTACTACAAAAGATAGGAATTGGCCATGTACTGACTATTCTAAGCATGGCCATCTCAGCTTTGGTAGAATCAACGCGTCTTCGACTAAGTAAAGCTCATAACTTGCATTCCACTGTTCCTATGGTGCCCATGTCGGTTTTCTGGTTCATTCCACAGCTTATTCTTGTGGGCATTGTTGAAGCGTTATCTTTTCCAGCTCAAGCTTCATTATTTTACCAATAATTTCCTGCATCTTTCAAGAGCACCTCAACCGCCATGGCTGCAATGCTTGTTGGCATGGCATTTTACTTGAGCGCTGCCTTTATTGATCTCTTCCGGAGAGTAACAAATTGGTTACCTGATAATATTAATCAGGGAAGGCTAGACAACGTATACTGGATGCTGGTTGCTTATTGGTGGAGTGAATTTCGTTTATTATCTTGTTTGTACTTGGTTCTACAAGTCCAATCAGCCAGAAGAGGAATAGTTAGACAAATCAACATAGGTTTGCCCAATTCCATGTTGAATCAACTTAGCCTTAGCCTGAAACAAGCTTTTCGTTTTTTCATTGATTTGTTAAGTTTTAATTGAACTTTGATTGGAGTCGAAGAAAATTGGTCAGATAAATCAAGTAGTGTGCGAGCGTTGTTAAATTAAGGGTAGATTATCTTTTAAACCTCTCGTGATTTAACATTTTGTCACATAATTCATGTAATTTAAAAACCTATATAAAAACCCTCTCAAGATTTGAGTTAAAATGTCAATGTTAGGTTTTCTTCGTTAGGTTTAACGGAGAATACTAGAAAGTTTAAGTTAAACTAATAAATTGACAAATTCATCATTTCACTATTTTTTAAAATACAAAAAAGAAGAAAGGGAAATAAAAAAAAGATAAACAAGGAATATAAAATACCATTAATGATTTGTAGTCATTAAAAATTTGGTTTAAAAACTTATAATGATGTCTACAGTCATTAAAGATTTGAAATTTCTATTTCTCATTTTATTTTTTATTACTTTTTCCTCTTTTATGTATTTGGAAAAAATTAAGATTTAGTAGGCCAACATACAGTTTTTCAAAATCAAGTCCACTCTTCCCAAAAAGAAAAAATAAAGAGAAAGAAATGGAAAAGAGAAAAAAAGGTGAATTTATCAATTTATTAATTTAGATTTGACTTTTTAATATTGATCGTTAGTTTTAATGGAATAACTAATAGTGATCCTTTAATTCAAATTATGAAGGGTATAGATTTTTAAACGATAGGGAGATCATATGGTAAAAGACCAAATTACAGGAGGACAAAAAGTAATTTATCCTTAAATTAATTTTGCTTCCACATTTTTTGATTTCTAATATTTAATAACCAAAAAATTGCATATAGTTCAAATATAATTGAACTAATTGAGTTGAAGATATCAATTTTCAATAACCGTAAGCTCTTGTATATTTAAAATTGTTTGTCACCTTTCAATTTTCATTGCATTAATCAATTTAGGACAAATTATATATAATCCCCCTGTGGTTTCATCTATTGCCACATAACCTTCTTAAAGTTTCAAAATGTCCACTTCACCCCTTTATAGTTTTATGTAAAGTGGAAACTTAACGAAAAATAGTCTATGTAATATCGTTAATTGAAATACTAATAGTGCTCTTATTTAAATGTTAAATCAATCGATGGGTTAACTATTTCGTATAAAATCATAGGAAGATTATATCGATAAATACAAAAATCATAGGGAGGTAAAGTAGATATTTATACAAACCATAAGAGGGTTACATGGATATTAAGATATTATGACATGCACTTTTAAAATGTGTTTGATATAAATGTAGTAATTGATTGTACATTCGATCTACTTTCCACTTTACATAAAACCACAGGGGGATTATGTGGCTATTTTAAAATTTTAAGAGGATCATCTGACATTATATAAAACTACAAGGAGATAATAAGTAATTTACCCATCAATTTAGAAAATTCATGTTTGGAAATTCATATGGACCGAAGACAAATTAACAGATAAAAACATTAGCCAAGAGCCCAAATCCTTGGTTTCACTTTCAAGCCTTAATATTTCGACTTTTTCCCTTTAAGATTCATTTGGTTCATAATAAGATGACATGGGATTGGATTACTAATTCTATATCATCCTATGTTTGATTGCATTTTATATAAGGGATGATATGTCCCACGTAACCGAATTAATCTCTCATATAGGGGATAAAATAATCCCATGGAAGAGGTGGTATGAGTTATTTCGGGATGAATAAAAAGTGAGATGATAATAATTTGGACTTATTTGCTTCTACTAATAGAATAATACTTTATTCTAACAACCATACAAACTTACCTCCTCGCTATAATAATATTTAAATTTTAGACTAATTTACCCCCATTAATAACATAATAAAATTTTGGACAATTTGTCCCTACTAATAAAAGAATTATGTTTTGAATTAATTTGCCCATTGTAATGAAATAATTAAATTTTAGACTAATTTACCCCTATTATTGATAAAATTAAATTTTTAACTAATTTGCCCCTTCTAAAATTTTTGATTAATTTATCCACTATTAAAAACTAAGTTTGGACTTACTAAATCCCGAATAATACCTCTAATTGTAAGTATGTCAAAGGGGGTATTTTGGTCTATAAATAAGTAATCCCAACTTATCCTATCTTCAAGCAAACACAGGTTGAAGTAATTTTCTAAGACATCCTATCTAATATAAAACTAACCAAATATTAGATAATAGAATTACTCATCCAAGAATGACTCAACCCAAAATGAATAATTCGAGAATAAGTAATTCCATCTCGTCCAGTCTGTGAACCAAATACACCCTTAGGGTTTGAGTCTCCCCTTACCCCCAAAAAACAAAAAACTAGTATTAGCCATCCCACGATAAGCTTCCTATGCCGAGCTAAAAATGACATCCAGCTATCGATGACAACTGCATGGTAGCACCAGTTGCTTAAACGCTATGTAGAGAGCAGAACAGCAATTCTCAATGAATACAAAATCATCTTTTCTTTTTCCCGCTCCCAAATGAACTGAAGCGGTCTAAGTTCACTGTTTTCTTCTTTTTCCTCACTGAACTCCCAAACTAAGCCTTGCTACAGATGCTAACCAATATAGGTACCTGTTTATTCCCATTGAAAAACTGTTTAGTGATTTGTACTAGTAATTAAACTAGAGGCGGCTTGCTTACATTTAATGATAAGCTACAGACCGGAACACCATACACAAGTAGAAGACATTTTGCCCATTTTGCTGGGAAAGAACAGCTGAAGTAGAGTGACTTAGTATATATTATAATAACGCGGAAGAGATGCAATTATATGGGATGTTATCCATATAAATTAATCAACCTGGATTGACCGCTGCTGAACTACAGCTTACACGGTGCCAACATTTTAGCTGAGCGGCCCTCTTCCCCAGCACCATGGAAATCGACAAAATACTGCACTCTGGTGATGCTGAAGATCCTAAGTCTGCTTCAACTTCCAGCATACCCAAGAAAGGCGGCTGGATCACCTTGCCTTTCATCCTAGGTCCCTGTCTCTCTTCCCTCCCTCTTCATTTATCACTCCACTTAATTACCAGTTCACTACTAACTAATTGTACAGATCACAAGTTTAATACACTTGGTGGTTATATTTGGATTTGATAGCGATGGTGACGGGCATATCACTAGCTTATGGAGGACTTGTGTCCAACCTTATTGTGTATCTGATTCAAGAATTCAACGTTAAGAGTATCAGTGCTGCTAAAATTTTCAATGTGGTCAACGGCTGCGTCTCCATATTTCCTGTTGCTGGAGCCATCATTGCTGATTCCTATCTGGGATGTTACTCTGTCGTCTGGATATCTTCCCTCATCTCATCTCTGGTCACCAAATCTATTGTTTTCTGGACTTACAGTTTCTAGTATATGATCAAACTGGAAAGGTTGATTTGGAAAGACATTTTCTTGATTTTGCAGGGCATGTTGTTAATATCACTGACAGCAGCGTTTAGTAAATTGAGACCTCCGCATTGCGAAAATGGATCCAACCTCTGCAGAAGCCCATCAGAGTTCCAATTTGCAGTGCTTTATATCAGTTTGGCTCTAGCATCTATAGGGATGGCCGGGACCCGATTCACTGTCGGACCAATGGGAGCAAATCAATTTGATAAACCAAAGTATCAAGGGATTTTCTTTAATTGGTACATTTTTGTAATGTACATATCCACTGCGGTATGCTCCACGGCAATTGTGTACATTCAAGATAATGTCAGTTGGGCATGGGGGTTTGGCATTTGTTTTGCTGGAAATGTAATTGGATTAGTACTATTTTTAGCTGGCAGTGGTTTCTATCATCGTATCAAGCCACACAGGAGCCCTTTTGCCACCTTGGGTCGAGTTATTGTCGCAGCTACTAGAAAAAGGAATTTGCTGCTCTCACTAAAGAGTGAAGATTATTGCCAAGACCACAGAAATAAGACCTTCATTATGCCTACAAAATTTTTCAGGTAAGAACCACTATCACGTTACAGTCAAGACTGATTCATTCACTAGTACTAGGATGCATTATAAATTATAGTCGTATGAAACACTTGTTTTGCAACGTTCACCATTAATTGTTGTAAGCAATTGAGGATTCAAACTTATTCCAGTGCCAAACCGATTGGATATCTAATCAATGTGTAACACCCAAAAAAAAAAAAAAAAAAAAACTGCAGATTCTTAAACCGTGCAGCGTTGAAAACTGAAGGAGACGCCGAGCTGGCTGGTTCCATTAGGAAATCCTGGCGACTATGCACTGTGAAAGAAGTAGAAGATTTCAAAAGCCTAATCAAAATGCTACCACTCTGGTCAAGTGCTTTGCTCGTCGCCGTCCCTCTTGTCATCCAATTGAGTATGGTAATCATCCAGGCTCTAACAATGGACCGTCATATTGGAGCTCATTTTAAAATTCCAGCAGGTACCATGCCAGTCTTCATATCCATGTCCACATGCATCACCATATTTTTCCTAGATCGACTCCTATTTCCGGTATGGGAGAAGTTCACTCACCGGCCCATCACCACCCTGCAGCGGGTTGGAATTGGGCATTTGCTCGACGTTCTTAGCATGGCTGTTTTAGCCCTGGTGGAGGCAAAGAGGCTGAAGACAGTGCAGCTTCATAACATTGAAGGCCACGATAATGCTGTGGTACCAATGTCAGTCTTTTGGCTTGTGCCATCACTAGCTCTTGCTGGTATTGGAGAAGCCTTTCATTTTCCGGGTCATATTTCATTTTATTACCAAGAATTTCCAGCATCCCTGAAAAGTACATCAACTGCAGTAGTTGCATTGTCTATTGGCATTGGCTTTTACATGGGCAATGCATTGATCGACCTTGTTAGAAAGACAACAGATTGGCTGCCTGATAACATAAACAGAGGGAGACTAGATAATGTGTACTGGCTGATTACTATACTAGGAGGCCTCAACTTCTGTTATTTTCTTGGATGTGCCTGTTTGTACAAGTATCAAAATGTTGAAAACTCAACGGATGCCTCTGTAAATGAAAAATAAGAAGATGCTTTGCTTCATCTTTACATGAAACATATATGTAGTTGTGTTTCTTGACGCAGGATCATCATAGAAAATGCTATTGTTCAAAACTTATTTACATTTCTTTTGGCTACATGTAATTGTACATGCTAACCATTTTGGATCCATAAATTGATAGATGTCCAGGAATCAATCTCTAGGTCAAAATAGGTAAACCGTTCAATGAATTCCCATAATTAGATCCTCAACAAGGGAAACTTTTGGACAGAATCACGTAATGACAAAATCCTTTATCCAAACGACTGCTAAAATCCCAAGCCGAAAATGTTCAAGGTTTTTTTTTTTTTTTTTAAACTAATGAGTTTCAGTTTGGTGATGTATTCTAGCCTTCAGGTAGTGTCTCCAATCAACCAACTCCTTTTAGGCGAGTTGGCTACTAGTTGAATTATAAGGTGCAGCCCTAACTACAGATTAGGGATTCAAATCTGTACATTTGTCCTAAAATCCAACAGATGTGCAATAGTGATATTCTAGATGAAATTATGAGGGGTTATGTATGAGTTCTTAAACCATAGAGGTTTTTAGATAATAGAGAAGTTTTGTAATAAATATCAAACCCCGGGAGGGTAAAAAGCAATTTACTCTAAATTGAATGACAAAGATATAATACTCCCCATTTCCAGAGACGCTATTTGAGTTTTTCACGTTTGCATGTCTTCTAGCCCCTACTTTTAGGATGCCATAATCCAACCACCATCGCCACCCCATATCCTTCCAAATCCAGTAGAATTGCGCTTTCAAGCGTTTACTATTTTTTCGTAATGGATGCTGCAGATCCACTGAGAGCATGGGAGAGAGCAGAGTGTTTTGTTCCTTTTTCAACTTTGGCAAAGAAAGCCAACACAAGTTGACTTGATGCACAACAACGCGTCATTTTCTTATAAAAAATCGTGCATTCAAATTTCGTTATCAATGTAAGAATTGTATTGATAGATAATTTGTAAGAATTTCTATAAACGACCTCTAATTTTGAAGGTATACTCCTGATTTGTGCGGTGATTGGAGTCAAATCCATTCAAACTTTTTATAAAAATTTTTTATAAATAAAAACAAAAATCTTTGGCAAGGAAAGAGCTGTTGAAGTCATTACCATATTGCGTGTAGAATATTTTATCCTTTACCACACAAAGTCACTAGACTAGCAAGATTGGGCCATCCCCACAATATCAGGGAGAGCGGAGTCCACTCATACTGATGAGAGGACCCGCTTCTACATTCCAGGGCCTGCAAATGTAGTTGTACCTTTTCCTATTTTCCAGGCCTCTCCATCATTCATCTTGTCCTCGTCTAGCACTAAGTATCATTGTGCGTCCAGCACAAGATGACAAATTTGCAATTTGGACAACTATTTGGACATCATAGGACTGAGATAGATGTGATTAATGACCGGTGAAATTGTCAGAGTAGAAATAATCCTGCTACAGAAATTTTGCTCAATATCTCCAAAATGCCGGCTCCGGCGTTGTGGAATTCTCTCTCCCTCCGTCAAACTCCGTTAAAAATTACAGCAGCAACCACCTTAATAGCCTGCTAATTTTCTTAGCAAGTTGAATTTCCATAAGTCTTTTTTAGACCTATATGGAGACTAAATTAAAAAAAAAAAGCTACAAAAGATCCTCAGTGTGATAAACCTATTTCAAGTTTTATAGCTCCATAGGAATTAAGCCGAAGCAATCTTCACATCGCAAGCAATATATTTTCAATAATTATTTTAAAAAAAAATTTTAGTAAAGAAAGAGTGGGATTTAAGGAGTGGAGGAGGAGGGAGGAATGAGAGAGATTTGAACCTAGAACTCTTAAGGCATCATTTGGATTGAAGGATTCGGGGGAAAAGAATGGAGAGGAATTGATTTTTCATACTTGGATTAATTTTTGAGGAAGGAAATGAAAGGATAGAGAGGGAAAGGGAGGAAAATGATATAATTATTTTGTTGGATTATGATTTTCCATCCAAAAGTGTACAGAAACCACGGAGGAAAAGAAAATCAAATCTAATAAAATAATTAAAATTTTGTTAAACAGTTGTTTTTCTCATCCTTTTTAATTAACTAAAACTTGATCTTTTCCTTCCTCAAACCAAACAAAATTTCAGGATTTCCTTTCTTTTCCTTCCATATTCGATCTAAACAAAATGAAGGGAAATTGCTTTTTTTCTACTTTCTTTTTTCTTTATTTTCCATTGGTATAATTTCCTTTCTTTCCCTTCATTTCTTTCGGTCCAAATGATGCCTAAACGTCCTCAAGACATATTTTCAGTATTAGGGTTTGTTTGGTAACATAAAAAAGTGTTAAAACTGAACCTTTTCAGACATTCATATGTTTTGAGTGTTTGATAAATGAAAATCTATCTGCTGAATTTTTTAAACATTGCTGAATTTGTGTGTATTTTTTTCAGCACAAAAAATTCTAACCGAATGCTTAATTCAGATAAGAATCAATAGAATTACTTCAACTACCTGATCTTATCTACCAAATCTACACTTGTTTGTTAATTATATTTAAAATTCTTATCTAATTAAACAATCTGGTATTCTCTATCTAACGATTTTCTGTTTCTCTTTTCTCACTTTTTAATGACTTTCATATCTTCTCCATACTCCTCATATAATATATTTCAACTTTTATATTAATTTGATTTAAAAGTAAATATTCTCATTTTCATACCTAACAATTTTAAAGTAATTAATTCATAGGTTCTATTTATTTTTTGAATGAAAAGATATAGGGGCAAAATTGTCAAATTAAACTTATTAAGCATTCAGTTATAACTATTTATCAAACAGTATAAATAAGTTTAACATTAAAATTCAAACATTCATATATTTCTTTTCAATATTTAAAATTTAGCAAATTAATTGTTTCAGTATTCAGATTTCAGAATTCAAACTTCAATTTTATCAAATGGAATCTTAGTCTACTTGAAAGCGTTAACAAACCAACTGATCCAGATGAAAAAAGCTGATAGCCCAAGACAAGAAGACTACATCTACATTCTCGACCCAAACGCCTAACACGTCTTATTTCTTATATTTTTATTTTCATTATGGTAGGGCAAACATTCCAGGGCTTATATACGTAAAATGTATCTTCTCTTCAATGGGTTCTACCATCACATGCATTATCAAATTAAACCCCCCCCCCACCAAAAAAAGTATAGAACTTCCTTATTCTTCGCACCATAAAATTGATAATAAGAAAAGAAAAAAGAATGCTGTTTAACCAATTTTATTTTGTTGTTACAGAAACCAAAAGAAAAAATGTGAATATGTAAGTGCCAAAGATGAGAAATAGAGGAAGGAATTGGGGATTCGTGAAGCATAGAATTAAAGGTGGTGATGTCAAAATTTGGATTGTGATTTTCTGTCAAAAATTTTTTTATATTTTTCGTGAACACATTTTTCAATTATCATTTAATTTCACATATATCAAATCGTTATAGTATATTTTCTTACAAACATTCTAAAAATAGCAATCCAAACAGGATCTTATTGTGATAAAAACTAAGAGAATCATAAATGAAATATTAGCACGGTGTAGATAAGGGGAATTCAGAACTATACACGAACACCAGTCTAGTAAACGAATTTGAATCTAACAACCACAACTAATTGGCTTTAAACAAGAAGTTACTAATTTCGACCCAAATCCAACCTGTTGACGGCTATCACAGAATTTTATGGCCCATAAATTTAAAAAAAAAAAAATACTAGCCATTGACTTGTAAAATGTACTCGAATAGGAATTTTGAGTTGAAGTGCTTTAGCACTAAAATCTCGTTAGCCCTTGACTTTGCTCATACTTTCATAGTTTTATTGCCAAGAAAATAATTCCAGGTCGTCAGCTTATTCTATGAAAATTTCAATACAACATGAGGAAACTGCAACAGAAAATAGAACCGTATATATGCTTTCCAAGATGCAGCAAGCATCGTCTTATTCTTCGTCTACAGAAGCATCAGTTGCCTTTTCATCATTTTGATACTTGTACATGGAGGAACATAGAAGAAAATAACAAAAGTTACCAGCCAGTACACGTTATCTAGTCTCCCATTGTTTATGTTATTAGGCAACGAATCCGTTCTCTTTTTAACAACGTCAATTAATGCATTGCCCACGTAGAAGGAAATGCCAATAGACATTCCAAGAACTGCAGTTGATGTACTTTTTAGGGATGCTGGAAATTCTTGGTAATAGAATGAAATATGACCCGGAAAAAGAAATGCTTCTCCACTACCAGCAAGAGCTAGTGATGGCACAAGCCAGAAGACCGACATTGGCACTACAGAGTTGTCCTGGTCTTGAAGGTTATGCAGTTGCGCCGTTTTCAGCCTTCTTGCCTCCGCCAGCGCTAATACGCCCATGCCAAGAACGTCGAGCACATGTCCGATCCCGATTCGCTGGAGCGCTGTCATGGGACGGTATGTGAACTTCTCCCATAGAGGGAGCAGGAGTCGATCTATCAAAAAGATGGTGATGCAAGTGGATATTGATAGGAAGACTGGCACGGTACCTGCTGGAATTTTGAAATGAGGTCCAATATGACGATCCATCGTCAGAGCCTGGATGGATGACCACCATGCTCAACTGGATGGCAAGAGGGACAGAAACGAGCAAAGCAGTTGACCAGATTGGTAGCAATTTGATTAGGCTTTTGAAATCTTCCACTTCTTTCACTGTACACACCCGCCACGGTTTCCTAATGGAACCGTCTTGGTCTGTGTCCTCTTCAGTTTTCGACGCTGCGCAGTTCAAGAACCTGTAGTTTTTGAGATGTAACATTACACATAATTAGATGTGAAATTGGTTTTACGCCAAAGAAATTTAGCTTAACTTTCTCTAAGACTCTTAACAATTGGTGGAAAATATTGCGAACAAGCCGTTTATATTATTTTAAATTTTGAATGTCACCCTAACATCAGTGGTTCATACCCGAAGAATTTTGTAGGTACGGCAAAGGCTTCAACACTGGGGCCTTGGCAATAATCTTCAGCATTTTGAGAGAGCAACAAATTCCATTTCCTGGTGGCTGCAACAATAACACGAGCCAAGCTAGCAAAAGGGCTCCCTTGTGGCTTAAAACGACGATAGAAACCAGTGCCAGCTACAAATAGTACTAATCCAAGTGTATTTGCGACAACACAAATTCCGAAACCCCATGCCCAACTCACTATCTTGAATATATACAATAACTGTGGCGCTAATAACAGTGCATATGTACATTACAAAAATGTACCAATTAAAGAAAATCCCTTGATGCTTTGGTTTATCAAATTGATCTGCTCCGATGGTTCCAACAGTGAATCGGGTTCCTGCCAACCCTAGAGATGCTAGAGCTAAGCCGATATAAAGAACTCCCAATTGACTCTCTGACGGTTTTATGCACAAGCCAACTCCATTCTCGCATTGCGGAGGTCTCAATTTTTTGACAGCTGCTGTCATGACTAGTATCAACATGCCCTGCAAAATGCATAGCAAATTTTACCAGAATCAATGTAAATGGGACTTGAAAAAAAAAAAAACATAGGCCATTAGGAAAAGAAAAACTAGAAAAACACTCACCAGGGATGAGATTAAAGAAGAAATCCAGTAGACGGAGTAACATCCCAGAAAGGAATCGGCTAAGATGGCTCCAGCTATGGGAATAATGAAGGTGGAGCCGGTAACTACATCAAAGATTTTAGCAGCACTTATGCTATTGATGTTGAATTCTTGAATCAGAAACACAATCAGATTGGAAGTGAATCCTCCAAAAGTAAGTGATGTGCCCGCCATGGCCGCTACAATGTGAAAAAACAGTAAGTATATCGCCTACTCATTATTATTAGATTCAAATGCTTACACTTATGTAGATTTATGCTTCAATCTTTTGAAGCTGGTGAGAAAAGAGGATTAGAGAAAGAGACCCATGATGAAAGGAATGGTGATCCACCCGCCTTGCTTGGCTCTGCTGGAACTGGAATTAGACTCGGGATCTTGTCCACCTGTTGAATTCTGAACATTTGTGTCCATGGTGCTACTATTAATGCAGCGGTCAAGGCCAATGTAATACAACAAGCATGCTAAAAATTGTTTCAAATGTTTGTTTGTTCTCCTTGATCTCAAAATTTTCATTTAACAACAAAAACTGCTCTTATTTAGCAGTTCTTCTGCACGAAAACTAGGATAAAAAAAATTCAGTCACATTTCGCGTATGATAATATAGTATTCATTAGTCTGTAATATTTCCTCGTTCATGCTAAATAAGAAAAGAGATTGGCCTTTTTTAACATAAGATATTGTTTTTCTTGAAATCCAGAGTTATTTGAACTAAGACATCTCTACAAACTAGTACTAGCTGGAAGAACTCAAAATTGAAGGTTATTTGTCAATATCTTTACTTATTTAATTTGAGAAAAAGAAAGGTTGCCAATCAGTTGGTAAACTTTGAAATTCGCTACGAGGAGTATATTATTTTTCAGTTTCGGGGAATACAACTTTATATACACATAAGACAACTTAACCAGTAGTATGATTTATGTAGAGTTGGAGTATATAGAAAGATCAGGTATAGGTACGAACGTAATTTTATGGAGTAATTTATTTATTTATTTTTTGCTTAATGATTGAATTTTAGTGTGGAAGAGCCCAGTCTAATCTACTTCTCCAGGGCCAAGAAAGGCAGCGGGATCACCTTTTCATTTCGTCAATGTCTCTCTTTAACTCATCATATCGACTCCTGCTTTCAAGATGCCATATTTGGACATTAAGCACTACAACAGCTCTATCAACAAAATTACTGAAGTCAGATAAAAAACTACCCAGGATTTCCAAAAGAAAAAATGCGAAAGAGAGCTCATTTACTCGACGGGATTGAAGTACGAGGTTCACGAATATATATGTTGCATCGCAGATTCATAGGTAGATTTTTTTTTCTCCCCCTTTAAATCACGAGCCCAGAGAATAGGATTAGTATCCACACCTACTACAAAATACAATAATCCTTTCTGCGATGGTCAGCAGTTGACATTTTGGAATAAGTTGCAATTTTAAACTGAGAGCTTCACTGGAGAAGCAAAATTATTGATTGTACATCATTCTAACACTGATTCTGATTGTGATATCATTTCATTGGCAACTTGGGATCCCACTGATATATGCTTTGGCGACGGTTGGTAGATGACCAGGCGATTATGTACAAAGATTTTTGTTTCTGTCAGATGAGTAGAATATCCTCTAGGTTGTTAGAAGTATTAAAGAAACGTTCGTACGAGCCAATGGAGTAAAGGGAACGACAACCATCTGTCACAAATTCATATGAACAGGTTATTCTTTATGAAAATTATGAAAAGGCTATGTTGGAGTTACAAAATCAAAAACTATGGATATCCCTCGAAATGATCAGAAGATAGACCATTTTCATCTTTGTTTCCTGAAGCATAGTTGAACTTTATTGAGTTTCAATGGGAAAAAGATCACAAGAAAAATTACTCCCTTAAACCCTAAAACCTAAATTACGGCGATGCAAAATAGTTTATTGGAGGGAATTATTTATAACTAGACACGTTGAAAGGAGGAGGAGGAGAAAAAAAAAATGACATGTTGAATGAAGGAATTAATCAATTCGTTGTTTGCAAGTTCAATTATTGTTCAATTCCTCTATTACTTAAACAGTCCTGATTGAATTGCGTAACTCTTGACTTTTGCACAAACTATTATCGTAACTTCTCTTAAATTTTTGAAGTGCTTTGCAGATACAGAATGTAGCTACAGCCAAAACATAATCCCTGATCATCAACTTATTCTATGAATATGCCAATGCATGGTGGAAACTACATCTTCTCATTGTTCATTTACAGCATCATCAGTTACCTTTTCGACATTTTGATACTTGTACATGGAGGAACATAGAAGAAAATAACAGAAGTTGAGGCCTCCCAGGATAGTTACCAGCCAGTACACATTATCTAGTCTACCTCTGTTTATGTTATCAGGCAACCACTCTGTTGTCTTTTTAACAGCATTAATCAATCCGTTGCCCAGGTAAAAGCCAATACCGATAGACAAGGCAAGAACTGCAGTCGATGTACTTTTTAAGGATACTGGAAATTCTTGGTAATAAAACGAAATATGTCCAGGGAAATGAAATGCTTCTCCAATACCAGCAAGAGCAAAGGATGGCACAAGCCAGAAGACTGACATGGGCACCACAGAATTATCCTGGTCCTGCAGGTGGTGCATTCGCGCCAATTTTAGCCTCTTAGCCTCCGCCAGGGCTAAAACGGCCATGCTAAGAACATCGAACAAATGGCCAATCCCAACCCGCTGGAGAGGCGTGATGGCTCGGTGCATGAACTTCTCCCACATGGGGAATAGAAATCGGTCTAGAAAGAAAATGGTCATGCAAGTCGATAGGAATATGAAGACTTGAACACTACCAGCTGGAGTTTTGAAATGAGCTCCTACATGACGGTCCATTGCTAGAGCTTGGATGACTGTCATACTCAGTTGGACGGCTAGTGGGATGGAAACGAGTAAAGCAGTTGACCATATTGGGAGCATTTTACTTAGGCTTTTGAAGTCTTCTACTTCTTTCACTGTACAAACCTTCCACGGTTTCTTTATAGAGCCATCTAGATCGGTGTCTCCTTCAGTTTTCAGTGCTGCGTGGTTTAAGAACCTATAATTCGTGGTAAAGTTTTGTTTAATTAAATTTCAACAAATTTAGGTGAAAAATGAATGGATAATATGTGCAGCAATTCAATTTTAAGGTGGTAATGGTTCTTACTTGAAAAATTTTGTAGGCATGACAAAGGTCGTTGTTTCCGGGTCTTGGCAATAATCTTCAGTGTTTTGGGAGAGCAACAAATTCCTTTTCCTGGTAGCTGCAATAACAACGCGAGCCAAGCCAACAAAAGGGCTCCCTTGTGGCTTTAGCTGGCGGTAGAAACCACGGCCAACTAAAAATAGTGCTAATCCAACTATATTTGCAGCAACAGAAATCCCAAAACCCCATGCCCAACTCACACTATTTTCAATATATACAATGACGGTCAAGCTTATAACAGCGGCTATGTACATTGCGAAAATGTACCAATTAAAGAAAATTTCTTGATGCTTTGGTTTATCAAATTGATTTGCTCCCATTGGTCCAATGGTGAATCGTGAACCTGCCATCCCTAGAGATGCTAGAGCTAAGCCGATATAAAGAACTGCAAGTTGAACTCCTGACGGGCTTATGCAGTGACTCGATCCGTTTTCACATTGCGGAGGTCTCAATTTATTGAGTGCTGCTGTCATAACTATTATCAACATGCCCTGCAAAACATGCACCAATTCTTGCTAGAATCAATATAAAGAGGACCACAAAAAAGATCAAGAAAACATAGGGGATTAGAACAAAGCTAGAAACATTGCTCACCAGGGATGAGATTAAAGATGAAATCCAGATGACAGAGTAACATCCAAGACAAGAATCAGCTACGATGGCTCCAGCAATGGGAAATATGGTGATGCATCCATTAACCACATTAAAAATTTCGGCAGCACTGATGCTTTTGATATTGAATTCTTGAATCAGATACACAATCAGATTGGAAGTCAGTCCTCCAAAAGCAAGTGATGTACCCACCACGGTAGCTGCAATATGAAAAACAGTGGCCTGTATGTCATTTTTAGTCTATTACGTTATTACTGGTTGATGCTTAATTCTATATATGTGCTAGTAATTGCAAAGCTCGTGTGAAAAAAAAAAAAAAAAAAAAAAGAGGAAGAGAAAAGAAAGAGACCCATGATAAACGGAAAGGTGATCCAACTGCCTTTCTTGGATCTGCTGGAACTGGAATTAGACTCGGGGTCTTGTCTTTCTGCTGAATTCTCTGCTTTTCTGTTGTCCATGGTGTTGGGGAAGAGGGTTCCTGAATCTTTTTCGGAGTCACTACTACAGCAGTACTACTGCAGAAGTCAAGGCCACTGTAAACTTACTTGCATGCTGGAAATTGTTTCAGATGTTTGTATCTTCTCCTTGGTCTTACAAGTCTCTACTTAATGAATTAAAAAAAAAAAATCTGATCTTATTCAACAGTTCTTGTGCACGAAAACTGCAAAACAAATTAAAAAATCAACACACAGACCCTATATAATATGACAATATAATTATAGTCAATAGTAGGCTCTACCTCGTGATGAATAAGAAAAAGTGTCGGCTCTTTTAAATTGGATTATGTTTTCCTTGGAATCTTATAGTGGTTGTTTGGATTAAGACATATGTGGAAACTAGTACTAGCTGGAAGATTGATAATTGAAGGTTGTTAATATCCTGAGCCGCCTCTGAAATTTGGAGAATCAGGCAAAGTAAATAGGTCAAGGATACCTCAACGTGCTCTCAATAACCATGTATATCAACTTTGATATTGTTGGATGTGGGCCAGCCCATTTGTGCAAGAAAGCAACGCTTGAGGTTTTCCTGAAGCTTAAATACAAATAGCAGCCGCAAGATGTTTTCGGTCCTGGTGTGCGAGAAAAAGAGCCAGCCGTCACTTTTGAGAGACACGAAGAGAGAGAAAAACTTCAAGGTCTTGATTGAAAGGTGATTTGAAATCTGATTGAGACTTAATTTTACACACGAGATTCTCTTGTTAAACTCTACTCATCTACCGGTTCAGATTTCAGATTTTCTTTTCGTTTAGTAACACGTTTTTAAACTCACTTTTTTGACAGTTGTAATTTTTAGAAGTAATTTTGTAGCAATTTCATTTGGTTGGTGGCGGTGATATTATTGTCGTCCGAATATTTCGGATAGACTTGTGTATTTTCATTATTGTGATAGTGGAGATTGTGATTGGATTAGGTCCCATGATTTTTTCCAATTGGGTTTTCCAAGTAAAAATCTTGGTGTCATGTGCTTTCTATTTTTCTTGCATTTTATTATCACTGCTGACCTTATTACTTGGTGATTTGATTTGTTCCTGTTTTAACTGATACTTGGGGAAAGAGAAATTTATCTTGGGCTAACTCTAATATTGTGTGCCTGTACTGGTACCGCTTTCCCAATAAGTGATATCAGAGCAGTCAGGTTAGACTGCTCATTTGTACTGGTTAAAAATGGATGATTCGGATAGTGGTTGCATGATAAAATTGAATGCCACTAATTATTCAATTTAAAAGCCCAGAATGGAAGACAACTTGTATTGTAGAGATTTGTTTAAACCTGTTCTAGGGGATAAAGGCAGACTAAGTGATATGAGTGATGAAAAATGAGTTGTTATGCACAGAAAAACTGTTGGTAATATTAGAAAATGAATTGGTCAAACTATTTTTCAACATTTTGCTAATGACACCAGAGCTGATGTATTATGGAAAAATGTTGAGAGTACGTATGAAAGGAAAATCGGATTGAACAAAACTAGTTGTCTAAAGCAGATTACTCGGATGAGATATAAGGATGGGGAAGATATGACTGAACACCTGAGTAATTTTCAGGGATAGATAATCCAGGCAACTACGTTAAATTTGAAATTGGATGATGAAGTGCAAACTTTACTATTATTCAGTTCACTACCGGATAGTTGGGAAACTATGGTGGTCTCCGTCAGCAATTCAGCTCCAAATGGTGTGTTGACCATGACTATTGCAAAAGAGGCCGTGATGAATGAAGAGTTCAGGAGGAAGGAACAAGGAATTGTCTATAAGTCCTAAACCCTGGTGACAGAAAAGAAAGAAAGAAAAGGGAGAAGCAAAAGTAAAGGACCCCACAACAGGAATGACAAATCCAAAGGCAGGTCTGAGTCGCGAAAAAATATTGCATACTATTATTGTAAAAAGAATGGATATTATATAAAGGAGTGCATAATTCTAAAACGGGAACAAGTTGAAAAAAAGGGTAAGACGAAGGAAAAAAATGATGAAGAAACTACAGCAGTTGCGGCAGCTCATGATAATATATTTGTGTTCTGTGATAATGGTCAGGTGAATATTATTCATTATGATAGTGATTGGGTAGTTGATTCAAGTGCATCCTACCATGTTACTCCTCACAGGCACTTCTTCTCAACCTACACCGAAAGAGATTTTGGATATGTTAGGATGGGAAATGAGGTCTCATGCAAAGTTGTTGGCATGGGAGACATATATTTGGATACAGATACCGGGTGTTAGCTAATATTAAAAAATGCTCGACATGTCCCTAATATTCGCCTTAATCTTATCTCTACAGGAAAACTTGACGATGAGGGTTACCATAGTTTGCAAGGTGGAGGCAAATGAAAACTCAGCAAAGGAAATCTCGTTGTTGCTAGAGAAAAGAAATAGAGTACCCTCTACTTGATGCAAGCCAAGTTGGGGAAAGGAGAAGTCAATGCAGTTCGTAATTCATCAATTGACCTGTGGCATAGGCGACTTGGGCATATGGGTGAAAAAGGGATTTAGACACCTACCTGAAGTTAGAGGTAATACACTTAAACCTTGTGTTGACTGCATTTATGGGAATCAACATAGAGTTGCATTCAAAAATTTTCTTCCATCTACAAAATTGAATCCATTAGAATTGGTGCACACTGATATTTGCTATATGAAAGATAAGTCTCTTGGTGGTGCTATTTATTTTGTAACTTTTATTGATGACTTTGCTAGAAAAGTTTGATGTTTTGCTTTGAAATCCAAAAAAATAGGTTTTGGATGTGTTTAAAGATTTTCACAGTAAAATTGAAAGAGAGACTGACAAACAGTTAAAGTGTATTCGTGCTGATAATGGTGGTGAGTACAGAGGACCATTTGAAATCTATTGCAAGTCCCATGGAATCAGATTGGAGAAAACTGTACCAAAAACTCCTCAAGAGAATGGAGTAGCAGAGAGAATGAACAGATCCATCACTGAGTGGGTCAGATGTATGCTCTCTAATGCTAAATTGCCAAAACCCTTTTCGGGTGAGACAATGAGGACTGCAGTTGATTTGATAAATCTTTCTCCATCAGTTCCTCTACATGGTGATATCCCAAAGAGGGTATGGACAGGAAAAGACGTGTCCTTTATGCATTTGAGAGTTTTTGGTTGTCGGGCATTTGTTCATATTCCCAAGGATGAGAGGTCAAAACTTGATGTAAAATCAAAACAATGCATTTTTTTTGGGTTATAGACATGAAAATTTTGGTTATAGATTCTATGATCCTATTAAGAAGACGGTGATCAGGTGTAGAAATGTTGTCTTCTTTGAAGATCTAACCACTGAAGACATTGATAAAGGTGATAATTCAAAATTCTCAAGTGACATTCCTGTTAGTTCAAATTTAGATCCAGATCCAATTCCAGTATCTATTGATTTTAATCAAGGGGGAGTTGAGATAGAGCAGAAAGAGGATGTTAATGATGGTGATAATCCTACTACTGATGAACCTGAGCATGAAGCACCACCTACTCCACCACCGCCACCACAAAATGAGATTAGGAGATCTACCAGAGAGAGGAGACCTTCTACCAGATATAATTCTCATGAATATTTGTTGTTAACAGATGGAGGAGAGCCAGAGTCCTACAGTGAGGCTTTAGAGCATGAGAACAAAGAAGATTGGTTGTAAGTCATGCAAGAGGAGATGTGTCCATGCATGAGAATCATACTTATGATTTAGTGAAAATGCTTAAAGGTAAGAGAGTTCTGAAAAATAAATGAATCTACAAGTTGAAGGCTTAGGAGCACAGCTCACAACCAAAGTACAAAACAAGATTGGTTGTGAAGGGATTTAGTCAAAAGAAGGGTGTAAATTGTGCAAAAATCTTCTCTCCTGTGGTAAAATGTCATAAATTCGAGTTGTTCTTGGTATTGCAGCCAATTTGAATTTAGAGATCGAACAACTTGATGTGAAAATAACCTTCTTACATGGCGACTTGGAAGAGGAGATCTACATGGAGCAACCGGAGGGGTTCAAAGAAAGTGGTAAAGAAAATCTTGTATGCCGTTTCAAGAAGAGTTTGTATGGGTTGAAACAATCACTGGGACAGTGGTATAAAAAGTTTGACTCCTTCATGACAGACCATGAGTACTACATGACTACATCTAATCACTGTATTTATGTAAAAAAATTTTCAGATGGTGATTTTGTTATTCTCTTGCTATATGTTGATGACATGTTGATTGTTGGCCTTGATACTATAAAAATTGACAGGTTGAAAAATGAGTTAAGTAAATCCTTTGCAATGAAGGATTTAGGCCCGGCTAGATAGATACTGGGGATGAAAATCTCACGTGACAGGCAAAATGGGAAGCTCTGATTGTCTAAAAAAAAATATATTGAGAAAGTGTTCAACAGGTTTAACATGAGCAATGTTAAGGAAATCTCAACTTCACTTGCAGGTCAATTTAAATTGAATATCAAATAATGTCCTACAAGTGAGAAAGATAAAGAAGACATGAAAAAGGTTCTTTATACTTCGGCTGTTGGTAACTTGATGTATGTTATGGTTTGCACCAGATCAGATATTGCTCATGCAGTTGGAGTAGTCAGTCGGTATCTCTCTAATCCTAGTAAGGAGCATTGGAATGCTGTAAAATGGATTCTCAGGTATCTCAATGGAATTTCTAGATTATGTCTATATTTCGACAATGGTAAAACTATGCTAGATGGATATACTGATGTAGATATGGCAGGTGATCTTGATGATACGAATTCCACATCTGGATACTCGATGATCTTTGCAGGGGGAGCAGTGTCATTGCAAAGTAAGTTACAGAAGTGTATCGCCCTTTCTAGTACAGAGGCGGAGTACATTGCAACCACTGAAGCATGCAAGGAAACTCTTTGGTTGCAGAAATTCCTTCAGGAATTGAGTATAAAACAAGAGAAGTATAGTTTTTATTGTGACAGTCAGAGTGTTATTCATTTGTGTAAGAACTCTACATTTCACTCTCGATCCAAACATATTGATGTGAGATATCATTGGATTCAGGAAGTATTAGATTTCAAGTTATTGACACTTGAGAAAGTGCATACAGATGATAATGGTGCTGACATGTTTACCAAATCATTGTCTAAGGAGAAACTCTTGTTTTGCAGACAAGAAACATGTTTGGTTGAACCCCCCAAATGAGCTGGAGGGAGAGATTGTTGGATGTGGACCAACCCATTTGTGCAAGAAAGCAACGCTTGAGGGTTCCTCAAGCTTAAATACAAATAGCAGCCGCAAGATGCTTTCGGTCCTGGTGTGCGAGAAAAAGAGCTAGCCGCCACTTTTGAGAGACACGAAGAGAGAGAAATAGCTAGAGAGAGAGAAACTTCAAGGTCTTGATTGGAGAGTACTTTGAAACCCGATTGAGACGAAATTTTACACACGCGATCCTCTTGTTAAGCTCTACTCATCTACCGGTTCAGATTTCAGATTTTTTCTTCGTTTGGTAACATCTTTCCAAACTCACTTCTTTGACAGTTGTAGTTTTTGGGAGTGATTTTGTAGCAATTTCACTTGGTTGGTGGCGGTGATATTATTGTCGTCCGAATATTTCGGATACACTTGTGTATTTTCATTATTGTGATAATGGAAATTTGGACTGGACTAGATCCCGTGATTTTTTTCAATTGGGTTTTTCATGTAAAAATCTTGGTGTCCTGTGTTTTCTATTTTTCTTATATTTTATTATCACTGCTGACATTATTATTTGGTGATTTGATTTATTCCTGTTTTAACTAGTAATTGAAAAAAGAGAAATTTATCCTGGGCTAACTCTGCTATTGTGTACCTGTACTGGTACCCTTTTTCCAACAAATATAATGAAAATTGCTCTGCCTCACCTAGAAGCAAGCAAATGGGCCAAAACCATTCGGATTTCTTTTACCATTGATTCTGGTCAAGTCATGAGTCATTTCTCCAGGTAAGTGCGAAGGCACTCAGGATAATTATAAGGGATAATTAATAATTGGATTATTAATGTGTTACCACTATTCTTCTGCCACCTACCACATCAATAGATGTGTAAATCCAGCATTCCAGCCACCCCCGCCAGGCCATTCATCTGTATCAGCCCATTACTAACCCAACTTGTTTACTTTGAAGTTTGCTAACTTCTTTTTTCAACCCTCATTGAGCCTGATCCTCTTAGCATGAAGACGAGGGGGCAAAAAAAAAAAAAAGACAGAAGGATTGAAGGGCTAGTTTCAGATAAAAATGGGTTATTTTATAGTTTGGTTCCACCACTTAAGTTCCTTGAAAACAACCTAAATGATAGGATAGGTACCCATACCTACTACAAACATATAACATTCCTCCTGCAACGGTCAGCAGTGGACATTTTCGAACAAGTTGCAATTTAAAACCAAGCGCTTCACTGGAGAAGCAAAACTGTTGCTTGCACATCATAGCAATGATTGTAATATTATATTATCAGCAACTTGGGGTACTAAAAGTCTTGATTCTTGCATCAGCTTATACATATATTCTCTAGGCACCGGTTGACAGATGACCAAACGATTATACAAAAAGGAATTTTGTTTCTGTCACATGAATATTATATAGTTTTTAATTATAGATTACCCCGTCTGATATTTGAAAGAGCAAGAAGAAAAAAGAGCTGACGAGTACCTGTACTTCTGTGAAGAAAAAAGATTCCGAATCATTAATGCTAATGTCACAGCTAAATTCCAAAAATATGCTTGCCCTGGCAATCAAAGGTGACCAAATTCATTGACATTCTTCAATTTTCCACTCCTCGAATTCTGGTACTAATCCAGTCTCTAGACATGTCATAATCCAACCACCCTAAAGAAAACACAACCCTAAACAATGTATAATCGAGGATGCTGACTTTTTTTTTTTTTGCTTAATCAGCACGAGGGAGAGCAGTCCATATTCATGTATGCAAGTGTTTCCCCTTTTCCAGTTTTCGTGGGGCAGAGGTAGTGAATACTTGAATGGAGACTTGTAAAGATGGTAAAACATACAAATCTTTGAGAAAATATCCATATATATATATATATATATATATATATATATCCAACAGGAATATACCACTATAGATAGAGCTTTACAGTTTGACAACGTTTGAGCCGTCCTTTTTCCAAAACCATGGACAGGACAGTACTCAACTCTGCTAATGGAGAAGACCCTGAGCCTACTTCAATTTCCAGCAGGGGCAAGAAAGGCGGATGGACCACTTTTCCGTTCACTATAGGTCATTTTCTCTCTTCCTCTCTTTATAAAACGACCGTCTAAATACATTCTGCACTCTACCTATCTCCGGAGATAATGAACTTCCAGATATTAGTATCATTTCACCAGTAGCATAATTGTTTGCCTAGATGTTCTAACATAGAGCTATTTCTATAAAGCAGCAACTGTGGCAGGTATAGCACTTGCTTTTGGAGGACTGACTGGCAACCTTATTGTATATCTGATTCAAGAATTCAACATCAGAAGCATTAGTGCAGCTAAAATTTTCAATGTTGTTAATGGCTGTACCACAATACTTCCAATTGCTGCAGCCATCATTGCTGACTCATTTACGGGCTGTTACTCCGTCATCTGGATTTCTTCTCTCATTTCATCCCTGGTCAGGAACTTTCTCTTCTTGTTTCTATCATCTTAGTGACTGAATCAATCTCTGTTTTAGACTCTTGATTTCCAGATCAAGCTAACTTGATCGATTGTGTATCTGATGTTGATCTGCACTTTCATTTTATCAATATTAAGGGTCTAAGCTTCTCGATAAACATGAATTGAACGTGAACAGATTTTTTTGTTTTAATTTTTTCTGTAAGTTGCAGGTGGAGAGATTAATAAGCTTCTTTAACTTGATCAGATTTGAAAGAACTATTTCTCAATTTGCAGGGCCTACTGATAATAGTCCTGACAGCAGCAATCAGTAAATTGAGACCTCCGCATTGTGAAAATGGATCGAACCTCTGTAAATATCCATCAGAAGTCCAACTTGCAGTTCTTTATATCGGCTTAGCTCTAGGATCTATAGGGATGGCAGGGACACGCTTCACCATTGGATCCATGGGAGCAAATCAGTTTGATAAACCAAAGCATCAAGGAATTTTCTTCAACTGGTACATTTTTACAATGTACATGGCCACTGGTATAAGCTCTACTCTCATTGTGTATATTGAGAACAGTGTTAGTTGGACGCTGGGGTTTGGGATTTGTCTTGCCGCAAATATATTTGCATTGGCAATATTCTTAGCTGGCAGCGGTTTCTATCATCACCTCAAGCCACAAGGTAGCCCTTTTGTTCGTTTGGCTCGTGTTATTGTTGCATCTTTCAGGAAAAGGAAAATGGTGCTCTCACTGAAAAGGGAAGACTATTTTCAAGGGCCAGACTACAAAGTGACTACCTTTCCCTCAAAATTTTTCAAGTAAGTGTACAATCAAATTTAGCCTTGTTTGGAAGACAAGTTTTTTTGTCAAGTTTGTTTGCTACAAGTTTTTTAAAAATTTTAGTTACAATAATCTCAAAAAATTTCTCAAAAATTTTAAACTATACACTTTGAAATATTCAAAAAAAAAAATACTTCAAAATTTTTTTTAAAAACTTTTACAGTAAATTATAATAAAATTTTAAACAAACACCCAAAAAATTCACTGGCCAAACGGGCGCAACTAGTCCTCTACCTTTGACTTGTTCAGATAAAGCAATTCGATTATCGAATTAGCTGATTAATTGCTTTCAAAATATATATATATATATATACAGGTTCTTAAACCGCGCAGCACTCAGAGCAGAAGGGGAAACCGAACCAGATGGCTCCACCAGACAACCTTGGAAACCATGTACAGTGCAAGATGTAGAAGATTTCAAAAGGATAATCAAAATTTTCCCACTATGGTCCACGGGGTTCTTCTTGTCCACCCCACTCGTTATTTTGGGGAGTCTATCGGTCCTTCAGGCTCTTGCAATGGACCGTCATCTCGGACCACATTTCCAAATTCCTGCGGGTTCAGTATTTCTCTTCACTCTGATGCCAACTTGTTTTACCGTATTCCTCCTGGACCGGTTCTTATTCCCCCTGTGGGAGAAGTTCACTGGCCATCCCGTCAGGCCTCTCCAGAGGGTTGGGATCGGCCATTTGTTAGACATTGTTGGCCTTGCTGTCTTAGCCCTGGTAGAGGCCAAAAGGCTGAAGATTGCGCGATTGCATGACCTTCAAGGCCAGGATAATGCCGTGGTACCAATGTCAGTATTCTGGCTTGTGCCACCACTAGCTATCGCAGGCATTGGAGAAGCATTCTTTTTCCCTGGTCAAATTGATTTCTACTACCAAGAATTCCCTGCTTCGCTGAAAAGCACATCAACTGCAGCTGTAGCTCTATATATGGGCATTGCTTACTATCTGGGCAATGCTGTGATTGATCTTGTCCGAAGGACAAGAGGGTGGTTGCCAGATGACTTGAACAAAGGGAGACTAGATAATGTGTACTGGCTGGTTTGTGTATTAGCAGGTCTCAACTTCTGTTATTATCTTGTATGTTCGTACTTTTACAAGTACCAAAATGTTGAAACGGTGAAGGTAACCGATGATTCTACCGTGTAGAGGATAAAAGTCAATATCTAACGAAGATCATTTACTTCCATACTTGTGTAATCCAGGATCAATACAAACCAAAGATTAGAGGACGCTGCTCTCTTTTCACCATTTTACTGTTGGGTTATAATTTAATATTTCATATCTCAAGGATTTCAAACTTAATCAATTTGAAAACTGTTTTACAGTATTAATTTGATCTGACTAACGATGAAAGATGAAGAAACGATATGCACCACAGAGGAGGATTAGTTTTAACTAATAACTGGAGAGAATGCTCCACGGTTCCGACTAATCTCGGGGCAAGAAGACGGTGGAATTTGATTTTGATTTTGCGGGGAAAGATGGTAAAATATTTGAAGGAATTGTTGGCAAACAAATAACTATCTCAAGACCCAGATCTTTTACTTGTGATGAAAAGATTGTTTACAAAATTCGAACTTCCAGACTCACTAGCTAATGAAATTTTGGTTTTTTTTTTTTTCTGAAGGAAATATCATTCATTATACGCCAGAGAAAATCAAGTTTGCTAGACCTTTGCTGCACTAAGCTATGGATGCCTTATTCTAGACGGAAACTCAATTGTGGTGGAATCAGACATTCTCAGGGCTCATGATTCAAAATCTCAAATTAAAAACATCAATCAAATTTCCATTATGCAACAACAAATAAAAACGACAAAAGAAGAGAAAGGGATGTTTGCGGATGCAGACCATGAAGGCACGAACAATGTTTTGAATGAGGAAGGGAAGCTAGAGTTTGCTTTTATCAGTTTGGAAAATACTTGCAACATGAAATATCGTTTAATGCAATCAAAAGTAAAAAAAAAAAAAAAAAAAAAAGTGAGAAAAGGGGAAAAAGGATGTTTAAGAGTGGAAAATAGGATTTGATTCTTAGTTTGGCGGAGAATAATACACCTTTAACCTGGAATCCTGATCAGTGACAAGCAGCAGTAGCCACAGGCACAATTACCTCATTAACAAAGGTGAAGAAACAGGAACTAAGCACTGAAAAAATGATCTAATATCATCTTTTAGTCACTATCTAATACTAGTTTTCCAGTTTAAAAAAAAAATGAAATTCAGACCTAGCTGATTATTGAGGATCAGAGGACAAATTGTTGGTGAACTTTGTACAGTCATATGGCCCGATGGCGTTGCTTTTCTTTTTGACCTGAAAATCACAAAACATTTGATATTTGAATTGGTAATGAAATTGGTCGAATTGAAAGACTAGTGCAGCAGAATATATCCCCTTTAAACTTTTAATTGAAACTTTTCTGTTTGTTCAGAGTTTAATATCTGTTAAACAAGTCATCAGCGCACTAAAATCTCATACGAAATAACAGGAAGAATGACAAAATATTCATTTCTCTTTTGCTGTTGTGTAAATGGAACTCTGGTTCCATGGGCTCTGGCATGTGAATGAAATCTAGAGCAGTGTAACAGAGTAAGGACTCATAAATGTGTAAGCATTTCTGCCCACCAAGGTACTAGTATACCACACGAAGACGCAAAGCCAAATCTAGGAAAGATAGGCAGTTCAAATACAAAGGTAGCCAAAAAAAGTTCCAATTCAGTCTGTTGATATATGCTTGCAGTTTTGAAAAACAAGATACTTGTCCGGGAAACAGAAACCACTCAAACAGTTTTAAAAAACTATAGAACTCTTTTCTTTTCCTAGTTTGATTTGTGTAGGGGATGCAGGTTACTCAAATGGCAATAATACAGTAAATTGACTACAGAAATACTTGAACTGAGTCAAAGTTCAAAATAAGGACACCTTAGGAGTATAACATGCAAAAAGGGTTCTCAATTTTCATAGCTGAGATGTTAAGAGAAAACAGACAAAAGTGCATGCCAACCAAACTAGAAATCTAAAGAAAAGGCAAAATTCATGATAATCTAGTGTTTTCAGCCTTTTTATACAGAAAATCCGAGTTTAAAGACTAACATTCAAGACACGGAGGAGAGAACAACCTTCAGCAATGTCAGGACTGCCATTAGAAAATAAATTATGAGAGCACAATGCCTAAAACTTACATGTTTCCAACTCCAGATATTTTTGCAGTCGTAAAGAAAAGAGCTAATAGTAAGTCAAAAAAGTGAATGCATCTCAAAACACCAAGACATCAATAAGATGCTTCCTTTAGAAGTTAGGCTTTAGTGTTAGTATGTTATGACTCAAAATGGGAAAGATTTCTCTTAAACCATTGACAAAACCAATGTTAGAAGGGTGACATACCGGAGACCATGGGCTAGGTTCAGGTAAACACTTGTCTGGTGGAGAATTTTGCACTGCACCACTTTTCACGGTCAAAATTTCCTGTAAAGAACTCTTCATGTGAACTCATATTATAAGCCTAATTTTAATTGCCATAATCAAGCAACTTCTCAAGATTGTACGTGTGCACAATAAGATTGGTGATAAGGTGAACTTAAGAAAATGAATAAACAACTCAAAGAGAATGAGTTAGCCTGACTATGATTTTGAGTCACTGTGATGCGCTATTTTATTAGTTAACAACAAGAGACGCTTTAGTTTGACAATTTAAAACCCAAAACCATAATGATGTGTATTAACATTGAACCACACACTATTATTTATGCAATTTCAAAACAAAAAATAAATAGGAGTAACTTGTTAGTTGAAATATGGAAACTTCCGTAGGTTAAGACTATTTTGTCGTGAAGAAACAAGTGTTATGCTTAAAGGGTGCATGTTCTTCATTGAACAGTAATAGTTCAGTACATATTATGATATGGCAAAAGCACAATAATGAGGCAGAATGCAAATCAAAATAAGGTCAAAACTTTCATCAGGTACCAATGTAAGCTAGGTTACTAATAGCAGCCAACCATTGCCAGATATTGACGTCCAAAGCACCAAATGGCTACCAAGAGTAATTTACCTCTCCAGCAGCTTCAACAGCAGCCAACCATTCATCAGAAAATGGAACTGCATTTCTTGGAGGAAAGATTATAAGATTTGTTTTATCTGAATTGCTCACAGCTTTATTGCTGCCACTGCAAGAGAGACCTCTTAAGATTGAGAAATAGATTACCAACTTTTAACAAGATCACACTGAGTGCCCATAATCACAAATTAACCAGAAGGCAAATTAGTTATTGCAACTTACATTGCTGCAGTTGAATTTCCATCCTGTTCCTGGCACAATGAAGTCTTCAAATCACATTTTGTGTCCTTCACAAGACTATCCATGTCCTGGCAAACTTCGGGCTTAATTTCATCAGTTAAGGCACTATCAATTACTCCAATGGACTGATTTACGCTTCTGGGTGATGTCAGACCTCCTTCAACCAGCCAACCCAAAATGTCATCCCACAAAAATTCTTGAATTGATTTACAGTTTTTTACAATTCGAATGCAATCATTAACTCATGCTCAAAACTTAATAAAGTTAGAGATAGAACATTGTACCTCCAAGCTCAATATAGTGCCTCGTCTGACTTCCACTGGAAAGCTCACACTTCTCAGATGAAGGCTCAATCTCCGTGCAGCTTGGTTTAGTTTCCTCAATGCTCAAATCACCATTAAATTTATGATTACCACGATCACAAGCTCGAAGTGGTGCATCAGTAAGTTCTTTGTAGCTTCTAAATTCACTTTCGCAATGTTCAAATTCTACTACAATTGCATCCCCACTTCCCAAAACATTACTTTCTTTGGATTTTGCAGATTCAGTTGTTTCCTCATATGAGGAATCCCTGGGAAACAACATATTTTTGAGCCCAGAAACTTCTTCAACCAATGTGAAGCAATTAGACAATAGCAATTGTTCAGATTCTTCAGTACAATTAGCATCTGTAGCAGAGTGATCGCCCACAACTGAAATATGGTCAATGCAACATTTGGTAGGCACACTGCTGTCAGCAAAGAACTCCGGATCATTTCCAGTCTGTGATATATTATCCCCACTAGTTGCTTCTATTGTGGCTTCTCTTGTTTGCATTGCAATCTCAATCCCGGGATAACCATCAAAGGTACTGTCAGTTCCTGCAATGGTTTGAGTGTCAGACTTCTGGTCATCATGACATACTTTGCTTTCTGAATATAAACTGGTATGATTATTGTCTGCTACATGACTTTCTAGATGAGGACCACTAAACAAACTTTGACACACAGGTTCCACTATTACGAGATTTCTTTCATTAACTTCACTATTCTTCACTTTATCCCCATGAAATGATTTGTGGACTTCTCCAACCAAAAACTCTGATGCTTCAGATGAACATCGATGCATATCGAAAGAGGTGGCTCTGTCACTCAAAATGACATGAGTGACACTTGTATCTAGTGCAGAATCATGATTTGGAACTAGTGGGGCAACCTCAAAAGACACCAATGTTGGTTCACTGAGAAAATCATGTCTAATCATCTGGTTAGTATCAAATCCTTCGTCTTCCTTTCCACCAAATGTTTCTGCAATTTCAACTCCAGAATTATCCATTTCAATCGCACCTTTTTCATCTATTGGGAACATCTCATTTACCGCTACCTGGTATTTTTCAGAACCTATGCCTTTCTCAAGCAACATACAATCAGCAGAAGTCAAACCATGAATACACTTTGAGATTTGTTCAACTTCAGGGCAAGCAGTTTGAGTCTGTAAAAGCGTAGCAGATGTATCTTTCAATTCAACAACCTCTAAAGATTGCTTAAGGCTCTGTGTATTCTCAGCCATCTCATTTGGTTCACTGAGAAAATCATGGCTAATGATCTGGTTAGTATCAAATCCTTCGCCTTCCATTCCACCAAATGTTTCTGCAATTTCAACTCCAGAATTATCCATTTCAATCGCACCTTTTTCATCTATTGGGAACATCTCATTTACTGCTACCTGGTATTTTTCAGAACCTATGTCTTTCTCAAGCAAAATACAATCAGCAGAAGCCAAACCATGGATACTCTTTGAGATTTGTTCAAATTCAGGGCAAGCAGTTTGAGTCTGTAAAAGCATAGCAGATGTATCTTTCAATTCAATAACCTCTAAAGATTGCTTGAGGTTCTGTCTATTCTGAGCCATCTCATTCCTCACAAAAGAATCTTTTGAAAGACTTGCATATATATGCTCAGAGGAAAATTCTAAATTTTCTAGTCTAGAATTAGTAAGTTCCAAATCTTCAACAGTCTGATTATCAATTTTTTCAGTTCCACAAATCCATGAATCTCCAACCATCTTTTTATGGTTTCCCTCAACCAACATAGAAGGCTTATCTTCATCAGGGACCAGGAGCTCTTCAAAGTTGGAAGTTTCTAATCTGTCACTCTGCAAACTAGATGATTGATCAAGATTCTGCATGCACCTCACTGAAGCAGAATTCATCACACCACCATTAATAACATCATTTACAGTAGAGCTGCCAGAATTTTCATCTTCACATGAATTTGTATTCATGTTTCTTGTTCCAGTTACACCTATAGCAAACTCCTCAGGTTGGTAAAATAAAGAATGTTCGAAATAGTTGCCAGCTGATTCTGTACTTGCTGTATGACCAAGAGTGCAGCTTTTGGCATTGCCAACTTCTGTCATACTTCTACAAGATGGAATTTTTAAGAGATTTATATTCTCTTTCATCTCCGCTTCTCCATCTTTATCAACTGCAGCAATGCTTTCACCCTTGACATGATTCTTAAATTTCCCATTTGTATCAGTGATGCTCAGCAACCTATTCTTATCGCTCTCAAGCTCACAGTGATTAGGTTCATGTGGAATCTTCTTCCCATCCATCATAGCATCTTTGCCCACATCAGGTGTAATTGCATCAATTGAAACGGCACTAAGATTAAATCTTGAGCGTGAGACACGTGAAGTCAGCATTTTACCATCAACAACTCCAGGAATTTTTGCTGGCAATTGCGGTGGCCTCCAGTCACCAAGTTTACCTCGTCGATGACTAGGGTCAACAATTCTGTGTGAAAAGCAACTTGAAGCTGGAAATTTTGACTGCAAAAATAATTTCAAGAAGGCAGGATAAGATACCAGAACCATGGTAAACTATAGTGTTCACTGAGCCGATAGTGATACCTGACCAAAAAATCCTAGTGACGGAGATGGCATTCTCAGACCTGATGGTTTTGTTGATTGACTTTGTGTATGCTGCAAAGTTGTACCAGTGATGACATTGCTTGAAGGAAGCCTAACTGCTAGTTGTGTGGTAACATCTTGGCTGTCAGATGAATCCACAGTGATAACTGAAGGGACATCATCTAGAATCAATTTTGAGCCAGAACTATGGACTTTGTTGACCTGTATGGGACATAATTGGGTTGTTGCATGCAGACTAATAGGCATGCAACTAATAGGGGGATTAACCTGCAACGAGTCAAAAAAAAATTGAAACGAGTAAAAGAGATATTAGATTGTTGATTGTTAAAAATGTTAATACTATGATCAAAACCAGAGTGTGCTGCAAGTAAATACAATAAAAGAGGCTTGGGAGTTCTCACTTTGTTTCTCTTAGCATGTGAGGCAGAGGATTTATTGAGTAACTCTTCAGAAACAGCCTTTGCTTTACTCTCTGTGTTTTTTACACTTTTTGAGTAGCTTTTTAGTTCTGTATTTCTCTGGGTATTAACAACTGCATAAGATAAAAATATTAAATGTCACTAACCATGGATAAGCCCTAATATGTAACTAAACATAAGCTTATTATACAAACCATCATCTAAGTCATTTGAAATTTTAAGAGCATAAGGATAAAACCTAGTTGTATTGGACTAGATCAAAAAAGCAACTTGAAACCACTTGAAACCAGTACCATTCATGAATACAGACTACTAGTTTGATTACCTGGCTGCAACATCTGATTTTGTTTTAAGGAAGTTGCTCCACCTATAGTGCGCTTATTAGTTGCTGGAATCGATGGATGACCTGGCATTGAAACAGGGAATTTTCGAAGCCTTGACTCCTTGGAAACAGCTTTTTGGGCATTAATGTTAGCAGGCCTTTTCATAGTAAAGTAGCATTAAGGCACAACATATTTAAAATTTTGCAAATCAAAGTGACTAAAGAGTAAACCACCTTAAAAAAAGTATAAAACCGAAAGGCCTTTACTTTCGCATACTATTTAAAACTATTTACAGGATATGATGTTGACAGAGGCAAGGATCTCGGAGAGCTACTAGCTCTGGCTGCCGTTTTTCTAGCCCCATGAGTTGAAAGGACTTTATGAGAGGCCTGAAAGTACACACTTTCAGAAAGGCTCAGTAAGTTACCACACTAAATGGAGTAAAAGCAGATAGAGTCATCCTGACACTTAAAACTGACCACAGAAGTTGAAGCCTGACGAATGTGAGCTGGTGAAGTATGCTTCAGAGACAAACAAACTGTCCCTCGATCTTTACCGGAACAAGCAGCCGGTGATGCTTTAAATAAATTCTTCTCAGGTGTACATGGGTTAGCAGAATCACGGTTGAACTGAATATCATTAGAAAGAGAGGTGGTTGCTTCTTCAGTAATAGCACAAAGCGCCTCTCTGGAAGAATTTCCAAGCGTCCCAGTAATCATGGATAACTCAATGGGATCCAAGACACCTAATAAAAGATGAAAAAAAGTAATTAACAACTTATACCATCTTTAACTTGCAAAAGAGGATTTTAAAATCATGTATGAACATAGGCAAGAAGAATTGCAAAACCATCTTCAGTGAAAAATGCTTGATTCCAAGCTAAGCTTTTGCGCAAATTGTATCCTCCACCCTTTTTCTTTTTCTTCATCTGCATTGGCTCCATACTCAACTTTGGTCCTTCAAGTTTGTTTGTAGTAATATTCTCCTTGTTGGTCATGTCTTGATGAGACAAGCTATTCAGTTTCACTGAAGCTGGATCATTACGGACATTAATCCCCTCTGCAATGACAACAGCTAATTTAATCACCTTTCATGCACATTTTTCACTCTATGAAAAATCTCAAACTAAATTAAAACTAGCATTTCCAAATGAAATGATGAAAGATCACAAAGAACTAAAGTTAAGCAGTCAAAACGGCATAATGAACAGCATATACTTAGCCAGGATTGTCCATAAGATATCACCGTTTGCTCTTGAGTTGCATCAAGATTAACAATTTCCAGAGCAAACACAACAAATTACAGAATCACAATTCGCTGGCCTTAACAATTCATAATGTAAAACAAATAAAAAAAAAATTAAAAGAGGCTTTTCTTTCATTTATTTTTTTTTTCTGTTTAGCATTATTCTTCATTGAAAAAAGAAAAGTAAGCTCCAATCAATCAGAGCTCAAAATACCTAGGAATTATTTCAAGCTTAAAAATTTGTGACATAACAAAACAAGTAAGCCCAAATTTTGCCGTATCAGTTACAAGCATCTTCTTCAAACAGAAAATTCTATATAATCATAAATTGAGAATTGCCTGGTAACCAATAAAAGAAGAAAATAGATCCAAAAAAACTTACCCAAATAAATAAATAAATTTTGAGGCCAATTGCTGGTAGTATTTATTTAGAATATAGAAACCAAAGAAAAGCCACCAAAACCAAAAACCATGAGGACTACGTTGGAATTATGCATACAGGGAAACATACACAGGTCCAAATCAAACCCTAGAAAATGCAAAATTTAGGCAAATGGCATTTGGGAAGTTTACAAATAAATGTACGAGCAAGAAACATAAACCAAAAGAGTAGCATAAGAAACCCTTAGTAGCCAGAAAGAACACTAACTTGCAGTTGCAGGCGAAATGCGAGGCTGATGGTAAGGTGACTTGTGTGAATGTGGAGTTTGTTGTTGAATTAGAGAACCGTCTTCGGGGAGAAGGCCAAGCTGCTTGGATTCCCATTCCATTTTTTTGATTATTTGGCACCAGCTTTTTTGAAAAACAAGAAAAAAAAAAAAAAAAAACTGACTAACTAACAAATTACTACTTACTAATTTTGAGGGAAATTCGTTGGGAAATTTGGGGCAATGAATGAAGAAATGAATGCTGGATTTTTTTTATTTTTTTTTTTCAAAAAGTTAAGGAGCGGGAATAGAGATTTGGTTCGGATTCGCCGGCTCGGACCGCCGGGTCTAAGGTCTAAACAAGACAGGTTTGGAGACACGTGACTTGTCTGCAGCAATTCTGCAATTGCATTTTATTTTTATTGTTTTCCCATGAAAATTGCTAAAACTTTTAAATTCGGATTAGATTCTGTGAGTATAAAAATAAGAAGAAAGTCTCTCTATTTTGGTGGGATTGGATCAACGCTCTCTCTTTTTTTTTTTTTTTTTTCTCCCTTAACTATTAGTTTGTCATAGTTTACTAGTAATTTCAGTATGCAAATGCACTCAATATGTCATCAAATTTCTTTCTAAAGGAATAAAAGAAAAAGAAGTCTCATAGCCATAGGCTGATATTTATAAGTGAAACGTATAATTAATTGACTCAATCTAATCCCATAATTGTATCCCTCAATTCACTTCGCTATTACTTAAATGTAATTCATGAAGGTAATACCTATTTTTAAATTTAACAGGGGAATTTGCAATTTATTTTTTTTATAAAAAAAAAAAAAGAAAACATAAAAGATGACATGTGTCTAAATTGATTTAAATTTGAAATACCACTAAATTTACTAAACGGATTCTGCTGTAACTTTACAAAGGTTTCTGTAACTCTATAATTCAAATGCATGAAGTGAGGAAGAATGGGTTAGAAGAAGAAGTCTGAGCGCGAAATCTCACATTTGAGACCTCTCATTTATATCATATATCTATAAAACAAAAACAAAAAAAAAAAAAAAAAAAAAAAAGCATGAAAAAATTTGTAGGTTTACATTACTGCCTCGGGATGGTTCATGGGCGCCTTGATCTTGTTCTTGGATCTTTTATGTTCTTACCCTGCCAAGCCATAATTCTGAAATTTTTTTTCCCAATAATATTTTAAGGAATTAGCGCTCTGGTTGGCATAAAATACATATCCGAAAAGAGCAGCAGAGGAAGGACCTAACATATCAGAAAAACTTTGAACATCAAGGCTCTTTATTTTTTTTGACCAAAAAGAGACAACAATATACAGCCGCGGATAATACAATAACTCTTTTCAAGCCATGTACACATTACCACCATACTGCCCCCTTACTCGCAGAAGAAGGAAACTCCAGTTTTGTAAGGTTGTAGCTGAAATGCCTCCTAACGAATACCCGATGGAAGCAACAAATTATTCATGTCGTTCAAGACTAGACTCGAGCTTTACTACTATTTAGTACATAACTCTAGCTGATGTTACATTCTCTGGGATTCCCAGTGACGCCCTCCTCTGAATCACCATCAGAAAATCCTAAAATGTAAGCATCCCGTCCATCATCTTCATCACTCTCAATATCCTCTCTGTTAGGCCTTCTTTCGATATAAGCTAGAGCTTGCCTCCTATGCAGACGCAAAACATGCATGATGATATCAGGAGTAAGTGCAACACGTGAATGATCCTGCCGGCGTTGCTTGTTACCCTCCATTATCTGATTCAAGCATTAGATAGTTAGACACAAGCAATTCTAGCAACAAAATTTCAAGAAAATCACGAGCATCTAACCGTAAAAACCTAACATATATGCATAGATGTGAAGAGTTCTGGAACGGTACCTCTTCAGCGTTTGGAGGTAGAGGAACAACATCATCTGAAGTGGGGGCCCAAAGCTTTATACTTTTTTCTAGTCCACAGGTAGCGAGAACGGGAATATGGGGATTGGGCTCCAGCTGATTTACAATCTGTCTATCGCCTAACATTAAACGAACAAGTTTAGCCCCCTTCTTCTTCCATATAAATATATGACCACAATCAGACCCGCTCAAGACGTATTCATCATGAGGACCAAAGAAACTCACTCCTTTAACAGTTTGGCAATTTCTGTGTCCTGAGAAAACTTGTACTTCTTCCAAATTATGCACATACTCAGGAGTCATGGATGATGGAGAAGGACCTAACCCCATGTTCTTTTGAAACAGATAAATGAGCTCATCATTATAAGAAACAAGCAACTCACTCATGCTGGAGTAAGCTAATGCCGTGATATGAACGTCATGAGTCTCAATCAAGTGAGAAGGGCAAAATGTGTTAATTGGACTGTCTACATTACTTGAACCATCCAATTGGTACTTTCTGATGTCATAAACTCGTGCATATTCATCTGAACCTCCAACTGCAAAGTAATTGGGGTTTCTCGAGTCTATGGCCATGGAATTCAGCCTTATGCAGTTTGAATTACGCTGTTCCGCGAATGCAGAGCAATAGAAAAGCTTTGTAGCAGAATTAGTTCGAAGATCATACTGCAAAAGAAGCAAGGACTCTTGTCAGAAAAGCAATAACAAGCATTTACAATTCAATTTGAACGGAGGTAACCTACATGTTGAACTAAACCATCCTCGCCACAGCTATAAAATATGTAAGGACTCCCAGGTTCAACTGCAAGCTTGTGTACACGACCATGGTGCTTACCTAGCCTTTTTGTTTCTACCTGACTGTTTTCCAACACCTCGCCAAGCCTGACCTGCAACAAAGCCAATATTTACAATGAAAAGGAACCTTTTTAATAACAGATTTTCTGTCAAGAAAATAAGAGACATCATGTTTTTTTTTTTTTTTGGAAACTAAATGTCATGGCAACTATGATCATCTGATCATCTCAAATACTTGGGGTCAAATGAAGAGATCTGTCAATAGACCATAACTTCAGTTCTCAACGGAAAAAGGTTAATGCAATAGAATGTAACTATATTCAGGTTGCAGCATGAGTCATTTTAATTCTTTCTTTCAGTCCTCGATTCATTTTCATCCTTATCAAATTAAAACCAAATAAGTCTAGTCTTTTCTCCTGGGAAGGTGGCTGAATAGATAGTTCGAGATATTAGGGGTATTATTGCTGGTTGGTCTAAGTGCAAGGCTACTTTAGAAGCTTTAAGTCTATGTGCAGCTTTTAGTATTCCTAGTTCTATGTTTGTACAGTTTATTGTTCATATAGCCTAAGAGTAGTGGATTACTGTTGATTAGTGCTCTTTTTCCTTTGTAATTGTTCAGGGGTTTTCCCTCGTGTATGCTTATGGCCTTATCAATAAAATTAGTAAGCTTTAAAAATAAAAAATAAAAAAGTTGAATTCATGTTGAATTCATCTAATACAATGAAGAGCATTAAGCCTGGCAGTGTCAATAGCCTAATACAAAAGTTGGGTAGAACGTATGAGTGCTGAAACTGTAGCATTGGCAGGGTAAGAGGGCATGCAATAAGATGGTATTAACTTCGTACTACAGTACATTAATCAGGAAAAGAAAAGCAACAGACTACTAAGCTCATGCGCAAATCATTTCCAGTTGGCAAGATGGCCCTCATTTATGCGGGCAAGGGAGTTGAGGCAGAAGTTATTCTATCCCAGAAGGCATAAAAATGTTAAACAAGATAATCCTCGAGGAAATATGAAATCCACACCAAATGTATTATCCCATATGTATAGGAACATATAGCAAAAAAGATTACCTTGCCATCAGCTGAAGAAGTGACTATCTTTCGATCATCAGTGAATGGCATGATTCTTGCCTGGAATACATTGTCCAAATGGCCAGATGGATATGAGAATTTTAATGCCTTTGTAGCCCATTCCCACAACTTGATTTGTTTGTCATCGGAGCCCGACACAAGGTGGTCACCAGCGGAGTTGAATTCAATGGTATTGACACATCCCTCATGACCTGTTAACTTTCCATACAAACCAATCTGCTCCACCAAGTTCTGCATCAGAAAGACTATGAATTAAAAAAAAAAAAAAAAAAAAAAAAAACTAGGTTTGAGCTACTTTACACGCTGCATTAGAATCTTTGAAGAGTTGCTAGCTTCCACATACAAAGACACACTCACAAGATTCAATATGTGATTGGCATAAAATTAAATTCAATGTGTGATTGGCATAAAATTCAATCAAAGCAAACGTAAATACACATCACAAAATCCAACAAGAACAATCAAGACACTCCCCTTGTAAGAAACTCAGCATGTTGACACTAGAAGTTAAACATATTTAGACCCCAAGGCAGCAATATACAATGAAAGTATATCTGCTCACGAATTTCTGACATCATAATGGTAAGTAAAGTTAGTACTGCCAACATGAAGGATTACAAGAAGGATAAAAAGAGGAAAGCCCCAAGGGAATTCAGACTTCTTTTTTCATTTTCTACGCTTGTCACCACAACCAGAAGGAATTTCCACTAGACTTCCAGGAAAATATACTCATTCTCTACATTTCACATGAAATAATTAAAGAACCATACGAATTCCGATATATTAACCAGTTAATGACCTTCAAATTAGATCAAATTCATCAAAGCACCACCAGCCAATTATGTCAGGAAAAATTGGTATTTTCATTATCGAGTAAAGAGTTTATGCAAGAAATTCTTTACCTTTGCGCAATCAATTAAAAAAAAGGAATTTAACTCTAACAACAACTGAATTAAATTTAGGAATAGCATTAAAAAAAAAAAAAACTTTAGCATATGACCTGAACATATAAAATCATTAAACAGAAACCTGGGAAGCAGAGATGTGGCGGGAGAAAGTACTGGGGGAAGAAAAACCTATCTCCCTCTTGTAAAATTCCAAGAACCCATCTTCAGAAGACTTGAAGCGTCTCTTCATTTGAGCTCAATTTCGTCCAGCAAAACTTCTTTTTAGCACGGTTCCAGCTTTCAGAGCTCAATTTTGATTGACAAATACACAAAGATTAAACGATGTTAACATGACTTTTGAGTTAGTGTATGTCATTTAGATACAGCATCTCCGTAGATGCGATACATATTTCTCCTACTGCTCCAACTGACGATTGGCGCAGTTGAAAGTGGGATGTGACCTTAAAATAAAACAATATGGTATACAAATTTTGGAGTAATATTAGGATTAATAAAGGTCTAATTTTTTTAGAAAGAAAAAAATTGTGTGGAAATATGTAAGACTCGCGAATTGTGATGAGGATTGGGATGGAGAGAAAGAATAAAGGAAGGAAACAGGGGAAATCAGAGGAGCTTTCATGATGTAACTGGAATCATTCATGGGGATGGGCTGGCAGTTAGTACGACGTCGTGGCCTTCATAGCGCCTGTCACAAGTTTTTTTAAAAATTTTTTTTTTTTAATCTTCCATCCCTCCTCGCAATCTTTCCCACCTTCAATTGCTAAACCCAACACGATTCAAATCATAGATCGAATGGAAGGGTAACTATTGAGCCAACCCTTGATTATCATCACAAGTTACGAATCTATATTCGTGTATATGTATTGATGTTTTTTTCCAACAGAGAATGAGTAAATTTAAAATAAAATAAAAAACGAAGAGAAAGAAAAGAAGAATTTCGATTAGCGATCCTCATCTAAAAAAATAATAACAATAAAAAACTAGGACAAATGTGTTTCTTCTTTTGTGTAAATAGAAACAGAAAGAGCTTTCACTATTTTTTTTGTTTTGTCAACACAAAGAGTATACCAACTTTGTCGAACTATCTAATCTCCTTACGTTTGTGCATCTTGTCCCCAAGAATACACAAAACAATAAAAGAGATGACTCAAACATGAAACCTCAGGACCTAAAAAAGTTACCTCAAAACTATCCGAGCCAACCCAGGAGGCTTTCACTAATTGTTCAACCATAAGAAAGGAGAACAAATTAATTGTGAGGATGATCGAGTTTGTTAAGAATCCAACTTTTTTCTCGACCGATAAAATTAGCCTTGTATTATTTTCGTACGTTCATAATATATGTGGTCTTACAATTCTAAAACCCTGCAAGTCCTTGACATGACCTTGAGTACGGATCCATTCAAAGATAGTATTGGTATAAAGCATGAGTGACGGATATCTATCTACCATTAAGAACGTGCAATCCGACTTTCTATAGCACAAGCATCTTTTTCAAGTGCTGTAAGAACATGCTACATCATTACAAAAAGAATAGACGGGTGGCCTGCAAAAATCCACGGCACCAGGTACAATCTCTCTCTCTATGTTTGTGTGTGTAATTGTATAAGGAGATTCTGGATCTTTGCCTCCACAAGGAATTATCACCATGGATATCCAGTGTACAGGATCCGAGCTTTGGTATTTCTAACACCTCTCTCTATATCTGGAACATCTAGAGAAGAGCAAAGAATCTACGGAGACAAAATTACAAAATCTTTAGCCCAACAGCCTTACAAGCACCTTGAGCTGACTCCTTTACACCAATTATGCCTAAAGGTTCTGAACCAAGATTTTACAATTTTCGGTTAATCCAAGCAGCATCATGTTAGAGCAAAGAAGTGCGTAGTTCTAGCCATCCCAATTAATCCACGCTTGTAAAGTGAGATTTAAGGCACAACTCTTCCTTGCATTGCTTCTTTCCGAAATCATTCAACAAATATTGGTGCAAAATTGACATCCTAGTCGTCATCGTCAGTTAACGAGGCAAAGGAGAACGGCCTGAACTTATACCCGTCACCATGATAAAACTTGTTCTGGAATTCTACCCAGTGGAGACGCAAAGCGTGAAGGAAAGCACTAAGGGTCTCCATCATGAGCAATATAAATGCTGTAGCAAAAGCAAAAACTGCTAGTCCCACCAATCGTATGATGATATTTTCATACCTGCAACATGCATGATTCAAGAAATCAAACAGGTTGGATATATGTCAATCACATAGAAGATTTATATCCTGCAGATAACAGAAAGGAGATTAAACTCTTAAGTGCAAGTCAACATGAAAATATATATATATATATCAACAGGTAGACATGTAACTAAAAGTTTCATTTCAACCTCTGATCTATACAAAGAAAATTTAAATAAAGCAGTTACTAAGCAGTAACTTTGTTCAGTACACATCTAAAGAAATAAGTCTCATTAAATTGGTTGTAAAAACTTACCCCCAGGCAAGAAGCAGAACTTTCTCATAGAAAACAGTTGACAACTCGGAGTGAGCCAAACTGTTAACAGTACCAGCAAATGAAAATCTTAAAATGAGCACAGTATAGATATCTCAATATATCAATCGAAAAGCAAATATACCTCAGGGCCCATAGCCTAAGGTATGATGCAGTATTCGAAACTGCACCAAGTACAAACTCAATAGAGTGTATCATCTGATGCACGAATTCCTCACTAAAATTAAAATCTTCTTGGTGTTGCCTCGCGGAGTCAGGTTCATCATCAATGTTCATATCAGAGGTTCCAAGTAACCCATATGTGCGGCCTTGAAATCTCTAAGAATGCAAAGCAAGAATACATATTAAGACTACGAGATAGAGAGAGAGAGAGACTCTTGCCAGAACAGATCTGAGATACAATCTGAAACAAATATCTAAGTATTATTTTAGACCATTTAATAACAAATAATTAAGGAACATTATAGACCATCTAATCTTTGCATGGAAATGTGAAGCCCTTTTACTTGGTTTTCAGAGAATGAGCATGTGGAAGGAGAATACCAGAAACAAAAATTTCAACATGGCCACAGAAACTTAAATGCAAGGACCTCTACTCTCTCTTCTCTCACAAAGGTTAAGCAGACATAGTACCTCAGTGTGAAGTCTTTTCAAAATAAAAGGCTTGGGAAACAGCATCCAAGGAACAGCAACTACAGCACAAAGCAATAATATGACCTGCAAAATTAAAATTTGATTAACAAAGATGGAAAACAGTGGTATTTAATAATAAAATAATCAACTATAGAGAAAATTAGAGATTGTGCCTGAAGTACACCCTGGCCCCAGAACAACTTGTTCTCACCAAGATCCTCAAAAGGACTCAAGAACATGTAAATCATTACATGATAGAGGTCGGCTTGAGAACCAGAGCACCATTTGATAACAATCAGAAGAGACAGATACCCAAAGAGGCAATTAAGGAAGATCATCTGTGGCACAAACTGGTACCTAAAAACACAAAATAAGCTCTTTTACCCAAAGAGGGAATTAAGCAAGATCATATGTGGCACAAACTGGTACCTAAAAGCACGAAATAAGCTCTTTTACCTGTTATTAAACAGTGCAGAACAAATAATAGAAACGATGTGGAAAGATTACATACTTGATATCAAGTGAATTTCCAAAAAAGCGTGCATTGAAGTAACTTAATATAATTCCTAGATTCATCTGGACCACACCCAACAAAATTGACAACTTCATCTTAAGAGAGTTTAAGAAAGGCAGTTCTGTGCGACTTCCTCTCCAGCTTGGATCCACTCCAAATGGATAAGGATCCCGAGATTTTATTAAACCTATTGAACGGGCATCACTGCCAAGGCAGATAAATAATGTCAATACAAAGGAAAATTAATCAAAAACATACAACATGCTGAAAAGTAATTTGTTTGTTCCAACTTGTTGATCTATGGGATTTCTGCATGTTGAACATATGTAGAAATCTTATGGATCACCAAGCTGGAACAAACAAATTACTTTTCATCAACTTAAGACTACAGCAAGCATATCTACCTGCAGGAAGAATCTCGGCATTTGTAGGCAGACTCCCCAAAAATGTGAAAAGGAACAGAAAAAAATTCATTGTAGATCAACCCACAGTATATAGAAAATATTGACATCAACAGGAGGACATAGCGGCCACCAAACAGCATCTCCATAAAGCTACCAAGTTTCTGATGGGAAACAAAAACTATGATGAGAACATAAAAGTTGCATGTAAATAATAATGTATATAAGATTACAAATGCAACATTAGATTTCAGGAAAGTTCAGCCACTGATCATGATCAAGAAAATTAAAACGCATTTAACTCTCAATTTAACAAGAAGTTTCTGCTGCTTTTTCAACAAGTTCAGCATTCTTTACTAACACTTATGATCAGAACAGAATTAGCTTCTGTTTGTAATTTTTCCTTCAAATTTTATTTCTTCTTTAACAGTGCAACAGCCGATAAAAACAGCTTCTTCTAGTAACCACCCTCTATAGCATCTCTAGAATAAGAAAACTGATTTAATCAGGGTATATGAGTAGTCAAAGTTCTCAAAATATAAAGCAAACAAGAATTTGGCTTAGTTAACAGCTAATGATCTATCATGAAGAGAAAAAGATCAAGAAGAGATAAGATACCTGAGAACCTAGCTTTCTTTCGCGGGCTATGAGAACTAATGCTCCCAACAGCAAACATATTCCATGACCCCAATCACCAAACATCACAGCAAAAAGAAAAGGAAATGTAACAACGGTATAAACAGCAGGATTTGCCTCCTGATAGTTAGCAACACTGTCCAAAACAGATTACTTGTTAGCACTCTATCAGCTTTGTATGCATTCATATATTATATACCAACCAGACAAAACTTCTCCCACCAGTGCTCTGTGTCATGTGCTGGTTTATATACATATATGACCCAACCAGACAAAAAATAAAGACAGAAAAAGAGGGAGAGGGAAGAGCTTTGGATGCAGAAATCCTCTAATCCTTGTCACAATCTGCATAGACAAAGAACAGGTGGGATGGGGGAAGGAATTAAAGCTCAATAATTACATCTGTATTGCATCTTACCCGTATGCATCAACAATTTCTTGAAATGCACTTGTGAAACGATTGGTTCTGAAATATGTTGGAGGTGGTTCCACAGCATCCATCACATGAAATATAATGCCAACTTGTGAATTGCTGTCAAATGTTGCTCGTTGCAAAGCCTCTTGTATCTATTACCCCAACCAAAAAGAAAAGGTTCCCTCATGGAATTAATATGAGAAATATCGTAGCAAGTGACAAATTCTTACAATGGCAAGAACAAGTAGAAATTATAGCAAAGCACCTTTGCCTTTGCAAATATTGGGCACCATCCTTCACCAACCAGACACTTCTTCGTAACATCAAAATTCAACATATTTAAAGTGTCATACACAGCTTTTTCCCTTCCAACCTAGAGAAGAAATATTAGAAAACCTTAACTCAGCAATCGTGTAAAAATAGCATCACTGAACCAATCGTGAACAACCAAGCTCCAAAAGTGTAGCAGTAATTGATATAACAAATTTACCATATTCATCCATTTCGCAAGCTGGAAACCAATTGAGGTCAAAGCCTTGTCCCGATGACGTGTTCCAGCATCCAAGGTGGTTTCTAATTCAGATAGACGAGATGAAACCTGCAAAACATTAGGCAATCATGCGATTGCTATTGCTGTAACTTACACAAGGACTGCAACTAATCCATATACTGGATGGTAAAGCCATTGTAGCAAAGAAGAATGAAATCAAAGCCAGAACATAAACCGTTTATTCTAAAGAACTGCTCACTTCTTGGGGAAATGGTCACTTACATATTTAAGCCTACATCAATAATAGTCCACCTTGCACCAACCTTACAAACTAAATAACAGCGGTTTTTCATTTTAGATATATTTTAAGAAAATTTTGGTAAAAAATCAGGACAATGCATACGAAGACGAGAAGTATGCCTTGCGCATCAGAAAAGAAAAACAATTGCCACAGTTTCCTAGTTATGTAAAAGGTAAAACTCACATAAGCTAGACAAAAGTCAACTTAAGTGACAATATCTAATTCATTCTCATTACAAGTCAGAGAATACATAAATGATCAATTTCAAGACATACTTCTCGTGTTATCTGCATCCTTTTTGTTACATCTTCTGGGACAGGGTAGCAATTGGCCCCAAATGCTTCACATATTTTTAATATTTTTGTTCTTGCTTGCTCGCCTGAGAAGAACACTACAAATACTGTTTTCTCAACCTGCAAAAGCAAGGAAGCAAAAACAAATTAAAAACTCATTCAATCGCAACTGTTAGTAGTGATTCCACCAAGTAGGAATGGAAGAAGACAGAAAGAAAGGCATAGATCTTCAAACCAAAAACCACAATCAATGCCATGTAGGAAACAGAGAAAAATTTTTTTACTACAATAGCTACTGCATTCAGTTGGTACTTTTCCTTCCTATTTCCCACCTCTAGTTAATTAGACGACACAAAGTTCAAAGGATACAAAGGAAATAAGGCTTGACCATTTCATTTGACGAAGGATCCAAAATTTGATCATCCGCAGCAGCCTGATTGAAAAACATATTGCCCCTTGTAGCCCGAAATAGCATCCTCTCAAATGTGAGAACTTTGGATTTACAAATAATACCACTAACAAATCGCACGCCAGATTGAACTGAGGGACCAGGTTGCATCTCCTGACAAATCCAAATAGAAAACTAATCAACATAACTGTCAACATGGGTTTTCCTATAGGATAGTATTTGAAAGCATTTAAAATCAGTCACCTGCTCAAGCAGTGAAGCTGTGTCAGCATAATGATCATTCGAATACACATTCTCAACCATTTCTCTTTCTTGCACAGTTGAGTTACTCCTACTTGAGACAAGAAAGTCACTGGCCTAAATTGCACCATTAAACAATAGAAACATCAGATTATTGCTCCCAATGGACCAAATTTGTATTACATCAGAATGAAGAAAATTCAAGAAATTAAATACATATACTTCTACAACTAGAATAATTCCACATGGAACTTAATAGTATAGTTGTAATAAGGAAAGAAAGATTATCATAATCCAGGTCAACTAGACTCTCAATACATTTCAGAAAATATAATGATATTGCAAGGGTCACGCCCACATAAGAACCTTACCCCATGCATAGGTAAGTGTCATGAGGCCTACTATTTTAGCTTTGCAGAGAATAAATAACCAGATTATCTTGATATAAAGCTTTCATCTATAACTTTTTCAAGCAAACTACAGTTTGAATAGCACTGATGGGCAAAATTATTTAACATGAGTACAATGTAACACACGTGTTAGCCAGCATATGATAGCCAAAGTTGAACTATCTGCAAATAAAAAAATCAGTATACCTTTTGCAACACCATTTTGAACTCTAGCAACTCATTATAAGTTTGCTGCAATTTCTCAGTGTTGCTATTCATTTCAATTAGCTCATGTTCATGCTCTGCGAGTTGCATCTAGAAAAAGTAAAACAACAGTAGCACTGACATGAATATATTAGAAAAGCCAAGTGTTAAGCAAAAAAATAAAATAAAATAAAATAAATAAACTAAGTATCTGTAAGTTGACTGGGGTAACTACGACAAAATGGAACCTCCAATTCTTCTAATTCAATATCTGGTTGTGAAGCAGGATGTGGAGATGGCAGCAGGCCAGCTTTATGAATCTGATCTTTGAAAAATCGCAGCTTTCTTGACATCTCCGCACATCTTTTCACCTGTTAAAGATACCTTGTGAAGAAAAGCAACAAGGCTAGGACATATTATAGCCGGAAGCCTGAGAAATCAAGCCCAACATACAAGTAGGCCAGCAAATCTGTCAATGACACTAGAGTGGACATATCACCAATCATGTTACACAATTCACCACAAATTAATCTCACCCTCCATGGTAGAATTAGCTGGTCCACATATTTTGTAAGGCAACTTCTATGCATCTACTATTGAATTCTCCGCAGGCCATTTTTAAAGGAACAAGGAGTCACAGACCACGAAGAAATGACTGCTAGTAAAGGCAAAGGATCATGATAATGTAAAGTTTTTTCATTCCTTTCAGGCGACAACACCACATTGCTAATATGCATAAGACAGAAGCACTGACGATATGGCTTCTCTAGAAACATACATGTGCAAAGGAACATGATGGTAGTCAAAACATATTCTGTAGGGCGATGAACATGTAAGGCAATTCCTGTAATGTTTACCTGATTAACAAATGTTCGTTGAAAAGGGCTCTTTTCATCATTTAACTGCCAATACAAAAGTCAAAAGTCACATGGAAAAGCTTATGAGCATGATGAATACTAGCAAGCAGAGAAAGTTATTTTAAATCAAGCTCAGTATCACAATAAGGAAAGACTGACCAAAATGACTTAAGAATCTGGAAATTGCCACATCATGACTCATTATAGAGTAAAATTGTTTGTGAGATGATGCAAACAATTTTAAATCAAGTTTTAGAAAAAAAAAAAAAGTTAAGAGATAAAAGGTGTCACAAATTATGATCATAGTGCTTTTTCCACTCTCATAAATCCTGAGAGAGACTAGAGCTAGAAAATATTAACAATTATCAATCTAACCAAGGAAAGTAAACATTTTCCAGGCTTCTGGATAGGATAAAATAGATTTGATCCAACCATGTAGTTTGATTTGCTTGTAAATTGTAAAACACGTGATTGAGTCCTAAAGAAACTAGTTAACATACATCTAAAGTAGAATAACCAAATCCACATCATCTCACAGGATCCATCTTTAAGTACTTCTTGCATGTCTAAGGATGTAAAATAGTTCCGTCTAGGCAGAGTTTCCACAATTCCTGAACATGCCATCATATGGTCCACTAGTCATGACAAACTAAACATTACACAGAATAAGATTCTCTAGGCGCTAGGATTAAATTGAAAAAAATGCCAAATTCTCACTGTGACATTAGATCATAGAAAAATGGTTATCACAGAAAATAGGTGCTCTTAATGCATGCAACTCCTCTTAAGCAAGATTTTTCTGTTATAGTAATTTCTTCTATTTGTGGATAGCAATCCATTCCTTTTTTTTCTCATACGTAAGAAAGATTCATCGAGTAATAAATTATGCATGGTTCCTTTGTCTCTTCATCTACATTTTCCAATGTAAGATGTGCATTATTTTTTAAGAGTCTATGCATCTTATATTTCCAAGGATGCTTCTAAATAATTTTATAGTTTTGGTTATCTAGTAATGCAAATCTAGGACCAGAAACTAAAAGTTACCAATTGCTACAGAATAGTCATTCATATGATCCAGATAGCCACTGTACGTATTGGTATGGACAACTAGTTTACAACCTTCCCTGGTGAAAATGAACCAAAGTTCAGCATACATGCAGAAAATCCATCATATCCCTATAGATTTGACAAGTTACCCTACAGCTTGCAAGTGTCTTCAATCCGCTAAGTTCTAAACTAGCCTCACTTGAACTGAATCAATGCAGTTTCTACATACTCGGCTTCAATAGCAACAAAAACAAAAGTCTAAACAGCATCATCCTTCCAGAAATGGTAAAATTAATCAGGAATAAAATTAAAGAAAAAACTCCACACAATATCACATAGCTTTTATGTAAATCTAGAGAGCAAAAAAAGAGAGGGAGAGATCCGTACGTCGCGGAACTGAAGAAGGCCGAGTTGGCCGAGGTAAGAGATGGCGCGGTGAGCGGACTCAACGGGGATGATGAGCTGAACAAAGGTCATCTTCTCGGACCGCATCAGATCCATAGGCGGCAAGTTGTCCAAGTACTCCATTTTCCATCAACCAAACAACCCCTTCCCCCTCAATCTTAATAGCAATGGTACTTCAAATCAAATTGATTTACTGTATAAAATTTTGCTATGACGCTTGATCTCGGAATCCCTTCTTCAGATCTGAATTCCGATCAGTTATGTAATAAAAGTAAACCCCACTCAATAACTGAATTTTTCCGTCGTCAATGAGAGTGAAGGTTTTCTGGGAGTGGGGCGGTATTATTTTGTTCGTGATGCTGCCATCAGCAACTGACTTTCGAATCAGGAATTTCGCATCCTTCCCATCCCTGGTGCCAAAAAAAAAAGTGACTTATATTGCAAGAGAATTTTCATATGCTAGTAGTGGGTGAAAAAATATATAAAACTTTATATTAAAATTGAATCATTGACCGTCGTTAATTTTTGCCTTGTGCAAAAGTGGCATGACCAAAAGAAAAAAATAATAATAATAAAGGCACTTTTCTTTTTTTCTTTTTTTTTTTAAGTTTGCCCTACATTCAATTATTATACCCGCGCTTGTGAACACATTTCTAACTTGCTATATAGGGTCTCACCTTTTTAAATTTTTAAAATTTTTTTCTTAGTTTGAGTTATTAACTATAATTGTTAGTATATAGTTAGAGGAAAAACAAAACATTAAACATATTGATATTCGCAGTTATTTTTCCATTTTAACGAAAAATTAAAAATATTACACTGCACAAATATTGAGTGTGGGACTAACACTTATTGATTTTAATGTCTAAAATATATGATCAATCTTATGCATCAGATTAAATCGACTAAAAGAGGCCTAATCTATATATAGATAATATAATGTGAACTGTGTGACTAGTCTAGTTCGACTTTTATTATGCAAATAATCCTAATAATCTGTTCATATAAGAATTAAGCATTTTTTTTCTTTTCTTTTCTTTTTATTTTTTATATTTTGGAAATATTAGAAATTTGTCTAGGAAGCCTCGTATCCGCCTGGGACCTACAATCATGTGTTCAATGTACCCTAGGATTTTGCGACTAACCAGCATTAGTTAAACGCAAATAAGCTGGTAAGTGCAATTAATTATTTTAAAGGGATCAATTAATGTAACTGTTTCTTTGCCAACACTCTACACCAGAATCCCCGGTAAATAAATTCTACCTCAAACGGTGCATGCAATTAGGTCCCGTCTAGATTGTGAGCATTTTAGCAAAAAAAAAAAAAAAAATATTACAATATGGCGATGTTTTTCACCATCTATTTCTGGTTTCCAAAGCATCTTATAATTGTGAACATTGCCATATTGGAAGATTTGAATTTTATAAGGACCATCCACTTTACACCAAGAAAAAGGTATCCGCCCGCTTGCCGCTGATGCCACTTCTAGTGACACATCAATTAGGTTGTTGTTTTCTGCGCCTTTGTTAAGTTACTTTTTTAGAAATGTCAAAAGAGCTATTGCTTCTCCAATGGCAGAGAAATCGCGTGGGCAAGAACTATTAGTGGCCATTAGGAATTTGGCCATTACATAGTGTTGAATTCTTTTTTGGGATAATTTCAGTGTTGGACTGTTAAAAGGTCAACCTGCTTGATTCTTCCATTGAGTAAATATCCATTTCACTACGGGATTGTCTTCTAGTTTTGGTTGTAAGTTACAACTTGCTTTGGATAATTTAACTCTTTTTTTTCAATCAAGACCACTATTGTTAGCCCCATTTGGGGCTGTGATACTTTTGGCCAAAATATATATATATATATATATATATATATATAGTTTTGAAGTATTTAACGAACATTATTTCATAAAATTTGGAATAAAATTTTTGGTGTTAAAAGTAATTTTAGCAATACTTAAGATTTGGTACTTTTAGAACAGTTTTTGTATTTTAATAAATAAAATATTAAATTTAATTATTTATCTTATATTATGGACTGAATAAAAAGATAAATATATTTTAAAATTACGCACTATCCAATACAATAAACTATATATCCAAATAATATACTTAATCGTACTTTAACACTTAATAAGTACTTTTATTAAAAACTTTATTAGATGAAATATTTTTCAATAAACTACTACAACACTAAACGTACCCTCAGCATTCAACGTGTAACACATATTAGGTGACCAAAAAGATTAGTTTGGATAGATTTTGTGGATTACCGAGGAGTACTTGTCTAAATTTTATGATGTAGGTAAATGTGCAGGTAAAATTATTGTATCTTTTCCAATTATCGTGCTAGTCAGACAAATATAAAATAGCTTATCTAGCTAGTGACTTTAGGGCTTTACTTTTTGAGTTAATTAAAAAAAAAACTCTCCTTGAGGCATAGATAAATTGCAGTTTATCCATTAAACTTTATTTTTTGTCACTTAACTCTCTAAAAATGAAACTACCCCTCTATTATGTTGATGTTTATTTTCTTTTTTATTTTTTAACAAATAAAAAATTACTGTTGACCTTGGTCGATCAATCCTTGGTTTTGATGATTAACAAACCAAAATGTAGATTTGGGCTAATGTTTTTATGTGAGTAATTTGTTAGAACAGATTCTTGTGGCATAAAAGAAGAAGCAAAAACAGGGCACTCATGTCGGACGCTATCGGACGTCCGAAAGAATGAAGAACATCAAGAAGGAAACTCTGTCGGACGCTCGTGAGGAAGCATCGGACGTCCGGAAGGATCGGACGCACGCCTCGGACGCACATCGATCGCATCGGACGTCCGAGAAATTTCGTAAAGATTTGATGACTCTCTGCCTACGTTCGGACACAGGGTTCGGACGTCCGACAGGTGGTTTGGACGCAGGGTTCGGACATCCGACAGGAGGTCTCGGACGTCCGACAGGCCAACGGCTAGTTTTGACAGCATTTAATATTTGACAGTTGGAGAGCCTTTTGAAGCCATTTCTCACCTTCTATAAACACCCCAAAGCACAAGAAGACAAGGGACTTTTGCCAACACAAAATACAAGCTTACAAGTGAGATTTTTGAGTAGAAAGATTCTTTGTTGGTTGTATAAGGGGTTGGGAAAGTTGGGTTGTGAGGTTGCTCAAGTGAAAACCTTGGTGAAGGTGAACCTATCACTTGGAGTGGTAAAACCTTGGTGAAGGTTGCCTCATTTGTATAAAATAGTTCTTAATTGGGTGAGTGATCTTTCAAGTGTAGGTTGTTGAGGGTTAACTAGAATTGTTGTAAAACTCCTTGGCTCAACCAAAGAGTATTTGGGGTGAGGAAGGAGTGAACCTTCACTTGTACATCTTGGTTAGCATCGCCATCAATTGAAGAGGCTATTGGATTGATATTTGGTTTGCATTTCTTATCTTTTCTCTTTAATTAAGTTTTCTTTATTGTGCTTAAATTTGATATATCTTTGTGCATCATTGTGAAATTGTTTGTACTCATTGGGTTGCACCGGGCATTACAATTACTCTATCCATTAGTTTTCTTTTCTAAAAATTTGAATTTGCAAATAATGAAATTAATTAATTTTTTGGACATTTATTATTTTTTACATATAGCAATTCTACATTAATTTGTATCTCTTTATTTGTCACAATTCATCATAACCAAAAATTTAAGATATCCATATCTAATAGAAGATAGGCAATGACTACTATTATGGAGTAAAGCACCGTTTTGGATTGAGGGAAAGGAAATGAGAGAATTCTAGTAAAAAAGAAAAGAAATGAGAGTAGAGAAAATAGAAATCCATCCATGTTGTTTGGATTACAACATGAAAGGAAAGGAAACTATATTGAGAAATTTTTCATACGAAAAATCATAATTATTAATACGAGTCTTTTTCCATGTAAAGGGGGAAATCTTATGTTACAATTGAAACAAAAGTGATGAGGGTTATACAAAAATCGAAGTCAAGTTATGTTTAATAAAACCGAAGTTTGAAAATTGAAACTTGAAATATCAAATTTAAAGTGTGAATCTATTAAATTATTAAGTTGTTAAATATTAAATTAAATACATTTTAGTGCATATCATATTGAGTGATTAGTGGATAGCTTATTACTTATTTATGGGAGTAGGGTTTGCCTAAAAAATTTAGTGTCACCTAATTAATTTATATGTTTAATTTTTTGTTATCAAACGCGTTTGAACATATTAAAATCTGAATCTACTAAGTTTAAGTATAGAATTGGGTTATTAAACAGGGTCTCAATTTGCTTTATAAAAAGAAGACATCAATGAACTTTTATGAAATGATTATCGTTTGAGAAATAGAAATTCGTGTTATCAAAGAATTTCCTCAAATTATTTATAGCATGGAATGAGTAAAAAAAAATAGTTAAAGAAAAAAAGAAATAATTAATGATACAACCAACCAATGAATTATGACTTAATTATTCTATCACTAGGATTCATCCCATCGAAAGTCCTAGTTACTTCGAGTTACTTTAGTTACGTTTTTTTTTTCATAATTTAAAAGTTCAATTTATAAACACATAATATACATTTTAGGAAATTTTAAAATTTTTATTAATCTTAATATTGTCATTTCCCTTCGTTTCCGCTACTTTTGGACAAACTTAGGCCTTGTTTGGAAGCCAGTTTTTTGGACAAGTTTTTTACCTACTAGTTTTTTAACAACTTTTGCTACAGGAATCCCAAAAAACTTCTCAAAATTTTTTTCCTACACACCTCAAAATATCCAAAACACACCAAAAAAAATTCCCTTCCCTTTTTTCCTTCTTCCTCCCCCATCCCAACCCGACACCACCGCCGTATTGTCCCTCATCCTGCGCGTGGGTTGCGGCTGGGACACGAGCCTCAGCTGCGTTTAGTGCACTGTGGAGAAGAGGAAAGACTGAGCCTGGGCTGCGTCTGGTCGCGAGCCTGGGCCTGCCAGAGCGTCTGGTGCGGCTGGGCTGCAGGGGAAGGGTAGAGGGGAGGAGAAGGGCAAAGGGCGGGGAAAGGGCAGGGCAGACGGCAGTGGGCGAGGGAAGGGGAAAAAGGAGGGCAGAGGAGTGGCGGGGGAAAGGGCAGTGGGCGGGGGAAAGGAGAAAGGGGGAAAGGGGAAGGGAGGGCAGAGGGGTGGCTGGGGAAGGGCAATGCAGTAGGCAGGGAAAGGGAGGGCGGGGAAGGGCAGTGGGTGGGGGAAGGGGGAAAGGGAGGCAGAGGGGTGGTGGGGGAAAGGGCAGTTGGCGGGAGAAGAGGGAAAGGGTGTTGCTACTGGGAGGTAAGGAGGAGGAAGAAGAAGAAGAAGAAAGAAAAGAAAAAGAAAAGAAATAAAAAGAAAAAGAAAGAGAAAAAGAAAAAAAAAGAAAAGGAAAAAAAAAGTTTTTTACTATACAAACAAAATTTTTACCTTACAAAAACTTCTAAAAAAATTTTTTAACAACTTCTACGGTGCACTACAGTAAAATTTTAGACAAACTCCCAAAAAACTGAGGGTCCGTTTGGATTAGCTATTTTTGGGGTTGTTTTTCAAAAACAATACTGTAGCATTTCGTTTTTGAAATACAAGTCCGTTTGGATTAGTTGTTTTTGGGGTTGTTTTTCAAAAACTATATGAAAAACTTTTACTGTAGATATTTTTTGGATTATTTTTAGAGGTATTTTTAAAACATATTTTTGAGTATTTTATAATTTATAATTTTTATATTTTTATATTTATATACATTTATGCATTTATAATACATTTATAAATATTTATAAATAAATATATTTATATAAAAATATATCAATATATTATAAATGTATTATATTATACATAATACATAATATAAATATATTTATAAATGTATATTATTATAAAAGTATAAATTATAAATGAATATTATATAAATGTAAAAATTATAAATTATAAATTTTATATTTTATATAAATATATATTTATGCATTTATAATACATTTATAAATATTTATAAATAAATATATTTATATATTTATATAAAAATATATAAATGTATTATATTATATGTAATACATAATATAAATATATTTAGAAATGTATAAGTGTATATTATTATAAATATATAAATTATAAATGAATATTATATAAATGTATAAATTAATATATCATAAATATATATTAATATTATGTATAAATGTATTAATATAATTAATATAAATATATAAATGTATTAATATTATGTATAAATGTAAAATTAATACTATGTATATTAATATAAATGTATCAATGTATTATATTATATATAATACATAATATAAATGTAAATTATAAATATACATAAATATATATATTATGTATAAATGTACATTTATATAAATGTATAATCTATATAATATATATTATATTATATTATATATAATTTTATAATATATATTTTTTGCATAAATATATTATAAATATATAAAAATATATATTATATAAATAAATTATATATATTATGAATGAATAAATTATATATAATATGAATAAATAAATATATAAATACATTATTTATAAATATTTAATATATATAATATACATTAATATTAATTATAAATATTTGAATATTAATAAATATGGTGTTTATATAATATTTCAATTTGTAATATTTATTGTATATTTCATTATATAAATATTTATATAATATATAAATATATAATATAAAATTTTGCAATTTGTATAATATACATAATATTCTATATATATAATATAATATACATAATATACATTTATACATTATTACATATTATGTATATTATATATTATACATAACTTTATTATACATTATTATACACAATAATGTACATAATAATGAAAGTACATTAATAATGTATATATTATAATATAATGTACATAATATATTATGTATAAATATTTATACATTTATGTATACAATATTACATACTATGTATATTATGTTATATTATGTATAATATTAATGTATGTAAATATTTATATAATATATAATATATAACATATATAACATATAAATATATAATTTTCAATTTGTATATTTCAATTTACATATTCAATTTACATATTTCAATTTATATATTTCAATTTATATTATATTATTATAAATTGAAATATATATATTAAATTTGTATATTTGGAGTTGTTTTTGATATAATGTTTGGATATGGGTGTTTTTGGAATTGTTTTTGAAATACACATTTACTGTAGCATTTGGAATGTGAAAAACAATTTTTCAAAAACAGGTGCAAAAATAAGGAATCCAAACGAACCCTCAGGTTCCAAACAGACTCTTATTCATATTCATTCCTTTTCTCCTAATCCTTTCATTTCTCTTCTCAAAAACCAATGTAAACATCGAACACCTTAGCCCTCCGTTTCCTTTCCTTTCCCTCTCATTCCCTCGAAACAAGCAGTGCGTTTGAGCTTCATTTCTATCACAAATTCAAAAAAAAAAAAAACACACAGAAACAAAAGGTGTTTCGCATTCCAAAGCGCGGTTTCGAATTTGGACTCATATAGAAACTCAAATCACTTAACAATTATTTTCTTTCACTTAACAATTGATATCCGTCCTTAAATACTCATCCAACCTGTAGTCCGGGAAGGAAGCTCGCAACCGCCATCCACCGTTGATAACCACCTCTTGCGGCCGATTGTATCACCCAGCTTCTCCCTCTACTTAAGGTAATATATTTCCTTTCTATATTGCTAACAATTTGTGATAAATTATTCCATAGAGAGTGCTAATGTGCATATTTGGAATGATTTTTTTTGGGGTGTAATATGCCTAAAAATTCGGAATATCTGTTGCATCTTTAGATGTGGTGATGGAATTAAGTCCTGCACTTAGTCCTTGGGAGCTCTACTTGATTATTAAAGTTATACGTTTATCTTTAAGACTGGAGATTTTTAGTTGTTTTATTGTCTAGATTATTTGTTATTCGAGTTAAAATTAATTTAGCCATCCATTGATAGTTAATTATGTTGCAGCTAATAAGAAATTGGATTAAGATACTTATTAGTCCTGCTTACTGATGGATGATTCATCATAACCTTGATTAGCGATAGTTTTTTAACTGCTAGTCGTAATACCTTATGTGGAAAATAGCAGTCCTGTTTCCACACTTTCTTATACGCTGGAAAACATATTTAATAATATGGTATTTCGATCATTGGAAAATCAGTATGTGGTGAGCTAAGTATAGTCCTCTTAACAATTTCGAAGCAGCTTCAATATATAATTTTGCAAGAGCGTCTGTCACTTGAACCTACTAATTCATCCTTTCATATATTGATTTGAGGTTGATTTTGTTTCTTGGAATTTCTGAAATTTTTGGTTATAGTTAATCTGGTGACTCCTGGATTTTTTTTTTTTTGTAATTTTTTGTTCTGAGGGGTATCATACTCACCTGAGTTTTGTCTTGTTATTGCTCTGGAAGTGTTTCTGGAAATTGAACGTCAATTGTTGAAATGACTACGTTTCTTTTACCTACCAGGACATGGCCCTGATGGCAGTTGCAGTTTTGTTTGTTTTATGAGCTCAGATAGAGTTGGGGAAAATAGATATTTTTGTTGAGTTGTGCTCGATCAATATCACATGATAAAGAGTAGCTGTTTAACTTAGTTTAGTTATCCAGAGGCCTACAAAGTGCAATACACTATTGAGTGTTCTAATGGTGAACCAGAGCCAGAAATTGCTTCGGTTCGTTTAACGGATACAGTAGCATTTCCCTTTATTGGACAATTTAGAATCCAATTTCGATGGGGGATGACCTAACCATGTAGTTCTTCTGAATGTTGAACTTAAGTGCTAAGCAAAGTTGAGTTAACTAAAGCTAGTGATGACCAGGAGATTAATAGTTTGATCACATGATTAATTTACCTTAAGCATGAATGGAATTGTAAGTGGTTCCACAGGTTTGATTGGAGTTGGATGAATTTTTTGGTAAACAGACACCAAAAGTAGGGAATAAGAGCATACAGGAGAATGTTCACATGTATGATTAATTCTGTTAAGAAAAAATTTGAAAGGCTAAAAAGAGCATACGAAAAATTAAGTTCATGCTTTTCAGATATGTGGAGCACATGCTAACAATAAGCTGCATACATATTGTAGCAGAGTATATGAAGATCATCAAGTTTTGTGGACTTTTGTAATCGATAACGGCAATAATTTGCTAGTCCATTAATGTTAACTCATCCATCAGCAACTACCTATTATGGGTACTTGTGAACAATTTCATAACTTGTGCAATGCCTTTTTGATGGATTGTAGAGGCACTTTCATACTGGTGACAAGCACGGATATCATATTTTCATTTTGGAACCGAAGTTTAATTATACATGTTTGTGTCTGTACTTTTAGTTTCTCCTGCTGTTTCATGAGTTCAGGTCGTCATCGACATATTTGCAAAGGGTTATGGCAACTTTCTCCTTAATTTTGCATGATTTATCATAATTGAATAAATTATGTGATAAGTAATAACTTTACTCTTCATTTTTACGAAAACAATTCAATGATGCGAGACTGCACATTTTGGACCTTGAATACTAAACTATTTACAGTGTACTGCTTTTAAAAAATTCACAAATTCTACTTATCCATCTTATTTGTTAAAGTTCACTTCTGGTGATATCTGATTGCATTTAAGCAGGTGTAGAAGTCTGCATTTTGACCTGGCAAAGGGCATGGCGGATGAAAAGGTTCTCAGCTACAATGATGTCGTACTTAGACAAGCTGATTTGGACATTCTCAGTGGTCCACATTTCCTTAATGATCGCATCATTGAGTTCTATCTTAGTTACCTCAGTTCACGTCGTGCTGCTGAGGACATCCTATTCGTGCCTCCTTCAATTGCCTTTTGGATTAAAGAGTGCCCTGATACTGCGAGCCTTGAGGAATTCCTAAAGCCACTTAATCTTCCCAATAGGGAACTTGTACTGTTTCCTATCAATGATAATATTGACGTAAGTTTTGCTGAGGGTGGGAACCATTGGAGCCTACTTGCTTTCAGGAGAAGTGCTAAGGTTTTCATCCATCACGATAGCAGCTCGAGTTGCATGAACAGTTCCCATGCCAGTCGGCTCTATAGGGCTATTTTTCCTTATATCTCTGATGGCGTTACGTACATGGAGTGTTCTAATACTCCAAAGCAAGCTAATGGTCATGACTGTGGCTTGTATGTTATAGCCTTTGCAAGAGCAATATGCAACTGGTACGAACATACTACACCAAAGGATAAAAAGAGGTGGTGGTTCTCAGATTTGGAGCATATCACTCCATCTGCCATATCTGAGCTGCGTAGTGAGATTCTGGAACTAATCAGAAGTCTAATGGTGAAGCATTAATGTCTGCCTTTCTTGAATTGGCTATTAAAGATGTGATATTTTGCTTGTATACTAATACACAACGCGTGCGGATTTTGATGTAAACTTTTCTCCTGGATCAGATCCAGGTAATGGCCAGCGGTCATGTGTTCTAGAGGTCCAAGCTCTTTGTATTAATGCAGAAACAGCAGTAGCTTATGTGATTCAATTGTTTTAACTTGTTCGATACTTCTAGTTTGTCATGTTATGCTTGTTACGAGCCATTTTTTGGATCTGATATGCCTCATTAAATGTTCAATAATGGATTTTAATTCAGCAATATTTTCTGGCTTAGCAGACTTTATTTTGCAATTGTCGTTGATCTACTTAATTCTTCCTCTACCTCCACCGCTTCAGCAATCTAGTCGGGTTACCTATAGCAAAATTAGCTGCGACACTTTGGGTCCATGCAGTATAGAGTTTTATGTGCAAAAGAAGCTGCATGCTGCTGGTGCAAACCTGCTGCAGAGCAGCAAACGAGGCGAAGAAATTTTAGTTCTCAGGTTTTGGAAGGATCACTCCATCTGCTGTGTCTAGGCGAGTAGCGAGATTCTGGGACTAACAAAAAAGAGTCCAACGGTGAAGTGGTAAAGGTGCTACTAAGACGTACGATCGGGCTTGCACGCTGATTATAACTTTTCTGCCCTAGTTTTTACCCCCCAAAAAGAATTTTTTGTGTCTTGCTTATTGCAATTTTTACTTTCGCATACATTTTCTTCCTCTTGTTCCACTGACTTCGGATTTCAAGTCAGACGCCTATTGCAAATTTGATTTGGTGTTTGGATCTATGCACTATAGGATTCTGTTTTATGTGTAACATGAACTCGACATGCTTGGTTGGAGACTTGAGAGTACTTCTCAGGGTTGAAGACTTTTGGGCTAAAGTCCCATTTATCCCGTAATTATAACAATAAGTTGTTCGTGTTTTATCCATCCGTACCTTCTGAATAACAAATCCTTCTGAAACTTTCACGATTGGATTCTTTTGGCCTTTCTTTTGCTTCCATTCTGTATTTTGCTATGTTGACGGTACAAATTTCCCAGTCAGTCATGTGCTATCGCCAACAAGTCCCACATCGGCTCGGTAAGGAGGACGAGGAGCGTACCAGCACTATAAATACGCTAATCCAACACAAAGGAAAGCATACCTTTCTCGGCCTTTTGGCTAAGATCAAGTGTAGTATCTGTTCTTATCAGTTTAATATCTGATACGTGGGCCATCGGCCCACACGATATTAACTCAATTTTTTAAGGGGGAGGGGCCATCACGGTAGCTTGCTATCGGGCCTCTCGCGCGTCGCCTTGGCGTTACACTACTGCCTTGGCCAGGCGCACCCCACCAAACCTAGTGTAAAATTGCACAATTCATAGTAGGCTATTAAGCAATTCTGTGCAGCTGAATGAATTTAGAGCTCACTGTAAATTTTCTATAGAGGAAACGTATTTCCAGCAAAATCTTCCGCTCTATTTGCATGGAAAAAAAAGAAAAATAGGGTTAGCCTTTTTGATACTTGAAAATCAATTAATTGGTAAACTTGAATCAATCTTTAAGTGCATTCTTGGCTCCTATTATTAAATCATGAAAAACCTTCTAGCCCCGCGTTTGATCTTTGCTTTGGTTCTCTGTTTTGATTGCCTTATAGCGCAATGTCAAAGACACTTTTTTATGGTCAAAGTTGCTGTAAATGTAAGAATCGCGTCGGTAAGAAGTGCAAATTGCATACTTGGAAAACAAAGGGCAGGAAAAATGCCAAATAGGCTAATTTTCTTTCTTTTCATATTTGGATCAATAAAGCCGACAACAAAGAGGAAAAATAGGCCTAAGTGAAAAAGGCACCAAGAAAGGAAACAATATAAGGTGAATACCTGTCTAACAAAGAGATTACAAATAAAGAATTGCCAATTTTTTAAAGAAATAAAAAAGAAACAAAAAAGAAAAGAAAGAAATTTGAGGTGAATTCATCCTTCTGACAAGAAGAGAAAGAATTGCCAAATTTAGCATCCAGCGCATTAACCTCCGGAGGATGACTACATGGACTGCTGCACCAGATACAGATTTTGTAGATGTATCCATGTGAAAGTTCAAGAATCACTCCTGTCTGTATTTGGCGTGCTCGTAAGTTGTATCACCTAAAAGAGAGTTCAATGAGGCCTTAAAGATTGAAAACAATGATGAGAAGTACAAAAAATAAGAGGAGCCTTTTACTGAAAAAAGCCATCATGACAACATCTGTGCACGGAAAGGACTGAACTCTTCCGAAAAGCCCAAACAAAACTGAAGAAGAACTTCCAGAGGAAATGGAAGGATTAACCGAATGTCAGAACACACAGTGCCCAAGGACACGTACTTACAAGCGCATCCAAAATATAAGCAGCAAAAGTAAAAGGCTTTCCATCGTGACAGAGATATTGCAGAATCACAAGTAATGCTTAACCAAATTCCAAGTTCTCGAAAATCGGTCAGTCAGTCAATCAGAGCCCAAGACAGGTACCCATCCAAAAGAGTCTTTTCATTCATCTTCTTTGAAATTATGGAATCTTTATATCTCATCTTCAAAAGGAACCAAATGATGATATTCAAATTATCTTGGCTCTCTCTTAAATATTCCTCTCCCATGACATTGTCATAATATGAAGCTTGCATTTTGCTCAGCATAACCACAAGTGCAAATACTCTTAACTGATAGAAAAGCTTTAGTCTATTATCACATTTACCAGATCTGATCATGCTCAAAAGCCCACAACTAGGCTAATACCCTTTCATTAGAAGTCCCTAGCAAAGCTATCCTCCTTTAAGCAGCAAAGATAATCTTACAACCCTTGCTAAATCTTTTAATTAATCAATCGACTTTTAGCCAAATTGTCCCAGATCATCACCTCTAATCCAAATTGACACTGTTGATTTGATGATATCATGTACTGACTCTTAAGTTTACATGATGACAGACATCTAAGCTTTCTTACCATAGACACAACCAAAGAAGTAGATACGACGAAAATATATCTGCTTTCAGTCACATTAATGGAGCCATATTCACATGTCATTTAGCAAATGACATCAGTGCATTAATCTAATTAATGATATACTTTAACTATTGGAAGAATACCAGGCGGTAAGGTCACTCATGGAGTGCCAGTGTCTGCAGGATAACTACCCAGCACTCTCAAGAACGTAGCAAACTCCTGTAAGGGCATCCAATTTCCATATGAGATCTCCTCAAGAGTACATAACATTCAAGAAAATTTCACTTCAATGTTCTTATCAGACTGAAAACACAGAGCATCAAGTTTGAAGCAAACTGCACCTCTAAATGACCAAGAGCATATTGGGCATTTTGATCAGCCATGGATGCTTCAAAATCAACATAAAAAAGGTAGGGGAAGTTTCTGCATCAGAACAAAACCCGGTATATGAAGATAAGTGCTCTTGAAAGAATGGGACAGGTGCAGATTGGAAGTTGCTATTCACTCATAATCAGCTTTATTGATGCAAAATTGCACTTAAAAAAACTCAATAGGAAACTTATTGGACATACCTAACACTGTCAACAAATGCTCGCAATGCCTGCTTTGGTAAAGGTCGGCTTTCAATCTGGGTTGAGGAGGAAACATCACTAACACCACAAATAGATAAAGTCCACAGCCATGCCCAATAGCCCAATCAAAATTGAAAGAGAACTGGAACTCACCTTAGTAAGGTTGATATTCCTCATAGCAAAAACAGCAAGGGCCTTGAAAAGCTCCCCAGGGCCTTCCTCAAGTGAGAAGACTATACTTGTCTAACAATGAAGAAATATGAACCAATCAAAGGGGTGGAAAGCTGACACTTTTCAGATGCAAAATTAACTTAATTAAGTTATCACATTTTTTCTTTCAATCGATAGTAGGTGTGCAATATTGCTAACCTTAAACGGTTTATCAATGCCAGGAATGATAGGCTCCCTAGCTAACATTAAGAATCGAGTGATGTTATCGGAATCATCCTGGAAGGCAAGGTGCATCAATAAATCAACCCATACATGTTAATCTGGTCTTATAAATAGTCACTCAGAGAACTTTATTTCTCTGTTATCAACCTGTATATCCCGGGCAAGAATATTCAAGCCATAGATCCTAGCAGCGGTCTCACTAGCAACTGCCCCTGCATCTTTGAGTTTGTGGAAAGCAATAAACTGGGGATTGGAGATGTAAAGAAGAGGAGCAATTAAATCAACCAAACAACATCAAGAAAACTTGATTACAGTGTCTAAAACTTAAGAATGCGCAAGATAAACTTTCAGTTGTGTTAATCTAAGACAATCTGAAGCCGATGATCATTTGCAAAAACTTCTGCATTGTTATCAACAGAATTTCTCCGGAATTAAATTCAAGCACTTTCAAGAAGAAAGTAACTGAAACAGTCATCTTATTGAAGATATAGAGCATTTCACTGGTAACATGACTTTAAGCCAACATAGAAGAACAACCAATCTACTGAACAGATACCTTTGCTGCGCCAGCAGTATCATCAACAGCTTCTCGAACAAGGCCCAACTTTGTTAATGTGTTCTCACATTGTGCAAGAGCCTGAAGCATTAGCAAGGATAAAATGAATATAGTAACTAAAGTGTTTGAAAAATCATATTAGCAGGCGAAAAAACATACCTGTGGATGGCTCAGAACCCTCTTAAGTTCTTCAAGGTTAGCATCAGGGTTAGCCAACAAGCAATGTCTGATTGCAAGCTTGACTTCTCCAACAATATGCAACCGGTGTCGAAGTAACAGATCATAATTCCTGTGAATACTCCCTCCTAAAGAATTCTCAATAGGTAAAACTGCTCTATCAACAAGCCACCTTTCAACAGCCTGTAAAAGGACAATATCTGGCAAGATGAGTAAGATCGCATCATTAAGCTACCAAAATATGAGGTTCTGACGCAAACAGTACAGTTTTCAGCGCCATGGCAAAAGACCTACTCCACATTGTTCTAAAATACCTCGTAAAAGTCCTCAAAAAGCAAATTCCTTACAAGAAAACATTTCTTACTTTCAGAGATTTTTGAGCTCATTAGCCCTCTTCAATACCGGTCTTACCTGATTTTCATCTTATCTGGTTAATTATTCATATAATACCAAGCTCTAGATAATTATGCCAACAAATCAAGCTTTCTTCATTACAAGCTAAGAAATACAGCTAGAATGCCAAGTTGCAAGTATTAACACCATGCACTATATATACTAAAAAGAGAATATCACGACGAATCATACTGTCAAGTGAGAAAACAACATACTAACTTTCTTTAGCAAGTAAAAAGCCCAGGAACTTACTTCAAAAGCAGTGTCAAATTGTTCACATGGAACTGCTTCACAGTTCGGGTACGCCTTCTCTGCTGCTGACTCACTGTATGCACCTCGTACACCCTATAAGTAATATATTAAAACCACAAATTATATATATATATATATATATATATATATATATATATATATAAACAAAATAAACTCTACAAACACATATCTAACATATCTACACATCCGTAGATGAAGATCCGAATTAAAGAACCTGATAAGCAACACGTAGACGAGAACCTTCCGTAGCCAAATTCGATAGACTCGCTGAAGTTAAAGGCCCTAAAGATTCACAAAATTCATAAAATAAACTACACCTCCAAAAAACAAAAAAAAAGATGAGGAAAATTAGAAAAGATTAATTATTAGTACTTGGAAGTGAAATGGAGGAGTCTCTGGAATCGTCATCAATCAGTTTCTGCAATTCAATTGCTTTTGCTTGCTTATGGACGCTATCGGGGACTTGATCGCTGCTGCTGCTGATGTTATTGCACGCTTGGCTGTGGATCCTACGCAGCCGTCTTGGGAGATTAATGGTGGAATATGAATCTTGATAGCAATACGAGGTTCTAGGGTTTAGTTTTTGGACAAACGAAGAGCTCACCGGGGATTTTCCGGTGGTGGCCGCCATTGTTGAGCTGTAAAATGAAACGGAGAAGAGCGGGAGCTGGGGGGGTTGGAAAAAGTGACGTGAATTGATTTTTTGGTTGGTAACTTTTTTACTGTTTTGGGTCAAAGGGTGGTGGCTCTTTCTTCTTTTTTTTTTTTTTGGGTAATGGAAAATCGTTCAAGGCGTCCTCACATTTTGCAAAATAAACTTTTTTGTCCCTCATTTTTTAAAGTGTAATTTTATATCACTTATAAATTTATATTAGTCAAATTTGATCCTTACTTGGATTTTTGACTAGTTTTTTATCGGAATCCACCACGTGTCTTGCACGTGATCATTTTTTAGGAGCAAATTTATCAAATCAAATTTCACATAATTTAATTTTTTTCGTTCCTAATATTTTTCAAAATAAATATTTGCGTCTCTCACATTTCAAAAAATAAATTTTTCCATCCTTGACATTTCATAAATGAATTTTTTCATCTCTCATTAATCATGTGTGCGAATAATTTCTTTTTATTTTAAACTCATATATATATATATATATATATATATATATATATATGTATTTGATTTCACCTAAACAGTATAGATAGCATGTAATATATGTGTATTTGATTTCATCTACATCTTTTTGTAGTTGTAGATGAAATTAAATACACATATATTACATGTTATCTATACTGTTCAGGTGAAATCAAATAGACATATATATATATATATAAGTTTTTAAAAATAAGAAAAGATTATCACACACATGATCAATTAGGGAAGAAAATTTTCATTTTGCAAAGTTTGAGGGATGACAAATTCATTTTGTGAAATGTGAGGGACAATGGATCAAATTATGTTTGACAACTTTACCCCTCCAAAAAAAATCATGTGCAAGACACGTGATACATTCCGGCAAAAAATTAGTCGAAAATCTAGATAAGGACCAAAATTGACCAATGTAAATTTGTAAGGGACGTAAAATTACACTTTTAAAAGTAAATGATGAAAAAAACTATTTTACAAAATACGAGGGTTATTTTGAAAGATTTTCCCCTTTGTAATTGTCCGGTTAATTGCACCAGGTTTTGGTGTGAAGGCCATTTTTGTAATTAATGTTACTTTTTTTTTTTTTTTTGGTATGAGGGAAGGGTTATCCATTGGTGGGACAGACCACCATTTGCTTCTTTCAGCATAGAAGATGAAATATTTTTAGGAGTAAGGCAGAGCACGACGGAGAAGTCCACGTACCCATACCCATCTTTTATTTATTTATTTATTTACAACTGTAAAGTTATAATTTGTTTGCTATAGATTGCATATCTCGAAGACTTGAACCGACCTTCCTTCCTTCAAGCGCTAGCATGAAAATTTTGATCATAATCAAGACTACAAGACTCATATCTCGAAGCGCTAGCATGGTCTCGTGCATTATATTTAAAAAAAATATATTATAATACGCATTTCAAAAGCAATATCGAAATTTTTTTTTCGGGTCTGAGGGGACATCTCGCCTTCCAAAAGCAATAATATCAAGTTTGAAGTTAAAAAAAAAAACTGATTGAGTAAACTCTCAAGTCTCAATCGAATTTTTATTTTTTAAAATTTAACACATCATTACAAACATATATAAGTACTGCAACTACTACTCTGTATTTTGTAGTACTCCATATTTGTATTTTTTTTTCTCTTTTTTTTTTTAATGACAAGAAAATTTCATTACTAAATTTGTTGGATATTGTCTAGCATCGTCAATTGACAAACAAACAGAGACATAAATTTGGGCGTTTTGTTTTTCAGATAAAGAACAAAACAGAAAAGATTTTTGGAAAAACAGGAGAGAGAGAGAAGTTGGCCGACAGGAAGTTGGTTTTGAGGTACTGTTCAATTCTCCGAAGTTCGCTCGGTTGTCAATCAGAACAGTCACGCACACTCCCAAGATTCTAAGTTGGTGGCCCAACAGACTGAAGTTGTTTCGAATTCTTTTGGCTTTGGAGTTGTTGAACGCTTGTAAAGTATTTGTCCACTTTTCATTTTCATTTTGAAATGTTTTAAAATATTTGTTTTGATTAGAAAGTTAAATAATTTTTTAATCTTTTTTTTCTTCCTAATTATATGCATATTATTATTTAAATTTATGAGAACAAAATTGAAAAAAGAAGTACAAATGTCATAATCAAACCATTATTCTTAAAAAGTTGAATTTCTCAAATATGATCGAATAAATGGGACGGAAGAATAGTAAATATTAGGCAAAGAAAAATCTTCTTGGTCACTATGGTCATGCAAAAGAATTTTAAATGAAAAAGAATGAATCGATGGGAAGACTGACAATTGATGCTGTAATTTATTTATGTATTTTTTCTTTTTTTTTTGGGACTTTTCAAAACGACAAGAGTAGATATATTTTTTAGGGCAAATTATCCGATTGACCCTTGAACTCTTTATCTAGATAAAAATAAGCCCCTCATCTATTTTTTGCTGACTTTAAACCCTCGAACTTGTAAAACTAGACACCCACGACCCTCTTAGACAGTTTCTCCAGTTTGGCAACCGGAAGGCTAATTCACACGAATGCTAGTGTACTTCTTCAAAGGGTTTTTTTGTCTGCATTTTCTAAGCAAAAAGAAACAATTCCTCTTTCTTCCCTCCATTTCTGCAAAACCCTCGTTGCCGCCGCTTTCTCTCTCCTCATTCTCTGCAGGAGAGTGATACCACCGCTCTTAGGAATCTCCCCACTAGCAAAGTCATAGCTATTCCTTCAACTGCCAAATTCTCCCCCACTCTGGACACCAGTCCTATCACAATTAGCCGCTAAAACACTATTCTCGTCCAAACCTTCCAGTGGAAATGCCATTGCAGTCGCTGGTCTCGGCGAGACCGCCATAATTGTCTCCGGGGGACAATTCCGCAGCCAGCACCGTCACAATCATCGCCACTAAAATTTACTACTACAGCTAACCTACTACCAATCCTAACACCATCTCCCTAAACATACCTATAAGTTCTATCCAATCCTATCCAGCCATTGATTCTTAGTGGCAGCTCCATTAATAATATATTTTTTTAACAAAAAGAATAATTCAAGAAAGAACAAAAAAAGAGGTTGAATCAGTAATCCAGCATGAGTTGACTAATTTTGCCTTCTTTAGCTGCCATTTTCTGCTCCGAAATTTTCAACCATACGCAAATAGCTGTAAAGCTTATCACCAGACTCAACAACCCACTTCCTAATCCGATCCCCACAATGCCCAGAACCGATAGCCCTTTGCTCCTCATCGGTGGCAATGGGTACTCGTATAGATCCTTATTCCCCTCGTAGGAGCTCGCATCAAACCTCAACAGGTTCCCACTCCTATTTCCTAAGGACAGGGGTATCGGACCCGACAACTTGTTATTCGAAACATCGAAAACCGAGAGGCGGACCGGCAATCCTAGCTGCTGAGGGATGAGCTCGGAAAGTTGGTTATCGTGGAGATCGATCACATTAAGGTAGGCACAGAGAGTGAGCTGTTAAGGGATTGGGCCGGAAAGGCGGTTAGATGAGAGGTTCAGGACAGCAAGATTGACGAGGTATTGGAGGTCATGGGAGATGGGGTCGAAGATGGCATTGGAGGAGAGGTCGAGTGCTTGGAGATTAGTACAGCTGGAGATATTGGGGGAGATGGAGCCTTTTAGGGAGAGGTTGGAGAGAGAGAGTTTGTAAATCCGGCCATTGTTGCAGGTGACGCCTTGGAGGATGGGGGTGAAGCCTTGGCAAGAGTTACCGAAGGTAGCTTTGCTCCAGTTTTGGAGGTTCTTTAATGGGTCTTGAAGGGATTCACTGAGGCGGGTTAAGCATAACTCATCGTTTGGATCTGGCTCTGATGGTGGGAGTAAGGATCTCCGGATTAAAGCATAGTTGTTCCCTTTTGCTTAGAAAATGCGGACAAAAAAGCCCTTTGAAGAAGCACACTGACATTCGTGTGAATTGGTTTTCCGGTTGCAAAATCGGAGAAACTGGCTAAAAGGGTCACATGTGTCCAGTTTTACAAGTTTGAGGGTTTAAAGTAAGCAAAAAATAGATGAGGGGCTTATTTTTCTCTAGACAAAAAGTTCAAGGCCCAATTGGATAATTTGCCCTATTTTTTATGTACTGCAACATATACTACCAATCTCTACTGAATAATTATTTAGAGTAAAATTTTGATGTATGAAACATGCTAACACAATCAATCGTGAGAAATATATACAAGCACATAATTACAGGAAGCCAAAAATACAAGATTGGTTTTAATAATAAAATTCACAACAAGTGCAAATACTTTAACTCGGTTTGTTGATTAAATTCTGATTTTCTGATTAAATGTGCTCTCCCCAATCAAAATATATTCAAGAACTATGGCCCCGTCTGGCAAGTGAATTTTTTGAGTGTTTGTCTAAAATTTTACTGTATTTTATTGTAAAAGTTTTTTAAAAAAAATTTTTGAAGTGTTTTTTTTAATATTTTGAAATGTATAGTTCAAAAATTCAAAAAGTTTTTTGAGGTTAACATAGCTAAAATTTTTAAAAAATTTAGCAAAAAATTTGTCTGCCAAACAAGGCCTATAATTTAACCCAATCATTTGGACTGGCGGACTACAAGGGGCAGGATCTTGATTGGGCTATCGTCCAAGACTCTGAAATTATACTTTTCTGTCTGACCCTTGTCCTGCTCCACGTCAACTAGATAGCCTGTCTCGTTGTCTTGGGTGTTTATTGTTGGGCTGACATGGTGACTGAACTTGATAAGAATGGGCCATTTTTTTTCTGTTTGGTAAGGTTTTCCAGGCAAATGCATTGGTTTCAACAAAATAAAACTTTGTCATGTTAAGCGATGAACCAACATGTTCTAGGGTGGGATGCGGTTTAGGGGAGGGGGAAGGAATTAGAACCCAAGATTACAAAGTTTTAGAATCTCAATCTTAATCATTAGATCAATACTTCTTCAACAAAAATTGTCTAGTTCTAATCGAGATAAATTGCCTTTTTTTTTGGTAGCTTCCCAGTAGATTAAACATCATTTTCTCGTTCGCCACTTCTAGAATTTTAGCTCAAAACATCATCACAACACATCAAAACCTTTTACTCGTTGCACCTTTCTTAAGTGTCAACAAAATAAAACTTTGTCATGTTACTCAAAAATTCAAGCGATGAACTAACACATTCTAGGGACGGATGCGGTTTAAAAAGCGAGGAGAGGGAAAAAGTGGAATTAGAACCCAAGATTACTAAGTTTTAGAATCTCAATCTTAATCACTAGATCAATACGTCTTCAACAAAAATTGTCTAGTTCTAATCGAGATAAATTGCCTTTTTTATTTTTATTTTTTTGTAGTTTCCCAGCAGAATAAACATCATTATTTTCTGGTTCGCCACTTCTAGAATTTTAGCTCAAAACATCATCACAACACATCAAAACCTTTTACTTGTTGCACCTTAGCATTTAGGAGAAGATGTCCTCAAGGACTGAAAGAGACAGAATTTTGTCGGGCTCGTACATCATCATCAATATCAATATTATTATTATTATTACTCCATTTCATTATCTGGAAACTGTTTAGTTGGAAGAAGTTCGGGTCACGCGACGAGCGAGGCTGCATATAGAAGAAGATGTCCTGCAATTGCAATTGAATTGTTTGATTCGAAAGAGCCATCCCTAATCTGAGGCGTATGTATGTGCTAATGTGCACCGTGCAGTCAGATGGCCGCTCTTCTAGACAAGATGGCCGAAGTCGCCAGACCTGACGAAAGTCGGAAAACTCCAAGAACGGGAGCCAGGAATAGCAAACCTTAATGCGGACAAATTGGATACCATTACCAACTCCGTTCTGCGCCACAATTTCTTTGTTTTCACGTCTTTTCAATGACTCATGGCGATTAATGTTAGTAGTTGAGTTGAGTATGCATATGTACGTGCGACAATCATCAAGTTTCGACTCGGTGAACACCAAGAAAAAAGGTTTACTAAATTCCTTTCTGAGGAGTGGGTTCGAAATTTGAACTCCGCTCGTAGCGAAAAAAATTCAAACGAAGTGTCAGACCATTTCTTTGATATAGCCGGATCTGCATACCTACTAGCTTAGGATAAATTAGATCATAATAATGTTATCGTTGCGTTGCGATAGAAGAGAAAAAAAAAAAAGAAAAAAGAAAAAAGAGTACGTATGTAGAGCGATGGAAGTAAAAGCAAGTGAGCAACTCATTCACGGCTGAGTCGGAGCAGTTTGGTCACATGCGAAAATGTTTTTAACAGAATCTTGCACTACTAAGACAAACGCGTTATAACGTATGAGCTACTGCAATAAACCACGTTATCATACTTCTCCATCTTCATGACTATGTAATAGTTTGTTGCGATATTTTGTTCATATTCCTAAACGACAATGACAAGCTCTAAGACAGCCTTTTTTTTTTTTTTGGGGGGGGGGGGGGGGGGGGGGGGGAAGGATCACAGCGTTTTAATTAGAACAAAACTGTTTAGTTTAATTAGAAAACTCACAGATATTTTATTCCATAGAATGTGTACGATCCAAAGATTTCTTTTTCTTCATGTATGTTTGGTTGGCTGGAATTAATACCGACACTTTTTTTTTTTCTTGCATTTTATGCCTAGTAAAAAGTTTACTTAGTGATTTTGAAGGAAAAAGGTCAGTTAGTTATACACAAAGTTTCAATGCCAACTACTAGCTTGCTATAATCTCTCTCAATTTTTTCTTGATAGCAAAAAAGAAAAAATCTTCAATTGTAGTTTTCGGTGGAAAATTTTTATATTTTTTAATTTTTTTTTACCTCACGTACATTAAATCGCTACGATATATATATATATATATATATATATTTTGGTTGCAAAAACTTATAAATTTTTTAGCAATCCAAATGGTCTTGGTTTATCTCACTTCCCCCCCCCCCCCCCCCCCCCCCCCCCCCCCTCACCACAAACAACAACTTTATAAGGAGTTCAGTTACATTTCTTCGTTCATGTTTTGTTGTCTTCGTTCGAAACGAAACGCGTGCGTGCATACAGTAGCCATCGCACGTCGCCTAATCAACGTACGAAACTTGGGATTTTATTACTGGTGTTTAGATCGAAACGGACTTCATACGTCGAAGGATGGATTCATTAAATAATACTACTACTCTACATCTTAACCTCGCATGAAAATCTCACAGCAGCCCATCCATCGAACTTGGGATGCTTCTTTCGCTTGGCTGATGCCATTGGCAATTTGGCACCAGATTCGAGAGATTGTATGTATCACGTGACCTTCCTCTTATTTCATTCTCTCTCACGTGACTCATTAAAACACGACTTTTTGATTTTAAATGTATTCATAAGACGGAATCATTTGTGTTTTGCTTAAAAACTCGTTTGAATTGCCATTTTTTTAATTTTTTATTTAAATAAAAAAAAAAACTCGAAATGGGAGTGCTACTGGTCAATTTTGTTTATTCTTAGTGTGGGGTTAGGAAATGGGAGTGCTGCGTTATACTACAACACAAGTGAAGATTATCCTTTACTTCAGAAGGTAGAGAAACTGGAAATGGAGGGTGGACCCACCACTAAGACAAGGATGATGAGGATCGATTTGATGGTGTTTCCCCCTCCTCGAAAACTTCATATATTCGTCAGCTGGCCGCATTTCACATGCCACGTGTCCATTCCAAAATTTGGAAATAGAAGCAATGGCCCCACCACAGCACCGACCGGCCACTAGGCCGTGTCCCGCCTCGTCTTCTCCATCTGCTTGCCCAGGCGGAGCAGCTGCCCGTTCGCCTTCTCCTTCCCCCGCTTTCGACTTTCTTGTTGGAGTAATTAAAAAACTCGGGAACTTTTGGTCATTTGGTGGCTTGGCCTGGAAATTAAAAGGAAAAGGAGAACAATACGTGCAGGAAATAGATGAAAATATACTTATTTGTTTTTGTTCGAGGGAGTTATAGGTATCTAATTTTGAATTTTACATTTTGTATCAATTAGAGATATAATAATGATTACAAAAAAAAAAAAGATTAGTTGTCAACGATAGAGATAGAATAAATTAGTTATCATTTTGTTTTTTTGTCTAAAAAGCTATATATCATCATAACTAGAGTGAAATATGGAAGATATTTTTACCAAGCTCGTTTCTTTTTAAACAGTTTTCAGTCATAAACGGTTCTTGTGAGTATACAAAAAATGTAAAATTAATTTGATGGATTTTAAAATTGAAAATATATAGTACAGTTTAAGGTTTTCTTAAACGATTAATTTTGTACAGCCTGACAGTGTATATATATTACTTATATCCTTGAATGCGTATCACATGCATAAAAAGTAAGGTTCAAGTTCAAATTTGGATTAAACGACATGCATTTTTAAGGGTGACTACATTTCTTGAAAACCATTTACACAAGTAGTGTGACTATTGAGTTTATGCATGAAAGTTTTACTTAAACTTTGCCACCAAGTTGTAGATTGGAATGTGAAAGTTTTGGCGAGGACCCTAAAATAGAAAGAGTTCCATCAAGAAAATATATTCATAGTTTTTCTTTCCCGACGAGAAATGCTTAGTGTTAGCGAAAGTAAAAACCTTGGCTTCCAATTTTTTTTTTTTTTTTTTTTTAATTTTTTGAGGCCAACTCTATATATAGTCTGTATTTTCTTCTTAGAACTTGGTAGTGGCACGATCTTAGAATTTTGGTATCCTTTGTGTATTCCTTCGATCATCATACTGTCAATGAACAGGAAATCAATCAAGTACATTAAACTACGAAGAAAAAAAAAAACAATTTTTCTAGCCTGCTTAAGTTTATGTAAAGCATGCATGCTGATTAAGAAGAATCAAGGCTCACAGAGAGTACTTATCTAGAATTTTGTGAAAGGTTAAAAAGATCTTTCTTGTGCCTTGAGTATGTTAAACAATTTGCTTAACCAAGAATAGTCCATTGTTACTTAACAATAAATATTCTTTGTTTACGTCTTATTTTGGTAATTAATATAATCCATTCACTTTGAATACCATATCTGTTAAGTATTCCTTTCACATTAATCAGTCATTTTAAATAAGTTGATTTTGGTCGAGACATGTCAAGGCATGCGCCAACAACCAATCTCTCTCTCTCTCTCTTCTTTGTCTTTTTTTTTTTCCTCTTCCTTAGAGGGATAGCTTGTTTTACAATGAAGTTAAGCATAATTGACAGGGCGACAAGATTTTGGCATAATTAAGTAGTAGTTGCTCAGAGGTCAAAAAGCAACACTACTGTCTCTGTGCTTAATTGGTCCTTCAATTCGAGTCTTAACTGTCTCAGTCGCTTTTGATTCTTTGAGGATAAACCTTTTCTGCAGAATGGTGCGATACAGTAGTGATGCAAATAAACAGTTCTGGCATGTGAAAACCATCCAGTTTGCCTCTTTTTTTTTTTTTTTGTGTGTATTGTTGCTTCCTTGCTTATATTCGGCATGCATGTAAAAATGTTTTTTGTTGTTTTTTATTTCCGGCAAACCAACGAAGAAAACCCTTTGTTCAGATCCATAATAAATTAAGCAAACTTCACAGCTGCACGTTATTGTCCCTGCAAAAAAAAGCAGTTCCAAGTTCGTCGCCTCTCATAGGCCAATTAATCTAAAACCACTGATTAATTATCCGAGCCACACTTGCTAGTTGCAACGCACGGTAAGGATGAGAATTCTTGATGCTGAAGCAATTAGCTAGCCGGGAAATTTTTATCAGATTCCCTTTTATCCTTGTGCAACTAATATACATTGCGAAGCCTGTAGCATCAAGATGGAAATATCTGACTTTTCTGCGTCCCCATCGAGGAGGGCTCAGACTTCTTCTTTAGGGCAAGCAAGATGCATGATTTGTTTCCTGGCATGCATTTGGCCGTCATTTTACCATTGCTTGTGAAAAATGGCAGCAGCAATGCCCTCCTCATCGGTTCACCAATGCATCCATTTGAACCGAATTTTAAGAACCTATGCATGCAGATTGCCCTGAAGAAGTATCGTAGGACTACGTACTAGCTAGTATTGGCATTTCCAAGAAAGGAAAGGGGAAGACAGCATCCTCTCAGCATTTCAAAAATACATACTATAGTACGTACTATCTCTTTCACAAAAAAGATCAACGTTTCCCTTCAAGCTTGTCAACAAAAATTTCATTTTAAGACTACCAAATTTTGGCCCCATTACGGGAAAATAAATATATATATATTGGCCCCATCATGGAATTCTGATTCCCCAGTTGTCAACACTCAAGGAACCATTCCATTTCAATTCTCTCAAAGAGTCAAGATTCCTTAGTAGATTCGAGGTTCTACCTAACATGTCACTAACTAAGGAAATTGCCCGGTGTTATTCCCATACACACGGAAAAACACGATCGATATATTCCCAACAGATGTCTCTGCTCAATTGGATTTAGCCACTTGTTTTGATTTTTTCTAAAAAAAAATATTTTTTTGGGATATTCCTGTAGCTGGCTAGCCCACCAATTTTTGTATCAATCTTGTTATCCAAAATGTACACAATGTTGTACTACCTCACGAGGGTTTTTTATTTTTTTTTCATTTTTTGATGAATTATTAAACCTTATATTAATTTAAAGGGTGTGTTTATGATTCAATAAAAATATTTCACCATCCAAACAAACAAACGCCTTTGTTTTGTTTGAGCGGCCACACCAATTCTGGAGATGGAACCATAACTATGTATAAGGGCTTTGATGTCCCAACATTTGGACAATTCAATCTTTTGGAAACTTGAAAACAGGAAAGCGTGAGGCCCTCACGCTTTGAAGTTTGAATAGATAAAAATCCTAGAAGGTTCATCACCGTGTTTACATTGGTAAAACTAAAACCGATGTTTACACTGCTTTAATTGTGGGGATTGTGTTCTTCTGAGCCGTAGATTCTGTACAAGCAGAAGCGAAGTGGGGGCAGTGCACAGTGCAGATTCTTTTCTTCACAGTCGCTGCTATCAAAACCACCACCTTGTGATTGTGTGTTTCTGGCACGGTTTCCTATTTCTCTTTCACTTTGCCATCAGTTGCGTTCGTTTGACTGATTAGCTTTGACCAGTCAACCCAAAATTCCCATGATACAACGGGGACCCGCAGGTTAACACACATGGGTCCACCCATACTTGAAACCAAAAGTGCGTTTTTTGCCACATCAATTTTTTTTTTTTTTTTTAGAAAAAAAACTACACCAACCCTTTAAATTATGTCCTCAAGCCTTGTTGAATTAGGGGAGAAAATATTAAAAAAAAAGAGAATATAACTCTTTTTTTTTTTTTTTTTAAAGTAAGCTCTTGAAGAATTACATGCAAGTAAATTGACAATTAACATGTCCCGACTCCTAATCCTATGTTTAATTATTTGGAGTTGAAGTCCAAAACTCAAATTGCTGCTTCACCAAAATTGCCCTTTTGTTGTGGAGTAGTATTTCTTTTGATTCGTGCTGTCGTCCTAGCAACAGCATAATAGGGTCTTGTCTTCGATCTTGTGACGTACGTATTAGTAGTAAACCTATATATATATATATATGTGCTAGGTGCTAAGTTCTTGAGCTGATTTAACGTTACACTTTTATTCTTCCATAGGTGATAGGAGCATGATTAGGTTTCTGATTTGTTGAAAAAACGAAGGAGGCCAAAAAAAAAAAAAAAAATTCAAAAGGCAGTTTCAGTGTCATAGGATCCGGATATAATCTCAGTGGATTCAATCATTGTTCGTTTATGATATGTGCCCCCTGCAGATTATGACAGGTTAGAATATTTGCTGCGGAGCATTGATTTTCCCACCACTCCAAGAATCTTGGTTCCTAAAATGGTAAATATTGGAAAGGAAAAGAGGAAAGCTCGTCAAAGACTCAAGTATTATCCAATGTACAACTAATACATTGTCTATCTTTTTTTGATTGGATGATCATGGTTTTAGTGGATTGCATGTGTCGTTAATTTGTTATCTTCGTGGATAAGAAATTGTCCGTGCAATCATGCGTGTTTCATCACCGATCCAGCGTCCGGATTAGTCTTTAAGTAGTATCAAATAATTAAGGGCAAATTGGAGATCCAGAAAATTTTGATAGTAATTAGGAAGCGCGACGCATGATTACGAGTCTAATTATTTACACAAGCCGTAGTGGTTAAATGAGGCACAATGAACCATGCATATACGTAGTTCTTCTTCTTTTTTAGTGCCCAATTCCTCAATGAGCCATTCCATTTTAATGTATGTGTTTCCTCAATGATATAGTAATTATTATACATAGCTAGTAGCACGTAATACAATAATATTGGTTTGTTGCTTGGGTTGAAATGGAGCCATCGTATAATCCAGAAAATGTTCCAATTAAGTAATATACATCACCACCTAGCTAGCTTGGAGAGAAAGATTTTATTGTGTACATGTCGTGCTTGGATTTCAAAATAGATGGATGGAGATTGGAGGGGTTATCTTTATCTCATTGTCTGGGATGGGAGCTTGGAGTATTCTTTTCTTGGATCTCAAATTAGCTATTTCTTCTGCCCTCAACATCTCCACGGACGTGTGTCATTCATCAAGAGCAACCTTTGCCTCCAAATAAAATGAATGAATTGGAGAGAGAGAGAGAGAGAGTGATCGGAGTACAATGATGGAGACACCAAGTACTGTTCTGTTCTAATGAGTAACACACATAGCATGATCTGTGACCCCCTGCACCACACTACTACACATCTAGTGGCCCTGTGTAATTCCTCTTCCTGATTGAGAGCATGTTCGTCTTGTTCAGCACTTAACAATTGGACCATGCACAGAACAAAGTTGCCGGCTTTTGAAGTTACTGCGGGGATTAGGTTTATTTACGTGAATTCTTACTTCTGCAAGAAAATGTCAGAAAAAAAAATTGGACCATGCACGACCATTTTTTTTTATATATATAATAGAAGATTATTTAGAAAATCTTTTAAAATAATTATTATAGGGACCGACTCTCGAAATGCCTTTCTGGCTATTTGCCGATGTCTCGGCTATTCGCGGAACGTGAGAAGCAGATGATGATCGATCACCTGCTATTCATCGAAAGAGATGGAAGAATTTCTTGAAAAATCCTACGAGATCCATTCATTCTTCTTTTTTTTTTTTTTTTTTTTTTGGATAGATGTTCAAAACTTCATATGAATGGATTTGAATCCTACTGATCATAGGTTTACGAAAGATCACTCACTGATAGGGTGAGGCGTGCGGGTGATCGGCAACAAGAAGCCTTGGAAGGTAGGACAAAACTATATAGCTATAGATAGGGTGAGGTGTGCGGGTGATCGGCACATAACCTGCACCGGTGATTTACAAATGTTACACGTTAAACACAACCTAAACTTTAAATGCTTAATTGACAAGTACAATGTGCTTGGGGATAATAACGCTTTGGTTATTCATTAGAGACTTGTAATGCTGAGAGATAGAGTATTAATTAATTTGATCATGGCCTTCAATTATTTATTTAGGCCAAGAAGAAGAGAAAAAAAAAAAGTTGGAGACAGGGGGACAACAAAACTACAAATTGCATACGTAGAGCTTATTTATGCAAAGTGTAAATGGGAAATGGAATGGGGGGTTTGAACGAACAGTGATTAAGACTAGTCAGATTGTATGTTATGTTAGAGAGGGGAGCGAGTGAGGACCAAAGGCAGAAAAGAAATGGTGGTAGCAAAATGCAGTAGCGAGTTGGGTAGTGGATACAGTGAAGCATGAAAATAAAGTGCAAAATTCTGTGTCCACAGGGTGTCCCCTCCTCGCTTGTTCCATGATCATCATTAGTCTCTATCACCGCAACCTTCAAGTCTTCACTCTGTAGTGTCTATCCTACTCAATTTACCACCCCTAACCATCAACACCATCCTTGCCTTCCTTTCATTCATGGGTGCATGCGCGAGCACCTCGAATCCGAATTCAACTCGAATTTGAATTTGAGTTCAAAAATACTCAACTCGTTAGCTGGCGAGCAAACTCGATTATATATATATATATTTTTTATTTTAATAATAAAATTATATATATATTCTTAATATTTTATTATTTATTAAAAAATTTTATTTATTTATTTATTTTTAAATCTCGAGCTGTTTCTCGAGCTTTACAAAATTAAGTTAAAACTCGAATCGATTAGATCAAAATTTGATTCGATTTAACTCGTTTGCACCCCTAGATACATACATACATACAGGTACACAACCGCCAAGATTTTTGTTCGTCTTATTCTTTGCCAACGCCACTGTTTAGGAATAATTTACTTTTGTTGCTTTTTGCCAACAACTACTGATTAAAGAATAATGCGTACTAGTATAATGTAGTGTTGGAGTGCCTAAGTCCACATATGGAGCGGATCGAGGTTGACCCTTTATTAATTATCCCTTGCCCTTCAGCTAAGCTACTGGAGCGTCGATGTTACATTTGGAATTTTAGCTGTAAGTTGATTGATTGTAGTTAATTTTACAAATAAGTACGTGGCTTCCTTCAATCCCTTTAGAAGTAACTTATTAAAAAGATTAATCATTTCTATATGATCAGTGTAAAGTTATTTTGCTACACCCGTCAATGTTAAAAAGAATTTACACCGATAAACAAGAACAAATCCTGTCAAAAAAAAAAAAAAAAAGTGGCTCACATAATACCATTATCGTCACCTACTATTTCAGTTACTCTTTTATGTAAAAATTTAGACATTTATGTGTAGGGAAAACTAGCAGCACCTTTCGCGTAATGTCCTTAGCACATAAAATAGAATGATCTTCTTCATTGTGTTTACATAATTTCAAGTACTCTGTACTAAAGATTAATTAAAATCCCAAGAAATTAAATTAATTAAAATCCCAAGAAAAAACGAGCGTATTTTGTAACTTTTGTTTCGGTTTTGGTTGGCGCCAACGCCAAGTGAAGAATTCCCATGACAGGTCTTTGATCGGCGCAAACAATAAAATAAAAATTTGAAAAAAAAAAAAAAAAAAAACGAGAGGGACCAAAATACCTAGGCAGCTGCAGATGGGACCCAATAATAGTTACAATCCCACGCTAGTGGGGCCCCGAGCCAGATCTGGCCAAAATTGAATCCGTTGTAGAGAACAACTGAAGAGAAGGGAAGAGAGAAGCGGACAAGTTATTTGTAGTTAAGATTTTATCCCTCGAAATTTTCTCGCTCTGTCAAATTTGCGCTTTGCTTTCTCTTTCTCTTTCTCTTTCTCTGCGTGCTTACACACATCCCCGTACAGACCAGTAATCATTACTCCCTCTATCTCTCACACACACACACAACACGCACTGGATGCAAACAATTCCACCTAGGTAGCCTTCAGCAGTGCCACCATCCCATTACTCATAATCCCCACTCCTCCTCTCTCTCTCTCTCTCTCTCTCTCTCTCTCTATATATATGCAATGGACAGAGGCTTCTTGGTGGAGCTGCCCCTTCTCTGGTCTTCTTGATTTTGCTGTGCATGACCTCTCTTCTGCCTTACTGCTGATTTCCTAGCCAGTCCATCTTCTCTTTTTATCAAAACAAGCTTACCAATTGTTTCTTACTTCTATTTGGGAAAAGCTTTAGTTGGTGCATGGATGGATCCTTCAGGTGCGCAGCATCATCACCAGGTAGGAACTTGGAAGATTATCATATCCATTTTAGCTACCTTGCTTTTTACCCCCCCTTTTTTTTTTCCTCCAAGTTTTTTATTCGTTGGTTTTGGGTTTCTAGAAAAGGCAGAAAAGTACTAAAAGAAACAAAGGAATGACGGAAATGATTTTAATCTTTCTCCTTCAAGTTGTAGCCCTTGTCGTTGTTTAGTATTCTGGATTAAAGATTTCGTTTTTGTGTATCCTATCAAGCAAGCTTTTCATGGGAATAAGACGTTTCGTTTCTCACTTGATCTGGCTCAACTAAAATCATTTTACAGGTTTAAATTTCGGTTAAAGAGATATTTGTGTTGTACTGATTTGTTGTAGTTCATTTCTTGCCATCAAAATCTGGCCTCCAATTGATCTTAGCTTCCTGTCTTGTTCCCATTGGGACTAGTCAAGATATATCAGCTTAGCCGCTCAACCTGATCCTTTTCGGTTTTCAGACCAGAATTCCTTGTAGTACTGCTTACTGCTAGCATAGTACTATGTTCCTCATATCAAAGCAATATTCCATCCTGATTGCATCATAAACCTTGAAGGTTCCAAACTTGGTTTTGCAACATAATTAGATAGCATACTGGAATCTAGTCTTTATACACAATCCAAGTCCTATAGAAGTTTCATAACCTTTTTTTGCACTTCACTGTGGTGAAGTACAACTGAATGCAGGAGTGGAGAATTGGTGTAGTTGGCATCCATAAAGTAGTAATCCACAGAGTAGTAATTATAATCTTCAGATTCTACAATCTCAATTCTTTTGGTTCTTAATATACGATTCTATCTAGCACCTTTGGTTTCGTTTTTGCAATCTAATTAATGCCCTACTCAATAATTTTCAGGACATGTCTTCCCAGACTCTAGAAAGCATGCTAGTATGCACAAAAGCCCAGCAAGACAAGAAGCCAAGGCCACCTGAACAAGCCCTGAAATGCCCTAGATGTGACTCCACCAATACCAAATTTTGTTATTACAACAACTACAGCCTCACTCAGCCAAGGTACTTTTGCAAGTCATGCAGGAGGTATTGGACTAAAGGTGGAACCTTGAGAAACGTTCCAGTGGGTGGAGGTTGCAGAAAGAACAAGAGATCATCATCCTCATCATCATCTTCAAAAAGGGGCCAAGATCAAGCAGTTGTTGCAACTAACACCAACCCACTTTCGTCCCTAACAAATTTGCCGTACGACTCTGATATCAGCCTTGCCATTGCAAGGCTCCAAAAGCAAACAAATGGCCATCTGGGATTTGATCATGACCATGAACTTCCTATGCTGGGAAACCCTAACAATCCCCATTGTGAAGTTCTTGGAAACCATAATGGTCATCACCATCATGTTAACAGTAGTGGTTCAGCTGCAGGGGGCTTTTTTGATGCATTTAGAGGAGGTTTTCTTGAAAATCCGAATGGCTTTCATAATTTGTACTATGGGATGAGTAATGGAAACATGGGGCATGTTGAAAATGGTGGTGGTCTTGGCCTCAATGGTAGTGAAGACATGTCAATGGTGCCATATGAGGACATTGGTGGAGCAACCACAACTGCAACAACAGTTACAACAGTGAAGCAAGAAATCTGCAATGCAAGAGATGGTGAAAATAGGGTGCTTTGGGGATTCCCCTGGCAGATTGGTGGCGAGGGAAACATGGGATCGGATCTTGATTCAGGCAGGCAAAGCTGGAACAACGGATTTGGTTCTTCTTGGCATGGACTTCTGAATAGCCCTCTCATGTAGAGATCGTTAGGAAATCGATATGGCAAGAAAGGGGAAGGCAAAAAAAAACAAATAGATAGAGTTTTGTTCGAATATCAGACAAAAAACCTTAAATTAATTTCATGAGTTTGTGTTAAAAGACTTGATTCACCAGAATCAATGTCTTAATTCTTTTTTTTTTTTTTTGGTGGTTTTAGCACGGTAGTGTATTTCAGCTTTGTTTCTTTTATTTAGTGGAGAAATGACAGTAGTTTTTCTTTTTTTTCTCAACAAACGAGTGGAGAAATGATAGTAGTAAATTGTTTTTAAGGAGAACCTGCAGTGGGTTGTGGGATTTTGTTTGCTTATTTAAAGAAAGTGACTGACAGAAAGAAATGACATGGATGGTTCATAGTCTCTGAAACTTCTGAAGTCTATCTGAACTACGACGACTGCTGCTTTTTAGCTTTAGCAAGGTGGAGGTGATTGTTAGAGGAATATAGTAAATTGGGTGCCTTGCTCTCTAGAGATTCTTCCATGATTGTTTCTTGTTTTTAGGTAGATCCGATGATTAAAATAATGGAGAGAATATTATGCTAGAATAATTAATTGACAATGAGGTGGATAGTTGTACATCTCTTCTTCCTAAGCATTGGAATTTCAGTGAAGCATGAGCAGCAATTTCGGGATAGATTTCCCCATCCTGCCTGACCAAATCCAACATGAGATTTGAGCGTGAATGAATTATTCATATATAATAATATGGCTATGTGCATCAGCTTCAGCAGCATTATTTGAAGATCTCAAAGCAATGACATGGGCAGCACAGAAGGCTGTTACCTTCTGGCAACTTCACACAGTTCACGCACTTGCTGGATGACCCACGCAGCCAGAGGAACTTCAGCCCCACCACCACCACCACCAGCCACGAACGCACGCAGTGGTGCTTCTTACTGTTGATCTTGCTGACATATGTATGAATGTTGTCCTTCGTTTGTTCTTTGCCTACGCTTTCTGCACTGATCAATCGACTCCATCCTAACTAGAGAAAGTTGATTCATCTCAAATAAATAAAGGGAGTAAATTGGTTTCAGGAAAAACTCAAATACAACTCAAAAATTGTAACCATTATTTATTTGTTAGATCAAAAGATACTGACTAGTACGGTTCTCTTCATACAAAGTGGACAATCATTTCCAGACTTGTTCTTAATAGATAGATATTCCTGATGAGAAGTCAATCCATGTATTGTGAAGGGCTAATTTCTTCCTGGTGTGAGACGATGCTTTTAAATTTATACTCGGCGCTTACATTTGGGTTAAATTCAAAGGAGTAGAGCAACCAAGTCCCTCTTAGGGAAGAGTAACGTTAAACAAGCTAGTTAACAAAAAGATACTAAATTAACTCGTTTGCCAGTGGAATTTGATTCGTTAAAGATCAAAACTTGCGAATTTCAGTTGCGGTGAGAGGGATTTGTTGGCTAATCTCAAGCGTTAGCATGTATGCTTGCTTCTTTTTCCAGGTAACATAACGAGCGGGTACGCAATATGATAACTAATCATACTGCAAGTTTAGATCGATGCGAGGGACTAATCAACAGTCACACTACTCGTTGGCAAAGTTTAAGTAAAACTTTCGTGCATAAACTCAATGGTCACACTACTTGTGTAAATGGTTTTCAAGAAATGTGTAAATAGTCACACTTTTAATAGTAAGAGATGAAAAAAATCATTTTATAAAATTTGAGAGACGTTTCGAAGGATTTTCCCTTATAAAGACTTAGTTTCCTTTAAATTTATACTTTTACATGAAAGCTTAGGTAGGTGAAATGAATATTTTGAAAGAATAGAAGAATCGTGTGATAATATGAGTGAAACCACAATAGCGTTACATATGTACCCTATTATGTATTGAAAGATAAACAATATATAACAAGTGAGATCAAGGCGTTAGTTGCTATTTGAATATCTCAGGACCATATCATTTCATTTTACATAAAAGTTTCCAAAAGAATATGTAACATTTCAACGTGCTATTCTAGCAAACTGGCCCTTCTTATCTTGAGTCTAGTTGATAAACATTTTATACAAAATTTGATCTTAATCTAGGAAGTTTCAGAGAAAAAGTACTTTGGTCTCCTACAGGAAAATATGGCTCCCTTCGCCTTGGGTCGTAAATTTGTAGCGCCGGGATCGGGCTTGGTGCGTGAGTGTGAGTGCATGCGACATGGACGGAGACTAGAGAGACAAAATTGAAGATGGATTAGACATAAAAAATGGATGATAATTAGTGACCCTCCCTTTTTATAAAAAAAAAAAAAAAAAAAAAAAAAGTTCAAAGGGAAATTTCAACCCTTGTAAGGGGGAAGAGACCTCACCAAAGACTCTACGTAGATTCTTAGGGACCGAATATTACATAATTCGATTATACTACTTTATTTGACAATTTCTTAAAACGGATTGTCAATTTGTCATCAATCATAAGATAATTTTAGCACGTAGAGCCTACCGCTTTCCAAATGTAAAATTTCTGTGTGAAGGTAAGGTAGACCTCACCTACCTTTGGTGCTTGGTGTATACCATTATTCTTTTTTTTTTTTTTTTACGTTTTCCAAAATTAATTTATGAGGGTCTACATAATTATTCCTCACAATTATAATTCATTGGCAATAACTCTGAATTTTAATCTCGAATTTTGTTGTTAACGAATCCATATCTATATCTATACCATATATGAAGGGAGAGGGAGGGTTGGTGTAAACTTTATGTTCTTACTAAACTACTTCAAATGACTATACTTCCAGCTTCCAATGTATTTATGTTCTTCCTAAACTACTTTTAATGACTTTACTTTCAACTCCCAATATATCCTTCTTCCAACTTATATGTATTTATTATTGTTATTTTTGTGAGCAACCACCAATTATGGTTACGAATCATTACTAAATAATTATTTATTTATTTATATATGTTAATTTAGGAAATTTTCTACGTATTTACTATTACAACATAAAACTAATTCTCTTGAAAATGACTTCACATTCATGTGTACCTCAAACACCAGTGAGCAATAATATCACCCTCGACTACTTCCTACTTCGTAATTGGATTAAGACATCACTCAATTTTACCAAGAAATTAAAGCTATAGTAACAATTTTGCAGCGGAGTTCCCTCGTCATCTAACAGTACATGCTACTTGAGCAAGAACCACCACGGTTCTTCAGGCTTCAGCCGTTTGGCCGTAGGAGTTGCCCAAAACCCAGCAAGTTGCCCAAAACGCACGCAGGTTCTTCCGAACCCATGCAATGCCTTTTGACGCAACCGACAGTTTCAATGGCAAAACCTTAACAAAGTCCTCTCCAGAAACATCAAGCTACACCCGCATCTTTCTTAGCAGAAACCAGTTAACGACTCCATTCTCTGTAATAGTGTTAAACACCAGACTTTGGACATCGTGCATCAATGCAATCCAAAAACCATTTATTGGACATCCCAAATATTCAGCATTGGGATAAGCTAAAAGACTTAAAGATGCCATGGGTGAAGAAACAGTGGTTAATGGCCCTACATATATTTGGAAGCCAAAAAACCGATCCTTGACAAAATCAGGTACTACTTAATGGAAGTCAGAGCACAAGCAGACTTGGATTATAACATCATTTTGCTTCATAAAACAGTTCAAGATAAGTGCATGTCAGAAATGAAAAAACAAAACTCAGCTCTAAAGAAGGTAGGGGGTGGGCATAAGGATAACGAATTACAAAGAAGAGTGATTGAGAGCCAGGAAGCAAATTCTCGTGACAAAATTCATCCAGTGTCCCTTATGACCTTGGCTTCTCCTTCTTCTCTTTGAACAGAGCTATAAGAGAAACACCAGAAACCTTTACAACTTTAAACCTGACACCAGGAATATCTCCAACAGCATGCCCCTTACGACCAAATCCAGCAATCAGCACCTCATCCTACAGCCAAAGGGACATAATTCCAAGTCAAGATAGAAAATTTTAAAAGATCAAAGTACAAATTCATCAAATTAAGGAACTTGTTCGCTTACATTCTCCTCAATATAGTTCAAACAACCATCATTAGGCACAAAGGCGGCAATCTTCTTTCCATTTTTGATAAGCTGGACACGAGCACATTTCCTAATGGCAGAGTTTGGCTGCTTAGCCTCAATTCCACTGTAAAAGTCATAATGTTATACATTAGCTAAGGTCTTAAGCAAGATTACATTTTACTTAACAGGCCTCTAGTGGAGAAGAATAGAGGGAATGAAATTCAAAAACTCGGTCTTACATTTTTTCCAGAACAATTCCTTTGGCATGTGATGATCCAGCAAATGGCTTTTTCCACTCATTACCAAGATGGGACTTCTTGTAAGATTTATCAGCCCACCTTTGGTTTCTTCTGTGGGTCTTCAGCTTGCGGCCAGCTCCCATTCCACGTGTCTTCCTGTAAAAAGACAACAGAACAAAATGACTTGAATACCAAATGGAACAAAAAACAGAGGTGATTCATCCATGGACTGAAAGCCCATTGTCCGGAGTAACACTAGAAAAAGATGACAGTTAGTTAAGAATAACAAATCAAAGACAAATTTTATAAGGTAGATAATTCTCCCTTTCCCCTCTATTTACTCTCTCGACATGATCATTTAAATGATTTAAATCCCAGATTTTTTGTCCACATGGTCTTGAAAGGGAATTCACAACCACTGAAGCTCAGTAGAACAGACTAAATAATGCTAGACAACATATTAGCAAATTGGGAAACCAGAACTGATACACATGCAACAGCAAACACCTGAAATTTAGATACTACAAATATAGATACCGACCACATTAATCTCCAATTTGATCTTCCCAATCCAAGCAAAGAATAGACACATTACCTCCATTAAAATGAAGATTTTACACTTTACCCCTAAGGGGCAGAGGGGTCACTTACAATTTTACAATCCTGCATTATCAACAGATATTTCATCCATTAACAAATGCACAAATTCAAAGATTGCCTATGCAACGTCAACATGATCAATGTTAACTTTTATCATCTCCTGATCCATAGTAGTTTCATCCCCATTAGGGTTTTGGAGTACTGACACAGAGGTGTCCACATTATATTTATTCAACCGGATACAGAAGAAGCCCTCCAAATGCCAGTCAAACCTCAAAAGAACAAAAAACTATCCAGAACAAAGGAGATAACACTCTCCAACACATAATTATACAAGCCCGGCAGATGGACCATCCTCTCAGCTTTAGATGTCATTCAAGTTTGTCCGCAATAGCTCTTCCAGACATCATTATCGCAACTCCTCTTCGTAAGGATTTAAGATTAAAGAGCTGCGTACACAACATCTATGTAAAATGTTTCATCTCCACTGATCTGCAGCTCCACAAGTTGAGAGAAGCTGAGAACAGTTAATAGAGTGAACATTCGATATTAGTCCATTAGCATTCAAAACAGCTCACCGCCTCTTTTTCCTTTCGGAAAGGGCTCATCTGCTTTGCCAAGATGGACATGGAATTACCCACAAAGTCATTTCAAACCAACACCCATCTTCCCTTGCTCTCCCACAATCCCTCCAACCCAAAAACTTCATCACTAACCTACTTATAATTTGTGTTCCACTATATAAAAGTACTAAAAAGCTTAGTCTTCAATCTTCTAGGCATCTCATTTTTCATGAGCAAGTACAAACTTTTTACTCTTCAAACACGAGAATGACTCGTAAAAAAGATCGTTCCAAAATTCCAAATAAATGGAAATAATGGTAAGCAATACATCCAAGCATGCAGCACAAGCTCATTGCAGAAAACGGGAAAAAATCCGGCAAATAAATGCATAACAGTAGAGAGAAATAGAGACTGTACCCCATGGCGAAAGGTGATGCAGCTGCAACGGCGGCAACGGCGACAACGGCTAGCGGATTTGTTTGAGACGACGAGAGATGCAGCTGCTGCTCTGCTACGCTATGCTTACCAGATACTGAGCAAAACCCTAGTCCTTGGCGGACACCTATAAGACAGACTAAACCTTTTGCGTAATTTTAAGTTAGCTTTTCTCTTTCATAGGCCCACATCTTACGTTTTTGGGCTGGACATCTAGGCCCAAGCTTCAGTAGCATCAGTTTTTTTTTTTCTTTATTTCTCTGTTTCCTTTTTCTGCATGCAAGGGAGAAAGGTTTTTTATATATATATATATAATTTTATGAGGAAATTGACGGGAAAAAATTGTTCTTTTAACTCGTAAATGGTCAAAATAATGATCAAGTTATGTACGACCTTATTCCAAGAACTTCCAGATACTCTGATTACAGTTGATGGGATAGTGAACAAAAATAATTTGATAAACCGATATCTTGCTCAAGTTTACTGCATGGAGCAATTAATTACTGGGTAACATTAGTAGTCACTTTCCACTGCCTACATTATGGTTCTGAACTTACTTGCCACTTTCCATCGTCTACATTATTGTTCTGAACCTCATCTGTGCGAGGGCTTCAATGTTAGCTGTGGTTTCGCAAAACCAAGAATTGACATAAAGAAGATAGACGACTGACGGACCAGGAATTCCATGGAGTCAAGAAATCGATTTTTCATCTAATTTAGGTCGTACATTACTTCAAACAAGACTACAAAAGATGCTACTGCTTCAATTCCTAGTACTTGTTAACAAGAAACGCCCCGCAGTGCTGCTATTTCTGAGGCTTCCTCCACAGGACACCAATTTTCTTGAGCATGTTTGGACTTTTCCTCTTGAGCAAATCATCATCCCCATCATCAGAATAAGGTGAAGAAATCCTCCCCGACCTCGGACTATACTTGCTGTCCATCGATCCTGTTCGGTCCATGAACTTCCCGTTGTTTCCTGATGAAAGCATGGCAGCAGCTGCTTCTGCAGCCTTCCTCCACTGGTCAGACTGCACTTTGAGCCTTCTCAACTCAGCTTCCATCTCTGAATTCGCAGTTTGAGCTGCCTCCAGCTGTTCAGACACTCGTGCTACCTTCCTGTTACTCTTGTCGACTTCCTCCGTCATATACCCCAGCTTCATCAGAGCCTCACGCTCTGCAGCTCTTGCAGATTCAAGTTCGTCAACAATTTCATCATTCACTTTCCCCTTGTTAATTTCCTTTTTCTTGATCTCTGACTTCAACATTTCATTTTCTTCGACAATGTTTTGCAGTTCTGTCTCTTTATCCATCAAATTTGCCTTCAAGTGTTCAATACTTTCCATTGCTTTCTGGATCTCCTTTTCAAGTTCATAACTAGTGCGGCTAGACAGGAAGTTCTCTAGCCTCAGATTCAGATCCTCATTCTCCTGACAAATACCCTGCAATTCAGTTTCTTTATCCATAAGATCTGCCTTCAACTCTTCAACTTCAGCTATTGTTTTCTGGAGCTCCGCTTCAAGTTCAGCCTCTTTGTCAATGGAGGAAGATTTAATTTGTTCAACCAATTTATAAGCACTTTTGATCTCTGCAGCATTTCGACTTTGCTCTTCACTGTATCGGATCTCAGATGCTTCTAGAGCGGACTTGAGTTGTTCCACTTCAGATTTAAGAGAATTTAGTTCTGCTTCATTTGAGTTCCCAAGGTTTGCTTTTTCTTCAGTCCCAAATGTGATTTCCCGATCACCTGCAGTTTGGGAACCATAACCATCTACAATTTTGGTGTCAGCTTTCAGTTCACTGACAATCCCCTCTAACAAGTTTACACGAGCCCTTGACTGCTCCAATTCTGAAGCTATTGAATCAAATGCCTCAACAGCTTTAACACCGTCAGACCTGAGGCACTCAACGGTCCTTTTCGCTGTTTCCAATTGCATCAGTGTCTCACCTACAAGTACTCGAGCCTGAGCTTCTGATTCTTTGCAGTCTTTTAGCTCATTTTTCATATCTTCCATGACAGCAAGAGTTTCTGTCAGGTTTTGCTTCAAGCTATTAAGCTCAATTTGTGACAGTTCTGCGTGCTTCGTCCGGGCAGCCTCAGATTCAGCTACAGATTCTAGCTGGATCTTGAGTTCCTTAATCTCATTCACGGCAGATGCCAATGCAGCTGAGTCAAGTGAGTGCTGCTTCTTTATAGCCTCAAGCTGAGACTGCAATAGCAAATCCTGATCTTCAGTGATCTTCTGGGGCTGAATTAAAAGTGCTTCCTCAGAACCAGACTTCTTTAAAACTTGTTCCCGTGACTTTTCGAGCTTTAAAGACATTTCTAAGAGTTGCTTCTTTGATTCTTCAGCATCTTGCTCAGCTTGCTTCTTCCATGCTTCCGAGGAAACTAGCTGATCCTTCGCTCTCTTTAGGTCATTCTGAAGTTGAGAAATCTGAAATTCCAGCTCAGCAACCCTGCTTGGATGCTTCTTCTGCAACTTGCATTGAAAAACATTGAAAGTTTGAGAACATCAATCAACAAAAGGTAATGTGTCTAAAAATTGATGGGATACAGTCCATGCAACAAATGTATGTTTTCATGTACAAGCTTCATATAGTTTGTAAACAGCCAAGAGAGCATAGGAAAATGAATGACAAGAGGAGCATATCAAAAGTATAGTGCATGATTTTCCATTTTTTGCATTGCCCATGCTTTCTTATTTGTGCAAGGTCAATTAATATTTGACTTCATCCAGGAATACAACAGACTTGCCAGTTGAAGCTAATGCAGACGTTAATGATATCACAAGAGAGAAGTTTCCAACTTGCTCTGAAGAACTATTGACTTTCCAGTTCAAATCTTAGAGACGTTTTTCTCATAATCTCAGTTTGATCAGGTAGAATTTCAGGGCATTTAGACAACTGCTAAACGAGCACTAGAAAGGTAGCCTTATGCTTTCCCAACACAACAATGTGGACATAAGGCTAGGAAGTGAAGGATCCCCTTAAGTGGACTGAGAAGAATAAGCCTGTAAACTATACTTCATAAATGCTGTGCATGGAGGCCATCATGCAAAACCGAAGGCTTAAGTACGAGAAATTCATAGTGACCACAGAAATGGAAAGCATTTGCTGGTTTTCAAAAAGGCATATTTCTATAGTTGTAAGAAAATCATTATCAAAGACATAAAACCAGGCAAGTCTCCGGCTCTCTTAATCTAAGAATATGACTTCACCTCAGGCACTGGGCTTCGGGGTGATTTTCTCTCAGCTACTTTACAGCTTCTATCTTTTGGTGTCCTACTTGCTCGGCAAGAAGATGTAGCAGAATCAGAATCCTGGCTAGCTGTCTTAAGTTGGCGAACAACTCGAGGAGATAGCTTTAGGGGCACATCTGAAGAAACAGAACGAGGAGATGGCTTTGAAGCCACTTCAGAGGAAACAACACGAGGGGAGATCTTTTGAGGTGTTTCACCTGTAGAGTTCCTGAATGATAGCCAGATAACAATAGTGAGATTAATAACTATCAGATTTACCAAATCAGGTATCTTTATATGCATGAAACCTATTCTTTTGCAGAACAGAGCAGAATAGGAGATGGAGTCTTTATAGTAACATGATATTCTTCCAGGTTGTCAAGAGTGTACGAGTTCTTAAAGAATTCTCATCTGTAACTGCTTTTAGCTTTCAGATGAGGTAGTAAATAGATGCAATTGGACATCTTCCACAGCAGTTCCTTCAACTGGCAAGTCCAAAACTAATGATATTCTCAATGGCATATGAATAGAAACTTTTGAAAAATAATTAAATGAGAAAACATGGTAGGTGAGTCATAGATGAAAAGCAAATTGCAGCAAAAAAGAAAGTTCTAGTTGGTATCTTAGTATATATATATATATAGATTTTCTGTATCTAGAGGTGAATTGTCCACAACATTCATTATCTGCACCCTGAAGTTTCGTGATTTGATGAGAATTTGAAAACAGGAGCTGAACAATGGTAGTGACAAATGCAATTTTAGGTACGGAATGTGAATGTCTGATAGAGAATTGCAGCACTAATGCTCAAATACAGTTAATCCAAGGGAAATAGCAAAAGCTCATTGGATAGTTGCATGTGCAGTGCACCAAAAAGACTGCAAGATGAGTTGGAAAGAACCAAAATCAGTGTCTCATTTTTGTTGGTGCAGCTAACTTCAAAGTAGAATAGTAAATAGAAGAGATAATGCAAATTCCTTTCACAACTTAGTACATGATTACAAAATTGAAAATTGAGTCCCATTATTTCAGAGTAAGAGAATAAAATCAAATGACCATACGGTTTGAAGAGGTTGTTTGGCGCCCACAAGATTGATGGCGTTTAAGGTCTCTGCTAAATTTGCAGGAAGCCAGATACAGAAACAGGACAAATTACCAATCAAAATCAACTGGCAGAGCTCAACCGGTAACTATTTGTTTGACAACGAGACTCAGCAAGCAAAAACACCATAACTTGTTAATGCAACTATCATTCAAGGGCTAAAAATCCCCTGAAACTCCCAGCATACACACCCTAATAGATTTTCGGCATGTCATACAACCAGAAAGGAAGCTTACTGGTTAAAAAACAAAACAAAAACTAGCAGAAAACAATTAGAGTAAAAGCAGAGAATCAGCGGAACAAGTTGACTTCAAAATCACTCGACAGAAGAAATTCACTTTAAACGCAGACTACTTTACGTTCAGCATCCTAAAGTTCATCCTGAGATGGAAAACAACTTGATCACATTGCAGAAACAGTTTGAGATAGCAGTTAGTTTAAGGGAGGGGGCCAAAATGAATAGAAGGGGATTAAGTTTACCTTGCTTTTGGGGTCTGCATATCTTAACTACCTTCTATCCAGATAATGAAATGGTGATTTAAGTCGCTTTACCAATTTAATGCTCCCTGACCCACAACACCTGCAAGAGTACTGAAATATCACAAGCTAAGGGGCAGAAAAACAAAAGAGAGAGCGAGTGAAACGGGGAGAATCCAATGTGAATAAATGCACAAGAAGAATTTAAAATGTTTTGATACAGTAATAAATTTCCCACTCATTCACCAACATCCAGAGTCCCATAAGAACCCATCAAAGACAGAAAAAAGGAAACGAGTAAATATGCTAGTCCTAGATTTACTGTTTTGGGTAAAAGAAAAGAAAATAGTGCATTTAAGGATTGCCCGCTCTATACGCACCAACCATTGATAGGATTCAAGCATGATTGATGAGCATTATTATTACCGTCACGAGGAAAGCACAGCCATGGAAGAGAAAAAAAAAAAAAGGAAGGCAGGACCAGCTACTCAATTTTTTAACCACCTGATGGATTAGTCTGATTATAGGTAGCACTACTACTTACTATTGTCGAAACAGCTGCTAGACAAAGATAACAAAGTGGGCCACTGGGTAAATTAGGTACGCATTTAAGGAGACTTTTGTCTATTCAAGCCCCCATCTCCGCCGGAATCAATGGCACTTCTATATAGTCAATACAGTACAAGAAAAAATAATATGAAAATAAACGTAGAAAATTTTTCAATGGGAGGTCTAAACTCTAATGTGGCAGAGAGACAGAAAACAACAACATTAGCCACCCCTTTTTAACTGTTTCAGAGGAAACAGATTACCCTGGGATCAAGATTCACTCAAAACATTGCTGCAACATACAGTGGAAAGAAGAGGAGGCATTGCTGCAAGAAGTAGAAGAAGAGGAGCTCGAGGAATAACACAGGCAGAAAAAGACAGATAGAAAGAAAGAGAATAAACCTGGAAAGGTTAAAGGAGAAAAAGATCGGTGAAAACTGAAAAGGGTCTAACAGGCTTTTAAAGATTCGATTTTCCGTATGGAAAAGGACCCTCTAAGAAAGAAGGCATAATGGCTGTTAACACGGCACCAGCGTTCATCAGGCTTGAACAGCAGAGCTAAGCCTCACTGTCTTCAACAGAGAAAAGTAGACAGCACCATCATTTCTTGAGGCTAAGTTCCAAAAAGAACTCCACAAAAAATATATAATCATCACTTCTGTTTTGTACATCAAAAATTGGCATTGCTAGAACGACTACTATTCCCTGTGGGGTTAAGTTCCCACATCGCTTGGGGGGGTTTGGGGGGTTTAGTAGTTAAGTGCTGCGGAGCACTTCAAAAGTTGCCGGCTTTTGAAGTGTCTTCGCAGAGTCCATTTATCGAAACACTCATACAAAAAACTGTGAGTTATGAAAGGGAAAAACCTGTCTCGGGGAGTCTGGGGGGTCTTTATCTCTTAGCAGCGGGGCACCCTGTGGGGTTAAGTTCCCACATCGCTTGGGGGGGTTTGGGGGGTTTAGTAGTTAAGTGCTGCGGAGCACTTCAAAAGTTGCCGGCTTTTGAAGTGTCTTCGCAGAGTCCATTTATCGAAACACTCATACAAAAAACTGTGAGTTATGAAAGGGGAGAACGACTACTATTATTAAGATGCAAAGGCTAACACAAACAGGAAAAAGAAAAGCTAATTAAAGCCCACCAATTAAGGTTCTAATGGAGAGCTTGAAAGCAAATTTCTTTAGCATTTTCCAAGAGGAAAAGGAAAAGGAAAAAGGAAAAAGAAAAAGAAAAAGAAAAAGAATTTTTGCGAGGTTTGGTAATCTCGAGAAGATAAAATTAGAAAAGTAACAAAAGAGACATATAACGTGCATTGTTACTTACCACGGAAATCCCAGGAAAGGCAGGCTGGGATTTATGAGAGTTAATTCGGAGCTTTGTAACAAGAGAACAAATATGTAAACTGAAACCTTACGAGCATTTCAGAATTCAGACCAAGTGTAAGCAAAAGAGGTTGCGTGAGAAGAAAAAAAGAGGAGGAGGAGGAGGAAGAGACGTTGCGTCTGCGTTGCAGTTTGCAAAAGACTAGTAAAGAGGCTGTCGTTTCATCCAGCTCAATTTTCGAGGTAAAAACCAGCCTAGTGATTGATTGACATGCAAGTGGACAGACCAGTAAATATGCTCGACGTTGGTGGACCAAATTAGCATCCCCTCCGTTTAATGCTAGCAGCAGTTTGCCAAAGAATGAAAGACCAGCAGGATATGATGTGTTAATTCCATAATTAAGACAGTTGACTTTTGACCTGTTCAAACCACACCAGCTCACTGTATGCCTTCTATTGTAGTACTTATTTATATATTTTTCATAACTAACTTTTATTTTCTTCAAAAATTTGTTAATGCTTAAACTACTACGTCTTAGCACGATATTTAGGGTTTGTTTGGATCGTGAATTATTTGAGATATTTTTACTGTAGCACTTTTTGTGATATGATGTATGTGAGATAAAAAGATAATTGAAAAGATAAAAAGGTATATTGGAAATTGTAATGATGATATAAGCAGATATAATTTGATAAATAATTCACGATCCAAACAAAGCCTTAATTTCATCTGAGCGCAAAATCTTAAAATTAAGAATGAACAAAGTTGTCGAGTGAGTGACGTAGCACAATTTGGGTCGCTAAATTTTTAAAAGCCCAAATTTTGGCCTAAAGATTTTATCACAACTTACGTAGTAGCTTCTTTAAAGTCGGGTTACATGTTCGTCCAACAGTACAGTTAACGCCTCTGCGTAGATGGAGCAAAAGGATAGGATAAGAGGCAAACGCCTACAAGCAGTGAAAAGGGCAAGACAGGAGACTCGAGAGGGGGCTGAGGTCAGGAAGCAGGTGGGGGGCGGGGGGGCCATGCAAAATGCGAAGACAGACAATTACAAACAGAGGATGGAGCATTTTGTCGTTTCATGAGAGCGTTTAGCCGTTGAGCTGATGGCGATCTTCCGATGCCGCCAAATACTTTATTCCCAGAAAGAAGAAGGCTAATAGGGAGACAGCAGGCGGCGTCTCTGATTTCTTGATCTACAACTAGCGTACTTTCCTTTGATTTGTTTAACCAACCACTAAGTTCATGATTTGTCTGGAATTAAATAAGTTGAGGATTTGTTGTGTTTTTCGGTCCACAAGTGGGATCCGCTCCGCAAGATTCTTGGGTTCATAAATTTTGGTTGCGTGATATGACCCTCCAACATACAGACACAGGACCGAAAGATTTTTGGCGAAAGATTTTTGGCGCTGGACTTTGGAGGTTCAATTGTTCAAACTGATGCATGCGTGCTGAGAGATTTTGCAAACCATTATCGCGTACATAGCCTGTTGTAGAGAAGCCATAAATAGACACGACTGATTCTGCAAGTTATAACAAGCCTATGGACCATTTTAAGCATGGTCCCGTATTAAATGCAAGACAACACCGTTCCTGTGCGGAACCCGCTGCTCTTTTCTTTTCTTTTCTTTTCATGGGATACAAGAAACTCTGCTGGAGTGACAGTTTCGGCGGAATGTTTAACAGCTCAATTCAAATTTTTGAACCACCAAAATCTTTCCACTTTTTCAAGCTGTAGCAAAATCGAAAACAAATTGAAAATCAGCACAGTTTAGGATTTCGCTGCCTCCTCCGTGCCAGAAATTGAGAATGGATGAATTTGAGGGTGGTGCCAACTACCAAGCTGTCATCCCTTGTGGGCCAACATTTCCAAAATTCCATCAAGGACCCACGTGTTAGGATATAGATGAAACGATTGCCATATACTAACTATGTGATCCACATTACACATTTGTCCACGAGCCCAACTTTTCGTGTTGTATGTAATTGGGTAGATAGGGGCAAGGAACGTTAGAAGAAAGAGCCCAGAAATAGTAGCAAATAAGGGCCCAAACAAAACAAATCTCATGTGCAAAATATAACATAACATCTAATGCTAAGTGTCAAAAGACGGTCATTTTGATGACTATTCTTGAGCGGTTAATGGTCAAGATTGACCAAAAAGAAAATGAAAGGGTCAGATCACTACATGTACATTGTTTTCACACACCATGTGCTCGTAAAAAATTGTTCTGTAATTACTTTCTATTAAAAGCATGTGATATCATGAAAAAAGTGAATTACATTTTTGTGAAATTGGACAAAGATCAGCACAAACGATTGACCTAACAACCGTTTGTACGCTAAATCTGTTAAGTATCTCCAGAAAAAACCTCATTGTTTGGTGTGAGTGGCTAGTTTGAGGAAGGTAGGGATCGTTTACAAGAGTAGGGAGGAAGAGTGTTTTTTTTTTTTTTTTGCTTTTCTTGTTTAGTCAAAAAAGAGATTTCAAATATTATAAAGGGAGTGGGAAAAAATGATGCTTTAAAATTCAAACTAAACTCTCACAATTATTTGATTAATGTCCTTACAAACTATCTGTTTAGCAATCGTGTCGTACATGTGTTTTAGAACGACCAAGTTTTGATAAATAATCACCAACAGTAACGATCAAAAATATGTGTAAGTTTTAGAAAAAACTAAAAATAAAACATTAAGTAAGGAATTGATGGCCAAGGTGGTGGCAGACATTATCGGGAGTGAGGGGTGATACAAGGGAGCATTTTTAAATATTAAATATTTAAATTATTTTTACTAATATAACTAAATATTAAATATTCAAATATTTTTACAAACATTAAATATTTTTACTAATATAACTATTGTTAGATATAACAAGATTTTAGACAAATACTCAAAAGTTGGGTAAGGGCTAAGGAGGAAGAGACCAAGAGTGCTTCGAGCTGTAGGTGAATGGTACTGCATGGGATTGTATGCGGAATGAAAGCCCATTTGAAGCCCAAAGTAACTGACACGAAATGAATACCAACATTTCCAGTTCTAGACTTCTAGTCTTTATTACGAGGTTCATGACAGTATTGTGGGCCCACGATAGCTCCTTCCCGTAATTTTGTTGTGCTTGGGTGACAATAACGGTATAATGTACTTTGATTGCCACAAGACGAGCGACAAGTTAACGTCACACTGGCAGTCTGGCTCCGCTTGGATCAGGATTTTTTAAATGATTAATGTTATATCCACTGTCAGTTCTTAGATGTATATAACACATGTATAAAATTTAAATTTAAACATATAACACATGTGAAATTTAAATTTTATTTATATGTCATCCATCCAATCATAATGATATATATATTGATAGTATATATAAAATTTTCTCCTTTTCAAATACAAGTTTTTATTTTTTGAGCCTATAACAATATAAATTATACAAGTTTTTATTTTTGGAGCCTATAATAATATAAATTTAAAAGAGTAAATTTTATATAAACTACTCCCTCCGTCCCGTTTTGTTAGTCTTGGTTTTTTTTTCATACAGATTAAGAAAGTGTAATTAATTTGGTTGGAAACATAAATTTAGATTAATAATTTCCTAAAATACCCTTATGCTAATCACGAGGAGTGCATTGGAAAAACTCAATGTATTCAATGTAGTGGGTTAGTATTTAATAACAATGTATTAATAACAAGATATTTAATAAGGATATTTTAGACAATTTGAAAGATTACTACATTCCTTAATGGGAAAGTGGACTACAATTTGGGACAGACGAAAAAGGAAAACAAGACTATTAAAGTGGGACGGAGGGAGTATCAGGTTGAATAGATGATACATGAGCAAATTTTGAATTTTAAATTCAAATTTTGTACATGTATCATATATCTAATGGTGATAACGTATACACTGACAATGTATATAAAATTAATTCTAAAAAACCTAAAAAATACTTTAAATACACACAATCTTAAATGCACCCAATAAAAATATAAATAATTAAATAAAATAAATCTACCACCTTTTTTTTCTCTCATCCATCAACATCACACACCACCACTCACTATTGCCACCCCCCTCTCTCCTTTCTTTTGCACCGCCACTATCCCTTTCCCCTTCCTCTTCCCTCATCCTTCCTCCTCTTCCCCCTTCCTCTTTCTCCTCGCTCCTCCTATCCTCTACCCTTCCCGTTAACCCCTCTTTTCTTTTGATCACTAGTCGCGAGATCAGTGAAAACTACATTTTAAAGCACCTAATTCATATAGGCACTCTATCAATATTAGCTTTTGGAAAAAAATAGAATTTTACCATAAGTAAAATTGTGTTTTTCATTTCGAACATGCATAGACAACACTAATAGATAAGAGGATCTTTTAGTAAAATGAACTTTTACTTGTAGACACACCAAATATGGGGTGGTAAAGATAATGAATAGTTTAAATTCTCGTTCTTTAATTGCTAAGGAATTCCCCACTATTTGAACCTAAAGTTGTCGCATTAGATGATACTAAATTACTAATTACATTTTATTCCCTTTATGTTTATACACGCTTTGTTTTTCTAGGTTATATTAATGTATGTGAGGTAAAAAGTTGATTGAAACTTATATTCATGAAAAACATAAAAAAATTTTAGAGAAAAATGGCAATCCAAAATTAGGTTGTACTTGTCATCTCCAAATACCAAAATTTTGATAGGATTGTACTTCAAGTTGTTCCTGATTTGTCCATCCATAAAAAAAAAAAGTGGAGGGGGGGGGGGGTGGGGAGCTTAGATGCTGCGTGGTAGATGAATCATTTCGATCCAGAATTTGTCAAATTTAGAAAACAAAATGTCAAACTGGCAGAGCAATAAAGTGCTGATTCAAATCATTGAAAATGATACAAGGCAAGAGAAAGATTGAGAGTGCAAAGTAGTTCTATTTGATCTCACTCCTCGTACAAACTGAACAGATGCAATATACGTCTGGCGATTGACAAAAGATATTCATGACACAGATGCGTATGGGAAGAGGCCACGAATCCATGCCTGCATTCCCTTTTTATTTATCATATGATTTTGACCAGCAATCGACAACTACCTTCTACTTCAGAAAAAAAAAAACCATTGCTTGAAGAGATAAATTACCATCAGTTAGGCATGTGATGTGCTTCTTCTTGTTGAGGATGGCAACGAGAGAGCGGGTGCCTGCCCTGCGACCAGTTGGGACGGGGGATTATTGCTTAAAGAAGAAATAAATTACCACCAGCTGGCCATTGCTTCTCGTGTGAGGAAAAGGTAGCCTGGTCTTTAGGATTAACGATTCACACAATACTCATCGACCGTGCAAGGCCGCGAGTATAAAAAGACTTGCATCAGTAGTGTCAACACACATGCTGGTTCAGCAGTTGATAATTACAGATAACTTTTATATACATGATTATCCATTTGAATTTCGTTGCGGCTGTGAAAGTTATGTTAGAGAATAATTTGTAAGTAAAATAATATATGATCGTAGGAGTGCGTCTTAATTTATGGTGATTTTTTTTTTTTCTAGACACGACGGATCTACATTTATTTTATATTAGAAAAAGAGAAAATTTGAAGAGATCTAAGAAGAATTTGGAGGAGACCGAACCATCACAACGCACCTGCTGACGACATTCGAGAAAAACCTTAATTTTTAGAACGTAGACAAGAAAATTTGATTCCTTAGCGTACATCCAAACAGGGTAGAGTCTTGAGCTTTCTTTTTTAAAAAAAAAATAATAAAAAAATTTGCAACTGTAGAGCCAAAGAATTGACATGTACAGTTTCACGCCGCGGCCAGGGCATCCAAGGGGACCACGAATCAAGATCACCGTCCACTTAAAGGAAGTTTCTCAACTTTTTACTAATACTACTCCTTTTCCTTCAGGACAAAGACTTTGGTTGACTTAGATTTGGTGATTATTGCCGAATTCTCCGCAAAAATAGCCATCTACTCGTGGTCCTGCTTGAATTGTCACCTTCAGAAGTTTTTATAAGGAAAAGTAAAAAGTATTAAAAAAATGTGTTAATAAAATATTCTAAAATTATCAATCCAAGCAGGGTTGTGCTTTTCTTATTTGTAAACGACAGAGTAAAACAAAAAATTACTGTGTATGGTATTTTTATTTTTATTTTTTTGCATCCAGCTAGCAAACTCCCCATTATTACAGTTCTATCGGATTTTAAGCAGCAGCAGCGTCTTTACTCGAAATCAATTACTCGTTTGAAAACTGCCATCGTATAATCAGTAAAGACTTGAACCTAAATCTAATGTCGCCACGTGTTTAATGGAAAGCCGTACACGCTAATTGCACAATAAGCAGCAGGAAGAAGAAAAAAGGCTGCTGCAAATTGCTATGTGCTGATTCTAAACAATAATAATGATAGCACAATAATGATAGCACATCACCGACTATCTCTCTCTCTCTCTCTCAAAAAACTGAAATATTTTGGGATTATTTGGAATATTTTTACTGTAGCACTTTTTGTGATGTGATGTATATGAGATAAAAAGATAATTGGGAAGGTAAAAAGGTGTATTGGAAATTGTAATGAAAATGTAAGCAAATAAAATTGGGTAAATAATGCTCAATCCAAACAAAAAACTGACAAAAAAAAAAACTTGAAGTTAGAAAAAACTCATGAAATTCTCCAAATTTTGGACAAATATGTTTTTATAAGTAATTTTGAGGGATTGCTTAAATTAGTCAGTCAAAGATTAAGTGCGGTACAAGTCAAGTACACATGTTTTACGAAATTATTCGTTATTTCCAGGATAATCAATTAATAATAGTCATGTTAGTATTCATATCAACAAATCAAAGAAAAAGGGAAAAAGTTTACAAATGCAAACCATTGGCCTTGTTTGGAATGATTTATAGTACGTGATGACTCGGATCCCAAATTTCAACCTGGCTCGTACAGGCGTAGTAGTAATTAAAAAAAAAAAACGCAAAAAATCTGGAGAGCCCCGAACATTTATCATTGTCTACTTTTGACCTATCATCTAAATTTTATTTTTGATTGGCCCTTGAACAATTAAAAATACACACTTTAAAGACTTCCGGTGACTCTGGACATAAATTTTGCAAGATTTAAAGAGTATTTTTGTCCATTTATAATTAAACCTCGAATCAGCATTAGAAACCTTCAAAAAAGTTAACCCTTCAACCTAATGGTGTGAAAAAAAATTGAAGGGTTACCTTTTTTGAGGATTTCTGATGCTGGTCCCAAAGGTTCAATTATGATTGAACAAAAATGCCCTTTAAATTTCACCAAATTTATGTTTAAAAGCATCAAAAATCTTTAAAATGTGTAATTTTAATTGTTCAAGAGCCAATAAAAAATAGCCTTGTTTGGATTATATTTTTCTAAATTCTTTGTAGAAAAATTATTCTAGCAATTTGATATATGTAAGGATGGTAATAGGAGCGGGTGACCGCGGGCACCCGCCCCGCGGGAGCCTAATGGGGAGGGGGTTGGGGCGGGGACGGGGGGAATTTCCCCCCCCCCCGCTTAGAAACGGGGCAGGGGAGTGTACCCCCACCCCATCCCCCGTCCTGCCACCCGTTTTAAAAAAATAAATATATGAAATAAATATAGGTATATAATTATATTTATATAATATATAATTTAATTAGTTACAAACTTATGATAATAATATTATTAGTTATATGTATTATATGATGTCTATTAGTATGTATAATATAATTGATATTATTAATTACATTAATAATTATATGTGTACTAATACACATTATTAATTAGTTATACTAAATTTACTAATACACTTATACTAAATCCCTAATTACACTTAATACAATAACATTTTTTTCTTAAAAAAAACACAAGCACAATAATAAATTAGTGATTGTATTTGTATCAAAAGTGAAAACTTGACTACTTTAGTTATATTTATTTTATCATGTTGGATTGTATTCAAATAATTTTTGTTTGATTGTTTTTATAAGTTTCAATTGTAAAATTACAATAAATAATAATTTGACGATGTGTTGATATTTTAGTACTTGATTATTTACTAAAATTTAACCATAATAAATTATATAACAAATTTTTATTAGTTCCGCGAGACGGGGACGGGGGATGGGACGGGGGCTGAAGGAGTTTGTAGGCAGCGGGCGGGGGATGGGGAGGGGTCCTCCACCCCAACCCCGCCCCGTTGCCATCCCTAGATATATGTGAGGTAAAAAAATAATTGAAAAATATGTTTACGAAAAATATAGCAATTTTTAAATAAGCCAAATTTTTTTTCCCTGGATTAAAAGTAGACAATTAAAATAGTATAGGGGCTCCCAAACTTTAAACCGCCCCCCCCCCCCCCCCCCCCCACCCCAACCCTCCGTGCCCCAAAAAAAAAAAAATCTAGTATGAATAGTAGCATGAAAGAGAGTCCAATTCGTGACCGCCAGACCATCACGGATGAGCTGACTGCTTAACAGCCAAGTCTTTCTTTAAAATCAGCAGCTTCAATCATTCACGGAGGAAATTTACGAGTCCAGAAAATGACCATCTTCTTAGATAGATTTACAAAATTGGTAGCAACAAATTTACTACTACAAAATGGTATAGCAAGAAAATCAAACTGCTTGTGGGATTAGTCGGGGTTACAACAATCCCCCCGGATACCCACTGTATTGATAAAAAAAAAAAAAATCAAATTAAATCAAACTGCTTGCAAGTGAGGACCCAAAACATCCTCCACGGTCTCCATAATAATAATATTGGTAGTAAAATAATATAAGGGTGTCTTTGCCAATTCACCCACCACACTTTGTCCATACTCCGAGGCAGAGTTTCTCTGTCCTCTTTACTCACATAATAACACTCCCTGCCAGTACCCACTGTTCATGTTCCCTTTATATGATAATAATAAATAATAGTACCACCATCGTCTCCCCCTCCCAAGAGTTCCCAGTTCATCCCAGTTCTTGAATTCCAAAACACAAAATCCCAGAAACTAAAAGGCTCCAGAAAGAAACACACTCGAGCTGAGTAAAGCTACAAAAAAGGACAAGTCTTGATTCTTGAAGGATAAACATACTTCCAACAGCTAGCAGATTAAGATGAGAACTAGCAGCCAACTGATAGGTCTACTAAACTTCTTGACTTTCCTAGCCTCTATACCAATACTAGGAGGTGGAATATGGCTGAGCAGCAGAGCCAACAACACAGACTGCTTGAAGTTTCTTCAGTGGCCTTTGATCGTAATAGGCGTAGCTATCATGGTTGTTTCTTTGGCTGGTATTGCTGGTTCTTGCTACGGGAACACTTTCCTCATGTACCTTTACTTGTGGGCTATGTTTGTAATCATAGCAACCCTTATTGGCTTTGTGATATTTGCTTATGCTGTGACTGATAAAGGGACAGGCAGGCCTGTTTCGAATAAAGTTTATCAAGAGTATTACTTGCAGGACTACTCTGGATGGCTGGAGGAAAGGGTCACAAGTCAGAGTTATTGGCCAAAGATCAGTTCTTGCATCAGGGATTCTCATGTTTGTGGCAAGCTGAGAAGGGATTTTGGTGGAATTCCTGAAAGTGCTGATACGTTTTCCATGAGGAAGCTCAGTCCTATTGAGGTAACGACCGAAGATTACGTTTTTTTGCCCGTCTTTTTTATTCTGTGGGTGGGTTCATTTGTTTGATAGTTCCTGTTAGTGAAAGGATGGTGGTGAATGATGATATTCAACTGATCTTTCCCAGAATTTTTTTTTTAAAAAAAACTTTTCGTGTCTAAAGGATTCGAGTTAAGAAGAAAAACTAATTCGATTTTCATAGTCAAGAATCTTATGTCTCTCAAGCTTGTTTGAGATTTGATCAGGTGATGTGGCTGAGTGATATAGATCTGAGCACCTGGAGTTTCACTTGGAAGAGGTGCCCCTTTGCTTTCACACCTGGGGGAGACCACACCCCTCGCCGTAGAAAAGCCAAAGTGATATTAATAAAACACATTTCTTTGTCACCGACCTGATTCCTTCCTGTGGTTGCATTTTGAGTTTACACACTAGTTTTTCGACCTTTCTTTAAGCCCTTTCTTCTATTATTATTTTTTTTATTTTTTCCCTGATGATGGCCCTTTAAGCCCCCAGATTCATCGGACTCAATTTTTAGCTAAGCGGGTACACTTTCTTTTTCCTCTGTGGTTAAAAAGTAGTAGTAACTGTTAAGGGACATTCTCTGGTGGGTATGTATAGACCATAAAGGGATTTTAAGTGACAAGTCCTCTTTTGAGATCCTTATCTAAGGACGACACTTTTTTAAGTTTTAACCAACCTCTACCTTGTCGTATAATGGGGAAACGTTTCATCATCAGCCTTTCAAAGCCTTAGGAATTGGATGTTTTCTTTACTGCTTTATCTCTTTGTTGTATTAAAGGGGAATATTACTATTGGACACCAATGATACCCGGAAAGAATGCTACTGTACTTTTTCTGGTCGTATGACTTATGAGTACGATATGGGAAGTTGGGAACCTTTGGGTTTTGCTTTTTCACGTGGTCCATTTTCTTTCTTTTACATCTGTAGAATATCCTTATACGAGTTCTTCTTTTGTTTGCTTCATCTATGAGGTTACGTAAGAATATGCTGAAAGTCTGAAAGTGAAATATCACTAACACGAGAATATTGTAGCTTGAATTTTGCCCATCTTTGATCTTTCTACTTTTCTCATTCTTGTTTCTCCCTTTCTAACTGTGCTGCCTCTTTTTGTGTTTTTGTTTTTTGTTTTTGCCGGGGGGGGGGGGGGGGGGCGAGGGGATAGTGGTGGTTACAAACTTATATGCCATCTTTTGTGTACCCTGCAAATGAAAACTTATAGTGGTTGGCTGATGTATAAGGAGCTATCATGCATGACAAAATTCACATCATAATATATCAACCTCCCAAACAACATAGGACATAAATGCTTGTCAATGACTTCACTAAATCACTGGAAGATTTGGGAGGAGGAGCATCAAGATAGATTCGATGCTTTAATCACTTTTCGTAGTTCAGAGGATCTATCATGACCATCTGTTTAAGGACTATCTAAGACCATATATGTCTGCATACTTCTTTTTTTTTTTTTGGGGGCTATGGGGTTGAGATCATATGCCATGCTCCAAAAGGCTTGGGTTGTTTACAAGATAAGGCATCTTTACCATGTGCAACTTATTTTCCACTTTTTATTAATGTATTTGTTTTTTTTTCGGTAACACAGTAACAACAGGGAGGGGATTTGGCAGGATTTTGTGGATCTAGTTTGATGGATTTGGGTGTGGGACACTTGATACCTTAATGTGGGTCACCATTATGAGTTGGAAAAGATTGGTATTGGAATTGGACCCTGACCTACCCGGAAAGCTCCAAGTGGTGGAGCCGTAATTGTCTATTTCTCTATTTTTCTCATAATAGGGTCGCTCTCTGTCTGCTGCGTCTGCATTTGAGTTTAAGTTTATCAGTTGGTGATTGTAGACATGATATAGTTCTCCACAGTCCACGGTCATTTAGGACACACGAATTTACAATAAAATATCTTGCAGTGTGTCTGGATGCATGTTTTTATGTGGCAGGTGCAGCTACCCAATCATCATATCAAGCAAAATGATGAATCTACTTGCTGAGATTGAAGGTTAGGAAGGTGTTAGAAGTAACACTACTTGCAAGCGATTCGCCCAAGAATTCGTTTTCCGTGGAATTTTCCTTTTAAGCGCAAAATAATATTTCCAGTAATTTGATGTCTTTGCTTCCTTTAGTTTTGTCACTATGAGCTAATTTGATTTGCTGGTGGCTGCAGTCTGGATGTTGCAAGCCTCCCACAGGATGTGGCTATGTCTATCAGAATGAGACGGTTTGGATTCCGGGATCAGGCACGGTCGGAACTGATCTCGACTGCGGAAGGTGGAACAATGATCAAGGGACACTGTGCTACAATTGTGATTCGTGTAAAGCTGGTGTTCTGGGAAGCTTAAAGAAGAGTTGGAGGAGGGTCTCTGTGATCAACATTGTTATCTTGATCATCCTGGTAATTGTTTATGTGGTGGCCTGTGCAGCATTTAGGCACGACAAGCGGATGGACAACGATGAACCTTATGGTGAAACCCGAATGGAGAAGGTGCAGCCCACCAGGATACATTTTTGAGACGACCTCAATACAAAGCAAATTTGTGTATCTATCTTCCGAGTTTGCTCGTTCACAGTCCCCCCTATTTAGGTGAAAAGATTTGTACTAAATATGATCTTGGATGGTAAGGTTAGATGCGTGTATATTTTATTGTTCTTCCCGAAGTCGTGTTTTCAGAATTTGTTTCTGAAGATTGGAAGAACAGTACTAGTATTATTATTATTATAAGTTTGGGTCGCTGGTTGAGAGGGTTGATTAGCTAGCTTCCTCAGGGATGTTTAGCTGACTGCCTATGAAATTTAAGCACTAAAACCACGAGCCATCACCAGATTTCTTCTGTGATCTCCAAACTATAAAACAAATAAGAAAAGAGAGGAGAATCTTTCACGCATCTTTCAACAAAGAAATCAGAATTAAATTACTAATTCTGAATTTCAGGTGTTTATTTAAAAAATCGACAACTCTTGAGATCATTCAGGGAACTAATAATCTAACCCTTAAATCCCCTCGAAACCCTTAAATCCCCTTGAAGATTGGTGGGGGATTTGGTGTGAAAAGGCTAGGGATGCCTTTGCTACTAAAGGTGTACTAATCTCCAACGCTCTCGAAAACCTCTCCACTCATCTTTAATGCATCTTACTCGGGGCAATTCATTACGCAACTTAAAGAAAGTAAAATGGGGAAGAGTGCTTCGGGTCAGGTGTTTGCCATGTTAAATTGCTTCGTTTTCTGCCACCGACGCATCCTGAGGGGAAGGTGAGCCGGTTTTCTTGGGATATGCAGATCATAGCAAGGGTCATCGTCTCCCCAAGCGCTCGGAGTATTCCTATTATCGGGGGATTTTTTATTTTTAATTTTTTTTTTTGCTTTGGAGGAGGAATCTGAATTTTGTACCTAAAACAAATAAATAAATGAAGAATTTTCTACATTGACAACTGCTAAGTTGGCGATTGAATTGATCAGAGAGGCTTGAGGCACAAATTCATCGAAACAGATGCTGGAAATGTATTTGATTGAATCATAGAATTACACAATCAATACATGGTTGTCTCAGGAGGATGCGTTTGATAAAATTAAAATCTGAAATATGAATTTATTAAGGTAATAAATTGTTAAATACTTATCCTGATATGCTTGAGTACATGTCCCATTAAATTTATCACTTATTTTTTGGAAATAAATTTTGCTTAGGAAATTCAATACTATTTAATTAATTAATTAATTCAGATGTTTATCAAATGCGTCTGAACATGTTAAGATCTGAATCCGTTAAATTTAAAATTTGAATTGAATTATCAAATGAGATCTTTGTTTGACAAAATTTAGTACCGCAAAATGGCTGTTTGTGCAGAAATTAGCTAGTGCTACATAGACACTGGCAAACAAGATTTAAGCTTAGAACCAAAGAAGCATTTGGACATATGCATGTGACAGCATGAAGAGCCTTGAAGCTTCAATTTTACTTGTATGACTTGCGCAACATGACTTGATTCCTCTTCCAAATTTTCCATGCATTTTTTTTTTTCTTTCTGTCCTACGTTAACACTTGGGCCAACCCGTCCCCAGCCTCCACTTTTAAAAATTACGTTTTCTAGAGAACAAGAACAAGAGAGACTGGCAATTTGCAGAAATGAATCTTCAACTAGAAACCAAAGACACGTGAGCCAGCTATTCGGTCATTGCCTGCAAATACGCAGCAGCAGATTGTCGTCAGATACTGCAAATCATATAGATTGTACAATTTTTTGAGTTTTTTTTTTTGGGTTTAAAAAGACAGAAACAAACACAACTACTTGTCCAAATCTTCTAGAATTACACAAGAGATTGAAAATATTTATCCAAATCTCTGCCAAGTACTAAAACCTAGGAGTCCTCTCTATATCTACGTACCAATTTCATCAGACAAAACAATCATGGCATACTCCGAATGCTCCGCACCAGAGATGATGGATGATGCGTGCCGGTACGCGACAAAATCCACGCCATGCTGGGATCCTGAGTCCTGACCCAGCTTCTCTAGTTGGAAGTCATGTACATCCACGACTCCTCCTCACCCAGCTTCTCTTCGCAAATACTCACTACTTCCTGCCTGCGTGTTACAGAAGCATTTGGTACATTAAAATAATGACAAGAAAATTTCCATAAATTATATGGTAACATTCATCAGGAGTCATGAAAGGCCGAAACGTGAAGTGAGTTCAGACCAGAGTGGTGGCCCGCTTTTTTTTTTGGTTTTTGTTTTTCTTTGTATAGAAACAATAATAATGTTCTGAAAACAAAATATTCGTTTCTTCAATTCAAAATACTTTAAAGTTACTGTAATCTAAGAGCCCAAGAGGCCTTGTTTGGATTGCATTTTTCTGAATTTTTTTGTAGAAAAATTACTGTAGCTATTTAATGTATGCGAGATAAAAAAGTGATTAAAAAATATGTTCACGAAAAACGTAACAATTTTTCTTTAAAAAAATTACTGTCAAAACAAGGCAATTTAAATTTAAACTCCTAACGCTGATATTCACTAGAAGTAAGATGCTCAAAAGACACTGCAAAATCTCCTACAAATCCATGATTTCTTCAAATTTTATTTTATTTTCGGTAGATGATATCTTCAAAAAAAATTTTTTTTTTTTGTTTCGCTGCCGATTAATACATGGGCTCGGGTCTCATTTAGGCTGATCCTTAATGGTCAAAGCCTGTCCGTAATTCAATTAGCTCAACCTTTTACAGGCGAATTGAGCCGGACATGTGAGGTTTCGGCCCAAATACAAAAGGGCTCACCAGGTTGAAAATGGGCTAGCGGACCCTATTGACATTCCAAACCAGACACACTTCGGGATAACACATCATCATCTTTTATGTGATACATATGAAATAAAAAATTAATCGAAAGTGCGACGACGATACAAATCAATAAACCTTTTCAAATAAGTAACTATCCAACTACATAGGTGAAAAAATATTCCACTATATTAAAATAAAGAACATTTTTCTTTTTAATGCTTTTGCACCAATCTCCACCTTCTAAATCAATTTTTAACCGTAATCGGATTCAAATGTACATGCTTCTACAAAAAAAGAAAGAAAGAAAGAAAGAAAAAGGTTCAATAGAATCCCATCATCAATTCGAGGAAAAACTAGGACCCATCATGGATTCCTCAACTTAAAACGCGACGACTGCCATCTTCCAATTTTCTGCACCGTCCGATGCCATGATCCTTTCCATCTTGTATTTACCACGGATTTAGCCATGATGCTCAACTGGCGAAATTAGGGCGTAGCACCTCGATCACATCAAGAGCTGACACTTCATTGTGTTACTCTCCTAGCTTTCGACCAAACACTGCCGACCAAATTTCTGATTTGGAAAAACTAATAATGTCATGACCATTACAGCAGAAATAATTGTGCTATAATAATCTAACCTAAGGTATATCAATCGAGCTTAAATTTCCTACCAAAATCTGAATCCTGTATTTCCTTACCTCGTTAAGTGAGGTGTCACTTTGTTGCTCTAGCTCACGCATCACCTCCACTGTCAGTCCAAACCATTCATCAGTCCAAGCAAAAGAATTCCGATGACTTTCAAGGAAAAGTGCCCTTTCACCCTGTAGAGATGAAATCCTGTAAAGCCAAGTATATACTGCAATCTAATGCACAACAGAGACCAACACAAGTAGCATTGTCATCAAACAACAAAAAGAGGTTGGTGCATTTGATACTATAAATCCTTAATTCCCTAGCGACTGATGGGATCTCATACTGCATCAGGGGTGGACAAAGGTCAGCAAAAGAGAGACTCCAAGACGGCACTTTGTATCACCTCAACGGAAATACTGAATGAATGCCGAAGGAAAGAATAAATTTATGGGAGGGAAAGAAGTAAAGGATAAAAGGCAACCATGGTAGTGCAGAGTAAATCAACATTTGCTAATGGTTGGAAGATTCCCCTTTTTAACTAGCAATTTTTTTTTTTTCCTGCTGCTGTAAAATCCAATATGTTACAGTGTTTCCTCATTTAGCAATCATTGCCCCAACCTCATATAAAAGGCACAACCAAATCAAAACCCAACTCAGAAAGAAGGACAATTTGAAGTATGAAGGAAAACAATCGAAAGAATACTAAAATTCACAAGGATGGAAAGTTCTTAAGCCATCAAGGCAATCAGGACAAAATGAGAACATGTTGCCACAAAACTGCGCTAGTATAAGAACAGTAAATTCTTCCAAACTATGAGGGGTTTGTATCAGTATATGACTAATAAACTAATTTTTCACTGTTCAGTTATATAACGGGTGTGCAGTTTAGGGGTTGGATAGATTTGAGCATCAGGAATCTTATCTATAAAATTCAACATTATACTCTCAATGCAGGCTCTTAGATTGTATTTGGATATGGCAGGCAAGCCCTCTTTGTTTTAGGGCTGTATCTTCTGGTGCTATTTGGTTTCTTCAGTTAAGTAATTGAACGTTTTCACAAAAGTTGCTAACACAACTAATTCAAGTTTATAAAAGGTCCGTCATGTGAATATCATTTAGTAGCTTTTACTCTTTGGATAAAAGTGACAATGCCATCTAACCTGAGGTCCTAGCACTGGCGTAAGGGGTAAATTTTAATAATCATTATCAATAGAATCCTAAGGATCCAGTATACGACCAACTTGAATTTCAATGACTTGAGATTGTCTAGAGTTGAAATGTATACCGCCATCAAAGCTTGCTCGAGTCTGCTACCAAAGCCCCAATATGGAGCGTCAATTGTCACCAATTTGTATGCTGTCATAACTGGATCACAGCTATTCTGGCATCATAAAAAAGAATGTCAGTTCATAAGATTAATAGATATTATACCTCGGCTTAAGGATCAAAAAAGGGTCCATGCAGACGAGCTATGTCATTTAGTCCCTCAAAAGCGTTTTTATGTATCCGTACACAAAATACTTGAGTGCAAGCACATTTCGTCTTAAGCCACTTCATATTACTAAGTTCTCCAATCCTGTTTGATAAGAACTAGGCCATGTTTCTCAGTCGAAGAGGTTGAACCTAAAAAATAAGTCTGTTGATACGTTTATCCTAAAATATGCTAATGAATATACTTTTGACTGAATTATGTATCAATGCATACAAATAAAGAAGTAGATAAAACAACCTGCCAACCCTCTAGAAGTGGACCCCGGCCTGTCCTTGCTGATTGGAATGTAGAGAAATCAATATTGTTCCTTCCAATAATGTAACTCCAATAATCACTAGCTGTTGAAGCAATGTCAAGTACTTCTACCTCTCTGGCTGCTAGTTCATTTTTTCTTAAACCATGCACCTATATTGTCAAAATACCATTAATGAAGTTTGGGAAGCACAAATGTACAGGAGTTCGCAGGCAAAATGTAAGTTGTCAAGTTAATATTAACAAGAATACAGTTTGAAATTTTCTTCACACAGATCATGTATGGGTTATGTTATCCACTGGTCAAAGGACCTGATCAAAGTGAAAAAAAGAAGTTAAAAGAAACTTAGACCTTACATTTTCAGATTGTCCGTTATCAGCCTTGTGAATAGTTTCAATAGTTAGACGGAACTTTGTAAAATATGGGCACTGCAAAATAACATATCAAAGAGTAGTTCAATATTAAACATTCCACAAGGACATGGACAGAATAAAACTTGTTCCAAGGTTAAAGTCTAGTTACCTGAATGACTGTGCAACACGATGCCAAATTTCAGAGGGCAAACAGTGGAAACATCAAAGTAAGTTTAGAAAAAACAATTAATCCCATAATTGAAAAGAATCAACAATTGTGACTAAGTACTGCAGTAACAAATGCAAGGAAAGTTTTTTATAATTTAACCTGATTTGCATCTGGGGTAAGAATTCCAAGCTTCCTCTTGCATCACAAGGGCATCAGCTGGTGCAAAGGTTGTCAACCATAAAGGAGCTTTGCTGCAAACAGAAGTGAATGCAGCAGTACAGGAAAGATTACATTCTAGAAATAGATGCTGACATAACCACACATCTTACTAGATGGAATTTGATGTAGAAAGTAACGATACAAAGTAGAACGCTTATTCTACGAAAAGCAAGAGTGCCATTTCAATGACAAGTTAGCAATGCCTCACAGAGCACTAGCATCAACCATGAATGAATATAGTATCTAAACAAGACTCGAGAAAGAGTTGCAGATGAATATGGAGGCCTAAAACCTGATGCTTCTGAAGATGAACTAGCCAACGCAACATTTACCGATTAGCAGCGATGTACAAGAAATCTTATCAAGTACTCATCAATTGGACCAAAGCAGAAAATGTATGATGTTCGAACCACTTATGTGGTTGATTCCCTCTGATAAGGCATTCCATGAAAAGAAATCACCTAGCAGCATAGTGCATCTTCTTTCTTGTACAAATCAAATGTAACAAGTATGTTCAAATTAAAGACCATTATTCTGCACCAAGTTACCTCTGTAGCCTATACAACTTCAATGTGTATTGACCCTTTCCAAATTCATCATCTTCAAAAGGCCTATTTTCCAAAACCTCCACCCCTTCAGTTCCCGCGGTGTTCTCCTGCTGCATTTTCATGACCATGTACATCTGAGCTATCTGATACTGCAATTTATTAAGCCCATCAAAACAAAGCAATTAGTGCTAATTTTCAAGAATTACCAGACTTGTCAAAAAGTTTCAGAAGCTCATCCATGATAAGCTTACCTCTTCCAATGTCAAAGGCATGACAACTCGACTTCAAAGAAGCCCCCGGTCAACAAAATCTCTGGTCAAGGAATATGCGCAAAAACGGGCAAAACGAACAGAAACGGTATGGTTTGGGAAAATCGGAGGCATCAGGCCCTTTTCATATATTTAAGCTTATTAACAAAGATTTATCCATGCATATTTTCTTAGCCCAAAAAAAAAAAAAACTGCAGATGGGATATAAATATGTGATAACCGATTTTATAAGGATACCATAAATATAAAACTTAAAGAACTTTAATGAATATCGATAAGAGTAAAACTATTTCCAAAAGTCCAAATTCCAATCTAACAAAAAAGGAAATGAACTAGCAAAACAAAAAAAAAAATCAACAGCCGAAAGGGAAAGTAACGCAAAAGGGAAAGTATACCCGGCACCCAAAAGGGAAAGTAAAGCAAGAAAGATGATGTAAAAATTTCGCAAGCCCTGTCGACAAAATTCTCAAATAAACCGAACTCTATTTGAATGGCTCTCATGAGGGAAAAAAAAGGATACAACTCTTTCATCAGAACCATTTTTTCGAAGGCCTTAACCTTTGCAGCAACAACAAGAGCAACAAGAGAACCTACAACAAATCTCCAACGATGTTGTAACTTGTGTTTGTTCAAATGGAGAAGAAAATGTGGAAGAGAAGGAAGTTAATAACAACGTTTTCTCTTTTTGTTTTTTGGGCGGATTAAGTTTTTGAAGAAGACAAAGAGACTATTAAGGAATTGCGTTAGTAGACGTTATTGATTAACTGACGTTACGAGAGGAGCTCGTCAGATTATGCGTTGGAAAGTATTAAACAAATCGTTAGTTCCATAAAGCGCTTTCCAGTTGCGGAGGGGTTAACTGTTGGGAGTAATGATACGAGTTTTGTTGAAATGGAAGTAAAAGACGCGTTGATTGAAACAAAAAAGTCAAAGTCCACTGCACGCCTCCTGAGCTCTGACTGGGCCGATGACCACGGCTTAAGTTTCCGTCAATTAACTGTCTGGTTCGTGTGAAGTTGGACGGCCGGCCCAATTTGATAGACCGTTTAATATTCGTCAATTGTATGTCAGCGGGACAACATCTTCTTGGAAGATTCTGAGGCAGCGGGAAGGAAACCAATCGCACCAAATGCCTTCAATCCAGTGTCCGTGTCACTTTGTCCTTTACTCCTTTTTCCCTTTCTCCACCTTTCCGTATGGGAAAATGGAAAAGAAAAGGTCAAAAGACAGAAGCAAGAAAGTAAAGCGGTGAATCAGACAGTAACTAGGATGCAAACGATGCTAATTAATCTGAACATATTAGTGTCCAAATTTATTTGATTATTTTAATAAATTAAAATTTTTATTTAAATTTAATTTGTTTATTTTTCGAATCAAGTTTAAATGAATCTTTTATTAAATTTGAATGTCATGAAACATAAAGTATCGTTCAATATTGACTTGACTAGTCGACTAGCTAAATCCCATTTAATTTTGATTTAACTAATTGATGAACTAAATTCGAACAAGTTCTTACTTAGTCGAGTGTAATTTGACTATCGAACAGTTTGATTCAAGTATCAAATGGTTCGATTCATTTTTCAATCCTAACTGTAATGATAAATTGAGCTTTCATCCTGTTGGCAAAAGAAAAACTATAATGGAAATATATATTAACATGGTTTAAAAAATATGTGAAAATAGGGAAAGAGATAAGCACCCAAACAAAACTCAACAATTTAATTAAATCTAAGTCTCAAAACAACAAATACAAGCCGGAGCCTTTTCACTCTTTTGCTCCCCGACTTTCAATACTCTCACCGGGCTCATTACTTAAACTATGGAGCCGCCCCTTTTTTCAAATAAAACTATGAAACGATAGCACTTTTTGCGGCAGGCATTATTATGTATTACACAATTTTCCCCACAAACTTCTCAAAATTAACCATATTCTAAGCAATAATTAATTTTCCTCAAATTTTGGCTCCGTTCGGATTAGCTTTGTTTCTTTGGCTCGTCGTGTTTGTTAGTTCATAAACTTAAATATCTTTCTCCGTATGACATTTTGTGTTAACACGTCCTAATGATAAAAATAAAAACTTAAAACTTACGATTATAGCCTGATACATATACTAGTTGCTTTTGATACAACACAATTTTGTACCCAAACTCTACTTTGGTCCCTAAACTTAAAATTGGGATACTTTAGTCTTTAAACTATAGAGTTTGTTCCACTTTAATCCCTAAATAATATAACTTATTCCGCTTTAGTTCTTAAAATATAACATTATTTATATTTTAGTCCCTAAAGTATATCTACATAAGTCTAAAATCTATTCCATTTCCTCGATGACCTTAATTAAATGGGATAAAGTTTATAACTTAGTAGAGCCTTTAAACGAATCGAGCTATTCGGTAGCTCGGTTCGTTTCAACTCGTTCGTGTTCGTGAAAGGCTCGTTCGAAATTTTAAACGAACTGAGTTTGAACGAATTTTTTTTGTTCGATTAATAATCGAATAAACACAATCATGTTCACGAGTTTTAACAAACATTCGTGAATACGATTATGTTCGCGAGTTTTAACGAACGTTCGCGAACATGAACATAATTATCATTTGACAAATTTTAGGGTTAATTTTATGGCTGGATTTTTATATTTAGAGGGCAAATTGCTTTGTTTTATTTGTTGTTTTATGTTAATATTAGTTATATAGTTAATAAATAATAGAATTTAGTTATTTAGTTGCTTTAATTGTTTTTTTAGCATGATTAATGATTTGCATGGCATATTTAAGGTTTAAAATAATTTGGAATCGAACATTTCAAACATGTTTGCGAACGGCTCGTTTATGTAAAATGAGCTGAGTACGAACTCGAATTTGAACACGAATTTTGCTTAACGAGCCGAACACAAACACAGATTTGGAATTCGAAAATTAACGAATGAACACAAACGTTGTTCGAATCGCTTAACGAACAGAGTTCAAACATGAAATACTTGGTTCAATTCGGTTCATTTACAGCTCTATAACTTAGGGACTAAAGTGTCTCATTTTACAATTTAAGGACCAAAGTAGCAATTTTAGTAGAGTTAAAGGGTGCAAAGTAGAATTAAACCTATTAGAGTAAGTGCAATAATACTAATGGTACATGTAATAAAACTGAAAACTGAAATATGATATATGTATTTGTTAAAGTACCAAATTGTTAAGTACTAAAATTTTAACATTTGTGTGTATTTTGCATTAAGTAATAACTGAACAATTTAGAGTAAATTCCGCTTAAATAATTCAGAATCACTTAATTAATTAAGATGTTCTAAATTTTATTATCAAATTCATTTGAACATATTAATATCTGAATCCATTAAATTTAAAGTGTTGAATTGTACTATCAAATAAGATCTAAGTTCTTAGTATCTAGTATTCAACACCCAACTTATGCCTTATTTAGAGTTGCAATGCCTTTGGTAATGGGAAAAATCTACTTTTTGTCCCTAAATTTTGAGTCAGGGACACATTTCATCCCAAAATTTTTAGACGCACCACATTAGTATATGAATTAATTATTTTTAATACATTTAGTCAAAAAAAGATAATTTGCTTAATTTGGATGGAGAAAGTCACATGTTTGGCACATGGTCGTTAAGTAAAAACAATTTATCAGTCAAAATCAGTAGCCACGTCAGGTTTTTTTGTCCAAATTGAATATTATATCCTTTTTGGACTAAATGTAATTCAAAATAATTAATTCATGTACTAAATGTGATGCGTCTAAAAGTTTGAGGATAAAATGTGTCCCTAATTCAAAATTTAAGAACAAAAAGTGAATTTTTTCCAATTGGTAAAAAATAACTTTTTGAGGTATTTGGTGAATATTATATCATAAAATTAAGAGTGAAGTTTTTATTTTTTCTTATAGTGTAAGTGGGAGGTTTTGAATCCAAGACGAGTCACTGACATTCATTCTTCCTGTATCATTCAATTCATCCATCTCTCAAATTTTTGGTGTTAAAAGCACTTTGAACAAAAGCTAAATTTTAGTGTTTTTAAAGAGATAAATATTTTTAAAAATTTTAAAAGTATGCATTATCCAATACAAATAAGTGATTATTAAATTATATATCCAAACAATATTGTTAAAAGTACTTGAACACTTAATAAGTGTCAATTCTATTAGGTAAAGTGCTTTTCAATACACTATCACAAGCCTAAATGAACCCTTAAATAGTGTAGAAATTAGTTAGGCCCATTGCGAGATCCTTTGTTCAGCTTTCTTCTCTCTTGTAATGCGACATGAAGTTCTCAAAAAAAAAAAAAAAAAAAAGAGTGCAGTAACATAAAATATTGGTAAATAACGTGATAATCAGCCATTAAATTAAAAATAAATTGAGGGGATAGTACCCTAAAATATTGCTAAATAACGTGATAATCCTTACTTGTTAGTAGTTACCACTACACTTTTCTTAGAAGCCCCCGGAAAGAAACGGTAGTATCTCGGTGTCTTACGCAAAGGAATACACAATTTCAGAGCGGTTACCAATTATCAATAATGCATCATCTTGATCACATACTATAGACAGATCGTAACAGTATTTGAAAAAAAAACCCAAACTATGTAATCTAGAAATCTCTTGTAGGCTCTAGCATGCACAATTTCGTTTTCTTTTCTTGTCTTGTTTTAATAGTTGGAGCAAAGGGCCAAATTTTGAGCAGCACATTGCACCAAGCAACAAATGCCAATTGCCAAACGGCGTCTTATTGTTTCCCAGCAGTGAAAGGTAGCACAATTTGGAGCATTTTTTTTAAAACATGCAAGATTGTTGCAGTTTACAAATTTCTTTTTTCACACAAGGCTCTATGCATTAGAGATGTACCTTCAAAAGGGATGGATTTTGAAGATTAATTTGATAGTTGAGAGGCTAATTGAAGGAATTGTAGGGGGGAAAATGTCAAATTCAAGTTTAGTAGTGTCTGTAGTTCTCGAGTTGGGTCTGTTTGATAATATAAAAAAGTGCTGAATCTGAATTTTTTTAGGCATTCAGATGTGTTTTGAATGTTTGATAAATGAAAATTTATTTGCTGAAATTGTTAAGCAGTGCTGAATCTGTGTGTATTTTTTTCAGCACAAGAATCCTAACTGAATGTTTAATTCTGATAAGAATCAATAGAATTAATTCAGTTACCTTATTTTATCTATCAAATATACCCTTGTTTGTTAATTATGTTCAAAATTCTTATCTAATTAAACAATATAATATTCTCTATTTAACGATTTTTAGTTTCTCTTTTCTCTCTTTCTAATGACTTTCACATCTTCTCCATACTCCTCATATAATATATTTTATATTTTATATTAATTTGATTTAAAAATAAATATTGTCATTTTCATACCTAACAATTTTAAACTAATTAAATCATAGATTTTATTTCTTTTTTGATAGAAGGGCAAATTTATCAAATTAAACTTATTAAACATTCAGCTATAAATATTTACCAAACAGTATAAATAGGTTTAACATTAAAAATTAGACATTTATATATTTTTTTCAGTGCTTAAAATTCAGCAAATTAATTGTTTCAGTATTTATATTTCAGAATTCAGATTTAATTTTATCAAACAAAACCTTAATGGATAAAGACGCCCTCTATGAGTCTCAAAGCCCATTTGTCTTCTTTTTGTTTTTTTTGTTTTTTTCCTCCCATCCCATTTGTCTTTGTTTTACTTGGTGAAATTAGACTACTGTCCAAAGAAAAAGACAAAAAAACTACAAAATTGACTAAATTGTTATGCATTAGATATTTAAACCTTGGCCAATTCGTTTTGTGAGTATTTACTACGATGGAAAATATCTACATGACGCCTCATAATTTTGAGTGGAATCACGATAAGACATTTGATAAATATCATTTTATAAAATTAAGAGTGGAGTATTTTTGGTGCTAAAAGTATTTTTAGTAAAAATTCAAATTTAGTGCTTTTAGAATAATTTTTGTGATTTTAAAATAAATTATTAAATTTAATTATTTTATCCTATATTTAAACTAAATAAAGAGATAAATATATTTAAAAATTTTTAAGTTACATATTATTTAATACAATAAGTAATTATTAATCTATATTTTCAAACAATATACTTCAAAATATTCAAATACTTAATACTCTTACTTTCAATAATAAGTTACCGTAATTCCAAACCCTAATAGCTACTGTCCAAAGTATTTTGCGCAGAATGGGTATCGGTCATCAAGGCAAGCGCCAACCTTTGACGGCGACTCCAACTTAACTCCCGGAGTCGCGGTCGAGGTGTTGATGCTTCATAGCATGACTACAACAGTTCACAATTAACACCCCCCGCGAAAGACATTTAAAATTTTACTTGAGCAAAACTTGTATTTTAAAATTCAGAATTGAGTAAAAGTAAATTTAGAATAGATTTTATTGTGTTCAGAAAAAAAAAGAGACTACAACAGTACACATTTTTATTGTATATTTTTAGGAAATTTCGCCAATTTGGTCCCTAAATATTTTCACTTAAATCAATTTCGTCCTTAATGAAATATTTTAACCAATTTAGTCCTTCAAGTATTTTTTTTACTTCCAATGTAGGACTTTTACTCAATTAGCGTGGACCAACGGGGGTATAATTGTCACACTGGTTTAATCTTTTACAATTTACCGGCGAAACAGAATAGCCCTATCGGCCATTGCTTGGAATTCGACTGACTGCATGGCTTGCTAAAAATGGAGAAACCATCAGCAGCTTCAGCCCGTGGAAACGACGATAGTGGAGGACAAAGAGCCCGTATTGAAGTCCCTGTTGGATGTAAATTTGATCCCACTGATGAAGAATTGATGTTTTATCTGAGGAACTCCAACTTTCGGTACCTGAGAGCACTACTCTTGGTATCTATCCTGTGCCATCCAGCCAAAAAAATTTGCTGTTAGATATGGGAACGGTTAAGCAAAATGTCATTATCAAAAAAACAACTGGTAATCATCTTCCACCAACTTTTGATGATGTGATTCACGTCTTTCGGCATAGTAGCTTCCGAGTTGGAAGTGATCAACCAGTGATTGATACACTGGATAGAAACTTAGATGTGGGAAAGCTAATAAATGTGGTGACAGATGATGTTGATATTAAAAACCTAGCCACTGCACCAAAATCTCCTGGTTGCTCTGAGACACTGAGTTTAAAATCAAACCTCTCAGATAATGCAAACACTAAAGAAGTGGACGTGAAAGCTCCGACCAATCACTTCACTCTAGCTCCAAAGTTAGATTCTTCAGAACCAGCAATAATGAATTCTCCTGTAGCAGAGGAGGAAGCCCCAACAACACCAGCAAAGGAAACTTTGGATGTCAAATCTTTCCGGCAGAGGGCAGAGGCACTAGAAGGGCTCCTAGAATTGTTTGCAGATTTGCTTCAGCATAATAGACTAGAAGAGCTTGCTGTTGTTCTAAAACCTTTCGGAAAAGATAAGGCTTCTCCAAGGGAGACAGCAATCTGGTTAGCTAAGAGTCTCAAAGGGATGATGCTTGAAGACTCAGGACGGATGTCATGAGCAATTAGCCAAAACCCTGCTGGTAGGAGCTTTTTTTTTTTTTTAATTCCTTACATGTTCATCGGGCTCCAAAGATTTGGCTAATACTTCCTTCTTTCCACCTACACTGCAAATTTTTCTCTGCCCCATTCCACTCCATACCATGGAATTCAATGCCCAAGAGAAGCAATGCCACTTCTTTAAGTTCAAGCTCCAATTCTTCTCCTTCGTTCCATTTCTGTGCATTCACCTTTCTTCTTCAGCTATTTTAGCTCCCATTCTCCAGGATCCTCCCACTCGGCTTCACTTTTTGTCACTTTACTTGAGAACCCCTTACCAGCAGCCCACAAAACTACTCGTTGACCTCACTGCCTCTTTCAATTAGGAGGAATGCACCTGCAGCAACCCCTCTTCTTGTACGTACCGCTACCACCCGCTTCCCTGCACTTCTCCTCTTTGCAGCTGCCTCAATTCACCCACTTGTTCAAACTGTTCTTTTGAACCTACTGATCCCATTTACTCTGACGGCTTGTGCCATCTCTTCCTTGCAAGACCAAGGAATCGGAAAAGATTGAGGGCAGAGGCACTAGCTGACATCAGGCTCTCTTCTCTGTTTTGTCAGCTAATGATCTCTCCCTCGTAATGATCTCTAATCTGTTTCACCGGTAAATTGTAAAAGATTAAACCAGTGTGACAATTTTACCCCTGTTGGTCCACGCAAATTGAGTAAAAGTCCTAAATTGGAAGTAAAAAACTAGTTAAGGGACTAAATTGGTTAAAATATTTCATTAAGGACGAAATTGATTTAAGTGAAAATGTTTAGGGACCGAATTGGCGAAATTTCCATATTTTTATCGTATATTTCAAGTTTGACAGTTTTTATCCACTGAAGAAATTGACTTAATCCCACCTTTTTTTTAGCATTAGTAATTAGTTTTATTTTTTTGGCAAACGGCAGTTTGACAACTTGCATATCTTACCCGCTTCACTTGGATAATCGTCGTCTCCGGCTGGCCTGTGGCTTCTTTTAAACCCTAATGCCGCAGTCCCTGAAAAGCCCCTTCCCCACCTTCCCCTCCCAAAAAATAGGGATTATATTATATTTTGATTCGGAAAGTGAAAAAAAGAAAATGCATAAGGCAGAGCTAGTTGTCTTTCTATTTTTGTAATTGCCTCGTATCTGTTCTGCTCCTTAAGCCTTTTAGCCCATTTTCCTTTTGTTTAACATGAATTTTATTTTCAAGTGATTTATATACATATTATTGTTGCTTTGTGTTTTCTGGTTGCGCAGCTTATTTAAAATTTGAAGGAGAATAATAATTAAGAGGGATTGGAGGAGGGATAGTGGGAGATGGCCTCTTGTATCAATCATTGTGAAAATGTTTCATCCACGCTCATTTCATCATCATCACAGCCATATAGCGTTTCAACCCCACAAAAAATTATTTATCAAAATCCAATCTCTTTATGTTATACTTCAATCCCACCAAGCTACCTACCAAGAGGAGTGTGATATCACATTTGAACTTTCAATGCCGTCCGTTGTTCCTGCATTCTGCGAGATTTAACCAGAAAGTGAAGGTGAACTCAATTCGATGTGAGAAGGATGCCGTTTGTTACAGCAATGGTTCGACGAATGATGGGGCTTTTGGTTTCCAAAAAGTTGGAAAGAGGATGAATATCAAGAAGATTTTGATTTTAGGTGCAGGGCTATTGTGATTGGACAAGCTTGTGAGTTCGATTATTCGGGGAGTCCGTCTTGTAAGACGCTTAGGGAAGAGGGTTATGAGGTGATCCTCATCAATTCGAATCCTGCCACTATAATGACTGATCCAAAAGATGGCTGATAGGACTTATATTCAACCTATGACACCGAAGCTGGTTGAGCGAGTGCTGGAGAAGGAGAGGCCTGATGCTTTATTGCCAACTATGGTAGGGCAGACAGCTCTTTACCTTGCTGTGGCATTGGCTGAAAGTGGGGTGCTCGACAAATATGGCATTGAGTTGATTGGGGCGAAGCTTGAAGCAATCAAGAAGGCCGAGGATTGAGAATTTGAGATTTATTCAAAAAATCTATCAAAAATATTGGGCTAAAGACTCCTCCTTCCGGGATTGGAACTACTCTGGAGGAGTGTTTTGAGATAGCAAATTCTATTGGGGAGTTTCCATTGATCATTTGGCTAGCTTTTACGTTAGGAGGAACTGGAGGTGGTATTTCTTATAATAGGGAGGAATTTGAGGCAATATGTAAGTCAGGGCTTGCAGCTAGCATGAATTCTCAGGTTTTGGTGGAGAAATCTCTTTTGGGATGGAAAGAATATGAGGTTGAGGTTATAAGAGACTTGGCAGACAATGTGGTTATTATCTGTTCGATTGAGAATAGTGACCCAATGGGGGTCCATACCGGGACGCTATCACTGTAGCTCCTGCACAGACTTTGACAGACAAAGAGTATCAGCGGCTTAGGGATTACACTATTGCTATTATCAGGGAAATTGTGGTTGAATGTGGTGGTTCAAATGTTCAGTTTGCGATCAATTCTGTAGATGGAGAGGTAATGGTGATTGAGATGAATCCTTGAGTCTCAAGGTCTTTAGCTTTAGCTTCCAAAGCTGCTGGTTTTCCCATAGCGAATATTGCTGCTAAACTATCAGTTGATTACTCCTTGGATTAGATTCCTAATGAAATCACTAAGAAAATACCCGCAAGTTTTGCGATCAATTCTGTAGATGGAGAGGTAATGGTGATTGAGATGAATCCTTGAGTCTCAAGGTCTTTAGCTTTAGCTTCCAAAGCTGCTGGTTTTCCCATAGCGAATATTGCTGCTAAACTATCAGTTGGTTACTCCTTGGATTAGATTCCTAATGAAATCACTAAGAAAATACCCGCAAGTTTTGAACCTTATATAGATTATGTGGTTACCAAGGTAAGTTTTCATCCCATTATCCAAAATTTTGACTCTGCTTTTACACTTCTTGAAGTGCATTCTTGCTGTTGTCTTGTAAGATTCTTTGAAATTTGATTCAGAACTTTTGGTGACTTACTAAGGATTCATATTATTATGAAGTTCTATCGGTCATAAGCAGTTTGCTTATATTTTTTTTGAATATTTTTATTTCTTCCTCAAATTTATTTGCAGTGTCATGAGATCAAGTGACCATGAACTAATAGTTGATATTACAACTCTTCCTATTGCCATGCCTTTTGTTTTTACAAGCTTTTTGGTGAACTTATTGATGAGCATTGTTTTCTTGACGGGAATATGTGGTCTCATTCATAAATTTCTTAGTTAGCACAGTAACCTCGATACATAACATTTGGTGCTTTAGAAGGCAGTCATCCTTAATCCTTTCGAGTTCATCATATTAGACAGTTTTGATCTTCTAGATGATCCAAATAGATGAGAGAAAGGTACTTGAGAGTGATAACTTAAGTTGTTTAATGCTAAAGATTATGACCTGTCTCTACAATTTTACTTGGAATATTCCAAGTGTTGCTGGTTGTGAGATAAATATCACTTTGGCCATGCTTTGATATATTAAAATCCTGTCCTTTTTTTCTCTTATTATTTAAATACTATGCAAATCATAGTTTAGTTTACCATTAGGTGCTCTTTGTTTTCTAGTATCCCTTCTTATAGTCTTGATTATTTTAATACTAGCTGCTCCTTTAAGAAGATTGTGTGAACTTCATTAACTGAATGGCTGTGAGATCTTTTCTTGTTTCTTTTCACTGGATCAAAATTGCTTTACCTACACATACATTGTTACATGTTTAAACAGGTGTGAGATCTTTTCTTGTTTCTTTTCATTGGATCAAAATTGCTTTATCTACATATACAATGTTGCATGTTGTGTTCTGGAGAACATTCAAAGCAAAATTCCTTGGCCAAAACCAAGTGTTTGCAAACTAGTATCTTTCATCCTCATTCTACAATTTTTTCCTTGGCACTACAAATATTTGATAGTTACTATCATCATTCATCCTCATTCCATAATTTTTTCCTTGGCACTACAAATATTTGAACTTTGCTAAATATTGCATAGTTATCATCATCCAACAAAAACAAAGAAAACAAAACCACTGTCCATGAGCCTTTGTATCTGTCTTTAAAGGCCCTGCAAACGGAAGAAAATTAGGCATTCTAAATTGAGGTGGGATATGAATCTCCGCTTTACTTCTCTGGTTATCAGGCAGAGAATCATGTCACAATTTTCACAAGGCCATAGCTGTGGCAAATGTTTTGCATGAAAAATTATGTTGCTGAAATTAGATTTAAGTGACGTGGATTTGCAAGTTAAGTTTCCATTGATATTCCTCTATTCTTCATATATTTCTATATATAGCTATCTACATCTATTAATCCTAGCTAGCTAATAGTCACCTTTCGTTGTGATCTAGAGGGTGGATCTGAAAGCCTCTCTGAATTACTTTATGCAGGCTATGAAATTCAAGGGCTTTATGAGTGTTTTTTTTTTTGAAAATTTTGATCTACCATTAGCCTCCCTTTGAAGTGTTCTGTGTTGCTGCAGCAGATACCATCAGGAAACAAGCGATCTATTCCTCCACTTTAAGAGTGTCATGTCTTCCTCAATCCTACCAACAAAAGGAAAAGAATTAGTATGACTTAGAAAAAGGAGATGGATAAGGGCCCAGGTATCAGAAGCATATTGCAGTCAGCATTTACCTTGAGTATGCCAATTCATTAAAAGTTTACTCTTATATGGTTAGAATGTCTAGCAGCCTATTAATACCTCCTATATTATAAATTTTATGACTGTCAACCTGGGACTTAATCCTTGGCATTTTCTCTGAATCAAGATAGCATTCTGCATGTTGCCTTTACTATTTTCACAATCTGCAGGTTGGCATGCTCTTTGTTCTAGTTATAACCAGATTACTGTCTTAGACTTTTTTCACGTCTTGTTATGGATTAGACATTTTTCTTTTTCCTGGAAAATGGTGTTGAACATGCAGATACTCTGTTTTGCAATTGAGAAGTTCCCAGGCTCAGAGCCTATTCTGACAACCCAAATGAAGTCTGTTGGTGGATCAATGGCTGTTGGTCAGACGTTCCAAGAATCCTTTTAGAAGGTTGTTTGCTCACTTGAGTGTGGCTACTCTGGGTGGGGTTGGGGTTGTGCACAAATCAAGGAATTGGATTGGGATTGGGATTGCTTGAGGTACAGCCTTAGAGTCCCTAGTCCGGACTGCATCCACACCATTTGTGTGGCAATGAAGAGGGGAATGAAGGTGAATGACATCCGTGAGCTGAGTTACATTGACAAGTGGTTCTTGACCCAGCTGAAGGAGCTTATAGATGTGGAACAATACCTTCTGTCTCAGAAATTGTCTGACTTGACTAAAGATGACCTCTGTGAAGTGAAAAAGAGAGGTTTCATTGATAAAGAGATAGCTTTTGCTACAAAAATCACAGAGAAAGAAGTTTGGTTAAAGCGGTTATCATTGGGTGTTAAACCAGCATATAAGCGAGTTGATACATGTGCTGCCGAATTTGAGGCTCATACTCCTTACATGTACTCATCTTATGACTTTGATTGTGAATCAGCTCCTACCCAAAGAAAAAAGGTTCTGATTTTAGGTGGTGGACCAAATCAGATTGATCAAGGGATTGAATTTGATAACTACTGCAGTCATATATCATTTACCCTCCAAATCTATTGTACTAGCATCATAGCTGTAAATGGGCAAAAAAGAAGCTCATATTTTTTGCCGTCCATCTTAATCACCTTAAGAAGTACTAATCTACCAATGGAGAAGAAAGCATAGAGCTTATGCATCCCCAGTAAAATAAGAAGTGAAAAGATTATAGAGCAGAAGACAATCATAATCTTAGAATTCTGAGTTTTTATTGCTTCTTGTTAATTTGTTTTAGTATTAATTCTACCTGCAAGCACTAATCTTCAAGTTACCTTTTTGTTCTTATGTGTACACATATTAATGGTATTTTGTCGATCAATTTCAGGATGCAGGCTATGAAACAATCATGATGAATTCCAACCCTAAAACAGTATCTATAGATTATGATACGAGTGATTGTCCCTATTTTGAACCACTGACAGTTGAAGATGTTCTCAACGTAATAGATTTGGAGGGGCCTGATGGGATAATTGTGCAGTTTGGAGGTCAAACACCAATGAAGCTGGCTCTTCCAACGCAGCAATGCTTAGACGAGCAGAAGCCAAAATGCAAAAGTGGAGCTGTTTATGTTGGTATTTGGGGTACATGACCTGATTCCATTGATCTTGATTAATGTCAATTTTTGTCTTCATGTTATCCTATTCATTTGCATGGATATATGCTTATTATGACTTCACTGAAATAGGTTTCATATTCTGTTTTTGTTGGTAACTCTAATTAGCAGCAGTATCTATATGACATAGTTCCAATTCGTGCTTATTGTTGGTTGCAGTAGATGTTGAATTAATTAATTGGCACTTGCTGGTGCCTCTTCGTTTGCATGTATCACGTTGCTTGGGACCTTTTTATAAATTTATTTATTTTTGGAGTCTTTTAACTGCAAAGATGGTTTGAAACGGGGTAGATTCCGTTAATCTACTTGCGGGAATGAATGGGGCTTATGATAGGTACTTGTGTTCCAAATTCTTAATCATGATCCTTGTATTCCTGCAACAGTTAGTGCAACGAGTAGATCCTTCTATTCCTGCAGTAAACTTGACACATATCCATATATTGGCATATCAATTTCCAAATCCAGTCAAGTCTACTGTAAAATTTTTTAAGTAATAGAAATAAAGACTTCCAAGCCTTGATAATAGACTACTAGCTCTTGACTCTTTTGTCTTCTGTACTGTTGCTTGAAAGGTTAAATCAGTGACTAATGCCAATTTAGTAGAATTTCTTGTCTTCTTGGTAGAAGGAGCGATCCTCTCTCTCTCTCTCTCTACCGTTTGCCGTGACGTATCATCTTCATGCTCCAGTATTTGCGGATACAGTCACCTAATTTAGGTCGATTTCCAAGTGTGAAGAAACCAGTGACTCTGCAGGAAAAAATCATCTTCGACATCATACCCTCACGTCTCTTTCCTTCTGGTTTCCAGGTCCTCGGTCGTCTTAATTGATTATTACACGTGAAAATCATAATTTGCAGGTGCAGATTAAGAATAAAAATGTCTTTGCTGTGACTCAGAAGTCGATTCGTCAGTGGTGTTAGCAGCCCCTGTGATGATTATCTTTTCTGAGAAGAACTAAGACGGATTCTTGTTGCAAGAGAGATGACTTTTAAACAAACATGGGCTGAAGCTGTTGTTCTATGTAATGCAGGTCAAGCCGAACCTAACTCAACTAGCGTATCTGGACTTTCGAGAGACTTAAAAGTAAAGACAGTTAGTCTTAGAAAATGGAGGAAGATAGTGACTGGATCGATGCCTTGTTTCAAACCGATTGACAATAATGTCTTCCCATTAAATTAACTAGTATTTCCGAGTTCATTATTATTTATTGTTTCATACTGGTAGTAAATTTTAGTATCCAATCGGGACTAAGGTAGAATGTATATAGAATGTGGTGAGAATGGTAGCTGGATTTGTCATGCACGCTCAAAGTTTTTTTTTTTTTGCTAAGCTGTTAATTTTATTTCACGTTTCCATCATGGTAAACCAAAAAAGTCGTCCAAAATTCTCTTTGTTTATATGATGTGTTCTTCCTTTTATTGCAACTTGTATTAAGTTGAAATTTTTTTTTTTTGGGGTGTGTTGAAACTCCTGCGTGTTTCAGAACACACCCTTTGGTTTTCAAAATTTTTTAACAATAATATCAATGTACTATTTTCAGGTTTTCGTAGTTTTCTTGTTTTAAGAAGGTAAGAAAACAAGAATAAATTGCTTTTGCAATTAGTTTTAACTCGGTCTCGGATGGGCTGAAAGTTCTGACCGGGTATACAAGCCCCATTTGTTAATTTACTAGTAGTATGTTTCAAGATTCCGACAGACATCATCATCAACTGCACATAGTTTTTTTTTTTTTTTTTTTTTCTTTTTTCTTTCCCTCCTCTCCTCTTGCAGCGTGAGTAAAGGGTTTTGAATTCGAAACCTCTTCTTACTTACGTTCCTCCTCTCTTGTCACTCAACCTATATAGCTTTCCCCTTTCAACTGCATAAAGTTACAACATAATTTTCAAAAAAACTTTTTGAGGCAAGTAATTTTCTTCACTATTTTTTTTAATCCAAATTCGTCAAATCAAATGTATCAAATCCTACCACATTCGGAAAAAGCGCCACCCAATCAAAAATTACCAAATATATATATATATATATATATATATTTTGGGGTCCGTGAATCAGAACAACATATTATGAGCTATATGTTTGTGGGTTTTCTCCCAGAGAATGAAAAACACATAAGATGAAAATTTTCCAGACAAAACTATGTAGAATTCTTGCGTATTTGTAGTAGTGGTGCCAAAAATCAGGGGTAACCATCAGGGGAAAGCTGTGTTTCTATAGTACTCAAGCTTTCCTTTACTATAGGGTATAGAGTATAGACACGTTGGCCAGTTTATCCCTTCAGGTTAATGTAAACCTAAACAAACATTGGCATAACAAATCCATCATATGATGAATAGAATAGAGACACAATTTTGTGCAATAGACTCTGCAACCAAAAGGAAGATGTGAACACAATCTTGATCAATTTCTCCCGTTCCATTTCAAGCAGCAGCAAAAATACAAGCAGCTGAAATACCAAAAACAGCTATTATATGAATGCTTGTGTTTCTATAGTGCTTTTATGGGCATTTTGATTTTTTGGTAAGTGGCATGCTTTTGTGGACGTTGTTTCTATTTGACTAAAGTAAGTTGAATTTTTATTGTTTTTCATTGTAATAGATATTCTGAAGTATTCATGTCTCTCTTCTTCTTTTTTTTTTTTTTTTATTTTGAAAAAAAAAGTTGCATATGTTTATAGCTTACTTTAAAAAGATAAATAAGCACGAATAGAGATTTTAAGAACCGTGAAAACCCTCGAAATGTTAAAAAAAAATTTAAAAGTGACACATTAAAGTAATTTGTGAGTGACGAAAATGAAATAGGACAAGTATGTAGTCAGATATGTTCTCAATCTGAACCAATGGAATTTTTCTATTTTCCCCAAAAATAAAATATTAAGTGGTCAACAGAATCTAGTACAAGCCGAAGCTTCTCGAGATAATTGAGGATGATAACTAAAAACTTAAAAGAGTAGGCCATGAAGGATGTTGTACAAGCTGGGCAAGAGCATCGCGCGGCCGTCATACAAAAAATGACCAACATTATTGTCAATCTTTCTTACTTCATTACCTTTTCCCTTTTACTTAAGAATTTAAGATAGTTCCACCACAAAAAAAAAAAAAAAGAATCTAAGATAGTTTGGAATCAAGAAATAAATGGCCCCATTTCAGTTGATACTAACTAATCAAGCTCCACTTTAATGACTCAAATAAATAACACCGTGTCAAAGGATTTTGAATGGCCTTTTCTTGCCAGAAGTCTAGATAGTAACAGTAAATACAAGTGAGGAACGGCAAGATACATATAAAAAATTTGGACTTGGGATTTTTGGGATCAGTCTGCAATTTACACTACGCTTAGCTGTTAAGACGGTCTTTTTCTGGCGGTCTCCATGCCAAAATTCCCTTGAGTAATGACTCCTTAATTCACTTCTCTCAAACTCAAACCCGTGTGGGCCTGTTTCTCGTCTAGCAGCACAGACTTGGAATTAGGGTCTGATATTCCATGGAAATTAGAAGCTCTAGAAACTTGACAACTGTATCATCAGCCAAGTCTTCAAGAAGCACCAGAAAAAAAAGAAAAGAAAAGAAAAAAGCCTATGTGTTCAGCAAGAAACTAATTAAGCACGTTATGAGTACAGTATCCGAGGAACCATTTGTTTCGTATTGTAGAATTGGAATCGGAATCGGAATCAAAATCATAAACCTCACTACTGTAAATATAGGTCTTGATCGTTTTTCCTTGCATGTTTGGTCCGGAAGTGGAATAAAAAGCTAATCAATTTGGTAGGAAACGGCAGATGGCAAAATCTAAAACTTTCGTTTCCATCAAAAAAAATTCCTACAGTAGTCTAATAAACGACAGGTATAGGCATCATTAACTTTGATACACCTATTCCTCTGCCCAGTATAGGCATCTATCAAACGCGCCCTGAGTTTTCGTCTTATTTTATTTTTTGTTTCAGTCAGTCAGTCAGCCAGGCAGGCAACTTAATGGGCATCTACATTAATTAGGTATACAATTTAGGCTAAATGATCATAGGTTATGGTTGGTCAAGGATGTTTGGTCTTGGTCTTTGTCGTGCACAAAATGCAGATTCTTCTATTGCATGCGAAGATTGTTCGTCAGGCCTACGATCAAGTCTGGTAGAAGCACTTAATATGGTCAAGAAGACCGATCAAAAGTTGCATGCTGGCTTGCCATTCTTTATGATTCTCCTGTGTAGATAGAGAGAGAGAGAGATGCATAAATGAAGAATGTGTAGATGATAAGGATGATCGAGCCCAGAAGGTGGCAGATCAGATTGAGGTACAGCATGCAAAATAAATGCAGGGATGGGAATTGATAACCATGGCCGTGGATGTGTACTCAAATTGATTGCAACAGGACAATGTGAATTCTAAAAGTTCATGTTGAGAAGTCAAATTATCAAATTGACCAACCACTAATTGTAGCCATCCTGTGACATGCTTTGCTTGCTTAATTAATAATCCCGTTCCTTTCTTCTCCTACCTCTATTTAATTTGAAAATGATTTGGTCATGTCATACTCCTGGAAGACCATGGCATATTAATTAGCCAGTGATATATGTATATATATTAATTAGACTCTAGCTAGAATCAGTAGTGTATCATACAGCGCATGAGGATTTGTTTTCCAATGGTAAGAGATCGAAGGCACAAACGTCAGCTCCTGCACATTAGCTTATAAACCGCCAAGCATGAATGTTCCCGTAGATTATGAGAGACCAATTTGTTTAGAATTAATCTTGTATGCATGTATACATTTTCACAATTTGATGCATGACATGTAATTCGAATTTGAATTTGAAACCCAAATTTTGCACATATGTCGTGCGTCCAACCATGATATGATAGTGTATATACACCGTCAGTCAGCGTGTATAAGATTTACTCGTTTGGTTTATGGTTCCTATCTTTCACGTTAATTTTTTCTCTTTCAGTTGCTGCAAAAAAATAATAAGATTTTGCATAGCTATCAATATTCAGTAATAATTAATTGGAAATAACAGCCACATTCTCCTCCCCAGTCGGGTCCTTCAAGGATCAATGACTTGGTGGGAGTCATTCGTGCAAGAAATCAATTAAAAGACCTGGAAGCCAGACATGTATGATGGAAAAGTGCATCTCTTTCTTTCTTTGCCATCTTTCCTCCTCATTTGATGAACGGGCCACACGCTTTTGGGTTTCGAGGCTGCATCCGGTTTGTAATCTGCGGTTAGTCTACGGTGGAATTTTAAGTATACATACTAAAGCAAAGCACGTACAACTAATCAAAGTAAAAATCAGAGACTTAATGCGGATTTGCCCTTTTTTCTTCTTTGCTTTTTTTGCACTCTGAGGTCCACACGCAAAAGACTAGTTGCAAGGGAGAGGTGAAAACTTTTCAGCGGTGGGAGATGGAATGCAACAGGTCCAAAGTGTCTAACAACTTCCACCGATGAGTTTAATACTAACCTTTTACTACATTTTTCTATGCGGTGGAAAAAACTTTATGCAACTATTTATTTGTCATTTTCACTGTAAAAAAAAAAAAGTGGGAAATTGGTGGGATCTCTTTGGACATATACGGCTATTACAAATCTTAGGATAATGCTACTGAAAGACTAATACAGCTCTTAAGTACGCGTATGCCGAGCATAGTTTTCAAGCATCGATTAGACAAGCAGCACCCATTTTCCCTCTTGGCTGCCATCCCTCTCATTTTCTCCTTTCTCCGTAGTCCAAAAGCCGGAAATTCATGCCGGTTGGATGAGGTTAGTTCCGTATTGTACTTATTTTCAGCTGAAGAGATTAGATTTCAATGTCTATCATTCCAAGTGAAGTCATGCAAACGCAAATTTTTGTTACAATCAAAATACAAAAAAAAAAATTCGTTTATGAAGAGTAGATGGAAACAGCGACCTTAACTTTACCTACTATATCACTAGAGATGCAAAACAGCATATATCAACAACAAAGATAAAACTCTAGTCCAACAAAGTGTGTACCTTCACTTTCACCAACAGTCAAAAGCAAGATAAGAGTAGTATTAGTCCCCAATGTTACTTTGTGCTATAGTAGTAATCGATGAACTTGGGATGGGACAACTCTTCTCTGAAATGCAATTATTCAACTTAAGTAGTATACATGGGGTATTAAAAAGTACCATTGGGAGATGCAAGGCTTTCAGGGTTTTTTTTTTCCTTCTTTTAAGATGGGGGGTGGGGGGGGGGGGGGGATCATAATCTAGCAGCAAATGGTCATTAATCCTGTGTTGTTGTTCCTACTTCCTACCCTTTGTGCAGGTTAATTGCGATGTCAATTAGATACACTCCGTCTTCAGTCATCCCACCGTATTCCCACGCATGGGATCCTCAGTGCCACTTTTATATTTATGTCGAGTGTCATATTTATTTAACTTATCACGTGCAGTTTATTTAAATTTCTTCTGCTCTCATATGATAAGTGAGACTAGCACTGAATTTAGCACCGAATAGTAGCACAGAAGATTCCAACTGCTATTCCTATTAAAAAAAAAAAAAGGAGATTTTTTCAACAAGTATTTATTGAAGACACTTAGACTGCACTCAACTTATTACATGAATATAAATAATTAAAACTATTGCATCCCTTATATTTAAACATTTTTTCAAAATTAACTGCATTTTTTGATTAAAAAACTAACCCATATAATCATGAATTTATTCGTTGTAAAGATGAAGACCAGTTTAAGTCGAAGAAGAAATTTATGTTTTCCACTGTCATGTGCTAAACGGGCTGACCATTACAACCAACCGTTGCCCCACGATTCACTTTTGTCTACTCTTGTCATTATCCAATAATAGACACGTAGTGAAATGGTGGTTAGGGGATTAGGAAGAGTGCTCCTGTCTCGGCGGTGGTGGCATCCCATGAGATGACCTTTAAACTAAATCAAGATTTAAAGCCACCCCAAAAAAAAGAAAAAAAAAATTGCGTCCCTTTTTCACGTTTGCACATGTGTCCCCATTCTATTCTTTCCCTAGACCGAACTGCTTGTGAAGTCCTGCTTCTACAGCGCTGCTATTGAAGCAGTGGTGGTTAATTTAGATGAGTTTGTAGGGCGTGGATGATATTTCTGTGCAGGAGCAGGACTTCTGTTTAAGTAAGCAAGTGACATTAACATCAATACTCTGATGAATAAATAGTCATCTTGACTTTCAATTTTTGTTGCTCCTTGGACTGACTGATTAAGACAATCTTGCTCTGAGTCCAGGGAATCTGGAGCTAATTCTTTTGTCATCATCGGAAAATTGGAGGTTTAATTAAAATTTCTAGAATCCGAGTCTCGAGAAATTTGATGGGTACATGGGGGACTTTTCTTTTGGTCTAGGGGCCGAATTGGAAGTTGATGTATTTTCCAATTTATCATGCACCTGCCATCCAAGTACGCGTCAGAAATTTGGTTCTACGGTGTTGAAATCTCGACCTCCAAGCATGATCCTTTTCCATTGACGGTTGTCTCCATAGGCCCTATTCCTTTCTGTTCTTCATTTTTTGTATGTTCTATTTTCGGATACAAAGGCTTGACCAGCGAAAATCATTGCTTAATTTTAATTTCCCTGTAGGATTGAGTTGAGGGCATTGAAAAATTAGGAAGCAAGCGTACGAAAGCTAGCCTCCAGATCATACCATTGAATTTTTGCCTCTCCCAATGTGATAAAGCCACTGAATGAATAATGCATTGTGACACATGATTTCCATTCCTCTTAAAATATGTTTGCTTGCACCGAATCACCGGTGAAGGCAAAAAAAAAAAAAACGTGTTAAGATTTTGAAAACTACTGACTGATAATTGATAAACTGTGGTGGCGTGCAGAACAACGTTCCCACTCTAATTAGAAAATTAGGGTCCATGACAAACAGTTGTGTACAAAATGGTAAACTTTCCCCTGTGTGTGTTTGTTCCATACTCGGATAAAATGCTGGCTGAAGGCATCCCCATTTCCTCATCGATCTACAGAGTTGCATGCTGCTCCGTCTCCCCATAGAATATAGTACAATGTTTCAGTTGTGAAACAGCAATCATAATGAGAAGATGGCACAATAATAAGAAAAACACGGTGAGTTAGTGACGGTGATAATGAAGAATAATTAGGAATAGTAACGCGCTATTGATCTCCCTAGCTACTCGAGAATCATGATCACTCAAGGTACAATTCAGCGCGAGAGGGGTAAACAAGTGCTTAATAACCCCTTTGATTCAGAGTATGTTGGACCATAAATAATTAAACACATGTATGTTAATTCCAATGCTAATTGTATAAGCTAGTCTCCACGCAGGAAGGAGTAAGAATTATCGCGAGTCCATCCCAAATTATCCTCTGCTAGTGCTGCTGAGAGTAACGCTCGATACACATGTGTAATTTTTTAGAACAAATCACTTTTTGTATGAAACGAATTTAGTATGAAATTTTCATCAAGAAGAATTACATAAAATTTAGTTACGGTTGTGTTTCGTTGGCAATACGAGTTTTCGGTGGATTGGATTAGAATGGTAAAATCAAATTTTTGTTTGAAGATAGGGTTGGATATTTTAGCAAGTGACAAAAAAAAAAAAAAATTAGGGATAATTTTAGAAACCTCCCTCGAAATTTCTGACGATAGCAGAGGACCCTCCTAAGGTTTTCCTTTTGTTGATGGTTTATGTAACAAAGTAGACCTAATAGGTCAATTTTTTTCATTTGAATATTCTTTCAAATTTTAATAAAGTTTGTTTCATCTCTTTCTTTAACTGGCCGGCGCCCATCAATAGTTCACCAATACTTGGAAGACCGCTGCTCTTCATCCCCAAGGCAAGGAGGAAAAATTATTCAGCAACATTCTTCCATGCCAAGTTGCCCTTGTATCATCAGCAATCTATTCTGATACTCAAAATAATCAAAATCATATTTGTCATTTTAAACCCAACCTAACTCATTAAAGCCCCTATTAATTATGATCTACCCATATATCCCACACCTAATACCATATCTTAGAAAATGTTGGCAATTATGTTATATGTTGCTTAAATAACATAATTAGAAGCAAATTGAAAAAAGTAATTTCACGTACATTTGGGTTTTGGGCGAAACATAAATATGTATTTGTGTAATTCATGCTGTCTATATCAAATTAATACTGTGGTTTAAGGGCTTATTGCTGATTAGGAATTTTCTTTTGTAAAATTCTTATAAAAGGGTTAGAGTGTTTTGTGATTACGCACATGCATTTTGTAAATAAGCGTTTTGTAATTCCTTTTCTACTCTTATGCTGTACCATAATCAATCAATCAATCAATCATGTTCTTATGTTATATGCACATGCATGCATTTGTAAAAACAAAATAATAATATTAAAGTCGCATATATCCCATAATTTCCTCTTTTGCGTAGATGAGAGGGTTGGACAATTTATCAGAACATTTCCACTCCAATATAATTTGCGATCGTTTGTTAATTAAGGCTACATGTTCCGTCCAAATCTCCTGAACCCAGCCACGTTTTCGACTTGGATAGAGGGTTCAAAGTTTCCACGCCAAACAAACGTAGCAGACTGGGCGAAAACCGGCAACAGCCGTATCCCGCATGATTTTTTTAACCACTTGACATCAGATATTCAAGGTATTACATCATGGCCCCGCTCCCCCCCTTTCTCGGGTCGGGCCTAACCAGCTCCAGCTCTATAAATATTTCCATGTCATCCAACTTGCTGAAGGCACCCCCGAATCCCTTCCCACATCCTCCCTCTCTCCCTTCTTACGAGCAGTCAAACACACACCTCACACACTGATACTGCTGCTGCTCCACACCATCGGAAAAAAATGGGGTATAGTGACACAACAACCGCTACAACTATTACTTCAAAATCTTCTCGCTCCGTTTCTCCTTCTTCCCCCTCTTCTCCTCCCACGCCTCCTCCTCCGGCCGTGGTGGTCAGCCCTTGCGCTGCATGCAAGATCCTCCGGCGGAGGTGTGCCGAGAAGTGTGTCCTGGCACCGTATTTTCCTCCCAACGATCCCATCAAGTTCACCACCGCTCACCGTGTCTTCGGAGCCAGCAACATAATCAAGTTTTTACAGGTAGATCATCCGGCACTGAATAAGCATGGTCCCGATATTTGGTCAATTTCTACGTTAATTGTGCTTCGAAAATCATCTTTCTACATATGTTTGAGGTCTTATGTTAAAGGTTCAACCACCAGAATGGACCGACAACATTAATCTCGGTCCGTTGTTGAAATTAGGGACACTACATCCAGAAGTACTAGTTCCTGTATCTAGAATAGTGTGTACGCACGCAAGCAAGCAAGCATGGCAGACATTTGCACGTATTAGCGCCATCCATCATGGTAGGGAATGCCTAATTAGATGCATGGCGTTGAGCTGTTTTTATCAAACTGTAAATTGAAAAACTACATGAAGGTTAGTTCACATATATAGTGGACTTTTAATTAAAAGTCCCAACTCCCACTTTTGACTTTGCCCCTCGGTTTCCACAACTAACCAGCCACAGAACCCTGGCCCTGCACCCCACAACTTTTTTCTTTTTTTCTTTCTCACATTGGTGCAAAAAGAACTTTTTTTTTTTTACATTAGCCACCACTGGACATTCAACTGTTCGGGAGGTGATGGTTTACGGCTGTACAGCTCAGTGAGAAAAAGAAAATCTCTTTTCAGCTGGAAGAAGAAAGAAACTCGTGTAACGAGTTTGTACTTTTGAAGCTAGCACTTTCAAAGTGTTTGACGACAGGGAGAACCAACCTCATGACCCTTTCGTATCAATTAACCAATGAGCTTTAATCCTCATCCTTTCTCAATTCATTAGTTCTGTGCATAATTAAGGTAATTGATCACCAATCATGAATATTGACTGATCAAGTCGGTCTATATTAACAATTTGCTTGATCTAACCAATTTGCAGGAGCTGCCGGAGTCCCAGAGGGCCGATGCAGTGAGCAGCATGGTTTATGAAGCAAACGCTAGGCTGAGGGATCCTGTATATGGAAGCGCGGGGGCCATTTGCCAGCTGCAGAAGCAAGTGAACGATCTCCAAGCACAATTGGCCAAGACACAGGCTGAGCTGGTCAACATGCAATGCCAACAAGCCAACCTCATGGCTCTCATTTGCATGGAAATGGCACAGTCTCCGCAGGCCTCGTCACCCCAGCAACAGAGCTTTGACAACAACTTCATCAATTCTAGCAGCCAACTCGCAGCTTTCCAGGCTAATCTCAATCTCCTGGATGACAGCCACCCGTGGGATCATCCGGCTCTCTGGACTTGATGGCTTTTAATTCCAAGTTCCAACCGAAGGATTCCCGATTTGATTTTTAATCAATTTTCCTAACTCTCTAGGTTAATTATGCCATTACCGGCGACGAGGAGCGTGAGACATTCAAATTGTACCAATAAAACTATGCTGTATCTCAATTGAAGCAGGAAACCAAACCAAAAAAAAAAAGACATGTAAGATATACCTATATACTAGCTATAGCTCGTATGAACTAAAATCAAAGGCTAAAGCCGATTTGATTTGTTAGGTTGTATTGATTATGACGAATTGAGCAAATTTAGTTGACGGGTCTTCTTCAGCCATGGTCGCCGTCATGATGCATGTTACATAATAATCGTCGTCATGATGCATGTTACATAATAATAATAATAATAAGACGTGATCACCATGGGATATAGAGATCGATATGTCGTTTTCCCATTAATTAAAAATGTCCATTCCAATCCAACTACTTTATGGTCACCTAATATTTACACTACCATGGCATCAATCAACTCCCTATATATGATGATGCTTCATATCATATATTCCCTTTCAAACAAGGCTTTGACTACTTGCTGCTATTGATCAGCTCAAAATATGTGTCTGCGCTTCCATATATACAAGAATTTCCGATGGAATCTTTTTGTCGTTAATTAACACGGTAAACTTTATCTTAACAGAAGGGCTGATGGTAATTAATAGATTTTCCGACAGCCGACGTTGTATTAGACGTTTTCTTCTTCTATCACCTTCTCCTTGAATTTTTCCAAGGGAGGAATTCTACGAGACAACGATGTGTCATGTGCGTTATGGACTTCTTGTTGCACCGTTTTACATGGTACCGCCCGGCTGCTTTTTTTTTTTTTTTGGGAGATCAAGCAGAGTATTTTATACAAAAGCATAGTTAAATTGGAAATAGAACTTTTCATGGTCCGGTTTTCTTCTCTTTTTTTTTTTGGTTATATTATTATCAACTGCACACAATTGTGTTTCTTTGAACTAATATTTATTTATTGTTCTAATTGACTAAGTACGTAGGACGCGCTGACTTCTGAGCCAAAGAATGGGGAGATTGTTACCCATTGGTCAATCTTACAGGCTCAAAAGACTAAAAAATTCTATAAGTGAACTATTCCCTCGATTCTAAGGCTCATATATAAACTTGTGTTTCATAATAAATAATAATGAATATTAACGTGAGTTTGTTACCAATTGGACACTGTAGAATCTCCCTCAAATAATTATGACATCATGCTGATGCGCAACGAGTTCTTTAAAGACGATTCGATTAGTCTGATCGGTTGATCTTTAATTCAGTTATTTAGCCGAATCGTTATTCCCGCGTAGTAGAAGAGCTTTTATTATTATTAGTATTATTCTCTTATATGACTTTGGCTTTATAATTCATACAGTAAAGCCAAATTGCCTGATGATAATTGTTTCTCAAGAAAAGAATACGTCCCCAACTTTTCTGTTGGGTCAATCTGTTGGGTCAATATTGTTTGTTTGGACAATGTATTATTTGAAATATTATTTGAAATACTTACTGTAGCACTTTTTGTGATATGATGTATGTGAGATAAAAAAGTGATTGTGAATATAAAAAGATAGGTTGAAAAATGTGTTTGTGATGCAAGCGAAATATTATTTGAAATAATTTTGGTATTCAAACACTCCCATTATTATTTTGTTAGACAATAAAATGTGATTAAGAAGAGAGATAGAGAGACACGACAGAAGCATGTCCAAGGTAACAACAACAGTACTAGTGCTACTCGAAAAAACTTGCTGCAGTCGAGACGGCACGTGCCTCTGCTGAGGGCTTTAGATGGCTTTTTCTGAGAATATAATTATTGCCCATGTTTCCTCTCAAAACGCGTAATTACCAGCCAACAAAATTATGTTAACCTTCCCAAATTAAAGACGGGGAAAACGTCATGTGATCCCCACGTAAATATATCCCTCAAGTAGTAGTAGGAATACTTGTCGGCAATTGATTCGATGAGGTCCCCAACAGAAAAAGAGTAGTATCTGGCTATTTGCATCTTGTGTGGGGCGTACCAGCCACCCAACATGCGATATATTTTCTACACTGCGAGAGGGAGCAAAACATTAATTATTATTGTCTTTTGACTTGCATGGTAGCTGTCTCGTTAAAGATTATTATTGTTGGAACAGCCAATCGTGGGTGTACATATGGCTTCCAAGTCAACCGTAATAAAGGTCCAATCACTTTTTTTCCTTTTTTTTTTTTTTTTAAGATCCAACAGTTTGGGAGAGCTGATTTGGAGAGAAAACGAAAGAGTTAGAAGGAAAGTGGGTGCATTCTTTCATTTGGGAGTTTTGTTAGTGACAAAAGAAAGGGGAGGAATCAGGAAAGGGAGGGATCTGACGTCCCTTCACAAGCCCAAAAGAAAAACAAATAATAATAATAATAATAAATCTTCTTTTCAATTATGGGCGAAAAGTGACGAAAAAGAAAGGGACTTTTTTAATACACACCAATTTTGAGTTCTAAATTCGAGGATACTAATGTAAAATAAAATCCTTTCCTTTTACTTCTCTCCCCGCTTCCAAGCAAAGTAAAATCGCATCTTTCTTTTTCCCTCCCAAAACGCCCAAACTAGGCATTAGTTTTGCATAGTTTCAAAATTCCTAGATGATCCTTGGATGTAAATTTTCTTTCTATAATAAAAAAAAAATTGGGTGATTTCTGTTCGGGTCACGACCAAATTAATTAATCAGGATCTGTCCCATCACCATGAGTCATTATGGGATAATTATACAGATTATCCATCTCCTCACACGAGCATATCCAAAAAAATACTAGCACTTGATTGTGCATGGATGTACTATCAGAAAAGAAAAAAAAAATTTCTTTTTGGGGAATGTGAAACTTCACCTAGTATGTATGATAAATCCGTTAACAAATGCATTGTTCTTCGGACACTATGTATTTATCCTGAGCAAGTGAAAGTCAAATGCGTATGGAGATTCATGATTTTAGCTGAAGGTACTCCAAAATTCTTAGTACCTTTACGGCGGCCCGAGTCGTCCAGTCCACGTTCGGCATTGTTTCTGATTTGAAAATCGAAATGATAGACAGAAACGAAGCCTCTCTTTCTTGTGCGAATCGGTCGATCATAGTGATTAAAGCAAGGCAGAGGGAAAATTTTTCTTGTGATTATATAATCAAAATGGACCCCGAAGAATAGATTAGTTTCTGGTACGTACATGACACTCTGTCTGGTTTGCGCCATTTCTTGGGTTGGACTCTTTAACTGAATTCTATGTCGTATTAGAAGATTGTTTCTTGTGGATGGGATGTCTCTAGATCACCTACTTCTGTTGATTGAGTAATGGGGGGCAAATATTTCAAAACCATCCACCCTATAATATTATACGTTCATTACTTCTAGAAATCATATATACATGGGCGCATATATGTTTGTTATACGGCTACGTTCAACGCACGCTAGCAAATCCATGAAAACACGATCGAGCATATTATTCTAAAAAGTTCGGTCCACCAAATTATTATTAATAATTTAGATTCAAATTTTTCTTGCTGGCATTTTTTTTTTTATTTCTTCGGTAGTAATTAAATGTAAATCACGTACGTACGTAAAAGATGATTTTACCTTATCATCTGTGAGGATCTCTCCCGGCCCTTATCTTTTTTATCTCCAAATTCCAACAAATTAACCAGATGATAAGGGTCTTAATGAATAGTATTCTTAGTTAGTTTTCCAACGCCCTGTATCGTTCAAACTTTAGCAATCTTCTATGCCAATCCGAACATTTTGACATCTTCTGAAGAAGATCGATCACTGTTATTCTTCCAACAGGAAGACGCTAAAAACAAGTTCGTTTAGTTGTCGGTGGTCATTCTTTCTATTTCCAATCAATATTTTCATCTGCATGTGATTCACATCCACAAACCAGCTAGTATTAGTGAAGACTTTGCTGTTGCTGTCCCTATAGGTAGAGAGGAAGTCTTGTTCGCAATGAGCATTAGAATGAACGAACGAACGAACCAACCAACCATAGCTTGCGAGTACCAATTTGGCAGAGTTTCAGATCTAATGCACGTAAGCATGTTGGTCTTGGGTGTCGTCATGGTCAACAAGTAGCAGCATTACATTATTGCCTTGGATTAGTACACATATCAAACATCTACGCAGGAATGGCATAAGATTTTCAAAGCCTGCTTGATGCACAGCACGTCATGTCGTGTGTGACTCACTAGGCCTTAGTTCCCACTTCGTATTATACTACCTACGTACTATACATTTACCCGCAGATTCTTGGAAATAATTGCTCGTTTGGTATTTAATCTAATGTACGTCTTGATGCTTTGGAGATTTAAAGACAGACATTTCAGTCTATTATCTTTGGGATTCTGAACAAGTTGATCATTTATATGTCATTGCTTATCGGTTTAGTCCCTCATGTCTACAAAATCAAGTTAATCTAGGATTTTTTTTGAAATTTTTTTTTTAAAAAAAAAACTAGAGAAAGTCTATTGGGGACGTCGATCATCTGTACAGCAACATGTGCAACGTTAAAAACAACTGTTTTTAGTCATTTATTTATTCTTGGAGTCGTGGCCAATTTGATCTCATATATATATATATGTGTGTGTGTGTGTGTGTGTGTGTGTGTGTGTGTCACCACTTATCAATTTAATCTCACGCATGCATAAAATAAAGCCAATATGTGAATTGTAGTGGAAAATTGAAGAACCCTAAAGGGGCTGGTCATGTGCACCCTTGGAACCAAAAGGAACATGGAGTAAATGAAAAGCTTCACAAGCCCCAATATCCAATTCTTCATTTAGATATCTGTCTCTCAATTTTTCCAAATCTCTAATTAGAGATTTTAATTCATAAACTTTATAAATGAGGGCTCCTTTATTTTTGCAATTGTAACATCATAATCTGTGCATTGCTAGTGCTGGATTGAAGTTTAATAATTAATGGATTTAATTAGAGATTTGGGGAAATTAGATCTGGGAAATTGAAGAATTGGGGATTGGGACTTTTTTATGCACGTTAGCATTTTCTACTTTTCATTAAAAAGAAAAATCATATATTTGCAACCATTTCCTTTAGGGTTCTTTAATTCTTATTGTGAAAATGGTGAATTAAATTGGTAAGCTGTGGCATACAATTAACCAAATCGGCCACCACAACAACGAAGATAAAGGATCAAAATGGTTGTTTTCGCTTAGACTAATTATGAGATGAAAAGAAAAATAAAGTGTGCAGGAAAGCTTTTTAAATTGGCAAAAACATTTCGCTTAGGAAAGTCAACACCGATCCTTCCCTAAAAGCGTGCCGTGCGGGTAGATCGTAGACCATCCAATCTGCAATTTCCCCCCAGCGTTGTTGAATATCGACTTGGTATGATTTGTTGCACGCGTGGAATTCTAGTTTGTGTAGTAGCATTACTTTTTCTTTATGGTCATTATTTTCCCAATTTTGGGTCCTATTCAAATGTGGAAAGAAAGATGCTTTACCATAAGAGACACTAATGGATCCCATAGTTTTTTTTTTTTTTATATCACTTGCCCTTTTGTACTTTATGCAACTCGTGCGCAACCGAAAAGATAAATTGACAAGAACAAAAAAGAAAACGCAAAGAAGAAAAAAAAAAAATCTGAATGGGAACTCTCCCCAAACAAATAACGCACAATAATTGAAGTGCTGGGAATGAAGACATTTTTGTTGCGTTGCACATTCATAATGCTTAATTCTCAAGAAAGTTTCGTAATTGACAATAAATGGTGGGTCCAAATCTAATCTTTTTGATCTTCCACGCTCTAGTCACCATTTCTCCTGGTCCTTTTGATTGCAACATATACAGACAGCGGAAACACCTTTTGGATTTATATAATTGTTCTGTGCATATGAATGTGATCGACGATCGCTGCATGTTGTTGCGCAGTAGTCTTTGATCATCTGCTCCTTCCTGCGCAACTCTATTCTCATTGCACCCCACATTGAGGAATGAAGCCGACATTCGTTTCCTTCTTTCCCTCTCCCGTATCATATTTTTTTCCGTAACATGCATTTTGTCGTAACCAAAATTAGAAAAAGAAAAAAAAAAGAGTTTTTCTATCATATACGTTAATAATACACATAAATTTCACCTAATCTATCGTATATAGACACATATTTATAATTATTACCGTATCTTGCATTTATACGCTTTTTCTAATTAATCTTACCTTTCTAAAAGTCTAACACTTGAAATATGTATTAAGGGGCGCTCATTGGACGGACCCTAACAAAAATAAATCAAAGTTCAATCTACTTGGAGTAACAGAATGTTGCGAAACAAATAATGCTTTACGGGTGTCAATTTTATATCCAACAGGAGATCAGGTTAAAATGTCAATTTCACGTATAGTTTTATTCAATTATAAAGCTAAAATCCATACACACCGGGACAACATATATATACAAAGATCTTTTTAATGAGGTATGAGCATCTGTTAACGTACATAAATCACATCTAACCTATGTTGTTAACACACATACACACACAGTCATAACTAATGCACCCTGTGCATTTAGATACTTTTCAAATTAACTATATTTTTTCTAAAATACGTACGCTAACACCTCAATCCCGTGTATAAAAAAAACGAGATTGTTGAACTGCGTGTACATGAAAATCTTGACTCTGTATGTATGGCCAGTGATCATTAGAATAAAAGTTTTGGCAGCAGCCAGCAGAATGAGAAATACCGTTTTGAGTGTGTAGCTTGGGAAGATTAATTAAAGCAGCTCAACTTCGACGCGATCTTGGTTGTGCACGAGTTCGGGGATATGAAGCCTCCATTTTTTAAGGGCAATCTCAAAAGCTGCTGCAGAGAAGTGATTGATTGCATAAACGCGTTGGTTGATCTTTTCATGTAACTATAGATACGGATCCGCTGATCATCCATGAAACAGGCGGTGATGCGTCTCTCATTTGTTTTTGCATAGGACAGAAATTGCAATCAAGAAGGTGTAAAATGTACATGGAAGGGCAGCCTCCAAGAGGGTCAAAACGACGAGATCATCTGCAGTACGTTGTTCAGTAGTAGTATCATTTTGAGTCCTGTGTTTCCCACTTAACTTTTTTGTTTTCTTAGATGTTGGATCTGGGGTGCGTCGTCTGTTATCTACCATAAAAACCAATTCCATCATCTCTGGTAATTATCAAATATTGCTTTTTTTCTTTCCGTGGGGAGATCTTTTTTTGGCTTAATTAGAAGAGGAACCCTTGTGCTTAATTGGAAAATGACATAGAGTCGATGTTGCAGGGATCTTTCTTTAGTGGAATATGAGCCACAGGACGCACGTTACTTTGTCTTCTGAATAGTTCTGAGTATTTGGTTTCTTTTATGTTATTCAAACCTTGATCTCCATGTGAATTGAACGTTCAGAAAGTTGGCTTGTATTTGGTCTCGTAGTTCTCCTTTTTTCCAAAAAAACAGATGATGTGTATTTTTTTGGATTTCAGCTGATTCCCTGTCCATCAATCTCTTCAATGATCTTTCTCTTTCAAAGAATTTCTTTCTCCACTTTGATTATTTACCACCAAGTTCATTCCATTCTTTCCCTTTGCAGCAGCCTACCACATCTGCAACTAATTTCTTTGTCCATAATAACGTTTGTCCCATACTCATAATTTCAATCTAGAATTGCCTTTGAGGTATGCAAGCTCCAGACTGATCGATCAGTTTTATTATGGTTGTCAGTTGATCCATGATCTACGCTAATACATAGAACTCGGACACAATTTTTTTTTTTTTATACTGAGCAGACCATCTAGAGAAAAAAAATTTTCTTAAAAAAAAAAAAAAAAAGACTTTCTGAGTGTTGCTTAATTAAGACAGACGTATGCTGTTTTTGTTGTAGGTATCCGAATAGTTTCTCCAAAATTGAATTGTTGGAAAGTGATGGAAACAAATATCATGTTACTCTATGACCACAAAGGGGGGCTAATCACGTTGCTCACAATGGAGAAAAAGATGAACTAAACAGTAGTATTCTGGCAGAGTTAGTCCATTCAAGCTGTTTCATTCTTTGGCACTTTATTTCTATGTCAAAAATATTTTCCTTTTCAATTCCTCCCCTTTCCCTTTCGTCTTTGTACAGTTTGGACTTTGCAGTCTTCTTTGAGGGAGGGGGGGGGGTGGGAGGTGGGACAATGTTTTTAAACTCGGACCGGTGAGCGAACCGGAGAGGGTCCGGTTCTCAGTTCGATTGGCCGGTTCACCGGTTTTCTGGTTTTTTTTTTTTTTTTTTTTTTTTTTTGCAACTTGAGTGTTAAGTATTTCACAGGTTTTCATTCTACACTTGACACTTAATGTACAATTTAACATGGTTAGTGATAACTTAAGTTTTTAAAATGCATTTACCAACATAAGTAAATTTAAGTTGAGATAATAACAAATTTCTTAAAAGTTATACATAAAACCTGGAATGATAAACATAATTAAAATATCATAATTCACCACAAGTTTTCATAAATTCATTACAAACATGAATAGATATAATCCAAATGTTCACCAATTATCACAAATAAAAACACAAAAATAAATAAAATAAATATTGAAATTCTTTTACAATTCTTAAAAAAGTCTATAAAAGAGTCTAACTCATATTCAAGACAAACCATTTGAATAACAAACTTCCATCAATGGCATGATAAGCAGCAACACCACCTTCACAATTTCATCAACTTAACCTGAAAAAATTAAAATTTTATTATAAAAATATAAATCTAATTGGTCAAACTAAAAAAAATCAAAAAATTTTAAAAAACAAAGATACAACTAAACACATAAAAAATTAATTGCTACTAAACATGTGGTCCTGAGGTTACCATTTAGGAATTTACCAAGACATACAAACATGTGGTCCAATTTGGCACTTTTTTGTTTTAAGCTTTTGTTTGACAACTTTCACAAATCAACTTTAACATGTCTTTAATTTTGTTGCTTTAGTGAATCCTATAAAATTCAAGATGAATGAGCATTCAGTAGACTAATTACTTCAGCATAGAAAAAGCAATAAAAACACAATAAATGGCATAGAAAAAATAGAACAATCATTGATACAAAATTTATTAATTTGATACTTCATCCATGTCTAATTTATTTAATTTGATACTTCATCCAAAAAAAAATAGCTTCTCCAAATATGATTGCAAATTAATTAATGATTCATAATTTCATCCTTAATTAATCAAATAAAAATAAAACAAAAATTAGGGAAAACAGATGAAAATTGGGGAAAAAAAGAAAAAAATGCAAAAAAAAATCGGCTAAAGATAATAATATAGAAAACAAAAACCTTGAAAAAGGAAAAAGTAAACTTACCAAGATGATGGAAAACAGGAAAAGCTCTTGAGTCTCAAATATCTTGTGAAAGTTGAAATTTCCAACTTGTCTGCAATCTGCAAAAGATGGTAGTGATAAAGATGAATGCTTGAGAAAATTTTGTTGTGGATATTTGGGTTTGAAAGGGTTAAGAAGAAAAAATTGAAAAAAAAATTCAAGAGGAGAACTGGAGCCATTGGCCGCCTGAAGCCGAGAAAGTGATAGATTGAAACTTGAAAGAAAAGTGCGTCGGCTGTTTCTTTTTTTAATGTTAGGATTTGATTTTTTTAATCTATATTTTAGTCAAGTTAAGTAGAACTCTCAACAAAATAAGCTGTGGTCTAGTGGTGAAGAGTGTCGTATGGGAACCTCGAGACTGAGGTTTGAACTTCCATAGCTACATTCTTGGCATTTTTGTTTGAAAATTAGAAAATCGCCGGGTTGCGATTCGTGTGGTTTTTAACGGTTCATACGATTCAATCGATTTCTAGCGGTTTTTCATTAACTTTCAGGTTTAATACTAGACCGGACCGGTGGTATGTCCGATTTGCGGTCCAATCGGTCGAACCGGCAGGTCCGGTCCAGTTCTAAAAACATTGAGGTGGGAGGAACTTCTATTTTCTGAGTCAGAATTGCAATGATATTTTTTTTATGCACCTACAGGCACGTTAGCTCAGGGAGGTTTTGTCGTGCAGCAAAATAGGAGGTTTTACGTTCAAATTTTTTCGATTTTTTTTTTTTTAAATGGCACGTTAATACCTCACAAGCCCACCAAAGTGAGAAAGGCAAAGAGAGCTTTTTGTAATCTTTTGGGCCTGTGGACAGATGCACATAATCTGTTATTTTTAAGCCCATCAATTTTAGGATCTCATTCTTGCTTTCAAGCGAGCAGATGTTGGGCTACGACTTAAAATCTCATAGTACCTATCTTTTCCTTTTCTCGTCTACAGCTATGCAAATCTCCACGCTTTACAGGCTACCAGTTTTAGAGACATTAAGCAACACTTTCAAGGATCTCAATCTCGGTTGTTTGTTACTTGGTCCATTATTTCCAAGCTTGCACTCCAAACGAATTTTTTTTTTTTTTATAACTGGAAGTCACTCTAAACAATTTTCAACAAGACTAGGACCAAGTGACATGAGATCCTTTTCTTATCTTGGACGATTAACTTAGGCAAAGAATATCGTCCCCAAAAAACAAAAAAGACTTGGGCTATAAATTTTTGGGAAAGGAAAAAGGTTTGTGGGCCATTTATCTTTTAGCTTTTATTCGATCCATGTTACATTAGATTTGTCCTGTCCAACCCAATCGTTTTTAGATTATTTGTGGCTAGGTTACCGTTGATTTGCCTGACATTTCTATTGTATCTGTGACCAGCGAACAACAATGGTTTAAGGTATAAAAGTTAACGGGCCAGTCTCAATTATTGATTTCTAAAGATTGAAAAATCTCTCGTGTTTAAGGAAAAAATCGTTTAAAACATCTATCATATTTTGTAAAATAATTTTTTTTTATTTTTTACTTTTAAAATTATAATTTTATGTCACTTACAAATTCACATTAGTTAAATTTGATCCCTACCTAGGTTTTCGATTAGTTTTTTGTCAGAATCCACCATATCTCATGCACTTGATTATTTTTAAAGGGTAAAATTGTCAAATCAAATTTTACATAATATGACTCATAGTCCTTTATATTTCACAAAATGAATTTTTTCGTCCCTCATCTTTTGTAAAATGATTTTTTCATCCCTCATTGATCAGGTGTACAAATAGCTTTTTTTTTAAAAAAAAATCAATGTATATATCTGTTTGATTTCACATGAACAGTACTTTTAGGTGCAATTAAATAGAAATATATTATATGCTATTCATACTATTTAATAATATATTTCTATTTAATTTCACCTAAAAGTACTGTTCAGGTAAAATCAAATAGATATATAAATGAATTTTAAAAAAATATTAGTTTTTCACTCATGTTCATTTCCTTTTACTTGAAAATTGAAATCAAAGAAGACATTTAATCATAAACATTATCAAGTATTTATATCGAATTAAATTTGGACAGAAAAAATAAACAAAGGAAAAGAATGACAAAAAAGAAATAAATAACTAGTACTTTCAAATTTTAAAATAATTAAAATACAAGTAATTCAATAGTTGGTTTTAAAGGTGTCGAATAGAAATTTCAAATTAAAACTACGAATTTGTTAGCATGACTATAGAATTTAAGTTATGACCCATTTAATTAGATGATTTTATTATACAACTTAATCAATAAATTATTATCAAATGATAAAAGGCCACAAATATTGAATAAATTCATATAGTGAAATCAAATAGATATATACATGGGTTTAAAACAAAATTGTTAGTTTTAAACCCATGTATATATCTATTAAATAGCATATGTAAACTATAATTATCATGTTTAGTTGAAATGAAATATAGATATATTACATGGTATTCGTACTGTTCAAGTGAAATCAAATAGATATATACATCGGTTTAAAATACATGATCAATGACAAATGAAAAAATTTATTTTATGAAATATGAGGGACGAAACAATTCATTTTGTGAAATATGAAGGACTATGGATCAGATTATGCAAATTTTGATTTGACAATTTTACTCCTAAAACGTGATCACATGCAAGACATATGATGGATTCCAACCAAAAATTAATCGCAAACCTAGGTAAGAACTTGACCGATGTGAATTTGTAAGAAATGTGAAATTATATTTTTAAACATGAGAGACAAAAAAAGTCATTTTATAAAATATAAAAAATGTTTTAAATGATTTTCCCTTTCCAATTAGGATTTGGATTATTTTGGCATTATTTTTTATCAACTAGCACGATGTTGAAGTAAACCAAGTAACTTATGCATGACTAAACTTGCAATCTTATATATGAACCAACTTTCAATTAATATTTTGGAGTAATTCATCCCAAAATTTTTCAATTTAAATTTTCTATTTTATGCGAGAAAAATCAAATTTCTTTTATACACTTTGATATATGTCAAACATCTTTCAGTTTTTGAGGAGCCCACCATTACACCTCGGTCAAAGTCGATTGAAGCCCACGTTAACCATCAGAAATCCCATTAAATAAGACAACCCAACAATACGATTTTTCCCACCGCGCGAACGATGTCGTCACGAATAAACCTCAGTCCCGATAACAACCTCCGAGCTATGGCCACCGAGCAACGCCGCGAAATCGCGGCGGCGAAAGACCTAGAATCCGACATGGACCTCGCCTTCCGTCTCCAACTCCAGGAAGCAATCAACGCCTCCATCTCCTTCGTGCCCTCCACCTCAGCCGGGTCGCCACGATCTCCCCCGCGAGATTTGGCTAAACCGGACGGTTCAAATGACAATGTCCCTGACCTCCAATCGGTCGAGCTCTTAAAATTCGAGCAAGAAATAAAAGACCGGTTACTCTCCGAAGCTGAGTTTAAGAAAATAAGAGACGATCTCCACCGTCGGATTCACGATCAGAAATTGGCCGAGGAGATTGAAAACATGCCGGAGGATGAGTGGGAGGAAATTGGGGGTAATTTCGAGCGACCTTTTGGAGAAGGAAGTTCGAAGAGTGTGGGAAGCGAGATTTTTAGGGTTTTCTTTAAGGGTTTGGTGGAGAGTGAAGTTACGGTTAAGGTGAAGGATAATGCTGGTCGCTATAAGAGTGGGGTTTTCAGTGGGATTGGAGTGGCAATTTGTGATTCGAGAGACGAATTGTTGTTTGAAGTGAGAAAACCGTTGTGTGCGAATGGAATCAATCGGCGGATTGCTGAGTTTATGGCGTTGATTGAAGGACTGAATGCTGCACTGACGTTGGAATTGCCAAGGATTGTCTTTTATTGCGACTATTTTCCGATATATCAATTTGTAAGTTCTTAGTTCGTATTTGTGCATCTTTGTTGTTAGTGTTTTGAATGTGTATTTGATTTTGATAGTTGCATAGCCACATTTTTTAGTAGTGCAGTGATCAGTATCTCATTTGGATGATTTCTAATTGCTCTGTAACTAAGGCTCAGTTCAGTTAGATACGAATTTGTTATCCACACCAACTATTTTCAACCCAATAGAGAAAAGCTGTATCTTTTCTTCTTTAAGCCATGAGCATCAATTTGTCTAGTGGCGATGAAAGGACTGGAGGGCGAGAGCAAGGTGATTTTGCAGGTAAGGCATATGAGTTATTTGATGGTCCTGGTCTCGTGTGGGAAACAGGACTATAGCAGGAAGGGGAGTGATGGCTGATAGTGGATATTGAAGTAGGTTAGATGGTCAAATGTTTTTGAGTCATCTGGGTGTGGCTATATTACTTGCAGGAAGAAGGGAAATTTAAACTTAAGGACAAAAAAGGTTTAGCTCCAGAAACTTTTGCTGGAGGTTATTAGCTTGTGAGAATGAGCAGACATGCATTGGTATTTTGAGGTTTGAATATGGTTGGCCTGACCATGGAAGTTTGTGTTAGCGAAGCAATATGGGCATGCCATATCTGTACCATCGTGTTTTTAGGTGACTCTGCAAAATGCTTATTTTGACCTAACTCTTGAGGTTATCTTTGTGCTTTATTTTGATCAAATGTTTATGCAAGTGTTGGAGCTTTGTGAAGCCAAATTGTAGAAAAATTATTAGGTTCTTATTATTTTCCTAGCTGGTTTCTATTGTGTTCAACCAGCAATCAGCTTGATAGACAACTCAAGATTGGCAGTTCTGATACTTTCTTCGGGATGCAGGTTACTGGTCGATGGAATCCAAAACAGAGGAAAATTGAGGCATTAGTTGATCAAGTGACTCAGCTCCGAGAAAAATTTACTTACTGCATCCCATCTTTAGTGGCTCGAAATGATGTAAAGTTTGCGTTTAAGCTTGCAAGAGAAGCAATAGTTTCTCAGGTTAATAGGTCTACAGACACTAGTGCTGAGGGGAGTTTATATGAGACGTGTGTCATATGTTTTGAGGAAATGAGTATTGATGAAATTTTCTCTGTTGATGGTTGTATGCATCGATTTTGCTACTCTTGCATGAAACAGCATGTGGAGGTCAAGATGCTTCACGGGATGGTACCTAAATGTCCTCATGAAGGCTGTGATTGTGAACTAAAAGTTGATAGTTGCAGCAAATTTTTGACCCCTAAGCTAGTTGAGATTATGAAGCAACGCAAGAAGGAAGCTTCAATTCCTGTTACGGAGAAAGTGTATTGCCCTTATCCAAAATGCTCAGCTTTGATGTCGAAAGGCGAGGTTTCAGAATATTCTAGAAGTTCTGCCATTGATGTAGGAAGATCTGGATCCAGAAAATGTATAAAATGTAATGGCCTTTTCTGTATCGACTGTAAAGTTCCTTGGCATGATAACATGACTTGCTTTGCTTACAAGAAGAGATATCCTAATCCTCCTGGGGAAGACCTCAAGTTAAAGACTCTGGCACAAAGAAATATGTGGCGTCAGTGTGTAAAATGCAACCACATGATTGAACTTGCTGCGGGTTGCTACCACATGACTTGCAGGTACTAATTTATCTTCCAGCTCCACTTAGCTGATGACCAAGTGATAAACAAAATATTGAATATACACTTAAACAAAAAGGATTATACTTCTTTGGGTGCAGTAGCAATATGGTTACTTAAATTTTCTAACTTAGTCATATGTTGTTACACTTGAAGACTTGGTTTCATTATTATAGTCATAATCATGTTGAGTAAGTTAATTATTGTGGATGTCTGAGGATGATCATGAAACAAGACCGGTGGATACTTTGTGGTCCGCCTGATTATTGGAACGGTTCTACCATGTCAAGCATTAGACTTGACTGGTAACGTCCATAATTTGTGTTGCTTCTGTCCTAAAATTCTTTCTGTGGAAACCTGAGCTGAAATTGTCGATGGCATGTGTTCTTGTATGTGGTGTAAATTTTCTTAACCTGATTTCAGCAGTATGATTGACATGGTTTTCTTCAGGTGTGGGTATGAATTCTGTTACACTTGTGGAGCTGAGTGGAAGGAGAAGAAAGCAACATGCTCTTGTCCACTTTGGGATGATGGTCATATCATTTATGATTCAGATGAAGAGTTTGATGAAGAGTTTGATGAAGATTCTGAAGATGAGGATTATTATGAATCCGATTCAGATGATTATTACTGAACAATCAGCTACTATCACCTTCACCCGCACCCATCCACGTACTCTTTGAGTTCATTTAATGAGTTTGTGAGTAGCATCACAATCAATTGTGATCCTTTTTTTTTGGGGTGAGGGGAGGAGGAACATCTGTAGGAATGTATCGTGACCTAGCCATCTAGGTGCATGGTCGCAGGAAATGACAAAATTATTGTACATATGGTTGAATTTTGTTTGGTTTATTGTCGTTTCATAATGGTCTTGTTTTATCACCTTCTAATTGCTGGTCACGACGTTCCATTTTGATAAAATTCATTTACTAAAAGCTGTAGGGTCTTCTCCAAAACTATATCGTTGAAGCGCTGGGAATGACCAAGAAATTAGGCTGTACAACAAAATACCCCTGCCTCTACACAGAGGAATGATACCTGTCTTGGAAACACTTCTCATCTTTTTCTTTTTTTTTTCAGTACATCATTTTCTGCTAAACAGTTGCTTCTTGAAAATGTATAATATTTTCAAGCAGCAATTTCAGAATCACTTTGAGGTAATCGTTCTTGGAAAAAGCTTAACCTAGCCATAATAGGCCATTAATGCATGACACATGCGTAGCATGTAACCTACACAAACAAAAAATATAATCCTGAGTTTTCTTTTTTTTGGGTTTGAGTAGATTAATAAGATAACGTGTTGAGGAAGTCAAGGCAGCTTTGCTTCACATAGTATTTTTCAATACGTTTAAGCCTAAAAGGCACCCACTTTATCAAAGTTCTCCTTTTTTTTTTTTTTTCGTTTTTCTGATACCTTTATTAAAGTTCGTTCATTGTACTGAGATTCACTCCACGCCCCGTATTTCTTCGCCAACCGGCAAGCTCTTCCTTCAGCAGGTCTCAGAAACAGCAGTGGAAGCTAGGGAGGACAAAACAAGAAACCAAAGGAAAAAAAAAACGCAAAATCATTGTACTGGCGCCAAATTCCGTTAGATGGAGAACGCTGAAGTCCTAAATAACGTCGACTACGCTTATGTCGAGGGCTCCTCCTCCTCGTCATCGTCGTCTTCCTCGGTTGATGAAAATGAGATTTATTCAGTGTATTTCAAGGGTTTGGTGAGGGAAGAGAAGGCTAATGACTCGGAAATGGGTGGGGTGGGAATTGGAATTGGAGTTGTAATCTGTGATTCGATGAAACATATGATCTTCGAGTCGAGCAAGGCCATGAAGAGCAGAGGAGACACGTGTCGGTTAGAAGCGAGACTTGAGGCTTTGATTGAAGGATTAACTGGTGCTAAACAACTTGGGATTAGGAGGCTGAGGTTTTTCTGCAAGAGTCGCAAGCTTTACAATTATGTGAGTCATTTTTTTCCAGTAAAAATTGCAGGTTGACAATTTTGTTTTACTTTTTCTTTTTGTTTGTATGTAATCCGACAATTTTGGAGGTTATGAATTTGAAAGCTTTTGGTTTTCTTAGTTTAATCATAGCAAACAAATTTTTAGAGGGACTAAAAAAAAAACAAATTTTTAGTTTCATAGTTGTGTACATTAGCCCCTAATTTTCAGACAATCCCACAAAAATTTGGGAGCCCTGTACCTTTTCCTTGAAATATATAGGATGCTAATAATAATTTCTCGTATTGAAGGGGTTTGTATCTTGTACGCGTACAATAATGTTGTTACCGAATATAAGGAGGCCAGGCCAGTCGAGTGGGGGTGCGGGGGGGGGGGGGGGGTATTATTGCAATTCTTGTTGAACCAAATGTCTCGAGAATTATTACTAGGGGTAAGTCCTGCAATGTTTAGAACTTTACAGATCAAATTGAAATGAGAATTGGTAATCCAATCGAAGGGTATTGGCTGTTATTGAAGTTCTTGATGGAGTAGAACGCTTATACCAAGTGGGGTGTCATATAAGAGGTGCGGTGTTATATAAAACTTGTAGAGCATTACTCGTCTTCATTACGGGTGAAAGGCAATTTATGAAACCAAATAGAGGGGGGGGGGGAATACTTTTTGAGTTGGTTGGTATTTGTGGAAAGTCTCCAGTCCTTATCTTAAATCTTTTGCTCTATTTCTTTGGTTAAATCGATTTCCTTCTCATGCCAGATTTACATGAGTTTTAACATTTCGCTCCACTAGAGGGTAAGCAAGTAATTTAAGTAAAAACTGACAAATTTTTCCCCATCTGCAGTTGATAGATGATGAGAACGCTGAAGAGGGGTTGAATATGGAGACTGCAGAGGAGTTGCGGATGATACCAACAATCGGAAGGGTGAAATCCCTACGAGCACAATTTGAAGAATGCAGCCCCTCTCTTGTCAGGAAAGATGATGCTGAGTTTGGTAGGCGAGCGGATAACCTTGCAAGGAAAGCTAAATTTCCCCAAGTCAGTTGTCCAGAAGTAATTTCGAAAGAAACTTGTGAAATTTGTATGGAGGATACTGATGTGGTCAACATGCTTTCAGTTCATAATTGCACTCATAGATGCTGTTCCTCTTGTGCGAAAAAGCATATCGAGGTGAAGTTGCGTGAGGGAACTTTGCCTAAATGTCCTCAAGATGGTTGTCATTCCGACATTAAGATTGATAAGTGCATAAATGTATTAAGCCCTGAATTAGTTGAGGTCTTGAATCAACGGGTGAAGGAAGCTAAGATTCCAGTTCTGGATAGAATTTATTGTCCCCACCCACGGTGCTCAAATCTGATGTCAAAAACAGAGGTTCTGAATTATTCTAAAAGCAGAAGCAATAATACTGAAAACGGATATGGGATATGCTTCAAGTGTCATGGCCCTTTTTGCATCAATTGCAAGGTGCCTTGGCATAATGAGATGACCTGTTCTGACTACAAAGAGCTGCACCCTTACTCGTGTATAGAGGATGAAATGCTAAGTTCACTTGCCAAGAGGAACTCATGGCAACAGTGCATCAAGTGCAGCCATATGATTGAACTTGATGTAGGTTGCTACCACATAATTTGCAGGTACTTTTGTCTGTTTGTATACTTCTTAGTAATTGCCTCTAACGTTGCTCTCGAGGTAATAGTTTGTGTGTCGGAAATAACTCAAATTGATATGATAAGAGATTTTGTTTCTAAGCTATAACTGGCCGCCGACCTGCTTCTATGTTGTTGTCATTGCATTACATAGACATCCCCCACGGCCAAGTAGAGTATAACAGACTGCAGGCCAGATCAGATATAATAACAATTCATACTAACTACAGGTGCCATATGACTTAGTCAATCTCAGTCGAAGTCTATTCCAGCAGATTGTTGCTTATGGCAAAATGATTGACTGAACGTACTTCAATAAGATGGAGAATCACAGAGGCAGTTTTAGATTGGAGAGACCGTGTCATTGGCTGTTAGTATTTAGTTTCTCATCTAATGATAGTGCTCAGTCATCTTTCCACATCTATCTTTTTATCTCTCGTGGTCTACACATAAAACCTTACACCCTGCCAATTTATAGCCTTATTTATACTGAGATATTCTGCTCCCCTTTTCACCAATTTCTGCTTCCCAACTCAAAGGCCACAGTTGAGTAATTGTCCTTGATTTCCTTGCTTCTGTGAAACCAAGAACGAGGTAAGTACTTATTCCAAGCCTCGTGATGTTTCTTGCTAATCCTTTTTTGACACTAGGATGCTGACACTAAGATGATGCTGGTTCCCACTTGTTTAATCTGATCTTTTCTCTGTGTCGCCTGTGTAGATGCGGACATCAGTTTTGTTATACCTGTGGATCGGAGTGGAAGGAAAACAAAGCCACTTGTAATTGTCCACTCTGGGATGAGGACCGGATTATATATTAACTTAGGCGCGATAGACCTGCGTTTAGAAGAATGTTTATGGCCGATGTACAACTTATTACTGGACTTCCGATATTTGCTAGCTTGTACATTTCAAGGGATCATTATCTATGGCACAGATCAATATATAGTAGAGTAAAGAGTTCGATCTTCAGCAGCTCCCATGGTAATGGCTTGAGTTTGGATTCGAGTTTTATAAAATTAGGCCGTGTTTAAACCAATAATTTTCCGACCAGAATGGCATGCCTAATAATAAAGACGTAAAGAGTGGAAGTAAAGCAGTTACTACCAACCAAAAGGGGTAGGAAAAAAAAAAAAAGATGTAAATCTGTGAAAAGCTGAAGTAAAAGGCGAACTTTTCTTCGGTCCCTGGCTCAATTAAAGGTCTCACCTTTTGTGTAGCAATTATTTTACCAAACAATCCGGCGGTTACCTGACGTCACAGAGTTCAATCTTGGCGCCAAAACAACTACGGAAGTTGATGAAGATCGCACAACACTACTCGCCGTCACCGATCAATGCCGTGAACTCGCGGCGGCGGAAACCGTTGAGTCGGACCACGCAGTCGCCTACCAGCTCCAAATGCAAGAAGCCATGAGCGCCTCCCTTGGGATGCTGCGGCAAGTTCCTCAAAGTCAAACCCCACCTTCGACGACTTCTCTGGATCCGGCACCAGCGCCACTCAACTCCTCTCCCCTGTTGTTCTAGGTTTTGTACACATCCGAACTATCTAAATTGGTTTTGGGGTTTTTTTTTTTTTTTAGTGGATTACAATGGATAATGGTGCGGCATTTGGTGGTTTGAAAAAAAAAAAAGGATGTGTGCGTGGCATGATAAATAGATATCCAATATGAAGGGAAAATGAAGAAATATGAAAACCAAAAAAAAAAAGAACGAAGTTGCCTCTGCAAAATTCTACAAAACTGATCGTGAATGTCACCACCACCTTCACCTCACCTTCCCCAGATACTTCCGCATATGTTTTTTTTTCACTCAAGAAACCACTCTAAAGATGTTTTATTGGATTCTTAACTCCAGTTTGATTGGCTCGGCAATTTTGACAGCAGCCCATTTATCGAAACTCTGCAATCTGCGTTGCCATCGAGTTTGGGCTTTGGTTGATAGGGTAGAAAAATAACACGAGGGATTTACGATTTCGCGGATATCTTAGGATTTCCAATTTAAGGTTATGCTGATCTGTTTGGATTATTATTATAAGAGTTTTGCATTATTATTTTTTAGAGTTTTTATTTGAACTGCTATTTTTAAGAGTGTTTGTAGAAAAAATATATCGTAATAATTTGATACTGTGTGAAGTAAAAAAATGATTGAGAAATATATTCGTGAAAAAGAGTTCCGTGCACAATCCAAACATCCAATCAAAAGTTTGTTATTATAACTTTGAGGTAATTTCAGAAACCTCCCTGGACATTTTTAATCATTTCATACAATATTTTTAAAGTTTTCAATATCACACTTACCTCTCTTAGCCTAATAAAATGACAATAATAAGCTTAACATTTTTTTAGATAGTATATTATCTGTCAAAATTTATTTGCTTGCATCATTAACATATTTTTTAATCATTTCTTTATCTCATATGCATCACATCAAAAAGGTGTTAGGGTATTTTTTTTCAAAAAGTTATCCTAGATAATCTACTATCCAAATACACCCATTTTTCATATTAAACAATCCGTTCCTAATCTTACACATATGAATGCATTTCATAAATTAGACATTAAAAAGAAACAAAAACAAGGTTCACTTATGAAATAACCAATTATTTCATAAATACAATTTTAAACATATTATAAAATAATTTTAGTTTTGTTTAGAGGATTTAGAGATAAATAGAAGAAGATACTAACAAAAGGTTTAAGAAGGACAAGACTAGTGTTAGCACTCCAACATTTGAATGATATTGTGTTATATTAATGTAGTTGGTGAAGCACTTTCGAAATTTATATTGCTGATTTTTTTTCTTTCATGTAGATTGCGATTTTAGAATTTAGAACTAATGGTCATAGTGTTCATGTACATAATGGTACTGATTTGACACGTGTAAATATGGAAGATTTAGAATAACAAAGTTAAAGGTTGAAAGTGAATTTGTGATGTTTTATATGTTCCAATTTTTTTTGAGAATATTATAAGAAAATAAAATGAACTTCACAATATCATGAGAATATTTTGGATTATTTATCCAAAATTTTGACCGTTGAATTGTTTTTGTTATCAAATGATAATTTGAAAGGAGGTATGTGTAATTTTCGAAACTTTAAGAGAATTGGGTAAAATTGTCAAATGCCTTGAACTTGGGTTTCCAAAATTATCCCCAATAACTTTAGGGGTCTCTTGGTAGTTTGGTTGAACCATGGGGTTTATTCAGTAATCTGATCAAACCTTGGGCAGGTAAATATAATTAGTCAAAAATTTTTTTTTCCTACCATTGGGTTAAGAAGGTAAGGTAAAGAAGGATGAAGGTAAAACTCTACTAGCCTACTACTAGAAAGATAATCAAAAATTAGTTTTTCAAATACAATAAAAAGTTTTATAACGTATTTTAAAAAGTAATTTAAAAATTAGTTTAAATTTTTTTAAAAAATATTTTAAAATATAATCTTAAAATTCTGTTAGAGTAAAATTTTTTAAAAAATCCTAAAAAACTAATTCAAAGGGAGCCAAAATGTACGGTACTCTTAAAGTAAATCCGTTAAGGTAAAAATCGTATAAGCCCTGGTCTTAGCCATCATTCTTTTGTTAGCCGAAGCGAAAGGGTTATAGACATCGGCATTGCCGGGTAGAACAACATTTCCAATCTCTGCATTTTTTTGTGGCTGAATCGGAGAGAATCAGTGAGTTATAGTCCGCGTCGGTAGTGTGTGAAAGTGTGAAAAATGAGCGGAGTGGCGAAGAAGATAGCCGATGTGACTTTCAAGGCCGGGAAGACGATCGATTGGGAAGGCATGGCGAAGCTCGTCGTCTCCGATGAGGCTCGCAAGGAGTTCGCCAATCTCCGCCGTACATTTGACGAAGTCAATTCCCAGCTGCAAACTAAATTCAGCCAGGTCTGGTTTTTCTTCTCCTAGGACATCAATGGATTTTGTGAACCTAAGATTTTGGCTGATTTGTACTGTACGGATCTGCGATTGCGTAGCTTATTAGGGTTTCTGATGTGATGTAGTATGGAATGAATAAGTCGATGCTGATTTGATTGTTTCATTTGGAGGAGTTTTTTGGGTGATGGGGTGTTGATGGTTTCTTCCGGTTGTGTTGAAATTGAGTTGGTATAGACTTAGAAGGATTGATTATTGGCATTTTTCTTTTTTTTGTGCTGAAATATTGTGTGATTTTAATACTGAGTAGGCATGGGATGTAGTTATCTTCGTTCATTTTCTTTTCTTTTTTCCCTATTTTTTGTTTGCCATGCTTCTCGGATAGTATGTGGGTAAGATGATTGATATGGTTGCTTATTTTGAATTTATGAATATAGTGGATTCTGGTGAATTTGATTTCCTATACAAATATGGATTGGTTAGAATTGGTGGACTGATCTTTGTTACATTTGGATGCCTTACAGCAACTTTTCTTCAGTGGCTAAATTGTTGCGAGCATAATGGACTTTATTGAGAGATTAAGGACAAATACTGGGCATTGGAACTGCCATGACTCATCACACAAAAATTGTGCACATCACTGACTGCATTTAGATAATAGTAGGCTGTGTCAAGGGCATTTTCCTTATGGTTGATGTTCCCATCTTTGTAGGGTTATGCAAAGAGAACGAAAGGCATTTCATTTTATTGTTGACTCAAGTTTCATAAGGCCTTCTGGGGCTTCAGAATGTGTGGTGCACCACATGCTTCTCAAACGAAGTTTTTAGTGGAATTTGTTTTCCAGTCAGATTACATAACTGTGAGAAAATAACACATGCTCTTACCTAAAGAATCATGATGTACCACAGTTCTTATTTTCATTGGCTAAAACTTAAACTGTTGACATGCTAAAGTGAAGAACACGGACATCATGGCATTTTTTGTCAACTAATAAGCAGTGGTTAATTCCATCATGTCATATTCTCTGTGGCTTAAAACTTCTTGCATTTTTTAATTTCATGTTAATGGGTGTTACAGAGAGGATTTTGAAGACTCTTTCCTTTCTTTGTTAACTAATACCTTCACAGGTGGCATGCAAAGTAATCAATAGTTCTGTGTATGGAGATTAATTTGTTGTATTTTGACAATGGGTTTATTTAACTTGTCACTGTCTAAACTCTGCATGATTGCTTCATCTTATGGTATCGAGATCAAGCAGACTAATGAAATTCTCCTCCTGCAAGAGTTATATGATTAGCTTGTTCATAGTTATATGTTCCAATTTCTTAATCAGCTTGAATTAATAATTCTACTAGTTGTTTTCTGTGGGAATAATGTCCAGCTGTCTTTCTAAATCATGCAGGAACCAGAGCCCATAGACTGGGAATTTTACAGAAAGGGGATTGGATCTAAATTGGTTGATATGTACAAAGAGGCATATGAGAGTATGATCCAACTACTTACTTAGTTTCTTTCTGGCAACCTTAGTTCATAGGTTCACGCGTTTACTTTATGCAGTATCGGTCATTGTTTTACAATATTAAACTTCTTTTTTCCCCTTTCGTTGTAGTAGAAAGACCGATCCTGAGGTTTTACTGAACCTAATATGTTGGACTATTACCTCTTCTTTCCGTAAATGATTGCACTTTCTTCGAAGTTTGCATTTGATCTTTTGTTATGTATATTGTCATTGTTAATACGTTTTGGTCATGTATGGTTTAGAGTATGATGGACTTGTGGTTTTAGCTTAATAACATTTAAATTTGGAGAAGTACCATCGAGGTGTTTCACGACACATGACAAGTTCCTTTTTCGTTATTTGGTTTGGGGCAAAAGAACTTTTTGATAAAGATCAACCTTGGAACTTCGAATTTGAAAAGTAGAAAACAAAATGACATCACTCTCTCATATGGGCTCTAACTAGTTCTATTACCAATAAATGTGTTTGCGTGTTGAGGGTATTGATGTGAGTTATAAAAAAATGTAGTACTGCTTTTGTTTTTAACCAAAAGATAGTTTTCATTTGGAAATCAAGAGGATATTGATTACCAATCTTTTTTCTGAGATTTGGTCTAAAATTATTGATGGATTTTTCTTTTTTTAGGCGTTGAGATTCCAAAATATGTTGATACGGTTACACCGGAGTACAAGCCGAAATTTGATGCTCTGGTGAGAAAGAGTTAAATTGTTATGGCTGAAGTCGATTCTTATTAGTAAATGCAGTTAAAAGTTAAATTGTTATTGGGTGTTGATATGCATGTTTGATAGCACTGTAAAAGAAGAACTTCATATTCTCTCATTTCTTGCAGTTGGTGGAGCTCAAAGAAGCTGAGCAACAATCACTCAAAGAGTCTGAAAGACTGGAGAAGGAAATTGCTGAAGTTCAAGAGCTGAAGGTTGGACTTTCTTTGTTTCAGATCCACCCCTTCCTCTTTTCTCTCCATAGTACTTGATCTCTTACTTGTCTCTGCGGAAGCAAAGGCTTGTATGGTACGTTATTTCTCATTTATCAAATCTTCTACAATGGTTTTTACAGAAGAAACTCAGTACCATGACAGCAGACGAGTACTTTGAGAAGCACCCAGAACTCAGGAAGAAGTTTGATGATGAAATCCGCAACGACTACTGGGGATACTAGAATTGATTGGAGACTCGGCTTCTGCTTAAGCTTTTTGACTTCATCCGTAGGAATAAGAAGAAAAACAAATGGGCTTATTATTACTTGGGCATTTGAAGAATGTCTACTGAAGATGTATTTTGTACTCCAAAAAGTGGGGTTCTCCAACTTTAGATAATGCATCTTTCGTGCGATTGCTTTCTGGTTTTTACACTTGGTGCATATGGATGACGTAATGATTGTTCATAAGCACTACACTACTGTTTCTCAGCCTCAATTGCCTGTGGATAATGGTGTTGGAGTTCCAGGCTTCTAGGCATAAAGAAGTAGTGGCTAGATTTCTGAGGCGAAGCATTAAGTAGTGATACAGGAGATCCAAGTTATCAAATCACTGTCATGAATCATGAAGCCGGAGGTAAACAATTACTGGAGCATGTCTATATCAACCGGCAGAAAGAAATTGGAATTCATAGACTTAAATGGGTTGTTGGTTTTCTGTATTAGCAATCATGTTTTCTGCTTTTCTCGCAACTGAAATGCTCCGCAGTTGTTGAGTATGGAAATGAGTTCATGGTGGCCTGACTGGTACGTGCGCCACATCCTCGTACCTTTTCCCCCAACACCCCGACCCCTTGTTTTTTGGCAATTCTCTTTGATGCTTACAGTCCATGGATTGCATCATTTAGGCAAGTGGCATTGTAGTTTGGACCACTGCCACTCAAATCAGGCTAAACTATGGGTTGGAAGTATTGAGATTCACGTGCAATTATTAGGCCACGGGACTACACTACACCACACTACTATTTCTCTTTTCCAACCATGGGAGTTTTAGAAGTCAATTATCGGCCTAGTAATGAATCCTGTTGTTTATAAGTAGGATTAGATTAGTAACTGACGAATAATGCAAAAGAATTAGGTCTAGATATTTGGCAACATCAGCATGCGGCCCTCTTTTTAAAATCTCACGCCAACCTCTAAACAATTGCCTATACAATCCTCCAATGATTCAGTCCAGCCGCCCCTGCTTGGCTTACCCCGGACACGCATCGCTTGCCATAAAGTAAACCTGCTGTCTTCCTGCATGTGCTGATGTGCATGCCGGCGGTGACGGTGGGGCGTACCTTAACATCATTTGTCTTTTGCTGAGCCTCGACGCGAAGGAGGCAAAAAAAAAAAAAAAAATTTTTTTTTTTGGCTTTTAAAGACGAGACGAGACGAGACAACCCAGAAAAGATTAATAATTGCTAACGAAAGCTGCTTACGCGTCCCTGTTAAAATGCTCGCTCATCAATGTCAACAGTTTATGGTGGAAAGACTGACGAAGACTTGTTGCCCAGTCCTCGACCTTTCCATGTGCATAAAAATTTGAGGCTAATTTTCAGCTTGGCCTCTTTTTTTCTCTTCTAAGTACAATCCGGACACAGTGAACGGGCGAATCTTAACCTATAAGCCTCTAAGAGTAATTGTACTTTTACAAATGCTGATTTTAGTTCTTAAAATTTGAATACTATAACTGTTCCAAATTCATTAATTTTTAGAAAACCAATAGCCACTCAACAAGGAGCACACACCATTGGTACCAAATTTGTTTGGTCAGTGGTTTATTAGCAAAAATTTATTTGATTGCATTATCAACGCATTTTTCAATCACATTTTTATCTTGCATACATCACGTCAGAAAAAATGTTATAGGATTTTTTTTAAAAAAATTATTCCAAATAATTTACTATTCAAACACACTGGATTTTGCATTTTTGAATTGTTCATTCCTTGATTTCTTTTTTGTGCTGGTCTGTAATGTTAAAAAAAAAAAACTTTTCAAACTTCAAAATTTACCTATATAACTCTTTATAACTGTATATACTAGAGGATTTAGATGCATGTCACATGTGTAAAATTTAGTGTTCAAATTCAAATTGAAATGACGTGTCATGCATCTAAATTTGTAAGTGATACACTGACAATTTAGAAAAATATACTAATCCATTGCATCTTACCAAATTTGTTTGGTCTAATTTCATCCTTCAAGTTCAAGTCTTTGATCAATTATTAGAATGTTGTCCTCAATGTCAAAATATCAACTTACTGCCAATGAGGCCAAAATCCAAACGCACAAAATCTCATCGTTTGATAGTACTAGTATCACCCTAATCATGGTAGATTTGTGGGCAAATTTTTATGTGTACCAAATTTAAGATTCCGGTGTGGGCAACCAGCTATCTCAAGTAACAGTCGTTAGACCCCGTTAACTAACCACGTCCCCACCACTACCAACAACCGGTGTCACTTTTGGTCACTGCCTTTGTCTCTCACTCTCATCTCCTCACTTACGTGGCCACATCTCCACTCTCCATTATCTCCCCAGCTTCACTCTGTCCCTTTTTTCCATTAACCCCAACACTTTCTCCAAATTACACTCCAGTCCCTCCCTCTCCATTCTCCGCTTTCCTAACCCAGTTAAAAGCCTCCACGACTTGCTACTTGCTAGTCTCCGGCTCTCTCCCTCCAATGGCTTATACAAACAAACCAAAAATTAAAGATAAAAAGAATCAGCAAAGTAGAAAATGACACCTTTGTTTTGATATGGTATATGCATTTCCATATATAGATACATCCCCACCTATGTCTATACACACCGTCATTATATACATCTCATACTGATACAATTCTATATAAGCAAATACACACACTACACGCACTGATGGAAAGTATGAATTTTTGAGGAGGCGTGAGGATTACGCCATTCAGGAGCGGTGAAGTTGAGTTGGAATTGTACCGGAATTTTGAAAAATTAGGAATGTCGGAAGTCAATGAGTCAAGGTCAACATGGGGAGACGAGTTCGTGAGACTGGAGGACGACACCGGACCACCGCATCGATCATACTATTCCACGAGCACTGCTGCGGCGGCGACGAAGAAGGCGGCCGAGGAGGACTGGAGGTATCACGCGGTGGAGTTTGCCAAAGGATTTGCGGAGATGAGTGTGGAGTTCGGGAAGGGAGTGAGAGACGTAGTGAAGCAGAGCATTGTGAGGGAAGATTCTGTGATTGTGAAGAAGTTGAGAGGACCGTGTGAGAGAATCTGTGGAAAATTAAGGTTCTTGAATGAGTATCTGCCCGAGGATCGCGATCCTGTCCAATCGTGGACTGTGATTCTTTTCGTTTTACTTCTCGCTTTTACCGGTACAGTGTTTTACAGTGATTCTCTTTGATTGATTTTCTGCTTTAAATTGTTTTGAGATTGTAATTATCTTTTGTTTCAAAATCAGCAGAGTAAACAAGTATAATATACAATAATATTTAAGTTGTGAAAGTAATGTAGCATATCCACGTAATTGTAAGTTTTGCGATGACATGCTATATTTTATCCTGATTTTGCTCAGCTGAGTTTGATTTAGGACATGCATGTGACTGCACAGCACAGGTTTGTACATGTTTGAGGTATACAGATAAAACGCAAGATTGGCTGAGGTTTACAGATGATTCGAATTTTAGTTTGACAGGACAACAAAGCCTATCAACAGAGAAATAAAACCGAGATTACCTTCCTAAGGAATATTGGAGCGAGATAAAGAAATTCATGGAGAACTTGTCATCTTGAGGATTGATTTATATTGATGAAATGCAGTTTGGATATTAATATCTACTTGGTAATCAATTAAAATTTTCAAACGTGCTAATTACAATTAACAGAGATTGATATATTCTAATGGTGGTTAGCAATTAAACATAGATTCTACTTCACAGTTAGCAATCATATATATAGTTGTCAAACGAATGAGGCGATGAAGATAATTTTTTCATCCTGAAACCTAGTGCACACCTGCTTTTCATTCTTCTTCCTATTTCTGCTGGATCATTCTGACTGCACTTTCTATCTGCAGTATTGATTGTAAATACTGATCACGACACTTCTACTCCATTGGTGAAGAAAATGTGCATACACCCTCCAAGTGCTACTCGTATATTGCTTCCAAACGGTAGATATTTGGCTTATAAGGAGCAAGGTGTCCCTGCTGACCAGGCTAGATATTCTGTGATTGTGCCACATTCTTTTCTTTCATCTCGTTTGGCAGGTAGATTCTATAGAGATGAAGCAACACATTCTTAACCAAGGATCTGATGAGCAAAGAGTGGTTTAACCTCACATTTCACTTGTTTGTTTCCAAAATTTTATTATGTCAGGAATACCAGGTATTAGGGATTCCCTTCTGCAAGAATTCGGTATTCGGCTTGTGACATTTGATCTTCCAGGATTTGGGGAAAGCGATCCTGATCCTGATCGTGGCCTTGAATCATCGGCTCTGGATATGGTACACCTATCATATAGTGTGAATATCACTGACAAATTCTGGGTGTTGGCATTTTCTGGTGGGAGCATACATGCTTGGGCTGCCCTTCGATTCATTCCTGATAGGGTGGCAGGTCAGTTCATCCTTTGCATGATTGATTGATGTTTGAACATGATCTCATGTTTACTCTTATGAAGTAACTGGTTTAAGCTCAAGTAGGCTGATTTGTCAATTTTGGACTTTAAGTTACAGAATTTGCACTTTTGCATACTTTCATGAACGGTCTCAATGAATTGCATATTTCTGTTTAAGGGTACTTATCTATTTTGAACTTTTAATTCTTGAAGTCAGCCATGAAGATGATTTTATCTTCAGAAGAGAAAAATTGAAAAGTTATTCGTCATTTAGTGTTATCCTACACTACCCTAAGGATGCATAAATTTTTCTGTAGTGGGCAACTTTTCCTGCAAGAGGACTGAATGGACAAAGGTACTACATAGGTAACCCCAGTTCTAATAAGGTTAATGTGAAGCCGGAGAGATCGCTAGTTTTTTCCAGATTATTGGAGCATTGGATGCTTATCCATAATTTAATGTCTACCTATGCTGTTATTTTTTTTATTTTTCATGGTTCTGCATCTGTATGCACATTCCAACATGAATTGTACTGATAAATGCTATGTTTCATGAGTACCAGTGGGTATTGATGGCTGCTTTGAACGGTCACCAGAACAATACTCATACCCTGATGATGAGAGATGAATTAAATGCCTTTCCTCCTTTCTCAGTTCTGAGGTTCTGACCCTGCCTTGATTTTAACGTGAAGGTGCTATCATGGTTGCTCCGATGGTAAATCCATATGACCCAAGTATGACTAAGGAAGAGAGGCGTAGAATGTGGGCAAAATGGACTGGAAAGAAGAAGCTAATGTATACGTTAGCTAAAAAGTTTCCAAGATTACTCCCTTATTTCTATCGTAGAAGCTTCCTGTCTGGGAAACATGGTCAAATTGACAAGTGGCTTTCATTGGCACTTGGAAATAGGGTGAGTAATCTTGACTATGGTTTCTGTTTTTGACTCTGATGATGTTTGAAATGCATTGACATCTTTTTGTTTGCAAGATTTGTTTTAGTTAAACTAATTGAAGAATAGTGGTAAGATTTAGTATGGAAACCATAAAATTAATTGTTTATTGATTTAATTTTTATACTATAATGCTATTCAAACAAAATTTGCATAGGAGGGTAAATTACTTCCTTTTTGGACATTCTTTACTCAAATCTTGGCTCTTTCTAGGATAGAGCATTGATAGAGCATCCACTGTTCAAAGAGTCCTGGCAAAGAGATGTGGAAGAATCTGTTCGACAAGGGAATGCAAATCCTTTTGTACAGGAAGCCGTCTTACAGGTTTCAAATTGGGGTTTCAAACTTACTGAACTCAAAGTAAAAAAGAAACACAAGGGAAAAGGCTTTCTGGTTTGGCTCAAATCCATATATGAACAAGAAGATGAAAGTATGAATGGATTCCTTGGTCCAATTCACATATGGCAGGTGAGTGTATTGTCTGCATCATTGCTACTCAAGTATGCTTTAATTGACTTTACCATGAAAAGAATCTCATCTATCTCAGGAATGTGACTGTTTTCTGAGGATTTTAGTTCCCTTTGTTTTGATGCAATTGATGACTTCATGTCTGTTGTGACTGGTATATTTTGTCATAAGATTTTAAACCATGTTGATAGAAGTCCATTAAACGAATTGCTTGTGAAGGCTTTTTGTAGTACGATGACTATGATCAGCAAATTCTTTGAATTTTGCAGTCTCCTGTACCCTGATTGCTTTGACATTGGGCAATTGGCGTGCCAAATTCTCAAACTGTTTAACGAATAAGTCATTTCTGTTTATTACAACTATTTTCTGTACAAAGGCAAGATGTCCATTTTATGCTTGTTCTGTTGAAAACAAGAACTTGAGCACCATATTAATTCTGGCGACTTTCTTTTGCTGCATCTTGAATTGCCAACGTCAAACAGGGAATGGATGATAAGGTTGTCCCTCCAGCAATGAGCGATTTTGTGCAGCGAGTACTACCAGATGCCATGGTGCACAAGCTCTTATATGAGGGCCATTTCACCTATTTTTATCTCTGCGGTGAATGCCATAGACAGATATTTACCACTGTTTTTGGAACCCCTCAAGGTCCGCTGGCTCCAGAAGTGGATCAAACACCTACGATAAAAGACACCGAAGACACGGGCACAGAAGGCCTGGAAGTACTTGGTGAAATCCCCCAGACGAGTTTTTTGCCGACAGAGAGTGTACCTCAAGTATGCTTTAACAGTTCTGATTTAGAAGCATAAAGACAGGCCATTAGTTGACAGTAAGTGTTTACACGCCGAAATATGGAAATTTTTTGCAGCAAAGAGGAGATAGTTAACATTGTGAACTGCTAGGGGGTTTCTTCACCTTAGACTTTTATAGTTTGACAAAATAAGCTGCCAGCTTAGAGCAACAGAGCCACGGCAAACATTGGTAGTCATAAATATTGTGAATATGCTAAGGCACATTACTCACTTGGAGACCATTTACCATACTGCAATAATATCCACTATAAATTATTACATCTCCATTCCATTGGCACATGGATTGCTCACTGGAATGTAAAGTTGTTGAATTCGACCGCAGGAAGGAAGAAGCTGAAAGAGAGGCAATCTATATCATTCTGTTAGAGCCATACTTGTGCCATTGATTGATCTTTCAAATGCGTCCCTGGCGAGCTGACAAAAGCAGGCAGAACCCATGCCTCAAAACGCTCATAGGAAGCAAAGGCAGTAAATTAGCTGAAGGCTCTGAGATTTAGAATCAGAAGTTAGCACAACTAATTCATTTTTTCATCAAATGAAAATGTGCAGTCAATCAAATCGTCCTGCTCCTATTCAAATAGTCAGACTCAGTTTCCTTCAAGTGTGGAAGGGGCCACCTTCAACCGAAATACGGTAAGGAGAAAGAAGAAAATGGCAAAAGAAGGGAAGAAAAGGTAAAGAGGAAAAAAAGTAGAGATAAAAAGGAAAACTTTTAAAATGACATATTACGGGGTAGATTTGTCTGATTAACAACAAAAAGACAAAAATGGTATATTGAAAATCAAGGCATATCTTATTGTGAACTATTATTATCCCGAATAGGAATTCTGGGAGATTAGATAGTTAAGAAAGTAATTGACAATAATTAATGTCTAGACCCTTCGCATGGAATTTTTTTTTTTTTTTTTATGACTACATATCCATTAAGAAATTGGTCATCATGTGGCCACGACCTGGAAGGTTAACCCGAGGTAAAAAATGAGAAAAACACAAATAAAATATTAACCTGAGGAAGCGTGAACTGCAAATGACCACGATACGTCGACCTGATATAGATTACAGACTACCGCGATATTTTAAATTGATATTATAAGCAAATAAATTTTGACAAATAATTTTCAATCCAAACAAATCCATTGACTGAATGAACGAGTCTTCTACGACCAAGAGTTAATTAATCTTTCCTTGAGCAGTTGCGCTGCACCTTATTTTTTTTTTCCTCACTCTACAGTGTCTCACAGTAGAACGATTCTGATTCGACGCCGGTCTAAGGCGGTGTCCGCGGTGCTCGTAAATTAGTATTTGACGTCCTATTTCTTAGCTATTGCAGTTTTACCACTCACCGCCCCACTCTTCTTCCCTACTATTTATAGCAAAGTTGTACTATCTGGAAAACTTGGATGTTGTCGAGGGGGCTGGTTTCTCAGAGAATATTCTCTGGTTTCACTCTAGCACTCTATTCTCGTTCTTCTTCCTCTTCGCATTATCATTCTTCACCTCATCATCTAATTTCTTCCAGAAGCTTTCTTCTTCTCCGGTCTCGCTCCATCTCTTTCAGCAGCTCACTGGTTCACTCCACCATGCAACGGAAACAGGTTTTCTTTTTCTTCTCTATTTAGATGGGCATATATTACGTGACTGTATTTTATTTCAATTTTTTTTGTGATCTTATCTGATGAATTGGTTATATTTTCTTTTAATTATAGAAGACTTGATTAAATTCTGCGAACACGGTAGTTATAGCTGTCTAATGGATATGTGATGTGTTCGCAATGCTGTCAGCCCACCTGGCGATGCGAGTCTTTCCTTTCTCTTACCTGCTTTTGCCCCTACTTTTGTGCTGTGTTTTGGATTAAATATGTAACATTTTCGCAGTTGGTCACTGTTTGATTGCATGAGCTATAAAGATCGAAAATAGGAATTTAGAGTTTGGACTTAAATGCTATCTCTTTTCCCTTTTTGGTATCTAAGTATTTATTCTTGCTCTAATTTTCTGCATCTGTAGCAACTTGGTACTTTATTTTTATTTTTATAACCCTGGCTATTGTTTTCTTTTTTCTCCTTGCGGGTAAAATGTCAAGATGTTGAAGCAAAATTGGATGTTGAAATTTTTTTTTTTCGGTTTACAATGTTGAATAATTTTTTCTTTTCCTTATTTCTGTCACCAATAAGAGTGATTATAAGAAGGAAACAGAAAAAGGATTGAAAAAAAGGTACTCACAGTGGAAGATGAGCATTGTCATCTACTTGAACACGTAAGCATTATTGAGCTTAATTTTGTTTAGAAATGCTTGCCATCTAAATAGTAGCTATGGTTCTCTGTTAGTAACTTTGATAAGAGATACCTTTTATCCTGTGTTCTACCTTTTAAGAGATACCTTTTATCCTCTGTTCTACCTTTTATGGACAAATGTAGAATACAGGGTAATCAAATCCTTATGTATTTTGGATATGCTCATTTAAGTTTTTCCTAATTTCTTATAATGGTTGGCACTATTTGTCTGTTCATTGTTCTGATTTATGAAAATGCAGCCAAGGAGTGCAGCTAGAGGACAAAGATGGATAGAGAAGCCAAAATCTGACAGGCCTTCATCAACTGCGAAAGAGGTTTCTTCTGTAGGAGGTGTGGAAGCTGTGACTGATAAATTTAGTTCATTAAGCATTCCTCAAAATGATGGAGAGTCCAGTGTTCCTCCCCCAGATCAACAGTTTGCCGGGGTAGGATTGGTGAACAACAATCCGAGACAGGGCGTTTGGGAGACGAAGTCATATGGAACAACAAGTGGGGCAACGGCTGTAGAAGTTGAAAAAGGACCAGCTGCTCAAGTGGTGGGTCCGGCTCAGGGGGGTGAAGCTCAAGCAGCATCAGGTGGATTAAATAATGCTGTCTTGAGCAAATTGTTTAAGGGTAATTTACTGGACAACTTCACTGTGGACAATTCAACATACTCGCATGCGCAAATAAGAGCTACCTTTTACCCCAAATTTGAAAATGAGAAGTCTGATCATGAGGTTTGTTTTTCTCTCCTGCTTTTCCTTTAGTCATGTGGTTGGGGGAAATGTCCGCATACCAATTGGATATTATCGATTATTTGGTCTCCAAAGTATAGCTTATTGTGCTTTTTTGAGCATTAGTTAAATCTTGTTAGTGGGCTTCTGAGTTATATCTTGATTGTTCTCGTGTTCCAGATTAGAGTAAGAATGATAGAGATGGTGTCGAAAGGCTTGGCCACATTGGAGGTACGAATTTAGCTTTTCTGTTCTACAAATCCTTTTGTTCCATAATTTCCTTTCAGTTGTGCTGAAATGGAGCTCAATTTTTTCTTTTGATGTGTGTACTATCATTGTTCTCATTTTCTCTAGCGTTCTCATGCCTTCAACAGGTATCACTCAAGCATTCTGGATCTCTTTTCATGTATGCTGGACATGAGGGAGGAGCATATGCTAAGAACAGCTTTGGCAACGTGTATGCTCATGATTAACCATTGCATCCTCTATTCATTTCCTACCTTATTTCATGGAGCTTTTGCTTTTGTTTGCTTAATTTACTGAACTGTGCTCCATTGCTGGTATGCTACTGAGAGATTTTATGCCTCTTTGCTATTGTTGATCTTCGTTTTGGGTGGAGTTACTTGGGTGGGGGTAGTTTTATGGGGAGGTCAAGGTGGAACTGCTAAACAAATATAACATTCAGTTTTCTCTTCTCTTGAACCGTTAGCATGATTGGTTTGGTGTTCAACCAGTCATTTCCTCCTGTGTGAAAATTTATAATGTGCTTTATAGTGCATTCAGATGATTCAGTCAATCACTGAATGAAACACGTTTGTAGAGGTTGGGAGTTCATTTATTCTATTGGGATGTTGGGCAGGGGATTCTTGGTTCAGTAGTGCAATTGGTTAGGAAGATGAATTCCACATGGTTTGATGAATAAGATAAAGTTAAAGTTATTTCTGGTGCACTAGGTTTATACTATTTCTGAGAATTATTTGGTAATCACAATGGAATAGATTTGAGAACATCCAGCCTGCTGGAGTTGTTTTTAAGTTTACATGAATAAAAATATGCATCTTTTTCTGTATAATGTCAGTAATCTTGGATGTGTATCATTCTAGCAGTCATTTATATGGCTTGACTTTTCTATTTAAGTTTTCACTTTTCTTATTTTCTGCAGTTACACTGCTGTTGGTGTTTTTGTGCTTGGGAGGACTTTTCACAAGGCATGGGGTGCTCAAGCAACCAAGAAGCAAGCAGAGTTCAATGAATTTCTCAATGTACTTCCACAGAATTATTTTTTAGACATTGTGCAACAAAATCTAGATGTCATTACTTTTAGATTAAATCAAAATCCTAATGCACTGAAAATAAGGTGCAAATAGCCTACTCATAAGAAATAAAATAATGATCCTTCTTTGATGGAGCACAGATGCGAGGAACTTTTAGTTTTGAGTTGTCTTTTGGAGTTGTTCAATGATAACTTTCTATCTTGGTTGAGTAAGGCATTTATGTTATGATTTTGATGTGCTTTTGTAGTTTTTACATGTCTTCGTCATATTTTTTATGCAGTTTCTTGAAGACTAGAAACCCTTATCTTTTGGTATTTCACTGTGGAATCTTGAGAATAAACTGGGGGATAGGCTTGACTTTATTGCTTTGAATCTCTCACCATACTAATCTAGAAGAGTAAAATGGTAGCTAGATTATAGATGAGGAATAGTATTGATTGCTCATCCTAGGAACCATTACTTCATGGACCAAGATGTTATTGGCTGATTTTGAATATTTTTTTGAGGGGCTGTGGGGTGGGGGGTTTTCTTTTTTTTTTTGGTTGTTGTGTTGTGTGTGTGGGGGGGGGGGGGGGGCGTTGCTGCAGTAACAAGAAATTTCATCTTATAAGGCATATGCAAGTGGAACTGGAATCTTGTAATTATGTGAGCATCACTTACCCTGTCACTAATCATTCTGAAACATCTTCATATTTACATTGTCGATACATGTGGCACATAACATGATGCCCAATAGCTATAGTAATTGAGCAATATGTTTGTCCTTATGAATTGATGAATTCTGTTCTTTGAATTTTTTCCAGCGGAATCGCATGTGCATATCAATGGAACTGGTAACTGCTGTACTAGGAGACCATGGACAACGTCCTCGAGAAGATTATGGTGAGGGCATAAAAGAAAATTATCAACTACTATACATTAATGTGGTATATTTTGTGGTCAGATATTCTGGTTTCTTTTTCTTTTCCTTCTGTTGACTGATTGAAGCTGAGATACACTTTTTCTGGGTCATGGAAGATTAAACTTTTTTGGTTATTCTATTTTGAGGGATGATAACACCTGAAAGGACACAATACCTTGACGTATGGTGGCGCACTTTTTTCTGAAGGTTGCTAAAAATTGAAGCATTTAAGTAGTTGCAATTTGTTCAACAGTTAATGTATTTTTGCAAGAATGGTAACTTGTTCAGTTGTGTTTTTGCAGTCATGGTAGTTATGGAAGGATGGTACAAGTGCTACCATATGCTGGCCAAACTTTTCAATTATTTTGCTATTTTTTTTTTTTTGGCATTCTCAACCAGCAAAGAGGGTTTATATATGTATTTGGCACTTACTGTAACTCAAGTTATTGTTACTTCAGGCTTAGTTCTTGTTAGCTGATCAATGCTGCCTTCCTGCCATTCATTTCAAATTAATAGATCTTAGAATTGTAAACAGTTAAACTATCCAGTGTCTGGCAGAGCTCCAATTTTGTGCAACTGTTTTTGCAGAGCCATAGGTTTTGGTTTTCATAATTAGTTTGATGGATATGATTTGGCAGAAAGTCTGGTTCTCATGCTTCAGCTTGTATGCCTCGTCTATCTTGTCTTGCAGTGGTTGTGACAGCAGTCACAGAATTGGGCATTGGGAGACCAAAATTTTATTCTACTCCAGAAATAATAGCTTTTTGCCGGAAGTGGCGTCTTCCAACAAATCATGTCTGGTTGCTCTCCACCAGGTATTGCTCTTTTATGTGTGTTTTTAAGAAAGAATACAACTGTAGTTGTAGATTTCAGTTTGATTGATGTTGCACTTTCTTCATTATAATAGGATGTCTTTGTAATTCTTCTCTTCTTAATGTTTGGAAATCAGTACTGAGGTTGGAACTACAAACATTATATTGGTTATGATTAGAGGAAGTCTATGTTTATTGATTTTCTGTTCTTAATGCACTCCCTTCTTTCATCTATGTGTATTTTAAGATTTTTCTATTCGGTATAAGCATTCAAAACAGGAGCTTGGTCATGAATAGCTGTATCATCATTTGACATAATTGATCAAAATTTCCTTGGTGATTCTTAAACAAGTGCAATTGGCAGAAATTTTGTCTTAGTGTACTTGCATCTTATTTTGTGATTAACTCTTCCTTTTTATTTGTATTTTGGTAAACTAGTTACAAGGCATCTTACTAAATGAAATTGTTTCTAGCTAGTGGAGAAAATATTCTTTATTATTTATTTTTGTTGGAGTACTTTTGGCAATCTAAGATGAAAGTTGTTGCCCTGATACATATTTTGCATCAATACTATAGGAAGTCGGTGACATCCTTTTTTGCTGCATACGATGCATTGTGTGAAGAAGGAACAGCATCTCCTGTTTGTCAGGCTCTTGACGAAGTTGCAGATATATCTGTTCCAGGTGAAGTTTATTTGAGAACAGTGCCTTTATTTGTAAAGCAAAAGCTTGTTGATTTGATGTGATTTGTTGAAACCATGGAAAGCTCAAGTTTTGATAACTTGTTTGTCCTCCAAATTTGGCTTTAGCACCTTTGTTGTTTCAGTATAGATCAGGTATAGCACATTACAGTTGCAGGTGGCTGCAATTCTTTTTTGTCTGTGAATCGGACCAGGTTACTAGTATTGCCATGGTTGTCTCACTGTGCTTCTTCTGTATACCAGCTACTTAACTGTCATTAGGCATGCTATACAACCAGCAGCATATCCTGATGTTGGCTTTCTAGTATTTTCTATGATATCCTATGCAAATCAAGATAAACCAACCACCTTGACAGCTACTGCTGAATCACCATTCTGCAAACCTTTTAAACATTGTGGTCCCTTATATTCTACTTGATGACCCTGCTTTTTTTAGTTACTAATCTCTTTTTGATTTCGTGGTGAGCTAAGACTTTTATTGTTTACAATTCTCATAGACCTGATTTATATCCATTTTCTGATGCCTTAGTCTAACCACTCGATCTTGGCTCTTAATAGCTGATGTTACGAGATGAAAATGACTGTTGTTCAATCCATCCACACAGGCACTTAGAGAGAATTAGTGGGCAGATGTCATATTTTATCTTCTTCGTAGCTGGATGCTTATCATTTTCTCCAGAATATTTGTTATTAGGCTTGCACAGTTGCACTTGTTCGTCCTCCATCATTGGGTTGTAATTTAAGACCTAGTTCTTCTCATCACCATCATTCTACCTTTTCTTGTCAACTTTTTTATTTTTCATTTTCAATTTTAATGTGGTCCAGCACTGTATGCCGGTATGGTTCTGTTAGTAGCATGCAGCTGGTGCTGCTTTGATTGCAAATTAGATCTTTTAGACAGTACAGGCATCAAGTCTTAAGCTGGCCTAAGGTTCCTAGCTATAGTTTGTACTAAATGCTAGTGGACTTTATTCCTCCAACTCTCTTATGCTTTTGTTTTTGTTTTTTTTTAATATAAATATATGCCCATGGCATCTTGCCTTGAAATTACTGTAATTGTTAGAGCCTTTCTTAAATTGACAGAGTTGTTTTCTTTCTTTTATGACATCTGTAAATTATCAAGGTATTTTGTTATTCCTAAAATTTTGCCCTTTCTCTTTCACTGGCTGCAGGATCAATAGACCACATAAAGGTACAAGGCGAAATTTTAGAAGGTCTTGTGGCTCGCATAGTAAGCCATGAAAGTTCAAAAGACATGGAACAAGTTCTAAGGGATTTTCCTTTACCTACTGTGGATGAAGGTAAAAAGTATTTTCCCTTTTCTGTTGTGTGAAAAACATGTTCTCTCTCTCTTGGTTGCCTTAAAATTTTGGTTGCAATTTGTGAACAATCTCCTTTGCTTAAGAAGTTCAAATCACGCACAGACTAGTGTAAGCTTTTAAGGCATAGTTTCTTATTGTAAGTAACAGGAATCTAGGTAAAATTTCATGCTGTATCTCTGTAATTTTGGTTGTTCAAGTGCTTAAATCTTGCTGGCCCTCATTAGCTCTTTGTGGAAGTTCAAAGAATTTCCATCTGGAATTATCTTCTCTATTGACTGTGTGCCTAGTGTTTTTAGATGTTGTGAAACAACTTTCACGTGGGATTTTGTTTGTGCTACTCAACTTGAGGGGTTAGAAAGGAAGGGAAAAGCAATTGTCACTGAGTTGCTTCTCTCTGTTGACCAGAGATTATTGTCAATGAAGTTTCTTTCTTACCATCCAGGAAATTTCAACTTATGTTTTGCTACTATTAAATAGCTCGAGCAAGTGATATGTATCTATCGTATCTTAAGCAACAAATTTAAGATGTCTCGATTCACTCTGCTGTACCTCTTTTTTTTTGGCCTTTTTTTAAGCCACTTCCAAACTGCTAAACATGTTTACAGGTTTATTTTTTCACCTTCAGTATTGATGAACATGGTCACGCTATAGGAGTCACTGAGTGGGTATTCAGCCATTGAACTCAAAGTCACCTTTCAATGAGTTTATAGACCATTAATGGTTGATCCTGCTTTGGATGAAGCTCCACTCTCTGATTGCACATGTAATGCTAAATCTACATTAAAGAGATAACAGAAAAGGTTCAAATAAGGGTTTGCTGTCTAAAATATTTTGTCGTGAATGGTAAAATGATTTGTAAAATACTGGAATTATGGGACTTGCTTTTTTGAAATATTATTATCTGGACAATTGCTTGTTCTTGCTTTTGCTGTCAAACTGAAATTGCCTTTGCTTCCTTCTTTTTGTGTTTGCTCTCTCTCTCTCTCTCTCTCTCTGATACTTCTTTAGTTCTGAGGTGGAAGGAAACTACTGGGACGTACTTATGGTTTGTGTAATTGTGAATTAAGCATGTGTAGTAATTGTATGTGATTGTGTATCGGGTGGCAGATGCAAAAGATTTAGGAGCTAGCCTGCGAGAAATTTGTGCTGCAAATAGATCTGATGAGAAGCAGGTAACCTTCGTCCTCAACAGATAACATGCTTTCCTAACATTTGAAGTTTTATGGTACACAAGTATCTCGTGATGTGTTATCAATTTTGCTTCTTACATGACTTGCAGCAAATCAAGGCACTTCTGCAGAGCGTTGGCACTTCCTTCTGCCCAAACTATCTGGATTGGTTTGGGAATGAAGGGTCCGACCCACATTCAAGAAATGTTGATCGTTCGGCTCTTACAAAGTTCCTGCAAGCACAGCCTGCTGATTTTTCTACAATAAAGTTGCAGGTGGTGTTTTATGTATCTCCCTTTAACTTCCATTTTAATGGCATTGTTTTGCATGATGCGGTCGTGTAACAATGTATCTCCACATAGATGTTTGGTGTATTCATTTATACATTCTCATACATAAGTTGTGCCACTGATCTTTTACAAATAAAGCCTCATTGCCTGTGGGAGTAAGAGAGCTTTTGGAACCTTTCTTAGGCGCTTGATGTAAGAGACCAAGAGTCTTGCTTTGATTTAATGTCTTTATTTCAGATAAAAATGAAATCAGTCAAACAAATTTAGCTAAGAGTTTTTTAATGCCTGTTGAGATTGCTTTAAGAGGTTCTGTCATTTGATATTCTTTTATTGTCATTTCCCAGTTTATATATACTCATTTTGCAAAATCTGTCAAATTTTCTTGCAAGAGTTTATTCAATTGATCTTACCAAACATTTCTATGATTGATGATTTCAATCAGGAAATGATTCGCTTGATGCGCGAAAACCGCTATCCAGCTGCTTTTAAATTGTACCATAACTATCAAAAGATCAACTCTGTCTCTAGCAATAATCTTCATTTCAAAATGGTGATCCATGTACACAGTGATTCAGCATTTCGGCGATATCAAAAAGAGATGAGGTCTTTACTTAATTTGTCTTGATATCTTAATGATGGGAAATAACTTTACTTTTGCTGCTAAATCTATTTTTGTAGTTTTTCATTCTTTGACTGAAATAACGGGTTGGGATGTGCATGTCTCAGGAACAAACCAGGACTGTGGCCACTTTATCGAGGTAAGCTCACTGCTGTGCTTGCTTTTTTACTGGTTTCAGCTGTGCCATTGGTCATATGGTAGACTTCCAGTTAGTTTGTGGGATTTGCACTAGGGATTAAATCCATTCTTCTTCTCTAATCCTTTCAAATGCTGAGAATAGTGGAGGAGGTAGCCAATTTCAGAAAATTGATGCTTGCTTGTCTATTTCTTGTAGCTCTATTCCAGCTTTAGCCATTTTTGCTTTATCCATATTGCTTTTGGTACCATCAGCTTTGTAATTCAGCTATAGTCCTTTCTTCTTCCTCTGCTTTTCATTCTTTTTCGTAGATGTTTTGCAATTCTCAGCTTCCTTATCTGTACGATTGAATATCCTTTTGACTAATAATGACATACTTTTCTCTGTTGGATGCTAATTGGTGATTTTTTTGACAGGTTTCTTTGTCGACTTAAACTTATTCAAGGCAGACAAGGAAAAGGCTGCTGAAATTGCTGGAACGGAGAAGGGTGCAAAAAAAGTTGATGAGAATAATGGCACTTTCACAAATGAGAGTTTAGCTGATGAAGATGCAAATCTGATGATCAAGTTGAAATTTCTCACATATAAGGTAAACTGCAACTGACATTCCCCGCGATCCTCTTTACTTGACTGAAATGCATCACCATTCTTATTAGGTTGAGCCTAGTCAGGCTTGGTTTTCTGCTTCATGTGTGCCTATTGTAGTTATAAGAAATTTTGTGCATTCAACTCCAGTGCACTTACTATTTGCAACTACCTTGATTTTTCTGTTATCTTTTCAAGGGCTGTTTCAGATATCTTGCCTTGGATGTAGTAATACTTGGGCGATAATTAGGGTCCTAAATTTCTAGTTGATGCATGCTTTATTACACTTGATGATCTGTGCACATGTCAAAACTTTCTGTCAAGGATGTCGGGTATTGACAGAGAAGTCCTGGGTGTATTACACCTTGGAGGTGCTTTATGGAGCTAGATTTCTAGTTAATCTACTTGTTTCCCAATGCTTCTAGCATGTTGCATGCTCTTTAAAATGAGCTACAGATCCTTTAATCATATCATTGGTGGTGAATTTTTTCTGTTTTATCCGTTAAACCTTCCTCAAGTGTTGATCATTAATTCTATCATTTAACTATATCTTGCTTGTTGATTGAAATTGAAACAACAGATATTCAGATAGAAAGTACAATGGTACAAATTGTAGATTAAGTATACAGATACAACATTTGTTTTCTTCCTTTCCTCAGTTGGCTTCTACTGTGCTAATTACAATGCATCTTCTAACTTGGTTTTTTTTTTTTAATTTCATTTGCTGAAATTTAGTGTAAAACTGTGATATTGCTTGATCAAAGGAACTGTGGAAAGCCAAGGAATGAAATTTAGTGTAAACTGTGACATTGTTTTGATTGAAGGAACAGTGGAAAGTCAAGGAATTTTTGAAGTCAGGGAATGAATGTTTGGTTTGTAAGCACAGTTTTGGATAACTTTCTCTTTGAACTTCTAGTTCCTTGGAGTATGTAAATAACCAGCTTTCAAAACCAATTACCTAATTCTTAAAGAACTTTTCAACTTTAATGACATGAAGGAAATTTCATATACTTTCCCTTTGCTACTTCATGGAAATTTTAAAGAACTTCTGTTTTCAACTCTAAGAACTTTTAAATGAACATTCTTTTGTGGGACACTAACTAATTTCATGGCAGTACTCTTTAGTTTCTTATTTGATTCTTTATGGTGCAGTTGCGAACCTTTTTGATCAGGAATGGCTTGTCTATTCTCTTTAAAGAAGGTCCATCTGCCTACAAAGCCTACTATTTGAGGTAAATGAAATTTTGGTGAAGCTTAAAGGTCTCAATAAGAATAGAAAGAATCTGTTACAGCAGATATATTTTGCTTACTTTTCATTTAAAAATTTCCTGTTTCTGTAGACAAATGAAGATATGGAATACTTCACCTACAAAGCAAAGGGAATTGAGCAAAATGCTCGATGAATGGTAATGTTGGAATCATTTCCATGGTTTCATTCATGATCACTTACATTTCTTTATGTGAAGCATCTAATAATCTAACCTCTTTCTCAGGGCAGTATACATACGCAGAAAGTATGGACACAAAATGCTGTCTTCTTCTGTATACCTTAGTGAGGCTGAGCCTTTTCTGGAGCAATATGCAAAGCGCAGTCCACAAAATCAAGCTTTGATAGGATCTGCTGGAAACTTAGTAAGATCAGAAGACTTCTTGGCCATTATTGAGGGAGGAAGAGATGAAGAGGGTGACCTTGAGCAAGAGAGGGATGCAGGACCAGTAACTACAGTTAAGGACAGAGTTGCCAAGGATGAGGGCCTCATTGTCTTCTTTCCAGGTATGGCTGGATGGGAAAATTGTGGGCCAGCCTATTCATCTTGAGATCACTGGATTGACTTTTTTTTTTGACATATATCGGGTTTAGATTGAATATTATATTGATGCTTATTTAATGTTGACAATCATTGAGCTCCTTCATTTCCTTTTGGTTCCATTTAGGTAGGGAGGGTAAGAGAATAGAAGTATGTTCCATCTGATGATCATGAACTTGTTAATTATATATCTTAGAAATCCACTAGATGTATAATCTGATTTCTTTTTCTATCACATGCTAGTTGAAACTTCTTATGTGGTGTAAGCCGTTCTTTATTGACTTTTCTATTTGCTGAAAGTTACATGATGTTAATCTGAAGTATGTGTTCCACTTTATGCTCGTTGCATATCAGTTTACCTGTTGGTTGGAGGATAACACTTCCTGATATGCACACATCTCTTTTATTGTTATTATTATACCATTGAAGATGTTTTCACTTGTCATGCATTCTTTCTTTCTTCCCTCTCCACCTAAGATATGCACCCACTAAATCAATCTTATATGGACTAACTGCTTTCGACTTTCAGGAATACCTGGTTGTGCAAAATCTGCGCTTTGTAGGGAAATTTTAAATGCCCCTGGAGTCCTTGAGGATGACCGACCAGTTAACACTTTGATGGGTGATCTTATAAAAGGTATGAGCTCAATGACATTCTAAATATCTGATGCATTTTAAACATACAGGTTCATCTGTAGAGTGTTATTGAATTGGTTTTCTGTTCGAATTTTTTGTTGTTCAATCGCAACTATCGGGAGATTATCAATTTTTAAGACCTTTCCTGTTTAGAAAGCTCTTGCAAAGCTTAAGATTTCGTGCTGCAGCTTATTGCATGTCTTATAAATGACTAGAGATGAACCTTCTGCTCTGACATCAGAGATCATGGTTTCAATTGGTACATCATGTGCTGGCTATACTACTAAACCAGTACCAATAGGAAGTTTACTGGAAATACAGTAGATTAAAATGATGAAAACTGAAATCTTGGGATACTTCCATTGGACATTTTATTCTAGTAAAGCTCACTAATTCTCATTTAGTGGATGGTTAATGGGCACATGTACCGTAGGGGGATAGACAGCGAAATGTTGAGGAAGGCAAGATGATATGGGTACTCATTTTGCATGCCTCATTGCATTCTTGTGATCATTCCACTCCAAGAATTGAATCAACTTCCATATTATTTCTCCTCCCTTAAAGAGCGGGGATTGGATTGCTTCTTAAATCTGATTATAAGATTGGCTTGCTCATTCTAGATTCTGATACTGTATTTACTCTTGGTGCATTAAATTTCAATAGGTAGGTATTGGCAGAAGGTTGCTGATGAACGCCGGAGAAAGCCTTATTCGATAATGCTTGCCGACAAGAATGCACCGAACGAGGAAGTTTGGAAACAGGTTACTTGTTGAGATCACATTCCCTTGAGTTTGTTAATGAATCTGACTAGTAACAATTTGCCTTGTAGGGACCAAATTTGCTAAATTTCACTGTTCACTTTTTTCCTTTTTTCCAATCCTTTTCGTTTTATACCTGTTGAACTACGTATCACCTATTAGCATCCTGTTTTTTCACACAATGTTCCTGTTTTTTCTACTTTTTCCTTCAAAGGAAGTTGGGTGTGGGGACTTTTTCTTCTTGGTCTGTGCTCCATTATCTTGGACTGGGGTGTTTTGGGGCCGGCGGAAGGAGGGCTTGCTGTTCTCCTTTATGCTTTCATTTATTCTTTGGATTTTGCCTGATGAGGTTTCATTTAATTTCTCCAGATTGAGGACATGTGCCGACGCACCAAAGCTTCTGCAGTTCCGGTCGTACCAGATTCAGAAGGTCCTATTCTAGCATCTTCTTTCATTCTCTTGATCTTCTATATTCTCACTCACAGAGTGTACTTTATTTTAGATTATATATGGCTTGTTTGTTGAAAGTATTTGTTTTGCTATTTTGCACTCTTATGTTGTCCTTTCCTCTGTTGTGTAATTTTGACATTTGCTTGGATTCATTTGTTAAATGTTATTTCTTGACTTATCGGTCAACAATCATTGCAGCTAAGGGTAGGAATTACTATGTCTAACCACTATGCACTTGCTGCATGATTGTCACTAGCGTGTAGGAAACGCTCACATGCATGTGCAAGAAGGATGTATGTGATTCCTTAGTGTAGAAGCAGCATGCTCGTGTAGTACAGAGAGAAATGGGTAGTCAACCATCTTAGGTCATCAAGTGCTTTCGCTTATGACCATCAGAAATGTCTGACCATCAGAGTACTTGTGTTTTCTGTAGAATTCTCTCCAATTTAAGTAATATATAAATGGATAGTTAGGAGAGTGGTGTTTTAAAGCCCTATTTGTTCTAAGTGTTCGTTCATTCTGGCTAATTTTCTGAGCCGATCTCCCTATACCATAATCATTTAGGACTGCAATATGGATTGGGTTAATTGTTTTCTGGGTTTAGTCTTCTAGAGAAGGTTATGAAATTCTATTTTAATTGAGTTTTTTGTGAAGTTATAGCTGCATATTATAGAGGTTGTAAGTCTAAGAAATGCATAGGGCCTGCGCCGGTATGATACGAACAGCAATCTTTACTTTTTCATTTGTGGATCTTTTCATTCATTGCTCTGGCAGATAGTATCAGGGATCTGCGGCAGTTTTATATGTAATTCATATGATATGTTAATTCTGTAAAATCTTCCTGATTCACATTTGTTTTCAAATGACATTTTAATATCCTTCCAGATGTCTACTTTTATATTTGCTTGGTGAAGTAATATGCTAGGATTCAAGAATAAAATTGTTCCCAGTTTTCATTAATTAGATTTGTAAATTAGCTTCATGTAGCATGTATGTAGAACTTAATGGGTTAAATCTACAGGAACCGAATCAAATCCATTTTCACTTGACGCACTTGCTGTTTTCATACATCGAGTGCTTCGCCGTGTTAATCATCCGGTATTTCTCACTATCGTTTTCAATAGTTTGTATGATGCACACCTCCTAGGAAATCGAGTACAATGTTGCTGACATTTTATTTATTTTTTGGGACTTGAAGGGGAACCTTGACAAGTCCTCTCCAAATGTTGGCTATGTGTTGCTGATGTTTTACCACCTTTACCAGGGCAAGGTAGTTGTTTTTCCACGCATTTTTTGGTTGTTGCTTATTTAAAATTTCTTCCTTATCTTATTGTCTGCTCTTTATCAGAGCCGCAAGGAGTTTGAGGCCGAGTTAATTGAACGTTTTGGCTCTCTTGTGAAGATGCCTTTACTGAAGCCTAATAGGTCTGCTGTTCTACTCTGAAGATCTCTTTCATTAAACTTTTGAATTTCTTAAAATTGGATCAGTCTTCCTGGCGAGGACAAATGTTGTGGATGTTTAGAACCATATTTGTAGTTTTACTTTCTCACTTTTCTTCTGCAAAGGTAATTTATCAACACTTCAGGTTAGTGTACATAGTTATGGTGTACAGTGTCTCTTAAAAACAAAGAGCTTTACATGCTTGCCACTAAAACTTTTGGGCTTCTGTTGACTTATCCACTTTCTGGTGCCCCCACCAATTTCTATAGTCAATTTTGTCTACACTATGGCTTACTAATCGTCGCTAATGTAAAGAAAATATTTGATTTTAACTCTGTAATCTTGTCAACTCCATCCAATATATTTGCATTTCAAAGCATCCCTAACTTAGAAATGAAATAGGAGCAATTTGGTTGTGATCTATCAAGATACTCATTTCATTATCATAGAAGTATTTACAGTATGGATTATATCAGAACAAATTGTTAAGTTGGTACTGTGTCTATAACGTTTGTTTTTTTCTGATATACATGTTATTTCCATTCTCCCTTTGGTTTCTTTAATGGTATAATCAGTTCCTTCCTTTCCTGAGGGCTACAAATTGAGACATGCTTATTTTGTCATCTTATTTTCTTCTGATTTAATGTGCTTCAAGTGTGTCTTTCTTTCTTACCTTTACCTGTAGGTCTCCTCTACCTGTTTCTGTGAGTTCTGTTTTGGAAGAGGGGATAAACCTGTACAAGCTTCACACAATCAGGCATGGAAGGTTGGTAATCAGATTTCCATCTTGTTCTGGATTTGTGTCCTGAGAACCATAATAAAGGAGGTTTCCCAATTGATTCAGTCGAGAGCTGTGTTTCTTTCAGATTGGAGTCAACCAAAGGAACCTATGCAACAGAATGGACTAAATGGGAGAAGGAATTGCGAGAGATTTTATCAAGCAATTCTGAGTACCTTGATTCGGTGCAGGTGAATGCCTATTTGGTTTGGATGCTTGTATAATATCCTATCATCATTTTCATTTGCACATCAGTTAGTGATATCCTCTTCCTGAAGAACTTGGTGCACTGAGGATCAATATGATGCATAAGTGGTTTGCTTGGAGGCTTTTGCCATGGTTGCTTATTACACAAGAATTAGCTGAACTAGCCTTACCTTGAAGCCCACACCAAATCCAAAGCAAACCCCCTCACTCGGGTTTGTACATACTAAAATGTGAACATATATAATTAATGGGGAAAACAACCATAATAAATCTGCTCTGGTCAAACATCTTGTCCTTCATTTGTGGGGTGAAGTTCTTAATTTCACTGTGTTGGTTTCTCGTTATATGTTCTTTCAGGTTCCATTTGAATTTGCTGTCAAGCAAGTCTTGGAACAACTAAAAGCAGTTGCAAAGGGTGAGTATTCAGCACCAGTAATTGAGAAAAGAAGGCTTGGGGCTATTGTATACGCTGCTGTGAGTTTGCCTGTTGCAGAAATCCATGAATTCCTCCAAAGGGTGAGTTAACAAGTGTTTTCTCTTGCATAGCATAGTAAATTTAGTGAGATTTTCTTTATTCTATCTTTGGTTCTTTAGGATGGGAACTTAATTGGATATAAATTGGGCTTGTAGCACTTGAGTAGAACGTTAAATTTTATGGATACTCCAACTCCAGTCCAATTCTGTTTTTCCATGAAGATTCAAAACCTTTTGCAATTGAATAGCCTTCAGACCCATGATAGGTCTTGCCTCATTCCACTTGCTCTTCTAGAAGTTCATGAGGAACCATGTGGCATACGTAATTTGAGATTCTGAAGTCCTCTGTGCAGTTGATAATAGCTACGGACCTTTTTGTCTTGGTCTTCTTACGTCTATAATTTGTAGAGTGGTCTGGGAAGGGTTAAGCAAGTATCAACGTGGTGGCATTCACATTTCATTCTGGATGGATAACCTTTTCTGGTTTTGAGTCCCATACTACCTTTTCTTTTTAATTAAAAAAAAGGAAATGAAAAAAAGAGCCAGGAAATTTGGCAATGTGATTGCTGAATACGTTTTACTTCTTTCTTTGCTGTTTTCTTGTTTACTCAAGGATTTGGTTTCACATTTCCCTCATTTCTCTTATGATGAATTTATGGGATGAAAATCAGTATAACAGATTTGTATTGTTTCCTTTCTTGAATCAGATAGCTGAGAAGGATCCTGACGTTGAAACCTTCTTCAAGGAGAAAAACCTGAAGGATAGTCTCACAAAAGCTCATGTGACGCTGGCTCACAAGAGAAGTCATGGTGTTACTGCTGTTGCAAATTATGGCTCGTTTCTTAATCAAAAGGTACCTGTGGATATAACTGCGCTACTATTTTCTGGGAAATTGGCAGCATTAGAAGCTCACACAGGCTCGGTAAATGGTGAAAAGATAACTTCTAAAAACCAGTGGCCTCATGTCACATTATGGACTGGTGAAGGAGTTGCAGCCAAAGATGCCAACGCATTGCCACAGTTAGTTACGGAAGGGAAGGCTACTCGTGTAGGGATTGATCCCCCCATCACGATAACTGGCGTCCTACAATTCTTTTAAGTTCCATGTTTCAAGATAATCTAGGCCATGCAGTTACCCGAGTACAAAGTGGCCTTTTGAGCATTTTTGGCGGATTCCATGTATATAATAAGCCGAGCTGATACAGTTTTGTAGTCTGTATTTGCAGTTCCATAGGAATTATACATGCCTCGACTCCGCAAATAAGAGAAAAAAAAATGCAAAATTTCAGATCCTTTCCACTCTCACGGACTTGAGAAAGGAGACCATGCTTTGCAGTTGGAGGGATGGATCATGGAATATCGACAGTCTGTGGAGTTGTCACGGCATTTTGATTCACAATTCTTTGCTCTTCTGTTTTCTTTTTCTTTTTTTTTTTATAGGGTCCTAGCTTTATTTGAGTGGGAAATCTTTTGGTAGGGAGCAGAAATCCAGAAACGGTCAACAATTTCGTATAAGTTGCAGTTTAATGTTCATGAGCCGGGGCGTTGTTGTGTCTCTATGCTCGCATTCTAAATATGGTTAGTAATAACATTTTGCCCCCTCAATGAAAAACAATAAGCTCTTTGCCTACTTGAGAATATTTCAGTTGGAGCTTGTGTCAAGTATTCCCAAAAATAGACTGTTGACAATTCTATGATATGAAACTGAGGGGAAGTGGTGGAGGGAGGCGGAGGTTATAACTTTGTTTCCACAAGATTAATTTGATTGAAGATAATATAGAGGTGGAATTGTCAACGTATATGAGTAGTTCATTTTCTTACTTTTTACAAGAAAAAAAAAAAAAAAAGAATACTTGCTATAAATACCAAACAAAAGATTCTTGAGTGGGTAAAGTGCCTTTTCTTCATTGACGGGAACAAAGTGTTATTACTCCTTACATTCAGGGGGCAAAACGTTATTAACTCTTCTAAATACTAATACATGACTTCATGTATCATATTTACGAAAAATCCTAATCCTACTCGTACTCGTACTCTAGTTCTTGAACTACTAATGCGTGTCCTTCCCCCAATACGGATTTGGATTTAAATGATGTTTTCAGGATTCATAATATCTTCAGTAGCTGCAGAATGCAATTAATGGTTCAGATAAAGTAATTTGTAATTTGATGGCTAAAATTGAAGTGTGGGCACAAATTTCAACAAGTAACAAAAGAAATTGTGTTTTTACATTTATCGTAGTCTTAATATTTACATTAATTAGTTTAATGTCTGTATTTTTAGTGTTTAAGTTCTACATTATAATTACAGAAGCTCTGGATGTTTCACTATATAAAATGATGATTTTGTCTTTTTCTTTTTCTTTAACTCCCCCCCCAAAACACAAAAAAAAAAAAAAAAAAAAAAAAAAACCCGCCACTTGAAAGTTGATCCATCTGTAACAGGGCAGTAAGTTTGTGTTTAGGATAGTATTTTAATCAATTTGTTCAGTTTTTTTTTGGGAGCAAACGGTAACTTTCATATAAACTTTAATAAGATATTCAAAAGTATTACAATTGTTGGGCCCATCAACAGACTGTGACTTGCTTTTTAGTCACATTGGAAAACTTGTTTCTGATTTAACTTCCTAAACTAGTTTAATGGTACATTTTGCCAAGCAATTATGACTAATGTCATCATTCTCCCTCATAACAAAACAGGAGGAGCAATGCCAAATGAGGTCTACTAACTTAAGTATGGTAATTAAGTAATACATCTCAACTCACAAAGCAGGTTCACGAAAATGATACCATAATATAGAATGAAAAGCAAGCCAGGCTTAACAAACGCACCGAAAATCATATTAAGGTGGCAAGCTGGGCATAGACCTAAGCCATCTCCTCACACTAGAAACATAAGTGCTCTTTTTTACCATTTATTTTTTCTACAAGAGATTTCAGATTTTGCCAGCTCGTTTAATCATGAGTAACAGTGCTCATTGGCAGTAGACAACCCTTTATTTACAGCGTAGTTATCTGGTCACCTCCAAGCCACCACACATTTATAAACTTAATTGGGCACTTCCCTAAAAGAAAAAGAAAATCTTTTCCAGCAATGCAGACTGATGTTTTTCTTTTCCCGGCCCAATCAGTATATGCATCTCAATTGTCGCAGACAAGCAACTGATCTTCTCACAACATCTGCAGCCATTGATTTTGATTCCAGGCAAACTCCAGTTAGTCATCAGTCAAGATAGACCAGAACTGAATGCTTATCCACGTAAAGAATTCCTAGAGAACCAAGAACAAATAATCAAGACCATTGAACATTAGGCACCAACTGCTACCGGAAGATTTATTCAAGTCTTCCAACATTTTAATGTTCCTTTTCCTTCTCTTAGAACAGGGTAAGATAGACGTTCCACACTCTTTAGAAAGGAAGGGAAAAAGGAGCACTGGGAAATAGCACGGAATAGGTTTGACTTCTGGAAGTGCATGAAGTAATGATTTATTCTGTATAGTTTTATTAGGGATAAGTTAAACAACTAGAAGAAACTCCTCAATCCTGACAAATGTGGTCCATCAGAACTTGAAAAACAACTAAACACTGCCTAATGCCAAGCAAATACTGACTTTTCGCTGCCAACCTGATATTGGCTTAACTTACCTTACATTGTTATGGAATGCCACAATGAACAATTTCTCACAATCCTGCATAGGTCTGCTTAATTTTGGCTACTTCATCACAACATCCATATTTATTCACTGTCCCCATAAATGATATCTCCCTCTTGTGAAAATCTCTTGTTAGAGACAGTCACTTCCCTAGCGCATAGTTCTAAATGACTCCAGCTTTTTCATCACAGTATATTATAAACAAACAAAGCTCGTTATCGTAAACATGAACCAGGTTCAAGTTATTATTAGAGAACCATTTAAGGCTGGAAAACAAAAACATGAACCAGGTCGCTAAGTTGATATTAACATTAGAAAACCATTCAAGGCTGGAAAACAAAATTACCATGGACTTATCTGAAGAACATTGGTTCTTTTGCAAGCTAACAAGACCATTGCAAAGCCTTTTCCATAGATCTCACATATTTTTGGTGGCTTAGCATGGATATGAAGTAGACAAATTCCACCGCTCGCTCTTAGCTGCAAGAACAGCAAAAGATTTAATTGAGCAACAAAGCAATTTTAGCTGTAAACCTATCGACAAACTACATTTGTATTATCTGAGTTAAAAATATAACCAAGTAGTCAAAGAACCTAATGAAAGCACTTTCTAAGTAGTCCTTGTAGTTATGGCTCAACTTTAGCATAAATGGATATAGTTTAAGAACTCTAATCAACTCAAAACCCTAACTCTCGTCTTGGGCAGTTCGTTTTAAACAAGACAGAGAAACAGATAACGAAAGCAACTTTGTTCAAAGTTCAGAATTGTCTTATGCCATGAGAGCCTAAAAATGATAGGACAAAAAGAAAGCAGAGGTATCAGGTCATGCTGGCATATTACTCCTAGAGTTGATGCCGAGGCATTTTTCCCTCTTAGATCCTTGGGAAAATGAAAAATCTACAAATTGAGGTACCTGAATTGAGTTCTGAAATGTGAGTTTCCGATATTTCCTTCAACCTCATGTAGAAGCTGCCTGCAAGTATGCCCGTCTAGCAGGCCCTTCTCTTGTAACTCTTGCAATAAATGCTTGGCATCTTCGGCCCCTCTTTGGCGACAAGTTTCATCAAGTATGGTCCTATAGGTGATAAAATCAGCTGATCTTTGGTTTTCAGTCATCTCCCACAAGTACTTCACCGCTTCATCAACTTCTCCACTCAGAGCCAAGGAGTTCACAATTGATTTGTATGATTTACTACTAGGGACAAATCCTTTCTCCTTCATTTCCATACACAACTCCCTGGCGTTATTCGTTCTTCCTTGTGCACACAATCCATGGATCAAGTAATCATATGAAAAGGAATTAGGCAAGCACTTATAGACCACTCCCATCTGATGAAATACTCTGAGGGCATCATTAACATGAAGTGAAAGCACATATCCCTTTATCATAGAATTCAAGGAGAAAATATCAGGTTCAATCCCATCGTCGATCATTTGTCTGAAAAGGCATCTAGTTGTCTCCATATACATGTGATTTATGTATGAGTTCTTTCCCCTACTCAATAAAGCTGCAAAAAGGATATTAAATGTGGTAATTGAAGGCCTGCAGTCCAATTTTCCGATATCCCTCATGTGATTATATATGTTCACTGCTCTAGTCAATTTTCGAGCTTCTGTAAAATAATAGATCATTGTATTGTAAAGAGCTTCCGTACCCATAGAACGAATAGCAAGCACTTGATTAACAACATCATCCATCTCTTGGTACATTTTCGCAGCACCAAGTTTCTTTATTGTAATGTGGAAACTTGAAACATTGTGCCTAAACCTATGCTGTTTTGAAGCCCAATTAAACAACTCCAAACAAACTAAAGGGTCCTTCTCTAAAACTATGACATTGCAAAGTTCCTCGGGAGTGAACCTAGGTGGGAGCCCAGAAATAGCCCTCTCAAATTGGGCTTCATCTAGAACAGGTTTTGCGGCAGCTTTTGCCCTCTTACTCATTCTCCTCCTTAAAGATCTTGAAGGGGGTCCCCTCAGGCGTCGAATTGGATACGGACTTGTAGAATAAAAAGAAACCAGAAAAAGTGAGAGGGAAAATGCAACCAGGAGTGTTTGATTTGAAGCAATTGAAATCTGGATGGGAGCTGAATGGCATCTAAAATTCCATATACTGGAAATGGGATGAAAAGAATGAGTAACTATTGAATGATTATAAAAGGATGCTAAACGTGGGGCAATCTTTAAGTAAGAACTATGAACTTCTGAGCCCCTAACAGATAGATTTTGCCACAAAGATACCATCTTGGACCGAATTTTTGTGACATGATTTCTTGGTACTGAAAGCATAATGAAAATGTGAAATGAACACAGCCCAACTCAAAATGAACAACATATGGATATTAAAAGCTACAGCAGAAGTTCGTGATACGATTCTTGGAAGCAATTAAACTCAAACATATTGAATTTGTGGCAAGGTAAGGTGAAGGGTTCACAGCAAAGCTTCGAAAAAGAGAACAATTGAATCAAAACATGATTCAATAACAATACATAGGCAGGTGGAATTCACGGTTGCATAAATAGATCGACTACGGATTAGGAGGAGCAACCATGAGTAACGATAAGAAAGATCAAACCTCTGAGGAAGCAGATTTTGCACAACAACGGGAATGAAGCTCTCTTCCTCTGAATTGTAGCATACCAGTGGTTTAGTTTGACAGTAAAGAGAGCAGGAGGCGATGAATTGGACTGCACTTTTGATTGACAAGTTTCAAAATGGGCTTAAATTTAATGTTGAGGCCCATATTTTAATAGTCCAGAGGCTCATTAACTTCAACTCATCAAGCTTTGACGATGTTCATAAGGTTTAAGATTATCTAAAATTAACTAGTACAAGTAAGTTTTTAAATCAGTATTAGTACCAAGGAACTAAAATATTGTTTCCAGGTGAAGCCGATAATTCATTTGATTAACATTCAACAATGCTTAATCACTGAAAATTGTATGTATACTAAGGTAACATTTTTTTTTTAATTTTTTTTAACGGGGAGGGGTGGGGGATTTATAATAAACAGCGGAGGAGAAAGAGAATTAAAACTTCCCGGACTCTTAACCTCTTAATGATATCTCATGAGCTATGGCTCACCAAGGCAAAGTATCCTTTATGAGGTGACTTTCTTGTACTACTTGATATTAAAATGTCATCATGGTAAAAGTTGTTGATCTTGATCCTAAAATTTCCTTCCGGTAAAATTTGTATCCCCAAAATTTCTGGAAATTTAGCCCCTTTAGCTAGAGTGGCTATAAAAAATAAATAAATAAATTCAGTGCACAAAGAATGGAAGAAATGAAAATAGCAGCCAAATATGTGTATTAATGGTTTTCTGATGCAGTAAGCATAGCATCAATAATTCCATCCTGTTAGCAAACCGCTTAATATTCCCGTCCCACCATCCTACAATGGGTGGGACAACAATGACAAATAACCGATCAAGGAGATCAGTGACATTTTCTTGCTACAACAATGAATAATCAAATCCCTCAGCAGCACTGGGAGTACAGTAGAACAAGAATGAATAAATCAGTAATTTGAGATGACCGACAAGAACTGCCAAATGAACCACGAAGAAGCTCATCAGCAAATTCATGCTCCTTCAAAGTAAGCATTCCAGTTCGAATCTGAAATCTGATCGAATGCAACCTTGTGAAAAAATTGATATTTCGGCTACTTCTTTAGCTAGGTGGATCAAGTTTGGAGTTTGCTGGACACTGGGAATAAAAACTACAGAAGTTGCATTTCCACCGCTCCTCTTCTGCAGCATAACTGGGTTCTCGTTCGCCTCGCCAGAACTCCAGACAAGACTTGAGTTGATTATTGAGCCAATCAGCATCATAAGCAAACTGATCTTCGCCGATCAAAGATTGATCTTCTTGGTATTCATACCTGTAGAAGACAATATTCTTGCTAGTGTAAAATGGACTACCGCAGAGTGCCCTGAGTGATTTGTGGTTTTCCAAATGAAAGTCTTTTAAAAGCGTTAACCCAAAAAGACAAATAAAAAAAGGCAAACTTTTGGATAAGGAACAAGTGAACATCAATTGTACAATGTTGAGGATAAGTGACAAGCTTAATTTCTGCAAGTCCCTCTTCGTTTTTAGTCTCAACTTCTTCTATATACTAGTAGGCACTTGATAAAGGGCAAATGAAATATCTTCTAGGAAAAAGAAAAGCAGTTGTAAACTTTTAGCCTGCCTAAGGTCACTGGGTGGACATGGCCTCAAATCTTTTTTCTTAGCGCTCAGAATACTCATCAATACAGGCAAATGGCAGAAACTAGACGTATGGACTTTATTGTTGTAAAACACGCTGAAAGTGGAAAATTTTGGGGAAGATGTGGAGGGAAGGAGGTCAGAAAACATGAAAAGGAAATGAAGAGCACAGATCATACGAAACATCAGTGCTGTCTTCTTTTAAAATTGGTTAAAATTCATCACCAGAAGCCATGCTAGGAGATGGAGAAAAAAATTCGGCAGTCCATATAGCGCTTATCTAACAACACACATGGAAATCCTTAACCAACCTTAGTAGCAGTTGGTCCTGAGCTGGAGGCAGCATACAACAAGTATTTCGATAGTATGCCACCAAATCATTCAGAGTCTGCATAAATGCAAAGGATAAGATGTTCAATTAAACACAAAAATAAGCACTCAAAGTGCAAAAATGGGTATATTACAGGTAATCCCTTATACTGAGCCACAATGATATGTAAATTGATATTTTACTACAGGACTAGAACACTATCCAATTTATCAACGTCTCACTTCATATACATGCTATATCAGCAGAAAGAAATAGAGCAGGAAAGTTCCTCGAAGAGAACATTTCAACATGTGTCACTTCATCATATAGGCTTGCATGGAGAAAAATTCTCGTCTAAATTAGTGAGATCAAGTAGTTAAATGTCCAATGTAATGGACTCCTAAATCAAGTAAGTCAAAGGCGAAGAAAGAAAAGCATCATACATCTGCAGGAAAACCTGATTTGGCTGTGTGCTCTCTGATCTCATCTGAAAGAATGACGTGAGGATTCAAAGCAAAGAAATCAAAAAACTGTCCAGAAGGAAATTTATCAGCCACTAAATTGTCCCACAGACGCTTGTAGCACATCAACTGAAGCCTGTCAAAAGAAATATGCACTTCATCACCATTTTTGTTTGATCTCCAAGAAAAATGTATTGCTTCAATTTCAAGAAGCAATGCTATTAGCTGGTATCTTCCTCAGCAACCTGACCAAAAACCACACTTGATAGTACCTTCCATTTCTCTGTTGTGCTTCAGTAGGAAGCTTTGCTCGTGCACGAGTTTTTGTATCAACTAATGTAGGATATCTTTCAGTTTCTGTAACAGGCATTCGAATTTCATCAATTACTCCCACCATCCATAGACCTTCTTCAAAGCTTACTCTGGTGGCATTACCAGGCCATCAGATCACAAGAAGACCTATTATACTCCAGAATCACCCAATAAATGAAATGCAGTGTCTGGAAGCATGAGCTTTGCACACAACAAGGTGCATGTTTGTGCGAACGTGTTGGTGTGCAAGAAACTGAGAATGCACACAAGAGGAAAGGGGCAGAAGAAATCATAAAATGCATAAAATACACGAGAATCTTACAAAGGCAATTCACGCGTCAGTCCATCAAATAGCAACTGATTTGCCCCAAGTATAAAATTCATAAACTTCACAGCCCATGTGTCTTCAACGGATGCAGCATGGATTTTGACCTTTTTGACAACCTGCAACCATACAATTGAAGGTCAGGCAACAATCTGAATAAATAAAGCCTAAAATGATAATTATCCACGAAAAATATTCTGTTCTCTAATTGATAGTGCTCTATTTCATTCAGCTAAAATCCAAACATAATTAACCAGAATCATAACAAAAAACACATTGATTTCAGGGTTTGGACATATATAAAAAAGGACGATGGTAAGGCTAACTTAGAATAGGAAGGTTAAAAAGTTGAAGCTTGACAGGTCATGGGCATTATCCATATGTAAGGTCCATTAGGAGATCGTAGACTACCTCTTCTTCAAGTGCTGCATGGCGAGCAATACCAGCTTCCATAGCTTTATTTGATTTTGCTCTGCCAAGGTTCAGAGTAAACTCCATTTGTTTCTCACACCATTCCTGAAAGTCCACGCACGATATCAATTTCGATTCTACGAGTAGCAGATTCAATCAGATGTTGCAACAGGACCATCACAAGCACAACATTTCCCCACGATGAATTTTAAAATGTAGTAATTTTTGTGATCTCTAAAATAGCTGTTAGGTCCTAAACTCCTAGGTATATCCCATTTGCCCCTCCTCAGCTGCAAAATTCAACAATCTCCAAATTCGAAATCATTGAAAGCCTTCATTTGAGCTACGTAGTACTACTAAATGCTACTGGACTGACAATGCATTGTTTATTTCTTCTATCTTAAAAATATCAGCCAAAAAAGCCAACTGGAGTTAATCGCTATTCAAACAAATCAGAAATTTTACAAACCTTCTTCTTCGAATCCGAATAGCAAAAAAGCATCGATATTTATAAAAGACGAAGGGAACAAAATATTAATGAGATATGTACCCCGGCAGTAATATCAGTAACAGATAAGCCTCTTTTCCTCCTAAATTTATGCAAAAGTGAGCCGTGAACTCGATTCTGCTTCTTCTTCTTCTGAGTTAGCCCATCATCACCACCCGAGTCCTCTATATCTGCCACCGAGTCAGACCCAGTTCGGCTACATCTGGAAATCCGCTTTTTGGACAATAAAGTTATGGACTTTATAGACCGTATATGATCATTAGGCGGAGCTGTAATATTTCTTTGGAACCGAGTCAAGGAGGAAATGGTCCGAGTTGCAGAGGCGAAAGCAGCTTCAATGAGGGCCATTTCTTCGTCTGGGATGATCTCAATTGGGATGTCAGGGGTTGAACAAGTACGAGTGGTGGTGTCTTGGGTTGAAGGGGAGTCAGTTGGGGACTCGGTCATGATGATGATGATGGTGTTGAGTCGCGACCGAGTTTTGCGGGCAGTGACCGTTGGAAACGCCACCAACAGGCGAAGAAACGAGTTAATGGGTCTGGACTCTGGACTTGGCCTTTTATTCAAAAAAGAAAGCCACAACTTCCATACGAATGTATTTTCCCGACAGCGCGCTTTTCTTATCAGTAAGTTGTTTCTCTAAATATAAAGCATGGGAGATTCTTTTGGTGTTAAAATTTTGGGATAATATCAGAAACCTCCCTTGAGGTTTCTCTTAATATCTTGATACCCCTGAAGTTTTTGAAATATCATTTACCTCCCCAAATAATTGTAAAAAACTATATTAACCCTCATTTGACACATAATTCACATATCAAATAAATGAAACTCAAAATAAAAAAAAAATCACTTATTTCTCTTTCCCTTTTCTCCATCATTCTCTCTTACTCATTTTTTAGATGACTATGTAATATTTTATTTATAAATTATAATAAATTAAATTTTTTATCTTTTTTTTTGTAATTGTGATAAAGTGGAGTATGATTTATTGCTTATTTTGAGTTGATTTTTATAATGATTGGTATAATTTAATTGTTCTCCTGAATGACGAATTCACAGTTTAAAATATATTTGACCAAAAAGGTTAAACGAGATGGTCAATATGATCCATTTGGTGGTTTTTCCCCCCTCCATCAATGTGTGCCTAATATTGACCAAATTGATCAGCCCATGGTGACAAGTTCTTTTATTACTTGTTTCAACTTAGAAAGCTGTAATTATTTCTTTGGATCGAATGGTTTCATTACAAAACTGGAGTTGAGGTGTATTTCCCTTGGTACATTACCATAACATTTTCCCCATAGGTGGCACAAGGTACCTTACCTAATTTCCTATTTTTGGTACACAAAAGTGAATAATAATATAATCATGACAGCAACTGAGGACCCCTATTCAATCCCACCTGCAATCTCAATGGCCATTTCTCAAGCAAGTATTCATTATGAAACTGTAATACCAATCATTATTTCTCTCTTGAAACTGATAAATCATCGACCTCAATGAACTGCAATTGATTCAGGAATGCCCAAGAGGAATTGTAGTATTCAGGAAGGAGACAAGTGACAAATATGAGATATGCCTTCAATGAAGAACTCACGGCAGAAAAATTTCAAGGCCTTTGGTTTGGGCCTTTTCTTCCAAGTTTTAACTGGTGATAGATAATTAAGCAGTAATAATAGACCAGGGAATGCAGGAGAGGAGTGGTTAGAAAGACTTCGTCTCGCATGCAGAACGGATATTTCTGGGTGCATGCCCCGACGCTAGTACTGTGGCAAACTGGCTGCTCCTGGATATTGCCAGCAAAGCCTTGAAAACCTGCATGAAAGACACCTGTTACTCCTCCCTCCCTTCTCACTCGTCAACCCCCCTCTACTTAAACCCCCTTTTCACTCCCGCATTTCACACAATCAGAGATTTCAAAGAGAGTGAGGGAAAAAAAAAAACCAAGGAAAAGAAGAGCAGTAAACAAAGAATTCAGGAAAAGAAAAAACTGAGCATGGGAAAGATTTCTGCAGTGTTTTTAGCTTTATTGGTGGTGTGTTTTGCACTGGTGGCCACTGTTGGTGGTTTCTATAACCAAGATGAAGGGGGAGCAGGGATCGGTGGAGGAGGAAAAGGAGGAGAGAGGGAGGAAGGCGGTGGCGAAGGAGGAGAGCCTGGGGTGGGGGGAAACAGCAGGTTCTTGTTGCGGGAGTCACTGGATGTGGTGAGAACTGATGCTGGGCATATGAGGGTGATACGGAATGGCGGTCATAGACTCTGGAGAAGTCCAATGCAAATGGGCTTGATTACTATGGAACCAAACAGTCTTTTCATCCCTCAGTATCTTGATTCCAATCTCATCCTCTTCGTCCGTAGAGGTATTCTTTTGATCTCTCAGTCCCTCTCAACTCTCAGGTGTTTCTTGGTTGTGAACTCGACACCGTTAGACTACGTCCTCACTTACTTATATTGAATATCCTTAGAAATATGGAGCTTAGTTTATCGAAAAATTGAAGCATCAAATGAAATTGATATGATGTACTAATTAAGGATTTATGTTCATATGTTTACGGCAAGAGAGAACTAGAGAAGTTTCTAGCTAGTCCATGATTGTGTCTCCTAGTAACTATCAACGTAATGACAAAGTGTCTCATCTTCTTCAGTTGACCAGCTGTGCCATATTGGGATGGAAACCTCTTATTAATTATGTTTATCATCTCTGTAATTGCAAATTGGTTTAGATGATTTATGTTTTATAAACGGATTTGATATTTCAGGGGAAGCAAGAATTGGACACGTCTACAAGGATGATTTTGCAGAAAGGCATTTGAAGACTGGGGATCTGTATACAATTGCATCTGGTTCTGCATTCTACTTGGTTAACGCCGCAGAAGGCCAGAAGCTTTACATAATCTGCAGCATTGAAACGTCCGAGAACTATGGATGGCATTGGCATCAGCATGGCTTCCGGGTTACTACTTCTGTGTTCTGTTTCGATTTTATAGCATGATTATCTGTTAGCCGTGTCTTAATTAATCACACATGATCTGTCTGCAGTCTTTCTTCGTCGGTGGAGGAACAAATCCCACATCTATACTCTCTGGATTCGATCCTTTAACAATGTCGACTGCGTTTAATGTAAGTACAAACCTTAGAAATGTTTCCTAAAACCATCATTGTTGCCACCTTTTTTTCAATAAATTTCTTCAACAGGTCTCAGTGGATGAATTGAGAGATTTCACGACAAGGCAACATTTAGGCGCAATCGTGTATTTATCTGATTCTCGTGCACCAAGCATGTGGTCAAAATTCTTGGACCTAAAAGAGCATCAGAGGCTAGCTCACTTGAAGAGAGTCGTGCATGCTGAAGAAGAGGCAAACCAAGACGAAGAGCAGCCAACCTGGTCATTCAGGAAGCTATTGATATCAATCTTCGGGGAGGAAAAGAATAGAGATGATGATGACACGAGAGGCCCAGAGGCTTGCAACATTTACGAAAGAAAAGCCGACTTCAAGAACGATTATGGATGGAGCAAAGCCGTGGACGAAAATGATTACTCTCCTCTTCGCCACTCTGATATGGGTGTCTACCTCGTCAATCTTACCGCGGTAAATTCTTTTCCTTTGCTGCACCCCTTCACACATTTCTTAGACTATATGTATGGCTTAATATTTTGTCAAGACCGTATTATGGTATCAAAGTGCTATTTGTTCGATGAATCTAGGGATCAATGATGGCACCCCACGTTAATCCAAGAGCAGTCGAGTATGGAATAGTTTTGAGAGGAACCGGTAGAATCCAGATTGTCTTTCCGAATGGAAGTTTGGCAATGGATGCACAAGTGAAAGAGGGAGATGCATTTTGGATTCCTAGGTACTTCCCATTCTGCCAAATTGCATCGAGAGCTGGCCCGTTTGAGTTCTTCGGCTTCACCACGTCTTCGCGAGACAACCGGCCCCAGTTCTTGGTAGGAGCAAATTCACTTCTAGATAACATGAGGGGACCTGAACTTGCGGCTGCATTTGGTGTGGATGAGGAAAGGCTCGGAGAAATCCTCGACGCTCAGCGCGAATCCACGATCTTACCTTCTTCACCTGTTACACCATCGGGCGAGGGCGAGCCGACGAAGCCTAGTAGTAGGGAAGAGAGAGCTGTACCAAAAATGATCAGGAGCTTTGGCAGTGACATGATCATGGGTTTTGATTAGAATTTAGAAGGGTTGTGTTTTGTCACATTGATGCTGGAATGATGCACGCCATTTCACAGCACACCACTTGGCTTCTGTGTTCGGCTTTTGCCTTGTGTTTTGGTTCGAATTCTGTCTTCAGTTGTTTCTGAAGACTAGGACGTGAATCAATAAATCTGTGACCACTTTTCAGCATTTTCTCTCTCTCTCTTTTTTTTTTTTAAAAAAAATTGTTTTGCCTTTGTTCGGCTCTGTGTGAATAAAATCTGAGGCTTTTGGACGAACGGCAATATTACTACTACCTTTTGGATAAGTTTTCTTGTAGTTAATGCTTAACCATCAGTTTTCCAGCTCTGTTTTCTTCGGATTCTGAGAGGAGGTGATACCTTTATTTTGAACCCTTTTCTTTTCTTACGTTCAAAATGATACTAATGATCTATATAAATTGGAGTGTAAAGGGTGATATATATATATATATATATATATATATATATATATATGTATGTATGTATATATTTATATAAATGTGTGTGGTTCTCTTTTCAAGATTTCTAAAAATTCAACACTGTTAGTTTTGGAAAATAAACTTATATACCGAGTCATTATCTGGTTGATAAAAACAATATACAAATTTAATAATTTATGCAAACGCATCTGATATGGCCTTGCAAAAACCTAATACCTCCTGTTGCTAAAAATAATAATAATAATTATTATTATTATTATAAAAAGGTCCTCAGTTAGAGTCATTGAAGTGAAAATTGGATACTCCTGCATCTTAAACTTAAAAAAAAAAAAAAAAAAAAAATTCTTCGCCTTAACCCTTATTTAAATGCTGAAATTGAGCCCATAAAATGTCACCGCCCATAATGGTAGAACCTTTTCTATGGTAAAAGAAGTCACTTTTTTTATAGCCAAACTAGTTGCACAACAATGGAAGCACGTTTTACAACTCCGATAGAGTGTTTTATAATGAATAGACTGCTCTGTTTAGATTAACTATTTTTGAATATTTTTTAAAAATTTTACTGTAACAATATTTATGAAATAAAATTTTTAAAAATATTAAAAATATTATATGAATAAGATATTTTTTAAATTATTTTTATTTATATATTACTGTAACATTGTATTACTTTTGAACTGCCTGGAATTATAGTAATAATTCCAAAGCACCTCAAACCACAAACATCCAAAAGCAGAAATCACAAAGAATTAGTTCTGTAGCATCTGCCACCGTCTGTCAAGCACCCAATTCTGACAGAGGCTAGCCAGTATACAGGGCAGAAAACTACGACACAACAAATAAAACATAGACAAAACTACTGAAGCAGCACTTGAAAAGTTTGCATGACACGATTTATTGTGGTAGTAGATTTCATTTGACGGCGGGCCAGCATGAACCTGCACGGTTCATTTGGCACCCTTCTTAGCAGCAGCCTTGGTGACTTTGGCACCAGTAGGATCCTTCTTGTCAACAGCCTTGATAACACCAACAGCAACAGTTTGGCGCATGTCCCTAACAGCAAAACGACCAAGGGGAGGGTACTCTGAGAAAGTTTCAACAACCATGGGCTTGGAGGGAATCATCTTGACCAAACCCGCATCACCATTCTTCAAGAACTTGGGCTCCTTCTCAAGCTCCTTGCCAGATCGCCTGTCAATCTTGGTCAAGATCTCAGAGAACTTGACAGCAATGTGAGAAGTGTGGCAATCAAGGACGGGGGCATATCCATTGCCAATTTGGCCTGGGTGGTTCATGATGATGACCTGGGAGGTAAAGCTGGAAGCTCCCTTGGCTGGGTCATCCTTGGAGTTGGAAGCAACAAAACCACGCTTGAGATCCTTCACAGCAACGTTCTTCACATTGAAACCAACATTGTCACCAGGAAGTGCCTCTTGAAGAGCTTCATGGTGCATCTCAACAGACTTAACTTCAGTTGTCAGACCAGTTGGACCAAAGGTCACAACCATACCAGGCTTGAGAACACCTGTTTCAACACGTCCCACAGGGACGGTTCCAATGCCACCAATCTTGTACACATCCTGAAGTGGGAGACGGAGTGGCTTGTCTGAAGGCCTCTTGGGCTCCTGGACCTGGTCAAGAGCCTCAAGGAGGGTTGGGCCCTTGTACCAGTCAAGATTGGTAGACCTCTCAATCATGTTGTCTCCCTCAAATCCAGAGATAGGGACAAAGTTTATTTTGTCAGGATTGTATCCGACCTTCTTCAAGTAGGAAGACACTTCCTTCACAATTTCATCATAACGTGCCTTGGAGTACTTGGGAGTGGTGGCATCCATCTAGGCAACAAAAAAGATTGAAGAGAAGTTAGAGATAAACAACAGGCCTGCAGTATTTGTGTTTAATATTACACCCCCAGGAGCTCACCTTGTTGCAGCAGCAAATCATTTGCCTCACACCAAGGGTGAAAGCAAGCAACGCGTGCTCACGGGTCTGACCGTCCTTAGAAATACCAGCTTCAAAACCACCAGTGGTGGAGTCAATGATAAGGACAGCACAATCAGCCTGAGAAGTACCAGTAATCATGTTCTTGATAAAGTCACGATGTCCAGGAGCATCAATGACAGTGCAGTAGTACTTTGTGGTCTCAAACTTCCACAAGGCAATATCAATGGTGATACCACGTTCACGCTCAGCCTTGAGCTTGTCAAGCACCCAAGCATACTTGAATGACCTCTTGTTCATTTCAGCAGCTTCTTTCTCAAACCTCTCAATCACACGCTTGTCAATTCCTCCAAGCTTGTAGATCAAGTGACCAGTAGTAGTCGACTTTCCAGAGTCGACGTGACCAATGACCACAATGTTGATATGAACCTTTTCCTTACCCATTCTGAAGTGCTAGAAAACTGAAAACTAAACACAGTAAATACTTTTATCAGCTAACATTCAAAATCCAAAAGAATTTAACTGAAAACATAACAGAGTACATATACATTAGATGGAACTTTAATCATGAAAATCTCCCTCAAACCATTATAGCAAGCATGTCGCACTATAAATTTCTAAAACATGTAAAGTTCTAGATCCAAATAAAAACTCCTATGTAACTGATCGCAAACAATTTACTGCATACAAGCATGACAGATCAAAAAGCAACCAATATCTCAAAACATAAACATGACTCGAAAAATAAAACGACAAACAGAAAGCAACCAAAAACTGATCCACTTCCCAAACGAATAAATCAGGTCGGATAGATATATCAATCTTCTCACCATCTGAGTGATTGACCAACAAGAGCGCATACACCAGACAATTGACGCCCGTAAACAAAAAATTAACTCCACGTTAATGAATCACAAAACGACAGATTCACACAATTCATCAAAGAAAATAAACCCATAGAGCATTGAATTTTCACATGCGTTGATTTTAATCATAGAACAGTAATCAATAGCTCGACCAATCAACATCCGTAGGATCAAGAAAAAATCGGCTGTATTAAAGGTTATAAAAAAAGGGAAAAACCCAGGAAAACTAAGGCAAAAAAAAAAATCTACAAAATAGTCATAAACTAAAAGAATTAACATGCATCGATTCCTAAATTCATTTAGGAAGAATTCTAGCATTTGTGAACATCTACTGAGAGCACAAAAGCTCATAGACATGCATAATCAACAAAATTACGGCAAAAAAATGCTGAAATAAACGAGATATGAGCACAGACCTAGCCTTGTCGAAGACAGCAGGCGAGAGAGAGCTGCCCTTTTCTTTTGAACCGTTCAAATGATGATCTATATAAATTGGAGTGTAAAAGAGTGATATATATATATATATATATCCTTATCCTTACAATATATAGGAGGCACTTCTTCTTTAGTGTGCAAAGCTGCTTTCATCTGCTCTTCCAGGGACTTTGGCGTCATTTTCTACTCTATATGTGCCACTCATTTTTGTTGTCTTATAAATGTGTAAGAACCACAGATTTTTTCAGTTGATATTAACATTTCTATCGTTTGTACATTCATTGTTCCTTTGTATGCCCTCAACAGATTCTTTTTTTTATGGTTCTTTGACTCTTATCAAGTATATATATGAAGTTGACGTTTGACCAAAAAAAAAAAGGACTTTTATCAAGTGGCCTTTTTAGTCAATTAGTTTGACAAGATTGCTCTGTTAGATCAACAAACACTAGCTAATTAATTGCAGCCTCCAATTTACCATTTCCTCCTCAAAGATGCCTTTCTTATGGATTATGAGATTTTAGATTGAGGTTACCTTTCTGTATCCACTTGCATGTATCTGCTGATTCCAGTGCCATATTCAGCAGGGTTATATGCGTGTATTGACCTCAATATGAAGACACGTACCGATGTGCTGTTCTTCATGAATTAGCTTTGTCCTGCTTTCTTTCACCTCGGATTCGTTTGCTTCATTTGCATTTTCGGTGCTGGTACTCATCTTTTTCCTTTTTCTCTTTGTTATAGACATGTTAAGATTTTACTTTTGCTTCACTCTCTTTTACATTATTTCGTTATATTTGTTCAATGAATAGCTACTAATCAGTTGTTTACCTCTTGGTTTCCATGCTTTGCTGCTGCGTGCTTCTGTTCACTGTGCATTTATGGTTTGCATGCATGTGTTTTTGACGTTATTTTTCTTCTTCTGCAGCAACTGCTTAATACTTTCGGAGATCTTTTGTTCGGTAATATTTTCTCTGCTATATTTACTTACTTTCACTGCAATTTCCTGCACCTGCATGGTTGCATCAAGTTTCATTCGTATTCCTGTCCATGTTTTCCCAATGATTATCAACTAAACTTCTGCTTGTCTCAATTTGCTTATGATGTTTATGGGGAAAATGGCCAATTTAGTCCCTATACTTTTATACTTGTGTCGATCTAGTCCCCTTATTTTATTTTTGGCCAATTGGATACCTCAACTTAAAATGCAAGTCCAATTGAGACCCTTTGCGGCGGCGCCACCACAAAATATCAGATGGGCGGGAAATTGACCACATAATGAGGGCTACTTTTGGAACTTCACTTATGGGCTCTAAAACGGTAACAAAATGAGGAGCTTAAGTGCGGAGCTTTAGACTCTGAAATCAAAGTGAGGAGCTTAAATTGAATTGGAGAGCTAGAGTTCATCCAAGAGACGGGTAGTCTGCGTAAATTCTCAGATTGTGTATAGAATCATTGCAAATGCAGGTAAGGAGAAATTGGGCCAAAGCAGCATCAAGTTCAGGTAGCGCTTCAAGTAATAATGGCGCAAATCGATTTGAAACAGCAAGGGAGATTTATCAAGGAAAGAATGAATACTACAATGGAGACCTAGTTGTGCGCTGCCATTGCCTTGAAGAGCGTCCAGTAGTTACTTCGTGGACAGAAGCAAATCCTTCGAGAAGATTTCACGGCTGCAAAAACTATGGGGTACTATTTCTTGGTTCTTGGTAAATATATTTCAAATCCGAAAATTTAATGAATTTTGGTGAAGTAAACTATGAATTAATTGTGAATGCAGAAATCTGGAGCTTGTAATTTCTTTCTATGGTACGATCCACCTATACCTCAGAAGATGAAGAATGTAATTGCTTCATTATTGAGGGACCTCAGACGTGTGGAAGCAGAAAATGCAACGTTGAAACTTGAGATCCGAAAATTGAGAATAAAAGTGAAACTAATGATATTGGCATGTGTTTGTTTATGTTGCTACGTTTTAATTACTACTTTGCTTGCTGGCAATGGAAGACAAAAGCAAGGTGTGTTGGAGTTGAAGATGTTGAACTAGTTTTGGAAATGTTGTAGATCCTTCAAATACATGGCTGCTAATTTCTCCTGAATTTGTATGTTATGAACTATGTTATGAACTTTTGAGGAGAAATGTGATTCATTGTAAACTTGAATCTGAATGATAGATCCTTCAAGTGCACTAGTTTTTTGGTTTTGAATTGTTTGGGAATTGGTTTGGTCACTGGAAACTTGTGGAAGCAAAAAAAAAAAGGACAAAATTGAAGCCTGTTTATGGACATTTCCACCTGGAACCAATTCAACGAAATATCTAACAATTCAGCCAATAAAGTTGTTATAGTAAAGGACAGAATTTTGCATGTAATTTGAACATTCCATTGGGCACCAATTCAACAAAATAGCTTACAAAGTCAAAATTACACAATCAAGCTATCTGCTAATGCCAAAAGTGCCTCCAAAAATAACTACAACAGCCAACGTTTATAGACACAAGCTGTCTGCTAATACCATAAAATCCAAAAGTAACTACAACACCCAACGTTTGAGCAACTTGGCTCAATGAAGCCAACACATTTTAACCCTTCCACTACAAGAAGTCTCAAAAATAGTCAAAACTAACTAAATGAACAAAAATTAACTGCCATCAACATGTTTCAGCAACATATGACTATCTTCAACTGTCTTCATTATTGTCCATGAAGTTATCCAATTCATCCAACAACCTATGCGCCTGCAAAATACATTTGAAATGAGAACCAGCAAAGCGTAATGGCTAATAGTTCAAAATTCGACCGAGTTTTTAATGCCAAAAAACATACAGTTTGTTTTCTTCTTTTGCCTTTTCCTGGAGATACAGCAGCAGTTATCCTAGATCTCCAAAGTTGGGCTCGCGCACAGGTGCAAGTTTTTTTGGTTTGGCCTGGAGCATGACAAAAAAGACAGCAGGCAGTACGACGAACTCTTTTTGAACTTAACTCTGGAGCTGAGGACTGCACATGAATTGTTTCAGCCACCTCACCAGCTTGGATATTGACTATTGAGCAGTGAAACATACATGTAGTAAGCATGCCATTTAAACACAGGAAGTTTAAAGAAATATGCAAGCTTTAATGATTAAAAAAAAATTATACCTGAATTGGACTCTGTGGCTGCCATATTTTTGAAAGGTTCACTGTCAACTTCAGTGATTGTTGTAGACGCAGACACGTGTGTTTCTTGTGTTGCTTGGGTATTAGATGTCCCTGAGACAATCAATGGACAAGTCCTGACATTGTGTCCAAGTCCTTTGCATTTTCTGCACTTGTTGGAGTTCAAAGGAGGTTGCGTTCCACTACCTTCAAGAAGAACCGCATCAACTGCATGGTTCAATGGACATCTTCTTATATTATGCCCTTTTTTTTGACATTTGGTACAAGTAATCTGTGCATGTCCCTTTCTAGAGAGTCTTGTACAGCCTTTGGAATCAGACGGTTGCTCATTTGGTTCCCTTCTCCTTGTCTTTTTGGGCCTCCCAGGAAGTTTCAACTTTTTTGGTGCATTAATAGGGTCCTTCTTTGATTTGATCCAGTTGTTGGGTCCATTAATCGGTCCAATAGCTGGCTCATAGGCTTTCAAATAAGCATCTCTTGAATAACAAGGATCCACAAGATGCTCTGGCTCATTTTGCTGCAGTCCAACACAGCACACAACATGCGAACATGGAATACCGGTAAGTTCCCACCGCCTACATGTGCATGTCCTTCTCTTCATATCAACTACAAAAGTGCCTCCGTACATGTGTGTTACCTCAAATCTGTCATCATCAGCCCACCTTGCAATGTTTGACTTGGCATCATCCTTAGCTTTTTCCAATTTTTTTAGAATTTTGGGACAGATTTCTGCATTCATTTTTCTCATCCATTCCCTCTTTGTCCGAAGCCGCTCCATAAGATATATTCTAATATTTTCAAGCATGCCAAGAATAGGTTTTTCCCTTGCATCTAAAATCACTGAATTAAAGCTTTCACAAAGGTTGTTTAGAAGAATGTCACATTTAACTGCAGTCCGAAAATGTGACCTTGACCAATGTCGGGGCGATGTATTATCCATTAACCACTTGTGTGCACTCTCATCATATTATTTCAAGGTGTCCATCTCGGCCTTGAATCTGTTTACATATGTTGCCCTTGCACAACCCCAAAACATGCCCTTTAATGTCTCGTCAGGATGTCGTTTCTTGAAGTTGTTGTGTAGATATCTCACACAGTGCTTATGTTCCACATTTGGAAGAATATCATGCATGGCTGATCCCAATCCCTGCCATCAATAAATGCCAAAAATTAAGCAATCATGAACTAAAGTAATATGGTATTTAAAAATCAGCCATGGTCGTATGCATTACCTTTTGTCGATCACTTATAAATGTCCATTTGCTTTGCTCATGGATGCTGAGATTAAATTTCAAAAAATCGATGAACCACATCCAAGAATTCTTATTTTCTACCTCAACAACTGCGTATGCAATAGGATAGATGCAATCATTTGCATCTATCCCTACAGCTGTTAGTAGAACTCCCGGGTGTGGACCACGTAGATGGCAGCCATCTACACCAACAACAGCTCTACAGCCGGCTTTGAAACCTTTCTTCAATGCTGCGAAGCAAATGTATAACCTCTGGAATCGCTCTTTTCCACTAAGCTCATCAATCTCTGTCTCCATATGAATAGTTGATCCTGGATTTGATCGCAGTAGTTCATCACAATAGTCCCACATCCTTTTGTACTGTTTCTTGTAGTTCCCTTGGATCAACACCTTTGCCTTTGCGAATGTCTTGTAAACCTGATCTTTGGTAATATGCACATTCAATTCTCGATGGACTTTTTCCTTAAACTCTCCAACTGAAATCTTCCTATTCAACCGCAAGAACTCTTTGTAATGTACACTTAGAAACCCAGAATTGGCCAGCTTATGGTAGAATGTCCTTTCGCATTGATGTTGTGGCCCCATAGTCCGTATGACAAAGGCATCACTATCTGGTTCCTTGGTCGCATGGAGGAACCATTTGCACTTGACATTCTTGCATTTTGCTCTTATTCTATTGGCATCATTCTTTTTCCAACCATGGTCTTTGCCCCACAACACCCAATAATAATCAACTGCAGCTTTGAGTTCCTTCTTTGTATCAAACAGTAACCCAACAAAAAATCTTGGATCTTTCATGTCAATTTCTGGTCTAAACCGAACATACCTTGGCTTCTTTGGTCCACTTTCTTCATCCGAGGACCCATAATAGCTGTTTAACTCTTCTGTGTTCATTGAGTCTGATTCTTCTTGGACAGGAATCTGCTCTCCATCATAAATGTTCAAATCAGCAGCAGCATAAGCTTCTCTCACTTGTGCATGTTCTTGTTTAGGTGTGTATGCTTTTTTTCTGTTCTCTTTAGCACCTGTCTCTGAACATTTTCCCTGCATACCAACCTCAAGATTGCCAATCTGATTTTCAAATAACTTATCAATCTTGGATGTACAATTCTTGTATATTATATCATCCTCATCTTTGCTACAATCATAATCACTGTCATGAAAATCATCACAACTATCATCACTGTCATCAGCCTTATCACCATCTTCTACAGTTTTACTAACTCTTCTTTGGCTTTTTTTCCCTTTACCCCCATCAACTTCTTCTGGTGTTGCATGAACTGGAAGTTCATTACTCTCAAAGAAGTTATCAAATGTCATATCTACATGGAACAAGTCTTCATCTAAAAAATTAACAAGGTCTTCATTTTCTTGAGTTGAGCAGCCCTTACTAGCATCATTTTCATCTACTTTTGTCAACAAGTCTTTATTTTCAGCAGTTGAGCAGTCCTTGCCAACATTCAAAAGTCTGATATGAAACTCACGAACTACATAAAGTTCAGCTTTACCGCTACGTTTACCTATACAAGTCATCTCCCACACATCCTCCTCAACATGTATTTCTCTAAGTCTTAACTTGCTATCTACTGAAGGGATTCTATACATGTATCTACAATCATCAGTACACCCAAGATACTCACAATAAGCCTTCATAGTTTTCAGGTTCATTCTTGTGGCAATAATCCCTTCAAAAAGCTCCATGCTACCCCCTACATATTTTTTTTCTGTTTCTTCAACATAAATCCCGCCATAGTAAATGGCCAGGTCAAACACATCCAGCTGTTCACAGACTTGTGTTTTGCAACAGACGACAAAGAAAAAATATATGTTAAACCCTTGTCGACACATGCTCTTGTCTGCCCTTTGAGCAACATGAAAGCAACTTCTCAAGAATAAAGCCTTAGGGACCACATGAACGATTTTTTTTTTTTAAGAAAAAACAAAAAACTGAAGCCACTTTACCCCATTCAAGAAATGCAATGCAGTATAATAAACGGAATTGGAACCAGATAAACCAAGCCCACCAACCCCACATACCATTAAATTAGTTAACAAATAAACCAACCCCACATCAAATGAATCATCTTTTTTCAAAAAGAAATTTTGAACAAAATTAAACCTTTTCTGGTTTCCCATCAGATGACCCATTTCAGAAATGCTGCGTAATAAACACAACAACAAGCATACCAACCCACATTTCATATCATTAAACAAGTTAACAAAGGAATAAAATCGATTCCTAAACATTTGAACTTACTATTTCTGCTTGATTGTCCTTCATCGAAATCGCCTTTCATGCTCGATTCGCACTCCATTTTGTCTATTGTTGCAATCCCATCGGCCTCCTCTTTCTTGTCCATCATCAATCACTGCAATTTTGCCTAAAGAACTTTGCCCAAATAACCCTAATTGTTTTCTACATACGTCACTTTTAATAAGTGATGGTCGGACTCGGACTCTAATTTTGTTACCGTTTTAGAGCCCATAAGTGAAGTTCCAAAAGTAGCCCTCATTATGTGGTCAATTTCCCGCCCATCTGATATTTTGTGGTGGCGCCGCCGCAAAGGGTCTCAATTGGACTTGCATTTTAAGTTGAGGTATCCAATTGGCCAAGAATAAAATAAGGGGACTAGATCGACACAAGTATAAAAGTATAGGGACTAAATTGGCCATTTTCCCGATGTTTATGTGTTTACAGCTTTCATTTTTTATTTATCATCTGCCAGTTTTAGCCAGTAATATTAAAGTGGTTGTGGTGTTTGGGAATTTTACTTATAAAGCAAGCGTATTTAGCTAGACCACAGGCTGAGTAGTCATAGCAATAGTCATAAGTTAGCTACGCAAAAAGCTATTCGTAATCAGAAGTGAAGGGAGAAATATGCTATGTTATCACCTGTGGAGAAAGAACTGTGTCGTCTCAAGCAGATAGAGGCCTATCGAAGGAGGAAAGCCAAAAAAATCTGGCTAATTCATGTCATGAAAAAGAAACCGATACCAGAGGTGTCATTTTGCTCTGCCCCTACGTGCAAATTACTCCTGACAGAGGTGCAGATGCTATTTACTGTACTCACTTATTCGAATTTAGTATTAATCTCAATTTTTATCTGTATGAATGGTGATTATTCAATGCCATTATTGTTTTTCCCTTAGAAATAGTGGATAACGAACCTAGCAAATGCTGTGAAGAATCCATTAATGCTCAGAATATATCAGCAAGCACCAATGTTGATGACCAATTGCAGGGTGAGATGCCTTTATGTACTCACAAGTGTACTATTAAGTGGAATAAAAGTAGATTTTAATGTGATTGCATTGCTACTTCATTTTTGCCATTGTCTCAGAATTTTCTCTCTCTTTAGATACACAACAACTTCCTCGTTACCAATCTTCCGAAGAAACTATTATGCAGCAACAATTGCAGTCTGATAAAGTATTACACACAAATGCACTCCAGTTTGCAGCAAATGAAGGTTAATTTATTCAATTATTTACTCATTTTCATCCTGCATTTTATACCTTTTATGGCCAGTTTACAGCTGTACTTAGCCATTCTATAATAATCTCATAATTGATTATATACTTGTGAATTTGTAGTTACTGCAACCGCTGCTCAGCAGCCTAAACTATAGTATGTGTCCACCAATCCTTACAGTCCAATACACACCAAAATGCAGGTTCGTTTGCACAAGTACACAACACTTTTTCTATTTTGTAATCATTATTATTTACTAATTACTCTTATATAGCAGGTCAATCTCCAATTTGCACCAACTGTTATAACTATATTTCTGATGTTTGTACAAAATACACCAGGTTTGCCATGAAAACATGTTCAATTGTCGGATAACAGATGGGTGGTACCATATAATCCATACCCATTAGCAAAGTTCAATTGTCATATCAATGTTGAGATCTATTATACCATCAAAGTTGTCAAATACATGTTCAAATATATTTTCAAAGGACACAACAAAATCCATTTTCGAGTCAACTCAAAATTTCAGAGCAATACGTGGATGAAATTAAAGAATATCATACAGCAAGGTGGGTTTCTGGTATTGAAGCAATGTGGCGAATATATATATTTTCTCTCACAGAAATGCATCCTTCAGTTATGAACTTACAGTTACACTTAAAGAATTATCAATCCATGACTTTCAAGAACAATGAAGATATCAGAGATGTTCTGGAAAATCAATTCAAGAAAAGGACCATGTTAACACAGTTTTTCTATATAAATGCAACGGATGACTTAGCAAAAACCTTAAAATGCACATATAAAGAGTTTCCTGAACATTTCGTTTAGCATCCAGCTAAAAGGTACTGGTCAGCAAAGAAACAAAAGATTGTATTGGGAGAATTGTTGCAGCTAATCCAAATGAAGAAGAGCGTTATTTTCTACGCCTGCAGCTAACAAATGTTAAGGGACCAACTTCATTTGATGATCTGAAAATGATAAATGGTAAATATACAACTAGCTTTTCAGGAAGCAATAATGCTCAGAGGATATTTTGAATCAAACAATGCATAAGAACAATGCCTCGAAGAAGTAGCTTTGTATCATATGCCACACAATTTCAGGAGATTTTTTGCCACATTATTAGTACACTTTCCGCCAGCAAATCCTAGACAGCTTTGGAAAAAATTTGAGGCATTCTTATCTGAAGATTTTTATCATCGATCCGATAGACATTTTGATCAGATACGATTCAAAGTTCTTTGCAAAATAAGTAAGTTTTTACAATCAATGAGCAAGGATATCAATAGCTATGACTTAGTTCCCCGAATTCTGAGGTTTAATGAAGCAGTTAGAGAAACCAGGGGCACTATAAGTGAGACTGAGTTTATAGTGTCAGATGAAGATGTTGTATCCATTAATCGACTAAATATGAAGCAGAAACTTGCAATCGACATTATTACAGCTTATGTATACAATAATTTGAAAGGATCTTTCTTCTTAGATGAACCAGGAGGGATGGGCAAAAGGTTTTTATATAAAGCTTTATTGGCTGATATCAGATCAAAAGGTTTCATAGCACTAGCTACAACATCCAGTGGAGTTGCAGCATCTATTCTTCCTGGAGGACGAACTGCCCATTCACGCTTCAAAATACCGATCAATATGGACATAAGCAATATGTGTACAGTTAGCAAACAGAGTGTATTAACAAGATTACTTCAACAGGCAAAGCTAATAATATGGGACGAAACTCCAATGAAGCACAGAATAGGAATCAAAGAAGTAGACAAACTACTGAGAGAGTTGATGGACACCGATGATCTTTTTGGAGGCAAAGTCATAGTTTTTAGGGGTGATTTTCGTCAAGTACTTTCAATTGTAACAAAAGGATCGAAGCCTGATTTTATACAGTACTCAACAAAAGGATAAAGAAAGGACAGCTCTAGAACAAGAAGGAGAAGCTAATTACGTTGAAAAGGAACAAGACACTGAAACAACCTCAGTCACACCAAGCAACCAAGCACAGGCATCCATAAAAGCTGGAGTGGATGACTGCTTGCCAACTTCACTGAAGCTAAACTGAAAGTCCACCAAAGAAGCAACGCACTGCAAAATTAAGTGATGAAGACTAATCTCAATAAGCTTCTCACAAGAATTTCTGCTTTTGCCATAAATGGAATGCATGTGTAGTATGGACTCCATCTACACCTCTAATGTATGCATAATAACTTTTGTAAAAGACAACTAAGAAAATCACTTTATGTACTTATCTAACTCTTTTGATGGTAGATAAACTACCAACCGATCTAAACTGAAATTGGTTGGAGTAGGATCTACCAAAGACCGACCCTTTATAATAGCTATTTAAAGTGTTCTACTTACCATTAAAATCCCTGCTCATGCTACTTAGCTTCAAACTCCATAGCACTGCGAATTGCCTCTTCCTCCTCCCGTGCTTCATCACGCATCCGTTCAGCAAACAACCTTAGAAATGACAGATTCCCATGAACACTTAAGGCATGTTCAAGAATCCGTGTCCACTCAGAAACCTATAGAAACCCTTGAAAAGCTCATATATTTCATTCCTTACCGCTACAACATTAGCTGCTTCACGAATCCTACGATCGATAAAAGCATTCTCCAGACTTTCATTGTTAAAAACACGTCCCCCATCAAGTGCCATCTGATTCACCAAATCTGGATAATGATCCTGCACAATAGGCAAGCGAACACGATTATGCTCCATTTCCACAAAACACCAAACGAACACAAAACTTACCACACAAGTAGAAGCAAACTAACTCTCTGCTAACAAGCTTAAACTTATAAAAAAAACTTTCAACTCTTACAAACACATTATGTCTGACCACTCTAATTTATAAAAAACTCTACTCAATTAAAAACAAGAGTACTATACACATGTGAACAAAGAATCCAAGATTATAAAAATAAAAAAAAAAAAAAAGACAAACAACCATTGACAATACACCTTTAGCAAAAAAGATATAGCAAGAAAAATTTGCAGCTTCACAAATATCTATACAAAAATTGATAACACACAATAATGATAACTACATCCTCAGACAAATTCATTCCCTTGACCATTTATTACTGGCTAGCATAATATTTTAAGCTAACATTTTAAGCTTTCTCCTCATTTCACAATAGCTACCCCGTTTCTTCTTTTATCTTACAAATGCTCATTAGGCCACCATATCATTAATAACTTCATAAAATGAAATAACTACTTTAATTATTTACAGTTCTAAACTGCAATACGTATTTATTCCTATATTTTACAATTAACAACATAAGTAAATAAACATAAATACATACATATATATACATATATATATATATATATATATATATATATATTTTAACTTTACATTCCAATGTATCACTTTTTGCTTAGTTCATTGAGTCCATGAGTCCATTTTCACAACTTACTTCATTCCCTCACAAGTTCAAACAATAATTATCATACCAATTTCAAACCATTATTTTATAAAACTCTTGTGTAAAATTTAATAATATCATTTAAAAGTTTTCACCATACTACCTTTTCGATTTTCACCCCAATTCTTTCAAATATTTACTTTTACCATTCAATTCATGATCAAATTTTTTATAATAAGTCCAACAAAACAAAACAACCCCCAGGCACTCCGCGCGCCTTGCCCGGACAAGACAGATTTCTGTCATTCCTGAAAACTCAACACTATTAGTTTTGGAAAATAGACCTATATACCGAGTCATTATCTGGTTGATAAAAACAATATCCAAATTTAATAATTTATGTAAACGTCTATGATACGGCCTTGCAAAAACCTAATACCTCCTATTGCTAAAATAATAATAATTATTATTATTATAAAAAGGTCCTCAGTTAGAGTCATTGAAGTGAAAATTGCATAATCCTGCGTCTTAAACTTAAAAAAAAATTCTTCTCCTTAACCCTTATTTAAATGCTGAAAGTGAGCCTATAAAATGTTAGCGTCCGTAATGGTAGAACCTTTTCTATGGTAAAAGAAGTTGCCTTTTTTACAGCCAAACTAGTTGCACAACAATGGAAGCACGTTTTACAACTCTGACAGAGTTTTTTACAATGAATAGACGACTGATCAGTGTGAATTAGCCATTTTTTGGTATTTTTCAAAAATTTTTACTGTAGCAATGTATATGAAAAATTTTATTATAAAAATTTTATAAAATATTTGATATATTGTATGGATGAGATATTTTTGAGTTATTTTTATTTATGTATTACTATAGCATTATATTTGAAAAACTTGTTTTTAAAAAATAGCCAATCCTAGTCCTAGTAAATTAATCAATAGAGGGAGAAAAAAAAGGAATCCAATTATTTGAATTATCTGTAAAATGTCATTAACTAATTTCTTATGGGTTTAATTGGACATTTAAATTGACATGCAACACTGTTGATATACAAGGAGCTGATTGTTTTTAATACTGGTAGTGTTTTAACTTTTCACAGATCATTTAAAAAAAAAAAAATTTTTGTCCATTGGTACTTCATAAAAAAAAATCCCAAAAAAATTGTATGGTACCCGCCTGCTGTATCTCTCCGAAGGCGTATAAGAACTTGTTCTTTGTCTCAGGCAAATAAAAATAAAAATAATAGGAACTGTGATTCTTCATCCTCTTCTCACCATAGCCTGGGCTGCTGCGACCGTCACCAAAGACTTCGATTCGAAGATTCCGATAACCGAAAAAAAAAAAGAAGCAGCCTCCTCAGATTCTGGAAGTCGCATTTCATTTTAACAATTTGGCCCTGGTGGGCGAGGCGGCGACCATGTCAAAAGTTGTTCATCTTCTCTTGTTAATGTTCGCTTCTTTTTTCCTGTTAAATCCGATAATCAACAGTAAAGCCGAGGTTATAACCCTAACAGCTGATACCTTCAATGACAAGGTAACACCTTGACTTTTCTAGCTCTTATGTATTTCGGCAAGCTCACTTGATTTGTTTACTCTTTAATTGAACATCTCAGATCAATTATAAAGTTCTAGTCTTTGATACGTAGATGAGATGCAATTTTTGGTATTCTTTTCTAACAACTTCCGGGTTCTTGAGCAGCTGAATTTGGCATCCGGTGTATGTTTGTAATTCTAATCCAGTATATAGTAGTATTGAATGCAGAAAACGAATCATGGTCAATTTTAAAACGTTTGTGGGTATGTTTTCCTTCGGGGGTTTTGTTCAATTGTACGTCTAACAACAATGGGCGATGGTTAAGTGGAACTCGTGAGCTGTTAATATCTGCAAGTCTGAAATTTTTTATACGTATGGTTTGTGAAATTTATGGCTTATTAGTCTCCTATGATAATCCGGTAATTTCTCGGTTTGACCTAGAACCAACTCAGATTTCATAAGCCTCAGAGATTGAAATGCAGGAAAATGAGCAGTAGAGATTTCCTTTCCGTTGGATCCTTTCTTCTCTCTTTTGGCCTTTCTCGTGGTTTCTTAAACTCTGTGGCTAAATGGGCATGTAATTCTAGCTTAATTTCATGCTTAGTTGATTCTTTTCCTGGGATACCATACTCTTGTTATTCTCATCAGTTGAAGTGGATACTGCTTGGCATGGAAGTTGAAATTTTCTGCTTTCAGGAGTTATCCAATTAGTTATCGCTGTACTACTTTTTGCCTACTAAATGTTCTTGTTTGGCAGCTGGTTACATGTTTTAGCCCCGTATATGCATGTCTCTTAAGTTTGTTCCATTCAGGTGAACGAGAAAGACACTGCTTGGTTTGTGCAATTTTGTGTTCCTTGGTGTAAGCACTGGTAAAGTTCTTTTGAATCTGCTACATTCTTTATTTTGTGATCAATGCATTCTGCCAATGAGTTCATTTGACAGTAACTATTGAATTCTTTTGTAGTAAAAACCTCGGGACGCTGTGGGAGGATCTGGGGAAAGCAATGGAAGGAGAAGACGAGATAGAGATTGGACAAGTTGACTGTGGTACGAACAAAGAGATATGCAATAAAGTTGACATTCATTCATATCCCACATTCAAGCTCTTCTACAATGGAGAGGAAGCTGCAAAATATAAAGGTACAAACTTCTCTACACAAGATAACTTTCTTTCTACATACTAATCAACGAGCTTCTGTGCATGCTTTCCTGTAAATCTTTGACTTCAGGCACACAAACCTTTCATAATTGTGTTTTCTTTTCGTTTTTAAGCCTTCTCTGGCTGATAATTTTGTATATTGATGAATAAGCTTGGCCATACCTAAAACTTCTACCAAGACAAAAGTCTTTAAAAGTAGGTTTGAGCCTCTCCATTATATTACAGTGCTTGAACTATGAATAATGTTTTACTAAAGGGAGAAGCCTAAAGTAACACAGTGAAGCTAAAATGAAAAAATGGTTGCCTTCCAAGTTTTCCTCTTTTAATGGAAAACTTGCTTTTTCCCCCCTTTAGAAGATGCAATCATGCCGTATTAGCCAGGTAGCAGCATAACCTACAGGAACTTCAGGACTCTGGTGGGAGTTAGAGCCAAGATTAGGAAGAGAGCAATTTTGATCTAGGTGTTTGGGCTATTCTTGAATTTCACAAGTCTAGGCAAACCAAAATACCTCCTTTGCAGACACGGACTTTTTGAGTTTCTATTGTGGTAGATTTGGATGTTGGCCCTGTTGATATGGTGAACAAGGATAGAACACTGTATTTTGAGATCTGGAAATACAGAGAGGAGATTATAGGCTATTTACTATTCTTTTGTGGAGCTAAAACTTCTTAGCCATGCTTAGAAAACATTCAAATTATCACATTAAACACCAAAGCTACCTTCCTTCAGATCATGAGATGTCCAAAAGGCTCATCCACCCTTTTTCACATAATTAGAAGCTTATATGTTAATTGCAAATCTTTGTAAGCTGTTTGATGGTCGATAGTATCCTTGAATTGTAATGTCAAGTACCTTCTATCTTCCGAATAATTGGAAGATACCGAAAATTGTGTTCGGTAAGATAATGAGTTACACTTGAAATGGTTTTCCTGTATAGCCTAATAGGTATGGCGTACTTTTCAAGGTTTATTGGGTTAAGTTGAAAAAGTTGCCATAACCCCCCCCCCCCCAAACACACACCAAAAACCCGGGGTGCCCCCAAAAAACCAAGATGAAAATTTAAGAAAAAAGGAGGAGAAGGAGCCCACTGTAAATATAAGGAGATTAGGTACTTTATAATAAGAATAAAATTCAACATGGTGGTGTCTGTTGTGCTTAATCATCATATCTTTTTAGAACTGCTAGGCTGATAAGTACAGCTTACCTTAAGTAGTTGTGATAAAGGTAGAGAAGTATCAAGCAGAATCTGACACCTCATTTGCCTCAAAACCAATATGTTATCCCATTTTGTGCAGATAAGGATTCTATTTTTCAAGTTCTCAAATATGTTCTTGGTTCCAAGTCCTAGTTCAGAAATTGCCATAACAAGGTTTTTGTGATAATAATGGAAAAGTTCCTGCATGCTGGGAATAAGGAGCTTAAAATGAACAGAACATTAGAATTGTGCCATTGTCTTTCGTCTTATTCACCTTAAATGGTATCCAGAACAAACCACTTTGTTGGTACTGGCCATTGTTTCCTGATGAAAATTAACTGTCCATATTTTCAGGTTGGTCTTGTTGGTTAATAAAACTAGAGCCTATATATCTATCAGTTCATGTGGAAAACAAAGTTGACTAATTTCCTGTAAGCAGGATCTTTTCTTCATTTTTGCTCGTTTATGCTGATGTACATCTTTACTCTCTAGAAATGTTTTCAACGAAGTTCAGGGCTGGCATTGGTGGGGGTCATCTATCATCAATTGGTTTTTTGTTCAATCTTCTGAAAATTCTTTGGGTAATTTGCTCCTAGTCAGGTTATCAGCTTCTAATTGCTTCATGTCACTTTAAAATTCCCAAATTTGTTTGTTTATGCTTTCCATGCAACATAACGACATGTGGACTAAGAGATCAAGTGTCACATATCATCCTGACATTTAAAGTCAAGTCAGCTTGTTTTCAAGCGGTGACACATGTATGGGCTCCTATAATCTTTCTGCAACAAGCTAAGTTCATTTTATCTGATGCATTTTCCCCCATTTATGGAATTGGAGTTGTTTGTTCTATTCTTTGTTGTTAATTTCTTTTGGGGCAATAGGCGTAATTTCCATGGTGGCTGAAATTAAAACTGATTTGCTATATTGGTGCACAATAGGAGCAAGGGATGTGGAATCACTAAGACTATTTGCTGTAGAGGAAACAGAAAAGGCAGCAACAAAGGCGCAACTTGACAGCGATCAGGAGCTGTAGTTATTGAACGGGTAATACTTTATAGCAATATATCATTCGGCTGCACAAGTTGCAAAACCTACCATGATGATTTACTTTGCAAATTGGTAGTTGTATTTGACAGCACATGCTTGTTTATGATCCAACATTTTTTTCCTGATACATGGTTGTATTCCATGCAGTTTTGCAGCTTTCACGAGGAAAAGCATTTTGGCTTTGGGGAATATTCAGCAGGACAGGAAATTTCTAGTCAAGCTGATTGAGAAAAACTCGTATACTTGGTTTATGGTCGCTCTGTTTTTCGTCATCAGTTACACGGTTATTTCCTCTGCAAGATCCTATTAGAATTCGATGGTTGTAACTTTGTTGTTAGAACCATTGGGTATAGAGTCACTTTTTATATTTCCATCAAGATTACAAATCTTTATAAGGTTCTATATGCATGTTTGACTCTGCCTGAAGTTGCAAAAAGGGTTCACCGTTTTTCTCAGGTAACATAGTCCAATTCTCTGCTTACTCAAACGGGCCTTCACTCTCGTACTATCTATTTGACCAAGAGAATCAAGAATTTAGTCGGATGTCAGTATAATCTGGATTTGCTCCTTTACTTGAAAGAGTGCATGTACCATAGGTTAAATCCTTCGTGGGTGTCCGAGCAGCTTAAGATGACAGATCAAAATTGCAAAAAGAAGAGAAACAGGTACGTGAGCATTGAAGGCTCGTGGCCCTCTCGTGCTTGGAGAAGAGACTATGATGTGGTGTTAATTTGAGCAAATTTTTCTGTTGTACGGTAATTAAGAAATCAACCACCTTTGACGCACAAAACTGCCAAGAAGTGCCCCGTGTTTCAGTTGTTTACTACTCTTGTAGCTTGAATGATGGCTTGTATACGTTACCGTTGTAAAGCTCTCTGAATATGGCGCCATCGCAAGTGAGAATCGGTTGGACTTAAAAGCTGCGAGACAATGAACATGGTATGATAACGAGAAAACAGCAGCTTGACTGCATCCTTTTTGCCGTAGTAAAAAACAATCCAATTTGCTAACCATTTCATATGATCTGTAGAACTACAAATTTATCATTCTTCCAATCTGCTGACAATTACCGATAGGGTACATACTGACGTCATAACCTTATTGAGTTAATTCAAATGATATAATCTATACAATATGTTGTAAACCCCTAGAAGAATAATGATGAAATAAGCAGAGATCCACCCCTTTTAGGCTTTTAAATTGTAGGAGGAGGATGCACTTGTTAGTTCTAACAAGAAAGAACGATGATATGTACCTAGTAAAGTGGCAAAGCAGCTATGCATAATTAAAACTATATGATGCCATGAGACTAAGGAAAGACTAAAAGCTTCTTACACCTTGGAACAAATGCAATCATCTCAGAATATAAGCAGAAAGCAAAAATTTCACGAATTATAGTAGTATATTATCCTTGGAAGGCAAACCACAAAACTCTTGAGCTGCCTGGAATTATAGTAATACATTCCAAAGCACCTCAAACCACAAACATCCAAAAGCAGAAATCACAAAGACTCAGTTCTGTAGGATCTGCCACCGTCTGTCAAGCACCCAATTCTGACAGAGGCTAACCAGCATACAGGGCAGAAAACTACGACACAACAAATAACACATACACAAAACTACTGAAGCAGCACTTGAAAAGTTTGCATGACACAATTTATTGTAGTAGTAGATTTCATTTGAGGGCCAACCAGCATGAACCTGCACGGTTCATTTGGCACCCTTCTTAGCAGCAGCCTTGGTGACCTTGGCACCAGTAGGATCCTTCTTGTCAACAGCCTTGATAACACCAACAGCAACAGTTTGTCGCATGTCCCTAACAGCAAAACGACCAAGGGGAGGGTACTCTGAGAAAGTTTCAACAACCATGGGCTTGGTGGGAATCATCTTGACAAAACCAGCATCACCATTCTTCAAGAACTTGGGCTCCTTCTCAAGCTCCTTGCCAGATCGCCTGTCAATCTTGGTCACAATCTCAGAGAACTTGACAGCAATGTGAGAAGTGTGGCAATCAAGGACAGGGGCATATCCATTGCCAATTTGGCCTGGGTGGTTCATGATGATGACCTGGGAGGTAAAGCTGGAAGCTCCCTTAGCTGGGTCATCCTTGGAGTTGGAAGCAACAAAACCACGCTTGAGATCCTTCACAGCAACGTTCTTCACATTGAAACCAACATTGTCACCAGGAAGTGCCTCTTGAAGAGCTTCATGGTGCATCTCAACAGACTTAACTTCAGTTGTCAGACCAGTTGGACCAAAGGTCACAACCATACCAGGCTTGAGAACACCTGTTTCAACACGTCCCACAGGGACGGTTCCAATGCCACCAATCTTGTACACATCCTGAAGTGGGAGACGGAGTGGCTTGTCTGAAGGCCTCTTGGGCTCCTGGATCTGGTCAAGAGCCTCAAGGAGGGTTGGGCCCTTGTACCAGTCAAGATTGGTAGACCTCTCAATCATGTTGTCTCCCTCAAATCCAGAGATAGGGACAAAGTTTATTTTGTCAGGATTGTATCCGACCTTCTTCAAGTAGGAAGACACTTCCTTCACAATTTCATCATAACGTGCCTTGGAGTACTTGGGAGTGGTGGCATCCATCTAGACAACAAAAAAGGTTGAACAGAAGTTAGAGATAAACAAAAAGCCTGCAGTATTTATGTTCGACATTAAAACCCCAGGAGCTCACCTTGTTGCAGCAGCAAATCATTTGCTTGACACCAAGGGTGAAAGCAAGCAAAGCATGCTCGCGGGTCTGACCGTCCTTAGAAATACCAGCTTCAAAACCACCAGTGGTGGAGTCAATGATAAGGACAGCACAATCAGCCTGAGAAGTACCAGTAATCATGTTCTTGATAAAGTCACGATGTCCAGGAGCATCAATGACAGTGCAGTAGTACTTTGTGGTCTCAAACTTCCACAAGGCAATATCAATGGTGATACCACGTTCACGCTCAGCCTTAAGCTTGTCAAGCACCCAAGCATACTTGAATGACCTCTTGTTCATTTCAGCAGCTTCTTTCTCAAACCTCTCAATCACACGCTTGTCAATTCCTCCAAGCTTGTAGATCAAGTGACCAGTAGTGGTCGACTTTCCAGAGTCGACGTGACCAATGACCACAATGTTGATATGAACCTTTTCCTTACCCATTCTGAAGTGCTAAAAATCTGAAAACTAAACACAGTAAATACTTTTATCAGCTAACATTCAAAATCCAAAAGAATTTGACTGAAAACATAACATGGAGTACATATACATTAGATGCAACTTTAATCATGAAAATCTCCCTCAAACCATTATAGCAAGCATGTCACACTATAAATTTCTAAAACATGTAAAGTTCTAGATCCAAAAAAAACTCCTATGTAACTGATCGCAAACAATTTACTATATACAAGCATGACAGATCAAAAAGCAACCAATATCTCAAAACATAAACATGACTCGGAAAATAAAACGACAAACAGAAAGCAACCAAAAACTGATCCACTTCCCAAACGAATAAATCAGGTCGGATAGATATATCAATCTTCTCGCCATCGAGTGATTGACCAACAAGAGCGCATACACCGGACAATTGACGCCCGTGAACAAAAATTAACTCCACGTGAATGAATCACAAAACGACAGATTCACACAATTCATCAAAGAAAATAAACCCATAGAGCATTGAATTTCCACATGCATTGATTTAAATCATAGAACAGTAATCAACAGCTCGACAAATCAACATCCACAGGATCAAGAAAAAATCGGCTGTATTAAAGCTTATAAAAAAACGAAAAAAATCAGGAAAAACTAAGGCCAAAAAAAAATCTACAAAATAGTCATAAACTAAAAGAATTAACATGCATCGATTCCTAAATTCATTTAGGAAGAATTCTAGCATTTGTGAACATCTACTGAGAGTACAAAAGCTCGCAGACATGCATAATCAACAAAATTACGGCAAAAAAATTGCTGAAATAAACGAGATATGAGCACAGATCTAACCTTCTCGAAGACAGGAGGCGAGAGAGAGCTGCCGCAGAGAGTCGAAAAAATTAAGGGAAACAAAATGGAAGGCAGGGTTTGAGGGGTTTTCTTTGCGTTTTTATAGGCAAGAAAGGATGCGAGCCTGGTCTAGGGCTTCTTTGGGTCCTGTTTGACGAAAATACCCTTGTATTTTAGTTAATGGCGGCGTTTCTTGGAGAGGAGGCAATGGAGCCCCGAGCAAAACGCAGCCCATTTAGGGTCGGTGTCTCGATGAGTCAGGAATTTTGTTTGATTTTTTTATTTTACATTTTTTCACACCTCCTTTTTTGATATCATGACGACAAGTGAGAACCAACTACTCTAATGGATATAGGTCAAGAAAAAATTCTTTGGTCTACATTCTGTTATCCACCCTTTCTCAGCGTTGATTCATTGAATTTTCCTTTAAATCCCCTCCCTATAGCATAGAGTAGGTGGCTTTTTGGATAGTTATTCATCAGATTCTCCTTTTAAGTCCCCGTCTCCCTAGTACAAAATAGGTGTAGGTCAAGTGATGCTGGTCTCTTGACCTGCATTCTATTATCCACATTTTTTTAGTGATCGTTCACGATTTCTCTAACCCTTGATTTCTTTAGGTCTCTCTCCTTACTATAGAATAGGAGCTAATGTTAGAGGGTGTTAGGTCCTTTTTGCTTTGCGCATAAGTGAAATTTGGCCTCTTTTTTAACATGCGCATTCCAAGTCCTCTACAAAAATGGATCAACTTTTTTAATTATAAAAATATTTTAATAAAATTTTAAATTTTAAAATACCCAAAAATATAGTTACAATAAAAATTTTCATATACAATGTTGTTATAATACTACATTGTATAATATTTGAAAAATATCTCTAAGACACCTAATCCATGTGGACCATAATACTAATGGTACTATACATCAATTAATATTTTAGTTATGTACAAAACACCCTAAAAGAATACATATTTTTCACGTTGTCTTCTTTTTTCAATCATTGTTCAAGTGAATTAATCCGCGCAATGAACTTTTTAGTCTGTCAATGTAATGCAGTTATCCAGCAACCCCAAGTCCAAATGATTTTGTCATGTGAGGCGAACGTTTTGCAAAGAAAGGAGAAATATGCCCTCTAAAATTTCATATAATTCGTCAATTTGGGCATAAAAATGTATAATTCGGAGTATCTTTGTCAACAAATATTTTTTATATAGTTTACTTTTGTCTTCATAATTTTAAACACGTGAATACACTTTATTTTTCGAATTATTGCTTCTGTTGAGCGTATATATTTTTGTTTTTTGTGCAATATACAAAGTTGGATCCAATTTGAGATTTGCTATTATTTTTTCATTTCTAGATTTGCTAGGTTAAGTGTATTGTTTTTAGAAAAATGGAAAATTTTAGAGGACAAATTCATTTAATTGGATAATAAGGGAAAAAAGTGATATTCATGTTATTTTAGTGTCCATTAGAATTCACCTTAAAAGTTGCATAAAATTCATCAAATATTGCAAATTAGACTATTAAATGACCAAAACATTTTATACTCCAAGATTGGTTGTTTGTTTGTTTGTTTCATTTTAAGAATTTAAAGTTTTCCATATATGGTTAAATCTCAAATGTATACAAAGGTAATTATCTATGATACGAGGTTAAGAACTTTGCTTTCACATCTTCTACTTTTTCATGCCTCTCAAAATTTTGAATAATGGTTTATTTGAATTGAAAGATTTTGGGCAAAAACCCCCAGCAGTCATTAAACTATTGTCATAATCATGTTTTGACCATCGAACTATTTTTCGTCAATAATTAATCACTGAACAACTTAATCAGTAAACTCGTGGCCATTTCATCGATAATAACTCTTAATTTCTGAAATTAGCATGACACGTGGCAAAGCACAGGACAATTTTGCCAAACAATTTGTTTGGCAGGACAAGGAGAAGAGCGAGCGAGAATCAGGGAAGACTGCAGTTAAAAACTTTAGGGTAGCAAGAATAGGGTGGGTAGGCAATCCTGGCCAGTTTGTTCCAGAATACCAATGTGGGATTCATCTTCCCCTCAATATATCAGTCAGACCTGAGCTTGATGGACTTTTTCCAAACCCATCCTACCTTACCTCAACAAGTCAGCTGCCCCTCACTTCTATTGCCATAGGAGATGTAGCTTAAACTACAGCAAAATCGTTTCTTTGACCAATATGTGTTGCAAACGGATCAAGAGCAGAATGATCCTGTGCTCAGACGACTATAAGAGCCCTAGAACCGTGGTGTTGGGTCTCCACGAAAAGTGAAGAGGATGATGCCCGAGACAGATAAATTGTGCTTGGACATCAATGCAGCCACATTTTTGCTGGCTTTTACAACCAAGAAATGTGATCTCATCCCTGAAATGCCATTCAACTGGCATATAATCTTCGAAAGCCTACATGGAATGCCCTAATATACAAGCCAAAAAGACCGAAGGACAAGCATCGTGTGTCACCAAAAAGCAAAGCTTGCTTTTGACCTCCAAAAGCATCTGGACCAAAAAGCAGAACCCACTAGTGATAAACACCCGAGAATTTGGTAAGCATGAAAGAATCACTAAAGAAGACTTGTTAAATCTATTGTTGGACAAAACTGTCCTGTGCTTTGCCACGTGTCATGCTAATTTCAGAAATTAAGAATCATTACCGGTGAAATGGCCACGAGTTTATTGATTAAATTGTTCAATGACCAATTATTGATAAAAAATAGTTCGATGGCCAAAACATGATCTTGATAATAGTTTAATGGCCGCTAGGATTTTTTGTTCAAAAAATTTTTATATTTGCATTATAAACACGTTTTCAATTAATTTTTTTTACTTTTTTTATTATCATTTTTATTTTAACTATATCACATTATAAAAAGTGCAAGTACATTAAAAAACTCCAAAAAATTTTACACTCCAAAAATTAATATTCTATTCAAAGACAAAACTCTAATCTAAACAATTTATTAAGTTACATGAAGTTAATATGATAAAGGACAAGCAGTCTGAAAATTAAAAAAAATATATAAAATTCTACGAGTAGCTTGAAAGTAATAAAATAAAATAAAATTTAAGGCAGAGAGCTAAATAGGTATTTGTACGGCAATCGAAATGTAATAATAGAGCATTAGGTTGTTAGAGGTGTTTGTATTTAGGGATAATTTCAGAAACCTCTGGAAATATCAACCACCTCCCCATTAGATTGATGGGGCCTGATTATTACAAATTATATGGTGAAATGACTTAATTACCCCCAAAACTTATGCTATATTTCATGATTATGTTAATTGAATTAATTAAATCATCACTTAAGGCTCCGTTTGATAACACTGAATCTGAATTCTGAATTCTGAATTCTGAATACTGAAATAATTAATTTGCTGAATTTTAAGCACTGAAAAGAGATATATGAATGTCTGAATCTTAATGCTGAATCTATTTATACTGTTTGATAAATATTCATAACTTAATGCTTAATAAGCTATATTGTACAATTTTGCCCTTCTATCTTTTAATCCAAAAAGAAAATAGAACCTATGATTTAATTAACTTAAAATTGTTAAGTATGAAAATGACAATGATTGTGAAGAGCAATACATACAATGATAATGTTTCTTTGTGTAGGAAAATGGTATGGTTTCATCGTTTTGAGAATGGGAAAATGAACTTTTAATACTCCAAAAGCACGCTCAATTACATTTATCAATCTTGCATGTGCTTGATTAAAACGTTTTACTTTTGATCTTGGACGAGAAGCATTTCGAAAATCAGACAACCAATATCTAATATTTTGATATGGTGTCATAAAGCCACGTGTGTGTGGATAAGCTGCATCACATAAATAATATTTATCTGCACAAAAAATATATATATCAAAATATAAATGTTTGTGGATGAAAATTACTGCAAAAAAATACTATTGTTAAAAAAAATTTTGAATAGAGAATATTAGGTTGTTTTGTTTAATTAGATAAGGATTTTGAATAGGGAATATTAGGTTGTTAATTAGATAAAAATTTTGAATGTAATTAACAAACAGGGATATATTTGGTAGATAAGATAAAGTAGTTGAAATAAATCTCTTGATTCTTATCAAATTAAGCATTCAGCTACGATTCTTGTGCTGAAAAAAATACATACAAATTCAGCACCACTTAATAAGTTCAACAGGTGAATTTTTATTTATTAAACATCTGCAACATCTGAATGTCTGAATGAATTCAGTTTCAACACTTTTTTATGTTATCAAACAGGCACTAAGTGTGCTTAATTGAAATAACAACCATTTGCAAGGGCGCCAAATTGAGGTGCCTTTTTTGCGCCATTTTGTAGTTGTGATTGATGTAAAAGTCTTGATTCAGACATGAAATTGAAGGCACACAGGCCGCTTTATACAGTAAGATACCAAAGTATGCTGTTCTTCTAAGGCAATATAAAACCCAATAGCATAGGCAAAACTCATCAAAACACCCAAGCATTTTTATCTATTGCTACTTTATTTTGAGTTATTTATCAAAATATATTTACTTATATCACCATTATAATTTTCAATACACCTTTTTACCTTCTCAATTATTTTTTATTTTACATACATCACATCATAAAAAATATTACAGTAAAAATATCTCAAATAACTTACTATCCAAACACAGTTTCGTGCAAGAGTATGGCTGCAAAGAGACGTTAGAAGCTATTCACGAAGAGCCGTTGGTTGCTAGTTTCCAAAATGAAATAGCAACCTAGCCTTTGATGAGAGTTTCAAATACACCGCCCGAATTTTCATTCTTGTTATATGCCTAAGTACATTACAAATTAACCTACTAATGACAATCTCAAGGGTAGCTGTGGAATGAAGTTTTTTGTCTCTCTCCGGATACACATTTTATGTATTGTTTGTGTTTTTGAAATGGGTTGGATTTATTACTGCCTAATTAGCGGGTGGCTAATATTTTGAAAACCTCAAGGAGGCCAGTGAAACTGTAAAAAATCTTGGGGGAGATTTCTAAGATTATCCCTTGCATCCAATATTTTCTACCCGCAAACGAGAAGATTGCCATGTGGTAAGTAAGAGTTCAGAATTGATAAGAGTTAAGACTCGACGGTACCATTTTATCTAGTTGTCGGGTTGTTGCCCTTTCCTTTTAGACTGCCCTTTGCCCTTTGGCCTTTGGCCTTTGTCCTTATCTTCTGGTCAGCCTCGCACGGTTGCAGTGTTGCACGCCTGCGTATCTCTCCACCAACCAGGCATCATTTCTCCGTCTCCGGCGGTATTTAGTTCTCGCCGGCATAACTTCATCGACAGAACTTAACACAGCCCTGTTCTGATGATCAAACCATTTCTCAGACCGGATCAAATAATCATCGAACCTTCTTTCTTTCTACATCCATTTCGGATCAAGAACAAATATTTCAACACCATCCTCCAGGCCCCAACACCCAAAAACAAAACAAAACAAAGACCAAAAAAAATAAAAGACGAGGAAAAAGCAACTAAAGTTCAACAGACTTTGATCTCAGATTAACAAGGGAAAATACAGAAGCAAGAAGAATCTACCTAAATTAATCTAAAAGAAGATTACATCTGAAAAAAGGAAAAAAAAAAAAAAAAAAAAAAGAACCCCTAAATAATGACCTAAAAAGTAGAGAACATTCTTAGGCAGCCTTAGCTGTGCAAGAAGACAAAGAGATGCATGATAGATCATGAAGTACAAGAACAACATCAGCAGCTGCCAGATCTCCAGCTACTTCCTCTCCACTTCTGATCTCTTGAGAAACTCTCTCCTCCTCTTCTTCATCGTTTCTTTGGGATAATAGCCTTCTTACTGTCTCTTGATCTGCAACTGCATGCAAGTCTTTGCTTGCTCCAAATCTTAACTTCTTGAACCCTTTTCTTCTGCGATCATGATCTGCCATCCTAAATCCCCAAAGAAAAAGCAAAGGGTAAAAAAAAGAAGAAGAAGAAGAAGAAGTTACTCCTATATCCATTAGGTATTTATTTTTAATAAATAAAAACGACAGAGAGTGTAGATCAGATAATTAAAAAGTAGTACATACTCTTTGGAGAGAGCAACAGGATGCGTAAACCCAGAAAGACAAATGGGAAGCCCAGTGACAGTTTGTGTATTCAAGACTGGTGCCATTTACAGATGTGACGTTAAAGCTTTCAACGGTTGCTGCTGGAGAGTCTTGTTCTTGTTCAAGGGGTTGTCCTGAAGATGGAAGAGAAATAAATAGTTGCTGGATTTTCTTTTGTGGGTTCTGACAGGAAATCTATTACAACTAGTGTTTCTATGCCTTTCTTTATCAGTAGCAAGAAAACTGGTAAAGAGTTAATAAGCATTAAATTCAGTCTTAAGTTGAACAACTAGATAAAAAGTGGCTAACATAAGAAATTGGTGGAGAAATTTTATATATATATATTCGTATATCTATCGTATATCTAACTGTGATAATGTATACATCATTAATGCATATAAAATTTACTATATATATATACACGCGCGCGAAAACTTAGATATACCATTTCATGATCGGTAGTTAGAAGAAAAAATATATCATTTTATCTTCTAGGGATTCTTGTATCAAATTGTTCTTATTTCATTTTCACCACTTGGGCACCATATTTTAAGTGATTTTTTTTATGCTATAAGATTATTAAACCATGACATTACCCTATACTTTTATTCTTATAGAATATAGAATGTTTTTATCTTCATTTACTACGTTCTTGATATAATGAAAGTTAAGTACCACTTCTTTTTTTTTTTTTTTTTGCATTATTTAGATGCTTGTATTTTTGTTTTAGGATAGATTTCATAAGTTTAAATAAGTACAAGGTACCTAATATTTAATCTGAACACGTAAGCAAGCGAATTTAGTTATAGAATTGATTGAATTATCTAGTATAACCATTTAGACTAATTTTAAAATTATGAATTTACCTGAAACCAAAAATTTTGCATTTAATGTTGAGTTGATTTTTAAAGTGACTAGCTCCACTTGGGCGATGCTTCTACGCTGTAAGCGGGCCTTGGACATGTCAATAGCAAGCAACGGGCACTTCTTGTGCAATTTCATTTTCGAAGTCGACGCACATGGGCCCAAAAGCTCATTCATTAGGAAACTTAACAGAATGCCATTACAGGAAGGCCAAGGACCCGGAGAACGACACCGTCATTCAATAACGATTCGGTTTTGTCTTCTCAGCTGTACTGTACTAGGGTCCGGTCCAAATTCCAGCCCAGTCGTTAACCCAGTAACCAAAGACAAAGCTAGAAAGCTGCCCATAACAGGTAAGTATTTATGTACTACTCACAATTCAATCGGTGGTGTGGTTGCACCAAGTCCAACTCTGCCAAATTTCTGGCAATTGATCTTTTCTCTACTTTTCCTACTAATTATTTGTACTTTTGTTTTTTGATTTGTTGTCATCATCTACATTTACTCCTATTCTAATCTATATTAGGGGAGTGATCCAAGAGAATCACGAAAAATTGACGGGGACTGAACCACCATCGAATCATACAGATGCACAGAACACTCAATAGATCTAAGAGAAGCCACATTAAACGACAATTTTGATAAGAGGTAAGGTTTGAACCATTGATCGCCTAACTCACAAGATATGTGGTGACCAGGTAGTTGGTTGCTAATTATTTGTACCAACCTAATAATACCTACAAACTTAGGGAAATACTACCAATTATCATACCCATAATTGCAGTTCAATAAATTCTTCCCACATCATTCAATAATTTAAACTTTTAAAACTATCTAAGAGTTGATATCTTTTTTAATACATCCAACAATGAATAGATAGTAGTATGGTATCCAAAAGGTACCATAAAACTAGACTAAACAAATATATATTGCCAGGCAGTTGAGCCTTCAGTCTATCTCAGAATGTTCACATTTATGGAGTAGTTCTTTCCCTGTTCTACATATATGTTAGCATTTTTAGTTAGCGACTGAGCGCCAAGTCCTGTGTAAAAAATATGCTAGAAGTAGATTGCTTATTGAATACTAGTGTATGAATTTTTTACATTCTTCTTGGCCTTTCTTCTTGTAATAATATCCAATAACAATCGACAACACTACTAGCTATAGATTCCCCATATTGCACATTTATGTCGTCTGCTTCTAGAAAATAATTTATTAGTAGTAGACTGCCCTCTTGCATACATTCTTTTAACCGGATAAATTATCATATCTATGTACTTCCAACTGTGAGCTGAGAGTTGGTGTGCAATTCACTTTGCAAACAGGTTGAGTAGACATATTTTGCCACTCCACCCACCATGCGGTGGAAAACTGGAAATTTAAGAGAGAGAGAGAGAGATACACGGCTTAGGCTTAATATATATATATATATATATATATATAATACTCTCTCCGTCCCACTTTGATAGCCCTGTTTTCCTTTTTCGTCTGTCCCAAATTATAGTCCACTTTCTAATTGAAGAATGTAGTTGTATTTTAATTTTTCTAAAATACCCTTATTCAATGTAAGTTATTGTTACTATAAACCTACTCCATTTAATGAGAGTTGATTTTTTTTTTTTACCATTAATTCAAGTTCCCATAAAATTGTACTCTAATTAATGTGAGGGTATTTTAGGAAAATAGTTACCTAAATTGATTGCTCCAACAAAGTTAACTACTTTTTATTAAACTATGTGAAAAAAGAATCGAGATTAATCAAAGTGAGACGGAGGGAATATTATATATATATATATATATATATATATATATATATATATGATATAGAGCGTTTAGAATTGAATTTGTAAACCTAATCTATTTCACACGTGTTTTATTTTCCAATAAGCTTTGTAAACCTAATCCATTTCATACATACGTGTTTTATTCTCCATTCTCCAATCAGCTTCGCGGACATAAACCCCAAAGACCAAGACCTCCTCTTGTTAACGGAGAATGGGCCAAAACGTGAAAACGCCATCAAGTGCAAGCACCAAAACGTGGAAACGCCATAATTGACCGACCAGAATTTTCTCAAGGAATGGTAAAAGGTCATACATTCGAGAATATGCCGTGTTCACATGTCGTTTCTCCGCTCTATCTTCAAACATCTTTCAAGTAGCATCAGGGTTCATGCTGGAAAGTCTTCAGCAATAATGGAGGTGGATTCTTCCTCCTCATGACCATTTCTTTAAAAACCAAACATTGCTCTTATAAGCATCAAATTCCATCCTCATTCCTGGAAGGAGAAACATATTAGTGGGTGATCTTGTTGGAGAACTAGTCCATTACGAGACCCGTATGCTACATACTGCCATGTGCACGATTAGACCATGCTTAAAGTTTGAACACCCCTTCCCACTTAAGCTCTACGGCACCAGAAAAAGTCAGGAAACAGGTAGTATAAGAACGTAGTGTTGGCAACGTTTTCTTTTCTTTTCTTTTCTTTTTTTTTTTTTTTTGTTTTTTGGGCTGAGATTAAGGTTTTCATTAAGTTTATAAGCCCTTAACGAGATCAAGCTAATCAGAAGGCGGATATTGTTGCTTAATTAGAAACAAAAGACAACTGGAGAGCACCCATAGATAAGATGATTTTTTTGCAATCAAATTTGTCCCCGACTCGTGGCATGAATCAAGATATGAAATTATTACCTTTACGGGTCCATTTGAACTTTTTCGAAGGCTGGATGGGGACTTGACGGTGCCATTTCTCTTCCACAAGCATTGAATTGGTAGTATACTTGTCAAACTGAATTCTATATAGAATTTTCAACAAGTAGATGTATATAGTATATACAGAACACAGGCTCCATCGCAATATTGCATACCCTGCAATCATTTCAAGAATTGTACAATACACTTTAATTAAGCGTCTCATCATCAACCCTTCCCAGGCCAGTAGGAGAAAAGTGTTCTTTGACTCGATCTCAAATTGGATTGCATTTGTTTTACTAGTTCTCTTCTTTCAGCAAATTATTCCATTCGATTCTTCCTCACACCTGTCACCCTTAGATTAATAATGTCCAATCAAACATTTGTTTAATGTTTATTATCATCTATGATGCAGCCATGAAATGATGAATGCAGTCTAAGCTTTGAAATTGTCAAACAAAGATAGAAAAATGCATCAAGACGAACCGAAAGGTCCAAAGCCAAGCATCTAGCTCTAGATGGTGACACTAACGATAGTAATTAACTAGACATTAAATTAATTAGTAGGAGTAAACTAAGGCAAATAATATTGGCATTTCTAAAGAAGTGTCTAGCACTCCTTTCATGCTGAATTATGATCTAATTGACGAAATTGCTTTCTATTTCTTTTTTTTTTGGCGCAAGTATTTGGAACTAATTGTGTGTTTCTTTTTTTTTTTTTCTCAAATTTGTGGCCAACTAAAGATTTGAATATGTTCTTTTTTTTCACTTAGGGGGTGTCCCAGCCTTTTTTTTTTTTCCAAACTAATCCCCCTAAAGCCAGCAGAGCCCTGCCCAAGGAGCAATTTTGCCACAGCGGGGGTCGAATATGTTCTATTTACGACGAGATATATTTCTGTCTAGTTTGGTGATGTGTTTACAAGATACATTATTGTAATTGGAGGTTATTCTTGTGATATTTAAATGCATTTGAGGCTAGATTAAAATTCTGGTGTAATGATTTGTTTAGATTATGAGTAGAAGATTACATTGAATTGATGAAAGGGGATGATTTTGATTCGAAAAAGTAACAAGCATAAATCTAGGACTTGAATAAGCATAGAAGAAATGCCATAAACAATGGACAAAAGAGGGCATTTTGGAAACTCAAGGAACATAAAATAAAGGGTTATTATCACTTTACCCCCTTAACTTTTGGTGCTACTATCAATTTCCCCCTTAACATTATTTTTTAGTCACTTTACCCTCAAGACTAACGGTCAAACTTAACGGAGTTTGTTAATTAAAGTGAAAAGGCATGTTTAACCCTTAAAATTATTATCACTTTACCCCCATAAAATATAGTCTCATTATCAATTTACCCCATAGAATTATTTTTTAGACAATTTATCCTACCATTAAACCAACTTAGCAAGTTAAAAAACTTTAGAAGAAAATACCATTCTCTTTGCATAATAAAAGTAATAAAAAATTTAGAGTGACTCTTCTACTTTTTAATATCAAGAAAAAAAGTCAAAGTATTAAGTTTTTTCTTCTTGACAATCTTATTAATATTGAAAAAAAAATAGAAAGATGGAGAGGGGGAGGGGGAGAGAGAGAACTCAATTCTTTTTTTAAAATTAAAAATAAGAAAGAATTAAATACTTTAATTATTTTAAAATTATTTCACTTTTTTGTTTACTACGAAATTTCAATTCTAATCCTGACAACCTTATAAAGTAATACGATAATGTTAGACTTTTCTTTATTTTATTTTTTTGCAAAATCTAATTTTTTGTCTCCTTCTTTCCTATCTTCTTTTCTTTTCTTAGTATTAATAAGTGTGAAAAAAAAGAAATTTGAGAAAACTCTTTTATTTTTATGTTTTTCGATCTCTTAAAGTAAAAAAAAAAAAAGAAGAAAGAATAACCATTCTAACTTTTTATTTTAATTATATATAAAAAAGGGTAAATATATTTAAAATTTTTTGACCATACTAGCTAGATTAATGATGAGGTAAAATGCCTAAAAAGTAATGTTGAGAACTAAAATGATTGTATCACTATAATTCAAACGAATAAAGTGATACTAACAACGTAGTAATGCTATAAAATAAAAGAATATTTTTGTACAAAATTTATTAACATATTGAGTTGAATTACTTATAGGGGTAAAGTGACTAAAAGGTAATGTTGGGAGTAAACTGATAGTAGTGATATAGTTTAAGGGGATAAACTGATAATAACCCTAAAATAAATGATTGGAGTGTTAGACGTGTTTATTGGAGGGCAAATATAATTTTCGGTAGACTGATATGGTGGTGTAAACTTTTTATTAGCAAGCAGCTGACTTCAGCAGCTGACATAATACAATTTGTCATTATCTTTGTCCATTGCCAGATCTCTATGACATCTGTCCATGTTTGTACGACAATCACAAGATGGCAACCACCATAGGACAGAAATTAAACATGCGAGCCCCTTAAAGATAAGTGAAATGCAAAAGAAAAAGATCTCGTAAGGTTGGGTCTCTTGGGGCCAGACCAAGCAAAACATATTAGACAGTAGTAACGTTTCATTCCTCCAGTAAATCTCTGAAAAATATCGAGCAGGGACCTTAGCCACATATTTCTGAGTAGAGAACAACGACGATGAGGTTCCCTTCGCAGGAGAGATGAAACCGAAGATTATTCCGGTTTCTACAGCCAAGAGATAGGGATGGTCGTCGGTGTCATCGTCCTGCGTTAAGGAAACCTTGTATCTTTGCAGCCTTATGTATGCGTTTATGTTATTCACTACCCTAGCTATTTCTAGAAAAAAAAAAAAAAATTGGTTGGTTTTGCTCAAAGGGTTCATCTGGCTGCAGATTTGTGTACCGGAAAATGGTAAATATAAGTCGGTCTTTCGGTTTCCTCTAGTTTCTCGATAGTTTCTCACACTGCTTGATTGTAATATATACCCATAATTTTCCTTCACGAAATGCATCCCATTTGTTAGCCTCGACCTATCAGATGCAGTTCGTTCTTTCATCTGTAAGCTTGCTTGTGCTAATTATGGAGAAATATCAAATTTTAGAAAATCATTTAGGTACTTCTTCTTTGGCTTATCCTTTGGTTGCATCCATTTCAGGTACTGAAAAAATGACCGACACTTTTACTATGTAGTAAGAGAAGGCATTATGTTGAGAACTATGCGTCGAGTGGAGTCAACGGAAGCCAACGGCTGCAGCTCCGCTCTTTCTTGGTTTCTTTCCGATCCGCGAGCTTACAACCTCCAGAGTGCTGAGCCTCCATGAGCCATCTTTCCTAAATCGCCAAATGAAAAGATTACGCCATATATGCTATGTCAGTTGCTATTATCCGACACTCCTCCTCAGTTTCTATGCACAGTAAATTGTGCATCAGATTCTGTAGTCATTCGTTTCAACTTTCAAGTGAGGAGGTATCATTTGCCATTACTAATGCATTTCATAGCGATAACTCAACGTTAAGTTAAGGTAGTGATACATGTCTGGTATATATATATATATTCTCTAATACCATTTCCTTTTTCTTTTTTTTTTAAAGATGCAAGGAAGCCTTCAATCTGTACAATGAAGAAAGGAGAAAGGAGAGGGCTCAAGAGTATTTAAGTACGATGATGATGTTGTGAAGACGTGATTTTAGTAACGTGTTACTAGCATGAATGAGCTAATTACCGAGGATGTTGTGATAGTAGATCTTGAATGTTTAAACTCCCAATTGCGAGTTGCATAATTAGCTACTGACTAAATTGTGGTTATGAAGCTACTAAATTATCTCTATTTTGTAAACATAATCCTTAAGCAGTTTATGTTTCTGATCAATTCTCAAAACTCAGGTTCAAACTGGTAACTACTTCCACAACTGAAGCTACCATTCATCCTCAGTGCTCCAAAAGAAACAAACATCGGAACCACCTATCATCCCATAAGAAAAGGCATGATTGCATAGCACTTCTTCAAAAGAACCGGAGGGGAAAGAAGGAGCAAGAGAGATCAACAATTGAGCATGATGACATTCCCGTTCTAGTGATAGAATTGGGGTACGTTACATGTAATCTCTTGTACTTTTGTCTAATGCCACGTTATCCCTTAGGTTTCAAAATAATTATAATCCTCCTGTGAATTTATATAGAGTGAAAAATGGGTAGAATACACAATCGGATATGTCAATTGAACTAGATGAGCTAAAAACATGCGCACAACAGAATCATAATAGCCAGTTAACTCCCTATAATTTGCATGAATATCCACTTAATTTCATTATGATTTTTGCACTTATCCGCATAATCCCCTACGATTTTATTAATTATACAACGCAATCAGGTCATTATTTAAGTAAGGGCAATATAGGTATTTTAGTTAACAATATTACATGAAACTATTTTTGAATCAAGTTTCCATTTTACTAAAACTATAAGAGGGTTAACTGCAAATGGCAGGGCCATGTGAAAGCAAGTAGGGTCAACTGGCCCCACTTAACTTTGGATTAGGTTTAGAAAATTTTAAAATTGCATCTTATTTGATCCCAGTAAATTTTAATAAATTATCTTTTCTATACACATTGACCCCCAAACAATTGAAAATGTATAATTGTTACCATCACAAGAATTTTGAATTTATTCAAGTTATTTATGGAAGTTATTACAAGAATAAATTCTTCCAAAGTTTCCAAAAATAAGAGATGAGTTTTCTTGAGTAGAGTGGGAAAATCAATTCTTTCAAACTTCAAAGTTTCCAAAAACAATAATTTTTCAAATGGATGCTAAATTTTTTATTTATAATACAAAATTTAATCTGCAGGTATATTATTTCTAGTGTATATTTAATCTACTATTAGGACGGTAATACAAATCAAATCATGATGGATGATTTCCAACAATCCGTTAATGAAACTTGCTTCTATTAAAAAAATAATATGTATATAATGGTAGTAGTTTTTATTTTTATATTCTAATTTTTTTCTTTATAAAAGCTTTAATGCACCGTCAAAAAATTTTGGATTTTCTTAAAAAAAATTTATATTTTTCAATTATCATTTTACCTTAAATACATTAAATCGATGTAGTACTTTTTTTACAAAAATTTCAAAAAAAAAACTAGCAATCGAAATGGACTCTAAGGTTTACTGTATTAAAACTAGCAATCGATGTAGTACTTACCATGAGGTCTTGGTTCTAGCCCTGATTAAGTGGATATTTTGAAATGTTAAGAAGGTTATGTGGTAATGAGCGAAACCGTAAGGGGGTTTTGTGCAATTTCACGTAAAAATTATATGTACGAGAATTTATTGTGTACGAGAACATGTGTATTTCTCTTAAAGTTTTAAACACAAATTAAGCCGTATTTAATGTATTAAGTAGTAAAATATTTCTGCTGTAGTCAAGAAATGTGAGAGAGAGAGAGAGAGAGAGTAGCATCAGTATCGCTTTTCGACTCTATTTTCAAACATATTTCATGTTGCGTCGGTGTTTTAATAAATAACAAAAAATAAAAAAGGGAGAGAGAGTAGCATCAGTATTCAAGCTTGAAAGTCTTCCATATAATTTGGTGCAGATAGAAGTAGAACCTACCTACCATTTCTTCCCAAAACCAGACATTAAATATTACAAGCATGAAATTCCGCCCTCGTTCCCAGATCTACTTGCTCCTTCCTCGGACATGCTAAAAGGTATCAGTTGAAAAAGGATATCCCACAAAGCGGCATCAGCTGAAGTCAGACGAAAATCCCACAAAGAGGATGGACCATTTACAAAGTACATCCATTGGCTAAGCTGTACCAAACTTAGGGAGCATATTCTAAAAAGAGATTAGTCTTACTGGCCATGTCCATGATGATCACGCCATGTTTAAACTTTTACAAGCTTAAAGCCCTCGCGATTCAACTGGGGATGGGGTTCTGGTTATGTTTTTATTGTAAATTATAAGCCGTTAATGTGACTGTGGGATGAAGCTAAGACAAGGCCAATTATCAATTGTGTTGCTTAGAAACCATTTCCAACTGGAGAGCACCTATTCCACAGCTAAGATGACCTTTTCTTGGCATTCAAATCACTCAGCCGCCATAATCGATATATCCAATTTGCCATTGCTCGAAATGGACAGTGCATGGACAAGTCCCTGGCGTCTAGAGTGGGGATAGCTCGTGGCATGAATAGACACCTTTGTATGTTTACGGGTCCATCCCTGTGAGCTTCTTGTGGAGAGGGGCAGTGCATTGGATATGGTTGGGGTCTGATTATATTGTACACTTTTAATATTAGTTGACGTACAATTATATCACATTATTGCATTCAAGGTAAAATTGGTGAATATGAATAAAATATTTTACATATATTCAGTAAAATATTGTGATATATTTGTACACTAAAAATTTAAATATGTACAACGATTGGATAGAATCGCACAAGACACATGATTTGTATTTCAGCTCTTGTACGAACCTTTTCAAGGCTAGAGAGGCCGTCACGGTGCCATTTGTTGGGGATAATACAAGAGAAAGTGACAAAAAGTTACAAAGCAGATGATGCAAAAAGATTTCAAATCGTGATTCGAATCACTTTGTTCGAATCAATTTCCTTTAGACTTTATTTGTCCAGAAATCAATCAGTGTGCAAAGAACTTGTGCAAATAATCTTTACAATAATTTGAAAGGTATTTGTCTTTAACTCTTACATAAAGCTAAACAAACCTACTTAAATTATGTTGTGCTTTTGCAAAGAATTCAAACAGTAGGAAAATGATATTTTTCAACAAATCATCACTACTAGACCTTTATAGAATTTTATAGAATTAAGATTGAGAATGATCAAGAGCTGCAATCTTTCTCCATTAATTGTGACTTTTCTTTGAATTGTGTTGGTCAAAAGATTCCTCAACACTAATGCAAGTTTTCAGAGAGTTTTTTTAACGTTTAATCATCATTTGAATGGCAATTAACTATCAAAAGCATGAAGAGGTATCAAACAATAAACTTGAACTAACTTCTAACCGTTGCACGAATCAAACAATGATGGACCTATATCGGGTTCGATGTCGGAACCAGACGTACAAATGACCAAATTTTGAAAATTCTCCAACATCATTCCCCTTCCAGAACAATTGCATGAATTGGTGGCGTACTTGTCAACTTGAATTCTCCGCAGAATTCTTTAACAACTAGATAGTGCAACACAGACCGCAAATGCGTGCATCACGTGTACATCCCTCAATCATTTCAAAATAGGCAGTAGAGATACTGGTTAATTAGTAGCAACATTAACTAAGGCGCTCACCATCAAGTATCAACCCTTCCTATGCCAGTTGGAGTAATGTGCTCTTTCACTTGATCCACCGAAAGGGTTACATTTGTTTTTCTAATTCTGTTCTTTCAGCCAATTAATCCATTTGAGTCTTCCTAGTTTTTCTCACCCTTGAATTTTTAATGTCCAATCAAACCTTTGTTAAGCGTTAGTTGTCATCTCTATATGATGCAATCACGAAATGATCGTCTAAGCTTTGAAATTGTCAAACAAAAAGATCCCTTGTATAGAAACACAACAAAAAAAAAAACAAACTAGAAAGATGCATCGATATTAACCAAAACCAGGCATCTAGCTTTAGCAGAGATTAGGATTAAACTAATTCATTGATGGTGATGTTCTTGTCAACAGTTTTTTGAGTAAGCAACTGACTTCAGCTGCTGATATTATGCAAACGTCAATTCCACTGGACCTGTCCATATTTAATTTAACGACAATAACGAAACGAAGACCACAAGCAGTAGGGACAGAAGTTAATCATGCAGGCGACTTCTGTTGATAAATAAATGAAATGCAAAAAAAGCATAAGGCTGGGTCTCGATCCGGGGGGCCATGCCCAGCAAGCCTAGTTTTACACGGTCTTAAAGTTATATTTTTCAGCAGTGAACTCTCTATAAATAATGTACTGAGCAGGGACCTGGCCACATGCTCTCGCGGATGGAACAAAGAAGAAAAGAAGCATTGAGAGGTTCCTCACGCAGGAGAGATGGCGCCTATGACTATTCCGGTTTCTAGAGTCTGGAGATAGGGGTGGTCATTGGCTGCCATCTCTCTGCGTCAGGAACCTTATATCTTTGCAGCCATGTCCCCTTTATGTTTACTTTTCCAATTTCTACAAGAAATTTATACTAGTTGTTTTCGTTCACAGGGTTCATGTTGTGCGGATTTTGTGGACTAGGAAATGGTCAAAAACGGCGGTCCCTATGGTCATATCTTGTTTCCCTCATCTTCTTACGGCTTGAATTTACTATATCCATAATTTTCCTTCACGAATTGCATCTGACCTATCAGCCCCAACATTCCTGCAGTTTTGTTCTTTGATCCATGTGGCTGCCTCTGCCAGTAGTTTACCATTATCAAGTTTACATGTTCACACCTCGGTAATGTTTCTTTTCACCTTATGCTTTGGTTGCTTCCATTTTAGCTACTGAACAAATTACCGACACTTTTAGTGTATGTAGTAAGAGAAGACATGCGTTCTGCGGATTCCTGAAACTTAAAAAGGTACCTGCATAATCTAGTCGGGACTCCATTTTGGCTTTCTCATGCATATCACTATGCTGAGAACTATTTTGTTCAGTAGAGTCAACGTCAAACCGATGGCTGTAGCTCTTTGTAGTACCGACACTCCTCCCCACTTGGATGCGGGGCAGGTACAAGCGTGCCTGAAATGTGTAATTTTTTTTTTAACGATATGTAAATTTCTTTTACTTCTTCGTACCCTAACAATAGGGTGTGATATTCTATTATTGTTCATGTGAATTACACATGTAATAATTATATTTTTATTGTTAAATTTTACAAGTAACTCGTGTAAAATTACACATTATTCAAAAAATTATTATTCTGAATGATTGTTACTGACAAGCGTCTAGACTAGACCTTTATCCCTCCCCACTTTGCCTGCGCAGTAAATTATGCATCAAATTTGATTGTAGTAATTCGTATTGCTTGATCAGGCATATGCAATTGCCATTACTCTTAAACTATATTTGCAAAACACTCAGCTGTATTCACACACGTGTGGCCTTATTAATCACTTCTCTCTTGAAGTAATTTTCTAGCATATCATCTCTTTCTTGGATACAAGAATGATGTTGAGAAGATGTACGTGTTCTCTCTTAAAAATTGTAGTGCCTATTTTTTGTTCTGTCTGCAACTTTGCATACTGATTCCGTTAAAGTTGCGCCTATGATGCTGCTAAATCTCAATTTGTGTGAACGTAATCCTTGAAACAAAGGTATCGTTTTATGTTTCTGGAAACTCAATACCCAAGTTGAAACTGTTGACTGCTGGGTTCAAATCCTCGGTCGCACCGCACGTTAATTATCGGTCCGAAAGACCAATCCACCAACACCTTAGCAACACCACAAATCTTTAGTGGTCCGCTTTCAAAAGCAATAACTCAATTATTCTGCTGCAGTTACTACCCCCCATCACCACCGAAGAACCATCTTCATCAAAAACTAGAACCATAAAATTACTCATTCAGGTTTAGTTAATGGATTGGGTTTGGGCATCCATTATTGCTTCCAAGCCGTAGAGTCCGAATTATCTCTGGGCATCCAGTTGCTAAAATCTTTCTAAATAGGAATTGTTTGAGCCTTGAGGATGGTGGCTGCGGTGGTAACTGGCAAGTGAAGAAGGTGATGAAAGAAGTTGACTAGGGTTTGGGTGGAGAACAGACAACAGGAATTCCAAAAAAAAAAAAAAATTCTGTGGGGTGTTTAGATGAGTGCAACGTGTCTTCCTTTAATTTGTGCGACTGGGGATCTGGTACCAATGACGGGTTCGCCAATAAATGCCACTCCGTATCAGTGTCTCCCCAAGGTACAGCCATTGGAACAGGTACTAATTGTACTTACTGCAAAATAAGGAAAGGAGCCAAACATGGGGAAAGAAACCTTTTTACGAACAATACTCGGCTTCCCCAATATAATACTCGGCATTATATTCGCGTTTTCTGAATAATACCTAAAACCTTTTTACGAAAGAAACTTGGTAGCTGGGGCCTCCTATCATTTGAGATTAATGGGCAGATAATTGGATCATCTGCGGTATTTTGCGACAATAGGCGCATTTCTGAGGTAGGGGTGATAATTTTCGATCCGAAAACATGGCATGAACCTAACATGAAATTAATGGGTTTTGTTTGAGATTTCACGAGTTCGGATCAGAGTCGAATCGAACTCGATGAACTCGGAAAAAACAGGTCGAATTCAGGTCAATCTGATAACCCGCTTATGAATTAAAAATAATTTAATAAATATAAAATATTTTATCTAACTAAATTAAGTTATTCTTTTTTTTTCAAAAGCATTAACCACTTAATCTTAAATAATTTTATTTAACTTGTGTGAAGTTTGAATTATTATGTTTGGACAAATAATATTTTACATTATTTTCTATCTTTATAGTGTCTTAATTTATTTTCAATCTGATTTGTGATAAAATACTTTTAGAGTGTTTTAATTTATTTCAAATTTGATTTGAAATTATTTTATCGAGATTTTTAATACTTGATTATTTAATTAGTCTTGGGCGAAATTGGTTCCGTTAGAAACTGAAGTGGTAAATTAGTAAATTAAAATTATGTTTCAAGTCATTCGAGTCAACCTGAGATTTTCGAGTTCATGTCAAATATCCTAACCCATTTCAAATTGACAGGTCATGTTCGAGTTAGCAAGTTATCTATTATACCCAAATTTCAAACCGACTCATCAACCCGTTTCTGACCCGATTATCACCCCTCTTCCGAAGGGCTATTGTTGAAAGAAACGAATACGCACGAATGGAATTGAGATCATAACTTTTTTTTCCTGTCAAGAGATAAACAATTAATTAGATTAGAAACACTCAGGAGTTAACGGCTAAATAACCCAGTTAAGAGTGATTTAAGGAGAATCCACAAGAAACCTACGTCCAGCCAATGGGTGGAATTGAGATCATAGCACCCTCCGGGATTACTTGTTTACCTGACATGTTCAGCCAACCAATTGTTTTCTCGGGTTTGGGGCAGGATTGAGATTTACTACAGTTTTGCTACAAACTGTCGTTGCAGCACTCACATAAATTTGCTGTACGAGTAAATTTTACTCCTACTCATGTCCACCAATTCAACATGTGAGTACAAGCATGACTGTAACCGTACAAGTGTTAAGTTAACCATCCCTGCTTCAATCACTGGTTTCTTGACACTCCATGCGCAGTGCTCGACTTCTGCGCGTCGAGTTGCTTTTGCGGATGTTCCCGCCTTTTCGCTGTAAGCCCAAGGAAGGCTTAGACAATGAATTTGAAGATTAATAGTCCCGTACGTCTATGTTATTGTACTCATGAAAACTGGCAGTACCACTTGTATGAAAATCTCAAAGTAACCAACAAGTAAAAGCTTGAAAACTTTTTGTTATTCCGCAACAAATAACTAGAACACAGAACTAGAAAAACCAATGAGCAGCAAATTACTCTGTTTGATGGTCCAAAATAAAATGGACATCAGGGAAAAAGAAAAAAATCCAGCTTAATCTATAGTTTTGAAGTTGCGCAGCAAAATGACAAAAAGGTGCCAAGGACTACATATTAAGCCACCCTAATACACAGGAACCCTGATTTATAAAGATATTGTTCACTTAAGATGCAGCAAATCCTCATGCCAAGCGTAAAGTTAAGCAACATTTGTATTTCGAGCACCACAGTGGCTGATTACCATGGGCCCTCAGCACCAACTGTTGGATTCTTAAAAGCAGCAAGATTCCAGGATGTCTTCAATGCATACGGCTGAGAAATTGTCACACCTTCCTCAGTGATCTTTGCTATCTGCAAAATCAACTCATGTGAATACAACATCTTTCCATCAAGGAAAGTAATGTGTGTCAAAAACACAAAACTGGAAGCAGCAGCGCAAAACCAGTTCAGATGCAACAACACATCCCCAGGAAGAAGAAAAGTCTAAGGTAAGGAGAGAGCACAACTTTAGCATGAGATAAAAATATAACTGAACCATTAGTTCTCTGAGAAGCTGTGAAAGACTAAAGAGGGAGTCAAGGGGATGAAATGTTGGCAATACATAACTGAAAATTAAGCCTTAAAAATAAAAAAAAATAAAAAAAACTCGTTGCACTTTTACTACAGAGCTTAGCAACTTAAATCCACAACTAAATTCGAAATTGCAATGCTGAACATTTTTTAACACGTGACACATCAGTGTCCTTTTATTTAAGCAAAGTTCCTCCTTTGAGTTGGATTTAGTATGACTATAATTAAGGAAACAAAAACCACAAAGGCCCTGCTAGATGGAATTTTGCATTACTGGACACCTTGCTCAACATAGGACTCATCAAATGTCCTTTCACCACAGATGAAGTCACTCCTCACACATGAGTATCCTTTCCTAATTACACAACCCTACTGAACCCACCACCCTGTGGTTCACAGGACCAATCTATGATTCTACATGCTCCCATGGTTTTTTGCTCAAGACTCTTTGACTGCTCGTGGATCACACGGGATAGAAACGACAGTAAAAATTGGTTGCCTAGATGACTATCTAGTAAAACAACCTTTCCCAACCATTACTACCTTGAGAAGTTCTTTATCGACACCCTGTCCCATCCCTTTTTCCCAACTCTATCCCCTTTTGTTGTTCCCATAGAACTGGAAATGCTGACTCGAATCACTGACACTCAGCATAATATTCTTAGTAGTATTGAAGAAAATCCAAATTTATCACCAACAATTCATGAGGTTATTTGACCATTAGAAATCAGTATTTGTGAATAAGTTGAATATGTATCCAATGGTATACAGAGTCAAGAGCTTAAGCTTATTTCAATCTATTCACCTTCTATGGTACTAAAGCAGGTGTTGGAAAAAGAAAAACTATGTCTCAGTAAGAATACACCTAAAGGGTAGCCATTTCAGTGAAAATAAGTCAGGTGCCATGTCAACATTTAAATGGCCAGACAATGCTTGATTTTTTACATTCCAAAATTTTAATTCCTTTTTATTTCACCTCACCAAATACCCAAGTATGCAAAAGCCACAAGCAAGACATCTCAAGCTCAGCCATATGAGTGCAAATTACCAAACAGACAGCAGGACCCGAATTATACATTAAACTTGCCTGGAGCTTGTTCACTGCTGATCTATCGCGATAGAGAAGCACACGCATGCATTTCTCCAGTAGCTTAACACCATCTTCAAAACTCAAGTTTTCATGCCATTCATCCCGGAGAATAGGTCGTGCCAGGTGATTCCCAAACCCAGTTGCAACATGATTGTCCTCGTAATGCACACCAATCATATTAACCTGGGGAAAAAAAAGTCACGTGCATCAACAAAAGTAGATACTATGCAGTCATAGATACATACCAATCTATGTATCCAAAATAATACTGAAAGAGGTATACTGTTCCAAGATACTTCTGCCCATTCTTCACTCCACCAAGCACAAGAGAATTCCACAACGGATTAAACTGGTTACGGCGATTGTACATCCCTCAGGTTAAATAGTTATGAACCTCTTTAGGGCCCAAGGAATTACCATCGTCCCACAGGTTATCATATAATCTGCATCCACAAAGTATAGATAATAGCTATTTTCACCACAAATTGCTTCCTATTACATGTATCTCCATCATCAGCAGTCAAAATCCCAAACACACCCTAAATTGAAGGAACATGAATACAGAACATAAAACCCATTCATTGCGCCCTAAGTACAGTAGCACCCATCCAGGATAAGAAAAACTTACATGAGTTCATCAAGGTAACGTAATATCTCCTGGAAATCACTAAGTTCTCCACTTGCGCCAATAAGCGAATGTTTTCCTACTGGTTTCATTCTCTCAACACCCTTATACTGAAGGGTTGAGCCATAGGAACCTGAAAGAAAGACATAATTACACAAGAAGACTGATATAATTAGTATGTTTTATACTCATGAATTTGTCTTTATCCCAAGCAGACCAACAGCCTTCTGATGCCCTCATTGAAAAACTTGAACACCAAGAACTCTAGTAGTTCTTAACATGATGGTAATTTAAGAATGCAATATGGATCTATATCTGTACACATCAACCTCAGATTCTCTGGACCGGCTCACTCAAGATTAGGGAATTATAATTCCCAATGAGGGCAGAGAAAGCGATATAGCTTAGCAGCAATGTGTCGTCTCTTCACAGTTATAACCTCACCAGTTCAAGCCTTATAATCTAACTCCCATAGAAGCCTGCCACAGTTCAATGAGACTGAGATTGGAGGCTTGTATAATTGATGGGATATAATTTAACTTGGTCATGCCAACTGACATGAGCTTAACTCAGACAAATATCCTCTCAACCCCAAAAGTAAGTAAATAAACAACAGGGCATAAACTCAGTTATGAGTTGCAGCAAGTCAATACATGGATGCAGAGAAGGAGATCTGACCTCCCATATCAGCAGCCATAAGAATGCCATCCTTGTATTTAATCCCAACCACAGACGTCCCCGTCACATACGGGTACCTATAACAAAACCACTTTAATCAAACATATACATATGAATCCCATCCAAAAAAAAAACTATACTTAAAAAACCCCACACATTGATCATGCATGTAATAAACGTAAAGGTAACAATAGGTAGTTTTTTCAACTTCCTTTTCCCGACTCTGCTTTAACCCAACCCTAGTCTCACAATTTTAAAAAAATCAACTGATAAAAAACAAGCAAAACTGATCTCCACTTAAAAATTAAACATGAAATTAGTAATTAAGTACATAAATGAGAACGAGGGAGAAAACACTACAAAGTTCGCTGCGAATCGGCTTCAGAGATTACTGAGCTATTCTTAGTAGTAGCGGGAACTTCAGAGTCCAACATCTGTAGAAATTTAAAAATCCAAAAAATTAAATTAAAAAAAAGTACTGAACTGGCTTCTGCTTATTTTCTATTGATAATTGAAATTGCTTACGTTCAGTTTTTGAATTATGAATGATCGATGCAGAAATTGGGAAGACGGGTCCACAATTTGGGCGGTGGTGTGTTATTTGAGAAGCTGTCTTGTTTAACGTTTCCCCTCCCTTGAAGAAAACATCGGTGACGGGTCGGGCTTCCATAGGAGCGGTTAGTTCCCGATCCAATTTTGAAACTCGCCGGCTTTTGTCGTCCGGATCCTATGACTGATTCCATTTTGACCCTTTGAGGGTGCCGGAAGAAGCCGTTGATCTAGTGACCCACGGTACCCGCTTCAATAAGAGCTAAGTAAGTAGCTTTATTGAATAAATTGCAACTGAAATATGAGAGCCTATAATTTGTTTACAATATTCATTTGTATTTGTAAATGTTGTGATCTTATTTTCTTAGAAAAAGAGTTTAATTAATGTAGGCAATTAATGCTTATTACATTTTTCATTGATTTTGGATTCTTATTAATATTTTCTCTTTCTTTTTATTCTTTTTTTCTGTCAAGAGATAGAAACACACACACTCAATTAGATTAGAAACACTCAGGAGGTTAACTATTAGAGGACACAATTAAGAGTAATTTAAGGGAGATCCATAAGAAACCCACATCCAACTAATTGGTAACTGAACGAGAACCCTATGGACCTTAAGCCCAAGTTGAAGAGCCTATATCCAATCGATGTGGGAAGAAAGCCCCATCCCCCCATCCCGAGCACACCCTCACCAAATAAATGGTATTATCTTTGGATGTTTGTGTAGGAACTACTAGGGAGGGATAGCCCGCGCGATGCGCGGGAATTTGGTGCTTGTTATTCAAGATAATTAATAATTATTGTTTAATATTTTGTAGTATAGGAACTGAAGTATGATGATTTTATCATGTGATTTTAACAGAAAAATCATAAGTTACATAGTGAGCCAATAAAATAATGTGCAATGAAACATTCTTATCCTTATACTATATAAGAATCTGTTGTAATCAAAGGTTATGTATGAATTTCAACCGCAAAGATAAAGGTAATTTGAAAATGTAAGAATATTTAAAGTGCAATTGAAAAGTATCCAAAAGTTTCTTCTAAAACTTATCCAAGATGATAAAACTTTTTAAAGTATCAATTGGACCCCTCATCTCTCGAATCTATATATGTTCGTGAAAGATCCCTCAAGCAATGCTTCTGATTTCTCCCTCGACTTAAACTCAACCTGAATTATCAAATCAAGTTTATCCATCAATCACTTTGCGTCCAATCTAGTCTAAAATAATTTTATTTTAGACTAATTATTTATATAATTTGGTAGGCATAATACGACTTAATCACATGTTTCTTATAGAAATTATAATACTCAAAAATGATAGATAGATAAGAAACTTAAGTGGTCTTTTGCAAAGTTTTGTAGAAACTATTCAGATTTGGTGTTTTTTGCTATGGGTATTTCTTTATAATCTCATAAATAAGTTCAAATCTGCATAATTGTTAAAAATCTGATTTGAAACTATCTTGATTATAAAAAATTGGTGCAAATAATATTTTCTAAATTTGAAATTGTAGAAAATGTTAACTAAAATCAAAAGAAATTCCTCATATGAATTCGAATTGCAAACTATAGGTAGAAACTGCTTAATGATATTTTCCAATGTTTACTTGTATGAGTATCCAATATAGCAACTCTACTTAATTGGCTCGTTTGAACTAGGGATAATAGTTGCTTCAATCAAATCAAGAAACATTATTTATCATTGTACAGTATACAATTATGAGTAAATGAATTAATACAATGCAATTAAAATGGTGTTGTAGCTAAAGCATTTAAACTCATCAAGTTCCACTACAAATTCTTTTAGATAGCATAAAAAGTAAATTTTTTGTATTTGAAACCATATAAACAATAGAATACAAGAACGAGATCATAACATGAAAAGCAAATAGAGTGCAAATGACATCTTAATACTATGTAACATGATTAATTTTCTTTTTTAGTTTCAATAAAGTACAAAATTTTAAGTTAATAAATTTTACAATCATAAAATTCCCAATTAAAATAAACATAAGCTGAATTCCAAATCAGATTACATGAAAAAATAACTACTTGAACCATACTTTATCCATTATATAAAATGCCATAATAATTTTGTTCAACCATCAAAAAATTTGGCAAGCATTAAACTATTGGCAGAATCACCAAACCTTGACTCCATCCCTTCTTGTTATGCTTATTGCAACACCCACACCCATAAGCCTATTGCCTCAGACCCTCAAGTTTCAATCGCTTTCATCGATTTTTCATACCTTAGTTTCAACAATACTGATTAGCGTCTTCAAGCAATTTGAGACCTTAGAAGAAGATGTCAAAAATAACTAACTGCTGAATCATACCCTTTTTTTCTTTTTATTTTCACTTGGGAATTTGGATTCCTAGCTACTTGATAACAGCAAGATACCGAAAATTCTGGAAATTCAAATTCCTTTCTTTCGAGAACTATCAAAATATATCATGTTTCTGCATGGTTGAGTTTGAGTGATATATAGTATGCGATGATATTTGTAGGTGGTGAATCATGACATACCAGAAAGTCTTTTTTTTTTTTTGGTAAAATAAAGGTGCATTAAAACAAAGTCAAAGTCTATAGAGTAATAGTTAAAGTATAGTCATCTGTGTGTTGCTGACACCCTTTTAAGTATTGCAAAAGTAAGGGAATGACAAAATCAGGATAGGATTAAAAAAGGATGGAGTCTTCATTGCTGCTTCTTCCCCAGTTCGCTAGCATGTCTGCATATTTGTTTGCTTCGCGATAGTTATGGTAAAAACATAACTGTTGGAATGTAGTCAACAGATCCCTGGAATCGAGAACAATAGGAGAAAGTTCATGAGAAATAAGGTTATTTGACTTAAATAAAGAGATAATACCTTGGCCAAGGAGGAGAAGATGATAAAATTACTTTTCTGATTATTTTAGAAAGTGACAGCATTATCTCAAATGGTACTTTGACCAGAGACAGAATCTCTGGATCTACTAAGGAAAACAATACAATTAGTCAGTTTTTGGAATTAGAAGTATCAAAAAGTAAACTATATGGAGTTCTTGAATAAACCAATTATCAGGAAAAAAAATTACATTCGAAGAAGACAAACCCAAAAAACTCATCTCAATTTAAAGGAAAAGTTATGCCTTCCACCAAATATTTAATAACCATAATAAAACCAAAGAGATGAAACGGAAAAAGAAGAAAGGGTATCGGCTAAACATGGGCGCATAAATATGATAATAATTGTTCAGATAATAATTAGGTTAATTAATTGTAATTAAAATCCAATTATGTAAACATCCAACTAATTCCTTAACGGATGAGAAAGGTTTTAGAAAATTGGAAGGCTTGGATGTTAGTATAATAAATGATTAAAAGGGCTTTTATGTAATTCTATCAAAACACAAGCTTAATTCAGTTGTACTTGATACTTAATTTGGCACCAAACATTGTAATCTACTAAACCTGCCCCTAACCTTAAATGTTTGAAAGGTTATATAAGTAATTATAGTGAAATTAAAGCTGTAATAACTTGTACTCAATACTCCAATTGTACTTCAAACACTCTCACATTCCTAAAATAGCTCCACCCCTGCGATTGAAATCTAAAAACCGTCTTTGTCCTAAACTCGTTCTTATATAGTATAAGGATTTTTTAAGCAAAAAATTAAATGTTAAGAAGGACGGGACAAATATCTGTTGGTCTGACGTTTTTTGAACAGGTACCCAATGACTGAATATCAAGTGCCCGTTCATTTGCTAGATAGATAAAAGTCAAAAAATAGCTAATTTACAATGTGCAGGTTGGGCGATACAAATCCTGTTGATAACGAAATTCGCAACAACGAACCTCGAATCGATGATGATTAACACAAATTTGAAATTGACGGAATCTTCTATTTGAACCCCTGTAAATCCCGTGATTGAAATTTTGATACATTCTCGACCCATATTCCTACGAATTAGTGAATCCTAAGAACAATAAAAGGCGTCGCAATCAAGAATGATGAACTTGATTGATAAACCGACGAACACAAAAGCTATTCTTGGCATTCAATAATAGCTCATAGAGCCAAGAGAGCAGAGTCTCAAGAAACGATTTCTGTAGAATGTTATAATCTGTTATTGAAACAGGAAAAATGATATATTTTTATTGTTCATTACAGCGTAATGTAAAAGATACAACCAATGAACCTTGAAACTCGGCCCATAACCAAACTTAAAGGATGGCTCCAAGCTTTAGGAGTTGGACCGTTTATTAGCTTCCAATTCGAGCCCAAATAGTGACTAGCTATGGACTAACCTAATGACTAAACTAGCTAAACATTCGGGCCCAGACTACGATTAATTAAATAATACTTGAATAGTTGAATAGCATTGAGTCCTTTTTTAGGTCTGCATCATTGGGTCAGTCAAATATCATTAGGTCAGTCAAATGTGCACGAGACCAAATATCCAATCCATGCCCACGCCTACCTTTAAGAATCCCACCTGGAATATACTTGCATGGTGACGCATTCCTTTGCTGAGACCATTTTTTGACAATTTAACTTTAGAAAGTAGTACACGAAAATGCCAAGTATCATGTTTATGTTTAAAAATACAAATGGCATTAAATTTTTTTATTTTAGTCCTAAAAAATTGTTTTCATTCAACATTGTGCGTTCAGAACATGACTCTAGAGAGAATCGTGTCTAACATGCTATTTTTGAATATTACAACTATAAATTATAGTAAGTTTAAAGTAATTTGGAATCGATTTGATGAAATTAAAGTTTGAAATCCGAATTCTGAAATTTGAAAATTAAGTGTTGAAAGTGTTAAGTTATATTTGTTTAATAACTAACAGGATTATAGTAATGAATTAAAATATCACACAAACATTGTGTTTCTATCTTTAAAACATTGCCTTTATTTGTGTATTTGGAGAAGAAAAAAAATGTGTATGTGAAAGAAAAAACAAATGAAACAATTTAGCGGTAATATTTAAGTGTGTGTATTTGTATGTAAGACTGTGTGTGTGCATGCATGTGTATCTGTGAGTATGTTGAACATAAAGAAAACAAATATATACCATGTGTGAAAATGATATGAAGATGTATTATATGTATGAAAGGTATAATATGTGTAGTCAATTCAGAAGATTTAGTAAAATTTTTTCACTTAAAATTTTATATATAAATCGAGTACTACTTAATACATTAAGCGGTAAGACATTTTTTTTATCAAACATACTGAATTCAAATGTTTCTAAATGAATTAATTTTCATCGTTAAGTAGAGTTATCAAACAGACTCTTAAACTTACGAAAGTTTTTGCTATATTTATATCATAAATTATATGAATGATGTATCAGTTGATTTTTGCTACGTTATATGTACCATACTAATATAGTAAATTTTGGAAATATGAAAATTAAATAGGTCTCAAAACCAAGTAAGTATATTATTGTTTATTAGCAACCATTATTGTTTTGTTTTACACTTGCTAGGTGTGTTGTGTGTTTTATATAATCTACCTTGTATATAAAAAGAAATAAAGGTTACTGTAGCCATCTCTTTTTTTTTTTTGCCAAGTGTATAGTCTCTTATTTTGACAAGTGCCGGTTTTTTATTGTAGTTGAATTTTTACTCCACTATTTTTTTATTAGTCAAAAGTCATAAATATCTCTCCTTCCAATTATTCTTTTTTTCCTTTTTCTATCTTTACTTTTAACCTTCATCTCCCCTTTCAAATTTTTTCTTTATAATTAATTATACTAAGATTACTTTCTTACTATTTTTTTAGATCATTATTATTGACCTGGAGAGGTGTTATATTGTCACTTCCTATTCTATCAATTTTAACTTTGAGTAAATCCTATATATACTGACAGTATATACACTATCACCGTTTGATTCATGACATATATGCAAAAGTTAAATTTTAAATTCAAATTTTGCATGGTTGTCATTCATCCAAATTTTTAGTGTAGGAAAAATTAATCCTTCAACTTTTTAATTTAGTATTTTGCTTTTTCTTTTTCTTTTTTCCTTCATCCTAATTTTTCTCTGCCTTTCCTCATTCTGCTCAATCAATGCATTTTTTTCTTTTTCCTCTATAGTTAATCAAATGTATGTTTTTCTTGCACGGGAATGGATATTTCTTTTATTCTATTGTTCAAAAATCAAATCATGATCATCTTTTTGTTTAGAAGAAATATAGACTATAGACTATTTACCTCCAGTACTCCTACTGTCTGGTATATCTCATTTTCTTTTTATTCCTATTATTCCCTCGTTTCACACTCCTAAATATGGACTTAACTTTTTTTTATTAACTGTATTTTATTTAGCCTTTATCATTTTTCTTTTTTTGCCTCTTTATTCTGTTACCTTGGTGTATTTATTATTTTGGCTTGATTTCCTTGATATTGATTAAGCATTCCATTATTTTGATTCTGCAAATCAATTTTCCTTTTGTGCGGTTTGTCTTAAATCTAAATGCAAAATTTATTTTTTGCAATTATAATGTTTTAGTTCCTTTTTAATGCATAATTGAATCTTGCACTTCCTTTACTAGTTCTTTGGTATTGAATTTTTGTACTCTTTTTATGCATTGAAAAAGCCTTTCATTCAACTTTCTTGCAAGTTTTATTGTGAATTTGCAGGATAGAAATTTTTACATGATGGTGGTATCTTGTTTGAAAAAGAAATAATGGTGAAATTTTATGCATTTGTAATTATAATGGCAAGATACTTGAGTTTTATGAAGTATATATCATTTATGTTAATATTGAATTGGTTTTACATTTCTCATGTGTTTGGTTTTTGAATTCTTTGTTGTTGTTTGTCCATACAATGTAGTATATGTCTCCATTGCATCACAATAAGCAAATTGGAGCAACTTTTGAAACATTCCACTATATATAAACTTTTTTAGACTCATTTTTTGACAATTATAATTTCTTTTTATTTGAAAGCAAATTATAGTGTAATGAATTTTAATCATAATTTTATAGATGGGCCTAGACTATGCTTGCATAGTCTGGTTACTTCTAGTTATGTTAGAATGACACAATACGCAAGCTAAGTTTACAGCTGTTCTACCAAATGTGATAGGATGACTACAATATTGGCACGTGCGACATGCACATTGCCTCCTAGTGATAGAAATTGATGGATATTAATTAGTTTGGTTAAAACTAAAGATTGGAGTTGGAATTAGGGGTGAGCATGAATTCGATCAATTGATTTTTTGACTAAATTTAATTAAAATAAATAAAAGATTTGGTGAAATCAATTTCGATTTGGTTTTGGTTAAAGTTGAACTCTAAGAAAGCAATAATTGGTTCAAAATTGATTTTGGGTTTTTAGCTTTGATTTTAACCGAAAATCAAATTTGATCTTCTTTTATTTTTTACTATTTATATGCATTTTACATGTGCTTGTATGTTTTAAAAAGTGCTTGTTAATTTTTTGACTCATAAAAGAAACATTTTATCTTTCGTATAGTATTGATGTAAAGATAACTTTTAAGTGCGTTTGTATGTTTATACGTGGTAACATGAATACAACCTTGTTTATGAATCGTGAGGTGTTTAATTGTACAATATATAAAGGGAGGATAGTGGTAGTTGGTTTAAATATTTTTTTGCTTTTTTTTTAACTTTTGATTACATTATTAGAAATACTAATTGTTATTCTAACTACTTACTCATATTTGTCAGTGTAATCGCTCAGAACCATACGTATTATAATTTATAACTACTAAATTAATTATAACCCTGTTGAAGAAAATGTTACTAATATGGCAAAGTTCTTTAATGAAAATATTATGTGTGTAAACAAAATAAGTATATTTATAGAAAAGAAAAAATATTTTTAAATTGCACACACATTAAGTGTGTTGTTAACACTAGTTCATGTAAGGAGGAATATTGGTCTTGTGAGTAATAATAGACATACACATGCTAATAAATTCATCTAATAGCCTATAATTACATTTTCATGTTAGTTAAATATCTATTTTAGAATTGTAAAACATAAACAACCGTCTATATCATCAATATCAAATACTTACTTATTGTTATAGTTAATACTGTAAATCTCTTGCAATTCACATAAATGAGTTATGTGAGTAAATATTTTAAGTAACTCACTGAATACTTAATAAAATTCTAATCAACGCATTTAAACGCCATGTATCCAAATTACCGGGGCTAAATTGCATTCTTTTGGTGAAAAGCCTCAAGGAGTATTATTTTGTTTGATTATTTCATTGTGAGTTGAAAATCTACAAGTCAATTTTCTATTGGTCATATAAATAACAAATTTTACCTACCACTTGATGAGAGGGTCACCTTTTGTTATCTCTTTTTTTTTCGTAAATGAAAGTATCACTTAAAATGACATTGATAAACTTTAATTTCCTATGATGTCACTTTAATTAAAGTATCACATTGATAAAATTTAAAGTGACATTGGTAAATTAAAGTATCATTTTAATTTCGTAAATGAAAGTATCACTTTTTCTTTTCCTTTTTTAGTAAACAATTAATCATGTAATTTCTTATGACATCACTTGTACTATATTATTTTTCATAGCAAACCAATATAAAAAACGAGAATAGTGAGAATAACATTATAAAAACTTAGTGAATTGTCATTAAAAACTATCTAAAAAAAAAAAAGCTGTTTGTTAGTGTTGATATGTGCTAACAAATAATTGATCCAAATGACCAAGTTGATCGGATTTGTTTTTTTTTTTTTCGCAATGGTAACATTTCTAAACATGATCTATCATAATTTAGGGAGAGAGAGAATCGATATGAGTAGAAATTTCATCGGAGGAAGCCACTGAATACAACCACATATAGTGGCAATATGGTGGAAGATAAATATTGAATTCTTGACTTCCGACTACCAGATCAAAAGGCTGGTGCCCGATTGGATTTGTTTATCGATTGGCACAATTTAGTTTGAGCATTAAAAAAATGACTAATTAGAACATACAATAATTTTTACCCTTCATTGTTGTTACTACTGAGAATTAGAAGTGGATTTTCATTACTTAGATATGAGTTTATTTAAAATAATTACCGTACCACTTTTCGTGATGTAATATTTATGAGATAAAAATATTATTAGAAGGATAAAATGTAGGCTAAAAAATCTGTTTGGGATGTAAATAAATAATTAAGATGAAATTGTTCAAAACGTCTCTTACATTTTGTAAAATGACTTTTTTTGTCATTTATTTTAAAAGTGTAATTTTATATCCTTTATAAATTTACATTGATCAAATTTAATCCCTACTTAGGTTTTTGACTAATTTTTTATCGGAATACACCACATGTCTTGAACATGATCATTTTGTAAGGATAAAATTATTAAATTAAATTTTACATAATTTGATTTATAGTCTCCTACATTTCATAAAATGAATTTTTTCGTCATTAACATTTAACAAAATGAATTATTTTGTCCCTCACATTTTACAAAATAAAATTTGTCATCCTTTACATTTTTGAAAATGGATTTTTTCATTATTCATTGATTACGTGTACGAATAGTTTTTTTTTAAATCCATGTATACATCTATGTAATTTCACCTGAATAGTACGAATAATATGTAATATATCTTTATTTGGTTTCACCTAAACAGATTAATCGTAGTTGTACACATTCTATTCAATATATATATATATATACACACAAGAGTTTAAAATTAACAATTTTATTTTAAACCCATATATATATCTATATGATTTCACCATGTGAATCTATTCAATATTTGTAACTTTTCTCTTTTGATAATAATTTATTTATTGATTTGTCTAATAAGACCATCTAATTAATTAGTCATAATTCAAATTTTATAATCGTGCTAACAAATTGCAGTTTAAATTTAAAATTTTTATTCGCTACTTTTAAAATCAATAGTTGAATTATTTGCATTGTGATTGTCTTAAAATTTGAAAGTGCCAATCACTTAGTTCTTTTTATCATACTTTTCCTTTATTTATTTTTTCTGTCCAAATTTAATTCGATATAAACACTCAATAATGTTTAGAATTAAATGTCATATTTATTTTCAATTTTTAAGTAAAAGGAATGAATATAAGTGAAAAACTAACAATTTTTTTAAACTAATATATATACCTATTTGATTTTACCTGAGTAGTACAAAATAACATGTAATATATCATTATTTGATTTCATCAGTTGAAATCAAATAGTGATATATTACATACTATTTAGATAAAATCAAATAGATATACATGGGTTAAAAAAAATTATTCACATATATGATCAATGAGGGATGAAAAAATCTATTTTGAAAATGTGAAGGATAAAAAAATTCATTTTGTTAAATGTGATGTCGAAAAAATTTATTTTATAAATGTGAGAGACTATAAATTGAATTATGTAAAATTTAATTTGATAATTTTACCCTTAAAAAATGATTATGTGCAGGACATGTGGTAGATTTCGACTAAAAACTAATCGAAAATTTAGGGAGGAACCAATTTTGATCAATATGAATTTATAAGAGACGTAAAATTACACTTTTAAAAGTAAGGGACGAAAAAAATTATTTTATAAAATGTGAGAGAAATTTTGAACAAATTTTAATAATTAATTTTGTTAAAATAATAGCTATTCATATTGTTATTATTGAGGAAATCCACATTATTATTCACAAAACTGCAGAACTCAGAATGCTAGTAGAATCGTAGCTCCAAAGTCAACAATAAGGTGATCCGAGCAATCCAACACCGACACGGCTCCTCTGCCGCCGAACGACACCGAAGCTTCACATTACAAGTTGCAAAGCCTCCAAACGTCGGACCCACATAATTCTGGGTCCCACCCTCTTTTTTTCTTCTTTTTTTGTGGGGGTCCCCAAATTTTTTATAGCGGCTCTGCAAGCTAGTGCCAGCGTCAGACGGGGGAAATTTCCAAAAAAAAAAAAAATCAAAAGGAGAAAGAAAAGTAAATTTAAAAACAAACAAAAAAATGCAACACGACGCCGTATGCACCTGAGAACACAGAATCTGAACCCGGACGTGTCGGGGGTGAATAAACCGGATTTGATGAATCGATGATACGTCCGCCGGTAATTGCAGAATTAGCCCTCTTAGTGCTCTTCCGGCTTCGTCTTCAGTCAAAAAAGGGGACGCAAAGCAAAACTCCAAAGAAATTGTGAAGAGGAAAAAAAAAAAAAAAAAACCGAAACGGCTGAGTCGGCTTGAGGAGGCGAGTTGGGAGACTTTAACTCACTGCCGTAAACCTTTTGTCAAACGGAGTTCATCAGTCCTTGTCTCCAAACAGGCTCCTAGCTCTCTTCACCGCCGTAAGTTGCCTGACTAATTTTTGTACTATCCTATTTTGTATTTTTTTCGTGCTGATTGGATTGGAATTCGTTCATTTTTTTAATTTTTTTCTGTTTTTTTAATGTAATTAGATCGATTGTAGTGTGTGGGTAGGGCATGGTTTTTGCTGATTGATATCCGTGCTGATTGATATCCCTGCTGATTGAACTGTTAAAAATCTGCGGCGGTGGCGGTGGAGGCTGCAGTGGCAGCAACAGGAATTAAACATGGATTTGGTAGCGAATTGCAAGGTTTGTGGCTGTATAGGTGTTACGTGGAATTCGTCCTTTTTCTTTTGGGTGGAATGTGCATTGTTATGTTTAATTGTTTTTTCAGCTGAAAGAAATGTTTTGCTTTAGTTATTGAGTTTCGTGATTGATAAGTTGTTTTGCCGTGTTTTGTGATTTGCACGAAATTGGAATCCTGTCTAGTTAGGCAAACTCATCTCTGAAATGGGTGATGGAATAGAAATCCTTTTTACTTGATCATGGGTTAGTTGTGCGAAGGTAGATTTTATTGTACAGACACGAGGAAAAGATGTTCATTTCTTGTACCTACATGTGGGGATGTTAATTTATACCTTTTATTAAGACTCCCTCCTCATCAACCCTTTTTAGGTAATTTCATCAACTTGTCACGTAATTATCTTAGTTTGACAACTCATTTATGAGTCTACATAAATATTTGAAATTTGAGATGTACATAATGGACTTTGAATATGGCAAAAAATGGTTGTTCATGTACCCCAGTTTAAGGCTTAAGCTCAAGCGATATGGTATGGAGAAACACACTCGGCATAAGCTTTTTGTGCCTTAAGGTTCTCTTTATTTTCCTTAAGCTGTGTTTTATGGCTCTTATCATTAACTAGATCCTCACTTATTGCAGAACTGCAACTTCATCTTTCAATATTATGTTTTTTTTTAAAATTCCATGCTCTAAATTTTTTCGCTCTTGGCCTAACTTTTTAATCTTTTTATCACATTTGAGTTAGTGATAAGGGGATTTCAATGTTTTACGTATTGACCAATCTGTCCTTTCTTTCTGCTGTTACGGGGTCTTCACTTCTTTTCCTTCTGTTCCTGTTTTTTCGTTTCTTTCTTCTTAATGGATTTTTAAGATCATTTACATTCACTTTCAACTAAACTGGTTGTTGTGGTTCTGTTTTGTAGGACAAGTTGGCTTATTTCCGAATAAAAGAGCTTAAGGATGTTCTTACGCAATTAGGAATGTCAAAACAAGGAAAGAAGCAGGTTTGATACGAGAACTGTTGTCTGTTGTTTTTACTGTTGCACACTAAGTTTGTCTTTTGCCCCCTTTTGTTTCCTTTTCCATTCTATGATCTCTATTACTTCTTTAAACCTAGTTGTGTTTGCTTTGTTGGGAAAGCTGTAAGGATTATTTGGTTACTTCAACTCTGGTTTGCTATTCGTACTCAGGATTTTTGTGTCTTAGCATCATCTTCTATCTTTTACCAGCTCTTGAAATTGATCAGAACTTGTGGTTGGATCCTCTAAGGAGTTTCTGGATTAGTTGATGATGTTCGGGTCATCTATTATTTTACTATACTGTTTGGGGTTGTTCTGTGAGATTTTAGAAGTTTTCATCACTTTCTTAAGCCAAGCTTTACTGATAATCTCTTGCTATTAAAAAAGTGTTTATACAACCATTTGGTGCTTTTTCAGTGTTCCCTCCATTTTGATTTTTTTCCCCTTAGGATTTAGGAATGTGATTTTGTATTAATTTAAGCTTGTAATTTTTCAATGCGGAAGTTAGTGAAGAAGTTTTTAACAAAATTATATGTTCAACTTATGATTTCTTGTCAACATGTGGCATAGTTATTTAGTGGATGTGAAACCGAGGGTTACGTGTCTTGGTGCTGAGAAATAATTGAGCAAGTCTGTTTTCGTGAATTTAGAAATTGACTTGACTCACTTAGGTCCACTAAAAGCATCGAGTTCCAAGGTGAATAGCTGCTCTTCTCCATCAATTTTATAAATTTCTGTTCTTGCTACGATGGGTTTCCTCTCCATGGTGTTGCTTCTCCATCAATTTTATCAGTAGTTGATCATTTGTTTATGTATTTTACTTATTTTTTGTAAGAACTCTTGTGCAATCTTCTCTTTTTTTTGTGTCGATGCAGGACCTTGTTGATCGGATATTGAACGTGCTCTCTGATGATCAAGGTGCATAACTGCATTTGCCTTTTGCTGTTCCTTTTTCGGGAAGTATTTATACTTGATACTATAGCTCCACATTGGCATGTTTATTTAAGTTGGTGTTACGTTTTCCTTCATGAAATATATATGTCTGCTAGGCACTTCTATTCTCATTGATAGTGTAGACTAACATGACTGTACACTACTTATGCTGTCATGATGCCAATGAACAATTTGCAATGCGTATTTTATGCATGCAGCTTTTGATCTCAGGTATTAGTTATTGCCTTGTATGTGCAATCTTGTACTTGAACTAGTACAAAAATTAATGAATATTCTTACTTCCCTTTCTCTTGTAAAATGAAGAGATTTTGGTGGTTTTTGAGAGTTTCTTTTTCTATTTTTCCCCCGGTTTTTTTTGGCTTTGGGGGGGGGGGGGGGGTTGGGGGACCATTTGGTGGGAATATCTCGACAAGCTACTATCATACGTGTGCAGATGGCATTGTTATGAATTTTGAGCGTTCATGTGCTTTGTTATTGCTGAGATCAACTCTTTTATTTGTCATTTTTGGACCAGTTCCATCTTAAATTATGGGCCATGGCAGATCATGAATGTGGTTTTGAGCTTTGGAAAAGTGAAATGGAACTTTGATAATTATTTACTTGTTTTATATAATAAGTTCACTTGTGAGTTATTCACAGTTTCAGGAATGTGGGCAAAGAAAAATGCTGTAGGGAAGGATGACGTAGCAAAACTAGTCGATGATACTTACAGGTCTGTCTTTTGTACTCTTTGCTGAATTACTTCTATGTTGATATTACAGGCAAAGTTTAGTTATGTTAATTTAATTTGGTTGCGTTAGTAGGGTTGTGCTTCCTCACAACTACAGATACTTGTTTCATAATAGCATTTGCTTCAGATGTTTGAAAGTTGTTTGGTCAAGCTTTCTGAACTTTCCTGAATTTATCAATGCACGTAAACCTTGTCTTGGTGCATCCAGGAAAATGCAGGTTTCTGGAGCAACTGATTTGGCATCCAAATCACAAGGTGGTTCCGAATGCAGTAATGTAAAGCTGAAGGAGGAAATTGAGGACTCTTATCAAACGGAGAAGATTCGCTGCCCTTGTGGGAGCTCATTGCCAAATGAGACCATGATTAAGGTAAGACGTATTATACCTATTGCATCTCTCTCCTTCACAGACACACATCCATGATTATGTTGCAAGTGCATAGATGTTATTGCATGATAAATAAAGGTTTAAGTAACGAGCATATTGCTGCTCAATGTTCATGCATTCTAGTGCGTTTTTACTTGGTTTTTTGTAGTTTCTTATTTGTATGTTACTTCCCTTGCTATCTTGTTTCTGGTGCATTATCCCTTAGCCCAACTTTAGTTGAGTGCTGCATGCTGTGTTCATATGGTATGACGCTGTGCTGCATGCGTGTTCTGATGCAGGAATGTGTTTTATGATGTCTTCTAACCTTCTTTTGGATCATACTGGTTCTTTTTGTACCAGACTTAGTGTTACATGGATATGTAATTGGTTATATGATTGTAACCAGCTGTCAGACATTGAATCTTCATCTTTACTAGTAGTTAATGGTTCACTTCTGGCTACAGTGTGAAGATCCAAAATGCGGTGTGTGGCAACACATAGGTTGTGTTATCATTTCTGAGAAGCCTAATGAGGGTGCTTTACCTGTCCCTCCAGAGACTTTCTACTGTGAATTGTGTAGATTGACTCGTGCAGACCCGTAAGTTTCACTTCAAATATTTTGTGTTTCTGTGAATTATTGAACATTTAATATTGATGCTCTTCTCTATTGGTGCTATGTGTTGTCTGCTTTTGTTTTTCTATGATTCATCATTGGTTTTTTAGCAGATTGCATTATTGGAGTTATCTCTGATTTTTCCCTATTATAGTTTGTTAGCTTTACATATAAGAGTTAACAAAAAGAGCTTGTCAGTCCTTTGGGTGCTGGTTCTAGTTCCCCCCTCCTTCCAGCATGCTTACTAGTTGAATGTCGTGTGTTTCAGCCTGAATATGTTTTCATGTTAAGGTTATGTATACCACCCATAAGTGTAAATTCTGATTTTAGTGATTTTGCTGCCTGAATGGATCTTTTCACCCTGAAGGTTGTTGTACGAAACTTGATTGTTTGAAGTTGTTTTTCCTGTGTTTTTTACTCTGATTGGGCTAGTACATAAGTCTTTAAGAAATGAATCATTTTCCACTATGATCATTTGATGATGAGAAATTTGGCATCACAGTGTGTACTATTATTAGCATTGTTTTTTGGGAATTATTAAATTTGATTGCTTTTGCTGTGTGCAGCTTCTGGGTGACAATGGCACATCCTCTATATCCAGTGAAGTTACTGATTACAAGTGTTCCTGCTGATGGGTGAGTACTGTAGATTTCTTATTTTTTTTGTTCTTTTAGTTGAACAGATATAATGCTTTTGGTCCTATGACCAGAATTTGATATTCACAATTGTGTTTCAAATTGGTATGAGATAGTGTTCATCTTCAATTATTTTGTTTAAGGGTCAATTTTGTATAGAAAAGGTGTGGCATGATAAGGTGTGTTAGTAACTATGATTGTTGTTCTGGCACTCAGCATCTTTGATAAATCTCTCTTACCTCAAAATTAATCATACCGATAGAAGTTTGGCTGCATTCTGGCCAAGAATGTTTATTCAAATAGTTAGAAAACCATCAAAAACGTTTTCTAGTTTGTTCATTAACTTTTCGGCAGATAGAATGAGAGATTCTGTGGTTTTTATTTTGGGGTGTGGGTTTGTGCATGTCATGTGAGACACAGGATATTTGTCATACGATTGAGTTTAGCTGGATTTAAGCAACTATTATGTTTATATTATCATTCATTGATATTTGGGCATGTGCATGCAACTGCTGACACATATGTGCCGTAGCTTATGTTATGTTTGTGCATATTCCAGCTCTAACCCTGTACAGAGCATTGAGAAAACATTTCAGCTCACTAGAGCGGACAAGGACTTGTTGTCAAAACAAGAGTATGATGTTCAGGTTGGTCATGCACTTCGATAAATAACAAGAGTGCATATTAATTATTTTCCGGATTAGATACTCGTCTGTGGATATATTTCGCCTTGTTTTTAATCTTGTGTTATCGTGATCAGGCATGGTGCATGCTTCTTAATGACAAGGTTCCTTTTAGGATGCAGTGGCCACAGTATGCTGACCTACAAGTCAATGGTATGCTTTACTGCTTGCTTTACTTTGGAACCACATTATGGTTATGGATTACAACCTTAAAATGTAAATGGGACCTCGACACTGTTAAAATGTCTTTCCATATGAGGTTAAGTCTCTTTTTCATTTATGAAACAAAACAAAAAATGAAAAAAAAGAAGAAAGTCTCTTTTTCATATAAACTATGGTTTCTTAATCTCTTTCTGCTGTTGCAAATCTTGTGGATCGCTTCCAAGCTAGAAAAGCATAAACAACAACTGATTGAAGCTACATTTTGAGCATTCATAGAGTTATCTGGGTATATGGATATTATTGTAATGAAGTTGAATTATGCTAGCCAGTACTTAGATTTTTCACTGTTATGATGCTTTAATTTGTTTTTTATGGGCTTCACTTTAAGCTGGAACGGATTACTTTGTAATTATACTTCTATATGTTGCAATAGGTGTACCAGTTCGGGCGATAAATAGGCCAGGATCACAGTTGCTAGGTGCAAATGGTCGAGATGATGGGCCTGTTGTGAGTGTTTTATTATTGTCAGAGAAAATAATTTCTTCTCTATCTGTTCAGTTTTCAAATTGAAAAGCTACTACTCATATGCTTCACTGCATTTACTTTGTGTTTGCTTTTTAAAGTCCAGTAGCCTATGTGTGCTCTATTTGGTAATCTTTTGTGTATGCTTCTGCTTTTGATGATGAACTTAGGTGTCAATTAGCTGTCACTTCGTTTATGCAAATATATTCTTGCCATGATTCCCTTGTGATTTTTTTAGTTCATTTTGTTTTGTTTTCCCAGATCACCCCGTGCACCAGAGATGGAATTAATAGGATTTCCTTAACAGGATGCGATGCTCGTGTCTTCTGTCTGGGTGTCAGAATTGTTAAGCGTCGTACTGTTCAACATGTAGGTTAAACAAGTTACTTCCTGAATAATTTGTTCCTGTTTGGCATTATGTAGGAAATTTTGCTCTCTAGGTTGGGTTGCTAATTTTTTGTTTCTTCTTTTCCTTCCTATTTGCCTCTATAGATTCTCAACTTGATTCCCAAGGAATCTGAAGGGGAGCTATTTGAAGATGCACTTGCTCGTGTGAAACGTTGTGTTGGTGGTGGGACAGAAACAGAAAATGCTGACAGTGACAGCGATTTGGAAGTTGTTGCTGATTTTATTCCTGTCAATCTTCGTTGTCCTGTAAGGATGTTAACGTTTGTGTGTTTGGTTGTTAAAGATAGGATGATATTTGATTTCACGTTGATGTCTGATTTGAATTATATAGTTTTTTGTGGCAATTTTTTTTCCCCACAATTTTGTTTAGTGTCTATAAGGGTTAATCATCCTCAATTATGATGTTGCCCAGCGATATCATTTGGTTTCTAATCTACTACACCATTGCAACCTGCTTCTTATGTTATAATGATGTTATAATGACATGCCACTCAACTTCAGAATCTATGTCAATGGTTTTTATGCATTTCCTTTTTTTTTTTTGCCGCATTTGCTTTTGAATTAATGGCTCGTAGTCTTCTTAAATTAGACTTTCACCTAAAGAGCACTGGTTCATGCACAGAAAAGAGGAATGGCTTGCAGTCCTAGTTCTTGCTTTGGCCTATGATGGAATCTGGGAGTGTTAAAATCTGAAAGTCTTCTGATAGTTTTCAATTTTTTTGTGTACTGGATACTTTAACCACCACATATTACCCTTCACCCCTGCCAAAAACAAAAAATAAAAAGAAACGCATAAAAGGAAAAAAGGTATACATGAAGTATTAGGATGAAAGCGTATATTTATCCAAGTAACCTGTCAAGTTTGATCGGTGCTTTATAAAATTATCCTTTTCTGACTTGATGTACTATGTTTTGGTCTTGTATGTTCCGATGTAGGCATTTTAGACGAGATGTATTTCAATCTTCCCTGAAAAGTAACATATCCCATAAAAACAAATATCTTGAGTTTAGATTTGGCTTCAACTTGGTGCTATGAACATTCTTGGTGATTTGTATCCGTTGGCTCTTGTTACTTGTAAGGACACTGATTTTTGAACTTTAAATTCGTTCTCTATTGGTAATTTGGCTTCAAGCATTCTTTTTTCTACCTGTGATCTTGTTTTTGCATGTCCAAGAAGATTAATGAAACAAAGGGTCCAATTCTCCTGTTCTTTTCCTTTGTAGGGCAAAATACCTAGAAGTTGTAGTTTCCCCAAATCTACCAAGGTTAATTGCCTCAAAATTAATAGTTTATGTCCTAAAGGCACAAGTCATGTACTGTAGTACATGCTGAGTACTTTATAGCCTTCTTAGTCAATGTTCTCTTGGTTAATAGTGATCAAGATAGATTTGCTGCCTCATTGTTACTTGAACACTCAGGTTAAGAAGAAATTATAGACCACTCTATATAATAAGTTGCGCATGACATGGGGGTTACTATAGGCATGCAAGTGTATTTATATTTGTGTGTACACGTGTGCTTAATGTTCTTATAATCACAAATGGCACTTAACATGCGTTCCTTGATGCATCTTAGCAATTAAATTTAGAACCAAGGTATTGATTTCACAAATTTTGGGTCGAGGCATAAACTCAGTGTGAAGAGCGAACGGGGTAATGCAAGCTGAAGCGGTAGTCTGTTTCAGTAAAAAACCTATGAAATAAAATGTGAGCAGCATTATAGAGGTCATACGTATGTTAACAGTATCATGGAAAAGGTGCAGCCACTAAAATGAAGTACAAATTGCAGGACTTGGATATGAATTTTGGGATATGGTATGCATAATGACTGTGAATTACATTAACATCATATGTCAAAAGATAACGAGGAAGTACTAGCAAAGGTATATTTGGCCTTCTTCTTTCTTCTCAGTTAAAAGATCATAAGAAAAACTTATGCAACACCCAAGATGATATATATATTTGTAGGATTGATAATGGATTAGGGTTTCAAGTAAATGGGTGTTTCTTGAAGTTGGAGCTTAATGTGAAATTGCCTTTGATACATCCTATGCTCCCTCTTGAGTTTTAGTATTCTATAGTTCTGCCTAATTTTTCCCCTTTCTTGTCAGTAATACATGTCTTGAATGAGTTTTAATTTCCTATTTTGAATGTTTTAGAATTTCTTTATGGGCAAAGATGTTTATGAACTGTAAGTCTGATGCTTCCTGCATCATTTGCATTGTTTCCGTATCCCTTGGTTTTGGATATTAATGGAAAGAATGCTTGTTAATTTCTAACTTTTTGGAGTTTGTGCATGTTAGACATGATGTATTTCTGGCAACTTTAGTCCCTGATAAAGATTAAAAAGGGTAAAATACCAAAAAATTCCTTGTGGTTTGACAAATATTCAAATTTAACTCCCTCTGGTTTGAAAACCTACACTATAACTCCCCGTGGTTTTGACTAAATTGAAAATTGGACAGAGAGCATCAAATCTAACAGTTGTGCGTGAAATGTCAATATTGCCCCTACTATACGAGAGATGCTTTTCATTCAATTTTCAATTTAGTCGAAATCGTAGGGGGTCATAGTGTAATTTTTCAAACCAAAGGGAGTTTAATTGAACATTCAACAAACCATAGGAGTTCATTTATATAAGGGCAATATTGACATTTCATGTATAACCGTTAGATTAGATGCTTTCTGTCCAATTTCAATTTAGTTGAAATCACAGGGAGTTATAGTGTAGATTTTCAAACTAGAGGGAGTTAAATTGAACATTTAACAAACCACAAGGAGTTTTTTGGGTATTTTATCCATTAAAAAAAGCTTTTGTGACTTTGTTGCCAGAAAAAGAAAAAAGATTCTTCATGTAGGTATCCACATAATATACAAGCGTTGACTCCACAGTAGACTTTTGGTAATTTAAATGCAGTGAACTAGGTTAAGTAATACATTTTACCATTTCTAGTTGAAGGTGCAAACCATCACCATTCCTGAAGCATATGATTCTGCCTATCTCTACATCCAACTTTTTCATCTCTAATTTTGTAGGCATACTTAGACACGTGCATTCTTACATAAATATGTACCTATAAGCCTACCAATATTCATGTTGTGTTTATACTTGTCAATGTCGTTATGTAATATTACATAAGCATCATCTGTTCCAAACAAATTTCTGCACATCTTGATATGCTATCTTACTTCTCCAAAATAAGGTCATAAGTTTCACGAGTCTCATTTGATCTCCTTGTTTGTTCATTATTTTTCCTTGCAGTAATGCATTTTGTGAATTTTGTGTCTGCAGATGAGTGGTTCACGAATGAAGGTTGCTGGAAGATTTAAACCGTGTGTTCACATGGGCTGTTTTGATCTTGAGGTTTTTGTGGAAATGAACATGCGGTCTAGGAAGGTAAGCATGAAATACTTGTGTATCTTGTTGGTCTTTTTAGGACCATCCTTTTCCCTAGTTGACCAATAAAATCTTCTACATGGCTGCAGTGGCAATGCCCCATTTGTCTCAAGAACTATTGCCTGGAGAATATCATCATAGACCCATATTTCAATCGCATCACATCTAAGGTATTGCCATCTGTCATATTTTTTTTAATAACATTAGTTATGTCATCTTTACTCTTAAGCCATGTGCATTTTTCTGCATTGGGAATAGTTGCGGAGTTATGGAGAAGAAGTGAATGAGATTGAAGTGAAGCCCGATGGTTCTTGGCGTGCAAAGGTAGAAGGTGACCGTAGGGGTCTTGGGGATCTTGGGCTGTGGCATGCTCCTGATGGTTCTCTTTCCGCGGATGTAGAATCTAAGCCAAAACCTGTGATGCTGAAGCAGATTAAACAGGAAGGTGGTTCCGATGGCCATGCTGGTTTGAAGCTTGGAATGAAGAAAAACAGAAATGGTATTTGGGAAATTAGCAAACCGGAAGATTTGCAGACATTTTCATCCGGAAATAATTTGAATGAAGATTTTTGTCATAGACAGAATATTATTCCCATGAGCAGTAGCGCCACTAGCACTAGCAAAGATGGTGAAGATCCTAGTGTTAACCAGGATGGTGGCGGGAACCTTGACTATTCAACTAACAATGGAATTGAACTTGAATCAATCTCTCTGAACATTGAACCAACTTATGGATATAGCGATCGAAATCCAATTGCACCATTGGGGGACACTGAGGTCATTGTCCTAAGTGATTCAGAGGAAGAAAATCAACCACTAATTTCATCTGGACATATCTATAAGAACCACCATACTGATGGTGGTGAAGTTTCATATTCAGTTGCTGCACAAGGAATTCTTGATTCCTATCCTGAAGATCCTACGCTTAACGTAGGTGCAGGTTCATGCCCCAGTTTTCTGAATGGCCATGATGATGATTTGATGTGGTCTTTGTTGCCTTCTGGTGGTCAGGCGGGCCCTGGCTTTCAGTTATTTGGTTCGGATGGAGATGTCTCTGATGCTTTAGTTGATATGCAGCAGGGTTCCATTAACTGTACCTCATCAATTAATGGCTACACGCTGGGTGCAGAGACTGCCATGGGATCTGCTGCTCTTGTTCCTGAGTCCTCCATTGAACCTGTTCATGGTAATATCAATGATGGTTTGGTGGATAATCCCTTGGTATTTGGTGGTAATGACCCTTCACTTCAAATATTTCTTCCTACGAGGCCAACAGATGCATCAGTGCAGGCTGAATTGAGAGATCAACCAGATGTGTCAAATGGTATTCATACTGAGGATTGGATTTCTCTCAGGCTTGGGGATGGTGGTGGAGGGAGCACTGGCGAATCTGCTGCTGCAAATGGGTTAAATTCTGGGCCGCCACTACAGTCGAAGGAAGGTGCTTTGGACTCACTGGCTGAAGGTTTATATCTGTTCTTTCGATCTCTACCTTCTTATATCTTCTATGAATCTACTTACATGACGCCTGCCTACTCTTAACTCTGTTTACTTTTAGAAGATCTCTAATAAATCCTGGTTCACTAGCAAGACGAGGATTCATGTGGACTAGTAGTTTGTGTAATGTATGTGGTGAGATTTGGGCAGAGACCAAGAAGCAAACTCTGTGTACATTGGTATATTATCCAGAAGACAAAGCCATCATCCTAAATGCTATAATCTTGCCTCCTTTGAACAAATTTCCTTTTCTTTAATTTTAATTTTACATTAAAGCATCTATTTTCAAGGAGCATGATTTTGGGATGGTTGGAATCTGAAGGAAATGCATCCTTGAGAAAAGAAAAAGCAAATGCCGGGTTTTCCTTTTTGATGCTACATTTGTCAAATGTTAAAGCATCAAAGCAGTAAAGCTATCATATCCCATATCAAAAAAGTGTGATTGAGGGATTACATGAGCTTTTGACCTGTTCCCTTGGTTGCACACAAGCAACTTTTCCTTTCCACCTTATTTGCAATTAGAGGACTTGAGAAAAACTTTAATGTCAACATGTGCCCTCTGGGATAACACTGTTAAGTTATCTTCCTTTTGCTTGGTGTTTTTAGTAGCTTCATGCTTTCTAATCTTTTACTTATTTGCTTAACACTAGGACTTCGTTTCTACCTTTTTCTGTAGCTTCTTTGCTTCTTGGCATGTCTGATGGCAGATCTTCAAAGGCGAGTAGGGAAAGATCAGATAGCCCTTTTACATTTCCTCGACAGCGGCGTTCTGTGAGGCCGAGGTTATTACTATCTATTGATTCAGACTCTGAATAAAGGAGTTCTATTTAGTTGGGATTTTTTTTCTTGCAAAAATATCAAGAATGCTTCGAGACATCCTTTTGCTTGTGGAAGACATATAAGGGGAAAATCGGTCTTCATTCTTGTTCCTAAGTTCACCTGTATTTGTACAATGTAGAGGCTGCAATTTCTCCTGTCAGAAAGTCATCTGAGATATTTGTAGACACACAGTGGAAGAATTTAGTTGAAACATCCCCTGCTTTAAAAGTTTTGCTGCTCGAGAGGGAGTTCTCTTTTGAATTGGTTAGTAGTTTGCTGCTCATTTTCCATTCTTGTCCAGTTTTACAGTTTTTTGATGCATCAAGTGTTTCTGATCAGGTCATTCTTCTTCCAGCAGGTCCAGTAAACATTCCTTCTCTTTTTTATGCTGATGATTAGTTACTAGGTTTCTCGCTTATAATGTAAATGCCTATGTGGGACATTAGGGTGCCAAAATGGAGGAAGAATCCGATACCATGGATGTAGTGGGGAGCAATTTTTAGCAACAAGATTATCCTCTTCTTCTCTCTTTTATTGAAAAAATACCTTGTAAATGCCTGACCTCACCTAAACATTAGTAATTAATAGAAATAGTATAGTTGGAGTTCATCAAATTTTGGTCTTTCTTGTATTTAATGTCCAAGTACTTGTTACGAGTGCTCTTCTTCTCGTTTACGGTGTCCCATCACCTAACCTCTGTAGTGTTTCAACTCTGAATTTGGATGCCTTGTTCTGGCAAAATCAAGGGAGTTTCCAGTATATTGGGTGAATTTGATCCTCATCCTTGTTGCTGTGATCAGCTATATCTGTACGTTGTGGTTGCAGTTTCACACATCAGGAAGCTTCTGACATGGTTGTAGACAGAGCGCAAAACTTCTTGCGGAACATCTCCGCTTTAATACTGGGGCTTGGGGGGGGGGGGGGGGGGGGGACGAAATCAGGTTGTACATTTTTCAATGTTTTCAATTAGAACGAAATGTGTAGACCTTTTTTGAGGTTTGTTGTTCTTACATGTCTATTTATGTTTCTTATGACTTTTCATGAATGTTAAGTTTCTTTAACAATAATAATAATATAAAAAAAAAGGAGCGTTTAATTTCCAAAAGTTACGGGTACAAGGTATGAAGTATATGATAAGAAACAAGAACTGTTGAAGTTGAAGTAAAAATTCAAACCAAATGAAGGAAATTGAGGATGTTAACGATGGAGGTAACATGAGTCATGAATCTCTCAGCACGGGAGCTAGCCTGGTACTAGCAGCAGTGGCATGAGAGCCTAAAGATGCTTATAGCATAAGCATGTGGGAATTCTAAGAGTCGGCCAAAAAGGGTTGCGAATATAACGTAATAAAAAGTGTTTGGCCTTTTTTTTAAAAAAAAAAAATTTTTTTTTTTTTTTGAAAATAAATGTGCCCCCGTAGTTTGATGCTGTTAGAGGGGGGATGTTCCAACTTCCAAGAAGAGTCAATAATATCTCAACGATTTAAAAGTATTTGAATCGCATCTCTAAGATTACCAATCCTGTCCTTGCAAATGATATTTTCTTTATTTTACGGATATCAAAATTTGAAACTGATTTACGCCAAAAATATAATCAAGGTTTTGTACTGTTTTGATTTATGAATGTGTGCCTAACTTTTGATTGTGTGCTTTCAAACAATAATAATATATAGTTATGCTTTGGTCATATTATTTGCATACAGGAGGAAAATATGCATAAACTATTTGTAATTATCTTCAAATAGCCAATCTTGCAAACTCCCCTTAAAAGACGCGTGGAAGAAACAGTCTTTGAAATTGCCAAATCTTCCAATAATCAAGGCAGATCATCTTTGAAATTCACAAAATGAACATGGTGATTTTGATATGTGTGGGGAACGTCGTCAGTAAAATTTAGTACTCCCTCCGTCCCACTTTGATAGTCCTGTTTCTTTTTTCACACAATTTAAGAAAAAGTAGTTAACTTTGTTGGAAAAGTAAATTTAGATTGCTATTTTTCTAAAATACCCTCACATTAAATATGGTACAACTTTATGGGAACTTGAATTGATGGTAAAAAAAGAATCAACTCTCATTAAATAGGATAGGTTTATAGTAACAACTACTTACATTGAATAAGGGTATTTTAAAAAAATTAAAATACAACTACATTTTTCAATTAGAAAGTGGACTATAATTTGGGACAGATGCAAAAGGAATACAGGACTATCAAAGTGGGACGAAGGGAGTACTAAACATGGCGGGAACAAAACCCTTTCGGGAAGACCGTTAGGCCACCATCTCAGTGGTAGAATGTGCTGGCATCTTATCTTATAAAAGGTGGCCTGAATCTCAGGAGTGTTTGTTCTAATTGAGAGTGCTTTCAGTTCCTGGAAAAAAAATCTCAGGAGTGTTCCTGGAGACTCATGAACAGTAATCTTATATCCAATAGCTTTTGAATAAATGACAGGGCAGCAATCATGCAACAGAAAATTCCGCCGTCAAGTCACAGAAGTTCCCAAAAGCATACATGGAAAAGAATAATAATGTTATCAAGTAGTAACCTACAGAAATTCTCATCTAAATTTACAAAAAAAGCTTCAATGCACTGAGAACTTGTTCTATCTCATGTTATCAAATTTCCTAGCATGTTAATCTGACAAAAGTCATGATCGTCAAAATTAGGTTCCTTTGACCAAATACCAGCTGCATAGGTAACAATCAATGGGATCCATTCTTCAGAGTTCACCCTTGTACTCCTACCGAACAAACATGAATGACTATGAAGTTTCTCAGTTTACAGTTTCAGGATGAAAAACAGGCAGAATGCGCAAGGCTGATGAACCAAGATGCATCCCCCGCACTATGTCTCCGTAACTAGTCTTAATCTTGTAGCACAAAAGTATGATGGAGTCCCATAGTGCTGTTCTTCCCTGCATGTAGAAAAAAACAGGGTCAAAAGTCCAGCAATATACTGTACATGCTTCCAGAAACATCGATTGATAACCACAAATAATAATATGAGACCCATGTGAATACTTTTATAAAATTTCCTTCTTTTTTTTTTAATAAACAAGGGAGGGGTGGGATTTAAGAAAGAGGAGATTTGCTTTTATTACTCTATTCCAGTAAAAAAGAGCAAGGAAGCTAAACAGGAGATATAATCCTCTTGAAGCAGTGATTAATTGGTCCTCAAAAGTGGTACTGCAGCCTAAGAACAAACTGAAAAATTTGCAGACTTAACAAGTGGTTTTAGAGTACAAAGGTCCAACTCACAAAGAATGTAGGCAACATGTGTTAGCGGAAAGATTTCATCAACTTTCCAGCAAGGCTAGCATTTAATCTTTAAAACATTATTTAATTTGGCCAATAATTGAAGATTAAACTAAATCTGAAATGTTGTTAAAAGGAGTCTCTGATAACACTTTTTGTTGTTATTTCCACATTTTAAAACCAGAATGCCAAAATCCTATTCACGAGCCAAAATTGACTGCCATTTTGATGATCTAAACTACATTAAATTTGACAATGACAAGTTCTCTGACAGGAAATCATCTATACCTTAACATCACAATCTAATGCCTTCTGCTTAATCAACATCACTATTTCGAGGCCAATATCCTAAAGCAAAAATAATAAGACTCTTAACCTCGAACTCGATGGTTTTCAATTTTTCAACATCCCTCAGTCCTGGGAGCAGAAAATGACTGACTATAGTGAACACTGGAGTGTATTCAAGATGCCTAGACCGAATAACTAATACGGGAGAACAAGACACACACATGACATTATATGCATCATATTTCCAGCATATTTTTCCTATTTGATTGCTGTTCTATGCTAGTTACTCATTAAAAAAAAAGTTTATCCTATATTCTATTTACTTGCCTGGAGAGAGAACTGAGGCTTTTTATCCCAGTACAACACAAATATCGGAGGGCTTTGCTTCCCAACAGCCAGTATACAGGCTCCTGGATGCAGTATGGAAGGAAAACATGATACAACAGCTATGTACTTTTCAGGAAATCTATCTTTTGGAGGCAGAACACCCAAAAACAAAGGGTTCTTGCTCGACTGTGATCCAGCATAAGATGTGGGATCAACATGTAGCATCCAACTTGGATGTTCCAGGAAAGCACAGAATAGATACAGAAGTAAATGAGAATCTGTAGGAAGCTCGAGGGTCCACTTCTTGTTTACTTTGTCATAGACTTCTCCACTTCCCAGATACTCATAGTTCTTCACACAGGTTCCTTCAGCAAGCTCTGCAACATGCTTAGTAACTCAGAAATAAGTATATCCAAAACAAGTCAGTTACTCCTTGAACAGAGCAGTCATATCTACAGATGTTTACCTACAGTGAACAATCATCACAAGGAAAAAATTACCTCGAATTCTTTGAACTGTATAATCTGCCTGGACGCTGCTTTGTGGTAGCAAACCCTTACCCCATTCTCCTTTCATCAACGTATGAAGTCTTTGATGTTCTGTGATTGCATCTATGCACTCTTGTAGGATAGGGACTAATGAGTTCTGCTGTGGTGACTGTTGGATATTGCCAAGAGGTAATTTTGCTACAAGGACGAAAATGTCCTCATGAGATACTTTGAGGAGGCCCATACAAGAATACTGCACTTCCTTAACCAGATTTGTTAGAGAAAATTACGGGACGAAGAAACTTACGCAAGCAAGCATCTAGTGCTTGGACAAGAGTGGTACGTAACTGCTGAAGAAGACCATCCTCATCAACAGCAATTGCTGGCTGCCATTCATTAGTTCTCTTAACTGGAGACAAGGTGGCCATAGTTCCTTTACTTGGTGTATCACTTCCAACTTGAGTGATTGTAATTGTGACACCAAGCTTAGCAGCTGCTTGCATAACCTAGATAAGTATGAGAAGTTTAGAATGCTTCCAAAATAGAAGTGGAAAACGACAAGCATGGAAAGATCTGTATGGCCATATCACATATTCTGCCTCCTCCACATCTCTTGGTCAATCACGTGATTGTAGCAGAAGGAGACAAGCTTATACCATGTAAATTGGCCAAATCACAACATGGCACATCAATCTACCCATCCACAATAGCGCTTGTTATTGTTAAGATATAAAAAGAAAACATGACAGGGAATGATATACTTAAAGGCATGCGCAACCTAATTTTCCTTCCACATGCATTTAGTGTCAATAGACAACCTAAGAATTTCAAAGCACTAAGGTAAAATAAATCCTTATCTTAACAAATATAAATCAGAGAATTTGCCACGCTATAATAACTTACCCTTACATGACTGGAATCAATCTTGGTAAGTAAAGGATTCAACAAAACTGAAGAAAACCACTGTCTGAGGCGATCACGCCACTGCTCAATCTCTGGATAGATGCCCAGATGCTCAAAAGCTTCAATGGACTCTTCTATAGACATAGGAGGTGGTAGATCGCTCTCCCCTTTCTTTGGCGGGGTAGAGAATTTCTGGGATCCGGGTGACATTCTAACTGGCCTCAAAGGCGTGCTCCTGGTAGTTCCAGAAGTATTAGCCGAACTGACAATTGTAGTAGGACTGGCTCTGCTGAACCCATTGATGGTTGGAGGAGGAGTAGCCAATTTACTCGCTGATTCAGAGATTTTCTCATCAACATCTGCCAAAAACTTTTCAAGCTCTTGTTCTGTTGTTATCTCCTTATGAGAAGTGGCTCGTTTGTTAGACCAAGGATTAGCTAGAAGTTTATCTGAACCCGGTGAATTCTGAACAGGTGACTGGGAAGAGGCTGTTGGGACAAGGTACAAAGATGGGGAAGATGGCGATTTTGATGAGCTGCTGAAAGCATGCATTTTGTTGCCACGACTCGTGCTTGACTTGTCACCCCTTACTCTGGAAGAATAACCTGGAGCAGGAATTGGCTGATGAAGTGGGACAAGAGTTTGCGAAGGAGATGCAGATGCATTTTTAGACTTAGGAGGTTTCTTAGAAGAATCCACTACAGCTGGTTCAACTTTAGGCTTCACTCCTATAAGACCTAGTTGCCGAGCAGTAAGATGCAAATGCTCCTCTTTTCCCTTGGAAGACGATAAAATTGTTACCTCTGCAGCATCCCTCACTTTCCATATCGAAATGGCTTTGATAAAGGCAACCACGGTGCCAAACAGAACTAAGCTTGTGATGGTTTGTATAACTTTAACAAAAACAGCTGAACATCAAAATAAATAAATACCATAAGTTTGCTTAATCTCATGGATATAATTCTCAAGCATCTCAAGGAAGATATTCAAGCTAAACTACTCACATGAAACATCTTGTGGAACATTTCGAAGCCTCAAAATGTCAGCCAATCCCTTCTCCCTTCAATATGTTCAATAACAAGTGCAGTTAACCATGTCAAATTAGAATCGAACGAGCTAAGTTCACGAATTGACGCTTGAACTACAGTTCTATTTCATAACAAATTGAAAAATCATAAAGACCAAGTTCTTTTTAACTTTTGCAACCAAAATTATCTAACAGCACCACATTTTCGCCAAAACAACTGAACTCCCAAAATTATGTAGCCTGTTACATTTCGATTTTCAAACGCATTAGTGCAAAACTAATTTGTGCTTTCCTTTCCTCCTAAAATGCGAATCCTTTCATCAGTTTTGAACATTAAATTGGCCAAGAAAGAAAGAAAACAAAAAAGAGAAGAAATTTCATGTCCAAACCACAAATGCAGATAAGAGTAATTTACTGGAAACCCTAAGTAAGAAGGAGCCATCCAAAGTCAATCTCAGTATGAATAAGACAAATTGCAGCATGTAGAGTAATGTACCAGCAAGTGGCGGTGAAGAGAGCGACGGCAGAGGCGGAAGAGAGAGCAAGGATGACTAAGAAAGTGGATACAGAAGGTCGGCGGCTTTTGGAGGTTAGGGCAGCTGAAAGGGCTGGATTTTGATACACCGTAAACTTCGACGCCGGTGGCGGCTCTCTTCGTCGTCCTCCATCCATCGGGGAACACTTTTAGGCTTCTGTTATCCTTTCCCAGTCAATATATTCTACTACGTCACATGTGAAAATCTGAAATTTGTTCACATTTAACAAAGTAGTAGTAGCTACCACTGCTGCTACTTTTTAAAAAGGCTCTATTCCGCCATTGCTGAGAAGACCATAGGTGGAGGGTTTAAGAAGATGGCTTAGGATTCTAAAAATTAAATTAATTAAATAAAGCCCGAAGTTGATAACGGTGCCAGATCAGTAATTGTTAATGCCAGATCAGTTTTTGCTAAGAGAGCGGAAAGGCTATGCACCCAATTTAGCTGGGACTTGAGCTAAAAGAAAGAAAGTAAATTTATACAAAATGATGAGTTTGGATACTAACATATAGATGCCAAGTATTCAAATTGTCGTAAAAAAATTAATTCTCTCTTACAATAAACAAAAAAAACCAAGCCAAAGGCATAAAACTTGTCCGAGTAATTAATCCTAGTTTCAATATTCTTCCAAATATTCATACTTAGCATCATAAATCACCTCACAATTTGTCGAGGATATTTTAGTCTAATAGTTAAGATTAAAATTTTGGAATTTAAAGATGTTGAGTTTTAATTCTCCTTTCCTCCCTTACTTTTTAAATCTCATCCCTCTCTTGATAAAAAAAAAAATGGTAAGGAAAAAAAAACACCTTGCAATTTCTAAACATTCCCACCTAACAACAATGCAGCATGATAGACTCCACAAATTAAAAATTCCCACCATTCGACGAGAAACACCATTGGAGAAAGCCATTGAAAGTGACTAGCAACAAATAGTGGTTGGTGGAAGGCAATGTTTAAATTCTTAATCTCCTACTCACAATCAAGATTTAAAGTTTTCGTGGTGATCAACTGATTAAATGGTTGTTGGCTAAAAATTCCCACCATTTGGTGTAGGCAAAAGCATAGTAGAAGTTGGATTGTTTGGGTGTGGACCTTAAGGTTTAGTTTGGGAGTTTATGACATAAATAAAAAAAAAAGAAGAAAAACATATTATAGTAACTTAATGTATGGGAAGTAAAAAGGTGATTGAAAAATATATTCACGAAAAACGTAAAATTTGTTTTTAATTAATTGCTTTCCAAACAAGGCCTTATAAAGAGAAACAAATAGAAGGGACTATTATATTGTTTGCAAGTATTAAGAATAAGTCAAATGATTTTGAATACGTAGGTTATTAAATATTTTTTCAAGAACTTTTTAAGGATAAAATAGACATTTGAAAAAAAAATTTAACAAGCTTCCTTAAAGTTTCCTTCCATTTCCACCCCATTTGGACAGAAAAATTTTGGCTTATATATCTTTGCACTCCATCCTTCTGAATCCCCCTCATTTTTCCTTCTTTTCTTTCTTATTGAAAGCTAATACGAAAAAAAAAAAGATACACTAACTTACACTTCTTTCCCTTTTCTAAAATGTTTGAAATCCAAACTCCCAAACGAAGCCTAAAAGTTTTAGAGATAGGATGAGAAGAGTGCTACTTTTATGCTCTCCCACGAGTCAATTTATTAGTAATATTTGAGGCTAAAGAGAAGAACATCGTGATGTATAAGAGATTGCTTGTAAAATATTATTTAAAATAATACTGTAATATTTTTAGTAACGTGATATATGTAAGATAAAAAAATATTTAAAAATTATATTTATGATGCAATCTAAATAATATTTTAAAAATTTTCTTGTGAATCATGCTGACCAAAACTCTAAAATTCATTGCGAGTTTGAACTGAAAGAATGGCATTACTCCTACCAAAGGTAAAAACTACTCCCTCCGTCCCACTTTGATAGTCTAGTTTTCCTTTTTCGTCTGTCCCAAATTGTAGTTCGCTTTCCCATTAAGAAATATAGTAATCTTTCAAATTGTCTAAAATACTCTTATTAAACATCTTGTTATTAATACATTGTTATTAAATACTAACCCACTACATTGAATACATTGAGTTTTCCAATACTAACCCATTAGCTGTAACTGATATTAATTGGCACTTTTCGTGATTAGCATAAGGGTATTTTAGGAAATTATTAATTTAAATTTATGTTTCCAACCAAATTAATTACACTTTCTTAATCTGTGTGAAAAAAAAATCAAGACTAACAAAACGGGACGGAGGGAGTACATAAACACGTATGTCCAACAACAAAAATAACTCAAAAAAAATATATTTAGAAGCATTTACGTCCCAAGTGTCAATGATGTGGCACATGGCAAGGGCGCGAGCATCGAAAATGATAAATTTGTTCGGGGCTTATCTCGATTGAGGGCTTGGCCTCCAGACAATAAAATACAAAGAGGAAGGTTCGGGATTGTGAACGAAAGACAAGAAGGCTTCCATCATTGCTTTGCCACACCCAACCAATCCAAAAATCAGTACATTTAAAATTGTAGGACTGATCTCCTAAAATTTTCATTCTAGTTTCTCTATTTATGGCAAAATTTTGGTGTCTCTTTATTACAAAATCTTTGCTCTTAATTTCTGCAACCAATCTATTGGAGCTTTTGCATTTCTATAATGTTAAAGCAGCATTTGATGTTACTCTTGCACTCAATAGTATTATCCAGTTATAAAACGATTAAATTTATTACTTATTAAATGTACCATTTCTCGTATTCTAAGTTTAATATTTCACTTTATTTGTCTTTTTTTTTCATATTTCAAAATTCATAAATCAAATTGTACAAGAGTAAAAGTGAAAAGATATATAATCTCTCTCTCCTCTAATGCATTGTTTAATATTACTTTTAGGCATAAGGGGTGACAATGTCACCCATATTATCATTCAAGCGGAGCTATATAAGATTTTTCAAACTTTAGGGATGATAGGTAATATTATGATAAACCTTAGGGGAGGTTTTTGAAATTAACCCTTTAACAACTGGGGTATCCAAATTTAGTAACCTAACGATAAACCACTAACCAATTTAACAGATTGACCTCCGAAGCTCGTCATCCCTCATCCATTAAAGATAGATATTATAAATATGGGATAATTTCATAAGCATCCCCTTAGGTTCTTTGCTATTTCACTTAGTTCTTTTGATGTTTTAGAAATTATACTTATCTCTCTTAATTTGACATTTTGGTAACAAATCTTAAAATAGAGTGAAAAATTTAATAAACATTCTAAAATGCCCTTATCTTATAAAGTTTAATTTATTCTTCTAAACAATTATAAAGTAATTTAGCGCAATTATAAAAAAAAGAGGGTTGAGTTCTTCATACGAATATTTGTTATTTAATAATCAACTATAACAATAATTTTTTTTACTATAATAGGCTATTTTTTATGGAACTTTATTGGGGGGTATAGATTCTTTTTACAATAGAGAATAAAGTGTTGTCTTTTTTTTTTTTTTTAAAGTTTGTGGACTACTTTTTTTAAATAAAAGTTTATGGACTGGTTTAGTGATAGAACTACCATAGTTTGATAGTGATTTTGGGCCATTTGTTTTTAATTATTGTTGATTTATTCTTGATTTTAATACAAAAAAGAGTTACAAAAAAATGGATGATGTTAAAAGTTATAAAAAAAATACTAGTTTAACGTTTGATTTCGATAGATATTAAGAACAACATTGATAAATCTTCTATACTTTTAATAAAATATAAGAGAAATGAATAAGAAAAAAAGGAAAACAAAATTATAAAATCCATCATTTGTGTAAGCATGGCAACAACAGAGTTTTATTTAAATATTAAAGTTAGTATCGTCATTTTAAATGAATAAGGGAGATAAGTATAATTTTGAAACTTTAGGGGAGTCAAGTGAAATTATTGGAAACCTCAGGGAGGTTTCTGAAATTATCTCTATAAATACACGCTAATGGTATAATAGTATATAATTTTAAGCATTAGCCACACAGCCGAAAGGATGAAGGCGACAGGATGGAGGCTACACCTTCAAGAAAAAAGGGATGCAGCCTAAGACAATGTATGCTTTCAGTGATTTTGACGTGTTAAACTGATATACGCTAAGTTTGTTGGACCTTTCTAATGCGATTGTACGGTGTATCCAGCCTTACTGTGCCACCATCTCTGCACTCTGGCGCTAAACGTTTCTCATAAAGAATCAAAAGCCACTTCTTCCTCTTCTCATCTAAATATATCTAGTCCCAACTTCACTTCCATACCCAAGATTTTAGATTCAGCAGAAAAGCCTTAAACTTTTTTTTTCCTTTTTTGGGTTATTAGTGGTTTGCTCTGATTGAGAAAATGTGGGCAGTGAGGTCCTTGGCCTCAGGTTTTCTGAGAAAGCAGAGGCAGAGCGCTGCTGCTTTCTCCACTTCCTCATTCTTTGATGATTCACGCAAACAGGTTTTTGTCCGAACACTCCCTCTATACGATATTGGGTCTGATTTGAAGTGTATGGGCAGTAAAGATTCGATTTTGCAGAAGGGATCAAATGCAGGCTTACATAATATTGGAGTGCCTACAAGTTTTGGGCCATATAAAATAAAACCCACCATCCCTTTCGGACTGATTGCTGGGATTAAAATCTTAAAGAACATCAAATTTATTGAATTCTTCTGTCAGGCTACTTTAGAGAGTCAGAATTTTTAGAATTTGAGCATAAAAACCAATCTTTTTCGGACCAAATACAATCATTTCCATGTTGTGTATTTCTGTTCTTCTCCTCCTTTTTCTTTGGCTCATTTTGGTATTCTCTGTTCCTTTCTTGTTATTAAGTTGTTTGGCAATTACCAATTGTGTTTTGGTATAGTATATGATACAGTCTTTTAATGTGGTTGTTGATTTTAGCAGGGAACCTTTTGGTGCTTCATGTAATGTCATGTAATAACTCTTTTGTGGATAACCTTTTCTGTTATTGTATTTTATTTATTACATTTTCTTGTTTTGCTTTTTCCTTTTTTCCTGTAGATAGAATTTTTCTCATTACGGTCAAATTGATTGGTTTCCTTATCTTGTTATAGTTGCTACTCCACTAACCTTTTTTTCTGAAGTTCAGAAGTTTGTAAGCACTTCACGTGTTCATAGTTCTGCAAGTTACCGTACCAGTAATTATTTGTACTCGTTCTGATTGTAGTTCATGCATAGCTTCTATTTTCTTTGGTGCCAGAAAAATTTGTAGACGCTTATCTGTAGATAGAATTAATGAGTTCAACTTGTCTTGGCAAACTCAATGGCGCAAGCAGAACATACTAGAGTTGATTGTGTCTTTCTTCCACTTTTGTATGTTAAGACCTGAGGTTTCTTCCTCTATTTCCGTTACAACAGTTCTGTCTGACTATTTAGTTCGATTTTTTTTGGCAGTTTAAAGAAGGTGTGGCACGATTTGCTCAAGAAAATATTGCTCCTTATGCATCAAAAATAGACACAACAAATTATTTTCCAGAGGTCGTGTGAGATGGTTTCCCTTGATCTTTATAGGTGATTGGCTGAGTGATGGAAATTTGACTCTGAACTCTTGTTGCAGGAGGTTAACTTATGGAAACTAATGGGAGATTTTGGTCTCCATGGAATAACAGTTCCAGGTACACCGTAAACCTTTCTCTTGACACTCTAATTCAGCTTTGCTTCCTAATTTTCTGTGTTTGGCTGACAAGAAATGTAACAACACCAATGTGCAAATGACACACTGGAATACCGCTGCCATTCCTCCAACCTCAACAATTATTCCTGTTCTCCTTTAATTTCCTCCTAGGATTCTCAAAAGCAAAATTAAAAAGTAAACATTTGTCGATTGCTCTTCTTGGATTGTAAGGTATTGAATGTTCTCTTCCTTTGGGGAGAGGTGGAAGAAGATATAAATATGCTAGGGTCACCTGTGTTAGGTAACAAAGAACTAAATTTGTTTCATTTGCATGCTGTAAACCAATAAGATATGAATGTGTAGGGATTAGTTATGTAGAAGGAAGTATGAAGATCTCTTTTGTCCAATGGTGTATAGCATTGGTTGCCTCAAGATTTTAAGTGGCCTATGCAGTATCATAGGAATGTCTTCAACATGTCCACTCACTGGTTTGAAATAGTTTTACTTCATGGTGCAGGCAACATTGTGTTGGCTCTCTCTCTCTCTCTCTCTTTCTCACTCATGCACGCTCGCACACATTACTGCTAAGCAAGTATTTGGCATTTCTTAAAAGTGTCATCTGTGATATGATGTCATTGCCAGCATCGAGGAGGAATTTGGATATTCAGATGTTGACAGATGTAGCTTTGTGTCTACGTTGTTTTTGGATATCAATCCGTGTTGTATTGCAAATTGGATTTATTTTATGATTTAACAGTTTCTGCTCTTGTGTAGAGGAATATGGAGGACTTGGCCTTGGCTATCTGGAACACTGCATAGCTATGGAGGAAATTAGTCGGGCATCTGGTTCTGTTGGGCTTTCGTATGGCGCCCACTCCAACCTTTGTATCAATCAGTTGGTAAAAATTTTTACTTTCAAATCAATCATAAGCAACTCATGTTTCATTAGTGATCATGACTTACCGAAGCTGGTCGCTGCTTGTAGGTGAGGAATGGGAACCCTACTCAGAAGCAAAAGTACCTGCCAAAGGTTAATATTTCTTCAGTTCATGGGGCCTCTTTGTCCCTATGAAGTTTCTTGTAATCATTGTAGTCAAGCATATGTGTTTTTGATTACCTTTGGAGGTCAAACTAATTAATCTTTCTTTCCTTTTTTTTTTGAAATTTGTATTTCCACTATCAAGTTGACAAGTAGTACTTAGGACTTGCATTTGGGACTATAAGTTCCTGCATAACCTCCACAGCCTGTTTTGGAGTGTTACCAAATTCTATTACCATGCATGTACATTGCACCACCTAGCAAAATGTCGGTAGAAACAGACCTTATCTACTGGTGACTATTGGTTGGCTAGAACTAAATGCCATGGTAAAGTAAACCTTAGTCTAGGAGGATGAAATATTTAGTGTATTTACTGTTTCCAGTAATTATGGTAAAAGAAATCACTTAAATGAATTAATGGCTATTAACTCCATAATAATGAGTTTTGGTACATTGATGGTATCTGTCTATTGATGATCTAGCTAGTTTAGGCTAAAGCCACAGGTCTTGTTATCATCAATTGGAGATCGTGCATGGTTGCGTAACACAAGGAGTTTTTACACTGCTACTTATTGTAGTCAATTTCTGTGTTCAGTAAGCTCATATTGAATGTAGGTACACAGAGTCTCAGTCGCATATGAAGTATCCTCTTCTAATATCCTTATTCTCCTTTTTTTTGTTTTTTGACCAAACAAGAAAAAAAATACTATTCCTTTTCTTTTCATAAAATAAAGGGTGTAACAATTTCAGAAAGAGATTAGTGAGGGTAATTTAGCTTTTATTGTTAATTGTTCTTAGGACTTGCATTTGGGACCATAAGTTCCTGCATAACCTCCACAGCCGGTTTTGGAGTGTCACCAAATTCTGTAACCATACATGTACATTGCATCACCATAGCAAAATGTTAGCAGAAACAGACCTTATCTACTGGTGACTATTGGTTGGCTAGAACTAAATGCCATGGTAAAGTAAACCTTAGTCTAGGACGATGACATATTTAATGTATTTATTGTTTCCAGTAATTATAGTAAAAGAAGTCACTTAAATGTATTAATGGCTAATAACTCCATATTAATGAGTTTTGGTAAATTGATGGTATCTGTCTATTGATGATCTGCAATTTTAGGCTAAAGCCACAAGTCTTGTTGTCATTAATTGTAGATCATGCATGGTTGGGTAACACAAAGAGTTTTTACACTGCTACTTATTGTAGTCAATTTCTGTGTTCAGTGAGCTCATGTGGAATGTTGCTACATTGAGGCCCTGTTTGATAACTCAATTCAGCACTTAAACTTAATAGATTCAGATTTTAACACATTCAGACCGTTTGATAACCAAAAATTGAACCTCTGAATTAATTAAGTGGCGCTGAATTTCCTAGGCAAAACTTGCTTCCAAAATTAAGTGATAAGCTATTCACTTATTACTGAATGTGATATGCACTCAAATGTATTAGATTTAATATTCAACAATTCAATAACTTAATGGATTCAGACTTCAGATTTCAAATTTCAGACTTCAGTTTATCAAACGCACCCCGAGTCTTGGTTGCGTTTGAAATATCCTCTGATATCCTTATTCTTCTTCTTTTTTTTTGTTTTTTGACCAAACAAGAAAAAAAAATACTATTCCTATTCTTTTCATAAAATAAAGGATGTAACTATTTCAGAAAGAGATTAGTGAGAGTAATTTAGCTTTTATTGTTAATTGTTCTTGTATACACGTAATTGTTTTCTTGTCACTTGAACTGCACCTTCCATTTTGATTACTTGATAATAGATGGATTTAAGCTTTACAATGACGATTCAGCTTGATATTTGTGTATACCAATTATTGTCTTGGATAAAGGATGGAGTAAATTTGCTTTTGTTTCCATGATAGTGTGTCATTTGGTTTTCTTTTATGTGTCCTCTTTTTCATTTCTTTCATATATCAGTTCCAAGTTTACAGCTTTGTATTATTGGTACTGACTGGAGAAATTACTTTCTAAATTTAACTGCGGCTTGACTTTTTGAAGCTAATCAGTGGGGAGCATGTGGGAGCTCTTGCAATGAGTGAGCCAAATGGTAACTTGTGTAAAACCATTTTATTTCTGTTAGCTATGATCACAGATCACTATGTCCAGCGAATAATTCCTTCTCTTGCCTTATTCAGCTGGTTCGGATGTTATTAGCATGAAGTGTAGAGCTGATCGAGTTAATGGAGGTTACATTCTAAATGGGAATAAGATGTGGTGCACCAATGGCCCTGTGGCTCAGACGCTGGTATTCTCGACTATTATTCTCGTCATGAATGGGAAAGATTGCAATTTTTGTGCATACTATATGGATGGTGTATTCCCAAGTTGGCATAATATCAGAGGCATACTTGTTGTTTGCTGAGAAATAGGAGTTTCTTGCAGCACTCTATCTTTTTAGTGTCATAAAGCTTCTGCTCAGAGACATCATGTATCAGATCTTGCTAGATGATTTTGGCTTATACCTTGAAGGCATCAATTGTAGCATGTAGTCATTTTTTATTATGTGCTATTTTCTGCTCAATGGTATGCACTTGCACATATCTTCCATTCAAGTGCGCGTGCTTTTGTGTTCTCCTATTCAACCTGCCTATTAATCACTGTGTCTTTATTGCCATCTAGCATAAAAAGAATATCCTCCATGATCTTTCTCTAACCTTGTGCGATATCTAACAATATTCACTTTTTGCAAACAACAAATGCATGGTCATACTTCAAGTAGCTATGTTCTGTTATTAGGTTACCCACTGCCTGTGATGTATGAGTGAAAAAGGTCCTCAGCTTTTGCCTCTTAGTTTAGAAAACCACTTCTCAATATGTTTGGCATTAGGTCTCTCACTGTTTTTTGATCTGCAAGACTAGGGATGAGATGTTTTCCTTCCACTTTTACCTTTTTCGGCTTCAATGAGTAAATGAGTATATAAAATCAATAATTGCATTATTAGCAGGAGCGAAAAAACCAAGTACCAATGAAAAGAAGAAACTTTTTTCAACCTTTCTTTTCAAATTTTAATTTGGCGTGATTCTTAAGACATCTTAACAAATAGTTGCTGAAAGATCCACCTATCAGTATTTTGAATTTGTTGGCTTTAACTTCACCTATGTCCTAGATTGGTACTAAAGTACACTTGGCTTGTTCTGAAAAATGACCATGTCCTATTCTTTTCGTTTACCCCTCCTTCTAATGTCTTCTGCTTTTGTTTTTAAGAAAGTATCTTTCCTTTTTTTCTGATGGACTGATAATTGGACTGGATTAGGTTGTCTATGCAAAAACAGATATTGCTGCTAATTCAAAAGGAATCACGGCATTTATCATCGAGAAGGAAATGCCCGGGTAAGCATCTATTGTTAATGGTATTCTATAAGAGGAAAGAAATGCTAATTTGCACCCAATACATGCACGACAGATTAAGATAACATGACATGTTCTTCTATGAAGTTTGCAAGTTATTAGGTAGCAATTTGTCTCTTCTGAATCAACATACATCTAGTACCATGGCTTTAGGAAAATTTCTTTAGTCATCTGAAGTGACAAGTATGGCTCACTGACACTATCTTTCATTTAGATTGATGAGCTGATTTTTGTATATAGCCACTGTTTTATTCCCTGGTTTCAGTTAAAAAAAATAATGCATGGTACTACAAATTAAGATAACATGTGTTCTACTATTAAGTTTGCAAGTTATTAGGTAGCAATTTGTCTCTTCTGAATCAACATACATGTTGTAGTATGGCTTTAGAAAATTTCCTTAGTCATCTGAAGTGACAAGTATGGCTCATCAACACTATCTTTCATTTAGATTCCTGAGCTGATTTTTGTATATAGCCACTGTTGTATTCCCTAGTCTCAGCTTTTAACTGAGATGATAGAGCACTAGTAGGAAAATGATACTCTGCTACCATTCATAACATGCCATTTTTGTGATTATGAAAAAAAGAACGTATAGGACATTTTAGATTTCCTTTTTTGGATGATGACTTAGATGTGTAAATCCTTTTGTTCTACTTTATGTTATGAAAGGAGTAGAATGCAGATGAACATTTTATAATACCAAATAACATGAAATGAAGATGATTTGGTTTATCAGACGTGCAAATGGATAGTTTTGTAACTATTTTTAATATTTTTAGTGATTCAGTAAAGGATTTAGAGTTTGACATGGGCTGTTGAACTCTATAGTCCTTAGCATAAGATGTCTTTATTAGAATCCTAGTTTTAAAGAATTTACTGCTATCAGAGCATATGTTTATGATTTATGCTTCCTTAATGCAGGTTCAGCACAGCCCAAAAATTAGATAAACTTGGAATGCGAGGGAGTGATACGTACGTTTGTTTAAGCCAAGATAATTTTCCTCCTGTGAATTTTCATTTCTTCTCTGATCAATAGATGGCCTAATGATTAGATTCAACAAAATTGCAGATGTGAGCTCGTTTTTGAAAATTGCTTTGTTCCAGAAGAAAATGTTCTAGGGCAAGAAGGAAAAGGTATAAACACTGCCTGCTAAACTGTTCGTTTATGATGGGCGTCTTCCAATTGTGATTTCAACATGTTACTGCTTCCAAATTTCAACTGTAAATTAGAGGCCGTGGAGTTATCACCTGCTTGGGTTTAGAGCTTTTGAATCATATAAACTGAAACAAAATGTGGTCAATAGAATAAAAGATGAATATAAGAATTGTAAGAAACTGAAACAAAATGTGGTCAATAGAATAAAAGATGAATAGGAAAAAGCACGGTTCTCGGGTAAATTACCCAACTAAAAACTTTTTTAACTAAGATGTGGCAGCATTCACCAAAATCCAATTTTTACTCATACGACATACATGCTGAAGCACTCTGACATGATGCACATGTTAAAGGTCAAAATTGTCCACATTGTCACTTGCCCAGTTACTAACCCAAGACGCAGAAAAGAGACCCGTGATTTTTGTAGTTTTCTGACCTTCATTTACTTAGGGAATTATTACAGTGTCTCCTATTATTGGGTTACGATACCATCAGTATTTAGTGCTGCCTGGAATCAAAATAGATCAAGGTTTTCGTCGTACCCCAGTTCGAGCTGTTTCTGATATTTAAAACAGTAAAAAGGAAAAGGCTCTGAATAAAAGTTTAGCAGCTCATTGGAAGCGATTTATTTGAGGATTATCCTGAAGTCTGTTGTCTAATTTATGGAAGGCAGGAAGTGATCAGTAAATGCCATTCCTTCTGCTGCAGGAGTATATGTTATGTTGTCTGGGCTAGATTTGGAGAGGCTGGTTTTGGCAGGTGGACCTCTTGGTCTTATGCAGGCTTGTCTTGATGTTGTACTTCCATATGTCCAACAGAGAGAACAATTTGGCCGACCAATTGGCCAATTTCAATTTATACAGGTTCTGAACTGATTCTTAATCATGATTATATCTGGAGGCTTCCATGCAAACTGGAATACTGTGCAACCTGTTAGATAACCTTTTTCCCAGTAAGTAAAGGGGAAAAAAAATTGCTAATAGTGCAATCTCACATTTGGCAGGGGAAACTTGCTGACATGTATACATCCTTGCAGTCTTCAAGGTAAGATATTAACTAATTACTGCATTGTTCAATGTCCTTTCTATTCGTGACTTCTGGAACTTATGTTGCAGATCGTACGTGTATTCTGTTGCGGTAGACTGTGACAACGGAAAGATTGATCCCAAGGTAATGCAAAATTTAAGTCCCATTCTTGACTTGGCTCTGGGGTGTGTACGTATGACCTTGTAATTCTGACATTCTGGCTCTCTGTCTCTGGTGTGTGCATACATTTTGTTGTCAGGATTGTGCTGGGGTTATACTCTGTGCAGCTGAAAGAGCCACTCAAGTAGCTCTTCAGGTAAAAAGTATCTCTAAGAGCAAGTTCTCTTGATCTAGAGTTGCTGATATTGTTTCTAGCAAATTGAAGCCATTTAGTCCTATTAAACTGTGACGTCATTTTTTCAACCATTTTTTGATTGAATTTGATCTCTTTAAGCCCTTTTAACTTTCTAGACGTCCTATTTGTGGATGTTTTAAGTATCAGATTTCTGAGAATGAATAAACTTGTTACGTGAAGTCCCATAACCCGTCCCTAGCCCGAAAGGGAAGATATAACCCTTCTATATTTTGAACGAGTGGAAACAGATGCAAGTTAGAGACGAACTCTGATGATTGATTTTGCATTCATGGTACAGGCTATCCAGTGTCTTGGTGGCAATGGATACATCAATGAGTATATGACTGGACGCCTTCTTCGGGATGCCAAACTATACGAGATTGGGGCAGGCACCAGTGAGATTAGAAGAATGATAATTGGTCGCGAGCTCCTTAAAGAGTAGTTGAGAAGAAAATTGCTCAAAATTGAAATTGTTGGCCTGAGCTATTTGCGACCTCTCTCCCTTTTGTTGATCTCCTAGTTGCAGCAGCTGCTTGGATTTGGTTGGAGCAGCATGACATGGCTCGCTGGAGAGTCTTGAATACCCACCCCTCTTGCTGATTGCTGCTACGGAAGGAAAAATGCAATTAGCTTCCTCAATGGAGACTTGTAAACTGTGGAAGATGTATTTAAGATAAGAAACCTTTCTTGATATTCATTAGTCTTTCTTAATCTCACTCTTAACCTCCCAAGTTACTACGAGTTCCTAATCCATGTTCTTTCTTTTCGGCTTTTACTGGCACTGATGAACAACCTATGATGGATAGGTTCCATTCAGTTTAAAGCCTCGTCCAGCTCATAGCAAGTATACACAGCTGCCCCTTTTCAACCTGGATGCAGTTCGTCTAAAGATATTGTAGTGTTTAGGGACACCGTAATATGCATGCTCATATCAAAAGTATGTTAGTTTTGACTAATCAGTGAAGTGCTGGACCAAGCTTTTGGTTATCTCTACAGAACTATTAATATCACTCCATAGACATGTTAAACACAACAATTCACTGGTTTGACATTAAAGTTCTTCAACAAACAGATACTCATAGACATAAACACACCACACCGGTGTTTCGATAAATGGTATACTTACAAGACAACAAAGACACGAACTGATGGGCAACCAAGTTCTAAGGGGTACATGCACAGCATACGACAACTTGAAAAGTTTCAGAAATAGGAATATATACATAGGGTGTTAAAAGCTTAGGTAACAGCTAATAGGCAATCAGATGCCCAGAAACATCAGCAGCATCATCCTCGAACACCCTGAATTTGAAGTCCTGACTACTGTTAGAGATGAATCAGGGTGCAGTAACTGAAGACTTGGAGCCATCCATTACTGCTGGTGATTCTTCCAAACAACTACGAGTCTCATCACTGAGCACTCCAATGGACATTTTCTGCACTTCTTCTATGGTTAATATGTGGATCTTTGACACGACGTCACAAAACTCACTGAAAGTGAAAAGAGACACTGATTATTTCGGTGATTCTGAAAGAAAAACCCAAAATGCAAAACAGTCCGGTAGAAAAGCTCAAAAACTTGTTGACTTTCGCCATGAAGAAATGCTACCACAACTGAAAAATGGTCAAAAAGTAAAACAGTCCTGTAGAAAAGCTCAAAAACTTGTTGACTTTCGCCATGAAGAAATGCTACCACAACTGAAAATGGTCAAAAAATAAAGTTTAGACAACTTGGATCACAGCAATCTTACATGAAAGAAACAGTAACTATACATCACCAAGTAAAGCGGCTTAAGCTGTCAATTATCATTGGATTGTAATTTATTTGCCGCTTTCCACTTTATGCCAAACATGGATATTTAATAGACAATTTGATGTCTGTGAAAAGGATACTTACGGCCACGGATCATCTCCCACAACCATCATGTCTTTCTCACTGTCAGTATACAGGACACGCCATCCCTTGCCAGGCTCCCTTAACATTCCCTCCATGCTAAACAGCTTCTCGAGCTCAACCAGCAGGTCATCATAACTTTTCAGTTTGGACAGATCAATAGCTCTTCCCACCAAATTGCCTTGTTTGTGAACCTTTGACCAATAAAATGAATATTAACATGATTGCATCAATGTGTGTGTATAGACACATACATACATACTGGGTATGCAGTCTCTCTTTTTTCTGGACAGTTTACTCACAGTTATTCAACTAACCTTTGTACAACTTCTCCTGCTAGAACTCTGTGAACTTGATGCAGGGGCTTCTTCAGTCAGGGAAACCCCAAATAGCTTACAAACAGATCCAGCTCCCTTGTTCTCGTCTTTTTTATTGTTCAAGGGTGTTCCTGTAGTGGGGACAATAGACTTCTTCTCGAATGCCTTTGGCTCATTTGCTAGAGAGAGATGTCTTCCATCCTCCTTAGTTGGCCCATCCCTGAAGGACTTTGAGTTTAGCACATGGTTTTCTCTCTCACGATTGGCCATATAGGAAAGCATGACAGGATCTTGACCAGCTTTATAGACCCCATTGTACGGGAAAACCACGTTTCTAATGCCTTCAGATGCTAAAGGATAACAACTGGGAAAGGATCTTTGATTTATGTTCAAAATGTTGCCGCCCAGCTCAGGTTTTCTCCAACCGCTAGGATTGAGTTCAGTTTTTCCAGTTAGAGATTTAAGTGAGCAAATTTCTTGACCTTGCAAGACCTTTGGAAAGCTATTTGTTTCCATAGAGCCTGAGTAGGTGATGGAAGGCTGACTTCTGCTAAAATCACTGTAGTTTGCCTTCTCCATCCCATTTGACACAAATTGTTGATGTGCAACAGGATGCATCTCAAAATCCAACTGGCGGTTTATCTTATCACCGCCATAAAGAGGTGAAGCTAAACCTAAATTTTCTTGACCTTGCAAGACCTTACCGGATCGTGCAGACTCCGCAAAGTCCCAAAGGGGAACCTGACCTGCTAAATACAAGAAACCAGAATCAAAAGACTCGACATCTAAGCTTCACTATTGCAATAGAATGCAGTGTGTTCAAATAGGGAAAGTCTGTACCAGGAATATAACCATTCCATACAGGCGGTGTCATAACAGCTTTGTTAGCCCCGCTAACGTTGTTGGTATATGGCATCGGTGATAGAAGATCAGCACCATTTCTAGAGCTGTTCTGCACATCTGCTTGCATGCAGGTGCGCAGTTTCTTCATTCTGGGAGAAGTCTGGATGCTCATGTTTGCAAAAGAAGCTGAAAAATCAATTTCCCAGGGAGAAACTCTTTCATGACGGTTGCTAGCATCTTCTTCCCACCTGACCTATTAGATGTGTAGAATAGGCAGCTGTTATAGAAAGATGACAAGGACCAAAATGAACTTTTAATAGTCAATTTCCATCTCACTAATATATATTTATTCTTCTCAGCATCAAAAAATCTTACTACTGACTGAGAAAATGTGACTTTATTGTAATCATGACCAATTGTCTTGCATCACCGCATAAATTACATGGTCTGTAAAACTACCAAATGGTGGCTCTCGGAATAAAACTGTGAGTAGTGAAAATACACAAGATAATGGGCGTAAATGCATTCAAGCGGCGTAGAATGTCGATTGCACCCAGCCATTTAGGACTTGAGAAACCACAAACAAAAGATCGAATCCGATACAGGAGCCTGCTCATGTATAAAGAAAATCAGAATTTCCTTACCATTAAGCATCTCCACTTTGAGTTTGGCCATCTGTGGGGATCAACATCACCAACTCCAGTCACTACACCACTGTACCTATAAGAATAAGTAAATTTGTTTCACGAGGAATTATTTTTGTAAAAACTAATTAATATGACCATAGATTGTTAGACATATAGAAAACCTTCTATCAGGAGCATTGTCCAAATCAATGCTGATTTTGAATCTTGTCCCAACAGGTATCTGGTTATTGATGCTTTTCACGTACTTTTGATATGGTACAATAAAATCAGCATGACTTGCTCTGCAATGCAATAATTGGGGAACATTTATGAAGGTTTTCCATTGACTAATGCAACAAACTGTAACAAATCCCATACCTCTACACATAATTCAGCATTGGTATTCAAATTTGAAAAGTTTGTTCTTTAACCACTAACTTTTATAGGACAATGCAGCCAAGTAAGAAATAACTCGACATGTTGTCACACATGAAGATTTATTTTGAAGTCGAAAATTCTTAAAAGGGTAAAAGAAAACTTGAAAATTGCAACTAGTACAAACTTAAAATGCAATAGCCGTTAACATGAATCTAGGTCCAGTGAGCACAGTGGAAAGGAAGTATGCACCAGAAAATTCTAAGAACGATAGACATGAGAACATGGTTTCTAAGTCATTGCAATGAAATTTTGTTATTTGAGGGTAGTAACTATGAAATATATCAAAGAGAATCACATTAAACTAGCATGCCTAATATTTGCAGCATTCAATAATTTCCAGATGCAGATTGATGAAAATGAATATTTAGATATCATTGCTTTTCTTATCAAGAAGATTGAGACAAGATGAAAGTGGACCCAATCATTTCCGGGTGCAAGATAGAGAAGGGAAGGGTGAATCCAAACAAAATGGTCTGAAATAAGAAAACAATCATGCATCTCATTGGGACATAATATTCCTTCCAACGACCTTAAAATCATACAGAGTCTCGTCTATGGGTCTAGCAGATGTCACAACAGTAGACTGCCTTCGTTTGCTGTCTTAAGCACAGCCAAATCTGATAACGGACTGGCTCAGAATAGGGCTAGTGGTACAAGTTTCGGGATTACCATACAAGTTGCAGAAATAGACCAGACAAAACATGGAATGTGTTGATAATCTAGACATAATTGAGAAGTGGCGAACAACAACTAAACATACGAAGGCCTAAAAACTTTTATAACCTCTAATATGAGGTGAAAAATTGATTAAGGCTTCAATTCCATATATCATCTGCATGACCAAACAAGGAAAATGACCATAAAAGGCCTTTTGACGACATGCAATCCTTAATTTCCAAACACCTCCTTGGATACTAATGGAAAAAGAATTTACTTTATAAAATTTCCAGTATTAATAGATAAGATCTTGACTCAAGGCAATGTTACTTGGCATACTCAAAAGTCTCTGAACGCAGAATCAGTTTGACTGAGACATTACAATGTAGTCTCAGCAGGGAAGCTAAAGTGGAGGTTATTCATGCATCTATTGTCAATCTGACAGTATGATAATGGCAATGGGTTTGGAAATTGGGAGGAAGATTTCACTTACCAATTCATCCAATGCCAATATCAGTCAAAATTGGGGTAGCTCCTATCTTCTTGAATTTCACAAATTAATGACATTTAAACATTATAAAAGAATCGCTTCAACCACACTTTATAAAAGAATCGCTTCGACCACACTTTTAAACATCACCCTTACCATAATCAGAACAATAGGTAGATGATACATGCAAAGGCAATAACATAAAGCCATCAACATAAACAATCAGACCCTGCTTAAGGGAAGACAAGTCATTAACCACCAAAACTCAAAAGGCATTGTAGATATGGGAGAGTTCAGGACTGCAAGGAAAAAGCAATAAGAAACAAAGATGATGAGCCATAAAGCTTGAAAGAATACTTGTTCTTCAGTCAAGTAAAAGGCCAAACCAAATCCTTCAAAAATGTTAAAATGATCAGCTTATAAGTACCTTGTGCTGTAGAAAATCTTGAAAGCAGTATTGCTTGAGACAGCATTTGCAACTGGCGCAAGAACTCTGGGATAAGCATTCTGGCTTTTAATAACTAACTCAGAGAGGCCATTTCGAAGTCCAGCAGCTCTTCTTATTCCTAACCTCAGGTCCCCGCCTTCACCCCTGAACACATACGAAAGTTAAGGACATCCATGTTACCAGCCAAAATATACTTTCGTGATACTAAAAGATTCGAATGAGAGGAGGAAATGCACATTCCAAGATGATTAGACAAAGGAAGTATATAGCCTATATGCCATTGCTCTACATGTTTACTTTTGCAGAATTTCAGACTGTATATTTTCTTTGGTTTGACTAAATCTACTGCATGCTCGTTTTCCAGAAAAAACACAGTGCTTACAACTTCAAAGAACTTAGTACTGCTTTCCCCCAGTCATCTTCTCTTGGAAGTGTATAAAAAAAATTAAGGACGTCCAGGCTACCACCCACGATATAACTTTAGATCTCTTAAAAATTGAAATCAGAAAAAGAAATGTATATTCCAAGACTTTTGACAAATTAAGTGCATAAATCTATGCCATTGCTTTATGTGTTTAACTTTTTCACAATTTTCAGCTGTATATTTTTCCTGGTTCGACTAAATCTACTTCAAGCTTGTTTTCCACAATTCCTTAATTTTTTTAGCACTTTCTGCAATTCTTACTATTTCAAAGAACTTAGTAGTACTTTTCCCTTGCTTTCTTTCATCTTCTCTTGGCATGCTTCCAAGATGATTCCAACTTCCATTGAATTTCTTCTCTCTTTTATCTTTACTTATAAGCCATTCTCTATTCAATATCAACCAATATAATATGTACCTGAGAAAGAGAACTGCATCACCGGATACAAGATTCTTTTGGCTTACAAAAATGCTCCAACCAGTTGTAAGCAAATGTCGCCTCGGCTGGCCTGTAAAGTAAGCATTATTACATCTTCAAACTAATATTACTAAATAAGAATCTCTCAGGCCACATGAGTACTTTAACCAGTAATTGTACCTCTATATATATGCCGAAATCTCCATTCCACACCATGTATGTCCCTGGCAACAAGTTCCTGAGAGGGCCGCGGCTCTTCATAATTCTGGCATAGAAATTGTGGCACCAACATTTAACAGAAACATTCAGCCGGCTAATGAAAATTAAAAACGTTGAAAGAGAGTAAATGCTATAAAAGCTAAAATTCAGTCAGACCAAAGGTGGGAAACAGTCTTCGGCAGCTCTTCGAGGAACAGAAAATCCACCATGGGTGCTGGTATCAGAGGCAGTAAGAGTTTTGCAGAACATATGAGAGGTTGATTTTATTGGCACTTTCTTCGGTCCCCGCCTCTTCATGGTCTTTTCCCCCTGAACGCAAGGCTAGCACCTGAAAGGATATGAAAAGAAGTAACTGAAATATCACCAACAAAAAAAAGGAGAAAACATTGCAGCAAATGAAATTCAAGACCAAAATTTTTTTGTCCCACTATTCATTTAGGATTAGTTATAATTAAAACTTTACACCAATATAGCTATGTACTGAATCCGAGTAATACCTCTGATATAGGGAGCAGAGTCAGCTGTGTGTAGACCTCGTCATTCTCCTTATTAGCCTACATCAGGAGATTTAGAAAACCAAATTTTCTATCAAACAAGAAAAGGAAAGGAATGAAAAGATAACAATAAGATAAAAGTAACAGAAATGGCCTTAAGTTGAGGGGATTTTCATTAGAAAGTACAGGGGATTCAATCAAGAAAAAGGACAGAAGCCGATTACTTACAAGTAGCTCGACCTCTAAAACCTTGCAAAAGATCTGTGGTTGGAGATCAAAAGAAGAAACTTCCAAAGCAGGAAAAGAAGAGACAGAAGCAGCCTGTTCCAGGTGACCTTGAGGGAAGTAGACCACCACATTTCCTTTCTTGGGCAAGCTAGTGACAGGGCCAGCACAGGCATACCAGAGCTCCATGAAGATTTTCGACGGAGGAGGAGGATTAGAGGAGGAAGCATTAGAAGAGCACGAAGAGGTGGAAGTGGACAAAGAGCAATAAACACAGCCAAAGCCACAACCACCTTTGTCACATTCCCCGTTACAGCTGCATGCATTAGCATTCTTCTCCACCTCACTACTCTCTACTATTGCATGGTTCAGATCAATTTCCATTAAAGGCCTCAAGCGGTGCCTTGTTTGTTCTCAGTATCGCATTACACCTGGACAAGAAACCAAAAGGGCCAAAACTAACCCTCAACAAAGAAAATGTAAAAGGAAAAAGAAAAAGAAAAGCAAGACAATTAAAGTTGCGGGTTTGAGAGCAATCAAGTTTGTTCTTGAAAGAGTATCCACAAAGCTAAAAGCTTTTTGTTATTAAAAAAAGGAAATGAAGTCAAATCATGGCAAGAATTTCCCAATATTTAAAGTAGGTGGCCTTAAAGCAAGAACGGGAAAGAAATTCACTCAATTCATGTTTTTGGCAAAGAGGGAGAAGGAGTAGTCTTGGGTGGAAGAGGGTAGCTAAAAGATTGAGAAGATAGATTAGAAAAAAAGGGTACAAGTAGTATCAAATAATAACAAGAAATTCAAAGTATGATTCCTCCCCCATTTGCAGTAGTTCTGAGAAGGGGAAGCAAGCAGAAGTAGGAGACATAGACAAATGCTTAGGAAGCACAGAAAACAAAAGGCAAAAAAGGCCAACGTGATAGTGCCCTTTTCGACTACAGAGAGGGAAAGAGACTGTGTTGAGTGGGGGGGACAGGCATTAGACAATAGACAGTACAGAACCCACACACACACACACACACTCCCTCCTCACTCACTCATCCCGCTTCGCCTCCCGCAGCCCATCCCCCTCAAGCCTTCACCTTTGCTTTGCCTTAGCTTTATTTTTCTTCGTAAATATTTGAAATAGTAGCCAGTTGGTGATTTTTTACTGTGGAAGTGAGGCAATCCATCCACTAACACCAAGAATTCATTTTCCTTCCAAAAGAACAAAAAGGGCATTTGCCATTTGCATTCAAAAAAAAAAATACAGCTTTTATTTTCAGTCCAAAATAAAAAAAAAATTTTGTTAGTTGGCACATTTTCATTCAGCTACCATGGCAATTGGAGCACAGCTCAATTGTTTCTGGAAATTTAATTCATGCAATTCCTGTGCCTAGACCAGATTTTGGCTTTTTTTTTCCCTCCCTTTCAAGAAGAGAGAAGATGTTCTACAACTCATTTTTTGAATCTTAACCATCTTAATTTGTGCATAGTAATTTGTGAGTGGTCTACTGCTACCTCTAACTCAGTGGGATGAGAGACATAAAAAGTTGACATTTGGAGCCATTAAACACTCCCACTCAATGTGAATAGGAATACACTCCCTCCAACAAGGTTGAAAAGTTTAGTGAGTTTATCTTAATCACTCCCTCCAACAATTGTTGTTAGTCTTCTTTTGTAGAACCTCTTACTTATGATTTTTTTTACTGTATCGCCCAACCTTTACCCAAACGGATAAATTTAGCTAACCATTTTTTGATAAAAATTGTGGTCAATGATTCAATTAGTTGGTCCTTGGCAGGAAGACTATCTATTACTACTATATATACACATATGGGGTATGTACAGTTATAATGGAATCAGTAACGGGCATGAGAAATCATATCAAATCAGGCAAAGGGTACAGAGATACATTAAATATATTATAAGAAATAAATATGAATACAGTTAGTTATAGACCGAGAGAGAGAGAGAGACAGATGGTGGAGTTGTCAATGTAAATGGACCCCCTAAACTTTGGCTGCAACTATACTGCTACGGTGGGTGAGCGGGGAGGGGTGGGGGGATGGTGTTGTAGTTAGGACTCGGTGACTGAGAGAGGCCAAGCTGCTGCATGCCCAAGCACAGCATGGCAGACGCAGTCAAGAATCCTGAGTGAGTCCGCTCTCTTGGTACTCCTGCTGCAGCGGGACTAGTGCTGCTGCAGCTGCTGCTATCAGCTACTATGATCTATCAAGACTATCTCTCCAGTCTCATCACCCTGTCTGCTCTCCGTCTTGTCACTGTCAATGTCCACCCTTCCATCCTTTTACCCCCCGCGCTGCGCGTCTACTTTCTAGTTTCTTCCCATATTTCATATTCTTGAGGATGATAAATCGACCGTACGCTAGTTATTCATCTCATTTTGGTTTTGCCTTTTACCCTGGGAGCCTGACATAGGCAGCTGCGCGAGTACTTGTTAAGATGAGGGATTTCAAGCGTTAGTTTTCTTTTAAAAGTGAATTTAATGTCAAAAAAAGTGATGAAATACGAGAATACATTAGGTGTGAATGTGTGCATTCACAAGGTAAAATATATATAATCATGATATATATATATATATATACACATAATTAATATCTATTGGATGGATATTACAGAAGTTCTTATTACAATATTATTATTAATATAACGTTTTACAATCCACTGCATTTTAGCTTGTACCGTTGGATGGCAAAAAAAGAAAAAACCAACAGTGTGAGAGATTGCAATTATTCACTTTTTTTTTTCCTTTTTTGTCATGATTAAAAGAAAAAGGAAATCCTAATGATTAGGATCAGATCAAAAGTACTCCTCAACTATGGAAATACGTTATGAACTAGCAATAATTTTTTTATGGGAGTTCAATTGTTCATCCATAGTAGCACGAGGCATGCATATTTTTTAAGGAAAAAAAAAAGAAATACTTCAACCTTTTTTTTATTTTTATAGATTTTAGAAGGACCAATATTTTATTAAATAAATTCTTTTATTGTTTTAGATCTTCTATACATTAACTATAAAAATCATTTTTATCTCCTATACAATAAAACTTCATAAAAGTAACATTTCTGGCAGGTAATATTATCATACATTTTATTACCACTAGCAATATTGGTTTCTAAATTTACGAGATTATCGTACATAACACCACTATTATTTGAAATTTATTGTCTATCATCATCATTTAGCTTACATGCCCTCTAGCTAATTGGTTTTCTTACCTTGCAATTTTTTATATACAATACATAACACTTTTGCGATTTCTAAGTACTTTCATATTAATATTTCATTTTAAAAACTGTCATTGTTTAAAATTCCTGTCCTCAAATTGTTCCTTAACTTTTCAATAATCTACACCTATAAATGATTCATTCGTCTTTCCCACTCAACTCTATCCATAACCCCATCAATCTTGATAGATGGGTCTTTTCGACAGTAACTAATTTTGTTGAACTCAAGAGGGTTTTTTTTTTAGGGTCTTATTATTCCTTTTTTAATTTAAAAGGCTGTGTAAGCAACAAAACTGCATGCATGCAAATGGAGAGTATTATCCCACGCATGCAAATGGAGAGTGGAATAAAATGCCCTGCAAAAACTGCAGAGAAAAAGTCGATAGTATCGGATGGCCTGCGCCTTTGGCGCTGCCTGAGTGCCCCACCGGCCACCACATCCTTACGTTACTACACATTCCTTTCTCTCTCTCTCTCTCTCTCTCTCTATATATATATATATCTATATCAGTATATGTATCTATCTACTTTTTTGTACTAGTACGATACAAGAGTGTGTATTTGTAGTTTTCTACAGCTATATCAATCTACTCACAAACAAAAAGGCTATCCGAGGCCTAGGAATGGACGACTCAATTCACCCCTGGGATGGCCAGTTAATTACGGAGCTGCCACTGTCCAGTGTCCCCCACTTTTATCGTTGCTGTCTCAGTCACTGACTCGAACATAACTCAGCGAAAGCTTTAACAGCGCACGAGCATTAAAACAAAAGACTGCTACTGTTACCCGATTCCCTAACTCAGCCTTTCCAGCGATGCCACCGGGAGACCTGCCTGCTTGTGTTACTACTCCTGTGTATTGTATGTATATTTATTTCTCAAATTGAACACATTTACTATTGAGTAATTGCTACTTTGCTTAGTATCCAATTTTTGTTTTTCCGGAGAAAATTTTTTTTTCAGTTATTTTTTTATCTCATATGCATCAAATAAAAATATATATATTTTTTGAATAAAAATTGTGAGAATCCAAACAGGTTCTAAAGATCTTGGTTCAGCGACTAAAAGTTTTCATTCCATTATATTTGTGGTTTATTAGAGTATAATTAGTTGATTATTTATCTGTATTGATCTCACCGTGATGGGCTCTTGCATTTGTAGAATGTATTGAAAAATAGATGAGGTTCTCAATAAAAAAAAAAATCCACCAATATGGGTTCTTGCATTTGTACGTAGAATAGGAAAACTGACTGTGGCTCTCAATAAATACTCATTTGGATTGTAAATTATTTGAGATATTTTTACTGTAGCACTTTTTGTGATGTGATGTGATGTATGTGAGGTAAAAAGATAATTGAAAAGATAAAAATGTGTGTTGGAAATTATAATGATAATGTAAGCAAATAAATTTTGGCAAATAATCCTCTATCCAAACAAACCCTGTTTCTCAGGTTTTACAACACGGCATAGAGCAATTAACACCACATGCATTGCAAATGACCACTCAATGAACAAATAAAGCAGTTATGGTTCTCAAAAATTAATGCCAGATATTCGCTGCATGCTTTCATTGTCAGTAATTTTATATGAGTAGTTTTGGCTATAAATACATTCAAAATTGTTAATGTTTTCTGGTAGAGTACTCCTAGGTAGTATTATTAACAACACCAAGAATGGCATGCAGGCGAATTAATATGTCCTTTCCTACCTGCATCTTATTACTATTATTATTATTATACTAATAGGATTGAAGTAATTTAGCAGTTGACAAATGGAAAAATTACAGGCAATTTTTAACTAAAGTACTGTTAAGCAACCTTATTAATACGTCAAAGAAAGAAGACAACCGCCAAAGCCAATGGGTGCAACTGGTAAAGCTGGAAATTTCACCTTCTGACCCCATAATTAATTAAGACATACATACGTCAGTTATAACAAATAATGCTCAATTTATATCAAGAAAATTATAGCTTCAAAAATTTTATTCTTCGTGTTGATATTTTTCTCCTTCGATTTTTTTTTTTTTTTTTTTTTTTTTTAACAAAAGAGGGCTGCTGAATTTGAAGATTGAAGGGGAGGAGTAAAAAGGTTGCAAAGTTGGCGCATGGGAAAGCTTCACAGATCTATTAATTCCATATTTGCTTCTAACTCTTTTGAGCAACATCATCCATCGTTCCTGAACTTGCACTTTGAGCACGCAAGACAAAATCAAGAATTAACTCCGCATACAACAAATGTGATCTAGCAAAAGCTATTTGGGACAATGAATTAATTCGCATGAATATATAGCAATGCTGCAGAATTCTAGAGAGCTACTGGGAAGGAACTGTCGCGTTTTACTTGTCAAGAAACCTCAATTCAAAGCAATAGCATCCCAAATTTTTAGAAGAAGCCAACAAGTATGGAACAAATGTGCTATAGTTTTGTTGCAGGAAGATTCAAGTCAGAGTTCTGTAGTCATCAAGAATAGTTGTGTTTGCCGAATTATCTCAATCCAGCAGCATTTCTTCGGCCAGTAGTAGTCCTGCTGCCTCAAGCTTGGACGATAGTTGACAAAATAGTTTTTTTTTTTTTTTTTTTTTTTTGGGTCTTTGGGCTGAGTCTTTGCTTTCTTCTTGCTATTGTTTTGTTGTAGAACAGGCAAGCCACAATCAGAACGTTGAAGTACTTAAGCAGGGGAATAGGGACCATCTTGAACTGACAAATTGTAATTGATAATTATTTACAGCCAACTTGAACATTCAAAAGAGAAATGTGAAGAGAAATTAAAAGATAAAATTCTGCTAATTCTTCGAGTTAAAAACCGTTGACTGAGGCCCTGTTAGTTTTATTAACTAGCACTTCAAAGCATAACCCTTATTTGTTAATGTATTTTCTTGCTCAATATTTGGCATTCTCTTAAACTTTACAGAATATTTATCAATTTTTTCTTTTTACTCTCCCGCCTCCAACAACAATCTAAGTACAGTATTCAAACCTTGAACTTAACAGCAGCGGCAAAGAGTGGGCGACGCCGGTGGTTAAATATTTATTACTTGAGAATACCTAAATCGACGGGTTTAAGCGCTAAGTCACCCAAAAAAAATATTTTTTTTTTAGCAAAAGTGCGGTCTACTTTGGCCGGCCTATTGGATTCCTTTCATCACTACCTTCGCCTATTAAACTATGGTCATGATTTTATCTTGTATTGTTCAAGAACCTTTGAAGTTAACTCCTAATATTCACGAAAATTAGTTTTTTTTTTTTTTCTAGAACGAATTTATGGCTGTTATTGAGAAGAATAAAATTAATAAACTTCAGCAGGCGTCCTGATTTTTTTTTGTTGAATACTAAATTAGATTACTCCTATGCCATCTAACTTTTGCTCACCAGTAATTTGGCACTTAATTTGTTCAAATGCCCAAAAAAGAAAAATCAGAAAACTCTTGTTTTCATTTCCTTAAAATACTGAAAATATTAATGATACTTTTGCACTACAACTTACTTACTTAAGGTGAGCTTTTGTGGCCGCAACATTCATATGCTTTGCTTTTCCAACATCAAGTTTATCTGCAAGGGAAACAAAAGGAGATCATCTTCCCTACACATGCACGTGGGGTTTTGGCTGTATTTTTATTCTGTCTTTTCAGATTCTTGCCCATGGCCATGGAAGCAACTTGTGGAAGCCGTCGAATCTGCATAGAATTCCATTAATTATTGACGATTTTCCACCTTATTCCAACTTTTTTTTTTCTTTGGTGCAAATGCTAGCTAGCTCGACCATTTTCACGAAACATGCAGCAAATGCATCTGACATAGTTTCTCTGGGGTATTACTGAAAACTGGTTGAAAATATAACTAAGGACCTAAAAGGGATGGTGTACTTAACTATTTCAGCTCTTCTCTTCTTTCTTTCTCTCTCTCTTTTTTTTTTTCAATTCATTTTTCTTGTAAATAAAGATCTCTCATTTCAGTCCATATTGAATTACTGCATTATAAGAAACCCTGTAAAGGTTTTATTTATTTATTTTTTTGTTGAGTCGAAGTTGAGTATCATTTAATATGATGTCAATTTGGCACTATAGAAGCAGCCAATGTTGGGTATTGAATTGGGTGGTTTTCTGATTAATCCTTGCACTATTAAGTGTTTATATATATGAATCAAAAAAAAAAAGAATTAGGTGATTTTAAGAGTATTTGGCGAATGCTTGCCCACTAGTTAATGCTGACAAAGTAGGGCATGTAGGATTAGTATTAAAAATCAGATTTGTATGGAGACAGATTACATGCAAGAACAGGATAATATTTTGATGGATTATAAGATAAAGGGCAAATTATCTGATTGGCCCTTTAACTCTTTGTCCAGGTAAAATTAAGCCCCTCAACTATTTTTTGATGACTTTAAGCCCTTGAACCTGTAAAAGTGGAAAATCGTGGCCCTTTTACCCAATTTCTCCGGTTTTGCAACCGGAGGACCAATTCACACGCATGCAAGTGTGCTTCTTCAAAGGGCATTTTTGTCCGCCTGTTCTAATGGCGTGCGATGGGGGCGCGCGATGGGCTCAGTCGAGCGAAATGGCGGCGGGCTGCTCGCGCGAAGGGAGAAGGGGCTCGCGACTGTGGCTTTGGGAGTGAGCGGCGGCGGCACAGAGGCTGGGGCGCGGCCGGCTGGGGTTGCTGATGTCAACAAATTTCTAAGAACAGTCCTACAGATCCGACTAATTGGCCCTTGATCCGATCGAATTTAACAGCACTGCTCTTGTATGTACGGTGAATCAACTGGAATGATGGTCCACCTTCCTGATTTTAAGAATTTATATATATATATACGTATTATTTTCACATATCGTGCTTTTCAATCTTTTCCATAGATAAAGCCTGCGAGCAGTCTATAAAGTTATCCAATCAATAGAATAAATCATGTTTTACCTGACTTTTTAATTGTCACATGTATAAAAAGCGCTTATCACCCATAGCTGAATATTAGTATTTTGCAGTAAAAAGTTTATGTTGATTCACTAATTTCCCAAAGAAAACTACAGTATATAAGGCCTACATTTTAATTTTTTTTTTCCCCGTTTCTTCCTCTGTGTCTGAAAATTTAGAAGAGAACCAACAGTAAAGGCCAGTTCAGACCACCAACATGGGTTGTCTCCGAAGCCATATCATCAGTTGTCTAAGCCAAAGATAATTGAACAGCTTTTCATAAGCTTGCATTCGACTTTTTAAAAAGTCACAAAATTGGTTATGTAACATCATGGATCACCTGTCTTTATAGCTACTAGAGATATACGTGAAAGCATACAAGAAAGATGCTGTCAACTGTATGGTGACGGAGACTGGGGAGAGACAAAGCCAAGGCAACAAAAAATTAAATTAATCATCAAACCCGAAAAGAGAAAAGAAAGAAAAACAAGCCATTAGGCAGCAGCCCCCCCTTCTCTTTCTCCTCAAGCAGGACGCAAGAAGAGTCGTGCCGGCAACTTTCTTGCTGCAGCAACCGTTCACTGTTGTTGGACAATCACAAGACACTTTCACTTGCAAACAACACAGCCTGAAGATTCACTGTTGCTGTTACGAGGTCTTAATTATATATGTTTTGCTTTAATCAAAGGGAAAGGTGGCTGGTGGGCCTTGTCTTCTCATGTCTGTTTATCGCCCGCGTTCATCGTACCCTTTGTCATCTGTCTTTGTCTGTCTCCCAACACCCAATGCTTCTAACAATGACCGTCCCGACGACTATTTGGAGCTTTGCCATAATATCGACAGCTCCATCTCAGCTCACCACTGAGTTTTATCATGTACTATTACTGTTCATTTCAATGAACAAACAGTAGTAATACTCTGCTCTGCTGCTTGATTAATTACTTTTGGATTATCTTTCTAACTCATGTTCAAGTGGGGCGGACGTCTTGAAAGTAAAAGACCTAGTCGGTAGTCCCACACAGCTTGTCCCAAAAAAAATAAAATAAAAAAAAAAATATATATATATATATATATATGTTTAATTCGTGACACATATATTACGAACATATTTCCTTTTTGGATATTCAAAAGATGCGCTTTCCTAACTTAGGTTAAAAAGGTGATTTTTAACATTTGTTAGAAATCCAGTTTGGTTTAATATACACATATTTCGGAAGGAAGATGGTGTTCCTCTCTCTCTGTCTCTTTAGGCTTATATTTGTTGGCATAACAAAAAAAAGTTAATTGCACTTACGCCCTTCGAAGATCGTTGATTTTCACTTTACGTCATAAATATCAACTAGTGGAGTATATCATTTTGTTATCTTGTACTGTCAGTTCACGACATACATACCGTTGAAATCAATTCAAAATTAATGAATGAATTTCATTCTGATCAAACTTTCAATAAAAAAAAAAAAAAAAAAACCATTGCACGAGCTCAGTTTGCATTCATTAGAACATAATTTTAATTATTATGTATAAAGGGAAGGGCTACTAAATTAAAGCCTTTTGGCTTCGACATAGTTATCAGAATTCATTAATTTTCAACAATTTAGGTCACGCGCTATAAATTGGTACTCAATTGCTAAAATTGATAATTTAGACCACAAAATGCTAATTGGTAATTGTTTAGGGGCCAAATTACAAATTTGAAATAGTCACAAAAATTGCAAAAATATCCCGCCGAGATTGTTGCGTAATATAATTTAGTTTCCGCAACTTTCAATTAAAGGTCTAGCAAACCGGTAGGTCCATCTGAGGGAGACAAAACGTATCCTCATAATTTCGCGGTGCAAATAGGGTCCTAAGCACTCAAAAGAAAAGTCGTCTTCGTCCTCTTCTTCTCCCTTTTTTTCACTCAATTGCGAAAGGAAATGACAAAAAGTGTTGCATGCTACTGTGCAGCGTAACATGGGAAGTTCCAATCAGGATTCGGGACGTGAATTTCTGGAGCATTTCTCAATCTCTGAGTGAATTTTGACTGTGGAAGGACCACAATCAAGATTCGTTTGTGAACCAAAAATTACAGACTGGATATCAGAATGGCAACTTTGACTGATGATATTAATAGCCTCAGAGCTTTATTCCAGAAATGCTCCTTTTGTTTAGATAGAAATCTAGATTCTAGATGTGAATGGATTAGTGATTATGCTTTAGGCATATCTCAAGATGAGGAATGGATCAATCCTCAGTGTGTCTAACACATTTGTATAGAACTAGTTGAGCATTTGCTCATATAAGTGTATATTTTGCCAATCAATACATAATTTACCGTTGCAGAAAAAAAAAAAAAAGAAGATATGATAGCCAATTGAAGGTGAAAAAAAAAAATTTTGTACTATCTAAAATAAAATTAAAACAAAAAGTAAAAAGCTGCGTTGAAATAAATAAAATCCGTGCCAATGGACTAAACCCTCCTCATTAACGACAAACCACATAAATTTGACTGCATGATTGTTGTTGATTGTGGATCATGAAATGCAAGGACAGCAAGAATCTCGAATATGAGGCGGGGCAGGATGTTGGTTCAAGGGAGGGGTTGGATTAATGGGGCCATTTAGATTACTAAGCACTAACAAAACAACCAAAAACTCCAGTGTGGGATAAGGTTTGGATGACAGCATTTGCGAGAAAACCTTTCTCCATCATGGTTTTTTGACAAGGCTTTTCTTGCTCCCTTTTATGGCAGCTCTTAGCCCTACAAGAGATTAATGTGTTTGACCTCTGCTTGAAAATAAGTCATGAAATTCATGAAAAACATACGTTTCGGGAACTTTCGGCTAATATAAAATGGTGGTTGCACTATCTCCTCAGACTGATTGGATTTCTTGATATACAATAAAGATATTGAACAGAAGACAAACTAACCCTCATTTTTGCTGTCCCCTTTGAGCCAAATTTATGATAGTTGCAGAAAAAAAATATATATATCCTTTCATTCATTTTAAGGATGCACCCCCATGCCATACATGTCACTCATGGAGTACCTGGTTTCTTGACCTCGTATGTATATAGTAATCACAATCGTAATTCTGGAATTTGTAAATACAGAAACAGAATCCAAGAAGTTTTCGGTTTTGAGTTCTGTCTCTTCGTAGCTGAACACGTACGTGCAATGTTGGTTAGCGAACCATAATTGGACAAGATTTCCTATTTTTCTTTCCTTGGTCGAATCATAATTGGACAATGAATGTGTCTTTTCCATTAAGCTCATTTTGGCCTTGGAACTTCGCAAAGAGAGAAGCAGAATCCGAGAACAGATGATTTTGTCTTTCGTTCAACGCAGAAGATAAGCTGTGATCAGAGCTTATAAAGCAATACTTGATTCTCCGCGTTACAGTCTAATTTTGTCGTTCTGGTGAAGAAGAAGAACAAAGGAAAGTGAGGAGCCCGACTTTTTGTACTTTGGTAGCTTGATTCTGCAGTAGTACATTTGCTTTTTTTCTTTCTTTTGTTTTTCAGCTATTGCAGCAATTTACACTACTCCTATGCAACAACAATATTCTACGATAAAGAAAGGGGAATCTAACCAGACTCATACCGGGGTTGAGAGGTGAACCTCCAGACCACAATGCAGGGAAGAGGAAGCCCAATTAGACTTGTATGGAAGATGAACTTTCAAACCAAACAAGTGCAGTAACACAACAATCTACACTATACTATAGGCGAGGGAAACTCAACTGGACTTGTACGAGAGTTTGAGAAATCTTGTTACATTTTTTAATCAGTCTTTTTACTTCACATTCATCACATTTTTTAAAAAGTGTTACGATGTATTTTCTTCTCAGAGAGGCTCTATTTAATAACTCTCGCTGTAGCAAACCAACCAAAATTGGAGCAAAATTTGTAGTAGTTACACTAAAAGGGCGTTTGGTGGCACGTAGTTTTGAGAGAGACCAGTTGATAGATAAAAGTAACATGTATTATGCCCATCAAAGAGCAGAGAAAGAAGTCTAGCCCTCCATTATTATGTCTTGTTACAAAAACTTGTTACATCAAGGACAGAAAAATATCTACTGTCCTCACTAAATTTGGAATTTAATGATTGCAATGAAGTGCATGATGGGTCGAAATGTCCTGGCTGATTTTCTGAGGTGGGTCAAAGCATTTAGCTGTGTTTTGTCGCATCTGTTTTGATTCCGTAGATGCTGTTGTTCGTGTTGTCTAAGAGCCGACGGGCCTCAAATCCGATCAAACTTTTAATTTTTCGTGTGTGGCCCGTACTGCCTAACTGTATCCTTGTCTCATGCCAATGGATTCCGCCAAAGTCGGCCTTCTAAGGAGCTGTATTATTGCCAACCAAAAATGATCCGCATCAAGAAATAAATCCGAAATAGGGATTATTAGCTTATGTCCCCAAACAGGAGGGTTGCAGCCCTATTTTGTGGAATGGTTGTTTGTTTTAAACTGGAAGCACCTCGCCGTTGGGAAACATATGGTTTTCTAGATATTGGGCCGGATCCTGCGAAGGCCCTCATCACAAATTAAGAAAAAAAAGGTAGTGTTAAAATCTTGGACTTGTTGCTTTTGGGCTTTTCGGTGAATATAATCCCACGCTTATCTGAATTAAAAAATTTTTTTCTCGTCTTTGAGAAGACTCAGCCGAATTAGTAGGGACATCAGCGAGACGAGTGTGTTTTGATTCTACTCTCAAACCCTCATTTGTCTTAATTCTACTCTGTAAGGCTTACAATTTCTTTTGAGGGAACAAAGAACTGGTATTCTAGACTAGAAAAAGATGTTGAATCACTGTAATTTCTGACTATGAGAAATTTTATCACAGTCAGGGTCAATTATTTGGCAAGTCTGGTAATTAACTTTTTTTCCAATTAAAAATTGTGGAGCCTCTTAGTTTCATATTAAATATAATCTAAATAAGATTATAATCCATTCCATTCACCATTTTAGAAGTGCTGTGAGCCAAATTGCTAGTGAATCCGGATCGCAATTTGGTACATGATTTTTGATGCAGTATTAGCTGCATAGCGTACCAAAAAAAATAAAAATAAAAAATAAAACTTTATGTATTTGATCAACAATCAAATCTTTCATTGCGGAATAGCATTAATCAGCTCTGGCATTTGTATTTGTACATCACCATTATCACTAGGTGAAACTTCTGAGACCTCAAGTATCCTGTCCTCTTTGTTTTGATGAACAATTTCTTGTTGTTGGCAATGGGGCTGCTCTTCCACGATTTCATCAGCCCCTGTACCAGAAGCAAACTCTGCCAGGGTTGGCATTCTTCGATGAGAGGATACATCAGGTGTACTGCTTGTGCTTATGCTTCTTGTGGTTGAAGAATAATCGTTGTAGTGGTTAGGGTCTCTTGTATCTGCTTGATTCTTTCTCTTCTTCTTCACATCTGCATGCCATTTCTTTAGGGCGTGAACCGTTTGTTCGTCTAGCACTGTGCTTTTAAACCGTGAGCCCATCTGAAAGAATTTCATACTTTTAGGTTTAATGTACGAATATTAATAAAAAAAAAAAAAAAAGAGATTTGAACGATGAGTCTAGGAGTCGAAATCAAGATCCAGGTGAGGAATGGTCGACAAACCTGGGTTACAAGAGCATAAAGGGGAAGGGTAATGTAACTGCAGAGAACTTGAACCATCACCCTGGAAAAGAACCACAGTGGATGTGATTTTTCAGTCCGAAGACTGTACGCTCATGCGATATTAATCTTATATACATTATCAGTGCAAGAAAACTATGGACAGTTATGTCTAAAATCTAGCACCACAATTACTTACGCTAATACAACTCTGATAACGATGATTTCAACTCGTTCATGATAGCAAGATTTTATGCCGAATTGTAACTGAACAAAATTTCAAAAAGAAAAGAAATCAACAACATAACTATGGGAATGATTTTACAAGATATGAAGAGAAAATGAAACAGGAATTCATAAATACCGTAACCCATATGAAGAATGCGAATTCAAATGCATTCTGCAATGAGAAAAAAATTTTTTAGTTACTTAAAGAAAATCACCGAGTTTTTCTTCTTCCCCTATTGATTAAGAATTGAATGTTTGCGAGCAAGGAGGAGGACTTACCATGAAAAGAGTGAAATGAAGAAGAGTCAAGACAAACTTCGGCTCATTCAACCAGAAAAGGCTATCATTCGGTTGCACCACCGGGGTTCCTCTTATTATACTGTTCTGATCTTGAAGCCGAAGAGCCATTCTGGCCACGATCACTTCCAGCTTAGTTCCAATTACTAGGACAGTCTACAGAAAATTTTTTGTAAGGTAAAAGAAAAATTATGGGCAAGTTTCACCAAAAAAAAAAAAAATTTTTTTTTTAATCAAACCAAGCGTTCAACATGTAAAAAGATAGAAACTTGAGATAACCCAAAATCTGAAGTACTACTTAAAAAAGAATTCGCATGTTACAGAAAATATTAGCTCAAATAGTTGGAATTTTAGTACTTACAAACAGTGGGAGAAATGATACCCAGAGGAACACATTCCAACCTGATTCAATTGAAGCCAAATCAGGGATTATGGAATTTAACTAGAGGCAATTAATTTTTCTTTAGAGCTATGAACTAAAAGCTTGTGCATCTTGGGGAAGTACAACACTTGACTGCAAAAGGTTTTAGTTGAAGTTGACAGTTCCATATGTCGTCTGGACCAAGAATATGAACGACTTACCGTGCACATCAACAAGCAAGAAGATAACAACCACGAACCACATGAATGGGCTGCAAATTAAACAACAAAATAAACTCTTAGAATGAATTCTATTATAAAGACAACTACACAAAGGCTTTTTTTTTTTGCGGTTTAAAAAACAAAAAGAATAAATAGAAAAAAGAAAGAAAGACAACATCAAACCCAACATCATATGCGTATACACACACACACACACACACATATATATATATATTAAAAAAGCAGAAAAAATATTTGACGGTTTCATATTCCGACTCCTTTTCGTTTTAGAGGTAAAGGGATGTTAGTTAGTCAACAAATTAAGATCTCAGCAGCATTATTCTGGTGGTTACTTCTGGAAAATACTACTTCTAGTCAATAATGTTATTTTGTTTTCCTGTTTAAGGTAAAGGCAGGTTAGATTGCTAGTCAACATGCATGTTAAGTCAACTCTAAGGAGGTGGACAAGTTTAAGTTATACCACTCGTCCACAAGGCACACATAGGTTGCTAGTAACTGTAAAATTTTGACCGAAGAAGAGAAGATTTATAGTAGTTTAGTTGCAATCAATACCTTATTCCAACAACCACTTTGAAATCGTCTTCCAAAGATCGCTGTATATACTTGCAAAAATTGAAGGACTTGTTTGTGGACAAATGAGCCTGCGGCCAGATTATCAGAGATAAGGTAAGGTACACTCGAGTGAACGAAAGTTTTGATACCAAAAGAACAAGTCAACGAGAGATTGAAAATGACAATTTGTCCCACAGACCTTCTTTTTGGAGATGTCGCTCCAAAGACATTTGTGGGACTATTCTTTTTTTTTTTTTTTTTTTTCTTTAAACCCTTGAAGAAATGTTCAACTTAATTCTTTAACTATTTGATTAAAACGTTAGAAGTTAAAAGGGCAAAAAGGGTCCTCATCTGATGTAGAAAACATACAGAAAAGAGTTAATCTTCAAAGAATCTGAAATATTACACACCGAAATGAAGCCATGGCGGAGGGTGAGGTAGTCAACTTTGGCTACTGAATGGAAGAATTGCCTGAAAAAGCATTTCTGTAGGCAATCCAAAACAGTACTGTCACCCATCAGCAAATGTTTAGCAGTAGTAATTGTCAAAGATGAATTTAGATTGCTAATCATTTTCACCCACAATCCACAACAGAGTAGGTGTTTCTGTGCAAGCGCTCATGTGCCTTCGTCCAAAGGTTGTTTGCCTTGCAAACCTGAACCTCTCAGGATCTGTTGAATAATGGATTCACTGATTAGTTCACTAATTTCTTGAAGACAAGTGGAAACATTGGATCCACTACGTTAGCTATGATTAAGTCATTAAACAATTAATAACTTATTTCATCAATTATTTATCGTGTTATGTCGGTTGAGTTTATAAAGGTTAATGGGGCAGACCAGTGAAAAAACTAGAAAAATGTAGTACCATTAGCAGCCATGTATTCCACGGTTTGGGTCTCTTTCTCCCAATTTTTCCAACGCCTCATCTGCCAACAAATCATGGGATAATAAACACAAATGTAAATAAATGCAGGAAGAAATAGCAGTACATATGTGTGTGTGTGTGTGTGTGATTTTTTGAAATATTTTTAATACCTCCAACAAATGTCTTCTTGATTCTGACTAGATAAGATCAACACCGTTTGTGGTAGGAGAATTAAAGAGCGACCAGAAAAGTCTTAGGAAAATAAGGTACCCGATCGATAGTTCAGTTTTAAGTTTAACATCTAGCAACTATTATGAATGAAATTGGTGACCAACCGTCGAAACCAAAGTAGAATTGCTAGCCGACAACAAAGGTTATAATCATCATCTCAGAATCCAATTACTGCTAATAGTAAGATAATGCGCTTCACAAAATAACCCTCCTATGCATGGGAATAGTCTAATAATAAGCAAGTTAGTGTGTAAATAAAGTGAAAATAACGTGTAATCCAAACACTGTTATTGTCTTCTCTTTCAATTTTTGGCTCAGAGTATCTGTTTCGCTCTAGTTTGTGTTCAATCTAGGTTCGTTACAACAACAAATGGATCATGGTGGAATTATTCACCGGAAAGACAACAAAGACTGCACCTATATGTATGAGGCTGTCTGACACTAAATAGCACTGCTTAATAAGTCAACAGATTCTAGAGGGAAGAAAATCTCAACCCAAGGGACAAAAAAAAAAAACTGTTCAAAGTAAGCTTAATTATAGGTAACGTATTATAGTACTACTTTGAACCAAGGCCGCTTTATTTATGTGTGCGGCGGCTGCAGTAACTTACTTTTTATTTTCTGGGGTCCTTAATAAATTAAGTCTGCTTAGATTGTCCTTGTTAAACAGCACTCTGAATTAGGGTTGTGACAAAATTGAAGGTGCTGGAGCTTACCTTGGCTCTTCCCAAAGCCATTGTTAGAACACTGTACACAATCTGCATTACTGCTAGTACAAAAATGAATATGTTGAGCTGATTCATACCATCTGGCGATATAAAAGAAGTCATTCCCTGCAACAACAGCAAACCAGTTGTCAGTACAAAAAGTTGCAAAGTAAGTTAGAAATTTGTTAGCTAGGAGCTTACAAAAGAAAAAAAAGGGTTGATCTGTTAGCTGTTTATAAGCTAGTTGCAGAAAAACGTTGGGTAAATGAGCAAAGAATATACTACCTTAGAGCCACAGTGATCGGAAGAATTGGAGGTGGCAGAAGCAGCAGCGGCCAATATTCTTTCGTGATGAAATCCATCTTCAAATTCGACTGGCGGCAGAAAATTTTGGGATTTGCTCCAGACATTCTCGTATACTTTGGTTGTCTTGGTGGCGTAAATTTTGCGGCATGGAAGCATAGAATATGCCACTCTATGTGGTACACAAATTTTGGATATGGGCCTTTGGGTCACTGTTAGTATTAGCGACATGAATCCCAGGAGCATCAAAACTGCACCAAAAAAAAGGCCATTTGCTCATTTAAAAGAGAAAATGAATTAAAGCCGTATGATTTTTAAGCAATTCTAGTGAACTTAAATTATACTTCCATTACTGAACTGTTAGCAGGAAGGAAGTCCGAACTCTAAACGCACCTGATTTTAGCTTCTCCACCGCTTCAAATAAAGCAGGTTTCCTATGTTTCTGGAGCCACTGCATCATTAATTACCACAAGAAAAACAAAAACTTTTCATTAATCCGACATCTGAAGTTATAAAATCATGATGAAGAGTTAATATATATACGCGAGCTTTTAGTTTTAGATACTAACATGACCAACGAGATGTATCAAATGTTCGATCAAAATTCCAAGAAAGATGAAAATGAAGCAAACGGTTGCAACAGCCCAAGTGGGAGTTTCTTGTAAAGAGTGTGATGCGGCTCCTCCTCCTCCTCCCATGATGCTTGATAAGAGTTTTCTGAATTTGAAGTTGGATCAGCATATATCTATGGACGAAGAAATTTGAGGATGGAAAACATCCGGTGCAGAATTTTGGAAGCTTTTTTTAGATGTTACTGACGTGCAAGAAGAATATTTAAAGAATCAATTAAAGAGAAGGAAAGGGAGGGAGAGAAGACTGAAGACATGTTCAAACTTTTGAACCAAGTCTTGCAATGTAAATTAATGCCAGTCGTTGCAGAACTGCTACACTTAAATGACTTCACTAGTGAAGGTTTGATCTGTTGTTTGGCTTGACATTGACTGACAAGGCTACGAGATATGCAAATTCGCCATTGGCTCAGTGGCCACCAGAGAGGGACTTAAGTCCCTCTATTGAACCCTCACCAGCAGCTAAAAAAATCTAGGGTGAGGCTCCCCTCCCCCTAAATTAGAATAGAGTAGGTTATACAAATATAGTTGAAACAAACTTTCCAAATAGTTGAAATTTTTGCTTAAGATTTGACTCTTTTTTTTTTTAAATTTTTGAACAGAAGAGGGGTGGAATTTAAGAAATGGAGAGGAATAGAGGGATTAGAATCCAGAACCGCATTATATATATATATATATATATATATATATATATTTAAGTTGGGAAGGAAGAGATTGTTTATATCATATGATACGTTGATTCACCTGAGGTTTATTTTAGGACTAATACCTGTTATTTTTATTCTGCAAGTCAATCCAAGTTTGCAGGTCCTAAAAGATATTCTAAAGGTCCTTTTTTTTTCCATAAAAGATCCTAAATAAGACTTCTATCCTCCTTTTCCAATATAAAATATCCGCTTGTTGTTTCTATTGATTGTCTCAAATTAATCAGTGAAGTCCCTGCTCCCAGCAGAATCCTGTGAAGCTCTAGCATACTTGACTCGAGGGGAGGAGGTTCCCAGTTTGTTGGCACGGTCGCAGTTGACTCAGAGCTGCAATATGTGACTACCGACTCGGCTTCTCCATGCATTATTAAACGTAGAACTCTTGTATGCGATGTATGATTTTGGAGAAATGTTTTGATCCATGATGATGATCAGAAGTGAATCCATCCAAATTTTATATTACCAAAAAAAAAAAAAAGGTCATACGCTATCCTTCCTTCCAAATAGGAATGACCCCAAAATTCAACATAAGAATGGGATAATTTCAGAGACCTCCCTTGAGGATGTCGTCCGTAATTGCTACTAATAAAATTGAGGGGACAATTCCTAAACGGATAATTAGCAAAGATAATGCGTATAACCACCATGTTGAACACCCAATTTTATCATCCAATGAGCCGCCATCAAGATGATACAAGTCTGTTCATAGTTCGTTATCAAGATTAATTTTTTCGACCTCTTTTAAACTGCATCAATCAGCTGCTGGAGCATCTACAGAGATGACAAAATAAGAGTCTGAGAGCTCTGAATATTCAACGTTCAATGAAAATACTAACACACATTCTTCTTCTTCTTCTTTTTTTTCTTTTGGTGAACTGATCTTGCAGGTACTGCCAATAACAGCATGCAATTACATAAAATGATTCCATTTTACACTACATGGAAAACGTATATAATTTGAAACTCATATAATTCTTTCTTGCTTCTTCTTTTTTTTTTTTTTTAAGAAATTTTTTTGAATAACTAAGTAATTTATCGCGGGTGTTACAATATAGTGTCAAACAACGAAGATGCCAAAAGGTATACAGTCGACAAAAGCCATATAGACGTACCGCATCACTTGAGACATTTTCAGGAATTACACACAGCCACATAGTAAGAGGGGGGTTCTCTTCTTTCTTTTGGCCCTGTCTTGACAGAAACATTCAACGATACTGACGAAATACGACCAAGATGGACTGCCTCAGTTAATGAATCGAAATGAAAGAAAAGTAAGCAAGGGACTTTCTATCTTGGCTGCTGGAATATTCAGAATTTCCTCCGGGAGCCTAGGGCCACCGCATTTATCATTCATCGCTGATGGAAACTTAACTTCTTGACGGAACATAACCACTACAGGGACAGGAAATCAACAGGGCTCCCTTTCCCTTTCCCTTTCCCTTTCATTTCAGTACTAGAAGAGAGTGATAGCTGGACACTAGTATAAATTATGCACTCAACTTTGCCATTTGTGTAACTTGAAAATTGAAACGCACACAATCAACTTTGCGGCCTCTAAGAAATATTATTATCACCTACATTTTACTTGGATTAGTCTAAATTAGGATGCGTAATCATAAATGAAGAGTAGAGGTGGCAAAATGGGTGACTTGGGCGGGTTTGGGTTGGGTAAAATGGGTAATAGGTGTAAGTGAGTCAACCTATTTATATTCATTTAATTAGATGTGTATAAATGGGTAAGTCAAAAAATGAATTGGGTAACCCAATTACCCATTTATAACCCATTTATTTTAACTTTTGTAAACTCATTTAAATTCATTTTTGCAAACCAAGTTATCAATTTATATCTCCTTTTGCACCCATCATTAGTTTTAAATATTTACTTATAATGTTCAATAAGCCTAATTATCATTTTTTTTCTTATCCGTACTTTATGTCGCAAAATTACATGTTATTTAATAATTGAATAATAAGAATATAAAAAATTTGAACTAAGTATATAAAAGCTAACATAAAAACTTAATCCAAAAATTTTGAACCCCTAACATTTTTTTCATATATAAATTTAAAATTTCATTTTGGAAAGATAGGAAAAGAGGTTAAAAATCATCATAAATTGGTAATGTTGAAAAAATGAACAAGTTAACAAACTAAGAGAAAATAAAATGATAAGATAAAACCAACAAATAATGATAATAATGAAACTAAAGTAGTTAACATCACGACAAAATGAAAAATTTGAAAAAAAAAATGGGTGGGGGAAGAGAAGAGACTTGGGGAAAGACAATTCTAAATGGGTTACCCAATAATACCCATTTAATAAATGGGTATTATTGGGTAACTCATTTATACCCATATGAAAAAATTTAAGATACTCATACCCATCTATTCGTGGGCGGATATGGATAAATTTAATTAAATGGGTTGATTTGCCACCTATAATGAAGAGGATAGATAAGCCTATCATTTTTTAACCTCATTTTCAGAAATTGGTTTGGACAAAATTTGTGAGCCAATAGGATATGCCAGTTGCGTACATCCGAAAGTTTAACATGTTTCAGAAAATTATTGCTCCAAGGGATCACGCATACCCTGTTATATTAAACACTAATGGTTTTAAATAGCTATAGTACGTAGTTGTTCATTTACTACATTTCTTCAACTGGTTAACGTGTTTTTCTCTTAGACGAGCTCATCTATCCGCACTCTGTTTCACCCTCTATCCTTTTGTCATGCAAACTGATTTTCTTCTCCAATAGTTCAGGTTCCAAAATCTGTTGGTTTCTGTTGTATTTTCATACATGATATGAAGTCACTTACTAACCTAGGAATGTAGAATATGTGTATATATATATATATATATATAACAATGTTATGTACTAAGAGGTTGATGTTTTTTTTGGTTTTGAGAAAAAATAATAGATATAATAGCAGTTCTTTATTGGGGTCGAAGAGTATTGTATTTTGCTCTCTCTCTAACAATCTCACAATGACACTCAGATATCACAAACGCAATTATGCATCAAGAACTTTTACTGGGTACCAATTATTACCATTCCAAAACAAGCACATCAAATTCTCATACACTTTAACAGAATTACTTGTCCGATGCAAAAGTTAAACTTTAACCAAAACTCCAAAAGATAAACAAAATATTTCATAAATTCTATGGACACAGGCTTTTAAACATGAAAACAGGAGAAAGGTAAGTTAATTCTGCATTTATATGGACATATCGAGTTTTTTTCTATTTATAGTCCGAATTGTAAAACTTGCATCACCACATAAGGGCATTTGGTCTAGTGGTATGATTCTCGCTTAGGGTGCGAGAGGTCCCGAGTTCAATTCTCGGAATGCCCCTTTTTTCTCACCATATTATCTCATCCAAGTTCAATCAATCCCCCGGATGCCGCTCTGTTTTTCTATCTTTTCTGGCATGGATTTTGAGTGTTGCTGGAGGAATAGAAGGCGCTCCAGTAAGAGGAGAGAAAACTAAATGCGCTTTAATGAATGAATCAAGAATGTCATCAAATCGTAGTACTTGCGTAGCATGATAGATAGCATCATCCAAAATCCACTATCCGATTCTGATCCTACCAAACATCCACTTCCTACATGTAATACAAAGTTCTTGAAGTACCCTTCTGGAGACGGGCTAAAGCCCCACTGAATGAAATCAAAACCAAAACTACCACACCGATTTCTTGCAAGATTTCTCATCAATGTCTAAAATGTAAAAACTTCTCTTCACAACAAAATGCTAAGCATTTCATTAGACAAGTGAGACTCCCTCTCATTCATTCCCAGGCTCTCCAGCGACGACTGGTTCCGTGATTTGCTTCTCTTGTTCATCACGAGTGTCTCCGGGGTGACCGCTGTCTTCAATTGCCTCTTCCTCCTTGTTATTGTGGCCTTCAATTGCCTCTTCCTCCTTCATTAATCCATAGCTAATACACAAATCTTTCCACTCTTTTTCTCCACACAAGTACTCGTGTCGCCCCAAATATTTCTTCAGCTCAACTTTAGTGTTTCGAAATGGCTAAGGACAAATAATTTAAAAACAGCCACTTCAGTACTCTTTCATTCCACTGCACACAATCTCGGAGATAATTGCAATTCAATTTTCAATTATCATTTTCCCTCTTCTTGTTTAGTATTACTTTTGAGAATTTAGACAACAGACCAAAATCTTTGTAGCAGCAATTGATGAAAGGTCAAAAAAAAAAAAAAAAGAATAAAGAGTGTAGAGGAAATAATACCTCTGCTTTGCATTCAGCAGCCAATCGAAAGAAAGCAGCAGAAACAAAATGCTTCCCAACGGACTCAGCTAATCTGATTTGACCGAGCCAATACGAGGATGTCTCAAGCTTGTCGAATCTGCATTTGCTGCATCTCTCAGCACTGTGGTAAGGCGTGCCCACAACATTAGGCTTAACCAAAAAGGGCGATCTTAGAGGAGTTTGAACTCCTGCTAAAACATCACCCTCCTGCAATATCTTATCCTTATTTTCCTCAACCTTGTCGCAAAAGTTCACGGTCTTCTTCTTGCTCCTTGCAACAACGTTATTATTCTCAGACGGTTTCTTCGGAGTTGCAGCGGTTTCTTCAACAGCAGTGGCATTGATTGGCATTTTTGCCGGTTTTTGAGGAACCACAGAAAAGGGCTTTTTGGTAGGCTTTTCGTTCGTCACTGGCTTTGTCGGTGCATTCTGGTTTCTTACTGTTCCGAAAACCCTTCTTTCCCTGAAAGAGACGGGTCAAGAGATTTAAACTTCATTAATAAAAATTCTTGTGCTTAAGTTCTTTACCTGTTAACATGGGATTCCTTAACATTCACTTTTGGTGCTTCAGAAGCTTTTCCATCAGTTCTTGATTTCAGAACCCGGGTTTTTCCTGTAATTAACTCAGGTGATGGAAAAAACTAGGACTCATAAGGAAAAGCCATGCATCTAAAATATTAGAGTAAAAGGAACAATGACGAACGAGTGATACCTGGAAATGGGGTGCGAGGATGAAGATCCATGGCAGATAATCTACAGAGGGAAGTAAGTTAAGCCGAGTATGAATATGCGTCTTTTCCGCTTTCAAATTAAAGCAGAAAACTGGTATTAACTACTACTATTTAATGGTAGTAGCAGGGAAAAAGTCTCCGAAGTTTCGAATGAAGGAATGGGCGGGAACAGGTTTCCTGCAGGTTGGTTGCAGACGCTCCAAATAGGGACCCATCCTCAAGCACACTCCACTGGCCTTTTGACGAATTGAAGGACTTTGATTAGGCCGTGTAGATTAAAGAAGTAACCACTGGGCCAATGGCTCAGTGGCCACCAGTAGCAGCGAAAAAAATCTAAGGATTGTGCCATAATATCTCCTTGGTCTAGTTGAATCTGTATACCCACTAGCCCCTACAACAGCCTCCTTAGGCTCCCCTCTCCCTAAATTAGGATAGAGTAGATTATACATATGTATCGTTGCTGACAAAAAAAAAAAGTGTAGATTAAAAAAGTATTCATTAATTTCTAAACAGGACTTTTAAAGAATTTACTGAGGTTGCATTTAATTGAATAAATAAGCCTAATCCTTCAGTCTGGGAGAAAGACGGACTACATCAGTTGAATTGAGTGTTTTTCATTATTTTCTCAATAAGCCCCACAAAAAATTATTTTATCATCAATCATCCATATGCTATTGGTAAACAAATAATTCTTGCTTGGTTAGGGATGTTTTGTTATGTTAGTTAGTGTTACTTGACAATTGCTCCCACAAAAAAAATAAAAAGGGGCAAAGTCTTGATCTCTTTGACGTTTCTTCTTGGCTGCGTGGTGCTTTACGGTTTCCATTTGAATTTGATCTCCACTTCAAATTTGTTATGTTAGCCTCTAAATAGTTATTGGGTTTTCCTAACGAAGTCCATTAGTTACTTATTAACATATCTAAATTTCACATAACCTATTTCTTTCATGTACATATACGTATTAACAAGTATTATCATTCGTTGCATTTATACACTTTTCCTAAATAATCTTACTTTTCCTATTTAGTGTTAGTTGAGGTTAATTTGCGTTTGTTAGCTTGATGTGTTACACAGCTAAAATGTCATGTGGACTAATGTTGGAGCTAAATTAGTAGTGTTAGGTTTTCTAGTTGTAGCCGATTTAGGTTTTTTTATTTGATTAGAAGTTGGGTTATGTAAAAGGCTATAAAATGCCTCAGTTATATGTTTGTAAGGCTGTCAAGATAAATTAAGAAATTTCAGCAAACACTTTGTGTTGCGTGAGTCTCCAAAGTTGAATACTTAAAAGAATTCTTGAATTTCAATTGACTTATCAATTTAGAAATACACTAGATTGTGACGTCATTCTACCCTTCTAACATGGTTTTGAGTTATCTTTGATCGTTTAGAATTTGCTAATTCAAACTTTGATACCATATTCTAGATCTGTGGGCTTGTTTTTTACGATTTCGTTACAAGGTTGGCAGGGTTCGTATCAGGATTAGGCTTTTACTAAGTGTCAAAGTTGAGGCCTCAAACATTTGAGATTTTAGAATAGAGTCCCACTAAAATACAAGTTTATTCCTATTAGATGCTAGTCTTCGTCCTTACAATATGTGGAGTTAATCTTATTGATCCCAAAAATTGTGAACTATTTGTAATCATATAAAAAAATAAATAAAAATAAAGAAGTGGAACCACGTGACCCAACTTTGAATCCGTTTGGATTGACAATTTTTTCAAAAATAAATTTTTTAAATACAATATTACAGCAACATGCAAACAAAAATAACACAAAGTTTATTCCTACAGGATGCTAGTCTTCGTCCTTACAATATGTGGAGTTAATCTTATTGATCCCATAAATTGTGAACTATTTGCAGTCATATAACAAATAAATAAAAATTAAGAAGCGGAACCACTACCCAACAAAGAATAGATAATTAGATATCCGGGCTAAACTTGTTGGCCCAGAGCCCATCAGCCACAAATGCAAATATGACAGCGGGGCTTAGCCAGTGGTGTACGTCCCATGGCCCAATTGATTTCTTGGATATTCAAAGCCGATTAGCCTAACCCATTTTTCAACTTTCTGAATACTACACACGAGTTTGACATTTCAACCTTTGAAATTTGATTAGTCTTGAAATTTGAAAGATTATAACCGGAATCGTTTATATAGATAGATAAGTACATTTCCAGCATCTATTTATCATATATGGAACCACAAGTTCTGATGTTCAACGATGCAAAGGAGACCCTGCAAACTAGCAAGAAATGACCCAAATGCCATTTTATAAAATAAGACAATTTTAAATTTAGATTGTTAAAAAAACTTGCAAACTGAAACTATCATTGCTCTTAGATCAGAAGATGTTATATTAAAATGTGAGTGCGTTTGGATCGCATGGTCACAGGCCAAACAATACACCTATCTATGAATTTCATTAGATATTTGACAGATAAGTAGTAATCTAGTGACGTAGCCTGGAATAAATATTGTAATACTTTTTGTGATGCGATGATATATATGAAATAAAAATGTGTTTAAAAAAATAAAAAAATTGATCGAGAAACGTATTTGTAATACAAGTAAAGTACTATTTAGAAAAAAAAAGCTGATGAATATATTCTACCACCAACTTTGCTACGTATTTATAATATATTTTACCTACTTTGCTACGTCTCTGAATTCAACAGCCGGACTTCAAAGCTCTGACTCGCAGCCTCTTTTTTCAGACAAACAACACAGGAGAATTACTAGAAATGACTGGTGATCATTTACACAATTCCAAGGTCCAACTGAATGAGGGGCTTTTGACAAGCCTGCTTCTTATTTTGTAGCCTAATGTCCCCCACCTACAATTTTTAGGCAGTGTCCTGTGGACCATCTACTTAGTCCAAGTCCGAATTGCTCAGAAGTCAGAAGAATCGATGGTTATTGGTTGGTAAGGTTCACCAATGGTCTCAAATTCGTAGACATCAACAAGGATTGGTTCAGTGTCTTCTGTTTTTTGTCCTCAAAGCGTATATGAACAAGAACAAGCCTACGCTCCCCCAACAATTTACCACAAGCTGACTTGCATTCATTAGTAGTACCCGTAATCAATGTTTATGGTGCCCTTGAGTTTGTGACTTTAATTCATTCTTCTTTACCGTGTTTATGCTTATCAATGTGATCCAAAGTCTTCTTTGAATGTAACAGAATTAACTCGCATTTAGAGCATCATGATTTCTTATTCAACAAATTTGATGCAGCTACTGCTACATATAAATACTGAGAGAAACTCTTTTATAGAACTGGTTTATGTCAGTCGCTTCATGAAAGATTTATAAATAACTCGCAGTGGTGGAATTAAGATAAACATGTTACAATTCGGCAGCATTACTAATTTTTTTCTCCTTAAACAGCAATGATTCATTAATAAACTAAACCAGATTACATCTCTGTGGGCAACTGCCCTTCCAATCTGCTTGAACCAACTCAAGCAGCCAGGCTAGGAAGTCACACTTCCATTCAGCAGTTTCTTTAAAATTTATAGCAAATTTTGCTATGCAATGACTAACAGAATTGTTAATCCTTCTAGTGAAGGAGAAACAACATTCATCAAAACTGGACTTTAGTGTTTTTTAATGTCTGAAACCACTATTGCAATTGCTACATCCTCTTTCTCTCTATTTATCCCATCAATTACGTGCTTGCAATCTGTTTCAAATTCCATTGTTCTTCAACCCTGATGTTTTGCCACTAGCATGGCAGTTCTTAAAGCCATTGCTTCCTCCAGCTTTTTGGGTAGCTTGTGTTTGGCACTGCCCAAACTCCCATAATCTCCCCTTGCCAGTTCCTCGCAATCATTCCCCATCCTGCTCTGTCTGCTTTTTGGTTTGAGGCTGTATCTGAATTCATCTTAACCCACTGGTTTCTTCCAACCACTCAACTCCTCTTTTCCACTCCTATATCTGTTTGATTCCCCATGTGCTTCCTGAGTTTCTTGATACTCCTTCCACTCTAATAGAGCTTAATTGACTGCTACCATCGGATCCCTTCCTTTAGCATCAAAATGCCTCTCATTTCCTGATTTTTAGATTCGCCATAGTACGTTCATTGTCAAGCAATACGTTCCTGTCCATTCTCCTTAGTCACAGCATCTTTCAGCTCTTCTCACCAATGCTAAAATTTGCTCCTGTAAATCTCTAATCCCTTCCAACTTAATGGAGCTACTTTCCAAATTGATTTGGCATTGTTACAAAAGAACAACAAGTGTTCAATGGTCTCTGGATATTCATCAAAGCACTTGCATATATGATCTCATTTTGAACATCTTTCCCTTATGACTGCATTCACTGGTAAAATGCCTTGCAAATATTTCCAGATGAAATGCTTCAATTTATGCTTTACTTTCAGAAAGTTCTAGCTTTGTGATAAGCACTTCCTTCTGCAGCTAGATTCTGCACATGTTCTCACATAATCCTCCTTCTTTTTGCCATTTTTTGCTGGTCTATATCCTGATTTGACTGTATATTCTCTACTGCTCGACTTGCCCCAGTATATTCTATCATTCATATGATGCACACTTAATGGTATTCTCAATATTTCCCTCCCTTCCTTCTCCTCAAAAACTGGTGCAATTAACTCTTTATCCCACTTCCCTTCTTTTATAAGTTCACATACTCTTTGAACGTCATACTCCTCACTTCTTTTAGATTTCACTTTCCCATTCTCAATATCTGGCAGCCACCTATTCTCCCATATGTTTATAGATTCTGCATCTTCCACCCGTTTCCTCATCCTTACCTTTAGTAATTCTCTTGCCCTCAGTAAGCTTTTCCAACACCATGAATCAGTACCGTTGCTCTTCATCTTCCATATTGAGGTTCCTTTTAAAGCTTTCTTTAAAAGGATCTAGCTTTCTTTAAAGCTTTCTTTAAAAGGTTCCTTTTAAAGTATCTAGCTTTCCTTACTTTACTCATCAGCAAATTTGGCCTGGTTAGTATTCTCTAAAGCTGTTTAGCCAACAATGCCAAATTAAACTCATATAGCTCTCTAAAACCCGGACTCCCTTCTGCCTTTACTTCTGTCATCCTTCTCCAGTTCAACCAATGTACTTTCTATTCATCTTTGAACAAATTTTCTTACACAGGTTTTTTGGCAATAGGCAATAGGACATAACGTATGTGGGCAAGGCCATTATGACTGATTTAAGCAGCACTGCCTTCCCTCACTGGCTTAACAATTTCTTTTTCCAACCCTTTAGCTTTTCTATTGTTTTTTGCCTAACAAACTCAAAAGTCTATTTTTTGGATCTTCCAATAACTAGCGGTAGTCCTAGATACTTGCTTTGCTGGACCTGCCTTATCCCCTTTAGCTCCTTCATCACCCTTTTTTTTTTTTTTTTGTCTATCTTCCACATTTCTGCTGAAAAATAATGATGATTTCTTTGCATTGATCAGTTGTCCAGAAGCTCATTTGTACACCTTTAGAATTCTCCTTAGTTTCCTAGCCTCCTCAGCATTTTCTTTGCAGAAAATCAAAGAGTCATCTGCAAAAAATAAGCGAGAAATGCTAGGAGCCGCATGTGTAATCTTCAATCCTATCGGTCTACCCTGCACAATTGCTTGCTTCAACAAAGATGAAAATCCCTCAGTGCAAATAAAAAATAAATAGGGAGATAAATGATCTTCTTGTTTCAACCCTCTTGTTGGCCTAATGAATCCTTTTTCTCTCTATTAATATTTATAGAATAGGTAATACTAGTGACACACTCCATAACCCACGAAATCCACCTAGGACAAAACCACATTTTCAACATTACTTTGTCCAGAAACCTCCATTCTACTCTATCATAAGTTTTAGACATATCTAGTTTAATAGCCATGTAATCATCTCTTCCAATCCTTTTATTTTTTAAGAAATGAATGCTTTCATGAGTTATCAGCACATTATCTAAAATCTGTCTTTCAGGGACAAAGGCAGATTGGGAATGACTATGGCAAGAATTCAAGACACATTTGAATCTGTTTGTGAGTACTTCAAAGATGATTTTATAAAGGACATTACATAAACTGATAGGTCTAAATTCTGTAATAGTACTAGGGGAATAAGTTTTGGGAATAAGGCCAATCAAAGTCTCATTAATGGATTTAAGAAGGTAACCAGAATGAAAGAAATTGTTCACTGCATTAACAATATCAGTTTTGATGATTGACCAAATTTGAACCCAAAAATTAGTGTTTTACTCAATGCCTTTTCATCCTCTTCCAATCCGGCTCTCCACTTCAGTAGAATTAATGGTTGACCATCATATATCCATGGCCTTTTATTCATCACTAGCTCCATGTCCTTCTCCTTCTCAAAGATGAATTGGAACAAATTACGTCCAATCTACACCACTCTCAGATTCCTGACCTGAAACCACATACTGCTCACAAAACTTCTAACTCTTCCGATATTAGCTTGGTTTCCCCCACCCCCCCCCCCCCCCCCCCATACTTTACCAACCAGACTCAGCTTACACTCCATAACTCCTTGAGCTAATTCCTCCTCATCCAGACAAACTCCATCTCTTTTTTTCTTCTGATAATTTGAACCTTCTCAAAACTTCCTCTATATTGTCCATATCTCCTTCCCACAGATCTCATTCTGGAACTTCCAATAACCTCCAGTCCAACACAAATCCGGAACCAGTCCGATCCTTTTTGATGCCTCCTAACTAGTTCCCAACACCAGCTAATCCTATCACAAGCTACAAAAAAAAAAAAAAAGCGAAATCTAAAGTAGAAACAGAGAACAACTCGGACTAAAGAAAATGCAAAAATGAAAAACGTACGATTGGATACGATTATTTCACTTCTTATTCAATAAGAAACGACGTGGAGAAAAAGTTATGGCTATTTCAACTAGAAAGTCTACTGCTAAATTAGAGAGAAGGGAAGAATTCTGCAAGTTTCCTTTGATAGAAAGTTGTAAAAATTGGCGCCTAAAAGCCTATTTTGGTTTTTGAAAGTTTCAAGGAGAAATAACACCCAAGAGGGGGGACTTTCTCTCTCTAGGACAGAGAGAATTTTGCTCTCAAAGTGAGAGACATACCCGGCAGCATTATAAATTAACATGTAAATTTGAGGATCTCTAATTCTTTAAATTTCGAACTTGCTGGGTTTAAATAGCCTCATTGACTATTTACCGTACGTTCTTTGCAAGACATCGAATACCCATTTGAAACACTTTCCAAGGATTGTCCTGATTTTGGAATCATTTTATGGACGAAAGGGTTACTGGATTTGCAAGAGACTATCGACACCAAAGAAACTTCAATGTTTAATCATTACATGTCCAATTTTCCATTTTAAGCTAGACCACTATTAACATCTCCCCAGAAATTTCCTGAAACTGGAAAGCAGAGCTCCTTTCTGTTCGTTCAATTTTTCCATGGAGGTTGATAGCGTTTCATTTACGTTGAACAGGACAATGGTATGGGGGTGACAGCGGCAGTCAACCTGGAATCACGGGACACTCTAGAACTTGAATTGTGGAAACCTTTCCTCCAGGCAACGGGGGCAATGGAGTCATATTTGCCCTCCAGCAAAGAAGGCATCAATTCACCTGAGGTACGTTGCACTGCTATCAAAAGGCATCATTCGGTCATGGGATGAGGATCCATGGCAAATATGCTCGGAGGACTGGGCTGCAAACGAGTCGAACCAAATCGAGTTTTGGTCAAATCGAGCCAAATCTTGACATAATTTTAGTGAACTTGAACTCGAGCTCGACGAGACGAGACGACAATTTCAAGCTCGAGCTCAAGCTCGAAAAAATAAAAAATAATTATTTTTATTTTTTAAAAAATAAATAAAATAATATTTTTTCTTAATAAATAATAAAATATTAAGGATATATATGTAATTTTACTATTAAAATAAAAAATATATATATACTTAAATAAAAAAAATAAAAAATATATGTATACTTAAAATAAAAAAAATAAAAAATATATGTATACTTAAAATAAAAAAAATAAAAAATATATGTATACTTAAAATAAAAATAATATATATATATATATATATATATATACTCGAACTCGCGAACTAACAAGCTTAATATCTTGAGTTCGAGTTCGAACTCGATTTCGACTCGAGCGGCTCGGTTCGTTTGCACTCCTATGGAGGACTGGGGCAACTTTAGCCTTGAAAAATGTAGCATTATATTCGGAAAGGTTAAAATTCACATTTTTGCTATCCAAAATCTACAATTACAATACATTTATGACTTGTATTAATTGTATACGGGTCATTCTAACGGGTGCTCTTACGGCATTCATTAACATATCTAGTATTTACCTAACTAACTAAGTATATATATATATATATATATATATATATATATATACTAACAATTATTATTTTCTTTTGCATTTATATACTTTCTCTATTTAATATTACCTATCCTCCCTTATATTTATTTACTTTTTCTAATTATTCTTATATTTTCAAAAATATAATATCTAGAATATATTTTAACGGGTGCCCACAAACCCGATTGTATAATATGCTAATTTAGAGCGGAAAGATGTGTATAATATTCTTTGAAAGTTGTTATATTAACTTAACCGGTTATCCCCCCCCCCCCCAGGGAACATGAGATAAACTATGATGGCTGAAGTTGTGATTAACGGAAAAATTATGCTTCATTGCTTTTACAAACTTCCTATGATTAAACAAGCACATTCGACAAAAAAAATGCTAAATCTTAATTGCATCAGAAAAGTAGAAGTGCTACAATTTTCTTCATTCAAGTCATCCAGTCACTGATATTAACGATCTCAGGTCCTTATTTCAGAAATGCTCCTTTTGTTTAGATAGGAGCTTAGACTCTAGATGTGAAGTGATTAGTGATTATGCTTTAGGTATATTTCAAGATGGGGAATGGATTAATTCTCAGTGTGTCTAACACTCTTATATAGAATTTCTCGAGCCTTTGCTCATATAAGTTTTTTGCCAATCAATACAAAAATCTAACATTGCAGAAAAAAAAAAAAAGTCATCCAGTCACAATTTTCGACATTCAAGTCATCTACATTCGAGACATTGGCCCAAAACAACTAGGGATTCAGCATCGGTCATTGGAAGCCTTTGTTCTCGTCAACTCTTTTTTTAAGGAAAATCTTACGCCAAGGGACCTTCCAAGAAAGTTTTAAATTATCTTTTACTTATGAGAAATTAGAGAAAAATGACTGTTGGTTATTATTAAATAAAAAAAAGAAAGAAAGAAAGAAAACTATCCTCAGAAAAAGAATCCTGCAAAAATTGTCTAAATTTAGGGAATCGCGATCTCGGCCCGGTCAGCCCAAACCAACCGCGGCTGCCTTGTGGCTGCTGCTGCAAACTAGCCTAATGGTTCGAGAGACACGCAACTAGGGCTGCATATATGTATATATTTAACCTTACTTGACTTCTATAAACTACAATCGTATAAATGTATGAACTTCTTGTTCCACAAGAGAGGCTTATCCAGACCAACCTGAAATCGAAAGTAGTTAATTTATACCTGCTAAATCTGAAAGCTTAGAACATCAAAACAAAATTAAACTGCGTGTAATTAACGCGGGGGCAGAGTACAGAACATTAAAAGAGTTTAATTACAATTACGATGAGCAGGTCCCTTTTCTGCTCTTTTAATCAAGTTTAGTAAATTTATTTCTGATGCAGTGGTATTCACGAAACAGAAAAAGGTCTCAGTGATCTAGTGCTAATGAATTCTTTTCATGCAGGACAAAACGCTTGCTTTTGAGCTTTTTATATTAATTAATTTTTGCAGGAAATGGGATGGGACGTAAGACGAAGACATCAATTCATGAAGCGTACAACTTGTTACATCCTCTTAGATTCTTAAAAATATTATAACTGTGAGAATCGAACTAGATTAGGAAAACTTTGAAAAAGGGAAAAAGTTACTCATCAACAAATAGAAGAAAATCGTATAATTCCTCCTTTACAATGAATTGAATGTTCTGTACGTAGAGGCGAGATGGGTTGGATAGTATGGAAGGAGAGAATATAAGTAAGAGGTTTCGAGTTCGAAATTTTCCTACTTACACTTAAAAGGAAAAAATGCATAACACGTACAAATAGTTGAGTGGTTCAAACATGCAAAATATTATTATTTGAAAATAAAAATATATCTGACTGAAAGAAAAAAGCAAAAGAAACTTAATGGATTAGTCCGCTTGGCGATTAAGATAAGTGCCTTGCAAATCATGGTGTTGTTATAGTCATCATAGTATTATGTGAGAGAATGTCTGAAAGCTGTGTGACATCTTGGATACGATAATATTGGCTACTATGATCGCCAACCTTGACCGATCGCTCATCATTATTTTTGTAGAAAAACTTATTTTGAGAGTTTTACTCTACACCTTGTCTGTTCATAGTTCATACACTCCCCGGGTTCGGACAATTAGCTGCACATATACATATAGAGATCATTAGGACAAGAAAAAAACGCAAATGGACAGGTGAAATATGTCTTGCGGATATATACATAGTTAATTTGTTCATGTCAAATAAGGCTGGCTATAACATGATTGACTTTTTTTTTTGTGTGTGTGAAAAATAACATAATTGACTATACTTGCAGCAGAAATAGTTACAGAGTTGAAGCCTTCCCCATAACCACACCTAGACCTATAGGAAAAGATCATCTGGAATTCAGTTAACTTGATCATAGACGATTCACACTAGTTACCACACCATCACACATCGATTGTACTTCCAATTCAGTGCGAAAAGGAACAAACTAACGTCTCAGAATTCAGAAAGCGAAGGGAGGGGAAACAATATTTGTGTTTAGCTTTTGAGAACAGCAACCTTTGCACTACCCTTTTCTCTTTTTCATTCCAATAAAAAAAACAAAAGGGAAAAGATACTTGAACCAAGACATACATAATTATTCTCAATTTTTTGCAAATTCAATTAAGATGGACAATAATTGTATCTGGCAGGAAAGCGTTTACATTTTCTTCCCAAAATGAAGTAGTTGACATCTTGTCGAACCAAAAAGACAAAGAAAAGAAAAAGCCCTTGCAAGCTCACTTTTCACCTAGACCAGATCACACCATTTCAATTTTACTTGTGCAATCTTTCTTAATCACGATAATCTGTTTGCGCAAATTTGACTCCTTGAATGCTGCTTGAATCGGTCATAATCGACCTGTTTAGATCATCAACATTATAGAGGCAACATACCATCTATTAAAAGAGTACAATTTTCTACTAACAAGAAAAACGATGCTAGCAAACAATTGCGATTTGCCAATTCCGTAGAAAGCTTGTCTTTTGACCATGTCGCTGGTTTTTAATATGCTGGATTGCTGATTTCAAAGTCTGAAACGACCCCTCCTCCAGCCAGGAAAAAATTAAAAAAAAAAAAAAAGAAGAAAAAAGCTGCATGCAGTAGTAAAAGTTCCCATTTGGCAGGAGGAAATTTGTATTTGCAACTGCTCAAAGTCGAAGATAATGAACCACCGGAACATGCACGTAACAGTTGCTTGTTGCCTTGCAGGCCAGGTCTGCTTCTGACGTGTTGAATTCAAATAAAGCAGTCTTTCAATTCACCATCTTCGGTTTATTCCAGGAAAACAGGCACTGCTATATCTAGAGACAAAACTTACATTAAATTTCTGAACCAGAAGATGCACAATTTGTTCACATTTCCAGCTGCAGGGTAAAAATTATGGCTTGAGATCGTCGGAATTTAGGATCAATCTACTTGCGTTATCTGAATAAGATTTAGAGGAAAAAGATACCGTCCATTTCAATTGGCTGGAATACGAATATCATCAGCACATGCTTCCTTCAAGCATTACAATTCTAAAGTACGAAAGCACTATTTTGCTAATTAGTATGGTAACTTGAGGGCTAAAACTGTTTTATAAACTTGAGCAACCCAAATATGATTGTGTCCCAACTTTGGGAAAGGACCTGGTTAGGTACGATTATTGTACTTTTTACATTATTTGATATATAATTATATTACATTATTGTATTCAGAGTAAAAGTGACGTACATGAATAAAATATTTGATATATATTAAATACAACATTATCACGCATTTATATACCAAAAATTTAAACATATACAATGATCCGATGAAAAGGTACAAAACATAATTATATTGAGCACTTTTCCGTGAACTTTAGGAATTAGTGCACTAGTCATTTGTTGCTCTAGAGTGTCCATAACTCGATTAATTAATTTAAGTTCTTGAAAAGCCTTCTTTTGTTTGTTTGTTTGTTTGTTTGTTTGTTTTAATTCAACAACAATAGTAAGAGGTATTAGGTGACTGTAAATAAGACTTTAGACAAATTTTTCAGACGATTAAAAGAAAAAACATATACAGTAGCAGTACCTGACAAAATGTAGAGGGAGAAAAAACTTTTTTTTTCCTTTCTGGGTAGGTTTAAAAGGAAAAAAAAAAAAAACCAGTTTAGTATCCGAGAACCGGTTATTAGTAGAATAGTACACGGAAAGAAGGAACAACAAATTATTGAGTTTTCAGATTCAGAAGTGGAAATGCCACAGCAAATGCAGACCAGAATCAATTATACGACCTTCTAGTAGTCTTTTTGACCATTTTCCTTGGGATTATATGCCATCAACAAAAATATGAGCTGGCTTTTGCAGGCAGACACCACCACTACTCTAATAGTCCAGTGATTTGCGTTTGTCAAATACCTTATTGGCTGCTGAAAACTCACTGCAAAATGATGCTGGTATTACTCGTTAGTACATTTTCTTCTCTAGGAAAAAATAGTCAGCCCAAAAGTTTTTTTTTTTTTTTGAGTTTAAAAAGGAAAAGTTGATTTGCAAAGATCTGAGTATTTTATCATGACATTTAGCTTCTTTTCGAAAATTTTCTCAAGAACCATTTTTCTAGAACTATTTTACCCACTTTGGATATCATAAAATTCATTCATTGATTCATTGCACATTATATTGGTAGAATATAATCCTTGTGTTTCAACATTGTTTTAAGCTAGAGTTTCCTGTGAAATTATTGAAACTAACTCAAAATTTTATCTTCCAACATTTCTAGTCTTGATAAGTTTACATTTCTCATTAACATTCGCTTAAAGTTTCAACCATTCAACGGTCATCATTGTCTCTAATTTCTCTAATTAACATCAAGTGTTAATCTTTTTTTTTTTTTTTCTTTTTTGGCAGTTCCAGTATGTTTCAAGGATATCATTGATGATTATTCTCAATGAAAGTGTTAATTATTCGCTCCGCCAACAAAAATATAATTAATTTTTCTTTTTTTTTTGTCTTTTTTTATCTGACATTGTTGTTTGATAAATAGATCTCGTAGACTTGATTGGAGGCGACCAGAGGGGATGTTTCAGTCATGGAGGCATCCGAATTGGTTGAAGTGTGAAACTCAATGTTTTTTCTCCTGATTAAGTCGTATGGTGAAGTATGAATCCTGAAAGGCAATTTTGTTTTCAGCAACAGCATGCATTTGACTATCAACTAACTTAAGTTAATCCGGTTATGGAACTTCGATAATAAAATTTTCTAATACATTGCCAAAACAATCGTTCGAAAACGTTTCTGCCAAACTGGTAGTGTAATTTTCCTGTTATGCAGCCAAAAAACCGACCTACTGGTTTTTTGTGGCAAAACAATATTATTGCTTTTGGTTTGTTGCAATTTTTTTTAAAAAAAATTTTCGTGAATATATTTTTTTATTTCACATGTATCAAATAGCTATAATCGTGAATAAATTTTTTTAGTTTTAGCTGACCAAAAATTTTGTCAAAACAACACTGCGATACTTCCATCATCAACTAATATTCAGATGCGTTGAGACTTCGACCTATATTAATTGGTCATTGAAAGTTACACTTTATAAAATTGCACCTAATAGAACAAATAACACAACCAGAAGATGGCGAAGAACTATTGTCAAAATTTTAGCTTTGACTTTCAAAAAATTGGGTTTTTTTTTTTTTTTAATCGAAGGGTAGTTTCCAAACCCTGCAAGAGAAAAAGGGGAGGTTTTGAAGGCCGAATTAGAGATCTCATGCATATAACTAATTTTTCTATCAGCTAAATTAGGTTTTAGGGATGAAGGGGCTTCTTTATCTCCAGTTTTCTGTAGACTACGATACGCACCTGTAGGAAAAAAAAATTCGAATAATTTGATGGGTAGAATGTATACTATTAATATATATATATATATAAAGTAATCCATCTTGCTTCTAAATTCTCTAACTGTAATAATAGCAGAATTGCAGGAGTACTATCGTATGGGAACGTTTCTAGCTACTTGCCTCAGGACCTCACCGAAGATGGAGAGTATGTCAATGGCTGAAGTTGCAGTCTTTCTACATGGCAATATGCATCAGCAAAAGTAAATATTGAGAACTCAGAAAATAATTAATGAAAATGGAAATTGGTTTGGCAGTCTGGATCGTCATTACATTCACACTGTAAAATTAATGCTGCCCACCTGTAAAACATCAGGAATGGAGCTTAAGTTGGCAAGGGCCAAAAAAAAAAAAAACCAATAACATATAGTAGATTAAGTTGGTATTTTAACTAATAATATAAAATTAAGCATGAATTAAGCGTGAATTATAATAACTATGACCTTTATCTTTGGGGTGCAAGAATTCATCCTAAAGTGAAATCATCAATTTCCTGAAACTTAACAACGCTCTTACATATATCATTTTGTGAACTATGAGATATTGTCTCATTTTCATGACACTAATTTAGTGAGTGATAGTAGTTTACTGATTGTGTCATTCAGGTATTGGAACGAGAGCTAGCTAACAAAATTTGGAAAAAAAAAAACTCTAGTACGTGTATATATGTTCAGTTCTGTTTCATCTAGCTACTTGTGAGCTTTTTATATTAAAAAAAAGAAAAAAAGAAATAATATACTGGAATTTATATGTTTTGAGTTGTTAAAGGCTTCATTAATTCATTATTATTGGGCTATGAAAGAGTAAAACCAGAAATAATTTAACAAGAAAAATAATTCTTGAATCAAGTAGTTCCACACTATGTTCCCCCCAGGGCTAGAGCTGGTGGTAGTAGCCTAGTTAGATGAGTACCACTAGGTATGGCAACGGGGCGGAGTTGGGGCGGGGGACCCTTCCCCCATCCCCCGCCCCGCTGTCTACAAACTCCCCCCGCCCCTGCCCCGTCCCCTGCTCCCTCCATCCCGCGGGACTAATAAAAATTTGTTATATAATTTTATTATGATTAAATTTTAACAAATAATCAAGTACAAAATATCAACATATCAACATATCATCAAATTATTATTCGTTGTAATTTTACAATTGAAACTTATAAAAACAATCAAATAAAATTATTTGAATACAATCCAATATAATGAAATAAATATAACTAAAGTAGTCAAGTTTTCACTTTTGGCACAAATACAATCACTAATTCATTATTCTGCTTATGCTTTTTTTTAAGAAAAAAATGTTATTGTATTAAGTGTAATTAGGGATTTAGTATAAATGTATTTTTAAATTTAGTATAACCAATTAATAATTTGTATTAGTACACATATATAATTATTAGTATAATTAATAATATCAATTATATTATATATACTAATAGACATTATAATATACATATAACTAATAATATCATTATCATATGTTTGTAACTAATTAAATTATATATTATATATAAAATTATATACATATATATTTTATATATTTATTTTTTTAAAGCGGGTAGCGGGGTGGGGGATGGGGTGGGGGTACACTCCCCTGCCCCGTTTCTAAGTGGGGGGAAAAAAATTTCCCCTGCCCCCACCCCCCACCCCAACCCCTCCCCATTAGCCCCCCGCAAGGCATTGCCATCCCTAAGTACCACCGCAAAGATTCGAATCCTGGGTACTACGGTCGGTGATGTTGGGCAGTCTCTCCCGACCGGCAGAGGATTAGTTGGGTTGTACGGTAATCAGTCCGTGGATCCAAATACCTCTGTGTAGAAAAAAAAAAGTCTATGTGGTTAAGAATAATTTAGATTAATTATCTTGAACTCATAGTGTCGCTCAAAAATTATTGGAGTAACTCATCAGTAGATGAGCGTCACAAATGGTATCAAAACAAACTCTAAAATCCACGTCCGACTAAATAGATAGATTGAATTCATGGGATTTCGTAACGACGCAAAGATCTTAAAAGGGGATGAGTGTAATACCTCAATTCTTGTCCTACAATGAAAGTGGGCAAAAGGAAAAAGAATGAAATATTTGCTTGGCCCATTACGTTATTAATAAATTAACTATTGGAACTCGTGATTTCGTTCAAAATTAAAAAAAAATACTAGGGCAGTCGAGTGAAGAAACTGATTGGATTCCATTGGCTACTCGTGCAAATTGCCACGTGAATAAGCTTGACAAGCGCGTTGAATGCATCTGTTTCTTCGAGCCACAACCCACAATACAAGGCACTATGCAGTCAGCTATCTTTGCATTTCTTTTTGGCTTAACCATTTTTTTTTTTTTTTTGCCCCTTTTATGGATAGGATTTTGGCTAATCTAATGGTCGGTCAACTAGGGTATTTTCTGCAACCACAAACGCAAGATATAAAATGCGAAAACTGAATGGCCATAATACATTAATACATTTGCTTTGAAAACAAAAACGTCAATAGAAAATTAAAAACTATATTTATGTTACTATATTTTATAATCAAAGGATGATTTGTCTAAAGGAAAAGGAAGATTGAAAGATTGACTTTGGCGGGTCGATTTCCGCCTCTTTCGTTGCCCTCAAAAACATTTTGCTTTTGGCAGCTTTCTTATAGCTCAAGATCCAGCCCATCAAAGCCAAAACTTCCAATTCCAGAAAAATATTATTGTATATCTCCAGGAAATTCAATTCAGGGGGCAATAAGATAAAAATTAAGATGATAGATGATAGTATATAATAGTGTGGGCCAAATTATCCACAAACCAGATGAATTCTCTTCCACAGAAATTAGGTGAAACCCTTCTAGCAAATATTTTCTCCTTTGGCTTTTCGTTCTTTGTCCTCTTGCATCTTGTTTTTTCGCCTCATCGTAGTTGGCATTTCTAACCGACCGAGTCAGCCACATTTTGGACATTTTACGTTTGAATTAATCTTATATACACTAATAGTGCATACGCTTTCATAATTAGATGCATGACATATAATTTAAATTTGAAATTGAAATCCAAATTTTGCATATATATTGCATATCTAACTGTAATAGTGTATATATTGTCAGTGTATATAATATTTACTCTTTTACTTTTACGTTGTAAATTCATATTTTAAACTCAAGAATTGAAGAAAAGAAACTTGCATGCGAATCCTAGCTATAATTATTTGGATTTGGTTCTTAATTCATTTTACGAGTCAAATTCTTAGACAAATATGTCCATATATGCGCATGTATACATCAATAGTACAGACATGATCATTAGTTTACTCAAGTGTGTACAAGATTAAAACAGAATCTAATCGTATTTCTTTCTTTCTTTCTTTTTTCGGTTGGCACATGCAATAATAAATCACACAATTGATCTAGAGGCCAACCAATAAATTTCGTGCATCACTGATTACTCGTACAAAAAATCCATAATTAGGACAATTGCTCTTTTCTTATTCCCACCTACTCCGGTTCTAAAAAGCAAATCTACTACAGTACTACTACATGATTTTGACTAAGTCAATCACTAGCCACTTAATTGGTGATCTGATCAAATAACCAGAATATTAAGGAAATCAGTCATAGAGAGTTGACTTGGGGGAGTGATTAACATTTTTAAGAGTTTTACGTTAACAAGGAGCCTCAAATTCTAATTTTCCCTCTTTTTTTTTATTCAGTGATCTAGTCAAAGAAATATGTGTAGTTTATTAGTTGTGCCTTTTTTATAGTTTCACCCCCAAAAAATAAAATAAAATAAAATAAAATAAAAGCTCACTAGTAGCTTGATATGTTGATTAAGTCAAGAATCTCTTTCTTGTGTTTCTCCCACCTTCTTGCTACGGTCCACCAAAATATGGCGACTTCATTTCTTTTTTTACTTTTCTCCGATTCTTTTTATCTTATTCCGTTTTGTTTTGGCTTTCTTTGAAGTTTAAAGTTTAAACCTATCCCAGTCCCCGGTCATCAGTCTTCTTTTAAAGCTACGCGTCTATAAGTCAAAGTCATCATGTACTGCTCTCTTCTACGTTTCCCTCCTCAGCTTAATTGGAAATAGTGGACCATAACCCCGCCTACATATATATATATGCATATGAGTCTCCACCATATGATTCCTACCAAGTTGTGATTCCCACATATTTACTCTCTCTCTCTCCCTCTCTTGCCCAGCATCAGCATCAGCATCAGCACCCCTTTTAGCCGTCTAAGGAGTTATCAACATCCAATATTGATACTCAGCTCCCCAGAATTCACTCATCTTTCTTTTACTTTCATCAGTAGATTCAGTACTAGAGCAAATCTTTGAAAAGGGTTGTTAAATTTACTAAAGTTTGATAGAATTGTAAGACGAAAGACGATAAAATATGGCTGGAGGAGGTGGAGGAAGATCCTTGGAGCAAACGCCGACGTGGGCTGTCGCCGTCGTGTGTTTTGTTTTGGTTGCGATTTCAATTTTGATTGAGCATATTCTCCATCTAATTGGCAAGGTAAGCCATAAAAATCAGTCGGAAAAAAAATGGTAATAAATACTTAATTCTGTTGCAGCTTTCCGAGGCTAAATTTTCCTCGTAACTTCTTGGGGACCAATATGTTTTACAGTGGTTAAAGTCAAAGCATAAAAGATCCCTTTATGAAGCTCTGGAAAAGATCAAATCAGGTAAGAAAAATCGCAAGGGTTTTACCTCGTTTATTGTTCATATACTAAGGGTTCTTTTATCTAACTTTGTTTATCATGTTTTTTTTTTTTAAATGTTTACTCCTCAGAGCTTATGTTGTTGGGATTCATTTCCTTGCTCCTTACGGTAGGACAAGGTCCAATAACCAAAATATGTATATCCAAAGAAGTTGGAGCTACATGGCATCCGTGCAATAAGAAGCAAGAAGCAAATTTGGACCAGCATTCTGGAGTAAGTCATGGAGAAGACGGACGGAGACGACTTCTATCAGATGACGGGGCTCGGCGTATTCTGGCTTCTGGAGGGGCCGATAAATGTGAAGCCAAGGTACACGACTAGGTCTACTAGGCTTCTTCTTCCCACTTCGATTTCTCCGACAAGTTTCGAATTGTGATGGTACCATCTGATGATAGGTACCTGGAAAAATGGGAAATATAACGTGTAGAAGAAGTATAATTAAGGGATTAAACTTTATCCCCTTCTGCTAATTTACACATAACCCTCCTATAATTTTAATAGCTATATATAACCCCTCTCGTAATTTGGATTGAAGTGTCAAAGTGATGGAAATACCTATGAAAATGTCGAAATTAACTTTGTTTAAAAATTAAAATAGCTGAAGTGATCAAAATGTATAAATATAATATGCATGACACTCTAATCTCGTATGATTTTATATTTTATCATATAACCTCCTTATAATTTAGTGTTTTATCATATAATCCCCATATTATTTTCAATATATATATATATATATATATATATATACATAACCTCCATAGTATTAATAAATAATTTTCAACTTTATATAGAGGTATTTTTGATAGTTTAGTTGACTTCATTATGGATTGCAAATTTCATCACTTTAATCTAAACCATGAGAAGGTTATGTATAGCTTTTAAAACCATATTGAAATTGTGCATGGAATGAGGAAAATGGCTGACTGGCGTATTGGACAATATGGTTATTTTGCAGGGGAAAGTATCGTTTGTGTCAACAGATGGTATACATCAGCTGCATATTTTCATCTTCGTCTTGGCCGTTTTTCACGTCCTGTACTGTATCTTGACCTATGCCTTGGGGAGAGCCAAGGTAGCCTATCTTGTTTTTCGTCAACCTTTTCTTTTCTTTTCTTTCCATATAATCATAATCATGGTTTCTTGATGGTTAAATACTTCTGTGATGGTATCATATATCAGATGAGCAGCTGGAAGGCATGGGAGAAGGAAACAAAGACTGCTGAATACCAGTTCTCACACGGTATGACTACTATGTTGTACTAACTCTTTTATCTTCCTAGCACAAGCAATCAACCAAAATAATAATAACAGTAGTGTACCAACCAAAAATTCCAACATCTTAAATGCATGCAAGCATGTAACCCAATGCTAGCTATTCAGCAGTGAGACTCGTACCTGCATGAGCATAACACGCTTTGCCTTTGTCGTGGGATCGATAAATAATAGTACATTTGTCGTTCCATATCTCAATTGTAAAAAATGTTGTTTGTGCGCATGCTGCAGATCCTGAGAGATTCAGATTTGCCAGAGAAACCTCTTTTGGAAGAAGGCACTTGAGCTTCTGGAGCAGGACCCCCTTTCTCCTTTGGATTGTAAGTCTCAGACTGATTACTTCCTAGATTGGCTGCAAAATCTCACGATTAAGATTTTGTCTGTGGCAATGCACGTGCACTTTCATACATACGTACATACATATATATATGGCCATGCATAGAAGGATGATAATTAACAGACGACGAATGTTTTTAAAAGTTGCTCATTCTCCAGATTCCGGTGATTATTTTACATTTTTCTTCGTCAGAAAGTTTGAAATGTTTACGAGCCTATAAGAAACAAAAACACGCATAATTAAATGCCTAGAAGAACCTCAAGGGATAGGTTAATAGTTAATGCTTCAACAGAAAATTAGAAAATCAATTATCTCCTTCTTGTTTCTTTTCTGAAATCACGTACTGTTTCATCTCAAAAAGAGAGTTTAAAAACGAGAGTTTAAGGTTGTTAAGTTGGACCTAACTAACGAGGAAATTCTGAAAACGAGAATTTGGTAAAAGGATGTATTTTGTACTGTGGCCAGTGGTCAAATTAGTCAGCGTCAGAAGTTCCATTTCACAATAAGATCAGTAGCTATATTCCCTGAACCAATTGATCTTTTTGCAGTAAGTTGGTCCGATTCTTTTATCTAATTCCCTAAACCAATTGATTTTTTACGCCGATTTCAAATATGCATGCATATAAAAAGGCGACGGCGGCCATGGCAAGCCAGCATGTGATATATCGCGATGTATACAATATTTCCTCTTTCCTACTGTGTTTGACCTTTTCTTCCTTTTCCGTTTTTTTATTGGGCCAAATTAATTGACTACGACAACACCGATTCGTCCTGTCCCATTCCCGTCGTTAATGATATCAATCTCTACGGCATTTTCCTGGCTCGAAAAATTTTCACTCATTTGACCTTTGTTTTGGGTATGGTTTCAGGTCTGCTTCTTCAGGCAATTTGTCAGGTCGGTGCCCAAAGTTGATTACTTGACCCTAAGGCATGGATTTATCATGGTAACTTCACTTGTACCATTTTATTTCACTTCTTTTTTTTTTTTTCACTTGTAAAAAAAGTCTTCTTCCTTTTTTTTTTTTTTAATTCTAGTAAGAGGTTTAATGGTTAAGTATGACCCATATATTTATGTTAAATTTCAGGCACATTTGGCGCCTCAAAGCCACGCAAATTTTGACTTCCAAAAGTACATCAATAGATCACTGGAAGAGGATTTCAAAGTGGTTGTTGGTATCAGGTTGGTAATCCGGATTTTTTTTTTTTAATCTTTTATCTCCCTAATATATTTTGTTTTCAGAAGTTATTCAATTTTCTTGGATTCACAATAATGTCTATTGAGGATAGACCACAGAATTGGATGTGCATTTGCCTAACTTAGTCATTTTTGTCCTTTCAACTATTTTCAGCCCTCCGATCTGGTTGTTCGCGGTGATCTTCCTCCTCTTCAATACTCATGGTGAGTAAATGTATAGTATAAATTTGGCAAATTGCTAAATCATTCCTCAATCATCTCATCTCCTTGTTGGCACTTACAGCTATCAAATAACGATGAGGCTTCTGCCTCTATGCCAACAATAATCTTGATTATATCCGCATCTTCTATTTCCATCCATTTGACTAATTTCTTCTCTTTTTTTTTTTTTTTCATGTCCGATTAATTGGATAGGCTGGTATTCATATCTGTGGCTGCCATTTGTCCCACTGGTGGTAAGTAGTTTTCCTTAAATAATTGATGATCCTTTTCATATTGATATATATCATATTATAACTATCATGTATTTTAAGCCTCTTTCTGCATGCGCGCGCGCGCACGCATGTGTATTTTTTTTCAATGGATCGTTTTGAATTTAGAATCTCCTCCCTCTTACGTTACCGTATAGTAGAATCCAACCCGCGGCCAAGTTAAATGGTTAATAAGCGGGTGGGGCGAAATGTTGAATTAACGAGTAACAAAGTCGACCTCTATGGGATTTATAACTACAGATAATCTTGTTGGTTGGGACCAAGCTACAAGTGATTATAACCAAAATGGGCCTAAGGATTCAAGAAAGAGGTGAAGTTGTGAAAGGCGTACCAGTGGTTCAGCCTGGAGACGACCTCTTCTGGTTCAATCGTCCCCGACTCATTCTTTACCTCATCAACTTCGTCCTCTTCCAGGTATCTAATTTACTTATCTATTTTTGCCAAGAAGATAGAAACATATATGATGGATAAATCTGCCTTACTTTTACACTCACTCACACGTGAAAATCTTTTTGTTGTCTATCTTCTATGGATGCAGAATGCATTTCAACTGGCCTTCTTTGCCTGGACTTGGGTACGCAATGACTCGCCTTTTATCATAACCTATCCATATAATGTATAAATAAATTTGAAGAAAAAAAAAAAAAAGAACCTGCACTTACAAAGTCTGATCATTCAATCAATCATGTTTCTGCAGTACGAATTTGGGTTGAGATCTTGTTTCCACGAGCACTTGGAGGATATTATAATCAGAATATCGATGGGGTATTGTCCACCATCCCATGATCTTTGACACAGTATTTTTATTATGTTAACTATGGCTGACCTATTGGATGACGTGCTTTCAACAGGGTTCTCATACAGATTCTTTGCAGCTATGTCACCCTTCCTCTGTATGCCCTTGTAACGCAGGTAAGCAAGCTGTTTTCAAAGAGTTTGTCCGAAATCTACTTCTTTTCAAACTCATCTCACAAATATTTAATAAAAATTGAAGATTCCCCCTTAATTTATAGCATTGAATCCGATAATATTGAATAGTAAATTGCGAGCACTCGCACTCGCACTCGCTATCAGAGAATACGGATTTCTTTTCCTTTTAAAGTACCAAATTTTGCACTATTGGTGCTCATTCTCTGACTTTTAGTATAGTGCACAGTGCCCACAAATATCTTTCCTTGCTTAAAGAATTTGCCAGAATTGAATGTTGATTAAGACCATAACCATCAAAGCATTTAATACAATACGTTCAACCTTTTTTTTTTCTTCATGAGATTGAAAGTTCAAGTTGGTTTTTTGTGTGGTGTGGACAGATGGGTTCCACAATGAAACCAACAATATTCAACGAAAGAGTGGCCACGGCCTTGAAAAACTGGCATCACACAGCAAAGAAACACATCAAAGAAAGCAAGCATTCAGGGCTTGCATCCCCAATCTCAAGCAGAGCAGCCACACCATCCCACCACCTATCCCCTGTCCATCTCCTCCGCCGCTACAAGAGCGAACTCGACAGCCTCCAAACATCTCCAAGAAAATCAAACTTCGACGTTGAACAATGGGATACCGAGTCACCTTCTCCCAGCCAATTCCACCAGGGAAGTATTGATCATGTTTCTTCTTCCCAACACCAGCACAATATTGAACTCGGATTCTTGGACCACGACGGTACTGATGTTCAAGGGCCTAGCTTGTCATCACAAGTGGCTCCTCTGCCTGAACACGAAATCAATACTCGTCATTCAAATAGTGGAAAATCAAGTGAATTTTCATTTATCCAAAGGAATGCTAGTAAATAGATTGATTGATACACGAGGGCAGTGAGGTCCGGAGGCTTCTTTTCATTTGTATATAAATTGGAGGAAGCCCGGGTTCTTGGCAAATTGCAAGTCGCTGTCGAGTATAAACGCTAGCAATAGCAAAAGATCGGCGAAACGGACATAACGATTGACGCCACGCCGGCCCATAACATACGTCCATCAGCAATTGAGAGGATTTTGAGATTTGTTTTTACTATCATTTGTTTATCTGCTTTGTAAAGCAAAAATTTTCGTTGCAGATTTAAGGCAACTTGCTTTGTATACATAATAATAATAATACAATGAGAAACTGAAACAATCCCGAATCCAACTTTCGGTCTGAAAAATCAAAGTCTTATTATTGGCAGTGCGAAATGCAAGTTCTTGGAGTAGACTATTGTTAACGCACGCAGTATCTCTAGAAAGAACGTTGAACTTAATTTTGATTGGAAGCATTACGCTGAATTTTCAGTATTTGCCAGCTTTTGATTTCTCCAAGTCGTCGCGATATAATGATTATATGCACAATCGGTCTGATTGAGATGTCACAATTTGTAGGGAAAAATCCACTTTTTGTCCCTAAACTTTGATTTAGGGACACATTTCGTCCCCAAATTTTTAGACGCGCCACATTTAGTACATGAATTAATTATTTTTGCCACATTTAGTCCAAAAACGGTAAATTACTTAATTTGAAAGGAGAAAATCGCTTGTTTGGCACGTGGCCATTAAGTAAAAACAATTTCTCAACCAAAATCAACGGTCACATCAACCTTCTCTGTCCCAATTAAATATTTTACCGTTTTTGGACTAAATGTGACCCAAAATAATTAATTCATATACTAAATGTGGTACGTCTAAAAGTTTGGGGATAAAATATGTCCCTAACTCAAGGTTTAAGGACGAAAAATGGATTTTTCCCCATTTGTAATATGGGAAGCACTAGGATCATTTGTACATAGACGACTGATTGATGTATGACAATTTCAGTCTCTGCTCTCAACTTCTAAGCAATGGATGAATGATGCTGACCTTACTCAACCTTACTTTAGTTTCACAATTAACCTATTAGATCAGTTAATGATACTCAATACATTACTTTTGACTTGTCCAAATATGAAGAATTTCACAAAAGTAACTCCTTTCTATGCTAACCATATTAGAAGTGCCCACTCTGATATGAAAAGATCTGGGGACTAAGGGTCCGTTTGATTCAATGTAAAATATATTCAGCGAAAAATGTCTTCCATAATAAATTTTATCCGGGAAAATAATTACTTTCTCCATATTTTTTTCCGTGTTTGGGTAATTTGTCAAAATAGTCTCAAGACTAAACTTATTCTTGTGGATGCAATTAAGATACCTTCTAGATCACTAGTCAACACCAAAACTAAGGTTGTGTTTGGATTGTATTTTCCGTCATTTTTCATGGAAAAATTACTGTAGCGATTTGATATATGTGAGGGAAAAAGATGATAGGAAAATGTGATCACGAAAAATGATAATATTTTCCGACGGAAACCAGCAATCCAAGCATGGCCTAAGTATCTTACCTAAAAACCACCGTCCCACCACGATTACCAAGACCTCAATAGTTATGCTTTACATTCAAAGTTCATTGAATAAACGTACCTCAAATTTACAGTATATTAGCACAAAATTAACAACTTCATTTCATTTTCATACATCAAAACTTCCTCTAGCATCCTTTACGACCTCCCTACAGCATGTTTCAATTTCAAATCTAGATCTCCCCATATGTGTGTATTGCCTATGTATTTGAGAGAAAGAAAGACAGAGACAAAGAAAAATAGAAAGAAAATACAGCAAAGAAGGAAGAACGGGAGCAGAGGAGGAGGAGGAGATGGAAATGATAAATCTTTAGTGGGTTTATTGCGTTGGTGGTGGGTTTTGTTCTAAATTTAAAGGCTAGTGAGTAGTGAGGGAGCTTGAATGGATAGTCTTATGACTTACGAGTCGGATATAGAAAATAACTTCAGTTCATTTATATGGGAAGTGATCATTTTACACTGTTTGGTCTGATGTAAAAAATTTTCGGTAGGAAAAAATTTTCCCAAGCAATAACCCAACCAAACAATAGAAAATTTCCAAACAAACGGTCCCTAATTGACCGACTATTTTCATCCTTTGATTAATCAAGGAAAGGGCAAAGAAGGGTTGGATTTGATGATAAGGCGGGAGCGATTGTAAATAGAGGTCCAGGGTTTAAAACCTCTCACTTACCAATAAAATAAATAAATAAATAAAACTAAGAGCCATCTTTCAATAACATTAGGTCTCTTGCGTCGTATTTAGTATACCAAGCATTATTTAACAAGAAAGAGTCAAGGAACAGGAGGATGAGTAAGATACCATTCAATAGAAATTAATCGCTGAAGAAACTAATGTCAAGTAGTAGTAATGAAAGATTCACAATAGACATTTTTTCGTCGCGTCTACGGTTAATTACTTGATATTATCTTTGATTGAAGTGAAGTGCGAAGATCAACGATTGTCGAGTTGAGTGATGTAGCAAGGAGCTTGATGCTTTTTAAGTCTATGTCTTGAATTCGAATCTTATTCGTTAGGTGAGCCTGCTGCCACTCCTTGAAAAGATGTCGAGCCTATCAGTATTCCATTCTCGATGAAAAGTCGTTCATCTTCTGTATATACATCCGCTGCATACGAACATGTCAAAGTCATTAACGGCTTCAATCTGTATAGACTTTGAGAATCAAGGCATTATTAGTGTTTAGTGCTGTTGTAGTAAAAAGTACTGAAATTTGTCTAAATTGGCGTCCTCGCAGATGCTGTCAGCAAGCAAAGCCCAAAGATCAAACCTTTTGTTCTTTCCTGATGTTTTCCACCGGGATGGGAACGTCATTGCTGATTCCCTGTCATCGCTAACAGAATGGGGGCGGATGTTTTTTCTCTTCCAATCTAGCTTTTCAAAATTGGCTGGTGGTTCCAACTTCCAGAAGGTGTTGAGGGGGGGAAAGTCAAGAAATTTTCTTCTTTTGATTAGTACAGTCGAAATTCTGGTTTCAAAACGTTTTGTACCATCTATGTGTCCCCACACTTTACTTGGTCCACTTCAAGATTTCTTCAAATTTTCTCCTTCCAGGTGCAATTGGTATTGGAAAAAATGACAGGAATGACGAGACAAAGTTAGGCATATTGTAATTTGGATTATATTTTGTATGAAAATAAATTACTATTAACTAAAAATCGTACTAGTTTAAAAGCAAAACAATCAAGGTACGTCTTTAAACTAATCTTTACCACTTTAGTTGTAATCTTTTTTCTTTAGTGCTTTACCCAAACAGCCATATAAAAAAAAGATTAACTTATCATAAAAAAAAGTAATTTTCATACCAATAAATTTACCAATATTTGTGGAAATTAAATATTTGTTGATTTAAAAAATAAATTGTTGGATCTTTTGTACTTAATTAAATATGAATATGTAGCTAGATTTATGGTCATTATAAATGTTTTAATTATATAAAAGAATATCTATTGATTTTTTGACCTGCGTTACAATATTTGATAAATACTATTATATTATTAATAAAGGAAAACGTTAATTGCACTCTCCTTTTTGTTTATTGGACTCCTGCTATCATTTTTATTATATAATTTTATTTATTAGACTATATGATTAAACAAATAGTAAGAGTGAGATTAACATTACCCTATAGATAAAAGTACGTAAAGAAGATTTTAAAAATTAGTATGACAGTTAAGCATTTAAAATACCAATTCTTAAAAATTATTATGAATAAACATGTTGGATCATTATTATTTTTTATTTAAATTATTTATGCTTCTAAAAATAAACCACACTAAAGCACGAGCAAAATACTTGGAAAACGTGAATACAATTTAGGATCCGTTTGGTTCATGAGACGACATAAGATTGGATTAGTCATCCCGTGTCATCCTATGTTTGGTTACATTTTATACATAGGATGACACATCCTACCTAACCGAATTAATCCCCTATTCATGGAAAAAAATATAATCTCATGGGGGAGATAGTATTAGTCATTCCGGGATGACTAACAGATAAGATAATAAAATTTTAAACTAATTTATCCTTACAAGAATACAAATTTATATTCTTATAATTGTATAACCCTACTCCCACATGATAATATAATAAATGGATAAATTTGCCCCTACTAATTCATTTTAAAAATTTTTGACTAATTTGTCCTTACTACCAATATAGCAATATTTAGACTAATTTGCCCTTATGAATGATTCAAATTTATATTAACTATTATATAACCATACTCTCATGTAATAATATGATAATAAATGGACTAATTAGCCCCTACTAATTATATTAAAAATTTTTGACTAATTTGCCCCCATTCATTATTTTAAAAAATTTGACTTACCCCTATTAATTAATTTAAAAATTGTGACTAATATGCCATACTAATATCATAATAGAAGGACTGTATTGCCCTTGGACTAAATTCAACTCATTTAAAGCTCTTAAATGTGTTAGGTTTTAATTGATTTAACCTTAATTTAGCCAAAACTCAACCCATTATTTAATTGGATTTCAAATTTTTTATCAAAAACTTAGTCAAAATGTATTTTTAAGGGCTCGAATGGGCTAAGTTTGAGTGAATACAAATTTTTATAGATCAAAACTCTTGATTTAATTTATAATTCTAAAGTTTCAAACTACTTTATTTCAATAAAATTTATAATATTAGAATTTTTATTAAATTATTTTAGTAATATTTTATAAAATATTAAATTATTTTATTAAAAAGAATCTATAAATTAAAGGGTGCTTTGGTCGTTAAAATAGTAAATCCAACCTCATCCAATCTCCAACCAAACACAAGAGAGGATTATTTACCAACATATTCTATCCAAACCAAAATCAATCAAATATTAAATAACTTGAATTATTTATCCGGGGATGACTCAACCTAGGATTAATAAAACGAGGAGGATGAGTCATCCTATTTCATCCGGTCCGTGAACCAAACGGACCCTTAGAGTGTAGCCCGTCGAGTCTCGGTCAGCTGTACTGGGCCTGATCTGAAGAAATCAGCCGAAACCCATTTGTTTTCAGCAACTAAGAAAGAAGGTAAGCCTGCTAGAGCGCGAAGGAGCCCGCTAAAGTTTGGACTCTATTTACAGGTTAAAAAGCAAAATTTCTCGGACGTAAAACGCCAAGCAGATTTAGCACCTGGCAGGGACCTGATAACAAAACGACAAGCGTTACGTCGCATCCATTGCCACCCATCGTCATCTCTCCTGTTTATTGTAGCTTTATTTATTGCAGCCCCTAGTTTTCTTCCTTCCTGTGTATATAAAAGGAAGAACAAATGTTTTATTAAGCAGATTCTAGACAGGAATAAGGGGAAGAAAGAAAGATGGAGAGATGGAAGGTATGCAGAAGATGCTGGCAAAGTTAGGGAGGCAGTGCTATGCTTGGTTCTGTTTGGGGGTGATTCTTGTTTCGGTAGTCATAGCCCATTTTGGCTGAGACCAAGAGGCGGCTTCGAGCTTTGCATGGTTTCGATCAAATTCAGGGCCAATAATAGTTGCTGAAGTGAAGCCTGCAACTATTGATTAGAAGAGGCAGAGTAGGCAGCAAATTTGCTGAATAGCAAATTCTTGAGTAAGTCCTGTTGTGTACTCCTTGAATTCAATAAAGAGTGCTCTTTAACTTTCTCGTTTCGACCTCATGACAAGTATTTTTTTTTTCCCCTTCTTTTTTAAAAGAAAAATTTTTTCGTGCCCTGTTGTTTTTGTTGAATGATGGATTATTCTCTCAGCTTTCTTCACTTACCCTGTTGGCTTCCTATCCAATTCAAAATCTTTTTCCACCATGGGAAGAGCTTTGGACCTTAGCCGGTGGTGGCCACCAAGGGCTCCATGAGGACCCTGACGGACGGACTGACTTGCAGATGATCTTGTTAAGCTTGCAAGGATGAACAGGGGCGACAATTTGGGCCGAAATGTACAAAGGCTACAACTAATTAGTACTGCTAATTATGCATAAGAAAAATGATGATACTGTAAAGTGGTCTATCATGTGTCTGTCATGCATGACGAAATAGGGGAGAACAAATAGAAGTTTGAATACTAACATCTTGTATTGTATGGATGTGATAAGTGACGTGCAAGATGTTTCATGTTTTGTCACCAATTATGCAAGCAGAAGAGAAGGGAACGAGATTTGTCCATCATATGCACAACGAACTTAACAGAATTAGTAAAAATAGTTTGGCCAACGATAACTCTCGCTCCTCATATCTACTGAAAGAGATTTTAAATGTTGTTGGATAAATATTATATATACTGACAGTATGCATTATTATCGTCATTGGATTCACGACGTATGTAGAAAAGTTAAATTTCATACAATTATCATTCGTTCAAAACTTATAACAATGTGAATAAGGTTAATTTTTATTTATTTATTTATTTACTTTTTTAGAAGAAGCGTTGAATTTAAACAGTACTCAATTAAATTGTAAATTTTATTATTGAGCAGGGCGTTCTAAAATTCCATTCCATAACTTAATATTTCTTCCGTTCCACTTTGATAGTCCTGTTTTCCTTTTTCGTCTGTCCCAAATTGTAATCCACTTTCCAATTGAAGAATGTAGTTGTGTTTTAATTTTTCTAAAATACCCTTATTTAATGTAAGTTGTTGTTACTATAAATCTACCCCATTTAATAAGAGTTGATTCTTTTTTTACCATCAATTCAAGTTTCCATAAAATTGCACTTTATTTAATGTGAAGGTATTTTAAAAAAATAGCAATCTAAATTTATTTTTCCAATAAAATTAACTATTTTTTCTTAAATTGTGTGAAAAAAGAAACAGGACTATCAAAGTGGGACGGAGGGAGTACAAGGTTAATCTGAATTTCATATCAGACTAAACTATAAAATAATAAAATAAAATGCCCTGTGGATGATTTCAGCATTATAAAATAAAATTAAAAAATTATAAAAAAAAAAAAGTGGCCCCATGGATTGGACTCATGCATATCCCATATGGCCATATCCCAAAGCCCAAGGTCAAGCCCTCCCCCATTAAACAAAACCAACATTCATTTATCCGCCACTGCATTAATTCCCCAGATTAATAATTACGCTCATCATCTCAATTTCCATACTAAATTTGCTCCTCCTTCCTCACTCCTCACTCACTAACCTGCCACTTTCTCAGCTCTATCTCTCTCTTTCGAGAACAATCCGAAATTCTCGAACTGATCAAACAAAAAAATGGCACGAGGCACCTCACAGTCTCAAGCCGCCTCCGGCCCCACCTCGCGTCCTGGTATGGTGGCGCCCCGTGGCTCTGCTGCAGCCACAGCTGTCCAGCGCCGCCGCAGACTCGGCGGTGGATCCTCTAACGCTGGTGGCTCCGGCAACGTTGGCGCTGGCTCCAGTAGTAACATGCTGAGATTCTACACTGATGATGCCCCTGGGCTAAAGATCTCGCCCACGGTCGTCCTTGTCATGAGCGTTTGCTTCATCGGCTTCGTCACCGCTCTCCACGTCTTCGGCAAGCTCTACCGCTACCGATCGGCTCCCGGAGCCTGAAATTTAATGGATTCGGGTTTTAGTCTGGGATCCTGTTATTTCGGAGCCTTTTCAGCGATCCTTAGTTTAAAGACAATGTCTGGCGTAGCTCCTGTAAAGTTCCCATTTTAGTTCTTTCGAGTTTTAATTACTCCGTTCCTTTTTTTTTTTTTTTTTTTTCTAATTTGGAGACTGGATTGAAGAGGAATTTATGTGCTTTAATGAGTTATGGGATATGGTGACAAAATTTTTCTTCGATTTTTAGAAGAAAAATGTTATGTTTGAATGTGAATGGTATTAGTGTTGATATAAACTGCGAATGAAATTGAGGATGAATATGCCTAATGTTTAGATAATTGGAGGAGTTTAGGACATCGGTTTGCTATTGCCTGAAGATAATAGGCTTAATGTTATCAATTTCGTCTGTTCTAAATGCTGAGGAATTCTGAAAATGACTGATCATATCGCGATTGCGATGGCATTTTTTATTACCTGAAGATATTTCTAGTTATATTAGTTCTATGCTCGTGTTGTAGAGACCAAAGTTGGCTCAGAGTTAATATGTCAAGCTTCAACTCTGAGTGCTCCACTCTGTTCCAGTACAATTTATTTGAAAAGAACAAAAACTACAATTTTCCTTCTTCTTTTCTGTTTATTTTTACGTTGTTCCCATGCTTCTGGATCAGTTAGAACATTGGAGTAGGATCATACATTCAAACCAGTTAATTTGTAGAGTTTTCTATCACCACATTTCCTATACATTTTGATGGCTATATCTATTGAAACTGCATGGGTTAAGGTGACAAATGAGGACGATTTTGTTTCTAGGCTGGATTGTACTACTGTACCTCCCTAATCAATGCCCTTATGAGAATGTTACTGAGAATTGGTATTAGGTTATAGAAGTTGAAAACATTCTTAAACTTAATTGTCGAATTGGCAGAGTACAAGTGTGTTTTTGTCAAAATTTAGTACATTATGGGTCCATTTGTCAATTGTGTCCAAGAATTTGCGGGTTTTGGGTTATAGTGGTATTGGTGAAATGTGCTTATGGTTATAAGCAGCATCTCAGGACAACTGGTATGCAATCATGTTCCTACAAGTGTTTGGTTCAGTATTATTCCTGGGTACTGGGAACCTTTATTGGTCCTCAAGATTAAACCATCCGTAAAACATTAACATCTTCCTGCATTATGTTATTTATACTGTCTTGCTGCTTCCCAATACATGAAAATGGATCTTAGGCAATGGTACATGTACCCCACTTTTGACAATTGGGCAATTCACTTTTGTGTCTTGCATGTTAAAGTGTTGTTGTCCTAAAGTTAAATGCTTAGTCAAAGTTTCCTTCATGAGTTTCAATCGGCTAGTTTATGCTTGCTTTCGTCAAACTGTTTTTGCGTGATCTTTGCATAGATAACTGGGTGGGTTTAAGATGGCGTTTCACCAAAATGAGCGGCTCTATGTGCTTGTGGCAGTACATGCCCTGCCCCTTGAAGCTAGAAATGCCATATTTAATGATTGAAGGTGAGATAAATCACACAATTTCTTGCTCTAAGGGAACTTTTTGGCTTCATATCATCTGCTTCTCTGGGAGTCTGTGATTGCTTTTGATATTTGTTGAGGTTGGTTTCTAGTTGCTAGTTGCTTCAAAGCATGAGAAATAGTTGAGCTGACTAGTCAAGGTTTCGACTATAACCTTGCTCTGATGTTATGCCATACTTGCACTTGCGATCAGCTCCTGAATTTGGAGCTTTATGTGTGAGCCTTGGTTTGTGTGGTTTTGGGAAGTAAGTGCTTGCTAGACCAGCAATAGCATCTACCATTAAAAAGCAAACAATAATCACGCTACTTTATCATCCCTTCTCTTCTATCTTTGCTTCGCTTCGTCATTGGCGTAATTCAACCTTTTCCTGTCTAGGTCACTGCTTGCTGGTTCAGTTTTGGAAGCAGGCCTTTAGATTATGTGCTCTAAATCAGTTTGGGAGGCAGAGTTTAGATTTATGTGTTAAACTAATACATTTTGCATCAATTCGCATTCACACACTCACCAACTAATACTTATTACATGTTCTTTTGACATGGAATCAGTGCAACTGCAATCAAGTCTCAACTTTTTCTGCTAGTGAATAAGGATCTTAGGTTAGTTCTTTTGCCATCTTAGCTTTGCTGTTAAAAACATGTTTGCCAAGGAGATGAAGCAAATAATGGGCCCGCTTAGTTTCATGGGATAGTTGGGCCTGATTGCGATATTGGTTTCGTAAACTTTTAGAAGTCCAAAGTTGTTCTGCCCTTCGTCTTTAAGGGCAGGCCGACCTGATCAAGGCGGGTCCTGAATGACAAGTTTAAAATGTTATCCAACACTTGACAATTGGGATCTCAATTCATGCAAACGAGTTCCGGAAAAGGCAAACCTTTCTTCACTATGTGGCTATTCAGTGATGAATTCAAGATATAGGTTACCTGTTATTCTCAGATACCACCCAAAAGTTATTTAAAAAAAAAAAAAAAAAGGTTGGTCTCATGGCTCTCTCGATCAAAGCTTCTTCCGCCATCGAGGGAGAACTCGTGGTAGATAAACGATATACACTAGCTAGCCAAACGACAATTTCATGGAAGAATGGGTCATTTGGGTTCTTAGAGTCCAATTGACACCGCTTTTTGCTTCCAAAGAACAAACAATTACTTGGCTGCGATTGAATTGAGAAATTTGACGAAGGATTTGAAATGTTCTCAAATAGAGGTGGCAATTTGGATTGAAATCCATTTATCCATCCATATAATCCATAATTAAATGGATTTGAATTATCCATTTATAGTATTGGTTTTAAATGATTAATCAAAATAAAACCATTAAATTAAATGGATTTATATGGATTATCCACAAAAACCATATATATCCATTTACTTAAAAACCAAATAAATGAAACAGAAAGGAAATGAACTTCTGAAACGGCTCGCCAGCCAATAGGGCAGCGCTCTCGCCATTGCGGTCAGTTGATGTTGGGTGTTGGCCTCGGAGACTCAGAAAAACATGTCCGAGGACTTGGGGAGTCTTCGTAAGTTTGGACTAATCAGCTCACTACTACATTTCCATGGGCTGTCTTCTAAACTAGAAAAATGTGGAATAAGGGAACTAGTAAAATATTTAAATGGATTATAAATGGATAATTGGTTTTTATTTAATCCATTTAGATCCATCCATTTAGATCCATTTATTAAATGGATTTAAATGGATTGGATAAATTTTATCCACCATCCATTAAGTCAAAACCAATTATGAACCATTTATCCATTTTGCCACCTCTATTTTCAAATCTCTGTAGTTGTTTAGATTATTTAGAAAGTATTTGAATTTGTAAATCACCAATTATTTCAGTATTTAAAATGTATTGTTGATAATTGATGAATTATAAAGTCAGATGCTTTTTAAACAATTCAAATAACTAATGTGGTTTGGGTGGATTTCAAATTCTTTATTAAATTTATCAATTCAGACGAAGCCCAGAATATTTCTTTTTTTTTTTCACAAACAAATAGAAGCAGAATATGAAAAACAAGGGGAGGAGTGATGAGTTGGATTGTTGGGAAAGAGAGCAGTGTAACTTGTATCAAATGATTCGGGTTTAATTCCTCTCATTTATACTAAAAACGAAGGAGGAGAAAGTGCAGCACTGCATTGATGCCCGGACCTCCGGTTGGATTTGGGGCCACGTAGGGTTCCACTGTCAACCTTGGCAAATCCTACTACTAATGCTATTGAAGTCTATTTATATTGGTAATAATTTCTTAATTATTAATATCCGCAACAATAGCTTGCACATTTTGACAACAGAGGTGTACAAAATTAATTAGCACTCATAATCTTGAAAATAAAATAAATACTACATATGATGCTATATGCTATAGCTTTGCTTTCTTAATGAAAATAGCAGTATTAAATACTGGCGTCTCAAATACTATCGTCTACTACTAACGATATATTTGTATAATCTACTCTATTTTAATCTAGGGAGAGGGGGAGCCTAAGGAGGCTATGGTAGGGGGTTAGTGGATATACAGATCCAACTAGACTAAGAGAGTGTTATGATACAACCCTTAGATTTTTTGATCCTCCAACTAGACTAAGAGAGTGTTATGATACAACCCTTAGATTTTTTGATCCAACTAGACTAAGAGAGTGTTATGATACAACCTTTAGATTTTTTTCGTTGCATGTGAATTTTGAAGCTTTACCTACTGCTTAAGGAGGGACTTAAGCCCCTTCCTGACGGACGAGGGGCCTGGACGGTTGTCATAGATATGACAACCGTTCCAGGCAGTTCACGGCCAGGATGAAGCTTCAAAAATTTGTGCGGGTTAGATCACGTCTTGTAACTCGATTTTCACGTCGTGTGGGGCCTACAAAAATGTTGTTCTATTTTACTCGCTGTTGTTCAATTGTTACACCTTGTACAGATAATGTTACACCATGTATAAATGGTATTACACCTTCCGGAGCGGTTGTCAGAACAACCGCTCCAGCCCCGCATCCCTCCCTGACGCCACTGCGCCATTGGCCCAATGGTTACGGTTTGGAATACTCGTGTGCACAAGATGTGACATGCACGGGGCCATGGAAACTGGAAAAAGTGTACCTTACTGGCTGCCCAACTGCCAATGATGCATCCATCATTTTATCGCCATCCTCTTCGGGCAAAGTTGCAGCGGTATCGAAAGGTTGATTTGACGGCCATGATTTGATTATATATATATAAGATTTGGATCATAATTTATGCATTGATTTTAATGATGTAGGTGAGTTCTATAAAATTTTATTCTTATTCTATGTTTACAAATTATTAAAAATGAGTTACATATTAAACAAATGAGATTACACAGCGCGAGTTTGAAGTAAAACTGATCTAAATGATTTTTTTCGACAATCGTTTGGACCCTAATTTGGTTGTGAATGAAAAGTTAAAAAAAAAAGGAAAAAAATGAATCTTTTGTTTAACTTTTTAATTTTGTTACTTGTAAAGAAAATTATTTTTTCCATCCCTTATTTTCTGTCACCCTTAATATTTATGACATTCATGACTACAAAAAATGTACAGGTACTTTCATTTTTCCATATATGTTAGTAAAAAATTGCCATGAACAATCATGAAAGTAGTACCACTACCAACAATAATCCTCATCACCAGTGGTTGTTGGATCAAATGGTAAAGTGTTTGATGCCCAGTGTTTGAAACAAGTTCTCGAATTTGTTTGAGTCTTTTAAAAGGAAAAACAAACATTCCCAAAAAAAAAATTAATTGAGACCCAGTGTGATCAATGAATGTTGGGTAGTATTCACAAGAATAATAACAAGGTTGCTTCTAAGGTGGGAAGCTGAGTCATATTTGCATGGTGGGAAGAAGTAACAGGAATAGGACAACACAATTCGATGGGCCAGATAATAGACAAAAATGAAATTTGTAACCGAATACAGGTTAGAACTGGTAATGAACAAGGGCGCCGTAATTTAATTTTGGCGCTGCCTTGAGATAAAGCGTGTTTTGGAATAAAGATACCGCTTTCGCGTCTTTAGTTCGAGCATTCGTGAGATTTTTTTTGACCCAATGCAATATCCCAATTATTTTAAAATGACGTCTTTATCTCTTTGTAAATTCGAAAGATATTTTAAAGTGGTCTTTTTTCTATTTTGTTTAAAGTAATTTATCCAATTTTTGTCATTTAATTTTTTAATTCTATTTATTGGTTCAAAAGCATTTTTCCTTTATTGCATTTATCCTTTTTAATTCTTTTTTAGTATAATTTAACCAATTTTTTCTTTTTTCTTTAAGAAAAATACTATTCTTATAATATGTAAATGTGATGGCTATCCCAACTATCGATGATTACGCAAAGGTATGTGTGTGAAAATTTTCAATTGAGTAATTATTTTAGTAAATTATTCTACCGAATAAATAATCACAAATAATCAAGAAATCTTGACAATTCAAAGGTGTGTACATTTCTTGCAAATCCCAAATGCATAGATGAAAATCACAGTATGAAAGCATATGATCTTATAATTTTGCTGTTATACCTATCATTCAAATCTCTCAAATTTGGTATGTTAATCGCGTGCATTTTTTTTGTAGCTTAACCACTATTCCATCTTGTTTCTTGAGTTTCTCTATGGTTCTAAGATAATAATGGTGTTTTCTTTTTTGTTAAAACAAAAAAGGAAAAAGGTTGGCTACATTACATTAAACAAAAGAAAAACATAATTAAAAGAAGGTAAGTACAATGAACAAAAAATTGCTTTTGAACAAATAAAGAAAGGGAAAAATGTTAAACGATAAGAGCTGGGTAAATTACTTTAAACAAACAAAAAAGCAAATGTGAAGATTGTGTAAATATGGGTACACTATTATTAAGATGAAGCACTTAAAGAAACCTAGGTGACAATAAGTTATTGGATGCTTGAAAAATCCCAAATCAAAATGATCCTCATATATACTTTAAACCCTTATCTAAATATGTTAAATTGAACATAGGAGCATAACTTAACATTTAAACATCGTTGCTTCCGGATTAATAGTTAAAATGCCTTAAATTTAGTGTACTTATCAAGTTTATGATTTATAATCCATCATATTCATTATAACTAGTGGAACATATTAATAATTAAAAAGACTTGAAATTTGATATTGCAGTTGTCAAATTTGTGATTTGTAGTCGATCATGTTCATTACAACTAATGGCAGACTTAGGACCTAGTTCAGTACAATCTAATTATTTAGTATGGGAGACATCTATTTAAAACTATTGCATTATCACTAGGAGTGAAATTTGGAATTCGATTATAGCTAGTGCTCATGCACATCCAATGTGTGTGCAATCAAAAAATATATAATATTTATTATCATATATTTTAAATACATTTTTTTTATTATCAAAACAAATTTTAGTCTTTCAAATATTTTTCATAAAATAATTTTATATTAGTAGTTATACTATTTATGGGTAGTTATTTTGAAAATATATACTTAAGTAGTTAAAAGTAAAAATAGTCATGGGTAGTTACAGATAGTTAAAATAAAAATAGTTTTTATCATGACAAAAAGAAAGTTCATTTTTTTATAGGCAAAAAAGTTATATTCCATTTATAATCAAACAAATGATCAAATTCATATTCATTTTTGCACTTCAACAAGCAAGATCTAACTTGATACCATATTCATTTTTGTCAATTTATATTTTTTTGTCACTAAAAAAGTAAAATTTGACATTTTTGTATATAAAAATTATTACATATGAGTCATGTGATAATTTTAGACTAAAAAGTGGTTAAAAATTAGGTTGGGACCAAAAATTGTGAATTTAAATTTGTAAGAGATATAAAGTTAATATTTTAAAAGTAAAAGATAAAAAAATTCATTTAACGAAATATGAAAGACATTTTAAACGATTTTTTCTAAAAATATTTATCATTCAGTATGCAAGAATTGAATCTTTTCCAATTATAAATATTTCTTGTAATAATAATTAACAAGAAACCAATTTCATAACCATAACCCAGTTGGTACAGCATGTTAAGTTCGGGATCGCAATTCTGAAAATCGGACTGGCACATTAAACACCTTGTCAGTAATAACAAAACCCAGGTTTTGATGCTAGAAAGCCATTAATTCACTCAAGATTTTCGGGTTCCGTCCATCGTTAAGGCCAGGTTTGTTAAACCAACCCTACAGCCGATTGTCTTATTTCAATTGGGCCCCAATTGACATGTCAAAGACGTCCACGCTGAGTTGTCTTGTCAATACTTCATCTGCCCACGGTGGAGAGTTCACTCTACTTTCCACGCTAGAAGCAACCATAATAACAACAACAATGAAAAACATAGAAAGATTCCTTTCTTTCTTTCTTGATCCTTTCTTTCTTTCACATCAGCATATTTCTGTCTCTGTGCTGTCTGTTGCCCGTACTTTATGCATCATTTGAGCAATTAGTATCACATTGGTACTAAAATGGTATTGGAGAAGCACATGAAAGTCAGTGGAAAAAACAATCCAATCCACGTCAGGATTCCCAATTCTTCTTAGACTATATAGCACCATCATTTGTTACTCCAGTTCATCGGAAGAAAACTGAAAAACCAAATTTAATAGGAGGAAGAAGGAGAAGAAGCAGTAGGAGTTTTGGCCTGTGGGGCCATACACCAATATCCATCCAGAACAGAAAAGAGTAATCGGGAAAAGGAAGAGGAGAGCGGGAGAATCCTGACTTTGCTTTGGAATATGGAGGTCCGAAACGACGTCGGAGATGGTAACTTGTCTCCGGAAGATCACCCTCACGAACAATCGTCTCCGGCTCTGTCTAAGCAAGTTAAGTCTTCTCCTCACCCTGTCGACACCAATTCCGTTACCCAAAGGTCCTTATCTTCTTTCATTTCCTTTTCCCGGCAAACTTTTGCATTTCTATTTATCTTAATTTCTTCAATATTATTGATCAAGAATTCAAGATCTAAGCTTTTTTAAGCTTTTCCCCTTTTCCTTTCTGTTTTGCTTTTCTCCATGATTTTTCTTTTCTTTTTGTTTTCAGGTTGCAGAAAGAGTTGATGGCCCTCATGGTACCTCCCCGCCCACCCTCTTTCTCTCGTTATCTCTTCTTCTTCTTCTTCTTCTTCTTTTTGTATGTATTTAAATTTGTGCTATGACTTGATTTTATGGACCATATTTCGCTGATCTTGTAGTCCTTTAATCTTTTCTTATTTGATATCATTAATTATAGGGATGTGTAGCATTCCTGGAGTACATGCGTTTCACTTCCGTGATTTAGGTCGGTTGTAGATTTGAATAAAGTTTTATACTTTAAACACTGAGCAAAACTCAGAGGCGCATAACAGAGAATTTCTATTCGAAATTGCCGTTTCGTAATTGTCTTGATGAGCGTAGAGTGGAAAAATGTTTCCCTTTTCAAGCTGAACAATTGATTCCATTTTTCTATGCTAAAATGACATTTTTGTCGCAGGGTTGTTCTTAGTTTTCTGTTTCTCAGCTAGGTGATCAAGCGTAAGTTTGGGCTAATTAGGACTAAGCTACTGAAAACCCTGTATTCGGTTTAAAATAGTTCTGCTTTTTTTTACAACATTTCCTTGTGTAATATGAAAGGAACACTTTCTGAACCAATGCACAAGTCCTTTAGCATTGGTACAGACTCCAAACTTTTATTGGGGGGAGGGGGGTGGTGGGGGGGAATGGATAATGTGGCTGGAGTCTGGTATGAACTTCTTTTGTTCTAGTTTAAACACCGCATAAGCTCCTTGACATTTTCATTCCTCGTCTTGTTTTGGTTTTGTTGTCCATTTTTTTTTTCAATCTAAGAAAAGATTCCTTTAAAGATCGATCAACAACATCTTCTAATAAGCAATGCAGACTACAGTGCAGGCTATGGGTTTTAGTACTATAAGTTTTATTACTCCTAGATACCGGATGACGAGGTCAAGAGTGAAACTTTTGTTGCTCTAATGTGTTCTACTACTGATAGTTTCCTTTTTTCATGCATGTTCAGATGAGTGGAGGAGATCTTGGAGTGTCTGCTTTTCCGGAAGGGGAGAGCATTTTTACTTGGATTGGCACCATTGAGGGTGGTAAAGGAACTATGTATGAGGGTCTATCCTACAAGCTCTCTTTACGCTTTCCCCTCGATTACCCTTTCAAGCCTCCACAAGTAAAATTTGAGACAATGTGCTTCCATCCAAATGTTGACCAATATGGGAATATTTGTTTAGACATTTTACAGGTATCCCTCATCTATAATAGTTTTTTTGTACTGAATAAATGCCTTCATGATCCCAAAAGTATGGATAAGAAAGCACTGAATGTTATCGATAGGGAGGACTTGAAACCTAGAGATGCAAGAAATGAGAGTTGGCCTCTTTTAAATTAACTTCGACTTCTCAAAAATTCAAGGGGCTTGAAGTAGTTCTGGTTAGTAATTTTGAACTAGGAGGGCTGATTGAATTTGCTTCGATATGATCATGATGTGAAAGTTGAGTGGGTCCCACTGTGGTTCTCGTTGATTTGGTACCGCTAGAATTCGGATTGTGTAGTCATGAGTATTATCCGTTTGATTCTTTGACAAGATGAGTCCTTGTTGTAAAAGCCATTTTTTTTTGCAGACCTTACAGGGCATTTTCATGATTAACTGAGACAGTGGACATAGAAAAAAGTATATGATTCCTGTTTTATGCTTCCTATTTCTGTTTGGATTTTTTCCCACAGTTTCTTTATAGTTGGAAAAGGTTTGGAAGACAGCAGAATGAATCAATAAAGTCCCTAATCCTTCTTGTTATGCATTTATATTATCGCACACATATTTTTAGGACAATTGTGTAAGCACAATACCTGTTCTGAAGTCAATGTTAATTTTTTTTCATCTGTTTGCAGGACAAGTGGTCTTCGGCTTATGATTGCAGAACTATTCTTCTATCAATCCAGAGTCTTTTAGGAGGTAAGGAATTTCTTTTTAGTCGTTCTTCTTTTTTTCATTTTTCCTTTGCTTTTACTTGTAGATTCTAGTAATCTTTTTTCCATTTGTCATAAACATGCAGAACCCAATAATGAAAGCCCTCTCAACAGCTCTGCTGCTGCACTTTGGAAAAACCAGGAAGGTTAGCATCCTCTTCTATCTGAACTTTGATGCCAAGCCTATGCATTGCTCTATTCTACAGAATGTTCAGCAAATCCTGTCACCATTTTCCTGCTAGAATAAGAAACTTTGTATGGCTGGATGTTTGACTGTCAAAGGTTGCTTATATCTTTGTTGGCAATCACATGATTCTTTACAAGGGTTTTCAGTTTAAATGTTGGAGATCCCAAGAGACTGTGCCCATTAGATCTCAAAATAATCTCATTTGAAGATTTACTATTAAATTATGGATTAATCTTTGCTACACTAACAGTGTCGGCGTATTCAATTTTTGCACATATGTCATGAATCCAATGGTGATAGCGTATACACCGTGATTGTATATAAATTTTACTCTTAAATTATTCACTTCTCAAAACAGAAAACGTAGGTCCTGACTTTGGTGCTTTGATATCGTCAAGTTTGCACAGGCTAAAAAGCAAATCGACATGCTCTGACCCCATCTTTTAAGTTTTCAGAATTACAGTTGGATTTTCATCTTCTTTTCTGTTCCAAATCAAACAAATATTGTTAACATTCGACCTGAGATAGAACAGCATGACCTTCATAATTTGCCTCTCTGGACTGCAATGATGAAAAGGGAAGTCTTCTTCAGACAATTTGGTGGTAATAACACTACTGTCTTCTAAGAAAAACATGTTGTATGTCGAAACCTATTTTGCAGATTACAGAAAGATGGTACGCAAATATTATTATTTAAGCGGAGAAGTATCGTGTTAATGTTTAAAAGTTCATCGTCTGGAAGCTTCATTGCAATCCTCTAGCATGCGATTTTCTCAGCTTGTGATGCAAGGAGTCTCCACACAATGTAGAAAGAGTGTCACTGGGAGGAGCTAAATGTAATTGGAGCACAATTCTGCTCAGATATATACATACATATATATATATATATGACTATTTGAACATTGGGTGTTTTTTCTAGTTAGAATGGTATCTGTTGGAACTTTTAACGTTTCTATTGTTTATAAACTCATTATAGTTTATAACTTTTCATGCTGTGCGGTTTCTGTTGAGTCTATATATTTCGCAAACTCACCGGAACTGAAAACTTGTTCTTCAAAGAAGAACCGAATTTCGTAAACTTGCCCATTTCCAAGTTGCAAATTACCGTTATTTAATAATTAACTGAATTTTCTCCTCATGCTTAAAATCTTGAATGCTAGAAGATGCACCCAAAAAAAAAAAAGAAAAAGAAAGAAAGCTGAAAACCACGCTTGAATTTGATCAATTAACCAGCTGATAAAATGCTTATAATTCATGCCCGCTACTATATCATCTATCTTCATCGCGGAACTTCCTCGGAAGAATTAATTTGTGAGTGTGACTGAACCGCTCCAACGCTGCTAATGAGTTGAGTCTCCAATGCAGCCGTTGTTTATTGCGGTGGGCTTCCTTGGTTCCGATCGGTAATCCGGCACACTCCGTCGCTTTCTATTTTGTCAGCGCAATTTTTTTTTCCTTTTTTATTATTTTGTTTTGAATCTTGCCGCCACTCTGAAACCGAGTTTAACGGTCAACCGTTCGTCTTCCTAACCTTAACCAGACAAAAGAGAAAGCATGGCGACCAATCAGACCCAGAAAGAGAGGAAGAAATTTGCCTCAACAACCACATTATTCATTTTCTGATTCTCTTTCTCCATAGTTTCATTTGTTTCCAAGAACAAGTCATTGGATTTTTGTTTTCTTTTTAGGTGACAAAAGAAACAATTGAACAATAAAAGATGAGCGTGATAGATATTGTGTTCAGACTCGACGACATATGCAAGAAATACGAGAAATACGACGTTGAAAAGCAGCGTTCCCTCAAGACCTCCTCTGAGGATGCCTTTGCTCGCCTCTTTGCTTCCTTCGAGTCCCAAATCGAAGCTGCTCTCCAGGTCCATCATCTTTCCATTCAACGATGATAATTCACATTTATATCATTGGGTCTGATGTTTCAATTTCTTTTTTTGCTCTAAATTTGTAGAAGTCGGAGATGGCTGCAATGGAGACAAGCAGGGCAAAGGTGGTGGCTATGAATGCTGAGGTTCGGCGCGTAAAGGCCAGATTAATGGAAGAGGTTCCTAAATTGCAGAAACTCGCCCAGAAGAAGGTGGATTCCCTTTTTTCATATTTTCTAAAATTATGTTTCGTGTTTCATGATTTAAGGTTATTTTGTCAGTTGTTCTTAATTGGTTTCTGTTTCATTTTTATTTTTTGTGCTTTGTGAATAATCCATCTTGTACTTGTTATAATTTGAGAGAATTCTGATGTTGAGATTATTTTAATGGCCGTGGACAGAAATTATTATATGGTTGAACATAATGTGCCTCTGTGTGTGTGTGTGTGTGTGTTATCAATCTAAATGTGAGGTAGAAAGTTGAAATCATAGAGAAGTGCTGAAATTGTTGAAGGAACTTAAAGTTTTAATTAGCCTTCTTTACCCTTGCCAGTTCTCTGGTTTTGACCCTCTAAATCTTGGATTAATCCACCGGGTTCATTAGCACTGAACAATTTAATCAATCTTAATGTGAACAGGTCAAGGGGATCACAAAGGAAGAACTAGAGATTCGTTACGATCTGGTTCTAGCATTACCGGAGAGGATTCGTGCCATACCAGATGGAACTTCCAGTGCTGCAAAACAAACAGGAGGTTGGGGTGCTTCAGCGTCTAAAAGAAATATTAAATTTGACTCAGGTTATAATCCATTTAATTAACAGGGATCCTTTAATAATAATTCTGATGTCTATGGCTTCTTTTTTGATGGTTCTATTGTGCTTTATTGATATCTGGAAACCAGATGGGCACTTGGGTGATGATTTCTTTCAACAATCTGAAGAATCAAGCCAATTTAGGGAAGAGTATGAAATGCGCAAACTAAAACAGGCTTGTAACTCATTTAATCCTCTTCAGTTCTTTGTTGTTACCCTTTACTATGGCTTTTCCGTCAACAGCTTCACAGACACAGCTGTAATTCTCATTCTAACGTAGTCTTGCTCAAATTGTCTTAGGATCAAGGTTTAGACGTTATCTCAGAAGGTCTGGATACACTGAAAAATCTGGCTCAAGATATGAATGAGGTTAGCATTTATCCATGTGTTTATGCCGCTGGAAATTGATCACTTTTATTTATCTCATTCATGATACTTAATTTTTTTGGTTTCAGGAGCTGGATAGGCAAGTTCCCTTAATTGATGAAATTGACACTAAGGTTTGAAAAACTTGTACTTTGGTTTTTTTTTTTTTTTCCATGAAATTGCTGTCACAATGATTTTGAAGATTTTCATGGGATGTATTCTTTGGTATATATTTACAGGTGGACAAAGCAACATCTGAGCTCAAAAACACAAACGTTAAACTCAAGCACAAAATAACTGAGGTTTTTCCCCTCAACAATTATTATTTAGAGCATGCTTTTGCATTTATGGATTTTGAATAGACTGTTTTCCTGAAATTGTTCCAGATTAGGTCCAGTCAAAACATGTGTATCGACATCATTCTTTTATGTATTCTTCTCGGAATCGCTGCCTACTTGTACAAGTGAGTTACTCAACCTTCTTATCGTGAAGAAAAAGATGATTTGATTTGATTTGTTTCCCATGTGTTATGCTTGTTCTGTCTCATCGCATGGAGGCTATGACCTGTTAGTGCCCTTGAAGGTATTTCTAAATTATGCTGATGGACTCCATGGTTATCGTCCCTTATTAACCGCTCACTGCTCTCCTCATGAACACCACTTTCTCCATCTTAGTTGCTGTGAAGTAAAAGAAAATTACTGTATACTGTCTTGAGAATATCGATTGGCGCTTGTGTAGCTATTAATTACTATGATTTTTTACATGTGGAATGCCAACAGCTACATCAACACAATTTGTTTTTTCTGCATGAATTGCTATTGCAATCCACCTGAAATCTCAATAGAAGCTGACAAATTCAATGGAAAAAAAAAATCTTACTTCTAAAATTCATGGTATCATCATGACAACATGCTGTTTTTATCGTTTGCAGTATACTGACTAACTAGTCGACACGTTCTCATCTCCCTGATGATCTTCCGGTCTGGTACTTGCAGTCGCTTTGCTGCACTTCGACCATCTCAGACGAATTTCTCATACCAACTTCAGTGAATTGGTTTACTATTACCCATTGAAGAAGGGGCATCATCTATTTAGACTGTCGTGTTTCCTGTTAGATGTTACTTTTGTGCGAAAATATAGTAAATCGGGGATTAAAATCTGTGATGATTATCAAAATACTGTGAATAGCTAGCTGGTCAAAAGCCTTGAGCAGAATTTGCTTGCTCTTACGATGTTGGGAGAGTTGGTGCATGAATCTTCATTGAGCTTCAATATATCTGACTTGGGGATACAGCTTCTTGTTACTATGATCAGATTGGTCTATTACATTTATAATCAAGGCAACTAATGTACTTTCATTCACTGCATCTAGCTCTCTGTTTTTCTCTCAAGTTATGAAAAAATTTCACCCGTATGTTTTGCTACCTCTCTCCCTCTCGTGATATATTGAGAAGATGAAGTAATGCAATTTAGGGTCATATATATATATATATATATATATATATATATATATATATATATATATATATATATATATACATACATATATAGCTGATAGGAAGAGCTGCGTCCCTCCACATCAGTAAACTCCTAAATTTTTTTACTTTCTACATTGTTCTTCCATTTCATATTCAGAGCTACCAATAGTCGTGCCCATGTATAGATCAACTCAGCTTTCAGGTCAACCTAACAAAAGTTGGGCAACGAAATTCTTTCTCAATTGAGATTCCATTGGCAAAGCTGAGCGAATAACTGAATCAGAGTCTATGACGTAAATGTCAACGTTTGCAACATAGTATATAACTTAAAAATGGAAATGAAAGACGCAATAGGCAACCAAACTATAGGCTAGCAAACATTAAAAAAAATAAAATAAAAGTACACATTATTTGTTAAGTTCCCAGATACTAGTAAAGGGGTAATAGCATTAACTGCCATCCATCGGTACACAAAGACCGATGCTTCAAGCGTCGTACTGGCTACTGTATCATCTATGCGCTGTGAGTTTTGGCGCATTCAGTTTAAGAGTGAAATTCAGAGGAAGCTTGCCTGTTACTGCAGAAATTTTGCCGCAAATGCAGACACATCAAGCTCCTGTAAGGTCATCATAGCACTGGATAATTTGAGCTTGAACATGTCTTCAAGAGATTGATGTTAATTATAGAAGCTTGTACAATCCATATTACCAGCTAGGAAAAACTCGTTCAGATTTGTCATTGCTTTCTCGGATGGAGGGATGCTCTCATATCCAATCTCTTCAATAGGTTTTCCCTGCTGGTTCAAGGAACTTGGAAAGAAAGAATTTGCCACTTGATTCTCCTTGATTAGTCCATGTTCATATACTGTCTCGCAGTTCTGGGATTTGTTGCCGCCGTGATAGGTTGCTATTGTGTTTGTCTCAATGGGAGGCAAATCTTGAGTAGCAAGCAGTTTTGCCAACAGGTGACAATCTTTTGATAGGAAATAGGTGGAGCAGATATCTGAGGCGTTATTTGCTGGGTATGCTGGAGGGAGTTCCTTCAGGTTTGGGGTGTCTTCCATCACCGTGTTCGGACTTTGAGGAACTTCCCATGAATTCTTTGACATGGTGCCTTTTTGCCTAATCCGGCATAGGACCCAGTCATCCAACTGCAAGAGATGGGCCAAAATTTAGCCACAGTTGATTTGATTGATGAAAGTGATCCTCTTGTATATTTCCAAAGTCGTTTAAAATCGAAATAAAAACTATTGCATCCAACCGCGTTTCAGGGCTTAAAAGAGAGAGGACTATACTTCTAGAAAACTAAAACCGTAAACAATCCCTATCGTTTTCTGGCTCTTGGCGTTGCTTCTACAATAATTGTAGCCTTTTTCATGAATCATGATATGGAGAACACAGCACAGTTATCGTCTAGTTCTCATGCATTAACAATAGGCAATATGAATGAGCAGATCAATGTATTTAGCCAATTACTTACCCTCATGGACCCTTTAGACCTTGATGGCTTTTTATGGGTGTCAGGAAGTCGGTACTCGATCATGATCCAGTCCGTCTTGACTCCGTTCAGAGGTTTTCCGATGTAGAAGACAAGAGATTTCTTGATTCCTATTCTTGCTCCAGATGAACTGAGAATAGGTTTGTCAGTTCCAGTAGCCCTCCAATATCCTGAAGCTGCCGTCCTGTTAGGCTGTGCACCATTTGGGTACTTCCGGTCCCTCGGGCTGAAGAAGTACCATTCTTCCTCTCCAAACAACGCCTTCTCTGTTCATTCCAAATATGAAAAGTAAGTCGTGATCCCTCAATAAAACTACTGAATAGGAAATAGTTTGTACAAATAAATATCTGAGTAGATAAGTTGGAGAACAAACTTGGCAAGTCCCAAGGATTATGGCTGTAAAGCTCGATTTCGCCTACAACAGCAGCTGGCAGTGGACGAGAATTCACTTTGTTGTGGAGATAAAAAACGATGAGCTCTTCGTCAGAAGGATGGAATCTGACGCCAGGAGGAAACTGGAAGCTAGAAATGGGTTGTGTCTCCATTGAAACAAGTTCCCGGATTCTATTTGCCTGGTGATCAGCAGGCTGGCTGCAAAGCACAAAGACCGGTGATGGACACACATATATAGATAGCAGTCATATATAGATGGTGGTTGAGTCCCCGTCAGTTCTACATAGGTTCAGTTCGATAATATAGATAAAGTCACAATAAACAAAAAAAAAGAAAAGAAAAAAAGATAGTAGTCATATGTCACGTGCATTTCACGTGATTATAATGTCAAGAAATATAATTTTCTTATACATTAAAATTTATTTGAGAAAATTTTAACAAATTTAATGTTTGCATGTTTTTATTTTCTTTTTCTTTTTCTTTTTCATCTTATTTAACTAATTGTCATTAAAAACATTATTTTAAAAGAAAAAAGGATTACAAAATGTTATATCTACAAATTCATATAAATTCTCCAGAGAAGCTTTTACAAATGAGCATACATTCAATTTTAAATAGGGATAATTTTAGAAACCTCCCTTGAGGTCTCTGACAATTTAAGTCCATTCCCCTCAGGTTTAAGAAATTACACTTATCTCTTTTGACATAGTAAAATACCTATAATGCCCTCCATTTGCTAGACAATTTTTAATTTAAGGCAATAAATTTTTTAAATCTAAAAAAATCTATTTTTTGTCTCTTGTCTTTTTTTGCTTGTCTATTTCTAGTTAATCTAACCTCTTTTTATTATCTTCAGTTTTGTGGATATTAGCAAATTGAAATTACAAAATCTATAGAGGGAGTAGATTATGTGTCAAATTAGAAGAAAAAGAAAAGACTCATAGTGATAGAAAAATAAATAATGAAATTGATGATTGAAATAGGGAGAAGAATTAAAGATGTGAAATTTGTTATGTTTTATTTGTTGTTAAGAAAAACTTTTATAAAATGTCAATAATTACATAGGGATTTCTTTTATTGGATTAGAAAATTTTTATTATGAATTTATTGTGGAGGTATAATTTATTCTCTAATTTTGAAATATTAATATTTTTAAGGCCATAGGAGAATTGTAATGGTGATTCTAGATTAGATTAACTTGTATTGAAAAGGTATTTGACCATTAATGTTTAATTTGGGGGTATAAAATTGGTTGCCAAGGGGGTTTGTGTGTGTTTTTTCTTTTTTCTTTTTTTTAGCATAGCAAGTATTGATACTGTATATACAATTTGGGATCTTTTGAACGACTACTTGATTTTAGAAGTTATACTTGAATGGTTGTTAGGAATTAGACCTGTTGATTTGTGTAAAGTGTGGAAGAAAATGATTGAATGTTTTTCTTTCTCAGTTTGGTACAAAAGGGCAACTTTGGTTTTTTTTTTGAGAAAATCTAGCTTGTTGAACCTATATTATTACTAAACAGTAAAAGTATGGGAGGTATATGTAATTTTTAAAACTTGAGAGGAGCTCTCTGTAATTGTTAGAAACCTCAGGAGAGGTTTGTGAAATTATTCCTTTTAAATAATGGTTTTGAGGACAATTAATTAAAAGAGATGAAAAATTAACATGAAAAAAAGATTTGACCAAATATGAAATGATTTGACAAAAATATCAATATTTTGAATGGCATGTATAATATCAATATTTCTAGTTTTTTCTTTTGTCCTTTCTTTTTTTTTTCATGACGAACAAATTATGATAACACTGCTGAATTTTTTTTATTTTTAATTAGATATATGGCTAATTTTTTATTTTTCTTTTGAAGTTGGATGACCTAAATTTGCATGCTAAGTAAAAATTATTTGTTTGCTAACCACTAGAGTCGGTCCAGTGTTTAAGGTAAAGCTCTTAGAATTCTCTTCGATATCAAATTCACGGTTCGAATTTTATACTTAGAGATGAAAAAGATGTGGTCAGGGCTGGTAGGGTAAAAGAATAAAATAAAATAAAATAGAAAATACTTGTTTGCATAAATATTTGGTGCATGTTCTACCATTATTATTTTTCATGTTAGATAAGTTGAATTTTTCAATATCTTGATGAAATTCCTTGATAAAGTTACATGCATCTTTTTTTGAAAATGAAGAGATGTATATTCTTAGAAGTTAAACTCCTTGTATTATTTTGTGTGTTATTTCTATTAACAATGGAGTACAAATGATCCACAACATATAAATTTTTTCTATCTAATTGTTATTTTGGAGAATTGAAATTTCATTGAATAAGATAATTGAGTTTTTTATTTTATTTTATTTTATTTTTTATTTTTTATGCAGGATCTGGCATAAAACACAAACGAACGAAGAATCTGTTATCCTGAAAGCACCTTGTTTTGGTATTAATAGCAATATTTTTAAAGATTTGAAAATTAATTAGCCTGTGACTAATCATGAATTTTTAGTGAAAATAGAATGCCAAGAGAAACATTAGGTTGGAATGTTATATTTTGTTTATTGTGTTCATAATTCAAATTTTATAAAGGACAATTTTTTCCTAACTATGACAATTATTGCTATTATTAAAAAGCAATAAATCTAATTATTAGGGAGAAGAGTATTTTGGACAAATAGACAACTAAGACCAATACCTGGTTAGTCTTAATGCTTATTGTCATTAACTGTTATTTTCTTCTAAATCAAAAGATATGATATAATGAATTTTAATCATCATAAAAAATTTAAAAGAGTGTAATATGAAACTTCAATCATCAATTAATAAAAGCATAATTAGAATAATAAAAACTAAGATCACGTAGAGTTGCACTCCAAAATACTTATGGTACTTTTTATAGGGAGATGGGTACTTGGACAAATAGAAAACTAAAACCAAATCTTGCTTAGTCTATAATGCTTATTGTTATCAACTATTATTTATTCTAAATCAATAGATATGATATAATGAATTTTAATCATCACAAAAAATTAAAAGGGATATAATACAAAATCTCAATCATCAATTAATAAGAGTATAATTGAAATAGCAAAAACTAAAATCGCTCACACTTACATTATAAAGTACCAAGACTCGTGGCACCTTTTATATAGTCATGATAGTCACAATAATAAATCCCTCGGAGAGTTGAGAGTCGCCTCTTTTAAATTAACCTCTACTTCTCAAATATTTTTTTTATCAAACGGCAATATCTACTCTACTTCTACTTCTATTCCTATTTTATAACCAACTGAACCAATTGAAGAATTATAAAGAATTAAACTACTATTGAATCAGACAAATACACAATGCATCCATATGAATTTTGAAAAAATCGAGAACTAAAGAAAGCAATAGGAGGCAAGATTTAAATATTTAACCTTCCACTTCAATAAAATTTAAAAGTCTTTGCTGATGGCACTTAAAGTCTTTGGTGGCCAACAGCTCAAATATCAAGGAGGTTAAAGTAGATCTGGCTAGTTATTTTGAACTGGGAGGGCTGATTGACTTTGCTTCATTTGTGATCGTGATGTGAATGTTGAGTGGGTTCCACTGTGGCTCTCATTGATTTTGGTACTAGCTTAGTTTAGGAGTTGTGATTTGACGAGAAAAAAAGGAAAGTGACGGGAATGACATTTTCTCCAATGCCTAGGAGTCTTTGTTGAGCAGAAAGGATGTAAAGTGTATGATTTTGACAGATGAGCTCCTACAGTCCTATTGCAATGGTTGTCAAAGCATTTGGGCGGAAGGCACAGGAAAAGTTAAGAATGCCAAACAAAATTTTTTTAAATGCTAATTTTGTGCGTTCAAATGTGTCTTGAACAAATTTTTATTATATGTATATATCCAAAATCATTCTTTTTTTTCAACCATAACTCTCAAATAATATTAAAATCTTTTATCTTCTTTTTTTTCTTTTTTTTTTTTTATAACTTAACATTTCCCATCATTTCTTTTCTAACCTAAACTTAAAAACTAGATGTTAGAATTCGGATTGTGTACTCATAAGTATTATCCGTTCGATTCTTTGTCAAGATTAGTCCTTGTTGTAAAAGCCATTTTTTTTACAGACCTTACAAGGCACTTTCATGATTAACTGAGATACCAGAAATGGAATTATGAAAAAGTATAAGATTCCTGTTTTATGCTTCCTATTTCTGTTTGGATTTTCTTCCACCAGTTCTCTTATAGTTGGAACAGGTTTGGAAGACAACAGAATGAATCAATAAAGTCCCCAATCCTTCTTGTTATGCATTTATAATATCGCACACATATTTTTAGGACAATCGTGTAAGCACAATACCTGTTCTGAAGTCAATGTCAATTTTTTTTTCATCTTTCATCTGTTTGCAGGACAAGTGGTCTTCGGCTTATGATTGCAGAACTATTCTTCTATCAATCCAGAGTCTTTTAGGAGGTAAGGAATTTCTTTTTGGTCGTTCTTCTTTTTTTCATTTTTCCTTTGCTTTTACTTGTAGATTCTAGAAATCTTTTTTCCACTTGTCATAAACATGCAGAACCCAATAATGAAAGCCCTCTCAACAGCTCTGCTGCTGCACTTTGGAAAAACCAGGAAGGTTAGCTTCCCGTTCTATCTGAACTTTGATGCCAAGCCTATGCATTGCTCTATTCTACAGATTGTTCAGTAAATCTTGTCACTAATTTCCTGCAAGAATAAGAAACTTTGTATGGCTGGATGTCTGTCTGTCAAAGGTTGCTTATATCTTAGTTCGCAATCACATGATCCTTTAAAGGGTACTCAGTTGGAGATCCCAAGAGATTGTGGCCATTAGAACTCAAAATAATCTCATTTGAAATTTCGCATTGGGACTACAGTATTTAATCTTTTGTTTCAAGTGTTGATTGTGGGACTAAATTAGCATTCTGAGCCTGTATTTTGCGAGGCACAAGCTAATTAATTAGTTTGACTACTTTCAGTTTCAAATTGAGTTTCTTACCTTGTATGTAGGTTCTGTAGCCCAAACATTCTTCAACACAGTAGTATTTACGTCCCTTAAATGGAATGTGGTAGTCCCAAATAGAAGCTGCTCTCCAGGTCCATTCGTCTTTCGATTCAACGGTGATAATTCACATTTACATCATTGGGTCTGATGTTTCAATTTCTTTTTTAGCTCTAAATTTGTAGAAACCGGAGATGGCTACAATGGAGACAAGCAGGGCAAAGGTGGTGGCTATAAATGCTGAGGTTCGACGCGTAAAGGCCAGATTAATGGAAGAGGTTCCTAAATTGCAGAAACTCGCCCAGAAGAAGGTGGATTCCCTTTTTTTCATATTTTCTAAAATTATGTTTCATATTTCATAATTTAAGATTATTTTGTTAGTTGTTCTTAATTGATTTGCAATTGCAAAAACTGCAACCAAAAAATGCGATGTTTCAGTTTTTTGCCTTCCGTTTCATTTTTATTTTTCGTGCTTTGTGAATAATCCATCTTGTACTAATTATAATTTGAGAGAATTCTGATGTTGGAATTATTTTAATGGCCATGAACAGAAATTATTCTGATGTGTGTGTGTGAGGTAGAAAGTTGAAATCATAGAGAAGTACTGAAATTGTTGAAGGAACTTTTAATGTTTTAGTCCCGCTCAAATTGTCTGAGGATCAGGTCTGGATACACTGAAAAATCTGGGTCAAGATATGAATGAGGTTAGCTGTAGCATTTATCCATGTGTTTATGCTTGAGATGCTGCTGGGAATTGATCACTTTTATTTATCTCATTCATGATACCAATTTTTTTTTTTTGGGTTTCAGGAGCTTGATAGGCAAGTCCCCTTAATTGATGAAATTGATACTAAGGTTTGAAAAACGGGTACTTGGTTTTTTTGTTTTTTCATGAAATTTCTGTCACAATAATGATTTTGAAGATTTTCATGGGATGCATTCTTTGGTATTTACAGGTGGACACGGCAACATCTGAGCTCAAAAACACGAACGTTAAACTCAAGCACACGTGTGACTATGTTTGGATCTTTCAGTTTTTCAAAAAAAAACTGGTCGTGACCCATGAATTACTATTATTTAGAGCATGCTTTTGCATTTATGGATTTTGTGTTGACTAGTCTCCTGAAATTGTTCCAGATTAGGTCCAGTCAAAACATGCGTACCGACATCATTCTTTTATGCATTCTTCTTCTCGGAATTGCTGCCTACTTGTACAAGTGAGTTACTCAACCTTATCGTGAACGTGCTATGTTTCCCATGTGTTATGTTGGTTCGGTCTCATCGCATGGAGGCTATGAGCTGCTGGTGCCCATCGCAGGAAGGTACTTCTAAATAATGCTGAGTTATCGTCCCTTATTGACCACTCACCGCTCTCCCCATTAACATCACTTTCTTCTGTTAGTTGCTGTGAAGTGAAAGAAAATTACTGTATACTGTCTTTAGCTATTAATTACTATGATTTTATACATGTAGAATACCAACAACTACATCAACACATTTTGTTTTTTCTGCATGAATTGCTATTGCAATCCACCTGAAATCTCAATGGAAGCTGACAAATTCAATGGAAAAAAAAAAAAATCTTACTTTTAAAATTCATGGTATCATCATGACAAAATGCTGTTTTTATCTTTGGCAGTATACCGACTAAGTAGTCAAAATGTTCTCATCTCTCTGATGATCTTCCAGTCTGGTACTTGCAGTCGCTTTGCTGGATTTCGACCATCTCTGACGCATTTCTCGTACCAACTTCAGTGAATCCTGGTTTACTTTACCGCTTTAAGGGGCATTATCTATTTAGACGATCGTGTTTCCAGGTAGATGTTAGTACTGGCTGTTACTTTTGTGCGAAAATATAGTAAATTTGATGATTAAAATCTGTGATGATTATTATTATCAAACTACTGTAAATCACTGGTCAAAACCCTTGAGCAGAATTTGCTTCCTCTTACAATGTTGGGAGAGTTGGTGCATGAATCTTCATTGAGCTTCAATATGTCTGACTTGGGGATACAGCTTCTTGTTACTTTGATCAGATCTGTCTATTAAATTTGTAATCACGGCAACTAAAGTACTTTCATTCACTGCATCTAGCTCTCTGTTTTTCTCTTTAAGTTCTGAAAAATTTTCACCCGTATAATGTACTTTAGGGTCACATATATAGCTGATAGGAAGCGCTGCGTCACTCCACATCAGTAAACTCCTCAATTATTTACTTTCTACATTGTTCTTCCATTTCATATTCAGAGCTACCAATAGTCGTGCCCATGTATAGATCAACTTGGCTTTCAGGTTGAAATTACATTGGCAAAGCTGAGTGAAGGAAAAAGAGTTAGCAGGCTCGGCAATTAGTTGCATTTGAATGTACTGTGCTGAATAACTGAGTCGAGTCTACAACGTAAATGTCAAAGTTTGCAACATAATATACAACTTAAAAATGGAAATGAAAGACGCCATAGGCAAGCAAACTATAGGTTAGCAAACAGAAAAAAAAAATAATAAAAGCACACATTATTTATTAAGTTCACAAATACTAGAAAAGGGGCAATAGCATTAACGCCATCCATCGGTACACAAAGACTGATGCTTCAAGCATCATACTGACTACAGTATCATCTATGTGCTGAGAGTTTTGGCGAATTCGGTTGAAGAATGAACTTCAGAGGAAGCTTGCCATTTACGGCAGAAATTTTGCCGCAAATGCAGACACATCAAGCTCCTGTAAAGTCATCATAGCACTAGATAAATTGAGCTTGAACATATCTCCATGAGATTGTTGTTGATTATAGAAGCTTGCACCATTCACATTACCAGCTAGGAAAAACTCATTCTTGTTCAGATTAGTCATGGCTTTCTCGGATGGAGGTATGTTCCCATATCCAATTTCTTCAATAGGTTTTCCCTGCTGATTCAAAGAACTTGGAAAGAAAGAATTTGTCACTTGATTCTCCTCGATTGTTCCATGTTCATATACTGTCTTGCAGTTCTGGGAAATGTTGCTGCTGCAAGAGGTTGCTCTTGTATTTGTCTCAAAACGAGGCAAATCTTGAGTAGCAAGCAGTTTTGCCAACAGGTGACAATCTTTTGATAGGAAATAGCTCGAGCAGATATCTAAGGCGTTTTTTGCTGCGTATGCTGAGTGGAGTTCCTTGAGGTTTGGGGTGTCCTCCGTCACCTTGATGGGACTATGAGGAACTTCCCATGAATTCTTTGACATGTTGCCTTTTTGTCTAATCCGGCATAGGACCCAGTCATCCAACTGCATAAGAGATGGGCCAAAATTTAGCCACAGTTGATTTCATTGATGAAAATGATCCTCTTGTATGTATCCAAAGTTGTTTAAAATTGAAACATAAACTATTGTGTCCAACCGCGTTTCAGGGCTTAAAAGGGAGAAGGCTATACTTTTACAAAACTAAAATAGTAAACAAACCCTATAGTTTTCTGGCTCTTGGCGTTGCTTCTACAATAATTGTCGCCTTTTTCATGAATCATGATATGGAGAACACAGTTATCGTCTAGTTCTCATGCATTAACAATAGGCAATATGAATGAGCAGATCAATGTGTTTAGCCAATTACTTACCCTCATGGACCCTGTAGACCTTGATGGCCTTTTATGGGTGTCAGGAAGTCGGTACTCGATCATGATCCAGTCCGTCTTGACTCCGTTCGGAGGTTTTCCGATGTAGAAGACAAGAGCTTTCTTGACTCCTATTCTTGCTCCAGAGCAACTGAGAATAGGTTTGTCAGTTCCGGTAGCCTTCCAATATCCTGAAGCTGCCGTCCTGTTAGGCCGTGCACCATTTGGGTACTTCCGGTCCCTCGGGCTGAAGAAGTACCATTCTTCCTCTCCAAACAATGCCTTCTCTGTTCATTCCAAATATAAAAGTGAGTCACAATCACTCAATAAAACTACTAAATGGACATAAATTTTACAAATACATAACAAGTAGATAAGTTGGAGAACAAACTTGGCAAGTCCCAAGGATTATAGCTATAAAGCTCGATTTCACCTACAACAGCAGCTGGCAGTGGACGAGAATTCACTTTGTTGTGGAGATAATAAACGATGAGCTCTTCGTCAGAAGGATAGAATCTGACTCCGGGAGGAAACTGGAAGCTAGAAATGGGTTGTGTCTCCATTGGAACAAGTCCCTGGATCCTATTCGCCTGGTGATCAGCAGGCTGGCTACAAAGTACAAAGAGTGGTGAAGTGTACATGTGTGTGTGTGTGTGTGTATATCCCCTGGAGAAACTTTCTATCTATGTTGTGGCAACAATTCTAAGCTTTATAACGCGTAGTACATAAGTTCATGCAGATGGGGACGTTCCTTTTTAAACAGGAAGCGACGAGAGGGATATACAGGAGCATCCAAGATTTGTAGGAATATATACAAGTCGGACCAATACAACCAGCTTTTGTTTCTTTGCATTTGTTATTGGGATCATGCTTCATGCGCAGCAACGTGTGAACATGCTAATTTTTATTTTGTTTTACGAAAATAAGGTTGAAACAAACCTTGTGATATGGAAAATTAGAGACTACTTTTAGGTATTGGTTTTTCTCTATTTATCATTATTCTATCTCCTTGTCTCTAGTTCTCTATATTTTGAGGATTTTCAATCCCTAATTTTTAGACATTTTCTCTAATCTTTAAAATCCCAAACGTTACCGAGAAATTGAATTAAATGTCACTGATACTACTATAGAAAAATCACTTTTAATTAAATTGAATTCGTTGCATTAGCTTTCTCCTAATCCATTTAAACATTCCTACTGTACCATTTATCTTCCTGGAAGCATGTAGTCATTAATGAACTCATTGAAATTGTTAATGACTAGAGGTTAGAATGTTGGTTTGGAATCATAGAGAGTTGTAAATATAGTTGTTAAATGACTTATTGAGATTGTTTACCATGATGGGTTAGAATGTAGATTTTCAAAATTGTTAAAGGACTCATTGAAGTTTTTACTATGAGGGTTTAGAATGTAGGTTTTTAAACCATAGAGAGTTAATAATAAAAAATTTATTGAGATTATTTATTAAACCATAGAGAGTTAATAATAAAAAATTTATTGAGATTATTTATTACGAGAGCTAGAATGTTATTTTTCGAGCTATGGAGGGTTAAATTGAACATTTAGCAAATCACAATAGGCTTTTTGGCATTTAATCCTATTGTTTATAAAGCGCACTTATGACATTTCACACGCAACGGTCGGCTTACACAAAATTTTTCCTCGTATGGATAAGTAGGCTCAGGTATTACAATTTATTTCATGTGAACTCAAATTGAAATATAAAATTAAAATAATATTGACTCGTATATCAATGCTAAAATACATATATAGTACGGGAGTCTCTTTTTTTTTTTTCTTCTTTTTGAGCGCATTATGCCAGAATTTGATATGGAATATACCAGAAGTTGCACTCTCCCTAAAAACTCTTCTTTTTTAATCTATTTTAATAAACAGTTTAAGTTTCATGATCAAGTAATAAAACTTACATCTTAATTGTGTTTGGATAGTAAATTATTGTATCATAAAACTGTTGGAATCCTCCATCTATGCCACTATTTAGTGCCAAATCCAGTGCCAATCTCACTTATCACGTGATGATAGAAGAAATTTAAATAAATAACACATGACAAATTAAATAAACAGGACACTTGACATAAATATAGAAGTGACATTGAATTATCACTGGAAAAGTGGCACTGAGGATCCTGTGGACTTTTAATGTGAATATTATGTCGTCATAGAGTTTGGGCCCCTCATATATATTTTTTATTCAATAATTGGAAATTTTCTTTGCAACTAACTCGGTTTTAAGCATGTTTGGCCACCACAGCTTCCTTTTGTTTGGCAAGTAGCTAGAGGGATCAAATTTCTCAGCTTGTACTTAATTCAGAAGGCTATTAATTGTGTCAACACCAATAAAGAAAATATAGAATTCACCAAGACTGGCTAAAATGACATTCGATCTAAATAAATTTTCGAGTGAAATGTAATCAGAGCACTATTAAGGGAATTAAGGAACGTGGTCTCGAAATGGTTATCTAACGTTAATCTTTTGATTAAGGACATTGATATTGTGTGTGTGTGTGTGTATATATATATATATACATGAATGTAAATGTAGCTAGAACGCAACAAAGAAGTTTTGTTTCGATTTTGTGGTCAATTTTTTTTTATATAGATTGGAATCAGGAGGACGAATTTAAAGAACATACTTCTACTGTTGAACAGAAGCAGTGAGCCCTATGAACAATTCTTATGCGAATTGAATAATTTTCTGTAAGTTCTATAGCCAACTAATAAATTCTTGAAGTTTTCATAAAGAAAGTACAATGTTTGACAAGATCCAGCATGGCTTTTGTACCAAACAATCATCGTCATGTCGTAGCTAATCATGACTATGTGGAGCATTTCAGTCAAATATGCCTTGCAAATAATGCAGGGAGATGTTCAATCAATCTTGATATTCCCTTTTCTTATATATCAGAGGAGAATTTTTGTTTTGGTTTTTTTTTTTGGGATGCGGGGGGGGGGGGGGGGGGGGTGGGGGGGGAGGGGGTGTTGGAGCATCGGTATTTTCATAATAGTCTAAATTTTCCCAATAAAATTCCACATATTGCATGGCCTTTGGATCAGGAAAGAACAGGTGTTGGAAGAGCAGACACGAGAGACTCTGTAGAGCTCTCTCCCAGCTCCCTCCAGTCATTCATGCACGCAGAGGAAAGATTATATGCTGTTAAACAATAGATCGTAAATTAAAATTTACAAGAATAGATTTTATGCGTCCACAACCATTTGCTAAAGTACCCCGCTCCTCCCCCCCCCCCCCCCCCCCCCCCCCCCCCAAAAAAAAAATCGCCTAAGGGGTTGTGAAGTTCTTGTAAGGGGAATACATGGTTAGCAAAAACAAGAGGGGAAAAAGGAAAAAAAGAAAAAGCTGAAAACCTAATGTCTAATCTAGCCTCAACATTGACTCATCGAGAACTCAGGAAAATGGCACAAATTATGAATTTTTCATAACCAATAATTCATCATTTACTAATCATAGGAATTTTCCTTCGGAAAAGGCTTATAAGATTAGATTTCCTAAGTCTTTAAGACAAGCACATTAAAATTAAATATTGTTCAACCAACAAGTAAAACAGATAGAGAAAAAAGCTTGTGGCTAAATTCACGATCCTGAAAATTATTTGTCAAAATTTATTTGTTTACATCATCATTACAATTTCCAACACACATTTTTATCTTTCCAATTACCTTTTTATCTCACATATATCACATCACAAAAAGTGTTACAGTAAAAATATCTCAAATAATTTACAATCGAAACAAAGCCTAGAATTCCTAGATTCTAATCTCTTTCCATTTTTTAAATCCCACCACCCCTTCCCTACTGAAAAAAAAAAAGAAGCTTGTAAAATTGACTATATTTTTCCCTGTTTTCTTGTCCAATATCTTGGTGAGAGATCAAGGATAAGTCCAAACACTATATCAATCCATTTTTTCATTTTTTGTCAAAACTATATGAATCCATATTTGTCGCACACGATTTCATTCATTATTTATTGCCATGCAAACGTTGTTCCAGTTGCCATATTACACGCTATAGATCGGCATAGGAACTATATCCGGACCCAAATGTTTTGATCAATTACTTTTTTTTTTATATATAAAAAATCATTATCTAAAAATTTTGAGTATGACAATCTAACCAATCCCGGACCGACAGTATTAACCTGGAATCAGCCTGTAAATGATACTTCAAGTCAAGAAGGAATTATCCATAAGAGACATTGTTGGCCTGGTAATCAATCTTCATCGTAAAGTACAACCGATTTTATCCATGATAGGATTTGTTTTCTATTCAAGGCTTAAAAAATCCAATATTGAACCTTGTTATAATCGCTCTAATTATGACATTTTCTTTTTCTTTTGTGGTGAAAGAGATTACATATCCAAGGGAGGATATGATTTCGCTATATGGATAAAAAACCGTATCTATTATGTCTCTAATAAATTCCATTGTCATGTTGAATAACTTATCCGCCAATAGGTCTCGATGGACTGTTAGCTAATAAATCAATGGCCTTGCTAATAGGTGCCTATGGAAATTTCTTACTCCTAATAATTAAAGATGTTTGCTGTTAATTTTTTTATTAAGGGTCCGTTTGATTCAATGCAAAATATTTTCAACGGAAAATGTCTTCCATGAAAAATTTTATCGAGAAAAATAATTACCTTCTCTATGTTTTTTCTTATATTTGGGAGTAGATGGAGACTACAAATCTTTAGTAGGCTATTGCACAAGTGGTGAGTTTTGCTCTGAATCTTAAGGTTAGTGGAGAAGCATGAATGGATGGATAGTCTTATGACTTACACCTGGACATGAAAAATAACTTCAGTTCATTTAGATGGGAAGTCATTTTACACCATTTGATGTAAAATATTTTCCGTAGGAAAAAATTTTCCCAAAGCAATAACCCAACCAAACAATAGAAAATTAGAAAAACATTTTCTGGAAAATATTTTCCTTCCAAACAAACAGACTCTAAGTGAAATTGATTTTCACAAGTATCTACAAAATAAAATAAGCAATAAATGTTGACGAGTGCATTAAATATAATTTAAATTTGAATGACCTTACAAGTACTCATCAAATACCCATTAGAAAAATCCAATTTCAGTTGAGAAATTCACTCTAGGTTCTAGAACATGCCAAGAGACAACCACACAGACCAAAAGTCATCAAATGAGAAAGATCCTACTGGATAAAATTGAATCTAGAGAATACCGGAGCATGATTATCCAGCAAACCAATCACAAAGTGCCATTCATTATCAATTTACCATCACCAAGCAAGCAAGTGGATAATTTTGTCGGATTTAACCCTATTTGATAACTCAATTCAGCACTTAAATTTAGTGGATTCAAATCTTAATATGTTCAAACACGTTTGATAGCCAAAATAGAGCATCTTAATTAGTGATACTGAATTTTCTAAACAAAATTTGTTCTAAAAAATAAGTGATAAGTTATTCATTTATCACTTAATATGATGTTCAGTTAAATGTATCAGTGTTTTAACAATTTAGCAGTGTAACAGACTTAGATTTCATTTTTATCAAATGCATCCTTAGTAATATAATGATAACCTTAGTTATATTAATACTCCTGTTGGATCTTACCCAAAACAAAAAATGGTGTGATGACAAAATAAAGAGTAAATGATAAGGAGAGTTGGTGCAGTGATAGCTGCCTTGCTCAGTTAAGTATTTAAAAATGGGGCAGTAATTTTCTCCGGCGACATGAGCTTGGGTTTTGACCGCACTTCGGGGAGCATCAACTGTGACTGCTCGTCGGATTCGGGACAATTAAACAGTCATGGGGGAAGCTGGGGAAGGGCACTTTTATCCTGCAGGAGGAAACTTGCAGGTAACTGTAAGTAGCAGTCAAAAGTGAAAACCCGTCAATTGATGGACTTCCCCAAAGGACAATCATAAAGATCATAAATAGATTCTACAAACCGCCTTAAATCCACTTAACAATCACATAATCAATAATAGTATCTACCAATGCCTAAGGGCCAGTTTCCTTTGTCTCTTTCTTATGAGGTCGTAGTTCATTAGATTTGAAGAGGATTTTGATTTGAAAAGCAATAATAATGTTGGGTTAATTGTAATTTTTGCATCTTGATCATCATTATTAATTTAAAGCACCTAATTGAATTATACTACGTATATGAAGTTCATTGCCCAGATGGGGTATAGAAGTCAGCCTATCTCATACTACAAACAACAGAATGCTTCAATAATAGAAGATGCCAAATACGATATAATATTATATGCCCTCCCCAAAAGAAACACAAAAGAGAATGATCTACAAGTGGCAAATTCTAAGTTTTTCCGTACATAAAAATACATACATATATATATATATATATTGATATGAAAATTACCCGAAAAGATTTTAAAAGAATTAAAGAAAAAAAATTCAAATTGATAACATCTTGGTGCAAACTGCAAAATGCAAATGGCGATTGGGGATTTTAGATGCCACTAAGGCTTTATAATGGCCAAAAGGGTTGCTGTTACAAACAATTTCCCAAGGATATTCACATGCAGCTCTCTAGTGTTATGTCATTCTATTTAGTACGTTGTTTGTACTGCATACATTGCTACTTGGTATTTGCTGATTTGAACTCCACAAAGACAGTAGTCCAACTGATTTCGTAACCTGATAGTTATTAGCAAATCACGTCATCGACTTTTGCATGCCGAAAAGTTAGGATATCACTAAACTAAAAAAAAAAGAATTCGCCAATGACCGGTCCTTGGTCGCACAATTGTTTTAATTGTTACTATTTTTATGGGAAATTTGTGACTTGTTCCTTTGTTTGACAGGTTTGATCCACCAATATGGGCACAATTGATTTGCCCGTTCAAAATTTCTAAATATGTTTGTAATGTTATTCTTGTCAATAAACTAAAGCTTTCATAAAATAACCTGCAGAAACAATTCCCCTTTTTGTCTTTTTGCTTTTTTTGCAAAGATACAAAATAAGACTGGTTCAAGCTGAAAGAAAATGCATAAGCACAATGAGAGCAATAGGGCAATTTTAATGATCAATTTGACTTTCTAAGGGTATGTAGACCCTAAAACTGTTTGTTCTCCCCGTTTCTGATGGGTTTCTTTACTAACGTCCCAAGCTCGGAAGTCTCAAATAAATTAAAATGATTGTGGTTTCCAATAAATTCACCATTCAAGTTATTCGGATTTAAATTGAGTTTATGAGGCATGAAAGATTGACCGTGAATTGTTGCTTCTTGCAATTATATGCTACAGATTTTTCTGCCCTAATGGCAATTATATTCGCCGGCATCTCATGCATGGGTTGGACTTCATTCCAATGGCTGGAACTGTCCAATACAAAGACCTGCTGGACCTTTGTCTTCTCTGTTCATCTTCTGTATATCATAATTGGGCTTCGTTTGAAGAAGGAAATCTCCATCCCCACCCACAAAACATCCTTTCAGGACTTTCCTATCCGCAATTTCTTTCTCAACTGTTTTTCGAAACTACGAGGACAGCAGCAGCAATCATTTACAAAAAAAAAAAAAAAAAGATGAAGGGGAATTGCAGTCCTCTGAGAAAGTTGTAAATACATTTTTCTCCAATTCCGAACGATGTTGTTTTTGAACCACGCTTTTTGTTTTCAAGTATTTACTAGTACCAGTCCGTCAATTCGGGGCAAATGTGACCGCTTCTCCTCTCTAAAAGTAAAAGTAAAAGTAAAAGCGTGTGTTCAGAACTTGCTGCTGGTTTAACCACGGTGAATGGGCAGCCCGCCCTACGCTGAAGAAATGTCCTTGGAAAAGCCCACCACAAACTGCATGAAATGTAAAACCCATCAGGTTTTTTTCCAGTCAATTCATATACCATATGCATGCATCAGGTTTTACGTTTGCATTATTATTATTCAAAACCAACTTATTCTTGCTTCCTCTCTCTTGTACTAACTTGTAAGGTTTGGAATGACCCCTTCAATTATGAAGAAAAAAAAAAGTTTTCTTGCTTCCTTTTTTTTTCAAAAATTTTTATTCTCCCACCACGTCGCTCCATAGTCTTTCCACCCTAAATTGTGAGGCACAAAATTCAAGATTCGAATCCTGAACTTGATGATAGCCATAGGAGGAGAAGGTTTTCTTGCTTCCCAAAAGTACGTAATTCGGACTCGTAAATTTCCTTGAATCAATTCAAATAAGCATCTTACCAAAAAAAATTGTTTTTTTCAAATAGCAGAAAAAAGTTATATATGAGAGGGCGTTTTTTGTGTTTTTTTTTTTTTTTGGTGGGGCGGCGGTGACTACCGTCTCAATATTATGAAATTCCTTAGAGCCCCACAAATTAAGATTTGTGCAAAAATTTTAATTATAAAATTCTGTTATCAACCCCTTGAAGTTTGAAAATATTCCATCTCGCCATGCCCTGCTTTCATTTCCAAGGAAATTTTAATATCTACTCTTAAAAGAATTTCTAATGGAATTTAAAAAATACGTTCTGACATGGCTTATTCCTTTGAATTAGTCAAAAATTGCCGTAAGAAGCCGAATATCGTCGTTCCTTCCTATCGTAAAGAAACCCATCTCCCATAGGGTACCATAAGCTGGTGCATGAGTAAACATGGGAAGTTGCATGTGAAGATCTTCTGATTTCATTTGTTAAATCTACCAAACAATTCAAACCTTAAAAAAAAAAAAAAAGAAAGAAAACTATGCCAAACAAGAATTCTAAAATAATTCCCGTGTTTTCCGCAAATTTTCCAATTCTCTAGTTAGAAAGAGAAGAGGAATAAACACATAAATTACTCTCCCCCATAAAATTCAGGCTTGGCGTCAAGAAACATTCTGGACTAGGCAGTTGATATTTGAGTAGGTGAGTTTGATGTGGGGTTTGGTGTCTTCAACACTTTGCATTCTTCAGAGATCGAGGGAATTAAGAAAGCATCCCAATGGTTGTTCAAAAGAGTATAATCCGACTGCTTCATGCCAAAAGTGGTTGAGCTTTTATACCATCCTCCTTATATTTTATTGATGCAAGTGAGTGAATTGATGGAGGCATCTGCTGGTTATATATATATATATAGTTTCATGTGTCAAATGCAATAACTACTCTACATTAATCTATAACCATTTGTTATCTCTTGCTCATTCACGTAATCGTATTTTATTATAGAAATAAATTTTAACTTAGGGTCTATTTCGTTAAGATATATTTCAAGCGTCATATTTTTTTGAAATGTAAGATTAATTAAAGAAAGTAAATAAATACAAGGGAGGGTAGGTAAAATTAAATAGAGAAATTATATAAATGCAATGAAAGATAATAATTGTTATTATGTATATGTGCATGATAGATTAAGTGAATGTTAGATATATTAACGACTGCACTGCATAATTGGCATCCATTAGAAAAATTATTCAACTTATCGTTTTAATACGTGCATTTACCGTTTATGCATCTCCTATATTTAAACACTTTTTGAATTAATTGTACTTTTTTTTAAAAAAAATTATCACCTAAAAAACCTCTTAACATTATTAGACATTCGTTAGCCAAACCATTTATTATATTCATGACCTTTGAGGTAATCTTGAACCCCTACCTTAATCAAGCTTAATCAAAGCTTACTTGCTTTTTTTTATGAAACAAAAAAAAAAAAAAAAAAGCTTACGTGGGAATACTCTCCAAACTTGCATGCATGGGAAACGGTAATAACCAAGAATATTTTGTTTAGTAATTGTTATTGCCTGATTCAAGACTAATGGTCTCGTGAAACAGTTATGCTTATTGCTAGAAATTATATTCATCTTGCTTGATGAAATTTCTTTGCATAAAGCCGGCCCTTACCGAAACCATGCAGTGAATTTACTAATCGTTGGAGACATACAAGGTAAATGTCCCCGAAAAATTGTGTGATATCTCTCAAGCATAAGTTATATATCCTCTTCCTTCAAACATAGAACTTTGAGCATTAACCATATTATGACGAAGATGCAAATAATTCGGAAAACCATTGATGACTGTTCCGCGTCCATTACCAAATTTGGCAACAAAAACATGTAAACAGCAAAAGAAAATTTGAAAAAAGAAATTGTTAATTTGGTGCAATCCAAATAACCTTTATCTGCGCTCTCTAATTTCATGAGATAAAGCTTGTCCAAGAAAAGAGAAAGCGTTCTAGAAGCGTAGAACTATCCAAGAATGCACACATATTATAGTTTTGAGCAATTTATAGACTGTTTTCTGGATCGAGTAACTAGATAATGCCATGGCGCCACACCGGCTCTCTACCGTGTTTATTATTGCTATCACACTCTTTATCTACAACATCAGCAGATAAGAATATTCTTTGTCCCTTGTTTTTTTCTGTTCTTGAGAAGTTTCCCTGTATTGTAGTCATCTGCCCAAAAGTGATGGCAGATGAGAGCCAGCTTCCGCAAAGCTGATGAAGTTTCCCCTCAATCATAAAAATCTCTTGTTGTTAGACAAATCTAATTGCTGGATTCCTGTTCCTTTTTGGCAGTTCCACAAAACGTACGTTTTGGCTCGTGACCTTCTTTTTGTGACGCTCAGGCACTCATCGCCCCGCCCTGGCCAATGCATCATTTCTCCCCTCAGTAAGTACAGTGCTTTCGTACTCCTCCAATGCAGCTTTCAACCATTAATTTGGGGGGGGGGGGGGGGGAATGATGAGATTTATATATCTTGTGGCATTTGGTATATGTTTTGAAGATCGAATGGTTAAAACAACTGTAATCTGCAAGACCCAATTTAACTGATGCGGCGATTGATTAAATTAATCAGATAACTAACTGTGAAGTACGTGATTTCACTTTCAACAATTTTCTTTCGCCTTCTCTGATCTTATAAGTCTTGAAATCCCTTCTTTTGGACCAAAAAAAATTATATGTATCGCAGCGTGGACAAATTAAATTCTGTAAATTCTGTAAAACAAAAGAAGGCAGATTTTTTCTTTTTCTTTTTTTTTTTTGGAGGAAAAAGGAAAGTGAAAAAAGACCACCTTTGTCGAAAAATTTACCCAGCCAGCAAGCAATACATCGTACGTAGAGGAACAGAAAAAAGTGAAGGAGTATCATATGTTGCAGTACTACTACTAGCCAGGTAATAAATGAACGAGTATCTATCAATTTCACGCATTAGCAAGAGGAAAGAGAAGGAGGGGGACCCTCAGGCCTCAGCCGAGAGAGGGAGGAGGGAGGAGGGAGAGATCAATCATCTGCATAGATCGGGCGGTGTCTGAAGTCTGAATCGAACAGTTCAGAAACCGAGATTCTTTCTTAACTTTCTTTTTCATTTACATATATATAATAGTAGTATAATTTTAACTCTTCAATTAGGCATCAGAATTTAGCCCAGCCCACCATCTCTCTCTCTCTCTGCGGGTGCGAAGAGTAATTTTTGGTTTCAAGAATCAAGATCTCATCGTCTCATGATCTGTTTGAGACTCTGAGAGAAGAAAAGCGAATTTTTAGAAAAGCGTGTTGGTATGTATCCGTATGTTGTTCGTGGGTGTCTCGTCCCTTGGTTGGACTGGTCGACATATCAAAGCGCTACCAGTCATCTCTTGTCTTTGTACTACTGCTCCTATTACTATTACTAGTATGCTGCTACTGTTATCCATTTCATATCCTTCTCTTTCTCTCTCTCTCTCTCTCACACACACACACATACGATACAAGTACACCCTCTCTCTCTCTCTCTCTATATATATATATATATAGTAGTATATATACGGGAGGGACTAGGAGGCATCGATCTCAATTCGAAGAAATATATTAGTTACCCTGCAAAACATGCAACTGCGTCTTCTGTCTACGGACCAATTGTATAGTAACCTAAAAGAATACGCCATACTTCTCAATCATATATGCTTAATCAATCAGCATATATACCAACTAATCTCAATCATTCATTTCAAATTTGGTAACATACAAACAATCTTGCAATCGTCCAAGCTGAAATCGTCTAGGCCCTCTTATACCCTTTTTTTTTTTTTTCTTTTTTTGATCTTGGGGAGGGTTGTAGACGATTACACTGGACCCCTTGTACCCTTTGTCTCTGAAAGATATTTAATGCAGCGGTTGCACCATGCTAATTAAAAAATTTCCATGAAAAAAAGTACTATGTTTCAAAAATTAGACAATTTAAGGTCAAACTTTAATTATCTCTGCACTCCGTATTTCTCCTCTACTCTGGATATGTGTAGATGAGCAGCAATTGCAAGAGACAGTTAATACTGAATATCACAATTTAAATGTCAGATGCTAAAATTTTGATAGGTTTTCTATGAGTGCACGCACCAAATAAGCACAGAAAAATTAAAACCGTTAAAGCTATCATTCACCCCGGGGTGATCGAAACATTTTAGCAAAAATTTAAGGAAAAAAATTTACAGAAATAATAGCACCCGATTCACTTCTTATTTGGTATCTTTTGGATATCAAATAGTGCGACTCAATTTTATATTCGAACCAAAATTGGAGAAATTGTTTAACGAGTATGTTTGGACAAGGGATCCTTTTTTGTTTGGATATTTGAAATATTATTTGGAATAAATACTGTAGCACTTTTTGTGATGTGATGTATATGAGATAAAAAGGTCGTTGGAAATATAAAAAGGTGGATTGGAAAATGTGTTTATGATGCAAGCGAAATATTATTTGAGATAATAGTGGTGCTATCCAAACACTCATGTAAAATAAAAATGATAATTTAAAAACTAAAAATACATATTTATGATGCAATCAAAAAAAATTTCTGTTTGATGCACTGATGTGCATCCTCGAATAGATGTTTACTTTGATAGAATTAACATGTACATAGTATCCGGTGATTGTTATTGCAAGCAATTGTGAATGCGTTGCACGACATTTCTGTTTGAAATGTAGTAAAATGTTCTAATTATTGGAAAGGATGGTAGTTTTACTATCACAAAAAATAAAACCAAATTTTGATTATACTTCTTCTAACTAACTAAGCCTCGTGATACTAAAATCAAATTGAGATATATTGGGTTCAAGATGGAAAATTGGATGTATACAACTTACATAATTCATCTATTTATTCAATGTTTCATAAATTAATTGTTTCATTTATAAATCAATATGATAAGATATAGCATGGTGAACTTAATCATCAATTAACATTTCACCTTGTAGGGTTGCAAACGAATCGAGCGGTTCGAGTCAAGTTCGATCAATATCGAGTTCAAACTAGCTTGAGTCGAAATTGAGGTCGAACTTGAGTTCAAAATATTAAGCTCGTTAGGCTCGCAAGCTCAAGTATATATATATAATATTTTTTATTTTTTTATTTTAAGTATATATATATATTATTTTAAGTGTGTATATATATATTTTTATTTTCTTATTTTAATAGTAAAATTACATATATATCCTTAATATTTTATTATTTATTAAGAAAAAATATTATTTTATTTATTTTTTAAAAAATAAAATAATTATTTTTATTTTTTTCCAACTCGAGCTCGAGCTTTAAATTGCCGGCTCGTCGAGCTCAAGCTCAAGTTCGAGCTTGATAAAATTTAATCGAGACTCGACTTGATTAGCCCAAAACTCGACTCGACTCGACTCGTTTGCAACCCTATTATCTTGTCATCAACCATTATTTTCTACAATGAATGTTAATTATCATAAATTATAAGAGCACACTGTAAAACTTTTATCATCAATTAATAAGGATGTAATTGAAATAATAAAAACCAGCATCACAAAAATACTTACAGGTACCAAGACTAAGTAGTACTTTTATAATGGTAATGATATCTCCCTCAGTATATGCGATGACAACATTGTGGGTCCGGTCCAGCCCACCTAATCTTCCACTGAATCCAATTCCTAGTCAGGAGCTTCACGGGACGGCACCGTATGAATACTATACTCGTACCAGTCTCACTCACTCATGTCTATCCATCATTTCACACAGTCACACAGTGCCACGGTCACTCTCTCTCTCTTCTTCTTCCCTTTCTTTTTTTTTTTTTTTTTAATTCTTGCTCAAAATGTTCACAACCCGGGTCCAAATTCAATTATGGCATAATCATTATTACCTGATGAATGGCTGTAAAGGCGTTGCACTTTTCCCTATCAAACTTTTTGAAGATCTATGTTTGATTCTACTACTCTTATCTTTTTACTCCCTTTTACCACTAGCTAGCACTCTTTTACCGTTTTTTTTGTTCGGTCAAATAGTACTCTTTTACCTTGCCATGTATCCATAATTCTTTTCTAAGCTAGTGCTAGTTAGTCATGTAGTCCAATAGAAGTAGGACAAATTCGATCTTAGTCTAAGCCATGAAAAGTATCAAAAAATATATACTATAGCTCATACTATTTGACAATATACTAAAGCTAATTCAAGTGAATTATTATTAGTATCAAAATTTTTTATTTTTTTTAACTGTGGAGACCAAGATGTCGATATGTGTTTGCATGAGGGGGGGAGAAAGAGAGAGAGAGAGAGAGAGGGAGAGTGGTCCACTCTGAGTCTATGGCTGACCGACTCCCTCTTGAGAGAAGCCGTGTAAGATAAGAAATGAAAGAGAAAGATAGAGTGAGAAAATATTCCTTCTTTTAGCTGGCTGTTGTTCATGGTTATATGGTTTTTTCTGCTAAGGTTCAAACAAAGGCGAAGAAGATCTGTGCAAGTATTAGTAGCAGTGAAGACTGAAGAGGTGGATAATTGTACTGATATGCAACTGAGTTTTGTATGTTATGTGGGTTTTTCTTTGTTTTCAGGGAAAGTTTTGATTTAGCTATTTTCAGCAAATCCTTTTGTTTTTTCTGTGTAGGCAGGCGAGAGCAGCCAGTTGGTTTTGTAGTGCATATATATTTGCCGCGGCACCTTTTGAGTTTGTTCTTTTAGCTACATCATCAGCTCAGCTGCTGCTGCTGCAGCTGCTCTTAACTCTTTCTTGCTATATAGCTTGCTCTCTCTCTTTTCTACTTCAAGATGATGTCTGATGAAGGGCTTGCTTCTTCACTAAGAGGGTTCATTCAAGATCCTAATCCAAATCTTCCAAACCCTAATCCTAACAATTCCAACCCTAACCCTAATTCAAACACTGCTAAAAGGAAGAGAAATCTTCCGGGAACTCCAGGCAAGCTAGCTTATTTCCATAGCCTTATGAATTTTTTTCCTTTTTATCTGTAAGTACATATTTGTTCGTGTGTTATTGAATAAAAAAACTGTGGATTTTTTAGCAGATCCAGATGCAGAAGTGGTAGCACTCTCACCAAAGTCTTTGATGGCTACAAATCGGTTCATATGCGAAATATGCAACAAGGGTTTTCAGAGAGACCAGAATTTGCAGCTGCACAGGAGAGGTCACAATCTTCCTTGGAAGCTGAAGCAAAGAACCAACAAAGAAGTCAAGAAGAAAGTGTATATCTGTCCGGAGAAGACTTGTGTTCACCATGACCCGTCCAGAGCTCTGGGAGACCTCACCGGCATCAAGAAACATTTCAGCAGAAAACATGGCGAGAAGAAATGGAAGTGCGAAAAATGTTCCAAGAAATATGCGGTCCAATCGGATTGGAAAGCTCATAGTAAGATTTGCGGGACTAGAGAGTATAAATGCGACTGCGGAACACTCTTCTCCAGGTATGCATGCTAAACCCTTTTAACTGAAAATTCCATCATAGAAGTTCAATTTAATGCGAATCATGTGTAGCGTACGTAGTATCTATGTTCTATACATGATTTGTTTGGTTAAGGAATTTATTGATTCATGGTCAACGGCGTTGAGCTTTTATTATCGCCTGAGTACGCATATTAGTAATAGCTAGTCAAGTTCTTGAGTTCGAATTCGGTTATGTTTAACAGAAAAGACAGCTTTATCACCCATCGAGCTTTCTGTGATGCATTGGCTGAAGAAAGTGCAAGGTTTGCTCCAATTCCATCCGCGAATCTTAATTTCAGAAATGAATTGTTTAATGGGGGTCTAAGCAGTCTTCAACCAGCCGGAAATCCACAATTTTCTAATAGTATTGCTGGACTAGACCCTGCCACGGGCCAGCTTAATCTGAATGGTCAGAAACCTAGGCTGCCATTGTGGTTGGATAATGCAAATACTCAGCTCAATAATCCTATTGGAAATCATCCAGGTAATTCTAATGCTTTCTTGGCGTCAAGCTCAACAAGCCTGCCTGAACTGGTCCAAATGACTCCGACGAATATGCTGGGATTGTCTTCACAGAATCAATGGTTCAATATCGGTGGGAATGCTTCGTCATCCGGTCTGCCCCGAGTACTAAAGGAGGAAGAGGAGAACAGAGGAAATTTGTCAGACCACATTAGTTCACTGTACTACAACAATGGCCAAAATAGTAGCCAGCATGAAACAGCACCGGCTCACATGTCAGCAACTGCACTGTTGCAAAAAGCAGCTCAAATGGGATCAACAAGAAGCAATTCAGCTATCTTTGGAACAGGCTTTGGCCTCATGAGCTCATCTTTGTCTAGTCTTTCAAATTTCAATTCTTTGAACCAAAGCAGAAATGAGCTGCAGAATTTCGGCCAAGCGGAAAACTTGAATGGGCTAATGACTTCGACATCCCAATCGACTATAACTACAAATCAAGGAGATGGATTGCTGCTAGGAAACATGAGCTCAAGCAATAATTTAGTTGGCAATTTGAGACATCCATCGGCGCCTCCAACAATAATGCCTGGCAGTACTGATAGAGGGGGCAGCCAAAGTAAATCAAGTGGAAATGAAGCTGAAGGCGGATTAACTAGAGATTTTCTTGGAGTAGGAGGGAATGAAAGCAGGCCCTTTTTGCAACAAAATGAATTAGTCAAGTTTGCTTCATCAATGAGTTCAGCCATGGATTTTGGAAACCAATGAGGTTCAAAAATTTCCTTCGATGCTGAACGGGAAAAGGACCATTCCATAATTCGAAAAGGAAAGAAAGAGAGAGAGAAGAGGGGATCTTGTGAATTGTCAGAGAAGGAGAGGAGGATTAGGGGGGGAGGGAGGGGGCCACTGACTATGGGAAGGGACTTGACAAAATAGAGACTTGGCAATCAAAAGGCAGGCCATGGGTTAGATGACTGCATCCACAGAGACAATTTCTCTACTTCTACTTCTACCCTGCGAAGGGGGAGCTTTATATTGGACCACTTTTGGTGAGTCCGTGAAAAAGTCCTTTTTGGGTCACTCCTACAAACAGCCTAAACTAGGGCAATGTATTGGAGTTTGAATTTGTATTTCTTGGTTGGACCATGGATTGTGGTGATGGACCTTTGGCTGAGAGAAGAAAATGTGTGTATTTTACTGAAAGTTCTTGTGATAATGAGGGTTTGCCAACAATATGGTAACCGTCCCACTTTCTTAAACTCTTTTTTGTAGTTTGCTTTCGTTTTTCTTGCACTCTCTCAAGTTTAGTTTTTGACTCTTTGGTTAGTCCCTCTCTTTTCGACTTTTGCCTCAAATCAATTGTGGAATTATTAGAGAAGTGACTAGGTGATGACCTTTTTAGGATAGGAAACTACGGGCTAGGCCACATATATCGTACCTTTCTGTCACGGATCTCTCTCTCTCTCTTTGGTTAACTTTTGGTTGGCTGCTAATTGGTGCTTGTTGAGAATTCATCAAACTGTTTCAATTGAACTCTAGCTTTCTCCTATGTGGAACTTGGGTGGCATAATCCTGGTTAATTCGATCTTGTAACAATTCTATTTTCTTTAAAAGAGACGAGATACTTTTCCTTTTCCGTTTCTTCTTTTGTTTGGTTATTTTTTGAGCTGAACCCGGTCGCACACTAGTTGAAATGCTTGTGATTTAGATTATACAAGGGAAAAAGAGAATGAACCACACAATAATATACGTAGAAAGAAGACATCAATCACTGTTGTGTCTCTCAAATCAAGAACTAAAGAGTCGTTGATTCATTTATGGACTCAAGAGTCAAGACCATATATTCATTTGTTTGTTACAATTTTGCATTCGCGCTTGAACAGTAAAATCATGGAAATACAAATTACAACGAAGAGGACTTCGCATCAATTACATTTTCTTTTTTTGGGTGAACGAGAACGGAATCTTGACAGCCAAAATGACGGTATTAATGCAAGGCATGTAATCCTCAGAGATAAATCTGTTTGCTTATATTTTTTTTCCTCGGAGATAAATCTGTTTGCATATATTAACCTAGGAGTTACAGCAGATGAGATCTTGATTCCAATTTAGGATTCAAATGAAACTCATCACACACAGAAAACGTGTCAGCATTTTCTGCTTCTGTCTCAACACAACATGTCGACACACACTACTTGTCTTTACCCTTGGCTGCATGCAAACAATGATGTCCCCATCTTTTGTTCCAATCTCTTTCCGATGCTCTCTAGCTCTAGCTTCAGCCCAAGACACACACACACACACACACACATATATATATATATGGCTTGAAACGGCTTCAATTATTTTAGTCCAAATCTCCCTTTCAACAAAATTAGCAGGTAATCTTTCAAATCTTTCATATATATAAAACGCCAAGTTAGAATAAAGTAATCCCCTGAAGACTATATAAAGGAGGGTTTAAGCCCAATTAATAGTGCAATGAGCTGAGAATCTCTTGAGATGTGTCTAGCAGCCGTATATAGAAGCATTTTGGAAGTTTATGGTAAGTTGGTTTAAGGTATGTGCTAATGTTAAACAAGGTATAGATAGAGAGTACCATAAAAGGAGATGGATGTTCGTTCAAGCCGTTTGTTAGGTAGGCGTCAGTCCCGTTAATTTCTTAACTCCAATTTCTTATGCAATCTTAGCATACCGCCGCTATATATAGCGACGTATAAAGATTCGTGCATGAACCGGTTGTTAAGCGTCATCAGTCCCTGTTAATTTCTTGAAGAAATCTCGGCATTCTGCCGCTATAGCGACGTAAAGAAAGGAAAAGAATCGTGCATGAACCGGCCAGTTGACCGCTGCGACCCCCTCTCAGGCCCAATCTACATGTAAAAACATAGACAGCTTAAGCCTTCAGCAGGATCCCGGATGCTGATACAGGCGGCCGGGGTGAAATTGTTTTCTTTAGATTGGCTCATTTATTTGGTGCGTTTTCTGGCGTAATATGTTGTTTAAGGCTTGTTTTGCTTTTTGAACCATGTATTCAACTCTTGGGGGTAGCTTTGATATGTTTTTAGCTGCGGCATATTCGATCTTGATTTCTACTCGCAGTAATTTTTTTTCAAAAGCGAAGGAAAACTCGAAGTGAAGTTCATCTCAAGGGCCACCTTTAATTCAACATCTTGTACAAATTCGATGGCCATCGCACCCCGTTTATGGATGGATGACCAGGGAGAACCAAACACACCATTTCTTGTAATTTGTACCATATGGGTATAGTGAAGAATCTGAGCACCCGTAAGAATTTCAAAGTGATAGGAAACTGAGAAAAAAGACGCAGAAATTCGAAACCACAGAGCTTGAAAATTCTGAATTTCCGATCATAACATACAGCACTTACTAGTAGAGTAAACAAAACAAAAGGAAGAAGAAGAAGATGAAGAAACATTAACCATGAAACACAACAGAAGAAAGGCATGTTTTATTGATCATTCCCGCCAGCTATGACTGATGTTAGCCGGGGCCAAGGGGTCCCTTCTACGAAAGATCAATCCATCACGGTTAGCCGTCCCTTGCTCTATTCATTTATTTATTTATTTATTTATTTTGTATCAATCAATTAAGTAGAGGGGAAACATCGGAAATTGAAAATTCAAACCTCTAACGTTGAAATTTGGTGTATCCTAAATGTTATGTAGTCTTTGCTAACATGTGATCGACTATGATGCTTTGGAAATTTCAAATGCAAGTTTTTCGACCAAAGGCCACCATATATAATTGTGTTTTCAAAATTTCGTTTATGGTGTAATTTTGGTTTTCAGATTGATCCTCCAAATTGAATATGGCATCTATACTGTTGAGATGTCGAGTGTTGAACTGTTGATTTTTTTTTTTTCATGTTCCCAACATTTTATCGCTAAATTTGTAAATTCACCAAAGCATACTTTTTTCCCCCTCATGTTAGACTTTACAAATTCAAGAACAAATTTTTAACATTTTTTGGATACACTGGCAGCTAGAACAAATTGAACATAAACTGGATTAGTTTGAATTCCTTTCTCATTTTTCGAAAGGCTTCTCCTTCAAACAACGATGGAAAGGATGAGATCATGATTGTGCAACCGAGATGCAAAGGTTAGCTTGTATTAGTCAAGAAATGTTTTTAGCCCAACTTTTTGTAAATTAGCAACATCTTTATCATCCTATTCTGCATGAGAGGGGGACTTTTTGGATATGCTATCCCGTTCCACGGGGGAAGGCGAACTCAACTAGATTGTATGAGAATCAAAAGAGTGTTTTGGTACATCTAATTTTTCGGAATTTTTGGTATCTCAGATCGTGAGATTTAAACTCCTTACCGAGCACTCGAAACTAGCCTCATTACTCTTTCCTATCTCAAACACGAACAAAAAATTATATGGATGTTGAAACAAATACTGTAGAAGAAAATGACTTTTTTTTTTTTTTTATAAAAAAATAATAACAACAAAGTGCAGCCTGGCCTAGCCAAGCCACCCATGCAGCAGTTTATTATTCTCCCAAAAAACCATCGCGGGCCTTTAATTTCCTTTCGATGCTTAATATTTTTGGGCCCAACTGTCTGAAATGCATTCCCCCACCACCTCCTCTCCTTCAAGTTTGCATGCAGTACAAAGTATAAGCATTCATCCAGAATTTCCCTAGACTTCAATAATTATGGCTCTGTTGGTTCCCCAGAGCCCTTTCTTTAATCCCTAGAAATGCACACACACGCGGAATAGTGGAAAAAACAATTCCATCAAAAACGAACAAGAGAGAGAGAAAAAGAAGGGGGTCACGGGAGTTAGAAGCGAAGCATCCCATATGGTGGGCCATTATTACGGGTCTCAGTATATGGGCCCACAGTATTGGTGGGCCATGAGCACGCATTTTCCGTATGTTGATCCAGAGTATTATTGGGTCTGCATTCTTCACACGCGTATCCTCAAAGAAATTACCATGCCCAGTGTCCTAAATTCAATGAAGAACATGTCAACAATCTCAAGGAAAGCCTGCCCCCTCCTTTTTTTTCTTTCTTTCACTATTGATTAGTGTTCCTTCTTTTTTTTTTTTTTTTGTTGTCAATGTTGGGAGTGCCCCACCTTTTGTCAAACTAATCTCTCTGTATCTGTGCACCCCGCCCTCTAAGGATACACGAGACGGTAGGAGAGTCAGAATGGACAACACGACCTGGGGCCTAATGAGGTACTTATCCCATATCCCTAATGATTAGTATTCATTTGTAACATTTTTTGTTTGGTAAATAAGGAGAATTGAACAAACTTGCTTTGAGTGTCTCTTTTAAAAGCGATTACAATTTCTTACCAAATGAGAGGGTTTCTTTAATTTCCTCCCCATTATAGTGTATTAGGAGTGTATAATCACATCAAATGTCTTATCTCAACTTTGCCACGAATCCACCGTTATAAAAAAAACTCAGAGTGTATTTGGATAGCAGATTATCCCGGTGATTTTGATTTTTTGGTATGGACCAAAAACCACATCTACACCTCATAATCGCCTATCCATAATGAGACCAAAGCACTGTTGCCGTACCATCACTGAATTATTTATTATGAACTGAATTCATATATTTACTTCTAATTAATACTCCTAGTTTTATGGCCGATTTTGATTATGCAAACAGCGAGCAGTTAAAATTTTGAATTAAGTAGAAGCCCCAAGAAAATTTAAGAACAGGACCAACTTTGGTATTTTATGATAACATATCCGATGGATGAATTTAACGGGAATAAAGGAATAAAAACACAAATTTTTGCTGCATTATGGTACATAGTCTCAAGATACACAAGCTGGAAGAAAATGAAAAAAAAAAAAAAGTGAAAAAAGAAAAGGAACAAAAAGTGTGAAAGACCCTAAACATAATCCAAAAATTGAATGATTTAATGTGCTACGTTAAGTTCAGAACTCCAAATAGCAAATGCGACCATATTCCATGCAATTATTAAAAGGACACATCAAGTTTCTTTTTTTTTTTTCAATCTCGACCGTCGAATAGGACTCAGCAAAATCATGGAATGCCTTAAAACACGGACCCCACATCAGCACTCCCCACCTGATTCAATCACCACCGTCCATTTTTGACTCGTCACAACCAAACTGTAGCGAAAATCGCAGCTCCAAAACAAACGGCCATGCCATGCACGCGAAGCCCACTTGCATCGGACGACGGCGTATCATCACCTGACGTGGGAGTATCAGCCGCTGACTTCTTCTTCTTATCCTCTCCAGATGTCGGAGCGGGGGCCAGTGCCGGTGCCGGAGCACCAAATAAGCTCAGGGGCAGAAGCACTTTATCCACTTGATAAACAGCAAGTTGGTTGTCCGTATAGATTGTGTTGGCCACCGTGGCATCATCAACCCCAGTCGACACGTTCACTTGGCTGCCGGAGGTGGTCACGTTTAACGGGAATCGGGCCGAGCTGTCTCCGGCTTGAGTCCTTACTGGATTGCTAATAGTTTGGAACTGTGTCGCTGAGATAAACGAGGGTATAATGTGAAATTGGATAAGCTGGACTTTCTGTTGATCGGTTAAGGAGTTGAGGGTGCCGGATTTAAGACTTGAGAAGGCGCTATCGGCTGGAGCAAAAATGGTTATTCCATTATTTGTATCGTTGAGTTGGCCATTGATCTGATCGCTGATTTGGGTGATTCTCATAAGCCGGATTAATGTAGTGAATTGACCGGCCTTTTCGAGGATTTTGGTGATGTTGGTTGGACCAGGTGGTGCTGGGGCGGCGGCAGCCGGTTGAGCTAGGATGTCCGTGCATTGGAAGAGAACAACTGCTATGAATACAAGAGCTGATGAAATTTGATTCCTCATTGTTATGAAGTTTTGTTTGCAAATTTTGTGCCCTGCCCTATTGGCCTATGCCACTCGGGAAACAAAGAAAACGGGTTTGGTTTTTCTTGTAGAACTATGCTGGTCTCGTCGAGAGGAATGGAGGCTAGCTTTTATATGTAAAAGGAAAAAGTAAACAGTCGCGTTTGGTGAGTTGGTGCATTGTTGTTTATTAGTTAGAAAAACAGTTTGCATCATATGAATATGGATGTTGGTGAGGTGTAGCAACTTTAGTTAGAGAAGCTAATGGAAGAAGCCTAGTTTTGAAGACTATTCATTTCGAATTGGAATGAACATGAGGTTGGAATCACTGTTTAGTTTGCTTAGAATTCAAGGAAAAACAGAAGGATCTCAACTCAACTCTCAAGTGGGGTGTATGGCAGAAAGTTTTTCTGTGATTGCTTCACTTCCACTTGTGCGTATTACGCATATATGAGATTTCTTTCGCTGGCCTCAATTCAAACTTAGGATAGAAGCTGCCAATTTCAATTGTGTAGTTTCCATCATCGAATTGGAAAGCATACTTTTGCTTGGTTGTAATCAGAAAACCCTCACCTTTAATTTGCGGTATATCTCAAATAAAGATATGAATGAACTTTAATTAGTTTGACAAGCTTGTAGACAAATCAACTACAATAATGGAAACATATATATATATATATATATATATATATATATATATGGAACGAGAAGCAGAAAACAATGTTCTACCGTTTTAATTGTTAAGAACAAAATACATACCTTAATGACTAATCATTGACTATTGCTTTTAAAATAATTCATTTGATATACCCTACTGATAAACCAGCCACTTATGCTGTGGTACTCCAACAGACATGGGCCTAGTCTGTGTTCGATTTGATTAATCCATAACTAATTATAGCATCAAATATTAAATTGCTTCTTGCCCCTTATACTCACAGTAACCCATCTCGATTCTCAAATTCCATTGATTCGGACAGCATCAAATATATGTTTTCTTTGGAAAATGAGGTAAGTTTTTCCTTTTGCATCTCCGTTTGGAAAATGGGGTAAGTTTATTATCTTATGGAGGCACCGTGACACATACAAAACACGTTTCAGATTGCGACGGCTCGTAAAAAAAATACTTCTGATACAAATACTTTTGTTCGTAAAAAAATACTTCTGATACAAATACTTTTAACTTATCAAAAACTGGGTTCCTTAAATTACGAAAAATTGATTAACAAATATCTTAAAAGTAATTTTAGTGCTTAAAAATGCCCCCCCCCCCCCCCCTTTTTTTTTTGTAAATGTACTGTATTCCCAAACGGAGCAAAAATCAAATTTTTACACCGTGTATGCTGATTGGAGTCCAATGGGGCAGTACTTCTGCCGCCGGTATGGGTTTAGCTCGAGCATTGGAACTGAGCAATCCAATAATACCTTTCAAGATTTGAAGGTCCAACTTTGGTTGAGGTCCAATGTTCTCAACTATCGGGAAGAACAGAGAAATCAAGACGTTTGCGTAGCCGACGACCTGGTAAGGTGTGGTTGAAAATTAGTGAAGTAGTTGATAGTTGATACATCGCAACCGAATTGATCTAAAGCTTTCTAAGCAAAGAGGAGAAAGAAAGATAAGTTCCACCTTTTGATCAAATCAGCTTTCATGCATCCACCATAGAATGATGGAAGTTGCTCCAAACAAGACGAAAATGGTCTGACTTGCTAGAGCAAATTCAAAAGATTGAGCTGACTGAACAGCCTTTTGAAGGAGTAATTGTTATTATATAAATTAATTAACTATACAAACTACAATATGTATCCAAGTTACTTTCAAAGGTTAAAGCTCTGAATGTTGTTCGGGTAACCCAAAAATTAAAAGGCTTTTCTAACGAGGTTAACGTTACTACGTTCTAACCAATCTATCATGTATATATACACATTAACAATTATTACTTTTTCTTATATTTATACACTTTCCCGATTAATCCTCGTGCAATTATATGTTTTCTCTAATTAATTTTACGTTTCTAAAAATTTAACATCTGAAATACTTTTCAACGAATGCCCATAGGACACCCGTTAAACAGATCGAAAGTTGAAACAAAGAGAAGATAGAATTCGAACCAGGGTAGACCGTAGACTAATATAGAATTTTGCCAACAGCAAATGGCATAATCTTTAAGGACAAATGGAGGACGTACTAACTCAGAACCATATAAATCCTCATTAAGAATGTCTGCTAAATTGGGAAGAAGAAGTAATGGTACATTTGTACCTTATTCTGCCTCGTGCATACCTAGCACTTATTACACTGCTACTTTATTTAATCTTCATTTTGACATGGGTTAGTCGCATCACTGACCAAATTAGCCACTGTATAAGACATTCATTTGCCTTTTAAGGGTAAAATTACGAATTCTAGCTCTATTTACAATTCCATAAAGAATTAGCAAAGAACATATTTGCTAGTCATAATACATATAATCGAAGCTAAATCAATTAAGTAACCCTACAACTTGAAACACTGACTTGTCCAACCAAACCCCCAAAAAAAAAAAAAAAACTCTAAAATTAATTATAGTGAAGCATGATCTCTTCTATGTTCAGCATGCATTAACTCCATAATATCCTTATTAATATCTGTAACACCTATATCTCTGAAAATAAGAAAGCATGTTGTCTTAAATACTAGCTAGTTCAAGACCATTTCATGATAAGGGTCCAAAATAAAAATATCTTCAAGTCCAGAATTACAAAATTAAACCCGGAAATGCACCTCTTCCATGACTAAAAGAAAGAGTGATATATCAAGGCTGCAAGAGTTGGCAATCATGTAAAGAGGGATTATTCATAAATTCATCAGCGCCAAAAGCAGCTGCAGCGTAGCGTGGATCATTCTTTGAGGACTTAGCTTCACCTTCTGCTTCTGAAGCCCTTGTAGTACTAGTATTAGCACCAGCAGGCTCCTCGTCGTTACCACCCAGGTCATCACGTTCCAAGTCTTTCAAAATCTGAAGATTCTTCCTTGGAGATATCATCTCAAAGGTAAGCAGATTCATGTTCTGCAAAAACCCAAACACATGCCTGGATATAATAACTGAGAAACTCACAACCATCAAGTTTTTTTTTTTACATAATCTACTTGCCTGTAGGAGAGACATTAACTTCAAGCCTGAAACGGTGTCTAGAAGGCAGCGAAGAAGATTCAGACTCCACTGGAGAATAATCCAGGCCTGTTCTCTGGATGATACCTGCGCACCATTTGCTGTTTTCTGCCTCTTCGGCCAACGAGATGCTCTTGGGTTGGAAGGTTCTTCAGGAGCTCCTGGGTTTTGCGGGCTAGAGCTGGATGGATCCTTGGCTAATTGTCGCTGCTGTCGTTCTTTCATGGCAGGAGCAAATGCCTCTATTGAGGCCCAATCAGCTGGAGGAGGGCCATATTAACTTTTAACGGCCTCCTCGAATAAATATTTAATCCCTTAGCCTAGATTTTTTTTTTCTTTGTAAATAGTAAAGATTATTTCATTACACTTAAATGAAATTTATATTAATGACAATCTTTACTTGAAATTTATATTAATAACATTAGATACAGCAATGAAAGGAATCTCCTACCATGTTGAAAAATTAGCAAACGAGTAATACCTTCAAGCTTCAAATTTTCATTCATTAGATCATCTTTGCAGTCCTAACAATCTGAATCTTTCACAGCCAAATATATAATATAAACAGCTCCAGATGTCCTAAGGTAGATTTAGATTTGATATGTAAAAACAAGATAAGAGACCCTATAGCAAGATCTAACGAGCAATAATTTGAAAGGAAAGAATAAAATAGAAAAAGATGTATAAGGTAAAAAAAAAAAAAAAAAAAAAAAGCACTTCTAATCTAATTAGAAAATTATAGTATGAAATAGCCAATGCCAAATGTCAGCGGCAGGAACGGTTGCAGGTTTTCTAAGAGTTGGGTTATTTAGTCACAGCCTAAGAAATAATCATCGGGTGATTATTATTATTATTAAATATTGGTTTATTTTATTACATGTCCTAGGATACAAGATGAGTACGCAAAAAATAAACAAAAGAAGAGGCAGGTCCAGTAAAAAATTTTCATGTCATACCTCGCCCCTTAATTTGCATGCAAATTTTATTTTACATGCAATGACTAATTTACCCCATATTTTATCTAAGGTCACGGCATCGAGTAACCCTTATATTATATTTTATATATATATATATATATATATATAATCAATGTGATGGGCATTTTTGTCTTATCATGTGACTCAAGAGCCAAATATGATCTAATAACAAAAAGGTTTTTTTTTTTTTAAAAAAAGTAAGGAAGTAGACTCCCTTCTCATTATTTTTAATCACTAAATTATGCAAATTTAATTAATGAAGGACAAGAAATCCGAGGCCTGGTTTAATGGTATCACCCTTCATGGTGGCATCTTAACTTATTAAGATTTATGCTTAAGTGTTTGGCAAGGAGATTATTTTAAATATTGTTTGAAATATTTATTATGACGCTTTTTATGATGTGATGTATATAACATAAAAAATTATCAAAAAATAAAAAAAATTGAAAAGCATGTTTGTGATGCAAAGAAGTACTAATATATTTTTTTTTTAACAAATAATGCCTATCCAATCACAGCAAATATATATATATATGTATATATATATATATATATATTTACAAATAATGCTTATCCAAACACGCTATTTAAGGGTTTTCTCCAAATATAGATAAAAACAAAATGGGAAAAAAAACAGGTTAATTGTTCTTTTGGCATATTTCAAATCTTGCATCAACATGAGTATGAGAGAAACACCATATAATTTAAGATTTGTTTTTCTTTTGAAAAATGTTATTTATTCACCATATAGAGAAACACCATATACTTCTTTTTTTGTTATTTGCACTCCTATTATCATTTTTATTATATAGTTTTGCATTTATTAAACTATATAGCATAACAAATGATGGAAATGCAAATAACAAAATATGGAATGCAAATAACATTTCCCCTTTCTTTATCTGTTTTTCCCCATTTTTTCATCAATGGACCTTGGGCAGCCTACGCATAATCTTGAAATACTACCATTTTGGCTCTGAACCAGGGAAAACGCCTAAACGTCCCCACACTTCCCCACCCCATACAAAAAAAAACAACAACAACAACAACAACCCACACGCACAATCCTAGCTAACAGGAATGGTATCCAACTAAAGTTATACAGAGGGAGTTGGAGAAAAACAGGCTCATCTAGACTACAAGTGTGCACTGTCAACAGGTCGGTGAGGGATTTCAAAACCCTACTAGTAGCCAATTTGCCTTTGACAAGTAAGTAGAAAAATGCCAAAACCATTTCTTTGCTTTCCGCTGCCAATGGTGGAAGCTGAAATCTTAATTCTTCCCCCATGAACCAGTTAAGCTAACTACACTTGTATCAACCAAATATGAAAAATTTTAGGGCATACAAGTACAAGCGTAAAACAAAATCCTATACGATAAAACTTGGCATGTATACAGAAAAAATAAAAGAAAAAAGAGCAAATTGAAAATTGCTCTGAATGTTAAAGGAAGCATGTTTAAGCTCGAACAAGCTTAAAACTTCTTCCGCGAAAACTCTCAGTTACTGAAAACTTTTCCAATTAGCTTGCACAAAAATTTCCAATTTCTTGCCAGCTCATTTGTCAGACACTTCAGCCAAAGCATCCTCGGCTTTCACCCTTTGAGGAATGATATCTAAAGGCATAACAGCAATTATGAACTATGAACGTAAACCTGAATAAACTACATGCTACTATAGGATGCTAGAACAATTTTCATTAAGGAAACAGTAGCAGATACCTGAGAGGAAGTCAAATCTCTTCCTTTTTGAAACTACAGAAGCTGAGACAACAGAAAGGAGCTCTACGTTAGAATACAACAGATTTGGAAAGGCCTAATAAATTTACTAGCCGCAAGTTTGTGTCTAATTACCAACTTCAATAGCTAGCCATATGTTTACGAGTATTTAGGTGTTTGAAAACCAAGTGCTGTAAAGGATCATACAAAACCTAAATCTTCCATTTAGAGTAACAGAATTTAGTATCCAGTCTGATGTAAAGAAACTATTTTCATGGTAAAGCAGTCTGAATGATTCAATATGCTGCTATAAATCATTGCAGTGTCGACGACTACTCCACAACGTTAAACCATTATAACAAAATTTTGACTATAACTGCAAAGAAATAACTAAATATTATAGCATGCATGATTACACGTGACCTTCGAATGCAACGAGAGCTTACCTAGGTGGTCATAAGAAACTTGTTTCTTGTGATCAAGGAAGGCACAAGCATATGCTTCCCTGCAGTACAATTCGAGAAATTTCTCCTGCAGCAGCAATCTAACGTAAATAACAAGACTTGAGCAGACAATACATATACAATGCATTTTACATATTAATAGCACAACGGCAGCATAAATGTTCCATAAGGTGTAATTCTCCAAAGTAAAGATCCAAATATCACATGATGTCGCATAGGCTCCAAAGCCAATGTAGCATAAGGTAGTATTTCAGATGAGGTTTACAGAAGCATCTTTTATCAGAAAATTTAATCGCACTTCTGCAACATAATATCACAGCAAGCGGAAAGGACCCAGTGCACAAGGTTTTAACCATTCTGAAGTCCAGATAGAGGCTAAGCTTAAGCAGTATAAAATGCGGGATGAAGCTACTACCATACCCAACATATGTAACAACCAATGATATATGCTGTTTGTATAGTTCAAAAGCTGATGGAAATGGACAAAAAGCAAAGGAACGTTCTGTAGTTCTGGAAATATCTCAAAAAGGAACATGTGAATTTGACAAAGTATTGAGGAATCTGATAGACAGCTGTCTTTTCTCTTGCTATCATAAGAGCAACAAGATAGTTTCATCTTCCGAGCACTAAATGTCTCCTGAACGAAAAGGAAGGTCATTTTCTATAAGGATTGCATATCCTACAACCAAAATCCTAGCAGTTGGTAAATGACATATAAGAATCGACCCTACCAGTTAAAAGATTTTGTTCATTGTTTTGGGCAGGGCAGGGCAGGGCCCCTGGGGGGGGTGGGGGTGGGGGGAGCAGCTGCAAACAGCGAGCATCTCCTCATTTTTCATAAGGCAGATTATAGTTACGGGCAATGACTGTACAGTTGCTTTTTTATGAATATCCCCTCAATGCAGGTGATCAAACACAGGCAGAATACATCATCTGGGCTTAGGAAAAATCATCTTGCCAAAAAGTTATTCAGCAAATGTGACAGAATTACCTTTCTTAAATTTTATTCATAGTGTGATATCTTTCCCCATATAGATATCTTCCCTTTCCAATGTACAGCACTTTTCCTCTAACTTAGCAATAGAAAATAGCACTTCCCATACTTCAGTCACAGGTTCTCCTAACCATTAACATCAAACACTAATAACCAAGACTCCACTGCCCCATTAACTGATATTTGAATCAAATTTTGAGTTGTTCAAGTCTAGCATATCAATTTGTCTGTGCAAAAAGTCTTCCATCTATATAATCAACATAGGTTATGCTAGTCATTACCAAAATATAACCAATACCTGAACAGAAAGCTACTTGTTAAAAACCAAGCATCTACAAATTTGGTGATTTTGAGAAACTTTTACTCATCAAACACCATTTAGAATCCAATATGTCCACCTCAATCATCATAACCTATTCGTTTTTTCGAAAAAGACTAATACGAATTTTAGTAGCATCACTATTTTGTTCAAATGCACCTACAAAACAATCTCTTAGAAGCCATCTTAAACTAGTTTGCAACCAACTACTCTTGAACCATGCATCAGGAAACTTTTGAGTATCAATACAACGTTACTGAAATTGTGTTAAAAAAAAAAAAAAGCATTGGTGCCCTTACACCACACTACCAGATTTCAGTGCGTCACATTGAACTAATACTGAATAATACGAGATCATAGACTATATGTGTGTTATCAAATCCCACATGCCACCACTCAAACGTACGTAAATAGAATAGCATGCAATTACCAGGATCACTAATTAATCCCGAAGAAATACTCAACAAAAATGGAAAACAAAAACCCCAAAACAATAAACTAAAGTACAACAGTTTGAGATAGTAACATACTTTGTAATCAGCAAGTCAAAGAATCCATATTATATCAATTCAACAGACTAGCTATTAGTGTTATGCAATGTTGAATTCCTAAAGTTAAAAACTAAAATTTACTAATAAACAGATAAAGAAACACATACTAAAAACAATCAAAATCAAAATAAGGGAATTTTACAGAATCTTTACCGAAGCTTTATTTGCCAAGAATATAGCCTCCTGAGCCAACCTGGCACTGGCATCGTGATCCTTCATTATTTTTTGTATCCTGTTCATGGGAAATTTGCACTGGGGCCCTTCTTCCCGCTCGTTTTCATCATCTCCCTCTTCCACCGCGACCATATTCTTCTTCTTCTTCGAATTCTTCATCTCTTTCTTCCCACTACTCTCCTGCTCCCTCTCCTCCTCTTCCGCCACAGCTTTCTTTTTTCCTTGACTTTTCTTCTTCTCAACTTCCTTCGGAGTACTACTACTACCAGCGCCACCACTTTTCTTATTTTTCATCAACCCACTTTTCCCAATTTTCCCCCATTCCTTTGCAGCAATCTGGGAAGCGACCTTCTCTTCAAACAATAAGCGAATATCCTCGTCGTCGCTGTCCTCTTTTGCTCCTTTTTTCGCTTTCTTCGTAACAACTTTTTTCCCCCGTTCTGGCTTGGAGCTCGACGACTCCAAAATCAAAACCTCTTGCTCCTCCTTCTCCTCCTCCTCATCTCTGTTCTTCCTTTTTGGGGCAGATGGGTTTTCGGGCTTAGACAATTTTTTGCTCCGAGTTCCATTAGAAATACTTCTCTTCCCCACCATTGTTGGGAAAACTTGTTATGGTACACAAGCTACGGGTTCGAATTGAGTTGAACCCACTTCGGAGAAGGCCTGAATGTATCAAAATCGAAAGGCCAGTGTGGGCGGGGCGGATGGATGGTTCGGGAGTTTGGGCGGGGTTCAAATAGGACAATAGGGGACCCGCCCAGAAAGGGCAGAGCTTAATTTGTAGTAGTATATTGCATTCATTCATTAGTTAACTTTCTTTTAACAATCCTTTTTGGTTTCATTAATGAGATTTTGAATTAGAGTCATTTGTTTTCATAACTTACCATAGTAAACCCTTGACCTATATCTTTAGTTCTCCTTAATTATATTTCTACTTCTAGTGTTTAATTTTCTGATGATAGCATTTATGACTTATTGTTTGTACATGAATCTATAATATGTTAAGAAAATCCTAATTGGTGAAAATTTTCAAGTATCCTTAGAAGGGGAAAAAGTTAATAGAGAATATCGATCACGACATATTTAATTTTCTAATAATCCGATAACATGTGGTAATTCTCTACCGGTAATTTTCCGAGTAGCAAGAATTCCTTTGTTTTTTGGATAAAATGCCAGAAACAATTTTGTTTAATATTGTGTGAATCATAGATTAGCTGATAAAATGCAATAACTAATAATAATGCATTGAAATCATGTTCAAGTGTCAGATAAAAGATTTTGCTATAAGCACAAATACAAAGGACAAATCTCGTGGTAATAGGGTCAAAGATCGAAAATCTGAAGCACTTTCCCTATTCAACGCATACATACTTAACCTAAAGATTTGTTACCTTCGACTTTGCAGAGTAAGTTGCATGCATTTGTTTGTGACTCATTGAGATATCGTTATTACTCAATATTTTTTTTTACAATGAGTGCTGTATTTCTTTTATCTTATTTCATTAGTAAGATATTTGATTACTTTTTTGCAATAATTTATATGAAAAGAGATCCACGTATATAGAGCTATAAAGAAGTCATTTTAGGGGTGCTTATTTCACAGATTGGAATCGAAAATGGAAATGGAATCATAGACTCTGGTTTTGGAATTAAATTTTTTATTCCAATATCTAGCTTGATTCACACATTGGAATTAGCATCATTTCAATTCCTGATGCTTGGTTTGATGAGTGTTTCAGAATTAAATGCAATTAAATTTCAAATTTACCCCTGATATAACAATTCTTATAAAACAAAGGGATAATTGCAGAAACTAGTAGGTTTTGTATTTAACAAAAATATGAGACTTGGTAGATTTTGAAGTTTAAGGAAGGGATATTTGAAGTTTAACGACCGTTATACAACTTTCAAAACAAACAAATTCATTCTAAATTTTTTTTTGAAATAATTTCATAAACCAAATCGCGGTCACTTTCACAAAAGTCATATTTTTCCATAGAAGATCAATTCTTTATGGTTTTCCTCCATTATAAAAACAAAGTATCCATTTTCTCATAAACAAATATATTTATAGGATAAAATAAAAATAAACCCGTTTTCCAATAAAACACCAGTTCTTTATGACTTTCCTCCATTATAAGAACAGAGTATCCATTTTTTCATAAATAAATTTATTTATCGGATAAAATAAAAATAAACCCGTTCTCTAATAAAACACCAGTTCTTTATGGCTTTAGAATGAAGGGTTACAATGTCGTTGTCTCTATCACCATCAATTTTTGACTCCCTACTTCTTCCATCCCACCCAAGACCAGAACGAAAAAGATTTTACAAAAGATCAAACCTTGCATAAAATGATCAACTATAAAGCTTAATTAATATGCCAACCGCAGCTATGTTCAAATGCTATGTTGAATAGGTTCTTAACATACAAAGAACAATTCGTACTAAAATTTCACAATTAATTCATAGCAAGTCATCTTTCCTGCACTGAACAAGACCCTTGAAGCGAAGATCTTTAGGTTGAAGTTCTTAATATACTGAGCAGATTCTTAATATACAAAGAACAATTCGTACTAAAATCTCACAATTAATTCATAGCAAATCATCCTTCCTGCACTAAACAAGACCCCTGAAACGCAAATCACAAACCCCTTGGATTTGGGTTGTGGGTTTTCTTCAATTTTTTTTAGAGATCTTTCTGGTGGAGATCTTGTTGAACAATTTGCCCACTGAAGATATTTGCCCACTATTAATCCATTTAAATCTACTTTAGATCTTTTTTTTTCAAAATATTTTGGACTACAGATGAAGACTATATATGATGAAGAAGAAGAGATAGGAAATCTGACGAAAAAAAAAGAACAGAAGATGTGGCATGTGATGGAGAGAAAAAGAGGACAGGTCCGTCATAAATGTTGTCTGAGGGAATAAATAGAAAGTTTTGTCCAAAACCTCCCAATTTGCTCGAGAATGGGATAAGTCCAATTTTTTAGAAATGATTCCAAAATTTGTATTCCAATAGACTTAACCCAAGCAATAAATTAGGGGTTCATTCCTTTCTGTGATTCCCAAACCCTTGCTATTAGAATTTCTAATAGCTTTACAAACTAGAATCCCATCATTAAACGTTCTAGAGGTTTGAGGTAAATTAAAAAATTTTGAAAGACGCCTAATGAGAAATGGACCAAATGGCCTCCTTACTACTTACTAGTTACTAGATGCCAACTGGAAATTTCATAAGAATGGATTAAACAAATGGAAAGAAATCCAATGGTGAATTCCTTGTTTTTCCCTCTGATTTTCTGTTGTTTTTTAGTTTTCCTTAAACTAATGAACTAGCACTGCAATTCCCAATTGCCGTTTCCCAAATTGTCAAAGCCAAAAAATTAGCTAAAACTACTTGGTCATTTTAATTTGCTGGAAGTTGATTATTTTTTTTTCCCGTAACAGCACATCCATTCTAACCTAACCGACTCCTACTTCTAAGAGGGAGAAACCTAATCTATGGGAATCGACTCTAAAGAGTGATCCAATTGAGTCGAGGGAACCTGACGGGGACTGAATCACTATCAGACCAGACGGATGCATCATTCACCTGTATGGATTTAAAATAATTCTCATATACAGGCACATTGATGGGAGGTAAGGTTTGAACCACTAACCTCCCACCCCACTATTAATGTGCTGGAAGTTGATTACAGTGCTTAAAACAATTTCGGAACTGTGATTTACATTACCAATGCATAAAGACAAGCCACACGGCAGCAAGGCACTAGCTTTGTTGAACACCTATTCAACGGCCCTTCAAATACTCCGTCTCGTCAGTTTTGTATTTATATAGCTGCACTACACACACACGAAACAAACAAAAACAAAAGGTAATTTCCAGACAAAGGATTATAAGCGATTCAATAATCAATTCATCAAATGTGTAACATAAAAAGTGTCTATAACTGGGGATAACAATTAGGTCACAAGTCAAGTTGAGATTCAAGTGCCCAGAATAACACTGGCTAATTACTTAGAATATAGGTTAAAAAAAGAAAAGTCAAACATTTACTGATCTAACACAGGGCCCGACACCTGACATCAAAAAAAAATTTTTTTTTAAAAGACCGCTGGTGCTGGGCAGTGTCAGCCCAGCACCTGACATTGAAATTTTTTTAAAAACGATGACAGGTGCCGGGCTGCTACCATAATTTTTTTAAAAAAGATGTCAGGTGTCGAGCTGTGTCAGCCCGACACATGACCTAATTATTTCCAAAAAGCTGGCCAGAGCTGATAATTTTAAGCTCACTTGCAAGGAGAGCCAAGGGCTATGTCCTATCTACTTCAGATCCGAAATATATATTATCCATCACCTGAAATACCAAGACATCAACTTTTAAGCATTACTTTGTTGCCACACTATTTTGTCAAAAATAGTAACAGGCATCCACTAAAGAAGTAAATATCTGAAACCATTTTACGTGATTTATCCTCATGCATGCAGCTTCCAACGACCGATCAACATATCCTTTCACTTTCCTCGATGTAATCTTTCCCAAATCATCAGATTCTATAAACTGCAAGCATGAAAGATTGTCTAATCAGATCTTATATTGATTAGTGGTTCATCATGGAAATTGCACCTTTATTACTTTTCTAATATCATCAAATAAGTTAATATAGAGTAACCCATTAATTAAGAATGAAAAAGAAAATGTTAAGCAACATGTAGCTAAAATATGTGACAGCATCAATAAAAAAAAATGGTTAATCACATTTGCAATAATTTCATCCTTAATTAATCAAAATAAAAATAAAACAAAAATTAGGGGAAACAGATGAAAATTGAGGGAAAAAAGAAGAAAATGCAAAAAAATCAGCTAAAGATAATAATATAGAAAACAAAAACCTTGAAAAAGGAAAAATTAAACTAACCAAGATGATGGAAAGCAGAAAAAGTTGAAATTTCCAAGTCGTCTACAATCTGCTAAAGATGATAGCCTGATGATAATGGTGAAGGCTTGAGAAAATCTTGTTGTAGATATTTGGGTTTGAAAGGGTTAAGAAGAAAATGTTGAAAAAAAATTCAAGAGGAGAATGGAGAGTCGTTGGCCGGCTGATGAAGCCGAGAAAGTGATGAAAAGAAAAGTGCGCTGCACTCTGCTGTTTCTTTTGTTAATGTTAGGGTTTCAATTTTTTAATCTATTTTTTAGTCAAGTTAAATAAAATTCTCAACAAACTCAACTTGCCCTATGATTGTGGTCTAGCGGTAAGACACTCTTATGTGAGCAGGAAGGCACAGGTTCAATTTTGAGTAGCCTGATTTGGGACATTTTGTTGAAAATTTAAAAACCGCCGGGTTGCGGTTTGTACGATTTTTCACGGTTCATACGGTTCGACTAATTTCTAGCGATTTTTCATTAACTGGTGGGTTTGATGCTAGACTGGACCGGTGGTATATTTGATTCACGGTCCAATCGATCCAATCGTCTGGTCCGGTCCGGTTCTAAAAACATTGCTCCAATCTGATGCTCAAGAGCAACCGATGCTCCAATTTGAAGTTGTTGAATCTGGTCTGACCCGACTTCTGAGAGTATATCCTACCACCTTACTCTGCATAATTCGGGTAATGGGGCCGAAGCGAACCCGCAGAAATTTCCTGGTTTAGCATCTAACGGGGACCTTGTGTTGCATAAATTGAGGGAGGATTTTGGGGCCATTGTTTTGAAAGAATCTTTGGAGACAAAGCCGCGGGGCAGTGGTGACGACTGGCATCAGTAGAGAGAGATGGTAGAGCAAAATAGTGAGAAGGTATGAATAATTTTTAGAAATTTTAAAAGTGCATAAATAATTATAAAATTTGTAAAAATACCTATGGTAGTTAAGTCAAAGCACCAAAATTGAAAGAAAAATGACAATAAAATAAAAAATATTAAAAAATAATAATACATCACTTGCAGGTAACATACAGGTTACCGGTCAAATTTTACTTTAGTCTAAAGTACGAAGGGATAGTGTGGATATTTTTAAATAATAAGGAGGTAACGTGTCAATTAGTCAAACCACAAGGGAGTTTTGTGTATTTTACCCTTTCCTCAATGATATATAGTTGCTCGGTAATGAAAGATGATCTAAGATACCAGCAAAGGAAATTGAAAAACAGGTGGTTTGGCTCTTAGCACCAATATCATTGCTGCAAAAGTGTCGCATGAATAAAAGAAGGCAGACTCGTAAGAGGGCCGACCACATACACAGGAGGAGCGAACCGAAAAACTCGCAGCTTTTCAGCTATGTTTTCAGAACCGGACCGGATAGCGACTCGGCCAAGGTCAGGGGTCAGGGGTCAATGGGTTCGACCGGGGGTCGATAGGGGTCGAACCGGATGACGTCATAAATAAAAATTATTTAAAAATTAAAATATTATATATATCATATCTAATAATATATTGATATTAATAAAGGTATATTCATACATATTTGATGTTTCAAATATATTTAACAAGAAAATACAAAGAAATTAGAACAATCAAGTAGCAATTTATATTATTTAATAAATATTAACAAGTTTAGAATTAAAATTATGAATTTAATTGAAAAATAACATCAAATTGTAGGACAATATTTATAAAGTATCAAATATTTGAGGTATACGAATAAGTTTTAACAATTTAGGGGGCCAAAACATAATATTATAAAGTTTGAATTTTTTTTTTAAAAAATTACTGTTGAACCGGAAAAACCGGGTTTTTCCCGGTCAAACCCGGTCAAACCCGGATTTTGACCGGCTTTGACCGAGTTTTAAAATTTCCGGTTTTCTAAGTTGACTCGGACCGGCTACCTGGCCGGTTCCCGGTTCGACCGGTTCGACCGGCCGGTCCGGTCCGAGTTTGAAAACAGAGCTTTTCAGAGGTTTTCTCTGACTTTGTCCGCAGCAACAAGCAATTCGAAATATCTCAACATTTTTAGATCAAGAAGTCTAATGGATCATTGCATTTGTGCTAGGAGGGAAATAAATTCGTGAGATGAGAGAGGTAATTTCCAACACAATCGTACCAGTATATCCAAATCCCATCCAAGCTCAACATCACAATTTAGGACCAGCCATGACAAGGGGACCTCACATCACCATTTCGTGTCAACGTACTGATTTAAACAAGCTTCTGGGCTGCTCTCTCAAGAAGGAGAATGAAAAGCATACTATTAGTATTATTGGTTTGCTGACTTTGTGTGTTTTAGTTTGTGGAGCGGCCTGATTGTCAGCATCCTCCTATTCAATCTTCAGAGACACCTACTCGCTACAAAATAAATCGAGATGTGACAATGACGATGCACTGATAATACTCCTATACCTGGCATCATGCTAATCAGCCTACTACTGCACGACACTTTGAATATGACCCTGGTCCAAACATGATCAAGCAATTGATTGATCGTTAGGGAGTCAATTTAGCTAAGAATTTAGTATAAGAAGAAGCAAGTAACAGAATACTGAAACATTACTATATGATTTCTTGAAGATTTCAATGAACTTGGACGAAGATGATTATTAGTCTTTTCAAAATCGGACTCGTACGTTTACTAATCATAGCCAGTTTTACCAGTTTGTCAATTGCAGGTCAAACTATTGTCGCAAAAAGGAAAAGAGGTCCAACAATTTCATGTGACCCATCAAATTCTGTCTTGCATTGGCCACCTGGTAATTAGGTAACAGCGGTGGAATGAGTGAGGCTGAGTGCCGCTTGCATTTACGCACCGACAGTTGGAGTGCTTGCCAACCCAGTCAGGCAGTCACCGTCCAGTCAATCATGTTGCCATCTTCTTCTAGTGGTTGTGGACTTTTGGAGCCGAGGCAACCCATACTTTTACCAGCATGATTTTGCGGATACAGGGAGATTCTTGAATTTTTCAATAATATTAGATGGAAGAACATCTAATTCTAAATTGCCCTTTAGGATTAGAGGAAGAAGACATCAATGGACTTTTTGTTTTCCACAATAAATGGTTTGGATAGTATGATTTCTGAAAAAAATTTACAAAGATTATCCCGCTCGTTTCATGGGCACAATTTCTAATCATTTTTTTATCACATATATATCACATCACGAGAAATGTTACATATTCCTTTGTTTGTTCGTTCAGAGAATACATTTATAAAAGTTTCAAAACTTCACAAACAAAAGAAAAGAGAAGTGGGTAGGTTTCAAGCTAATCAGCTACATCAAAAGACTAAACAATGACCAATAGCTAATAGCAATGCATTTGTTTGCTAATCGATATGAGGATGATTAAAGGTGCTGCACTTTCATTCGTGAATGTTGCATAAAAGAAAGAAAAAAAAAGAAAATGGCAACAAAGAAAAAGAAGTCCGCTAATGCGAAGCAAGAGACCATGAGAGAGCTGCCATAATTGACTCAATCAATCCAGGCAGTGGTTGGAGGTTGGATCTTAAATCTGTCTGGAATTGTTCTAGGCTTGATTCCATGGTTTGCCTGTCTCAATAATCTATCTCGCTATCTGCAACGACCGCCACGTTCTCCAACGAAAGAGACAAAGCCTACCCATGGCCCGTGAGAAAATGTCCAAAAAAATTCTCTATTTTCAATTGTCGTCGTAGCTTGACTCAAAAAAATACTCCCTTCGTCCAATTTTGATAGTCCTGTTTTCCTTTTTTGTCTGTCCCAAATTGCAGTCCACTTTCCAATTGAAGAATGTAGTTGTATTTTCATTTTCCTAAAATACCATTATTCAATACAAGTTGTTGTTGCTATAAACCTACCCCATTTAATGAGAGTTGATTCTTTTTTTACCATCAATTCAAGTTCCCATAAAGTTGTACTCTATTTAATGTGAGGGTATTTTAGGAAAATAGCAATCTAAATTTACTTTTCCAATAAAATTAATTACTTTTTCTTAAACTGTGTGAAAAAAGAAACAGGACTATCAAAGTGGGACGGAGGGAGTACTACACTCTATTCATGCATCCGTTTGCTATAATGTTTACGTGCACGGTGCATCTCTTGAACCTTGAATTTCAGTTTTATTTATTTTACCGATAATTATAATACTGCAGCATTTTTTGCGATACAATATATATGAGATAAAAAGTTAATTAAAAAAAAAGGTGTTCATAATGTAACTAAATAAATGTTTGAAAAAAAAATGTTGACAATCCAGACAAAAGCTTAAAATAAATTAGGTAAACAACGGCAAAAATTTACAGCCATCAAAATCGCACCGTCGTTATTATTAATGAGCCATTTGGTTCAAATTTTACACAGTTAGTACTAGTATAGGCACGATAAATATATTGAGTTTGTGATAATTTTACAGCAGCGAGTTTTAGTAATGAAAAATAACGGATACGTGAAACTATAGTCTTTATGCATGAGCACAGATAGAGATAGGATTGAAATCTATTCTTTATCTTCAAACCAACTTACCAAGTGCCTCCTAAAATTCATTTACTGTATTTTCTCTCACAATTTCACAAGATAAAAGCTTTCCTTATTGAGAGATTCAAGGATCCTAAAATGACTTTTCACTGCTACCATCCAGACTTGCCTTTTGTGTCCAAGATGTGCATGTGTATGTCTTCTAAATAGTTACCACCATATGGATCGAAAAGTAATCAACTTATTAGTAATGTAAGGTAAATGTGTTACCTTGGTTTTGTACTTTTTTTTTTTTTTTTTTTGGTTCTCGATGCGAATTCTTGCTCTTATTCACTAAATTTCTCAATGATATTGTTGCTTGGTGATGAAAGATGAAAAAAAAAAACCAATAAAGGAATTCGAAAAACAGGTGGTTTGGCTCTTAGTAATAAATATTATTGTTTTTTTTTTTTTTGTAAAAGAAAAGTTTGGGTGAATTCAATTCCGATTATTATTACAGGTCAGGATAGGTCTCCGGAATCATAGGTACTTATAAATCGTCCACTAACACAGCTTTTACATGACAGGGATATTTGAACACAAAACCTTTTTGTGAGAAAATAACCAGTTCTTATTAATTAAATCAACTTGTGTTGTGCTGGCAACAAAATAGAAGTGACCAAATGGATGGTTGCATTTGTGCAGCAATCCAAAAATGTTCGGAGGGGATCAAAATAATTCCGGGATGCGAGAGAGGTAATTACCAACACAATCGTAGCGGCGTTATACTTTCGGTCGCACCTTTTTTTGACCATGTGAAATATGAGGTAGCTGGGGACACTGTATTTGTGCACAAATTAAAGAAAGAACGTGAAGGAGAATATTACGTCACGAGATGATAAATGCAACTCACTGTTTGGTTATGTGGATAGTAAGTTTTTGAGATTTTTTTTTAAAATTTTTTATTGTGTTTGGATAGTAGATTATTTATAATAATTTTTTAAAAAATATTATAGTATTTTTTTTGATGTAATGTATATGAGATAAAAAAGTGTTGATGATGTAAGCAAATAAAAAAGACAAATAATCCACTATTCAAACATTATTTTAATTAGCCCTGTTTGGATTGTAATTTTTTTTTTTTAAAAGTTACATTTACATAATCACATTAGTTTAGTTTATTACTGTGCTTTTGGTAAAACAACACTTTTAGATGTTAAAAGTATTTCTAAGGTTTTGGGTAAATATCATTCCGCAAAATTAGGAATGAAACTTTTGATGTTAAAAGCACTTTTAACAGAAATTTAAATTGGATGCTTTTAATGTAGGTTTTGTAATTTAAAAATCAAAATATTAAATTTAATCATTTGTTCTATATCATAGACTAAATAAAGTGACAAATACATTTAAATTTTTCGAATCACACATTATCTAATAAAATAAGTACTTATTAAATTATATATGTTTCAAAACAGTGAGCTTAGGAGCACACAAATACTTAATAAATACTTTTATTAAAAAAATATTTTTCAAAAAGTGACCGCAAACTCCAACCCAAATCATACACACATCATATCCACAGAATCAATTTGTTTGTTTAACGTTTGCCTTTTTTTCCTGGGGAAGGCGAGATGATCAGCAATTACCATATTAATAATAACAAAACCATTCAAGGACGAAAACAAGAAAATAAAAATTACATGTATTCGGTTAAGAATTACTCCCTAGCTTGGTCCAATCGATCAGCAAGGGGAGGAGTACATTTAGCTTAGGCCGGCACCATTTAGATTTACAGTTGTCCAGAACTTCCAACATTTGTAGGCCTGAGAGAGTAGTGGTTTCCAGGACTCGATGAAGAAACACCTGTCGCCATCTCCTTCTTGGAGCCCACCATTCATCATTCATTCATCCATTCGTTTGTTCTGCCACTATATAAAATCTCCGAAAAATGGCTTCATCTTCCTCCTCCACCACCTACGCAAAACGCGGTATAATAATAATAAGCTTCACTTAGCTGATTTCACCCTTCACCAGCGGTTACACAATGCGCCAATAACAGTGCAGCAGTACTGCTTTGTGAAGAAGAAGAAGAAGAAGACGACGACGCCGTCTTCACGTGATTCGTCAACCCACAAGCAAAACCCAGTTATCCAAATCAGCTCAATCATCTAAACAATAAAGAAAAGATAACCGATGGCGTGTCGTGCCCTCCTCTCCTCGCCATAGCTATCTTCCGTCACTCCTCTGTTTTCCCCCGATTCCCTACTTTAAATAAAACCGTCTGCTTCTGCTTCTGAAATTTAACCCCGCCAGAATATTCCAATTTATTAGAACTACCATTGCTTGGCATTTGATATTCTCCGAATAAAACTACTACTAGCATTTGTTTCTTTAAACAAAAAAGAAAGAAAGAAAGAAAGAAAACAGGACGAAGCAGCTATATTTGCAGAGAAAATGAGAGGAACAATGGTGTTGTTCCTGTTCATGATTGTCTTTCTTTCCGCCGTTACGACGTCGTTCGCCGCCACTGTTACGTACGACCACCGAGCCTTGGTGATCGACGGCAAACGGAAAGTTTTGATTTCCGGTGCCATTCATTATCCTCGCAGCACTCCACAAGTCCGTACAACTCTCCTCTCCCGGAGTTCAGTTCTAGATATATAGTGCATATTACTACCGCCAATTAACACGCATTTACATGCTTTTTGCAAACCATTCACGTTAAGTCTCTGGAAATTTATGGGAAATATGTAAACGCAGATGTGGCCGGACCTGATTCAGAAGTCGAAAGATGGAGGTTTGGATGCCATCGAAACTTACGTCTTTTGGAATTTGCACGAACCAGTTCGAGGCCAGGTCTGTTCTTCTTTACTTTCTTGCTAATTATGCTTTGCTTCAGTTATTATCCTTTTGTGGTTACTTAGAACGAGTTAGTACGCCCGAAAGAGGAAAGCAGCAAACAACAAAGGCAGACAAATATTTTACATTTCTACGATTTTTGTGTATATTATGTTTGTAGTTTTCTTTTTCCCTCCCTCCTCTCATGTAGGAAGAAACATTACAAACTAAGTTCGACAATAAAAAATGATGAAGCCTTGGAATGTGGAAAGATATCTTAATGTTGACGGGAATTAGCACATCATTCCGGGAAAGTGAAAAATAAAGGAGTCCTAGCATTTAAGGGAAAAATTTTTCCTTTTTCCATGCAGTATGACTTCGAAGGAAGGAAAGATTTGGTTAGCTTTATTAAATTGGTGAAGGAAGCTGGTCTCCACGTTGTTCTGAGAATTGGTCCTTATGTCTGTGCTGAGTGGAATTATGGGTAACTAAAGATTCTCTCTTCCTTTTCTTTGAATGGTCACTTGGATTCAAGAGAAATATGCTTTAAGTTTTTTTTTCCTATTTATTTGGATTAAAATTTCGATCCTGTTTTGGTGGGAAATTGGAACAGAGGATTTCCACTTTGGTTGCATTTTATACCTGGGATTGAGTTCAGAACCGATAATGAGCCATTTAAGGTGCACACTCTTGCTTATTCATTACTTCAATTTTACTGCACTGCTTTGAATTTTGTTATTAAGCGTTGTCTCTGTTTCAGGTGGAAATGCAGCGATTTACAGCCAAGATTGTGGACTTGATGAAACAAGAATCTCTATTTGCTTCCCAAGGCGGTCCAATAATCTTCTCTCAGGTTGATTTTTCTTTCAAGTTTTAAGCAGCATAAACTTTTTTTTCCTTTTTTACTTTCCCTTCCGTTCTTGGTAATAGGAATTGAGTGACCGAAAATGATGCAATTTCTCAGATTGAGAATGAATATGGCAATGGAGATATTGAACCATACTATGGGAACCGTGCCAAACCTTATGTTGATTGGGCTGCAGGAATGGCAACATCTCTGAATACGGGGGTACCCTGGAACATGTGCCAACAGAAGGATGCTCCTGATCCGATTGTGAGGACCATTCTTCCACTTGCCTATGGTGGTTCAATTGAAAGGATAGAAATTTGAAAAATTTTATGAGCCCTTTTAATTGAGTACATGGCTGAAAATTGTGACTCGTATTTGGTCTCCATATAAATGCAGATTAACACGTGCAATGGATTCTACTGTGACCAATTTACTCCAAATTCTGACAAAAAACCAAAAATGTGGACTGAGAATTGGACTGGATGGTATGACTTCTCTGTTTCGTTTGACATGCATTTGTTGCTTGAATTGCATGCTGATATCATATTACTAATTATAATATGACGTTTCGTCTCTGAGAAAATTTTTGTGGTTCGGTACATCAGGTTTCTTTCATTTGGAGGGGCAGTGCCCACCAGACCTGTAGAGGATGTTGCTTTTGCTGTGGCAAGATTTTTCCAGTTAGGTGGAACCTTCCAGAACTATTATATGGTATTATATGATTAACAAATTATGACTAATTGTGACTTGAGAAGTAATCCATTTCATTCCCTTTATTGATTTCAGCCTGATGTTATTAAGTTATAATCTTGTTGACTATTTCCAGTATCATGGTGGAACTAACTTTGGCCGGACCAGTGGTGGACCATTTATTGCAACAAGCTATGATTATGATGCTCCAATAGATGAATATGGTATGCTTCTTGCATTAATTAAAAATTCACAGTTCTTCTCGTCAGTAAGATTATCTTGGTAAAGATGCAAAATTGAGGCAATCCTCCATGTGAGCATGGACAATCAGTCATCTGCTACTCATTGTGCAAGAAGCAGCCTACCGTAAATGATGTATGCATGCCCGTTAAGAGTTATGAATGCCTTTTAGCCAATATTATGTTTTTGACAAAAAGAGAAAGTTTAGCTTATTGATGTCCATATCCTAATTGATCATAGTGGTGATGAAGAGTTGTGCTTCTCTTAGGAGTTATGCATCAATACATCAAATCCTTACTATTTGCAGGTCTCATAAGACAGCCAAAATGGGGGCACTTGAAAGATTTACATAAGGCCATAAAGCTTTGTGAAGAGGCAATGATAGCAACTGATCCAACAATTACTTCTCTTGGCCCAAATTTAGAGGTGAATATTGAACAATTACAGTGGATAAAGTATATGGACCAGTGAAAACATTTCTGCTGAAGTGAAAGAGCTGCTTGTATCCATCTGAACAGAGCAATTTTTGTATGAATTGTTCAAGATCTTTGAGTAACAATCTGTTACCTCTACCTTTTCACTGATGAGGTCGTTCCAAAACTGTTTTCTTTCTTTAGGCCGGTGTTTACAGAACAGGATCAGGGCTATGTTCTGCTTTTCTTGCCAATGTGGGTACCCAATCTGATGCTACTGTCAACTTCAATGGAAATTCCTATAAATTGCCTGCATGGTCTGTGAGCATCTTACCGGACTGCAAGAATGTGGTTTTCAACACTGCAAAGGTTCGCCCACGAATTGCACTACTACCTGTCTTACACTTGCTTGGAAGGGTGCAGCGGCAACTGAATATGGGTTTCATACTACAGGGTTTGTTTAACATCGTTTCATCATCTGTCATGACAGATTAATTCTATGAGGACGCTTTCAAGATTTATTAGTCAGTCTTCAGAAGATGTGGAATCTTTCTCGGGTTGGAGTTGGGTTAATGAACCTGTGGGTATCTCAAGTCAGAATGCATTCATGAAGCTTGGTTTAGCAGAGCAAATAAATACCACTGGTGATAAAAGTGACTATCTCTGGTATTCTGCAAGGTCCGTAACTTTAGTAAATCTGATATTGCTTTTAGTAGACTTCTATAACGTTTTGGTAATAACCAATGAATCTCCTGAACCATTTTCTGCAGTATCGAGATTAAAGGAAACGAGCCTTTCCTTCAAGATGGGTCCCAGACAGCTTTGCATGTTCAATCACTCGGGCATGCTCTTTACGCTTTTATCAACAAAAAGCTTGCAGGTGATGGGAAATTAATGAACCTTTTCTTCGTATCTTTGTGCAATGCTTTCTTGTTTTTGCATTGTGCTTCAGTCAGCCTTCTGCTTTACTCAATCCTCCTCCTCAGTTAAATGGAGATGATTAGAATTCTAATTGCCATGAACAAGCTCCTAGTTACTAGCTGCCTGTTTTCATTAAAATTAAGGATTAGTCACAAGCTGGATGAAAAGGCTTACATGCCGTTGCCTCTATCCTCCCTTGATTGATTCTGATGATCTTTGGAAGATTCGGATTGAAATAATTATAGACGATATAAGACAGCTAAGAATTTAAACCAAGGTGATTCAGTACAAGAAAGAGAACAAATAGTTGAGGAAAAAAATCTTTGCTTTCTTGATGTTTCTTTTCGATCATTCTTTCTTAACTTCCCTCTCAAACTCCATTATAGAAGCAGCCCTCAAAGTGGATTGTACCACTTAATAGCTTCTTCTGGTGGAAGGTCAATTCCGTGATGCTATTGGAAACAATTCTCATTTACTCCTAATCTATATGTTGTGGAAAACTTGTCTTGATGCATTAACAGCACGTATACCAGAATAGGAATGCTGGATGTTATGTAGCATACATCATGTATACCAGAGTAGGTATCTTTACAATGCAGAACTAATGTATATGAAATAATAGTTTCCTAGTAGAAATGTAGACCACTCTGGGGTATAGCAACTTATTTTATTTGTACCATTGAAACTTAGATCCAAAAGGAGAGCATTGCCAAAATGTTTCAGAAATATTATTTGACATTTACTCCAGCCAAAAGAAGTAATCAGAATTTTGGATTAATCAAATTAGCATTGAAATTGGTAATCTACCACAGTTTGGAATTACTATACCAATTACCAATTTTTAAGCCTGTTATTGTTCCCTGGTAACTTGGGTTCTAAGGGGACCAGGTTTCAACTTGAATTGCCAGTAAAAAGATATTTCTATGTCCTTGAACTCAATGGTGAGATCAGTAGCAATAGTGCTTGGAATTTAACTGTAAGATGATTGACTATCTTGCAGGAAGTGTGAAAGGCAGCAGTGGCAATGCTAAAGTTGCACTGGAAGTACCCATTTCTCTTGTTACAGGAAAAAACACAATTGATCTCTTGAGTTTGACAGTGGGGCTTCAGGTACAACTTTCTTCTCCATGTGTGAAAGTTTATCTAGAAGCAAGGATAATGCTACTTGGCACTACATGCTAAGCAGAGTTTGGTTCTTCTGTAGTCACTGAACTTTTCTGTATTCATCTCTGCTTGGGAAGTAACATATTAGCATGCACACTTTTCTGATACAAACCTCTAATGACTTTCAGAACTATGGGGCATTCTTTGATCTGAAAGGAGCTGGGGTTACTGGCCCAGTGCAGTTAAAAGGTTTAACCAATGGCTCTACCATTGATCTCTCCTCACAGCAGTGGACTTATCAGGTTATTTTTGTTTACTCTTTGGGATTCCAACTCAATTTAAGAGAATTGCAGTTATCTTTTCAACTTCTTACATTGGCAAATTACGCAACTTAAGTTGGACAAACAAGATTTCCTTCTGATGACTATTGAACACAACGTGATTGCTGTCTGCAAAGTAAACTAATTTCTTGCGAGGATCAACGTCTCATAGTGAAGTCCTTCAATGCAGATTGGTTTGAAAGGGGAAGAGATAGGGTTATCAAACGGAGGCTCTTCACTTTGGATATCACAGCCTGCTTTGCCTAAGAACCAGCCACTGATATGGTATAAGGTAAATATTGTATATCTCAATGCATCTTTGAAGGTTTTTATGATCATAAGAGGATGTATTGTCAGGCTTATACAATAGTAATGGAATGCCTTCAAAAGCCATGGTACTCAGTTAATTAGATTAGAAGTTCTATCATTAGCACTTTGTAAGCAATGAAGTGCTCATTTCCATTCTAAAAACCTGCTAATAAATAGGAGGAAGATGAAGATTCGCTCACAGGGTAATTTTTTATTTTAAGTCTTCACCATAAGATGATGAGGCATTATATCTGAAACAGTGCATTTTTTTTCCCAGTAAAATCTGGTTAGCTGTGTCATATCCCCTGACACATAATTTCTCCTAAACTGAAGTAAAGTAAGTTGAGATAGTCATGCATTTTCTACAGATATACATGCTTAATGTTTTCAGTTAAAAAGAAAAGAAACATGCTTATTCTATGTTTCTCGAGAGAGCTTCATTACTTGGTTCACATTCAATGGAAGTCGTTGAATATATGTAATTATAACTACACCAACAATAAGAAATCGGCCCCTGTCCCTTCCCTCTCCAATGCTGTAGTAGACTACATCTTGAACTTGTAAATCCATGTTTTTGGCCTAGACAAACTTTGATGCTGCTGGGGGCAATGAGCCTCTTGCTTTGGACCTCTCCAGCTTGGGAAAGGGTGAGGCATGGGTGAATGGACAAAGCATTGGCCGTTATTGGCCAACCAATAATGCTCCAAATGGAGGTTGTGTAAGCTCTTGTAACTATAGAGGATCTTTTAATGCTAACAAATGTCTCAAGGATTGTGGAAAACCATCCCAGCTTCTGTAAGTATCTTAAGTTATTCTAATACGTGTGTATGGTTAGAATGTTCTTCTGATCCATTAAGCGCAGCTACCATGTACCTCGAGATTGGCTAAAACCGAGTGGAAACATTCTGGTGCTGTTTGAGGAAATGGGAGGGGATCCAACACAGATATCTTTTGCAACGAGACAGATAGGAAGTCTATGCTCACGAGTTTCAGAGTCTCATCCAGTTCCAATAGACATATGGACTTCAGACCAAGAGGCAGCCAAAAAAGCAGGACCAACAATGTTGCTGGAGTGCCCTTCTGCTAATCAGGTCATTTCGTCAATCAAGTTTGCTAGTTTTGGAACTCCAGGGGGAGCCTGTGGTAGTTTTAGCCATGGTAAATGCAGCAGCAAGAATGCTATATCCATCATACAGAAGGTAAATCTTTCCTCAAGTATCAAACATGATTATTCATCGAATGCAGCTAACATGTTTCTGATGAAGATATGTCATTTCATTGATTCGGCAATATTTGTTCGTCCAGGCTTGCGTTGGGTCAAGAAAATGCAACATTGGCGTCTCAATTGCTACATTTGGTGACCCTTGTGTAGGCATTACAAAGAATTTAGCTGTAGAAGCTTCTTGTACATGATAGGGTCCTGCACCTTACAGCATTGGCTATTTGGGACAAAAGCAAAAGCATTGTCCCTGCGTTAGAATAAAGCGAATCTCTAACATGAAGTAGCTCAAGTAAAAGGGCCTTGCATTCCGTATTGCAACTTCTCTCCTTGATCACAAACGGTCTGCCTTTTTTTCCCCTTATCCAGAGGTTTTAGGTCACACAGAAGCAAGAGAAATCAATTCAGGCAATGCAACCAAGGTCAATATGACATGAAGGATAAGCTTAATCTTGATGGTAACCGCTTCATAAATCAATGATCTGAAATACTTGACAGCATATTATTGTCGTCATGGTGAGTATGGAGAACGAATAATGAATTGCTCGTTGACTGTGCGTGATCGGAGGCAGCTTGATCTACTTCCATCGCAATTCCGCGCAAATCTTTTGAAATTGTCGTGTTTGCAGCCCGAAGTGGCGTTATTGCTGAAGAACGTAGATTGCTTCGCTAAATTTCCTCGCTTTTTGTTGAATGACTAACTCGAGTGATCTGATGGGCTGAAGAAGAATCCATAGAAAAATACTGGTACAAGAAAATATTGGATGAAGCAGAAATTTTTTAAGAGAAAACAACTTCATTATACGGCTAACGATCGATTATATTCCAAATCAATAGATTATACTAACTCTGGGATTGGCATGTCCATGTCAAGACTTTCGCATGAAAGAAGGGTCAGCTGTCCATGCACTTGTTAAGATGTACTTCGGGCATTAGATTTTTGGAAAGGTAAAATTAATTTTTAAAAGTATATAAATGTAAGAGAGGATATTAATTATTAGTATATGCATATTGTGTGGGATTTAGGTACATTAACGAGTGTCCAGTTAGAAAAACCAAACGAGAAGGGAAATGTTATTTGCACTCCCGCCATTTGTTATATCATACAGTTTAATAAATGAAGATTATATAATAAAAATGATGGTGGGAGTGCAAATAACAAAAAAGGGAGTATAAATAACATTTTCCAAAGAAAAAAAGCATAATTAATCTACTTCATGTTCATGCCCTCTTTATTAACTTTTCAATTCTCAGCTCCCACTATTAGTTATACCAAATCTTGTAAGCTTTGAGATTGGATAATATCAGGTGGAAAGTTTCCCTTGTTTATTCTCTGACACATATAGTTAGTTAATTATGGATTTGCCAGCATTTGTCAAACGATTTATCCAACGGGTGCTCTATATAAGATTAATTAAGAAAAGCATATAAATGAAGAGGATTAATTAAGGAAAGTGTATAAATGTAAGAAAAAGTAGGATAATAATTAAAATCCATTAACAAATCCATTTTGAACCTTAGTGTTTTGTCGTTCTGCTGGTTCAATGTCATGAAAGGAGCCTTCAGATGTGGAAAAAAATGGACGGCTGACGATTGCAAGGAACAGCTAAATTCCTACAAAAAATTGTGCACAAGAGGATTAAATTCAATTAAGTTAGACACTAGATTAACTTCCATCAAAATTGGAAGTCGCAGCTGAATTGGTACTGAATGTGATTCGCAAAATACTTACAAATATGTATTAAACGTTACTATTAGAAAAACACATTCCGTTAAAATTAAGAGTCTCTGTAGAATGTCAATTTCTAGAAATCAAATTCATTTAAATTTCATATTTTGTACTAAATGTGAATTTAAAAAACCAAATTTAATTGAATACAAACGTTTATGCTAAATGTGACTTTTTTAAACTAACAAATTCAGTTAAAACAAGAGTTTGTACTGATATGACCCTCTTTTTTTTTTTTGGTAATGTTGTACTGATATGACATTGAATGACATTATTGATCACAATTCACAAATAGCAACGTAAACTAATAGTCAAGGGTACATTTTCTTGGAATGGAAACTCAACATTTTTTATGACTTCCAAAAACTCAAATGGCAATCCTACCTAGGAGCGGAACCGATATCCCATTTCGATAAGCGCCGTTTGGATCCATCAGTTTTTTAAAAATTATTTTTTAAATATTATAAAAAAATTTTAAAAATACTCTAAAAAGTGGTCTAAATTTTTTTTTATGTTTAAAAAATATCCAAAAATATATTTTAAAAATTCAACTAATCTCAAACATCCCAAAATATATTATAAAAATATTCCAAAATATACTCTAAAAACTTTGTTAAAGTAAAATTTTTCAAAAATACTCTAAAAAACAGCTAATCCAAATGGAGCCGGCTCCAATTTTGGAACCGATATCGAAAAACTTCCAAATCTAATACTTCTGGAGAGATGTTCGTGCACAAGCAACCATGTAGTTAGGGCTGTCAACGGTCTAGACCCGGACCCGGATCGGATCCGTCAAATTTATCTGGGTATGGGTAGGGATTTAGTTCCGTTATCCGGACCAGGATCAGGATTCGTTTTGTCAAACAAAAAAACGGGTCGGATACGGAATATAGTATTCCGACCCGTATTGGACCCGGATCCGAATATAAATAGATTAATAATTTAAAAAATATATATTTATTAATATAATTTGATTAGGATGATGTATTTGAGTAATCAATATAATTGGACCCGGATCCTAATCAATATAATTTGATTAGAGTGATGTATTTGAGAAAGGTTAATTTGATTTCTTTTCTTATTTGGTTTTTTTTGTATTAGTTAGAAATTAGTTTATAAATATATGTTTTTTTTCTCATTTTTGTTAGGAATTATAAATTTTGTTAGTTTTTTTTGGGTAGACTCGGATTCGGATCCGGAACCCGTCAGATCCGGATCCGGAACATAGAGTAAAAAGACCCGTCGGGTAAACGGGTCGGATCGGATCCGATATAGTGTGCCGGATCTGGAATAATGAATTCCGGCCCAGACCCGACCCGTTGACAGACCTACATGTAGTGTGATACTCGAGATAAAGACAGCGGACCAAAAGTAGGAATTGATAGACATGGGCGGCAAAATTTTACTGCCCTTATCCACATTTCTAGTCACATAACGTAACCAGTCCAAATTAACCAATACAAAAGCTCCGCTGCCTAGACACCAACGGTGACGATATCAATTATTGGTCACAAAAATAATCAGAGAATTTTAGACATTTTTTCAAAGCACAAACAGTTTAAAAATTTTAGATTTTCAGATTGCAATAACCATGGAGATGGAGGGCCTCTGGAACCTGCATAATTTGCATAGTGGTGAAGTAAGTGATGGAGTCTGGTATTTATCCTCCCCACCCATCAGTGGCATGGCCACTCCCATCTTGGCTGGGCCTACAAATCCTGGCTGGTAACTCTTCCCAAGAACTCCCTCCACAGAATCAGAAAGCTTGAAGAACTTGAATTGTGTCTCCAAATGAGCAAATGCATCATCAGATGGTATCTGGTAATTGTGAACCTTGTTTTCTTTTTCACCAATTGGGGTCACCCTGACATCCACCTGCACCAGTCCTGAGACTCTGGCCCTGACCGTGTTATGATCATCGGTTCTTTCGACAACCACAACCCTGTTTCCAGTGTTGATTTTCCACTCAGCTTCTCCATCTGTTGGGATGTTAATCATCTCATTGTCCCACTTCGGAATCAGAGCATCAACCTTGTCATCCCATTTGGAGACTCTCTTAGCAGCTAGGACAAGTGTGTGGGTGTCGAACATTATTGAGAGAGCTTGAACCCAAGTGAAGTCGCGGGTCCTTCCCTCTGGTCGAGTTCCAATGAAGTGAGCATTGATTTGGAGGTCGTCATCTGAGACAATGGCGAAATCGCTTCCTTTTGATCCATGGAAGTAAAACATCATACCATCACCCCCAACAAACCGAGGATCATAGCATAAAGAGCCAAACCCATCACATTGAGGTTTTCTCCCTGCCAAAGAGTAAGAAGAAATTTAGCCATCGCATTCAAATTTGCAACTGAAGCCACTCCATAGAGATATGAATGAAGGCTTGAAAATCGAGAAGAAATAGTAAAAAAGTTGTGATAGTCAGCTAACTTACACTTGCAAGTTTGGTTCGCCATATCGCCGATACCGATACGTATCGGCCGAGTCGTAACTGGAATGGAAAGGACCGGTACGATACTGATTCCTGAATCGCGGATATCATCATATCTGCGATGACTCGCTCTGACTCGGCCGATATTGACCGATTTGAATCCGTGATCCATGATATCAGCCGATAAATCTGAGTCAACTCGGAATCGACTCCGATATTTTTTTAAATCGTGTCTTTTTAAGTATTTTCTAATTTTAGTAATTTTTTCAAAATTTTTGGAAATTTTAATGTGTTATAATGTTCGTATCACCCGATATTCAACCGATATGCCGGGACGGATGTGAAACAACTGAGACCCGCGACGTGACCACGACCCGCGAGGGCGAACCATGCTTGCAACTGGCCTCGCACTTGCTGCTGCAATCAACGAAGCATCCTTTTTTCTTATTGTCCTTGGGCTTCCTAGAAGGGCACTCAGATGGGCAAGTGAGGATCTTCCAAAAGCATGCACTCGTTGCTGTGCAGAAGAATCGTTCTTGTCCTGTCCTTTCCGTGGGTGACACCTCATAGTAGTCAGTGGAATCGCCTGTTGAAGGTGGAGAAGTAGATGGAGGGGATTGTGATGGGGGAGGAAGAGATGGAGGGGAATTGGATGGTGGGGGTATTGATGGAGGCGTCTGTGATGGAGGTAGAGGTAATGACGGAGGTTGGGATGGAGGCAATTTTGATGGCGGAGTTAGAGATGGAGGCGGGTATGGCAGTGGGGTGGTGGCCCCATGTTTTTGTCACCATTTCTGCCACCACCTCTTCCACTGTTATTATTTCCCTGGCCACCATTTTTTCCGCTTTTATCATTGCCATCTCCACCATTTTTGCCATTGTGATCGTTGTTGTTACCATTATTGTTGTTGTGGTTCTGCCCCTGGCCATTAGTGTTCTCGCCCTGATCATTGTTGCCCTTGCCCCCATTGCCATGATCGCCTCCATTGTTGCCTTTGCCACCTTCGCCGTCAGCAATGGCAGCTTCTAAAGAGATGAATAGCAGGAGGGAAACAACTAGGATGCACCACAACCATCTTCTACCACCCATCTTTACTTTCTACTAGCATGCAGTCCTATGCCTGTCCGTTTACTTCTATGTGTTTGAAGTGTTTGTAGTGTGTGATAGCACTGCAGGGGGTGGAAGTGTATTTATAGTTGCAGTTTGCTCATCAGGGCATTAAGTTCTGCTTAATATATGCCAACACTTTTGCTTCTTCAGAACTAAAACTTAAAGAGGTACAGCTCTTTCCACTTGATGTTCGTAGAACTGCAGTTTTGGGAGTTTGATTAAAGCGACTCCAGAAACTGGGGTAGAATTATGAGTCCTTTGAGTCAATCAGAAGCAAGATTCGTTGACTTCAACTATATTCTCAAGGCAACAGAGAATGTATGCGTGCCTGGATGACTTTGCTAATTCTCAAGTAAAAGTTCATAGCACTGCCAGAACCTAACATGGGAATAATTGAAATTAATGACTATTCAAACCCGCGTACAGAAACACGGGGAGAACAGATGCTACAAAGGATCAAGTAACTTATTAGCTTTGCAGTTCTTTGACTTGGTTTGCAAGATTTCTGTACGAGTGACTCCCGAAAACAATCAAACACTGTTCTGATGGGACGTGCATTAGTTATTGGGATGAGCTATTGTTCCATTTGATGCCATGTACGTCTATCAAAATCGCAAGCAAAAAAAAATTCATGAGAGAAAAGTGCAATAACCTGTACGTTGCCCCGGAACATTCATCGTGCCTGAAACCGATCCTAGATCAGCTGTACTAATATCCCGCATGCCTCAACCCCAGATCCGGCAAAAGTGCATGGCCGGCCTTCCTCAAAAAACAGGATCAAGAAATGCGTTTCCTTAATTTGCTGTTGTATTAACATGTTGGATACAAGTAGTATTTCAAAAGAAAATCCTGCTCGATGAGACGTACAACCCAGATCAGATGGATACAAACTAAATGATAATTTATCTCTTCAATTTTAGGGATTTTCATGTTGCAGTCGCTTGCTTTTTGGATGTGACATATTTTTCAACACTTTTTTTATTGTTAACGATCTTTTTCATTTCGCATATATTATTGCATCAACAAAAGTGTTATAATAATTATTTTAAATAATATTTCGAGTACTAGCTAATACTCTATCCAAATCCAAACACAGTAGCGTTGTTTAAGTTCTTGTTATCTTCAACTATAAATCATCTTAAACAAAAAAAGACTGCAGCTAGAAGAAAGGCTTGCTTTACAATGCATACTTTGTACTATTGCACGGTTCCTTAATTATTGTTGTTGCATTGGTAAGGTATGGCAAAACTTTTCGTCTCATTCGAGATTGGGTCGCTCACTACTCAATAGAGTTTCCGATTAAAAAAAGTTTTTGAGTTAGTATTTAATTATGTTATTTGGGTGCAAAATTACATAAGTGCTTTTTGTGTACAATGGAAATAAAATTTTGATTCGAGATCCATGAAAAAATAGTCAAAGTTAATTTTATTTTATTTTTTTAACATGAAAGTAATTTTAAAAGCACCAATTTTGAACATCTAATAATAGTTCTTTTGAGACTAAAAGCTCTACTTCTAAATTTATAGAATTATAAGTACCAGACACTTTAAAATTACTTCCATCTCCAAAAATGTTTCTTCAGCAAATCAGTCGAATCTCAAACAGGTTATTACTAGCATAATGCTATTCTGCACTTCTTCTTCTGGGCCAGAATTACCAGACATTGGATCACTTTATAATTTTGCTTGTCCTAAGATCAAGCCATAACACAACTGTAATTGAGATCCAGCTTGGAGAATTAGACAAACTAAGACGACATATTAGTAGTGTTACACAAACAGCTGATCTAAACAACCTGACTACTAGGGCTGGTAGCTCTGTCCTTGTTTTGCTTAGCCATCTTAATAGCTTAACCTACAATTTCAAATGATGGGTACTGACCTTCATAACCAATTCACCTGATACGTGTGTGACGCCTGAATTAGTATTTATTCCAGGGGAACAAGCAGTAGAAGTTAAGAATCCTATGGCAAGAGCTCTTTTTATCCTGAACTTAATTCCAAATTAGTCTTATGTCGAGGCAAAAAATCCTAATGACATGACAAATTCCAGCCAGGAAATTGGGTTTTGAGAGACCATGAGATGCACAAGCCATTGCCAATAGAAGAATCCACTGTTATTTCACAATTGGAACCCGTAAAAACAAACAAACAGAAACTAATTCAGCTCTTAATGAGATGGTTTCCTCCTTGATGTAAGTTCGAGCGATACAACAGAGCGGAGAAATGAAAACTCAGACCACTACATTGTCACTAAAACTACAAGCTTTGGACATCCGGCAATCAAATTTTGTCAACCAGAGAATACAACAGCAGCCAATTACCTATCAGACATACCATGTTCCATAACAATTGAAATTCTAATTGCATAAGCAAAACTTACAAGTTTGCTTAACAAACAAATTCAAGTAATTATGTACACGATCTTGTGTGCAGCCATAAGAAATCAGTTCTATTTGTCAAGGCGAAGAGTTTGTATTGACTAAGGGCCCTCTTTGGAAGTTCTATCTGAATTAACTTTGGAAGTTCTATTGAAAAGTATATCTGAATTAACTTAGAAAGTTCAAGACAACCACAAATGAAAACACAGATTAAGAAGAGAACAAAGAGTCACAAAGAAACTATTTGACTTTTTCTCTCTTCTAGAAAAAGTCCTACCACTTTTTACTTCTTTTGCTATTGAAAGATTGGAAGATCATTTTTATCTCGCTCAGAGAAGCTTGGATCCTCCACAGATGTGGAGCGGCAGCACAATGCCCCTTCTCCAATCTCACCCGCCATCTTCAAGAAGTAAGTATGCCTGTAAAGATCACCTTCAGAACCTATACCCATTACATTAGGCAAATAGTTATTTCATTAACAGAAGATACTCACCATCTACCATCAGCAGTCAGTTCAGGGTGAAAAGCAGTTGCTAACAAGTTCCCCTGCCTCACCGCAACAATCACTTTCTTTTCTGAATGTGTATTCTCCTGAAACAAGAAAAGACAATTATGGCAACCATTAAATGACCACTTAAACATGCATAATGTTGTGGATCTTACAAAAAATACTTAGAAATGCATTAGCTATCCACCATGTATCAAACTCAAAGATAGCAGCTCAAGAATTCCTATAATGTAAACCAGCCCCAGAACACACATCCCCACACAGAGAACATTGGGTATCCCACTAGCCACAAGGAGGAGAATGGTGCAGTGCAAATAGAAGCACAGAGTGGCATTGTTCCATGACATTAGTATATTCAAGCAGAACCAAATAGGAATGCAGAAGGGCAATGTTCCTGCATTCCTATAAATAATACTGTAGCATTCGAATTTTTACAAATTTGTGGAGGTAGTTTTAAACTAAAAGGACTTTGTTGAGAACATTTTAGCCTTGTAAGATTAAAAGTACATTATTGGATCTTGTTCCCAGTACCTCTAGGTCTGCCCATGAGCAGAAGACTAGCATACATGCATCTATGACTATCCGAAACTTAATATAAACACAGACAGACAAAATGGGTAACGCACGCGTATATTGTTGACGTCTTTTAAACCAGAGTAAAATTTCGTTACTGTATCGATTAAACAATTGCTAGTGTCTAAGTCTCTCAAAATATCAAAGTTCCTGCAAGGTCAGATGAGCAAGAAGAGGTCATAGGGCCAAAGTTCATATGCTTCATGGAAACACTCAAGCTGATAAAGTGCTATTAATTGGTACAATTATGAAGTACACTAGTAATTACCTAAAATTCAAACAAAAAGAGGAATAGAGACAATATATAAGTCACAAGATGCTAAACAGAAAATTGTATGCTTAAATGCATTACCAACCTTCATAAAACACCATGAAATTAGGACCACATGAAACTATGAAAGAAGCATGCTAGTGGTGTTAGCATATACATGGCATCAGGCACATAGCAAACCCACAACTGACAACTGAATCAAGTTTCACCCTTATATCAATTAAGTGTTTTCTGCAAAAGTTTGGTATAAGTATCAGCAAGAACTGCAACAAGTCACACACTCAGATTGCACTGTTTAGGCAAACTGTAGTTTCTAATAGTGAAGCTGGTGCAACAAAATACAATCAATGTACTTATAAACAGGTAAATAAAAATGTGGCTCTTAAGAATCAATGCATTCATCGATTAAATTATTAAAAAAAAAAAGATCGTGAAGCAGTAAACAGGAACTAAGCATCCAAACCCAAAATGAGGCCAATACCCCCAACCAAGTTTACAGCTTCTCATACACACATCAGATACTGCATAATAGAATTTTTTTCTCCACATGAATGTTGGGTGAGAAAACCCAAACAAAATTAGCAAACATAAGCAGACCTCTGGGCTCTGAATGCCAAGGTCCGAACTAGAAGCTTTGTCAAATGGGACAGGAATATCAGCCAGAACTTCTACTCCAGGTCCCACATCAAGAATTCCAGGAGCACGAATAAAAACACCTCGAAAAATTGGGGGACCACCTTCTTTGGCTGCAATTTCCGGAATTGAAAGCTCAGCCTCAAAGCTTTGAATCTACAGAATTTAGGGTACAAAAAAAGAGCACCAGATCCAAGCAGTCAGCAACTACTCATATGATAGAATCAGGATAGAACAAGATGATCCACTATGATGATTCAAGAATCAGCATTTTTTTTTTTTGCTTTTTCTTTTTTTTTGTTTGGGCTAGTTGGTGTATAGTTGTTCACTAAGCATGTGACAAAAACATTTCAGTATTCAACTGAAGGCAAATTTGCTCAGCAGATGGGGATAACATATAACCAATAAAGGCCCAAACCAAGAATTGTGTTGCCTCAGCAAAAAGATGAAGCTATTGATAGACTATGAAACAGTTTAGTCCATAGATCCTTTTTGGGTTATAATGTAATTCAAGATAGTACAGAGTACCTGACTGCCAAAAAAGTTCCTGTGGACTGTACAATCAAGACCTCCAACAAGTTCCTGCCCACCAGTTTTTTGCCCTGCAATGATTGTATTGCGATACAATTCACACTAGATTGCCAATTGCAGTCCTCATAACCATGAAAAGCATAGAATTTCAATTCACAAAATGAAAGTGATAATCACCAGTGGCTTTGTTTGCCAAAAAGATTAGGCCAGCACACGTCCCCCAAACTGGCTTTCCCATTTGAACAAACTCGCGCAAAGCAGGAAACTGCAATGACAACATGAAGTAAGCTCCTAGCCTCTTAGAAGCATGCCGACATCAGCAAAAAGAAGCAGTGACAGCAACAACAACAATGGTAATGCTGACGATAGCTAACTAGAAATTATGATAATCCTTTAACTAAAGAGTTTCATAAAATATAAAGCTAAAATGAAATGAGACATATTCAAACTTGGTTCCTCCCAGAAGACCTGAACCCAAAGAAAACAAACCAAAAATACACATTCATTATCAGACAGTCTTACTAACATTAACCCCACGTGAAAAGAGGGGCAGAAAAATTTCATTGACACATTATACAAGTAATAATAAAGACTCTTCATTTTCTGCCACAAGTCACCAAAGAAACCAGAAGTGCTTTGTCAAACTCAATAGGAATATCAAAAGAGTGACTCAATTCCATTTAATGGTCTAATCTACAACAAACCAACATAAATCTTTAGTATGCAGAAATACAAAATATTACAAGCAAACACGGAAAGCTATACGTGTGCGCGCATATGGATAGAGAGAAAAGAAACAGAAATAAGAAAGGAAGAAAAGGGGCGAGAGGAGATGAGACCAGGTTGTGGTACTCGGCTAACTTGGCCATGGTGGTACTCTCGCCGCCGGGAATGATGAGAGAGGTAACATCCTGCAGCTGTTCTGGTTTCCTTATCTCTACTCCCTTCACTCCCAGTCTTCTCAGGGCTTCCCCATATTATCACATCACATTTTTCATCAGATATCAAGAATAAAAAAGAGCATGGAAATTTGGTAACGGAGGGGGGATGCAAAATTACCCGAGATGTGTTCGTTGAAAGATCCCTGTAAAGCCAGAATTCCCACGACCATGTTTTCCCTAGTTGCAAGCGTGGGGAGTCCGGAGTGGGCAGCTACAAATTTTTTATTAAAAGAAGAAGAAAGAAGCAGGGGCTGAAAGAGGCGTGTCCAACTATGCTTCACTTGCGTAGGCAAAGTAGATTAAAAAGAGACGACGGAATTCGATCAGTGACATTTGGAACTGTTAGCGTGCCGCATGCCCATGTACACATGTTTTTCAGTGGAAATCTGCAATTTCGCCGCCACACCTTCTGAGGGACTACGATTGGGGACCCATTATCCTAACTAGGGACGAAGGACACGAAGAAATCTAGAGTAACTCGAACGGACTGAACTATCACTGGACTAGACGAGTGTCATACGGATGTATTACGCATTCACTTAAAATTTTTGAGCAGAGCAATTTTAATGTGACAAATTGATGGAAACCCCATCAAATTTTAATGCACTAGTGTTTTCACCCGTGCTATGCACGGGATTATATTTCAAATTCAAATAATATTGTATATATATATATATATTATGGTATAGAATAATAAATATATATATACTAAAAATTTTAAAAAAGTGATGCTTAATATTTTGAAAAAAATTTAATCTCTAATGTTTTACATGATAAAAGAATTGTTAGCGCATTTAAAGAGATGGTTAGGTTGGGTGGTAAGGTGAGAAGAGTTTTTTTTTTTTAAAGTCAATTTATCAATATCCAACAAAACATATTATGTTATACCCATATATCAATACTTATAATATAAAAATTTAAATTATAACCAATTTATTTTCTTCCAATTTTAGAAAAAAAATCTTTCTCCTATTTTGTGCCCCTATAATTGTTGACTGCATTTAGATTAGCATTTTTCATAAACTTTAACGTATATTTTAAAAAAAAATCTCCATAATATGTGTTTTTAGAATTCTCAAAATTATTAAAAATCACCATCATTTCCCTCTTCTCTTACCCGCCACCTAGTCATCAGATGCCTCCTACGACTTTCATATCTTCTATCATGGTACCACTTTCTCTATTTCTTTTTTTTCATCTCTGTCATATCTCTGCAATTCCCTTTATTCTTTTCTCCCTTCTTTGCTAATCCTTGTAACCCATATTTTTTCTTCAACATTTCTTGCCACTTTTCAACTTCTTAACATTTTCTTCCCTCCATCCCCCCCCTATACCTAACCTCTAAATTCATATCCCTGCAACCCAATATATTTAACTTTACCTATCATAATGAAAATCTAAAATTGAAAATTGATTACAATGGTTGCAATTATTAGTATCTAAAAATAGAAATGAAAATTTGATAATTCTATAATATCCTCAAGTACTACAATCAATATATATATACTTAACATAGCAAATACATATTTACATATGAAGACAGCAATAAGAATACATAAATAATTAATGGTACCAAAAGTTATCCTTAGTGTTTTGGTTTTGCACTCTTATTCAAATCTAATGTCAAATTTGGGCCAGATATATACAAATTAAGTAGTATTTTAGGGTTGAATGTTCTATATCTTTCTTTTAAACTATAATGCTACTTTTTAAAAAAATTTTGGTCGAAGTGATGTTGTTATTATCATTAATTTTTTTTTATCAAAAATGAATATTTAAAAAAAATCACGTTAAAAGGCTAGTAGTACTTATTTTTTATTTAATGATTTCATAATTTGGATTTCATGAATGGTATCATTTTTGATTTTTTAAATCCACAACATTATTTCATGAATATTTTTTTATTTAATTTTGCCCTTTTACTTAGGATTACTAAGTTAAAAGATAAAATATTGTCATTTACTTTTTTACTTTGACTAAGTTTGGCAATACTTTCTTTTTGTTTACCCTCCCACTAATAAATTTCAAACCAAATTCCTATATAAGTGGAGTCACTACTTTTTTAAATTAGAAAGGCATGGAAGCCACTTCCTACTTAAGAAAATATTATTTGCACTTCATTTTTTATTATTTGCAATTCCACTATTTGTTTTATCATTTAGTCTAATTAATGAAAATTATATAACCAAAATGATTATTAAAGTGTGAATAACAAAAATGGAGTGTAAATAATCTTACTTATTTAAATTAATAAGAAAGCATGAAAAGATGTTATATTTGTTATCTCTTCTTATGGTCTTATAGAAGTTTTAATTGTTGTAGAATCATAAATAACGCAAGACAATCGGAAACGTGATGGATTGAAGTTCAAATAGGATAATATGCATATTAACCAACAATTTGAAATGAAAATATTTTAAAAAGTAACCAACAATTTCAAATGTGAAAAGTAGATATGGAAGTTGAGAGGAATATATTTTATAAATTAAATTAAATGTGAAATGCTAGAAAAATAGAATTGATAGTGGGAAAATTCGTGGAGGCTTGTTGCTAAAAATCCCTTCTCAAATTTATATAGATATAGATATAGATTAGGCCGGTGGTTCATTGTCCTAACCTTTCTAATACTACTAATATTTGCATTACTAGAGGAGGAGCGCCCGCGCATCGCGCGCAGATGTTTGATGCCTATGATTAAAGAGAATTTTTTATTTGACAAATAATAGTATATTTTAGAAAGAAATAGTCATCAAATATGACAAAACTAATAATAGTACATTTTAATTGTAGCACACACTTGTACACTTTATTTTATCAATACTTTTATAATTTTATCATTTCCAAAAGAACTTTACAGATATGAGTTGAAAATCGCTCAAGAGAAGACAAAAGTTATTTCAAACAAAGGAGTACCCTCCAACGATTAGTTATAGCAATGTGTTAATATATTTTTGTATTAATTGCACAATAAAAGTCGCACTTAAATTAAATATGTCTATAACACCATTTCAATAATTATACCAACACATAAGTTTATATGAGTTGTACTCGATGCAAAAACGCTTGCAAAATAATTTCATATTTCAGAAATACCCAGATGTCTACATTAATCAAAACTTTAAATGTACAAAAATGAGGGCATTTCAGTAAACATACCTAAACACTTGTTGCTCTCAGTTGTATCAAAAACTTAAAAAAAAAAAAAAAACTATACAATATTCCGCATTATCAAAAAACCCCTATCCATGCGGTTAAAATTCAAATCCTCTTTGACCACAATTCATTATTATATAGTATAAGGAATCTCTCCAAATTGATTTGAACCAATGAGCCCCCCACACATTAAGGCAGGTTATAATGATAAGGTCCGTAAACAAATCAAGTCAGTCTTTGGTTTAATTGAGTCTGAGTCTCGACTCAATTTTATCAAATTCAAACTCAATTTTATCACCATACAAACACACACATATATAATTGAATCGGCTCACAGGTTAACAAATTGAGTTTCTCTATACTAAGCTCGATTTTAATATTAGTTGACTCACGAATTAACGAATTGAGTTTCTTTATACTCGGGTCGATTTTAATAGCTTGATTTGGTTGATTCATGCTCGATATTGGCCAAGTTCAAGTCAAATTTTGATTGAGTCGATGCGGTAGTAGTTCGATTCGTTTGCAGTTCTAGATGCCATGGCAAAATTTGTTAAAATACCAATATTGTCCACATAGAAGTGAACAAAATATATTCTCACCCTTTTTTTTTATGGTCCCTATAACTAGTGCTTTCCTCTTGTCGACCCTGAAATCTGAATCCCGCCGAGGGCCCTACTTTCTTTTTCCCAGTGTATTTCTCGCTCCTCACGCTCCATCTAAGCTAGAAAGGCTGCATTGACACGTGTTTTGAAATTTTGAAGTAAATGCTACTGAACATTCAATCTATAGTCATGAAGGATCTCAAATCTCTCTTCTCAGCCAAACTTGCCTTTGTAAAAAAGGTACTCCAGCTGTTTTGGAACCACATGAAGCATCAGGAATCTAAAACCAACATTTGACAAATGCCAGCATCTTTGACAAGGTCTCCTACCTATATTCCACAGATTTTGTACTTAGCGCTCTTAAGCAAAGCGGTGAGTTGATGAACATTTCACAGACTCTAAACGCAAGAATCTGATTCTCTATTTACGGTACTCTTTTTTCAGCTTTCCCTCACTTTCATTCCAATCTCTTCCATTTTCCGAACTCCAAAGTCTAAACCCAAAACCAAACTCACACCAAACCTCTCCGGGGAGCAGCCACGTAACAACCAAATTTTCAGTCGAAGCTTATTTATGTGAATGGAAAGTTGAATACTTTCCCTCCCCATTCCACCCCCCAAATACCAATTCCATTTCTTTCAAAGCTTCCAAGTCCGGATCTCTTCCCTGGCCTCCTATTTCCATATAAGACAAAGGGATTTGAAATTCGCCTCAGATAAATCCTCGCCGTGCATCCCTCTTCCGTCCCTCCTAAATCTCCTCTCTACCTCCTATTTCTTAGGGTTTTCCAAAATCAACTGCAATTTCTCAATAATTTATCAAAATCGAATCTTTTTCATTTCCTTATTTGATTCACTCATACAATAATTTAATTAGTTTCGAGTCGGTGGCCAGGAGCATATATTCTTATTTGTTGAATTGCGAAGGCAGTTACAATTCAACTTCCGGGATTGTAAACGGCTGGGTTGTTTCTTCAATTCGGAGTGAGGGTTTTGCTGAGATGCTTCATTCATTGTGGTAATCGGTATGTAAAAATTCGATCTTCATATGGTTTATTTTTTCCCCACCTCGAACTGCACTTTTTTATCTGTATTTGACACCATCGTCTGCGACTCTTGATGGGACTTTTCCTTTTGCTGGAGAATAAAGTATAAAAAACCTTTTGGGAAAAAACAATTTGCTTTGCTTGCTGATTGCAATTATTGAGAAATTGGAATTGGATGATCTAATAGTATGTTGCTGTCTTTGAACTTGTCGTGGTTGATTTGCATCTATCTAACATTGGTAATGTCTAGCAAAAAAGTAAAATTTGTTACTTTTTATTGAATACAGGAGATTTAGGAAGTATTTTGGGCTGCAATCTCCTGTTTGAGATGTCAGGGTGGAATGTGAATGGCATCAGTTTGATCAATTGCTTCTATCATTTCTCTGAATGGCATCCTTTATTATAGCAGTCTGCCTTTGGGCATTTCAAAGCCCAGATTACATCACTTTCTGATAAGGTTAATATCAACACCTTCCCTTTCTTTCATAATTAGTAGCAGTAATTTGTGTGTTTGGGTATAGGTTGTGTGGTTCTTGATTGATAGGTTAACATCTTCATCTGTCAATGTGGCATTTTTCAGGTGTTTGGATCAGAAAACTTGTTTTGCTGTAGATTATTGGGTGGAAATAACTTAGCCATGTTCATCAAGAGAGATCCTCTTGCAGAAGCAACGGAAATGGGTTGCTGTGGTTGTTTTGGTTTTTCTTTTGCTAAAAAGCCGAAAAAAGTTGTGCGACCTAGAGTTTTTGGGAATTACACTTCAGAGGAATCCTTGTTGGATCAAGAGATGGAAGTGGAGGATGGTGAGTTTGATAATGGTGATGTAACTGATACTGGAAATGGGGATGATAGTGACTTGCAAAGTCCGGTCAGACGATCTGAGGAGATTCTCAAGTATAGACTTCAAAATTCATTGATTTGCAGGGAAGTTCCAGTGAAGGAAACCCACAAACTTGTGCGGTCTGAAGTAAGTAGCTAAATGACGGTTTGGAAGTCAATGCATTTAGCGCTCATCTTTGCTATATTACGAGTATAAATTGATCCTATGGTTGGTTTCTTTTAAGGATGAAAATGGGAACAAGATGATTAATGAATATGTTCGTGAATATAAGATTGGTTCTGGAAGCTATGGCAAAGTGGTGAGCGTACTCTTCTTGATATCTACTGCTCATCTATGCCCATAGGCATTTAATCAGTGATTCTGTGGTCTTATGCCTAACAAAATGTCACAGGTTCTTTATCATAGCAGTGTTGATGGGATATATTACGCGATAAAGGTAATGCCTGCTGCTGTGTTTTCTGAACTGTTCGAACAATTTGGAGACTTTTTTGTAGTTTCTTGCAATATGTTCTGAATGAACTGGCATGTTATGCCAAATTTGTAGCTTATTTTTTTCAATCATTTACTTCATTAATTTGTCAAAAGGCCTTTGGTATGTTTGATAGGCCTATTGATTTGACAATTCTTCGTATGATGAGCCTTCTACTATTGGTTGAACGTTGAAAATTTGTTTTAGCCAGAATCAGAACCTAATTAGTTCATTTGGGTTTCATGTCAAACCATGTAGACAGAGAAATTAGGCATGGTCCTTTTAGGTATCTGTTGAATGTTATGGTAACATCAAATGAATGATGGAATGGTGAATGGGTACAATTTAGCTGGTATACTGGAGATAAGTAATTTTCTTTCCTTTTGAACACAGGCTTTTCACAAGTCTCATTTGTTAAAGCTGAGGGTTGGACCTTTTGAAACTGCTATGAGTGATGTCCTTCGCGAGGTACTTTTATTGAATTCTGTGGTTAACTTTGTAGTGTCACAGTCAGAAGTTTGGATGATTCTATTGCATTTCTGATTTATATTCTATTATGATGAGCTTTCTGAAGGTTGGTAGTCTTTCTTATGTTTTGTATCATACGTGGAAGTTTGCAATTGCGGTCAACTATAGAATAGAGCATTTGTGAGTCTGCTTTTTATTGTGCATTGGTGGCTTTAATGTTTATATTGCTTTCTTGAAGAAGTAGTGAATTTCAATTAGTTCACCATTTTCGGATTATTGGGATAATGAATTAATGCTTTCAATTCTTACGCCCTGCAGGTTTTGATAATGAAAACCTTGAACCATCCAAATATAGTGAATCTTGTTGAGGTGATTGATGACCCAACCACAGATCACTTCTACATGGGTATTCTTCAATATTGCCCCCCACGCCACTCCAACCCTCTCCTTTTAAAGGGACAAAAGAAATAAAAGGAGGAAAACAGAAAAAACAGATCAATGTTCCTGAAATAAAGCACTTGCTCTTCATCTTGCTTTACCTTTATGAATTTCCAAACGTTTAGTGTGTGGGTAGTTTAGTTGACCACTTCTATCTATTTCTTGTTCAGTTCTGGAGTATGTGGAAGGCAAATGGGTCTTTGAAGGTGCTGGCCCACCTGGTGGTCTTGGAGAAAGTACCTCACGGAAGTATTTCCGAGATATAATTTGTGGTTTGATGTATCTTCATGCACATGTAAGAGAAGGATTGTCCTTTTTGACTCATCTTATATGTGCACTTTCTTTACTCTAAGCTAACTGGTCCAATCCATTAAAATGTTATGTTTCCCTTGTGTTGAAGTAATTTTTTTTCTTTTGTTAAAGTTTTTCCGTGATGCTTGCTGTTGCACAAATTACTTGGTCAACTGCTAATCCCAACTGCTGATTTGTGGCAATACTTTTTATTTTTTGGGGGGCTAACCCAAGGCTTCTTCACTAAAACTGAATCTTTTATAATTTGTTTTCTGACGTGCTTTGTGAATATGTTTCATTGCCAATCCATTGTGCTTGAAGTGGGTCTTAATCTTTTCTGTGGTAATTTAAGCTCAAAGCCATCCGAAATAGAGCTTCTTAGTGATGGTGCTCATCTTTCAGTTTTTTTTTTTCGCTACCAAGCATTGTAAGGGACAGGATTTTCATTTTTGCGTTCTATTAGCCATTGTAGCTGCATGAATAAGGTCTGTTATAATCACAAAAAATTTTTATCTCGGTAGTGTCCTAGCTTGTGCTGATACTACCCCTGCCTATTGTGGCTTTTACCTGATTTTACAGCCTGTGTTCTGCTTCATGTATTGCATTGCTTAGAAGACAATATAAGTTCTTCCCCTCTGACGGACGCAACTTAGGCTTATAGATTACCTCCTAAGTAATCTTGCAAGTTGGATCATTTAGGTATTGTCTGGTTGTGGATGGTTTATGGTATTCTTACCTGCATCTAAGATTCTGGTAAGATTGAAACCTCTAAACTTGATTGCTCTCCCAATCATCTCACCTAGCTATGAACCTATAACTTTGCTGAAGAAAATGGCCATTTTTTTCCTCCTATGATGTCTTACTCATGCACAGCTTACCTAAGCTTCTGTCTTTATATTTTGTTTGCTCAACATTAAAATGTTCTAATGTTTTGGACTAATTTCATTCCAATTCCACAGAATGTAGTGCATGGTGATATTAAACCTGATAATCTCTTGGTAACTGCTTCTGGGACTGTGAAGATTGGTGATTTCAGTGTTAGTCAGGTTGTTGAGGTAATGCACTGCTGTTTTCCTGATATTGTTACCGTAAGGTTGATCCTTACTTGATAGAAGAAAGATTCCTTTTAGTAAGGAACTTAAGAAAGATTAAATAGATCAAGAATTTTTCGTTCAACCATGAAATCGCCAAACACTAAAGCAAGAAATAGTCTTCCTCTATTGTTATGGCACATCTGCGTTACCTTTCCTTTGTTAGAAATAAGCCTCCATTTTGTTGGATTGTGAGGATCTCCTGGTGAGCGATTCGGTGTGCACTTTGTAATGGGTTTGTTTCTATGGCTGTGATTGTTGTTTTATTTTATAGCTTTGCCTCCTAATTTTGGTATGTGATGTTCTCTTATTCTGCTTTTACTCTTAGGATGATAACGATGAACTTCGCCGCTCTCCTGGGACTCCTGTTTTTACCGCACCAGAGTGCTGTTTAGGTAGTTATATGACTGATGTTGAAAGTATGCTAGACCTGAGACTTCACTTCTGTATATTTACAGAAGTACTTTGCCCAATATAGTCATGTCATTTTTTTATATATATATAATTATCAGGTTCAACCTATCATGGCAAAGCTGCTGACACGTGGGCAGTTGGGGTTACATTATATTGCATGGTGTTGGGAAGGTATCCATTTCTTGGGGACACCCTTCAGGACACGTATGATAAGGTATTCAGTAGTCCCACTGCCTCCTCACTTATGTATAAATGTCCTGTAAAGAACAGGAATGCTTGTTATTCTTTTTATGCCTTGTTCATTTGCTGGTTTCTGTAGCTGTTTGTAATTGGGGATTTGTACTCTTTTCGCAGATCGTTAATAACCCCTTGTATCTCCCTGATGGAATGAATCCCCTGCTGAAGGACTTAATTGAGGGGCTTCTCTGCAAAGGTTTGTCTCACGTCTTTGATTAGCTGATGATGCTCAGAAGTTGATTTCCGCACGCATACTGCCATTCCCTTCTTGTGCTCTCTCTTCATTCTCAGCCTGTACACGAAATTCTTGGCCCTTGTATTCTTTCTTATAGAAATTGTCTCTGCAGACCCCGAACGGAGGATGACACTAGAGGCTGTTTCTGAGCATGCATGGGTGATTGGTGAAGGAGGGCCTATTCCTCGTTATTTATGTTGGTGCAAAAGGAACAGCAGATCAAAAGAAGAAGTCTCTAATGGGAGCGCAGTGGATCTTCTCGCTTGATGAGGCTTTCCATTTTTGTATAGCAGTAGAGTTTTTGGTCCCTTTCTCCAGTCAAGGAGGTGACTTGCGAAAACTGAATGAATGAATGCAGTTTTATGTATGCGAGGCATCGCAGTATAGAGATGAGAGGCAGTGAGAGTCTCTTTTAGACTTGCTTTGTTTTGTAGAGAGCTATCACGTTTATAACATCTTTTTCTTTTCTGATAATTCCTTGCGTTCATCAGCTCCCAATCTTCCTGCCGTATTATTAGCCATGCAAGTTCAATAGAAATGCTATTAGGAGCTTAGTGAGTTGACTTGCTGTTTACAACGTGACCGGTGGATGTTTCAACGTCCCACATCTAATGCTGCTTTTCATTCACATCAAGTGCCTTCAACTGCTGCTTTTCAAGCACTCTTAGCACTATCTGCCCAGTAAACTAGCAAGTCAAGTATCATAGGGGAAGTTTGACAGAGAAGTGAATGGTAGAACCAATAAAGATTTTTTTTTGGATTCATCCCTGGAGTTGAATACCTTATTCAAGAATTGTTTTTGATCCAATCCGTAGGAATCATCAATAAAAAAGGCAAATCCTTTATAATACACCAGATCCGGCTTGGTTATTGATAGAGTGAATAGATCCGTCATTTCTTAAAATCTCTCTTCTAATTCAAAATCGTGGTGTAAGATGTACCCTTCCCTATTCCGGGCATGGAATAGATGAAATAAATCAAAAAATGGTTGGTTCCCTTTGCAAGCACAAGTATTCCCACTGTAGGAAAATAGTTACCCGCTTGGTTCAGACTCAGCAATGGCAATGTCTATGACCCATTAATAGTAATGGCTTTTTGGGGATTCCCTTTGACAAAAAACTGATGCTTGGTAGTAGCTGTGCATCTGCATAGGAACCTCACCAACCTCCATTTCTCTCTCTTCCTCTAATCTTTCTTCTGATTTCATAATTTTACAACAAAATCGACATAAACCCAGTAAATGAGGGCCACTTTCTGTGGCTTATGGGAAGGGAAAAAGAGAAGACGAGAGAGGAGAGGAGATATAAATGAGGGTTGCAGACAGAGAGAATGATGGGAGTTTTTTTTCAATCAGCAAGAGCTTGGCTTTGTCATGTTTTCGTTCATGTTGAGAAATTCGGGAATGATGGGAGCACTTTTGGGTGTCCCATAGTGATAGATGTCAACCAATCATCACGTATGTATGGGTGTGTCGAGCTTGAAACCCATTCCATAGTGGTGATTCTCCCTTACCAAACAGCAGGTAAAAGATTTTGGCTCGGGACTTCGAAAGCACCGCATGTAGTTTTTTATAGCCGCCATGAACCTGTCCCATCCCTGCTTTAAGTTTGTTCCATTCCATGCCTTGTCTTCATTGATTCTAAGGTAAAACCCACTTTGCTCCTTTGCCCGTAATTGTAACCTAAATTAATTGCGTCCAATTGACCCCTTATTTATTCCGTTTATGCAATGCTATCCAGCCTTACCGGCCTCATTTTAATCTGAATAATAATATCTGATTTAAGCATCGGAGCACAAATTTTTCTTGCGTTGCAGGTGAGCCGCGCCGACGGCATCGGACCTCAGGCTCGTCCAGAAGGATCTTGCTTGCACACAATGAATGCTTGCGCCAATGACAGAATGCCTAACAAAACAAATAAAGAAACAAACAAAATTACGGCATCCTCATCAACCGCGTGTTTTGCGGTTGCAGCAGGAGCATGAGGCGAGCCAGCTTTGCCATTAATATGCTGTCGCAAGGATTTTGTTCTCATCTTCCACAGCAATTTTTGACTCTTCAGACGTTATCTGCCTGCATGTCTTTCATAAGCAATGGCATCACCTCATTTGAATAGTCTAATCATCCAACAAGTGTTTGGTTACAATAATATCTAAACCCAAAAAGAAAAAATTTGGTTTTTTGGGTCACAATCAAAATTCTAAGATAGATGGCGAAATTTCTTGTTTTACCCTTAAATTTTGCATCAGATGCGATTATCTATTGCTCCCACCCATCAATATAAATTGCATCATTTGTTTTCCTGATATGATTACGATAGAAAATGTCAATAATAATCTTAGTGCCCGTTTGATAACATAAAAAAGTGCTGAAACTGAATTCATTCAGACATTCAGATGTTGTGGGTGTTTGATAAATAAAAATTCACCTGCTGAACTTATTAAGTGGTACTGAATTTGTATGTATTTTTTTCAGCACAAGAATCGTAGCTGAATGCTTAATTTGATAAGAATTAAGAGATTTACTTCAACTACTTTATCTTATCTACCAAATATGTCCCTGTTTGTTCATTACATTCAAAATCCTTATCTAATTAAACAACCTAATATTTCCTATTTAAAATCCTTATCTAATTAAACAAAACAACCTGATATTCTCTATTCAAAAAAATTTTTTAACAATAGTATTTTTTTGCAGTAATTTTCATCCACAAACATTTATATTTTGATATATATTTTTTTTTGTGCAGATAAATATTATTTATGTGATGCAACTTATCCACACACACGTGGCTTTATGACACCATATCGAAATATTAGATATTGGTTGTCTGATTTTCGAAATGCTTCTCGTCCAAGATCAAAAGAATAACGCTTTAACCAAGCACATGCAAGATTGAGAAATGTAATTGAACGTGATTTTGGAGTATTAAAAGCTCGTTTTCCTATTTTCAAAACGATGAAACCATACCCTTTTCCCACACAAAGAAATATTGTCATTGTATGCATTGCTCTTCACAATCATTGTCATTTTCATACCTAACAATTTTAAATTAATTAAATCATAGGTTCTATTTCCTTTTTGGATTAAAAGATAGAATGGCAAAATTGTACAATTTAGTTTCTTAAGCATTAAGTTATGAATATTTATCAAACAGTATAAATAGATTCAGCATTAAGATTCAGATATTCATATATCTCTTTTCAGTGCTTAAAATTCAGCAAATTAATTATTTCAGAGTTCAGAATTCAGAATTCAGATTCAGTGTTATCAAACGGAGCCTTAGTAAATCAGCTAAATTAACCATCCTTTGTCATGTTAAAAGCCTATTACTATATATTCCAACAAGTACGGCTTAGGAGGACATGGAGGATAAGTTGATATTATTGATGAGTTGACAAGGTAGCCTGAGCTATTATGGAAGCTTGCATTATACTTCTGTTTTTATTTTGGAGCATAAACATGTGCTGACAGGGACAAGTAACCAAAGTTTTTTCTTCTTCCTTTCAAGTGCTTTATATATATTTTATCTCTCAGTGGTGATTGTGTTTCTTTCTTTCTTTCTTTCTTTTTCTTGATGTGATTAGGTAGCAACGAATTCTTGATGCTTTCTGGGCTAAGTACAAAGGGCCACTTTTCTCGTAATTCATAAAAGAGAATAAAAACATCAAAGGTGAGAGGTGAAAGCAATGAATGGAATTGTACGTACGTACGTGTTTGTATTACTTTGGCTGCAAGAGGATCTACGAATATTTTAACCCATTGAACCATCAACAAGTTTTGATTGTTTTACTGCTATTCCTACAATATACTTATCGATTATGAATTTTATTTTATTTTATTTTATTTTATTTAAAAAAACACATTATATAGCCAGCCCGTCTTGTGGATTTACCATAGTAGTACTTTTCACGTCATTCCGTAAGGGAAAGAAAGCAATTCGTATTCCCATTTTTGTTAATTACATTTCCGTTATCATTTTAATTTTATAATTTTTATTTATTAAATTATACGATAAAATAAATAGTAACAGCGTAAATAACAAAAAATGAAGTGCAAATATCCATCCTGTAATTGATTTTATTTTTTTTTTCTTTTTGGCAAGATCTTAATTGGTGAATGTGAATAAAAAAAAAACTGACCTGAAAAGCAAGGAAAACCAGACGCAGACAGGTAGATGCCAAACCGAAGTTGATTGCTGCTGCAGGACTTGTACTTTTACTGTTTGATCCAGCCAGGAAATTAATAAGGACGCTCAACATCAGCCAGCCACGTTTTTTTTTTTTGCCCATTCACTTTGCCGTATGGATTGACATTATTATTTTTTTATTATTGTACGTAAATTTTTTTTCAAGCAAATTATTACATAATTTAAATGCTTGAATTGGATATATTTCTTTCAGGCAAGAATTCAAATTGACCTTTTACTTTTTATTTTTTGATACAAAAATTATTACAATGACAAACACCTAAGCTACCTTCGACCACATGAACCAACTCATAAGACCTGTACAATACATTAGTGCACTACAAACTGTGTGTTAGTCCAACTCATGCCATCCAAAGACTAACTCATTATTGGAATGGAATTTTAAATTTTTTTTTGGTTTTCTTCTGTGAGCCAAAATTTCTTTTTTTTTTTTTGGTCAGCAACAACGATACATTTGTATAACCTACTGTATCGTAATTTAGGACCAAAACCTCTTGCTGATGGCAAATATGTTCATCAGTTGCAAATTGTCAGAGTAATCAAAACTGTGAACAACCAGTAGAAGACAATTGTTAACTGGCAAATTAGTAGGAGTAGCATGAATATGACAAATTGCTTTAATCATATTATATATGTATAAAACTAATAGTATATGCTTAGCCACCGTGTTTGACCAGCTCTAATTCTAATCATCAATATGCTTAGCCCATGTTTACCCTTCTTAGAGATTGATTTGCCTTTGACACTTTGCCTTTGTCCACCCACATGGTGAGAAAAAGGCAACAAGGGTCAAACTTGTTTGCTGACCACTTCATCTATTATTAATTTTTTTCCGAAAGCGAGGCTAAAAAATGCTGCTTCTTCTTTCTTCTAATCTATTTACTGAGTAATTCGAATTGGTCAAACATTGTAAAAATATTTCCACTTTCAAGGGGAAAAAACCGCTTCAAAAGCCAAGTGTATGAGATCTGTCCGCTAATCGTCATTTTAACATGATAAGAACCTCCATATTTTCCATCGGTATATGTAAATCCACAACCTAAAAAGTTAGATTACCCTTAAAAATTAGCTACAAAGCCATAAACCATGCGTTAATTTTTGAGTTGAAACCAATTGCTAACTCGTTCTGTTGTATATTATGTTTTGTCGAAGAAGACACGCCAGCCAGCAAGCAATGATAATACTAATATATTGTATAGATGAGATAAATAGTCAAAGCCCCCCATGCTTTGCTAGATTTTAGAATTCTGGTCTCACTTCAAATAAAAGAGAGCTAGCAAATAACTTCATTAATGATGAACAAAATCTGATAAATGTACTCGACAAAGTACAAGTACAACCAAAAAGTGGGGAACTTGAACTGGAAAAATGTAGAATAATATGTGAATTTCCGGGCAGAAAAAAAAACTATCTAACTAATCAGGGACTAGCATCGCAAAGGGAGATACTTTTCTCTTTGGGTCTCTCATTCACTAAACTCCACTTCTCGCCTGCCCTCACTCACTCTCTCTCTCTGTCTCTCTCTGTCAAATAACCGCTTCCGCTTTTTCTATCCCTCTCTAACACATAGGCACGCACCAGATAGTGTGTCTCTGGTAAAATGTTCACCGGGAATCAATTACCGGCCTTTCCAACCTCAGAAAAACATTTATTACGATTTTTGTTGGGCAGTGAAATCTCCTTCCTCAGGCTCTGACTTTTCTCCGGCGTAGATGCGTCAACTTTCCGGCGAGATCCGAACATCTCCGCTGAAACCCGGTTCGAATCCAAATTTATTTACTTTTCTCTTTCTGGTATTTATTTGTCTGGTAACTTGCCATCAAAGTCGTTGCAAGTTATCTTTCTGAGGAAAACGGCTGAGAAAATAATGAAAATTGTGGAAGTGTTGGTTAAAGATTAAATTTTTATCGGATTTTTTTGGCTTAAATTGGTGCTTTTGTTTATATGGGATTGGTATTTTTGTATGATAAAAGTTGAAATATAGGTGTTACTTGAAGAGGGGTGCGGACTTTTCATATGAGGTGTTCAGTTTTTGAGGTTGTTTAATTGATGGATACGATTTCAAGGAAGTGAAAACTGGTGAAAATTCGAGCAATTAATGGAGTAGCTGATTTGGTGTTTCACTATTCAGCTGATAAAGTTGGCATATAGGCGTTATATCAACACGGGGTGTGGATTTTCCGTACGGGGTCTTCAGTTTTTGAGTTTCTTGAATTGATGGACAGGATGGAAAGATAGAGAGAAGTGGTTAAAAATATGGCTGTTTGACAAAGTTGCGGATTCAAGATTTCTTTTTCATTGCTTTTCTAATTGGTCCGGGATAGGATATCATGGTTTTAGAAACACAGAAGTTGAAGAAATTGCTGACTTCTTCGTATAAGATGAATAAGTTGAATTCTGATTGTTTGGTGGGGGGAATAAAAGGAGGAGAAGTGGCAGTGAGGTCAGGAGTAGGTGATGATGATCAGGGTAACTTTGGATCAAATGATTCTTTTCTCCCTGGTCTACATGATGATGTTGCATTGACATGTCTTGCTTGGGCATGCAGATCAGATTATTCCTCATTGTCTTGCCTAAATGCGAGGTTTAATAAGCTAATTAAAAGTGGAGACCTATATGAGCTGCGGAGGCAGTTGGGCGTTGTGGAGCATTGGGTGTATTTGGTATGTGATCCAAGGGGATGGGAGGCATTCGATCCCTTTAAAAACAGATGGATGAGGTTGCCTAAAATTCCCTGTGATGACTGTTTTAATTATGCCGATAAGGAGTCATTAGCTGTGGGGAGTGAATTGCTGGTTTTCGGTCATGAGTTGTTTGAATTTGCTATTTGGAAGTATAGTTTGGTTCATCGTGACTGGGTGAAGTGTGAAGGGATGAACCATCCTCGGTGTTTATTTGGATCTAGTAGTCTTGGTTCGATCGCTATTGTTGCAGGGGGGAGCGATAAGAACGGTAACATACTGAAATCTGCAGAGCTTTATAATTCTGCCACCGGCAGGTGGGAGATGTTGCCAAACATGCACTGTCCGCGACGGCTTTGCTCTGGTTTTTTCATGGATGGAAAATTCTACGTGATTGGTGGGATGAGTAGTCCAACTGACTCCTTGACTTGTGGGGAGGAGTTTGATCTTAAGACTAGGAAGTGGAAGGAAATAGAAGGCATGTATCCAACTGTTAATAGAGCTGCCCAGGCACCACCTCTTGTTGCAGTTGTTAACAACCAGCTTTATGCGGTTGAGTATCTAACCAATATGGTAAAGAAATATGACAAGGAAAAGAACTCTTGGGATGTGTTAGGAAGACTCCCAGTCAGGGCTGATTCTTCAAACGGTTGGGGTCTAGCTTTCAAGGCCTGTGGGAAAGAACTTCTTGTTGTGGGTGGTCAAAGGGGCCCAGAAGGTGAAGCAATTGTGCTGAATTCTTGGAGTCCAACATCGGGGGCCAAGAACGGCACTTTGGATTGGAAGGTCCTTGGTGTGAAGGAGCATGCTGGGGTCTTTGTTTACAACTGTGCTGTCATGGGTTGTTGAGAGAATTTTCTCCATTGATTACTCAAAACCTATGGATCTCTGATATGTGGCCTTGGTTTAGGTTGTTTCTTCAGACATTTTTTGATTGACCAAAAATTTGTTATCATCTGGATCTCCGTACCTCATATCTCGAGAGGGGGACTGGTTTTACAATTTTGTAAACATTCCTGTAACTAAATGTGCCTCCTGGTGCTCATAATTCTGTGGCCTTCTATTTTCAAGGGTTTTATCTAAGATCCCGTCTTTCATCTTTTCCTTATTCTTGGAACAGTAGAAAGTTGCTTCTTTTTTTTTTTTTTTGTTTGGGATTTATCTATCGTTAACTGGAGAGTGGCAAAATAATGCAGAATTGACGGGATCTGAGTTGGCTTTCTCTTGTGCCTGCATCTTTTGTACTTTGTTCTTGTCCTCGGATGAATTAAAACTGGCTCTATTCATTTAAAGTATTTGTTGATTTTTGCCGCACAGCTTGCTGCAATATAAGACTCCTTCCGGTTCTTTTCTTGTGTGTGTGGAAACTTTCAGATTTGCCAATCATATTTCCAGCGCGCCAGTCATGTTTGTCCGCATTATAGACCAGTGAAGTTATATCTCTGAGTTGCACACTGTCACTGGCTCAAAGCAGAAATAATGGAGTGAGAGTCATGGACTTAAATTTACATGGGGAGTAGTAGGCTGTGCAGCAATGAAACCTCTGTCACCCAACCCCCACCACACCTTCTTTAGCAGGTTTTTCTTTTTTAGTTTTGTTTTTTCATGTTTTTTATAGCTTTACTGCAATTCAACGCCTTTACTGGGGATGTGGCAATCAGTACCCCATTATCCTCCCTTCACCTGCTGGCCCTGGCAGTACAAAGTACAGACTCACATGGTCATTTTTTTTGTCAATCAAGTAGCCTTCTCAGTCGTAGTCAGTCTTGATTATTGGTCACTGAATCGATGGATTTGGCTTTGATTACGAGCCCCGTTCCGTTTCTATATGCTAGAGCTCTGGAATTGCTGAGGATTTGGCTTCGGACAAGCTCAGAATGGGAGTATACGTGTAACTCTTCTGACTTTTCAATCCCAGGAAACACTTAGCTAGCAGAATCAATCATAACATTCATACATTTTGAGGTTGAATCATTATGCACCAGCCCTTTGGTTGGATGGTAAAAATCTGGAAGTCAAGACAATAGTGGCTTGGAACCAACAACCACCAAAAAAAAACCTTTTTAACGCTAACAATTAATGCATATAAAAAAAAAATTCAATCATACAAGAAATATATATACTGCTGTTAAATCATGCACATGTGGCATATATTCATAATTGTTAATACTATAAAAAATTTGTTACAGTGCCAAAATATAAAACTATAACTTTTTCTTTGTATACTATCTTCTTCTCTCGTTACTTGATTTTGCTTCTTCTTTCCTTTCCCCCCTCAACTCCGAAGTGGGGGTAAATCTTTAAATAAATATGTATAACCTGATGATACAGAATTCTTGAACAGTATGGATGCATGATGAGTTGGGGTATGGTCCTTTTTGCACGGCTTTTGAGTAGTGATTTTGTTTGTGTACCGGATCTAGATTGAACCTTTCATGAATGAATAGGAGGGCCTTTGTTAGTTCGTTATTGAATACTTGTTCTTGGACTGCATGTGGGATTGACTTTTACTCCGCCACACTTTAGTACTCTTTCCCAGAGGCCCCATAGGCCCATATGGCATATACTTGTTATGGTAAATATTTGGTGTTTAGCCGGGTCATCTTACCCTTTATGGATAAAGCCTCCTGGAAGAGGAGGAGTGTTTCCACCGCTGCTACTTTTCATCTTTCTTTCAGAGGCTGTTGGGAATCATAACTCGCAGCTGCTGACTCCATCATTGTTTTGCTTATTTATGATCTAGGTACACTTTTTTGTTACTTTTATGAGTGAAGCCCATTTGAAAGATAAATAGCCATCCATTAAGTATTTGAGTAAATTTTATATACACTATCATGGTTGGATGGATAATACATGAGCAAATTTTGCACGTGTATCATATATCTAATGGTGATAGTGTATATAAGATTAATTCTAAGTATTTTCTGGAGCTGAACCTGACTCAAGAATTTATTTCTCTTTAAGGGGTTTGACTTTCAATAATATTTAGAGTAAATCTTATATATACTAACACTGTATACACTATTACCGTTTAATTCATGATATGTGTGCAAAAGTTGAATTTCAAATTCAAATTTTGTCTAGTTGTTATTCATCCAATGCTGATAGTGTATACACTGTCAGTGTAGGAAAGATTAATCCTAGTTATTATAGTCGTTCTCCTCTTGTTATTTCGAGTAATTTTTTGTATCATAATTTTGGAAATCCAGTTTTTTCTTTTTTATATTTTCATTTGGTCTGAGCTTAGAATTTAGATCTGTCAATGGACGGAAAAAAAATTAACTAACATCTACTCGAAAACTAAGCACGAATCGAAGCACCTTCATAAGACTACCTACCTGAAAACTAAAAACGTGATCAGTTAGATGCACTCAATAGTCATTCGCAACAGCGCCTAATCTCTTTAGTTTTGTCAAACAAATCCACAATTAGGCCTTTACGATTGGTTCCCTCACGTTATCGAATTTTTACGGAAAAACAAATCATAGATAGGAGTATTATAATCCGTATTTGGAGCTAAGGATGCCCTTTGAAAAACGGGATTCCGATTAGGGATGCAATCAAATTGAATCGAAATCGAGTATTGTCATACACGAGCTCGAACTCGATGGTTGCGCACAGAACTCGTGCTCGACTCGCATTGGTTTGAGTCAATGCGAGCCTTATCGAGTTCGAGTCAGAAATTTTCATTTTTTTTTTTACAAATTTTGAGCTAAAAGACATTATTACCCTTTAAAAAATTTCATACAACCTGAAATATTTTGTAACTTCAACCACTCTTTTGAGCATAAGGATAATTTCATAATAATAATATATTAGAGAATTAAAATTTAAAAAACTAGATAAAATTTGACAAACTTTTGAACATTCCATTTGGATACTCGAATACGATTTGCTCAACATATCGAGCTACTTGAATTCGACTCGAACTCGATCAACCCGAGTCCAAGTCAAGTTTTTTTATCATGAGCAGCTCGGTTTGATACAGCAAAAACTTGACGCCTTTGATTGTGCATTTAAAAAATAATGCCAGTAATAAAGTTACTGAGTTCCACATCAAAACTTTAAAGACAGGTCATGTTCGCATTGGAAAGTGTGATTAAGCCCAAGTATACACGTAGATAACCTAAAAGCTGAAGCAAAAGATTTATGTCGTTTTGAGACACTCTACCACCAAAGTTGATGAGGTATAAGGTCAGGGAATCAAACCCTGCCTCTCACCATTGGCCACAAAATGTAGCAAGCCACTTCAAGTGGCTTCCAGAAAAGTGCACTACTAAACGAGTGCGTAGTGCACTCGTTTGGATCGGTAGGTGGTTCAATCCTCTTCGATTTTTCTTTGACCTCTTCAGGTCTTCCCCTCCCCATAAGTTTTGGGCCTGTTGGGCCGTTGACTTTTATCATCACTTGAGGAAGATCAATTTGAGGGCCCTGCATCTGAGGATGAAGACGGTCTTCTACGTTGATCATCAAAGAGTATATGTTGGATTTCTATGCATTTTTTTCGCTCATCTTCGGCCATACATGAACTTGGGAAGATCCAAGAACATTTGTTGGTTGCTCAACAGCAGATAATAATGGATGGTCTTTTGCGTGCAGTCCAAGGCACGAAATTGGAAGCAATGAGGATTTCTTTTTTTGCGCTTTGGCGCATCAGAGAGTTTCCTAACAGAAAATGCAAAATGTACATTGTAAGTGCCCGGTGCAACCCAATGAGTACAAACAATTTCACAATGATACACAAAGATATATCAAATTTAAGCACAATAAAGAAAACTTAATTAAAGAGAAAAGATAAGAAATGCAAACCAAATATCAATCCAATAGCCTCTTCAATTGATGGCGATGCTAACCAAGATGTACAAGTGAAGGTTCACTCCTTCCTCACCCCAAACACTCTTTGGTTGAGCCAAGGAGTTTTACAACAATTCTAGTTAACCCTCAACAATCTACACTTGAAAGATCACTCACCCAATTAAGAACTATTTTATACAAATGAGGCAACCTTCACCAAGGTTTTACCACTCCAAGTGATAGGTTCACCTTCACCAAGGTTTTCACTTGAGCAACCTCACAACCCAACTTTCCCAACCCCTTGTACAACCAACAAAGAATCTTTCTACTCAAAAATCTCACTTGTAAGCTTGTATTTTGTGTTGGCAAAAGTCACTTGTCTTCTTGTGCTTTGGGGTGTTTATAGAAGGTGAGAAATGGCTTCAAAAGGCTCTCCAACGGTCAAATATTAAATGCTGTCAAAACTAGCCGTTGGCCTGTCGGACGTCCGAGACCTCCTGTCGGACGTCCGAACCCTGCGTCCAAACCACCTGTCGGACGTCCGAACCCTGCGTCCGAACGTAGGCAGAGAGTCATCAAATCTTTGCGAAATTTCTCGGACGTCCGATGCGATCGATGTGCGTCCGAAGCGTGCGTCCGATCCTTCCGGACGTCCGATGCTTCCTCACGAGCGTCCGACAGAGTTTCCTTCTTGATGTTCTTCATCCTTTCGGACGTCCGATAGCGTCCGACATGAGTGCCCTGTTTTTGCTTCTTCTTTTATGCCACAAGAATCTGTTCTAACAAATTACTCACATAAAAACATTAGCCCAAATCTACATTTTGGTTTGTTAATCATCAAAACCAAGGATTGATCGACCAAGGTCAACATACATAGACTAGATGAGCTAATAATGAATTGCTGTACCAAGGCTTTCTATCTTAATTTTTGACTAAAATAAAGCGGTAATATCTGAAGGGCCAGTTATAATGATCTGATGGAAGATAGAGCAACCGGATATTGAAGGAAACTGTAGCCACTGTGCTCAAGAAGTTGCACAGATAGAAGAGAGAAATTTAATTTGTTCGCAAGGAGCAGATGAATTTCAGTTCACCAGGATGTCAGTCAGCGTCATATATTGCAGCCTCATTTTTCTTGACAGCAGGATTCACCCGTTCCATTTGCCTGCATAGGATGGAAGCAAGTTCATGCCATAGATGCATAGTAGTAATTACAAACTCTTTTCTTGATTCATTAAGTGCTATAGATGCTGTTGAACACGTTTGAATGCTGCTGATTCCCCCACTTAGAAGCCTCATTGGAGCAGATCTAAGAGCATCTCCAATGGGGGTGTAATGGCTCCCCATTACACCCCTCCATGACACGGCTCCCCATTGGAGCCGTGTCATGCGGATTACACGCATTGATTTTTCTTCCCATGGCAACGGTAATATAATTATTTTTTTCGTTGATTTGTTTAATTTCCTATATAATTATTTTTAAAAAAATAACAATATATTATTTTTGAAACATAGAAAAAGATATATTATTCAAACTTAAAAATTAATAATATCATTTTTAGAAAATAAAAAAATTCAAAATGTACAAAATTTAACGAAAGTTAGTACTTTATTTTTAAAAAATAACAAAATTAGTTTTAAAAATTACTTTATTTATTTATGGGATATGAGTTATGCATTATTAAAATAAATATTTGATTAATTGTGGACCCATGCTATTACACCTTGCGGAGTGTAATCCATTGTGAGTAAAAGTGTAATAAAAGAGGAAAAAGTGGAATGCTGACGTGGCATGTGGATTACACTCCACAAAGTGTAATCCATTGTGGATGCTCTAAGAGGTGTTGCTGCCCCACACACGACAGGTTGTTTCTTGTCAATTAAATGCTGTCAAACATTCAACAGTGAATTGATACTCATTAGTACGCGTCCCAAAGGTACTATGGAACTCCCCGTATATATTGATAACATAAAATGTTTTGTCCTGGCAAACATGCTACCATTCTACAAATGATACGGCCTTGATAATTAGCCAAACCAGATCCAGTAGGAATTTACAATAATGAAACAGCCGGAATACAACATGCAGAAAGATGCAGAAAATAGCAGTACCAAGGCTTAGTTTGGGAGTTTAGGATAGAAAAGAGAAGAAGGGAAAACTTTAGTTACGAGAGAAGAGAAGAGAATAGAAAGGATTGTTATGTTGTTTGAGAGTTTTGAAAATTAGTGAAATAATTTTGAATATAAAGTCATTAAATATTTATTCAAAACCTTTTTAAGGATAAAATAGATATTTTAAAAAAATTTCACAGGCTTCCTCCAAATTTCTCTCCAATTTGGGAGGAAAAATTTTACCTACAATTCACCCTCCCATTCATTTCTTACTAAAAACTCACAGAAAAAGGAAAATCAAACTCTCTCCTCTTTCCCGCTATTTTCCGTCCAAATCCTCAACTCCCAAATGAAGCCTAAGGCTTGAGTACAATCACTTCCAGCAACTCACGTTACCACCACAAGCCCGCAGATTGCAAATTTATGTATTTACATTACTCCGTCGCTATCGATAATAAGGTAGACCATTATGTTATCCTCACAGGATTCATGTTCCGGTAGCCATTCGAATAAATCATGCTTCAAAGTCAACTCTGCCATATCTTAACCAGTTGGCAGAAGAAGATAAATTAAACAACTCCATAACATAAAGGAGTCTAGTACTGATACATGAAAACTCCCAAAGACATACAAAACAGTGACATGGAAGAGAGTGGCTGATTATCAACCCACACACTCTCCTCAATTTATTTTACATTCAATGAATTAAAGATCCTCCATAACCTAGAGGATAAGATCTCACACTTGAAACACTAGTAAATAACAGTTCAAAGGAAAGAGTTGTACATCAGAAATCTAATCCACAAACTTTCCTCGATTTATTTTACATAGTAACTTTGAAATGATATATGGAAATGAGCAAATGTTTCATGAGCTTCAGTCCCCCAACCACTGATGAACAAACACACCAGAATTTCTGAGACTTCTGAAAAGACTCATGCAGTCTTCACAAATGGCACCTTTGCAGTCTAGCGACTCTGAGCACTGGAGGAAAAGTTCATCAACACGGCATATTACTCCAGTTTTGAACAATTCACCAAGAATGTTCAACTTCAGTGTTCTTGTATTAATCCTAAGGACCACAAAATCATCATCTTCCACTGTTTCATTAAACCAGCGAGCAAAGTCAAACCCTTCTATATCCATTGGAGCACTCAAGTACTCATCAGAGTCCAGTTCCGGAGCAGCATTTTCTCCTGCGAGGCCTGGATGGTAAATAAAAGTGATACCAGGAGTTTTGATGTGAGAAGACAGGACAGAAGTGTTATGATCCATCAAAAATACACTGAATGCTCGTTTACCAAATGAACTATAAGGTTTAAACAGCTCATAAATACTCAAGTTTGTGGATTCGTCTGCACCAACATTGATGTGAATGAGTCTGTTCCTTGTTGAAGTATTCAAAAACTTGGGCAGATAAGAAACTTCCCTCTTGGTACGTAGTGATTTTTCATCCGTTAGGGGCTCAATGAACTTCATAAATGGTTTGTTATTTGTGATGGCAGGGCATTCATTTGGAAGTTGAAATTGCTCAAAGAAAGCAGCATTTTCAAATCTTTTCTTAAAGATGACTAGAGCATTTGAGCCAACACCACACACATGTATGATATCAGAACTCTTTAAATATAATGAAACTGGTGTGGCAGACCTAATCAGGCTTCCAGAGTAGAAGTCATGGGCACCAACAAGCATAGCACCAATGCCACCTGGACGTAAAACACGCTCAATCTCAAGCACGAGAAGAGCTGGCACAGATACCCCATCAAGAGCTCTCGAGAACAAAAAATCGAAGGAATTATCTGCAAAGTCGAGCTCACAAACAAATCTGCGTTTTAGAAGTGAGAAAGATGGGTGGCTACCAACAGCAACAGCATGTCGGAAACCCAGCTCTCGCAGAGCTGATACAGCAGAGGCAGAACCCTCCCCAACACACAAAGTTTTCGAATTAGGATCCAGCAAATTCTTCCCCATAAGCTCCTTGAAAACATTATTAGCCAAGTTTTCAGTCTCTTTGCTAAGCATCCTAAAACCCCCATAAAGAGAAAACCTAAAAACCGAAAGGGGATTTGAAAACTCGCTGAAATTGTAATACTCGCTAGAGCCAAAGTTCAGTGGGCATGCATCCAAGTTCAGCAAAATTGGCTCCATTTTTCGAGCATCATGGGTCATCTGTATAATGGAAAGCACAAGCAGAGCAGACCCTAACGCAAATGCCTTAACAAACATACGTTTCATTAAAGTCCCACGTAGCATTTGCCATTTCAAGACCGTCAAATCCATCTTTTCTTTTGTCCCAATTATCCCAAAGATAAGGCCTTTCAGAGTGTTCTACCTCAGATCTAGATAAATCAATCAGGAATCAAAGTGTGTGCAGCTAAAGTTGTGATTTTGGAGTTGCAGTTCACAAAATCAGTAATGTTAAAAACGACAATGAAATTGAAGCCAACAGATACGTAAAAACAAAATACTTAGCGAGTACAAAACCTGGAAGAGGTGTGATTTCCACCCACGAGTAATCCCATTGACATTTGGAACCCAAGCCAGACCCTTTTTGGAACCCTTTTCGGCATTGAATCAAGCATCTTGTCCACAATCATCAAATCCAAATCTATGAACCAATTCTATCCTCCTTACATCCTAACAATGTGTGCTTAAAACTCCCTACTATTTATCTACATAGCATTGATTTCTATGAACAATTTCAAGAGTTCTCCAGAGAGGTTTCTGGGATTTGGATCTGAAAGAACTAATGGGAGTCAAGTCAGAGACGGTGAGAGGAGTCCCAGGCGACTTGGAGTGGGCTTATCAAGTACTTGCTATCTATCGAGTGATAAAAGGTCAAAAAAGATTCCGAAGGTTCTTTCCCCTCGCTTATATTACACACGTGCCCCTTTTAAAGGGACAGACGCCTTGAGCAAAATAAGTGATAAAACCATACGATCATCTGCTAATCACTAATTAATTAATTAATTAAAGTTCTAGTAGTACCCTTTTAGTTACATTTTAGGATTTTTCTAAACGAATAATATTCGATACACACGTTGTTTTATTATACTTATGCAGACACTCACATCTATTATACTCCTCCAATGCGAGCACTTTTTTACCATAATGATTTTTTTAATTTAAAACTAATATTTTAATAAATTTTATAGCGTTAATCAAATCCTATATTTTATTTCAAAGTAACTTTCTTCCGTTGGTGATGTTTATACTCTATAGGTTTGGACACATCATATCACATGCAATAATATCATGAAAGTTGTCGGTGGATTTGGATTTGAGTAATGACTTATTTTGAGGTAGCCTCTGAGTACTAGGTAATATGATTAAGAAAGAAATTGTGTGTCACATCGAAGATTATGCGTAGGTGGTGCAAGTATTTTCTTTCTCTTTTTTTTTTTCCCGTTTTCTGAGAAAAAAAAAAGGTTAGCATTAACATTTTGAGAATGCATTAGAAGCCTTTATGCGCAACATACAAATTATAATTATTTCCAGAATCCTTAGCTATGTCATGAATTTTTTTTTTTTTTTATCGACACAGAGGTGTCCGGATCAATCCTTACGGGGCCCGACTAATTCCCTGCGGCTCAGGCTCGACGTCCCAATCCGATCCAAGCACGATAAGTGCGCGGAGGAATCCAGCAGAACAGAAACTCGAACTTGGGACCTAAAGGTGGTGGAAGGTGCTACGTTGAATCATTCACGCGAGGACATGAATTTCTATTTACTGCAGCGTTAGAAAATCATCTGTCAGATAGTAACATGAATGATCCGATCCACTGAATTTTGATATTGATGATTCTTTAATCTCAATCTTTCATCAGGGTTTTGTTTAAAATGCAGAAGTTTTTGAACTTTTCAGTTTTCCAGTTGTACATGTAGATCTTTCGTATCAATGCATCCTCCAACTCTTCAGCTCCATTGTATGTGACCATGTCACATCAGCCATAAATTATTAGCCCTTTAGATCTTACACAGCAAAACTTACAGGAATCTTCTTTTCCTTTCTCTCTCCCCCCCAACCAAAACGAAAACTTTTTCTGGTGAAGGCTGCGTGACCTCCGAATGGAAACCTATAGACGCAATGATTAATTCACACTGTTCATTGTTTTGCGACGACAAATCCACCGTCGGGGCAGTGCTTTTTCACAGTTGATCTGAGAAGCCATATGTTGCCACTCGCCATATAACTCTAGTGAGCAAATGCATGAGAAGTCGGGGTCCCTGTCAAAGATGTATATTTTTGGAGATTACCTTATGTTTAAGGTAATCCTTTTTGGGAAAGGGTTTGATGGTAAGTAGGCATGTCAATGGACAATGGATAGTATTTGGATTGGATCTCATGGATTTATGTATCTTGTAAACGTACTATAATTAAAAATCTATGTTACAAATATATGAATTTCAAAAAATATATAAATACCACTCAATTTTTATTTTCAAATAATAAAATCAATATTCAAGAAGTTGAATGCAATATTATGAACTAAAAAAATAACTACTATCGACCACTTCTATTTATTTTTAAAACTTTAACTATATTTACATCCAATCTTTAATTTATTTTTCTTTACTTTATCTTATTTTTCTGAAAAAGTTTGTACTAATTACAATGATAACTAGGATTATGTTGGAAAAAAATAATCATGAAATCTTATTGAATTTGATCCAATAACCAGAGAATTTTATAATATTTTATAAATTTACTAATATATATATATAATTTAATTATATATACATGGATTTGGGTAGAACCTGGTATGAGTTTTGATTTAAATATGAATTATAGAAAATTAGACCCTATCCAGACTCATAACTCTTTTACATGATCTGGATTTGGGTAGGGTTTGGGTTTAAGAACTTAAATCTAAATCCTATCCAAGTACGTTAGATTTGAGTTGGATATAAATAAGATCCGATCTATTAATATGCCTAATGGTAAAATATGAGAGGTTGTAAATTGAAAAACTTGAATCATAAGATCACATAATATATATATATATATGATCACATAATATATATATATATATATATATATATAAAGAATAAGTAACCTTTTCAAGATCACGTAATATATAATGGACTTGAGGATATATGATGAATTTACATCCATCATGACAAGGCACGGTAGTATTGGACATACCTAGAAGATACTAAAGGATGGAGAGTTGTATAATTTTCCACGAGTATGCAAGAAACGAATTCTTTTCAGCATTTAAACAAACAATCTATTAAAATTGAGAAATGAGACTCTTCCTTCTATAGTTTAGATTTGTCCCACCAATAATTGCATCGCATTAATTCTAGTACTGTGCATCGCCGTCATCTGCCTTTTTCTTTTTTTGTTTCTTTGGTTCTGCATCGCCATCATCAATCTGTCGATTTGTGCATCAAAATTAAGTGTCGGATGGCTTTGAGGCGTGACAAGTTGACACTCTAATGATTCGGAAAATTTAGACTTTTGTGTAGCATCCCCACAATGGCAACTATTAGCATCCACAACAAAAGCGGTGGGTGCAAAAGGGCCATGGCCAGTTGATCACCGCTTAATTTGTTCGCCAGGCTAGACATATACATGTAGGTGCAAATGCATTGAATTTGAATCTTGAACAGATCATGTCTCATATTTTTGTTGATTAGGGACTGCAATCGCCGTTCGAGAGCATGCGTTGGATAAATTTCGTCTGGTGTAATTATCTGTTAATCATACGAAAGGATATGACGTACTAGGCAAGCTTCGTACGACGGACAAATCATGTCGCAAAATGCTTTAAAATTTTTTTTTTTTTTGTACTTTAAACCTTTTAATGATGCAACTTAAGTTGCGAAGTTCGATAATGCACTGCATGTATTGTTCACTAATGTAGAATTGTAAAATGACATCCAATGATCGCAGCGCACTTTGGTAATTCCATATCGGCTATGCCAATCAAATCATTCCCGCTTGCAACTTAAACCATTTGAGAGGATTAATTACTTGGCAAAGTGCAAAGAGAAGGAGTACCTAATTAAATTTCAGGCTTGGTTCTTTAGATGTTACCCAACGTTAATTTAGCGTGACCACAAGTTGACCTTTAATATCCTTCGAAATCTCTCCCGATAATCTTTTTTTCATTTCTCTTTAATAAGGTTTTGCTTTAGTGGTGATTCTGGTCAAGTGATCAAGGTCGACATTAAGAGCTAAACATTTTTAGTTTAAATTTTAGAAGTTGTGAATTTAGTCTAATGTTGTCTATGCTTGCGTTTATCCTATCAAATTTGGTTTAGCAAGAATTGACCTCACAATGTAATCTTACCAAATAAAACAAGAAACATACCCTGCCTACGGGGGAACAAAATGAAAAAATAAATAGCTTACTGCACGAAGGGTTTGCTTGGATATGATTTTATTTGCAAAAAAATTATTTACTTGTATCATAAGTATATTTTTAATCATATTTTTTTAATTGACACATATCATGTTACAAAAAGTGTTACGATATTTTTTCAAAATATAATCTCCCATCCAAACACAGTAGTCATTTTATCCCAAGCAGCTGGTAATTACAGAATATTTTTGCAAAAATGGCCAATTTAGTCCATAAACTTTTTTCCCTGTCGATTTAGTCATTATATATTATTTGCAGTTAATTTGATCCCTAAACTTATATTTTGATCCAATCAAGGAATTCGGCGCCGCCGCCACCGCATAATTTTCATCAAGCTCCTAATCGAGCAACCCAAAAGGGTATTTTAGGGATGTTGATGTTGAGGTTATAACTAAAAGGAATAAATTGGAAAAAAAACCCCAATTCTAAACTTAGAATTATTTAAAAAAAGAGAGATCTGTCCAATTTTTTCAAACCTGTGTACAAAAAGTACTGCAATTAAATGCATATGAGGAGGAATTGGGACAAAGCATGCTAAAGCTCAGCTAGCGATCGAGTTGTTAATTTTGTTGTTGGTTCAAATGGTTCAGAAATAGGAAACTCGACTCATGAAGGAAATGAGAAATATTGCAATAGAGATAAAATCGTGTGATGCTACTGCCTCGAACAATGTCGAATTGTGACTACATGGACAAAGGCAAACCCATCAAGAAGGTTTCATGGTTGCAGAATTTTGGGGTAATTCTTTGTATGTGCTAAAGCTTAGAATTTGTTGAACTATTATGGTTGTTTAGAATTTGTTGTATGGGTGCAGAAAATCTCTACTATTTGACATAAGATTAACCTCCACCAACCATGATTAAGCTATTAACATAACAAAATAGACAAGATTTAAGTTCTTAAATTTACTCAATTTGCTTGACTCCCCTTCCTCAATATTGCATCATTCATGCATTTCATCCCCCACTCCCTCCATCCTTCGATTTCTTACGCCCTCTGATTCCTTATTCATCACAATCTATTTCGATTTTGTTTAGCAAATCATCAACTAAAACTCTAGATTTTATCCAAGAAAGTTTTTTGTTTTCGTTTTGGGTTTTGGATATTTCTCAAAAGACTTATCGACCAGTTAATTTTTGTTATAGCCCAACATCAAAGTCCTTAAAATCCCCTTTCTGGATTGCTTGATTAGGAGCTTGATGGAAATTATGTGGTGGCATCGCTGTTGAGTTTCTTGATTGGAACCGAAATATAAGTTTAGGGATCATATTGATAGAAAAGTGGGATTAAATTGCCTACATTTTAAAAAATTTAATCTCCCGCCCAAATACAGTGTTGGGGCTGCCTGGTGACTACACAAGCGGCCCATTTCAACAAGATTTACCAACATAGCTTGGAAGGCCGCAGAGACTGAAAAGTGAGAGGTCCACAACACAGGGAAATATAAGGACCAATCCAATACTCTGCGGTTGCACTTTTGACAGTTTTAAGTCATTAACGTCGATCAACCGAGAAAAACCCGACTGCTGTTCGGCGAACAAAAATGTCTGCTGCTACACCAACAGAAACCTTAAGCCCGCCGGTTAACCAGCAGGATTCATCAAACCACGTCGAACCAATTGAAGCCCCTCCCGAATTGACTCCCAACACTGACAGTGACACAACTGCGGAAAAGCGAAAGCGCGAGGACCCGGACCCGGAATCAAGCCCGAACAAAGACCGGGAACGTGAGATCCACCCATTCTGGAAGACGAGCCTTTGCTCCTATTTCAGGCGGTCCAAAGGCTCGTGCAGTCACGGTGACACGTGCCGATATGCCCATGGGGAGTTGGAGCTCCGGCCCCGACCCGACAACACTTGGGACCCGACATCCGAGCGAGCTAAGAAGATGGCGAGAATAGATGAGGGTGGTGGGACGGGGAAGGAGGATAGGAATGACTGCATGATGACAGAGGCTTTTGCAGATGGAGAAGAAGGTGGTGGTTCTTCAGAGGCTGGGTTGGCTAAGTGTGTCGTGAACCTCCCAATGAAGTGGACTTCGGATAATCTAAGGAACTTTCTCGATGAAAATGTGAGTCGGGCCTTTCTTTTTCTGTGAGCATAAAAGAGTGTAATTCTATGTGCCACTTAAGTTTGAAATTTGGATATCTTAGTACTGTTTGGTTGAGAAATTTGGAGAACGGAAAGGAAAACTAGAAGAAATTAGTGTTACTGTACATTGATTGCTCACGACCTTGGTGCTTTGAAGTTTACAAATTTATCACTTTCAACCCATTATTGGATTGAAACTCCTGCATGGAAGAGTCAAGCTTTATGTTTGAAGAGTTAAAAGTGCATGTTCCAGAAACCTTTTTTTCTTTTTTGGAAAAGCAGGTTCCAGCAACCTTGATTCCAGCAACCTTGATTAATGGCCCAAAGCCAATTCTCTCCTTTTTCCAAAGTTGTGGGTACAATTCTTTAGTCTGTGCTAGTGTTTAAGTTTTACGTTCTTATGTAATTTGATATAAGAACGTTTGTTATACTTGCTAAAGAAATTAAAAATTGTATCTTTGGATATTTAATATGTTGGTATTTGAAAACTTAAGCGGGTGAGGTTGTCCTCTCTAGCTCTCTGATGTATTCCTTTATCAAACTCGAGAAAAGTCTTCAGTTTTAAGTTATTTTGAAATAACAGATCAGAAAAGTATTCTTTTTCTGGTTTCCCTTTTGATATCTTCATCTTCCATGTTTTGTTTTGACTTAAGCTTACTATGCTTTTCAAATATGTTGCATTCTTGGTGTACCTTCATGATGATGTAATTGGACTGTATGTTGCGGTTTTCCAGGGAATTTCCTTTAAGTCAGCTAAAAAGAAGAAAGGTATGGTTGTCGGATTTGTGAGTTTTGAAAGTGCAGAGCAAGTTAATAGCGCATTGAAGGTACCCTTTCCTTCTACAGATATCAGTGAGAGTCATTAAGAAACTTATGCAAAACACGATGTTGAATTCTGCTTTCTCAATTTTTAATATGACAGGAGTTGGATGGAAAGTCTATTGGCAGCAAAAATTTGAAGATTGGAGATGTGATACAACGATCATTTGATAAGAAAAATAAAGTGGCTGTGCCCAATGCTCAGGAGCATGATCAGAACACTGTGTCAGTCAATGGAAGTTCTGATATTCATGAATCTTCAATTGACACTGAAAATGGTGAACCAACAGATGAATGTTCAGCACCAAATAATTCAGATTCAAAGGGTAGAACTGCTCGTGATGTAGTAACTCCACTTGCGCATATGCCTTATGCTGATCAGTTAGAGCACAAGAAAAAGTCTCTTACCCAGACCCTCAAAAGACTGGTCAGATGAACTTTTCTTTTCCTTTTCTTGATTTGCTTTTACTTTTTAACCCCTCCTGTCGAGTTTCTTACATTCTTTTTTGAAGTTATCTTTTCGTAGTTACTCCTTACGAGCTTTTAGTTGCCAACTTATGGGAATTTAACTCCTGGTTAATGTTTCTCGTTTTTCTATGTAGACTCGAAATGCACGTAAAGCTTGTCCAAATGGTGTTCCACTTCCAGAATGGGTTCTCAAATCTAGAGAAATAGGTGCTGATATAATGATATCTGAGAAATTGAAGAAGAAAATTTAAAAATTTTTGAAATTATTTCATACATCTGAACTTATTGGAAAGGAAGAGTGGTCACTCTTATCTAAGCCAGAATGAGGCTGCTAATGATTTTATAAAAATTGAAATGTAACTTTTGTTACGAAATTCTTCCCCTTTTAATTTTCAGCAGAGGAAAGTGTGTTCTACAGCTGTCCAACCAAATGATTTGGATGTGCAGGTGGTCTTCCCTGCAAATTAGAGGGGATAATTGAGTCACCTCTTGTCAATGAGTATCGTAACAAGTGCGAGTTCTCTGTGGGTTACTCCCTACAAGGAAAACCAACAGTGGGATTTCTGCTAGGCAATTTCAGGTCATCTACATCAAGGCAGACTTTCTTTCCACTAGTTTATGTTATCATTGTGTGTTACTCATTACTTGAAATTGATAATTTAATTTAGGGAAGGTGTTACAGCTGTTCAGGAACCTGTGGATTGCCCGAACGTATCTAGAATTGCTAGCAGGTATGCTGCAATCTTTCAGGAATTTTTGAGTCACTCGAGCTTTCCTATTTGGAACAGATTGAATAATATGGGATTTTGGCGTCAACTGACGGTATGTTCTGAATAAATGTTTCTAGCTTTTGAGTCGCTTTATTGAAGTTCACAGTTGATGACTGAAGTTGATCTTTTCTTCTGGCATTTGGACTTGGTCATAGAAATGATATCATTTTTTCCTTTCTGCTGCTTTTTGGTTCTTGATCTCCATAATAAGGTTCGAGAAGGGAGGAAGCCAGGCAAAAGTGCTGAGGTTGAGAATTCTGATACGACTGTTTCAGAGGTTATGCTCATGGTTCAGGTTTTAATCTTATTAACCTGTTCTTTAAATTTCAGGTTATCTGTTTGCTAGTTGCAAAGTACAACTTTGATGTTGCTTTTTTTATGGGAAAGCTAAAAATGAATTGGTTCATATTATTTTTAGCTTTAGAAAACATAGTATCACTCTCTCATAACAAAACGGGACAGAAAACTTATTCCTTGTGCATTTATGAATCAAGATTAGCACTTATATGCTTCTTTGACACCAATGTGTAACAGTCTACACTTTGATCATGCATTCAAATTTCTGATAAGTTTTTGTTTGGCTGGCTTTTGCTTTTATGATCGCTAATAACTTAGGTTTGCACTACGGGCTTTGATGATGAAAAAGTAAATGATGAACTTCAAAAGATGGCTCGAGATTTTTCTTCAAGAGCTACTGCAGAATCTCCTTGTTTGCCTTTAACAGCCATAGTTGTCCAGGTAATGAAGAATTAGATGTTGGACTGCTTATTAGAAGGTAATGATTACTTAGTTGCACAGGAATACAAGCTTGTTGATACAAACTTTGGCCAGCATCATTTTGTAGTTATTTTAAGTTATCCTAATAGCTTTCTGAATCCCATGTCACATTGGAGAAATAAACTACTTCACGAGGTAAGAAATAAGAATTCTTCATATCAAACAAGATCCTGAACTGGATCTGTCTGCCAGCGTTGTACCAGTTTGCTACGTTGGCTAAACTGGTTTAATGCTTAATGACATCTGTCCTTCATGTTGAAAGTTGCTGACATCAAAATAGATTATCTCAGTTGGAACCTGAAAGACTTTTAAATAGATTATCTTGTTGAGATACTTGTAAGTTCACATTCTGTCAGGAAGAGTATGAATGGGATACATGCATCTGGTAACTGGGACTAGGCAATTGGTCAAACCGATATAAGAGTGCCTGGATTGTACTTTCGGAGGTGGAACTCATCGTACAACACTAGTTTGATTAGAGCACTTCTTGTTTGCAGAAATCAACTAGGGTGCTGCTATTTTGTAGTATTTGATTCATAGACAACTTTCTCTTTTCTTTGTCTTTAGGGAGGAAATAGCTTATATCCAGTTACTGTGTCGTCAGATTTAAAAACTTCATTTTTTATATTTATGTGGTTTACTTATCTAATGTTGTGCCTTCCTATCTTGTAGGATCATAAAGGAATTTCAAATGCAGCACCAGCTGAAGCTCCTCTGCATTCCCTTCCCATTCCCAGGGAATGTAGTGATTCAGGAGTTGTTGCACCTTATGATGGTGTTGAAGCTAGAATTCATGATTACATAAGTAATCTTCAGTTCTCTATCTCTCCGACCGCCTTCTTTCAGGTGAGGCACTATTTATTAACACACCATCCACGCTCTCTTTCTATCACATGCACACACACAGAGACGCATATAAATATTCTTCTTGAAGTCATTGTTGTTTCGCATGCTAGCATCCTACCATTTTAGACATCTTGCAGGTCAACAGCCTTGCAGCTGAGAAGTTGTACGCGCTTGCTGGGGAGTGGGCTGGCTTGGGTCCTGACACCTTGCTTTTTGATATTTGCTGTGGTACAGGAACAATAGGTCTTACCTTAGCTCATCGTGTTGGCATGGTAATGCTCATGGGCTTATTCAATGAGCTTTATGACAATTTTTTTATTTGTTTCATATATCGACAGATACACTTTATTCCATAGCCTGCTATCTCGGGATTGATAGAATAGATAAAATGTATAAACCTTTGCACAGCTTACATGATATTTATTTCAAGAAGCACTTCGATTTTCGTTTGTTGTTTATATGTGACTATTGGCCTATTGTTTCTCAAATTCTTCTCCTTTTTGAAGAAATCATCATCAAATAACTGAGCTTTTGTTAGGTTGTTGGCATCGAAATGAATGCTTCTGCAGTTTCGGATGCTGAAAGGAATGCTGATATTAATGGTATAAAAAACTGCAGATTTATCTGTGCAAAGGTCAGCTTGGCTCAATTTCTTTACTTGTATGTTTTTTTTTAAAGGTCTTTAGTAATCATAAATCTTGTTTGTGCGGTGAAATAGTCTGGACTTAAAGTTTGGTCTAGGCTCAACTATTGGTTAGTCTCTTCAACATCTGCCTGTGGTGTTAAATGCCAAATTCACAACCAAATTGCGCCTGCCAGTAGGGCTGGTTAGTAAAATTAAAAATTATATTGCTGGATCACTTGTTTGTTGGTAATCTCTCATTTACAGTGATGCTTTGTACATAGAACTGGTGAATTTGCGATTAAAAAAAATGGTGAATGTGTTTTGTTCATCTTTATATAAATCTGTGTTTAACATACAAATATGCTTTGTTGTGCCTATTTTTTCTCTTATGCCTGATTTGTTTGTTCATACATATATTACAATGACATAATTTATATCTAATGAAATAGAGTATTGGAAAATAATATCAGGTACTTCTTATTCATATAACGATACTAAGATGTCCTCTCAAGCGAAGCATGTGGGGTCTTACATGTTTAAGTCATTGGTGAAACAAAAGTGGATATTTGGATTCATGTTGTTGGCACATGCTACTTTTTTTTTTTCCCCAAAACTGCAACATTGTATTAATAATGAACCAATTACAGTATTGGTGGGCAACTGCCCTTACAATCTGCTTGAACTTGTTCAAGCAGCCAAACTGGGAAGTTTTCCTTCCATTCAGCATTTTGCTCCAAAGTAATAGCTACTTTAGCTAGTTTGTGACTAACAAAGTTGTTCACCCTGTTTGTAAAGGTAAAACAACATTCATCAAATTTTGACCTAAGTATCCTGATATCATGTACAATTGTTGCTATAACTACGTCATCCTCCTCACTACACACTGCTTTGACTACCTGACTACAATCCACTTCAAACTCTACCCTTCGCCAACCTTGCTGTTGAGCAACTATCATGGCCTCTCTTAGTGCTTTTGCTTCTTCCACCTTTGGGCTGGCACAACTAAAATTTGGAACAGCCCAGGCCCCCTGCAATCTTCCAAGCCAATCCCTTGCTACCATCCCCCAACCTGCCGTATCAGCTTTAAGGTGCAACGCTGCATCTGAGTTCACCTTGACCCAACCAGCCCTTGGCTTCCTCCAACCTGACAAAGCTTCATCCTTCCTCGCATGACCTCCATCAGTTCCCCTCTCCCATTCCTGAGCTTCCTGATACTCCCTCCACTCCCTTAACGCTTTCTCCACTGCCACCCTTGGGTCCCCATGATTCTCATCGAACTGCCTTGCAATCCTGGACTTCCAAATTTGCCACAGCAAGTTGACAGTCAGAATAATGCGCTCCCTCCCATTTTCCTCCTTTGCTGCCCGCTTTAATTCCTCCCACCAGTGCCAGAAACTGTTTGAAAACATCTCCAACCCATCCCAGCTCAGTGGAGCAACCTTCCATATAACCTTGGCATGATGACATAGAAACAAGAAGTGTTCAATAGTCTCCGTGCTCTCCCCACAGTATTTACACATGGGATCACCTTTGGAGCATCTCTCTCTGATCACCGCATTAACTGGCAGCACCCCATGCAGACATTTCCAAATGAAATGCTTCAGCTTATGTTTCATATTCAAACCCACAAAAAGTTCCAGCTCGGATTAGTTCCCACCTTTGTACAACTAGATCCAGCATCTGTCTTCCACTGCGACCCCCTCCTTCTCCCCTTCTTTGCAAATTGATAACCTGACTTAACCGTGTACATACCTGTAGGAGAGAAGTTCCAATATATTCTATCCTTCAGCGGTTGCACCCCAAGCGGGATTCTCAGTATACTCTTCCCTTCCTCCTCCTCAAAGACTTGTTTGATCAGTTCCCTATCCCACCTCCCGTCCCTAATAAGCTCACTCACTTTCTGGACCTTCATCCCTTCCCTTCTCCTCGACTTCACCCTTCCATCCTCTGAACTAGGAAGCCAGCGATCCGCCCAGATGTTTATAGATTTCCCATCCCCCACCCTCTTCCTAGTTCCTTCTTCCAACAGCTCCTTTGCACTGAGAAGACTCTTCCAACACCATGAATCACCATTAGATGCCTTTGTATCCCAGATAGACATTCCTTTAAAGTATCTAGCCTTCATTATCTTGCTCACCAGGAGGTTTGGCTTAGTCAGAAGCCTCCAAAGCTGCTTAGCCAGTAATGCTAAGTTGAACTCGCGCAGCTCTCTGAAGCCCAACCCTCCATCTGCCTTAACCTCAGTCAGCTTTCCCCACCTGAGCCAGTGAATCCTATGCTCATCCTTTCTCTGACCCCACCAAAACCTAGCCATCTCTGAGCATATATCCTTACATAAGGTCTGTGGCAACAAGCGGCAAGACATTACATAGGTAGGTAGAGCCATTACAACTGATTTCAACAGTACCTCTTTTCCAGCTTGACTCAGTCTTCTCCTTCCATCCAGTAAGTCTTGCAGTTGCTTTTTGCCTTATAAAATCAAACACCTGCCTTTTGGATCTCCCGATGACCAACGGCAATCCCAGATATGTGCTCTGCAACACTTGTCTCATTCCCTGCAGCTCAGCCAGCACTCCTTTTTGTACCTCCTTAACGTTCCTGCTGAAGAAGATTGAGGATTTCTCTACATTGATCTTCTGACCAGAAGCTCGTTCGTACACCTCCAGGATCGTCCTCAGATGACCAGCTTCCTCCCCACTTGCCTTACAGAAAATCAGAGAATCATCTGCAAAAAACAAATGAGACGGTCGGGGAGCACCTCTTGCAATCCTCAAGCCTGACTGCCTTCTTTGTTCTTTAGCTTGTTTTAATAGGGAAGTAAACCCTTCAGCACATATCAAAAACAAGTAAGGGGCTAAAGGATCCCCTTGTCTCAAGCCTCTAGATGGTCTAATAAAACTTGTTTTCTCTCCATTAAAATTCACTGCATAGGTTACACTAGTTACACAGTTCATGATCCAGTTGATCCATCTAGGACAAAACCCCATCCTAAAGATCACCTTGGCCAGGAATTCCCACTCAACACTGTCATACGCCTTGGACATAACTAGTTTGAGAGCCATGCATCCCTCTTTCCCAATCCTTTTATTTTTTAGGAAGTGAACACATTCATGAGCTACAAAGACATTATCTAAAATTTGTCTGCCCGGAACAAAGGCAGATTGTGACTCACTGATGCAGCTATTAAGGACAGTTTTGAATCTGTTGGTCAGAACCTTAGAAATGATTTTGTAGAGCACGTTACACAAACTAATTGGTCTGAAATCAGTCATGGTACAAGGGGCATCAGTTTTAGGAATCAAGTTAATCAAAGTTTCATTGATTGACTTAAGCAGAAAACCAGAATGGAAAAAACTGTGCACAGCCTGGATAACATCAGATTTGATAACGTGCCAAAATTTTTTAAAAAAGGCAGGAGACATACCATCTGGTCCTGGAGACTTGTTTGGATGCATTGAGAAAACAGCTTGACTTATTTCCTGGTCTGTGACTGGCCTGATTAGTTTCCTATTCATTGCAGCAGTGACAGTCTGTGGGATCCCTTGCAAGATTTCTGCAAAATCACCAGGCTTGTCTGATGAAAAAATTTGTGTAAAGTAGTCTAATATCTCCTTGCAGGTCTCCTCTTCGCCCTCACACCATTCCCCACTCCTCTTCTGCAACACACTAATCCTATTCCTTTTCCTCCTACCAGTTATGATAGCATGGAAATAGCCAGTGTTTTTATCCCCCTCCTTTAGCCACTGCACCCTGGCCTTTTGACTCCAAAAAATTTCCTCTCTCTTGTAAGCCTCAGCCAGCTTCTTCTTAATGTTTATTAGGTGTGCCCGAGAGCCTCCATCAGTCCTTTCCTTTGTCTCCTTTATCTCCTTTTTCAACATTTCAATCGGTTTTCATGAGTTTCCTGCACATCCTTTGTTCCATCTCAGCAGATCCATTCTAACCTGCCTAATTTTGCACTGCACTTTGTATAACCTAGATCCCTGCTGCTGCTCCCCCCATGCCTTCCTTATCACTTCCCCTATATCCTCTTGCTGTAGCCACCTTCGATCAAACATAAATCTTTTCTTCCCTCTCCTTCTAGCAGGTCTTGTATCCAACACCAACATACAATGATCTGAGGCCTCAGTGTCCACATGTAGGCACTTAGCTTTTCCCATCTTCTCTACCCAATCTTTGGTGCCTAAAATCCTATCTATTCTCTCCTTTACCTCACCTTCATTTCCCCAGTTGTTACTCCAAGTCCATGGTTTGCCTTCATATCCTATATCCACCAGTTCATTGTCATTTATAAAGGATCTGAAATCTTGCAACCTCCCTTCTGACCTCTGGTTCCCTCCCCACTTTTCACTATTGGAAACAATATCATTCATATCCCCCATTATGGCCCAGTATTTCCTGGAAATGACTTCCCACTGCTCTTGCCTGATTCCTGAATCTGCACTAGCATAAACACATATACACCACCATTCACATTTTGCTTCACCATCCTCTATTAGTACCTCAATGGTGAAACTAGTAAACAAAGTCTTCTTTACCACCAACTCCTTTTTCCACAATACAGCCAGCCCCCCTGCAGTGCCAACTGGATCCACAACAAAGACATTATCAAATTTAATCCACTGCTTGACCTTATTTAAGTAACTTTTCTTCTTCTTTGTTTCTGACAAAAATACTAATTCTGGAGAGTGGAGTCTCATGACCTCCCTCAATTGGGGAACTGTCAAGGGGCTCTCCGCACCTCAACAGTTTCACACCAGAGCCTACATGAAAACCTTGGAACCCCTTGTAGGGTGGGCTCCAAACCCTCAGACAGATCCATGCATTCACTAGATTCAGTCCCAAATCTGACCTTCTTCCAATTCTCTTTCCCTACTCGCCCCACAGCACCCTCCCCTTCTCCTTCCTCCAGCTTCCTTTTCCCATTCCCAGCTCCACTCAACTCCACATTTGCCTCTCCCAGTGGCCTCCGCTTGCTCACCTCTAGCACAATTCTTTTCCATTTCCTGCTCACCCCTTGCCTTCCTGTGGACTTACTCTTTTGTTTACCCCCCTTCCCCCTCCCTTTACTTTCCCCAGACTGCGACCCATCATTCCCCCCTCCCCTTGATCCCTCAGTAATCTTGTCTCCCTCAGCATTCCCTTGTACCCCATCAACCCACATCAGGTCATCAGAACCTCCCCCCCCCCCTCCACCAGACTTTCTTGCCCTTGTAAATCCCTCAGCCCCTCATCCCTCCCATCGTCCCCCTTTTCTCCAACCAGTCTACCACTATCCTTCCGGAACCCCTCATCCCCTTTGTTCACTCCTTCCCTTGCAGCTTCCCCTTTACCCCTACCCCTTACCTCACCAGCACCCTCCTTTCCACCCCTGGAAACCAAATTCTTATTCAGCTCCCCCTCAGACCCGCCTTTGGATTGTGCTGCCTTATGGAAATCTTCCGTATAGGTTAACAGCAGTTTGTTCACAGGTCTCTCCTTATCCTTATTATCCCATGCATGACCTCTCCTCCTCAGTCCCCCCATTCCCGTTGCCATTCCTAGTACTCCTATTCGGACTTCGAGGAGGACTAGCTTTCAACCAGTTCCCAAACTGAGAATCCCCCTCTAAGTTCAACCCCTTCTGCCCACAGTTTCGTTCAGTATGCCCAATCTTACCACAACCAAAGCAGAATCTGGACATTTTTCATATCTAAAAGCAATCCACCTTCTCTCGCCATTACAACTCACCATGATTCCCCGAGGTAGGGGAGCCGAGAGGTTAATTTCTACTAAGATTTTCAGGTGTTTCCCCTCCTTACCCCCACTCTGTGGCACTACCACTTCATAAACCTTAGGGAAAATGCTACCTATCTTCCTTCCAGCTTCTTTCGTAACCCAATGCAACGGAATGTTCCAGATCTGGACCCAGATTAGTGTATTATGCAGTGCCTCTACATCATCCTCCAGTCCTTCTTTCCACCTTAGTAGCACTAGTGGCTGCCCGTCATAGATCCATGGCCTTCGACTCATCACTGCATCCATGTCATTTTCCTTTTCAAAGATGAACTGAAACAAGTTGCGTCCAATTTCCATTACCTTGAGATTCTTTGCCTGTGACCACATACTATTCACGAAGCTCCTCAGTCCACCTATATTTGCCTGTTTATCCCCCCAAACCCTCCCGATCAGACTCATATTGCACTCTAGCACACCTTTCGCTACTTCCTCCTTCTCCAACCTGACACCATCTCGTTCCTCCTCAGAGAGATTGAACCTTCGTAGAATGTCCTCAATGTTCTCCATGCTCCCCCCACAGATGAGCCACTGCTTGCCAGGCTCCTGCTCAGGCCAGTCACGATCCAAAAATAGTCAGCGTTGTAACAACGCCTCCAACCAAGCTCCAATACCAAATCACCTGAAAGCTAACACACACCAACACGGAATTAGAGGATTCAAGACACAAACCTAAACAAAGAACACAGGATCAAAAAAGAAGAAAACAAAAGATAGAAGCGAAGATCGACTCTCCTAGATCGCAAGGGACTGGGACATCAGGATAAATTGCGCTGCGTTCCCTAGATATCCAAGCGTAGATCCAGAGCGAGTGGATGAATTCGGTAAGTTTCCTACAATGGAAGGTTTTTTATTTTGGCTCTTGAGATTGAGCTTATTTTGGGAAAGTTTGTTAAGGAAGTTTCTAACACCCACAAGAGGTGATTTCCTCTCTCTAGAAACGAGAGAAAACGCTCTCACAGAGAGAGACTCAACCGGGCTTACTTAGACTTTATCTTGCCTGGCACATGCTACTTGAGTATTGCTTTTTGTGGTTTTGTAGTTATTATATGTGTTAATATAAAACTATTGTTCCTTAAGTTTGTATATCTTTGTTTCAGGCAGAGGATGTAATGGGGAGTCTCCTGAAAGAGTACCTGACTTTATCTCAGAAACAAGAGGAAATTATGGAACTGGCTGAGGACAACAAAGAAGTCAAAATTTTTGAAACAACTTCTGCAGAAAGTGCCCTAGAACCTCAAGAAAGCTCAGATCTTGAGAACATGAATTCTCATCATGAATCCGGGTCTCTGGATAATGGAAATGTAGAAGCTGACACCCAATACAAGAGCTTTTCATCCTCTGAAAATGGGACCACCTCAACAAAGCAGTTTAAAAATATTGTTGCCATTGTAGATCCTCCACGTGTCGGTCTTCATCCTACTGTGAGTCATGCAGTCCTTTCTGATGATAGAACCATCTGGATTACCTTTCAGATCCATCATATTTCTGTGTCCATTTGAAGATCATTTCTTCTATGCCACTACAACTGGGCTTTGATAGTGTTGTTGGGTCTTACTTCTAATTGTAATTTCACAAAGCTTCACCTCCTAAAGATACAAGACTGAACTTCATTGTCATTAGCCTCTTGTTGTGACTAATAGGAGGACTAGTAGATGTTCATCATCCAATTCATGACCTGCTTGGGTTATGATTGAGGTGGTTCGGTCCTATTTTCTTATGAAGGTCAATGTAGGGGATCGAAAGATGTGGTTGAAGCCTTTATAATCCTGTATATTCAGAATTTTACATAATTAATCTATTTGTGGCATAAAAGACAGTAAGTTAGAAAGTCAGTGATGCCTCCCCTCCTATGATAAAACTAATGAAAGTAGTTTTTGAGTCTCTCCTTGAAGTCCAGTCATTTAAACCCTTGGCTCACAACTCAGATATCTGCCCCAGTACTTTTTCTTATTTATTTCAAACATGGACAAAGCTTGCAAATTTCAGTAATAATGTAAGTATGCAAGACCAGTTTTGGGGTAATTCAGGCTTCATAAAGTAGTCCATACTTTAATATTGATTTTCTTTGAATAATGGCGTTGCTTCTGGACATGTTTAACTGTCTGCAATTTGTAACAGCTTCCCAAAACTTAGCAATGTTTTTGCATTACATCAATTTGAGTTGCCTCAACTGATCTGTGAGTTTGCATACTGCAATTTTTGTAGTTGTCAAATGCTTAGAGCTCCTCAGTATTGGCTTTTTTATAGCTGCTTCTCCTTAAACTTACTCTGTTGAAACTAGGTGTTTTCTTTTGCAATGACTGTGATTTCTTTCAGGTCATCAAAGTTTTGAGGACAAATGCAACTTTAAGGAGACTTGTGTAAGTATCTCTATTGGATGACTGGTACTTCTACTGATGTTGTTCTTTACTGGACCTTCATTCATTTCAATTTGTTTGTCTTCAGCTATATTTCCTGTAATCCTGAAAGCTTGGTTGCAAATGCTATTGAACTCTGTACTCCATCAGCTGAAAAAACTGAGAAAGGGGGTCAAAAGAATAACTGGGCATGGAGAAATATGAGCAGTGCTGGTCTTGCTCGTCATAGGGCTAAATCCATGCCTTATTCTGAGCCTTTTAAACCTGTCAAAGCTGTGGCTGTTGATCTTTTTCCACACACTCCACATTGCGAACTGGTGATGCTTCTGGAAAGGTAAATATAGCTGGTAGACATTCCCAAAAAAACTACAACGTTTCCTACTTTTGAAATTTCAGTATAGGGATCTTTTGTATTCACTAAAGCTAAGGCTGATAGAACAATTATAGTTGTAATTTGGCATAGTGAAAATTTTATCTTGCGGGCGCAATTTTGTCCCTTGTTTCTGTATTCTCTGTAGGAGGTTCACATGTGAGGCTATCCCAATAGATATATTGTCACATGCCTTTTACAAGAATTTTCATCTTCTTTTGTCATTTAGACTTTGATGATTTTCATTTTGATTATAGATTCACTGAAATTGGCAGAAAGTTGTCCATTTCTGTGGATTGTCCAGATTATTTGACAAGATTTTTGAAGTTATGATCTAATTTCTCCTAGCTTTGATACTGAACTCTAAAATTCACAGAACCGGTCTGTGTGTACATAATATATGTACAACCAAAATCTGATCTTGTCAATTTTATGGTTCGCATGGTTGCATAACACATGGATGAGTACATTTCATGAGTTGCATGGTGGTCATCTCTACTCAGGGTACCCCCATAACATGATTCCAAGAGCTTTCACCTAATTAGCCTCTATAAATTACCTTTTGAATGGTTTAGAGATATGGATCCGTGTGCATGTGTGTGTGCCTGTATGCGTTTCCAATGTGGGCTTTTTTTCGGTTTTTTTTTTTGTTTGGGGGGGGGGGGGGGTTGGGGGTGGTGGATATTCATGTGATAAACCTAGAGCTGGCATTTTGCCATAATACTTGTACTTGGGCTCTGGTGTTTCATTTGTAGCCAAATTATATCAACTGTCACTTTTTGATACTTGTAACCTTGCCAATACTTTTCTTTGTTTATAGCCTTTTTAATGTGTAAGGAAAGGTGAATGACAGACAATCAAGAACTAAGATTATAGTTGATACGCATTTTTTCTTTATTTGACAACCTTTGACAGTAATCTAAAATATGCATCATTTATATTTCTTTTACTTTTCGCGTCAATAGAGTGTTTTAATATGCTAACAGTCCAGCTGAAAAGCAATAATTTCTGGAGTCTCTTACAAGCTAGTTCTTGGTTGGCATTTATAAAATATCTGTGAACATCATATGCCTGCCTTAGTAAGTCTCGCATTTTCTTGAGTGAGAAAAAAAGGCAAATGTAGTCCATGATTATTCTGCTTTTTGATGCCTTTTGAATCTTAAAGCGCTCTTGATGAAGAGAGTGGACCAAGAAAAAGGAATCAGGAAGGGAAAAAGTAAAAGCTAGAAAGAAATATATGCAACAACGAGGTTTGCAATTCTCATGTGGAGTATCGAACCTACCAGCAGAAAGATTGATGTGTTAAGAGGATTAACCTAATCTCCTGTTAAGCCTAAAAATACCTGCTCGCTGTTGTAATTGAAGAAGCTTGATCAGGGAAGAGACATGTAGCACTTGCAGCCATTCACATAATTGTTCTTTTTACTCCTTTTGCTTTCTCTTCTTTTTTTTACTAGTAAGACGCTACTGTCTCTGATTCTCTCTCTGTTTTCAAGTTTTGAAAAGGTGGAAATTACACAATGTGCCTTGCTGGTATTTCTCACATCTCATCTGTCCTTTTTAGGCATCTTCAGCTCCTTTGCTTTTGAAAAAGCTATTCTTTGTTTCGGATGACCACTACAACTGCGAAATTGGAAGTGGGGACAATCTTCAGTTCCCGACTTTAACTTAAAAACTTAGCAAGTAGATTTTCTGTTCTAACGATTCTCAAGTCTCATCGATGTCTACTCTTATCAACTTTTTTTAGCCAAAACAAACAAATTTTTTTTTTTTTTTTTTGCTTTTTTGGAGGGATAAAGAAGCAAGGATGAAGTTTTTTCAATGGATGTATAATTTTGTGCCAGACTAGTAGTAAAATGAATTGGGTCGGTACCTTACTTCTAAAAACCCGTTTGGATTGCATTTTCCGTCATTTTTTATGAAAAAATTACTATAACAATTTGATGTATGTGAGACAAAAAGGTAATAGGGAAATGTGATTACGGAAAATGACATAGTTTTCTGATAAAAAAATGGCAATTCAAACGGGGCCTAAGGAAGTGAAATTTGACAGAGGTATGGAGATACGTTTAGGTTTTGGCTTCAAATTAGTGGATGAAGATCCAAGTTTGTATTGGAAATGGGTTGAACTTATCATTATTCTCGCTTGATAGAATGAGTAAATCTTATATACACATAGATAGTGTATACATTAACATGATTGGATGTATACACATAGATAGTGTATACATTAACATGCATAAGCAAAATTTGGATTTCAAATTCAAATTTGGATTGTGTGTCATGCATCTAATTGTAAAAGTGTATAAACTGTGAGTGTATATAAAATTAATTCTTGATTTAGAATGTTGAAAGGGGATTTATCATTGTGTGCCAGATGCTATTGGACGTCTTAGGACAGGTGTTGTAGTATTAATTCTACTTTGCAAGTGCATTAGTTAATTATTGGTGGTGCTTTGCATCTCCATGAAAAGCAAAAAAAGAAAGGTTCCCGAATATATTTATTACCATTAGACTGCAATTTAATTCCAGTTTGGATATATAGTTTCTTTAAATTCAAAATTCGGACGACAGAAACTGAAAAGACAGAAAGGTACCCCGACTACTTTTAGGATGGAACAGTCTTGCAAATAAATTATGTGAAAAATCCTGGACCATCTAAACTTCCAGAGAATCTTATCTACCTCCCACTCACGGAGATAAATCAAGAGTAAAACTTTTAGTCTTTTTTTTTTTTTTTCATTTTGAAAGAAAAAGAGGAAAATGTTAATGGCATTTCCATTTTAATTATTCACATCCTAATTATTCCATCTTTTATATCGAGGGACTATTGTGCCCTCGTCTTATTTTTTTGGTCTCATGTTCATAGATTGACTTTATCATATTCACTCTTACATTCCAAGTCTGATTAGGCATTCATTTGCATGTATAAATGGTCAATTTAAAGTGGATTAGTAACGTGTTTTGTACCTTTTTTTGTTCAAAAGCTTCAATTAAACAATGAATAAGAGTTAACAAAATCACAAAATGCTAAAAGCTAATTTTTAGTAATGTAAGTAACATTTATTGAGTCAAAACTTAAATATAATGCTTTTAAGCATGGCCACTAAATTTTTGCTCTTTCAATATTTGTCTTTTTAATGAGTTTTGTGCTAGACCGCAAAAAAAAATTAATCAAAAAGAACAACAGTAGATATTTGAATAACTCCAATAATAACAACCCGATATACAACTCACTGAAAACTCAAAAGTGTGGGCGCCCAAAAAATATTCATATTACATGTCTGCATTAGTAAGTTCTAAGGAATTGGAGCGTTAATATAAAATAAAATTTTTACAATATCGTTGAATTTTTTGTCCAATATTGTTGAACTTAATCAAGTGGCATATCTTATTTAATTCATCAATAGCTTCTTATGGAAAATTGTCTTCCATGGTTGATTCTAAAAAATGCCTAAAATTTGTAGAAAAGAAGATGAGGTGGATGTGTTTTGAGGTAAATATAATTACCACTTCAATTTGTCAATAACGTAACGTTTTGACAAGATTAATCTATGGGTTTGAGATACAAAAATAAGGTCGGGGTACTACGGTCTCTTATTAAATATGAAAGATAAGGTAGTGGGCATATGAATAACCAAAAGAGAAGTGTCGTTAATATTCCCAAAAAGAAATTGTTATATTATGTTCATGTTTTCTAATACATTTTTATATTTTTTTTAACCGTCTTTGAGCGAAAAAAAAAATATATAATTTTAAAAGAAAACTTCTAAATACTCTCTTATCCAAACATGGGCTGGCGACAGAGGAGGGTGCTCAGCTTTCATACTCAAATTAAAACTCTACAAAGTGGCAGTTAATCAACCTAACAAAGGGAGTCTGGCCTTTGCCAAATGCAGCATAAAATGGTGGTAGTAAATGTTAAACAAATGATAATCACGAATATGGTTCAATTCCATTCCTTGTTAAAAAATCTTTTTCTTTTTTGTTTCCTGTAAGATCAGGAGCCAACCACACAAGAAGAGCCGCTGTTTGCCGAATGAATGCGGTCCAGGAAGGGAGGCACATTGATTCAGGCGACTGATGCTGCAACAGAAAAGTAGCCCCACAGCTTAACAGTAATTAATATTACTGCACATTAATCAACCAAATTTCTTTTCCTCATTTCGGCCTCCCATCCCATCATTTGAATTAGATTTGGGTTCTGCCTCTGGGATGGATGATGTGATTGAAATAACAAATACCTACGGCCACATGATGACTTCTTTTGGCCTACTCAACTGCTTTTCATAAAGCCTTTTCCCTTCCTCGAGATAAAATGTCTGTCATCAGACCTTGGCCTACCACTTGTATGATTGTATCTGCAAAGGGTTTCTCGAATCTGGCTTTTGTAAACTAGTCTTCATGCTTCAGGAAAAAGGAAGAAAAATGAACTATTGGTCACAAATTTTGAATAAAGATGCAAGCTTTATTTGAACAAGCATACTTGCCGCCAAGGGATAAAAGAGAGTCGTAGACAGCCAAAGGGATGGGGTAGATGGAACTTCTTACACCACCATTTTTGCCTCGCGAGATCGGATGTATCTGCAAAAGAAGCTCTACTCTAAGTTCATCTATTTGGCTGTTGTTTAATAATCAAGTAACTCCAACTTGAGTGCTAGATAAGAGAGATGCGCAGGGTATACGAGTTGATTTACTCAAACTCTTAGCATTAATGCTAAGCAGGGGTGTTCGAATTTCGTTAGAAACTACAGCCGATTCAATTTAGATGGGGTGTCGGAAATTAACAAAATTAACTTATATCTCATCCTAAAAGTTTGATAAAATGGTTTAAAGATAGATATTGGGATTCGGGTTTTAAATTTCTGACATTAGGACGAATTTCCCTATTTTATTTGTTAATAACAAATTATATAAATTATGTACCCACTACTGTCATATATTATATACTAATCTATTAGTAATAAAAAGCGTTATGATTTATAGCATACATGTTTATTTTTGAGCTTTAACTTGAGAAAAACGGATATTTTTGGCTTACTTGTAAAACTTTGGATATACCATTAAAACTCAATTACGTATATCCAATTTACTAAATTAAAGTTTAAAGAGTGATAGCATGTCAGTCTTATACCCAAAAAGAAATTAAAAATTTTAATTGAGTTACCGATTATTACCGGAGCTAATGAATAACCCTAAAATTGCTAAGAGACATCTCGTGCAAAAAAAAAAAAAAAAAAAAATTTTTTTGTGTTGTTTCGACATATTAGTCTTTTTTTTTCGGACATAATAAATTCTATTCTACACCTAATCATATGTTACATTAGGGGAAGGGGTGAATCCAAGGGGGTTAATGAAAAATTCAGATGGGACTCAATTAGCACCGGACATCAAGGGAGTAGTTGTTTTTTTTTTTGATATATTAGTCAGTAGATGCCGTTTCGTAACAATTGACAGATGTACTTTGATCCTAAACGAGAAGGACATGATATTGGAAATGAAGAATCCGTAAGATCCAGTTTAAGGCCTTTGTTTCTCGTTTTAAAACCGATCTTTGATTTCCAGTCATCATTAATTATTTTCTTCACGCTTCATTCTCCTCCTTCTAGAAGACAGAACATGACTCAAGTGTCTCGTATAGGTGCAATTCACAAATTGGGGGGATTTAACAAGAAGTGTTTACAATTTGGAGGTTAACCTAAAACTTCCAGACTACAAATTTCTCCAAACATCACAATTCGCAACCTGACAAAGTTTGGGATGGCATTTAAGTATTTATTTGTTATAAGACAAGATTAAATTAGCTGTAACAAGTGATTAAGGGTTCATGGTTCGGATCTTGTAACCCAACCGTGGGCTGAGGAGACGTGGGACTCGGGAGTAGGCCTGTCAACGGGTCGGGTCTAGATCCGGATCCGGACCGGATCCGTGAAATTAATGCGGGTATGGGTAGGGATTTAATTCCGTTTTTCGGATCCGGATCCGGATCCGTTTTGTCAAACAAAGAAACGGGTCGGATACGGAATATAGTATTCCGGCCCGTATTAGACCCGGATCCGGATATAAATGAATTAATAATTTAAAAAATATATATTTATCAATATAATTTGATTAGGATGATGTATTTTAATAAAGTTAATTTGATTTCTTTTCTTATTTGATTTTTTCTTTGCATTAGTTAGAAATTAGTTTACAGATATATTTTTTTCTCATTTTTATTAGAAATTATAAAATTTGGTAAATTTGTTCGGGTAGACCCGGATCCGGAACGTAGAATAAAGGACCCGTCGGGTAAACGGGTCGGGTCCGGATCCGGCATAGTAATTCGGGTCCGGGTCCGGAATAATGAATTCCGGCCCGGACCCGGCCCGTTGACAGCCCTACTCGGGAGGGTTAAAAAGGGCCAAAATTTTTTTTTTCCTAAGCCCTTCTGTTCAAGGAGTCTATGACTCTCTAATGGACTTACTTACATGACAGCAACTAAAGAATTCGAAGGAGGTTGATGTCCATATGCGCTCTGTGCTTTGTGGGAGTGTGATTCACGAAGTAATGAAATTAAGTTGACTTAAGCTCCATAAAATGTGGCGACAGTGCTGAAATTGTGGAAGATAATTGACCGACTGAAAGAGAGATGACGCTCTACCTGCTAATAATTTATTGCTACTGTGCTTGCTTAATTGGAAGGGAAAATCGTTCAAAGCGTCCCTCCCATTTTGTAAAATAACTTTTTTCATCCCTTACTTTTAAAAGTGCAATTTTATGTCCCTTACATATTCACATCGGTCAAATTTAGTCCCTAACTAGGTTTCCAATCATTTTTTTGCTGGAATCCATCACGTGCCTTGCACGTGATCATTTTTGAAGGGTAAATTTGTCAAATTATATTTTACATAATCTGATCTATAGTCCTCCACATTTTATAAAACAAATTTTTTCGTCCCTCACATTTTATAAAATGATTTTTTCATCCATCACATTTCACAAAATGAATTTCTCCATCCCTCACATTTCAAAAAATGAATATTTTCATCCCTCACTAATTATGTATGTGAGGGAAACCCTAAAAAAAATGTGTGTGAATACATTTTGTTTAAACACAAGTATATGTCTATTTGATTTTACTTAATAGTCCGAATAATATAAATATATGTATGTGTCTATTTGATTTCACTTAACAATACGATACCATATATTATACGTGATCATTTGATTTCATCTGGTATTAGCTAGTAAATAATCTTGCATTCATTGTCAAGTTAGCCAATAAAGCTATTTTCGGTCAAAATACAATAAGAATATACAAATTAAGATTCTATTGATAAATATTAGTCATAATCATACAAAAAAAAAAGAAGATAGCCCACAAGTTGAGTCCAATTACATACATGTGGTTATACTATTATTATTAAGCAAAATCAAATAGACATATATGTGTGTTTAAAAAAATGTATTCACACACATAATTAGTGAGAAATGAAAAATTCATTTTGTGAAATGTGAGGGATGAAGAAATTCATTTTGTGAAATGTGAGGGATGAAAAAAATCATTTGATAAAATGTGAGGGACGAAAAATTTATTTTATAAAATGTGGAGGACTATAGATGAGATTATGTAAAATATAATTTACCCTTCAAAAATGATCATGTGTCTTGCACATAATGGATTTCGGTCAAAAAATGATCGGAAACCTAGTTATGGACTAAATTTGTCCGATGTGAATATGTAAGGGATATAAAATTACACTTTTAAAAGTGAGGGACGAAAAAAGTTATTTTACAAAATATGAGGGACGTTTTGGACGATTTTCTCTAATAGGAAACTCGACCATTGACCACCACTTCCAGACTTCCTTTCTTCCCGAGATCTCATCGATGACAATCACAAATATACTACTAAGTACTAAATTGGTTCAGCAGTCCTCGTAAATTCACATGCACACGGTACATCATGTAAAAGTCATCAACAGTTTTGTGTAATCCATGTAACATGGTAACAAAACGGAAAAAAAAAAAAAGAAGAAAAAGACAGGAAAGATTTGCGCCCTAGGGAAATTGTAAAAATGTTAGGCTGGAATATATTGGATTACACGTGGTTATCAGTTGATCCATCCATGTTAAGTTGATTAAGATAATAGCACTCCAGATTTCACTACTGTAACTTTCAAGAAACGGACATTTATAAGTAATTTTAGAAGTGTATCTTGTTTTGTTAGGGATGTATACCTCCACGACTCCAAACCACTATTGCATGGCAACTTTGCAGTTGACAAGGAGAAAAAGGGTGCTAGCGATGAGTGAAGTGTGCCCGCACTTCGGGAGTGGGAAAGAAGTAGTGAAGTAGAAGCGGCAGGCCATGATAGAATAGATTTTCACAAATTTCACAGGACTAACACTTATAACTCAGGGCTTTGCTTTCATTCATTCATTCACCTGCCTGCCTTGTCATTAATGTAAAAGAAGATTAAACCAACCAACTTCATTCTTCATACAACTGCTCCATTACTTCTTCCGCTTTCTGTCATATTCACTCATCTCTAGAGCGTGGCGGCAGTAGTTATATCGTTATCTCAACTTTAGCTTTCTATCAAATCTCAGCTTTCTTTTTCTCTCTGTTTCTCTCTGAAAAACTGGTTCCCTTAATTTAAGGATTTTGCAGGAGTGGGGTGAGGACAAGTACAGAGGTTAATTATCAGCTTGGGATGATGAATAACACTGAGGAACATAGGAGTGCTAGTATTAAAAGCGAGGTGCAGGGTGGATTCAGTAATAGTACTACTGCATGTGAAAGAGAAGTTGTCATTCCGATGCCTAAGGTACAACTAAGATCTGTTGATGTTTTCTACTTTAGCGTTTCTCTGTACACATCTACTTTGTCCTTATCTGGTTCTAGATTAATCTTTCTTTCTAAACTTAAATTTCAATTCTGGGATTAAATAAAATCCAGATGAAATGAAGTCTTTTGAACTTAAGACAAGTATTTCGAACCCAACTTTTAAGAGTTCTATTGGGGCGGACACTGAACATAGAACCCTTTTTAATTCTCCTCTCTTTCTTGATGAAGAGAGGGAAGATAAGAGAATTGTGGATCACGGAAGTTGGATAAGTTTGGATACTGGTACTACCTTCATGTAGGAGGTGGATTACCTTTCTTTGTTTGTAGTTTCTTATTACAAGCAGTTTATTGTTCCAAGATTGCGCATAACTTTGATTGCATGGCCAATTTGTTTAATACTTCTTCCTGTAACCAAAACTCCATTGTAAATGGCTGAATGGATTGTAAAGCATCAGTTCCACCCATGATACTTATTTTTAGCCAATTCTGCTGCACTTCAAATCCCAATTTGCTGGGTTGGCGGCTTTATCATAGGTGAAGCATTGGAGCTTCTATTACGCAAATTAACTTCTGACTTTAATCTGCTATTGATTGATAGAATATATGAAATCAGACTGGTAGTTTGTAAGATAAATTTCAATTGAATATTTTAAATTGAGTGTACCTATAGTTCATTTAGTATTTGAGTAATTCTGCCAGTTTATCCAAATGCTTGTGAAGTTATCACTTACTGAATGCAGTGATGATAACTAGTAGTATGCTTTAGAGGTTGTCTTGCACGTTTATAGATGAGCGGTTCAACTAAGTCCTCCTTTCAGGTAGAAAGTTCCAGTGGAATAACTGAAGAAACTGGGAATGCTAAAAACTGGAGGAAACAAAATCTATTCTTGGAGATACCTACCAGAACAATGGATGCCTCATGTGCAGAGTTTGTTCAAATAAAAATGCCTCCAACGCCAACTCCTACGCCCAAAAGAGTGAATTTCATGTTGACTCCTAGCCCTTCTGATTCAAGACTAAATAGTTCTCCGGGTCCTTCTTCATCCAGAGCAAAATCATCCATCAAAAATCTCCTGCCAAAACTAAGTTTCAAGAACCGGAACTTGAATCCAGAGACAGATATAGACAAGGCTTCTAACTTTGATTCAGGTTCTTCAACCACAGCATCACAGGAGAAGCCATCGATGTTAAGGTCTTGGTCTCTCTCAAAGATATTTACTCCTCGCATGAAGAGGACTTCGTCTTTACCTGTTACCCCAGTTGCACATTTAAGTTCTGAGTCTGTTACTGATGGGAGTGCATGCAGCTCTCTGACATTGGATGTAAGTCCTTTAGAAACTCTTATTCTGTTCCCCATAAATAAGTTGATTAGCTCATATTTCAATATCATTAGTCATTAACCAGATTTTAAGGGCAGGCTTTATTGGATGATGCAGTCAATTTTGCATTCTTGTTATGCTGTCTTGTAATAAACTATGGCATGCATGCTAGTAATTAGAATATGTAACTAAGCACCCTTGCAACATATGAAATTCAATCCTGAATAAGATGTTGTAGCATGTAGGCAAGAAATAATATATTCAAAAGCCTAACATCTCATCTTCACTGAGATAAATTAGAAAGAACATTGTATCAACTTCATGCAGCCAATTTCCAAACACAACCTGGGCTGATAGCTTTATACACACACTAATGTCAATGCATCGATGATTATAGACAAAAGGACCACAAAGGCACATCTCTCGATCACTTTCTGTTCCAGCTATCAACAAAGAAAGAAGCATCAAAAGGATGGACTCATTTTTCAGGGTAATTCCTACTACACCTCGAGTGAAGGATGGGGATTCAATAACATCAGTGTCAACTGCAGGAGGAAATACTGGTAATTTGCTCTTTTGCCGCATGATGTGTCAATCAGGAGCTTCTCGAGTTATACATCAATGGAAATATGTTAAACAACTTTGGAGCAATGACGGTGTAACCCACACTCAAAACTCTAAATTAAAAGTTTATGCCTAAGGTTCCACTGAATTTGTACATCGTACTGGGTTATCTAATATATGGGAGAACTTCTATAAGTGATTGCAAAAAGAATTGAAATATACATGGCACTATATGGCAGCATTGCATTTTCTTTACAAATCATATGGCAGCTGTAAATTATATGGCTCTTCCAAATTTAGTGCCAGAAATATTTTAAAGGCCGCTATGGTTACTCGGAGCTGTTGTAGTTAAGGATGAAGAAGTTGCTGGACTTAAAAAAGTGTCAATACATTTTAGCTACCTTTTTACTCTTACTTTTGGTTTCTTATGTTATCATTGCCTCCATAGTTGGAATTATATGTCATTTACAGTATTATATGGCGCTTCCAAATTTAGTGCCAGAAATATTCTAAAGGTCATTACAGTTCCTTGGTGCTGTTGAATTTCAGATGAAGAAGTTGCTGGACTTAGACTGCCATTACATTTTAGCTACTTTTATACTCTTTCTTTTGGTTTCTTATATTATTATTGCCTCCATAGTTGGAATTATATGTCATTTACAGTTTTTATTTTCTGGGAATAATTTAAGCCTTGTTTTACAGAGAATAGTGATGCTGATGGTGAAGACATTCCCGAGGAAGAAGCTGTTTGTCGAATCTGCTTCATTGAGTTATGTGAAGGTGGAGAGACACTCAAGATGGAATGTAGTTGCAAAGGAGAACTTGCTTTGGCTCACCAAGAATGTGCTATAAAATGGTTTAGCATCAAAGGAAACAAGACATGTGATGTTTGCAAACAAGAGGTTCAAAATCTACCAGTCACACTTTTGAGGATCCAAAGTGTTCGATGTCAAAATACTAGAGCAAGTAGAGTCCGGAATCTGGAAATAAATGGATACAGGCAAGTTATTTATCTTGGAATGTTAATTTTCTTGAAAGCTGAAACAAAGTTATCATGCACAACCTCTTCTTAGAATTTCTAGGGCCATTATGTGAAAATTTCCTTATACACAGTAACCTTCCGTTGTTATTTTCGTTCTCCTGATGCTTTGATCCCTTTCCTAGTAAACCACTTCCTCCAATCTCACAGCATAATCATGTGTATCGAATATTGAGATGACTGGAATCAAAGGAACCTTACCATCTTAGTGATTTGATTTTTGCTCTAATACCGTTGTACTTTTGACGTAAACTGAAAACGTGATTGTCTAATAGAGATTTTTGTGGCTGTCATTTGTTGCTTCCCTTTTTATGAGTAGATACAACTTACCTGGTAAATAACACACTTAGTCCTAATGAAAAGGAAGGAGATAGGGAGCTGTTCTGTGTCCTTCATAAAAACTCTCCTCTTTACCTTTTCTTTCAAAAGACGTGATTTTTCAGTTATTTTCATCTTTTTGTGTATCAGGGCTTAGTTTCAAAATAAAGTTGACACTATCTTGAACATTATCGAGTTGCATGCAGAATCTTTAATGGAACCTCCTTTACCAACTTGAGATATCAATATATCGTGATTCTTGGGTTTAACTAGTAATTAAGGTCAATTCACTCCTTCCAGGTAAAACTACACAATATCTTGAAGAATAAGTTCCAGAGCCAGAAATGACTGCTATCCAGTGTTAGAACTAAACTTTTTCTGGCCTTTGGGAATAATAAAGCAGATGCCATAGTTCATAAGCAGAAAAACATATATCTTCTGCTTTGGATTACAAATCTCTGACCTACTGAATTGTGACCTTTACTTAAGGCTGTAATTTCTTCACTTCATTCAATGCCAATGAGCATCTGTTTTTTTTTTAATTGTATCATTGAAAATAGAATCTGACCAGGCAGTAAGACTCCAAATTCAACCATTTGAGTTATGCCATTTATAGTCTTATACTTTGCTGTATCAATGCAGGGTTTGGCATGAAGTGCCCATTCTTGTCATTGTCAGCATGCTTGCCTACTTTTGTTTCCTTGAGCAGCTTCTGGTAAGATTATCTGATTTTGCTGTTTGTAGATCTATTAGCCATTATATGGTTAACATTTTTCTCATGTGCCAGGTTGGGAAAATGGGTACTGGAGCAATTGCTATATCACTTCCATTTTCTTGTGTACTTGGTCTCTTGGCATCTATGACCTCTTCAACTATGGGTATGTTATTCTTGATGATGCAATGAGAAACTTTCGATGTCTGATTCTCTTGTTTAAGAAGATGTGAGATTCATGGGTTGAATTTGAAATGCTGGTTGAAACTTCTACGATAATGTTCTTTAGTTTCTGACATCAACTCTTTCTATTTTTGTAGTGAAGAGAAGATTTGTGTGGGTTTATGCATCGGTTCAGTTTGCTCTCGTGGTTCTCTTTGCACATATTTTCTACTCTGTGGTACGACTGAACCCTATTCATGTCTTTAACATACAATAATACCGTAAGAAAAAGAGTCTGGATTTTGTTAATGACATTTACCTTTACATAGATTAGAGAATCTCATTTTATTTTTATTGGTTAAAGGAGGATGTATAGTGACTCTGCCTCCATTGTACCTTTTTTGTAGTAGATAATTTTGTTCTGTATTCTTTTCTTTTCATCACCTTCTAAGTCCTGCTTTTATTTTGTTTCAACTGAAGTTGGTTTTAACAGAAAAGAGGAGCATGCTTTATCTTTCATCAGGTGAACTTTGGATATGATATTCAAGTGTCTAATCTGCGTTTTCTGGAATCTGCAGGTTCATGTACAAGCTGTTTTGTCAATTCTTCTCTCCACATTTGCAGGATTTGGAGTTGCAATGAGTGGAAGTTCAATTGTTGTTGAGTTTCTGAGATGGAGAAGGCAACAACAAGCCTTTGCAGATCAGCAACATCAGAATTCCCAAGTCATGTTACATCCCGGTCGATGGCCTCAACAGAGTCAATCAGAAACAATTTCCCGTGTTGCTCCAAACCTTCGTCAAGCCGACATAGAAAATCCAGAAACATTCAGTGGGAGGTGATTAGTAGTTCTTTTTTTTTGGGGGGGGGGGGGTAGTAGGGGATAAACTCAATCCTTGCGAAAGGGATTTTGTATAAATACACAGATGAAGCACTTGACAGTTCTGTGTCATTGGTATTTTGCTTCATCAAAGAAACAGGAGTTGCAGGAATGAAGAATGTTGTGATCTGCACAACAAAGCAACGTGCTTTGTACAGATACAGTAATCAAAGAAAGTTTGTTCTTTTTTCTTCGTCTTCCAGTAGGAGGTTTCTGATTCTGTACGTTACTAGCACTGCAAACCCGTGATCATTTGAGCAGTGATCAACCGGAGAGAACAGTATTCTTCCAGAACAAACGCGATACTTGTCAAAACTGATGCAAAACAGAAGTTACAGGGAAAGATTTCTCCATATTAGTAGCCACAGACATTAGTTTTTTTTTTTTTTTTTTTTTTTGAGTCAATTGAGTTGTCAATTCCTACCCTTCTCTTATTCTTACTCTAACCTATTTAAGAAAGAGCCTAACTGGACCAAGAAAGACCAGTACGAGTAAGGGTGAGTTTGATAAATTTGAAATTTGAAAACTAAAGTTTAAAATCTGATATCTGAATTTATTAAATTATTGAATTGTTAAGTATTAAAATTAATACATTTGAGTGAATGTCACATTAAGTGATAAGTGAATAGTTTATCACTTAATTTTGGAAGCAAGATTTGTCTTAAAAATTTTGTGTCACTTAATTAATTCAATTGTTCAATTTTTTTTTATCAAACGGTTTGAATATGTTAAAATCTAAATTTATTATATTTAAGTGCTGAATTAAGATATCAAACAAGGCTTAAATCCCAATTCTAGACTAAGTGTATTACTGCACACCCTTATGAATTTTAGGTGAGTCGGATCTTGGTTGGGAGTTAACATGTTAAAAAAAGTGCATTTTGCAATGGAAGATTACTTATATCTCAACTTGCCAATTGTGTAACAGTTATAATTTTGATCCTTTTGAGTCAAGTTTATGAATATCATAGTTCAAATATCAATAGTATAGTAAGGCCAAACTCACTGTACGCCCATGAACATCATTCATATTCATAGTTGTCCTAAAAAATAAAAAGGGTTATTATCTCTTTACCCCCTTAATGTTTGGTGCTATTATCAATTTTCTCCTTAATGTTATCTTTTAGTCATTTTACTCCCAAGACTAACGGTCAAACTTAACGGAATTTGTTAATTAAAGTGAAAAGACATGTTTAACTCTTAAAATTATTATCACTTTATCTCTATAAATTATAGTCTCATTATTAATTTATCCCCTAAAATTATTTTTTAGAAAATTTACTACCATTAAACCAACTTAGTAAGTTAAAAAATTTTAGAAGAAAATACTCTCCTCTTTGCATAATAAAAATAATAAAAATTTTAGAGCGACTCATCTTCTTTTTAGTATCAAGAAAAAAAGTCAAAATATTAATTTCTTTTTCTTGGTAATCTTATTAATATTGAAAAAAATAGAAAGATGGAGAGGGGAAGGGGGAGGGGGAGAGGGAGAGAGAGAGCTCAATTCTTTTTTAAAAAATTACAAATAAAAAAGAATTAAATACTTTTATTATTTTAAAATTATTTCACTTTTTTGTTTACTACCGAATTCCAATCCTAATCTCGACAACCTTAAAGTAATACGATAATGTTATATTTTTCTTTTATTTTTTATTTTTTTATTTTTACAAAATTTAATTTTTTTTGTCTCCTTCTTTCCTATCTTCTTTTCTTTTCCTAGTATTAATAAATGTGAAAAAAATTTTTGAGAAAATCTTTTTATTTTTATGTTTTTTGATCTCTTAAAGAAAAAAAAAGGAAGAATAACCATTCCAACTTTTTATTTTTAATTATATATAAAGAAGGGTAAATATATTTAAAATTGTTTGACCATACTAGTTAGATTAATGATGAGGTAAAATGCCTAGAAAATAATATTAGAAACTAAAGTGATTGTATCACTATAATCTAAACGAATAAAGTGATAATAACAATGTAGTAATACTATAAAATAAAAGGGTATTTTTGTTCAAAATTTCTTAATATGTTGAGTTAAATTACTTATGGGGATAAAATAATTAAAAGATAATGTTATGGAATAAACTGATAGTAATGATATAGTTTAAGGGGATAAAGTGATAATAATCCAAATAAAAACACTATTTATCACAACTAGAGTTCTTAAAGAAGACTACATGCCAAGTAAATTGTAGCAATATTTTGGTGTCAATTAACAAGGGAAGTAACCGTAAGTTTTCTTGGATCTTCTTGTTCTGTAGCCACGTCCTTATTGGTGGCGTTCGGGAATGTACTATGCAGACAAAATTTGACTTTTGAGGGGCTTGATTTTACACCTTTTACAACTTACCAGGGCCAAATTGAAATTTACTTTGTCAAGTGTAAAATTGTAAATTAATCCAGACACAAAGGAGACTCTCTGGTCGGCACAAAAAGTCAGCGGCCCACTCGGCCTGCAGTTCATTCGAGCGGCGTCCATATTCCTTAATTCCCACAAAAAAGGAAGTGATTTTGGTACGATATTCCATTATGAACTCAAGCAGAATAGTAATAATAACCCAAGCATTTCCTCCGCTCTTCAAGTCTCTCTTCCGTTCTTCATCCTCCTCCTTAGGTGCTTCTTCGTCCAACTGTCAATAATCGTCAGTCTCTCTCTCACTGTCCTTCCGTTCCCAGTGTATCTTTTTGCTCCAGTGAGTGGCACGTGTTTGTGAATATTCTTAACCGACCTTAGTGCGTTTTTCAGGGGTGCAAAAGATTGGTTTTTTGAAGATATTGCAGCAAAGAAAAAGGGGGTTTAGAGGGGTTGCAATTGTGAGGCTGATGATGGATTCGAGCTTGGAGAAGTGTGATGGGAATGTGGAGAGTAAGATGGGTTTAGTGCGCCCTGCTACAGAGGATTATGCTCAAGAAGCAGTTGAAGCTATCAAAGCTGGAAAAGTCATTGCTGTGCCTACTGATACCCTCTATGGCTTTGCTTGTGATGCTTGGTATGGCAAATTCCCGCCCACTTCGAGCTTTCGTTTCACCCCTTTTATTCATGGAGTTGGTTTCCTTGTTCTTTGTTGTCTATAGAACAATGAGCCTTGGCAAATTTGAAGCTTTCGCAGGGCCTTAACTAGTGCGTATGGCAATATTTTATGTTTTATCTGTGTGCAAATGTTTGATTGAGGAATTTGAGCTGTAGAACTTTGTTGAAAAGTAAATGCTTATGAATATGTGCATCATCACGCAGGTGTATGATCCGTGCATGTGTATATAGCAAGTTACTTCTTGTTCCTGTTGAAATTCAGGAACTATGCTTTTCAAAGATGGAGTTTGATTAATGAAGAAGCAGTTAAAATGCTTCTTGCTGGATTAACTGAAGAATAGTGTCTTTTTAGCTTGCTGTATCAGAATTTAATGTATAGCTGCAAAATAGGAGCAATTGTGAATAAAATATTGTAATACTCTTTTCTGGTTCTTTAGATTGCCATGGACAGGTTTTTGATAATAAAATTTGAGAGACAACTTTATTTTCAGTACTTATGTTGCTCAGCTGTGGTTGTAGGACTTCTTGAACAATATCTCGTTGTTGCATATTCTACTGTTTATAAGACCCTATAAGCTCATGGTACATTTTATATCTTGGCTTTGAACAGCTCTGTGGAAGCAGTTAACAGGATTTATGAGATCAAAGGTCGTAAATATACTAGTCCGCTGGCAATTTGTGTTGGAAATGTTGAGGACATCAAACATTTTGCTGTCACGGATCATTTGCCTCCTGGTTTGCTGGATTGTCTCCTTCCAGGGCCGGTAACTGTGATACTGAGGCGAGGTTTGCAGCTCGATGCTTTGTTTCTTTAAGTGGGATCTTTTTGGGGAGGTTGTTGATTGTAATCCTATTCCAAGTGTGACAATTTGAAGCGGAGCTCATATATCATGTAAAGGAAGAAGTTTGAAAAATTACTGCTTCAAGCTTAGCTCTTTCTCCCATTATGGGAAGCTATCTTCTTTTGCTTTTTCTTGAACTGTTGGCTTTGAATTTTGAATAATGTATCTTCTGTGAAGCTTAACTTTTGCTATCTTACAGGGGATTCAAGCATCCTTGAGAAGTCTTTGAATCCTGGGTTGGAAAGCATTGGTGTTCGAGTCCCTGACTGTAATTTTATTAGGGTGATATGTAGTGGCTCTCAAAGTGCCCTGGCCCTTACTAGTGCCAACCTCAGTGGGCAGCCTAGTAGTGTAGACATCAGAGATTTTAAGAACCTGTGGGAACATTGTTCATACATATATGATGGTGGTGTTCTTCCATCAGGGCGTGCGGGTTCAACAATTGTGGATCTTACTAAGCTAGGAATGTACAAGATTCTCAGACCTGGGAGGTAAGTTTTGAATGCTCTTTGGTATAAGAATCCTCTTAGTTGTGCATAATCTTGGTAAACTTCTTGTTTTGGCAGTGCCAAGGAAGAGACGATTGCAATCCTTGAGAGACACTCTCTGCTAGAAGATGGAAGTGCTACATAAAATGGTTTTAGTCTTCTGATGAGATTATGTATTGGGAAGGACAATATTCACGTAGGACCGAAGGCCTTCAACGACACGGATAACACTGTAGCATAGTGATTATTATCTGGATTCATCTGTTGAGTAGTTTTTTTTTTTTTTTTTAATAAATGTCCTGTGAAAATTATAAAGCTGACTGTTGCAGTTGTTTTGTTTTATGTATTGCAGTATCCGAGATCACTTGTAAACCCAAAATACTGTTATTGTCCTCGGACTCCATGCATTGCAGTACCAGAGAATTAGTCATTTTCTCCTTTCTTTCATTGTTCTCCTTTAATTCTTTCAGATCATGCTCATTGCATGGGGTTCTTGTATGAGTAAAACCATGTAACATGTTCATCTAAAGAGCAACCACGTTGTAATGAGTTGCACAGAAATGACATGGTGGTCATCGGATAATAGGAAAGTCTCAAAGGCAGTGTGCTAAGCGGGCGATGCTATGCAATGCCAATGAGTACCTACATTTTTCATTTCTTTTCTTTAGTGAACAATAACACCTACGGCGTTTAGATGTCAATTTCCCGATTGTGGGCTTTTCACGTTTGTGTCTTTGGACAGGTGAAGAGAAGAGAATCTCTCTTTTGTCCCACTAAATTCCCCGGGCAGCTAAACTTTTTTAAGCACCGCTTTGTCCACTCTTAAAATATCATTCTATTTTACAATTTTTTTTATTATAAGTGAGACAGTCGAATCGAAATTTTTTATTTATACTCTTTTCTCTCAAATCATCCAATCTATTCTTCTTCCCTTTCATTTTACAACTTGAGTTACCTTTGGCAAATGACACTATTGGAGTCGATTCACTATTCTTGGATGTGTTTCTTGGTTAATTATGAGAAACCATAATTTAATAATTGGAAGCGTACTGTAAATTCATATTTTCTTGTATACTATGAGTGTGAGTTGTTTGTTAAGGAAAAGGTGTTCCCTTAGTTTCTTAAATTTAGTATTAGTTAGGCTTAAAATCCCCCCTCCCCGCCCCACCCCAAAAAAAGGATAAATTATATTTTATTCCCTATAATTTTGTATTTTTTATATAATCCTATTATGATTTTAAAAACTATATATAATCCTCTCATACTTTGGATTAAAGTATCAAAGCGATAGAATTTGCAATCCATAACAGATTCAACTAGAATGTTAAAAATACCTCTATGTAAAATCGAAAATTATTTATTAACCACAGGAGAGTTATGTATATATTTTGAAAATTATAAAGGAGTTATATGGTAAAGCACAAAACCATAAAAAGGTTATTTGATAAAATATAAAATCATACTGGATTAGAGTGTCATGCATATTATATTTATATACTTTGATCACTTCACTTATCTTAGTTTTTAAATAAGGGTAATTTTGATATTTTTATATATTTCGTTACAAATGATCATTTCCGTCACTTTGATACCTTAAACCAAACTATGAGTGGATTATAAATAGTTTTTAAAGCTATAAAGGAGTTATGTGAAAAATAGTTATATCATAGGAGGCAAAGTGTATTTTGCCCAAAAATAAAAGGTTTCCTTCCTACATATTAGTAAAATATTCTCTCAGGGAAACCAAATTTAGCTGTTACCCATGCTGAAATATGCATTAAAGTTTGGTATTTAGAAAATCATTTTCCCTTTAAGTACTTTCATTTAGAAGCTAACCAATCGTGTCCTCTACTGTACACCCGGGCGCGTAAAGCCAAAGCCACGCAGAAATAATAGTATAAGGGGCCGAAGTGAAATAGTCCTCAAACTTCAAGGGCTTCAATGTAAATCTCAACCTCCCTATTACCTTTCACTTCAAAACCAAATGCGCCTCCATTATCGGGGCTTCCAGCATAAACCCACAAGAAAGAAGAACAGAAAAGAGAGGGAAAAAGAAGAGAAGGAAAGATGAAGATAGAGGAGGTACAATCCACCACAAAGAAGCAGAGAATTGCTACTCATACACATATTAAAGGCCTTGGACTCGAGGTATCAACTGAATTTGGTGTTCATGGTTTTTTTTTTCCTTTTGTCTTTCCTGGGTTTTAGGGTTTAAGGTTCTTATTACTGATAAAAAAAATTGGTTTCTGCGATATGCTTGGAAAGATGATTGAAAGATTGGATTTTATGCTTTTGTAGCTAACTTTAACTGCATTTTAGAGATTTCTTAGTTAATTTGCAACTCGTAAGCTGTTAATTTCAATATCAGTAAGACTTTGACAATACAAGAAATAATAATAACTAGTTTCTAATGTTGTTGGTATTTTCGTGATTGATGGAATAGTTTTGTTTTTTGTTTTGGCCGATTTGTGGTGGTGCTGTTTATATTCTAGCCCAATGGAAAAGCAATGCCTTGGGCAGCAGGATTTGTGGGGCAGGCTGCAGCTAGAGAAGCTGCTGGCCTTGTTGTTGATATGATTCGCCAAAAGAAGATGGCAGGGCGGGCACTTCTATTTGCTGGACCTCCTGGTACTGGGAAAACAGCTCTTGCCCTTGGAATATCCCAAGAACTTGGGAGCAAGGTACACTTTTACGTGTTTCGTGGCATTATCATTTTTTTTGAGATCATTAGATTCATTAATCATTCTTTTAATGAGGAATCTGAGCATGATATAAATTCTATATTGGATGCAGACTTTTGCATGTAACAGTCCTTTTTGTTGATTTCGCAACAATGCAGGTTCCATTCTGCCCAATGGTTGGGTCAGAAGTGTATTCATCTGAAGTAAAGAAAACTGAAGTTTTGATGGAGAATTTTAGACGAGCTATTGGTCTCCGTATCAAAGAAAATAAGGAAGTGTACGAAGGAGAGGCATGTTACTCATCTTTTCGCATTAAAGTTGGAATCTTTATTATGCACCATATTTGATACTTGGTGTCACCTCGAATACTTTTTGACATCTCAGAGAGCTTCTTCTATTGTAGGTCACTGAACTATCTCCTGAAGAAACTGAAAGTGTGACCGGAGGATATGGTAAAAGCATCAGCCATGTCATCATTGGTTTAAAAACTGTCAAAGGTACCAAGCAGTTAAAGCTGGACCCAACAATATATGATGCACTGATTAAAGAAAAGGTGAGCGCTCTATATCCCTATGCCTGTCTTTGAATCTCATTAGTTCACTTAGTGTTGGTAAACTAGTCAAGAATACTGGAGTTGTTTAGCTGCATTGGCTTTTTGTCTAAAATTTTCCTCATTTTGTTGAACTTCAAGATGGAGCATTACATGTCTTATTCCTCCTATTGTTGCAAACACCTTTTTTGTGTAGCGTAAAAAAAGCACCTTTCAGCTCAAGTCTCGGCTTTTAACATGATCATACCTCTTTCAGGTGGCTGTTGGTGATGTTATATATATTGAAGCAAATAGTGGAGCAGTTAAAAGGGTAGGCAGGAGTGATGCTTTTGCTACTGAGTTTGATCTTGAGGCAGAAGAATATGTCCCATTACCTAAAGGGGAAGTTCACAAGAAAAAGGAGATAGTCCAGGTTTGCCTTCGGTACCATGAATAAAATCTGGAAATGTGCTAATATCTTATGATCTTAAACCATTGCAAGTACATCAAACATAGGTGTTCTTGACTATAAGCGAAGATTCTATTTTTCATGCTCCAAAGCTTCTGTTGCTTTGCCGAGGGTCCATATGAAATTGGGCATCTGGTATTCAGTCCACCTGTGCATCCTAAGAGTAAAACTTTTAGAGTATCTTCCCTTAATCAGTTCCTTTTATCTTGAGGGTGAAGCAAGTTTCTTCTTGTAGTTATTGAAGAAATGAATACCAGATACTCTTTATTTATGTCTGGTACTTAGTTGCATGGATAAATTCTTCGAGAGCTATTATAAACATATATAAATAAATGCTTTCTTCCATATTCTGAATTCAATATTCTTGCCTATTAGGACGTCACATTGCATGACCTGGATGCTGCAAATGCAAGGCCTCAAGGTGGACAAGATATATTGTCCCTGATGGGTCAGATGATGAAACCAAGGAAAACAGAGATTACTGACAAGTTGCGTCAAGAAATCAATAAGGTACTCCATATAGAGTTTCAGTTTATTTGTTTTTTTTTTCATGGTTTTTCGGAAGGCTGTATAACATCTTGTTTACAAGAGACGCAATTTCTAGAGTGCTTGGATACTTTGTTCTTGATCCAAAGATAAAATGTAAAATGTAAAACTCAATGTTCAGGAGAAAGGTGATGACTTTTATCGCTACAGAAAGCCGATGCTTGGATTTGGTATTTTGTGTTGTGTGTTGCTTCATCTTACAGAAGATGTCCATCGCAGGTTGTGAACCGTTATATTGATGAAGGTGTTGCAGAGCTTGTTCCAGGAGTCTTGTTTATTGATGAGGTTCATCTATATACATTCATTATGACGAATGAGTTTGGGTGTTATTTTGATATGTTCTAATAATTTGAAGCATCTTATTTGCAGGTTCATATGTTGGATATGGAATGCTTTTCATACTTGAACCGTGCTGTAGAAAGTTCTCTAGCACCAATAGTGATTTTTGCCACAAATAGGGGAATATGTAATGTCAGGTATGAAGCAATGCTGGTGCAGTTCTTTGAACTACATCTTGATTCTCATCATTTCATTTCTTTGATTATTGGTTGCTATAATCTCGGCGGAACATCAAGAGTGTAGACTTGAGCCACTTAATTTTGCATAGGTGCTCTTAACATATTATTCTCAATCTTGGTTCATCCTCTGTGATTCATTTAAAATTATTCTAGATGCTCTCTGAATGTGTAAGGTCACATACTGGTGTTACCAAAATGTAGTATTCTACTCTTGATGAGCTTGATAATGTTCCACATATATATGTTGAAGTTAATTTGTAATTAGTCAATGATGCATGAATGCTTAAGACGGCTTTCTTTTTCTGCCCAAGATGAGGGGGAAGGGGATGAAACTTTGGATTCTGTTGTGCATTATCTATTTCTCAAGTTCATCAAGAGGTGACATAAGCATAGACATCCCTTCGCCTAATAATGTTTATCACCAATAGTTGCCTGCATCTTAATCTTAATTGTCTGATTGCAGAAAATGGCTAGAAATCCTACTTTTTTAGCTAAACTGAAAAAAAAAAATTTTTTTGGTGTGTAGAGGAACAGATATGACAAGTCCTCATGGCATACCCATCGACTTACTTGACAGATTAGTCATTATACGGACTGAAACGTATGGTCCAGCTGAGATGATACAGGTTCTATGACGCTATTCTTTTACAAAGTTATTTCTGCTAATAGAACATCATGACTTTTGTACATTGATACGTAGCTGTTGTGATGTTTGGCCAGATATTAGCAATCCGTGCACAGGTAGAGGAACTGGTAATTGATGAAGAAAGCCTGGCTTTCCTTGGAGAGATAGGACAGCGAGCATCTTTGAGGTCTCTATTAACCCTTCTGGAGAATTTGTTTTGGTTTTAGATAATTCCTGGGTATGCGTACTTAACTCAAAAAATTCCTTTTCCTTAGGCATGCAGTTCAATTGTTATCACCGGCCAGTGTCGTAGCTAAAATGAATGGTCGTGACAATATATGCAAGGTATTTTACCAGTCAAACTTTGGCTAATTTATTTGTCAGCTGGGATTGGAATCAACTCGATTTTGTTGTGAGTTCTCCATATGCAATTGCAAACAAAGTAGTTGTCATGGTGGAAACTAATGCTGCTGATAAATTGGCAGGCGGATCTTGAGGAAGTGAACTCCCTATATCTGGATGCAAAGTCTTCGGCCAGTCTTCTTCAGGAGCAGCATGATAAATACATATCGTAGTGAACAAATAAGATGAACTCGTTGATGCAGTCTTTGATGTCAAGACGCTTGATTCTAACCCCTGAGTTCCGAGGCATTGGTTTTGATGAGATTGAATGCAACTCGGCCAGTCTTCTCTGGTCACCATCTGTTTTTGCCTAGGTTGTGGGGAAGGGATATGGGTTGATTCATCATGCAATTTAACTCGAAGGTAGTCGTGTTCTAATGCTTCGTGGCATAATTTTGACATCAAATGTGGAAAGCGCATTCTTGTTTCTACTTGTAGTAACCGGTGTGGCTTTCATGTTGCTGTGAGCGTTACAAAACTTGATCAGTTTGGCTTTGATGGAGTCCATCTGCAAAATGTGAGCAAATGGGATCGGAATGGAATCGTATCTTTTGATGAGGATCTATTTGTAATTTTCAACTCTAGACTAATTCATATGTCAGCAGCCATTTGTAAACCTCTCCATCCCCCAGTCATAAGGTTGGAAAATGTGATACTTGAATCAAGATCTCGATCGTTTGACAAGAGTTCGTTCAGGTTAGGTTTATCAACTAATCAAATCAAAATTGAATAGAGTTTTATATTTGATAATATTTAAATTGGATAAAAAAAAGTTGATCAAGATTGATTTAGTAAATAAATAAGTTAAATTTAAATAAAATTGTTAAAGTCAGTAAAATAATTAAACAAATTTAAACGTCGGATTTGACTAAAGTCCTACCAACCCACATGCCAGTCCTGCCAAAAATTGCAACTTTATGACTAGCGTGTGCTGGGCGCACGTTCAATCGTTCGAAGGCCTCGGCCGACGGGCCAAGCATTTGCAGATGCAAGATTTTTCAGGTTGTAAAGAAGGACAAGCTGGACCTACATCTACTGTGTGAAATTATCAATTATGCATTCATTTATTATCCCAAGGGCGCATGGTGCCAAGATTAGGTGCTGCCCAGATCTTTATTGACATCCACAGTCTGAGAAACTTTTTTTTTTTTAAAAAAAAAAAAAAAAAACTTTAAAAAAATTAGAAGTGCGGTTGCTCGCATTCACTAATGAACGAGGGACCTGTCTGCACCCTGCAATGCCACATGGTCCGCGAGTTGAATGAAGAACCTTTTATTTTTTATATTAGAATTAACTCTCATAATTCAGCAGCCCTTCTACCTTTGAAGCTAACTGAAGAAGAAGAATGAGGAGGAAAAAAAAGAAAAAAGAAAAAAGAAAAAACAATGCCATGTGGTAGTGAAGTCAACAAGGGCTAGCGCGGTCAGTCATATGCTTTGACCGACTGGACGAAGTATAAAATGTTGTGTGGGCAGAAGCAGAAAATTGTTGCTGCAAAAAATAAAAAAAAATTATCGGCAGCAGCCGCAGGTTGAGTCGATGAATTTGACGACGTGAGGTATGTGATTTTCTTATCTTTATACTTTTCCAAGGATTCAAGTATCAAACAAGAAATTATATATATTTGTTGATGGGCATTGGGCTGTGCTTGGAAGAACGAGAATAGACCTCTACTAACAAAAGGTTAAATTAAAGCTGGTACGATATGCTAGCCACCTGCCTCACTGGCAGTTCGGCTAATTACGTAATCTAATAATTATCAGGATATCTCGTGATTGATCTCATATGTGAATATGTTAATGTATATTTTTTAAGCAAGACTTTAGACAATCTTCGGAGATTAGTCCAATCAAAAGATTGAAATAATCCTAAGTAAAAAAAGTTCTACACAACCTTGGTGGATTAGTCCAACCAAAAGGTTGGGATATTCCTAAATAAAAAAAAATTAAAAAAAAAAAAGAAACTCAGGGACAACTCTTTTTTTTTATATATTTGTGGGATATCCCTAAGCCCAAAAAAAAAAGAACACGGAGGACAACTGGTTTTTTCATATATTTGTGAGGACAACGTGTTGCGCGCATTCCATGTATAATTGCTCCAAGCCAAATGGTTGGCTCACATCACTTTCTTCTTCTTCTTTTTTTTTTTTTGTTGTCAATAGTTATCATTTACTCAACTCCTGCTCGCATCTATTTTAGGAGATGATTCAATTAGATAAAAAAGAATTACTAATAGATACTGAACCACCATCTTGCTCTACTCCTGCTCGCATCACTTGTTGTCTACTGTCTTAGAACACATTTGCTTCACTATTTTGGTTCCTTTTACCAAGTGTATTTCTTAGCCCGCTGATACTTCTATTGTATGCTAGTAATTAATTAGTATCACTCAGATTAGGGGTGTGAATCGAAATCGAAATCGGTATTTCGAAACTTTGAAATCGAAATTTTTCGAAATTTTGGTATCAGAATTTTCGACCGATTTCGATTTTGAATTCACCAATTCCGAATTTGAATTCGTTCCGAATTCAATTCGGAATTCGGTAAATTCCGATTTCACCGAATTTATGAATGTAAAAATTATTATTATTATTATATAAATATTATATTACATATATATAAAAAATATTATATATATGTGTGTGAAAACGAAATTGAAATCGAAATAGAAATTTCAATTTCACCGAATTCATGAATATAAAAATTATTATTATACTATAAATGTTATATTATATATTATATGTGTATATATATATATATATATATATATGAAAAACATATTTGAAATCGAAATAGAAATTCCGATTTGAAAAATCTCGTTATCGAATTTGACCCGAATTCGACGAATTCGAAATCGAAATTCCGATTTTTATTCCGAATTACTGAATTATCGAATCGAATTCGGTCAGTATATCGAAATTTTTTGATTTGGCGCACCCCTAACTCAGATGGTGAATATGTTTTTAATCGTCCATTGCGTAGTATCAATTTTTTTTTCTTTTAATCCCTTCACCCCTTCCCATTTCCTTCCCACCCCAACTGACTGGTCAGGGGATCGATCCCATGGTCTGTTGCTTATATCATTTTCACTATTTACTGCTAACATGAATTGACATAGAAAATATACCTTGGAGGGACAAAATTCATATGAAAATACAAAGAGAAATTGAACAACGGAAACACATAATACCCATGAATGATTTTCAAGGTTAAAGAAAGGTCAACCTTGAAGGTTCACCCCAAAAAAAAAAAGAAAAAGAAAAACCTGATGGCTCAACAATCACGTGTGTGGACCAAAAGAGAGGGTTGGTGGCTTCAATAAAACTTTTGGTTCTAATTTGTTTATCTCGCGTCAATAAACAAAAATAGTACAATATTTATTGCCAGGATACGATTGACTAACACTCTGGATCCGACAAGAGGAGGAGAACAACACGTCACGGAGTTGCCACAGAAACCAATTAGAATGCGCCGCGTCAACTTCCCTCGTGCTCCACGATGTGGATTTTGCTGTTATTTCCGCTCTTTTCAGGTGCCCTCCAGCAATTGAAATATGGATTAATCTTTCTTATACTTCGTATATACTGTGAGTATTAAATAAATAATAATTATATAAAATTTAAATTTAAAATTCAACTTTTATATACATATCATGAATATTATATACAATATATATAAAATTTACACATAAAATATTCCTCGATGTAGGGCCTAAGGATACCTTGAAATGCTGCAGTTGTCCCCTTGTGTTTCTATTAAACCTTAGATTTTCCCCTTGAGTTAATTTCTTTTCCCCAACTACCGTTACGTTTTTGTAGTACCAAAAAAATAATAATAATAACAAATAAATTTTTAAAAATCATAATTTGATTAAAATGCATAATAAGGTGTTTAAATACGCCCTTTCTTTCTCCTTTCTCTTCGTAATGCTGTAGTTATTAATTATTACCACTTCTAAACCTAAAATGTAGAACAAATTTTTCAAAAAATGCTTCCTAAAGATTTTATAATACTAACAAGTGAGACAATGCAGTCATGCAAAAATTAAAAAAAAAAAATACAATATTTCTAAGTTATGATAAATAGGTGAAGAATTCTGAGACCAATACCAATTTATATTCTAACTACAGAATGAGCTAATTTTTATTATATTTCTTGCATATACTTTAATTTCTCTGAATCGCGACTTTACTCTAGATATGATAGGTCCAGGCATGTGTTTTTTTTTAAAAATTCTTTTGCACTTTTAATCTAAATATTTTTTTGATTTAAATTGAGTTGTTCATTTGAACAGTTCACCATTATTGAGTATGCTAGCATAGTAAATATACTAAACATGCAATTGGCATTTGGCAATTAATTTTCTTGCTCCAACATTTATCAAGGGTCAAAATCCAATTAAGCCAAGATACAAGGACATAACGTATTGCGTCTAACAACTTTTGATTCCCAGCATCTTTTGGAATTTGGATGGGCACCAACACTTTTTGTCCTCTTCTGTGGTGGGTACCTTTTGCTGACTGACAACTCTACTGAATAATATAAGTACAGTCCAAGCCTCCAAATTTGTCTGAAACCCGTTGCTGATTTTTCCTCCTCTCAAAACTCCTCCAACCACCAAAGTTTACTGTCCTTTTTCCCCCTCTCGATTCTTCCATCTCCAACGGAATCAAGCTTCATAATAAGAGGGGCTTTGTCTTAAAATCATACATTTTTTTGATTAGCTATTTTGCACAGTTTTTTCAGATTCTGGTAAGTTTTTTCTCAGCAGCTGTCCTTTGCTGAATTCTACTGCTGAAGTTATTATTGATGCAAGCTTCTTTTGTGGGGTTGAAGGTTTCTGTGAATTTGATTGTTTTGAGCTTGATTTTAAGTTTCAAATAAAAACCATTTTACAGAATTTAATGGGTTTTACATGTTTAATTGAGCGCAAGGTAAATTTTTGGGCTAAAAGTAATGGAGTTCCTTTGTTTTGATGGTTTAGGAGGGGAAAAGGTTCAGACTTTGGAGATAAAATGGCGACTGGAGCAGTTCCGGCTTCTTTTACAGGTCTAAAGAGCAGGGAAAATGGACTGGGTTTTGCAAAAAGCATGGAGTTTGTTAGAGTTTCCAACACTCAAAGGGTTAAATTTCGTCGAACCAAGGTTTCCGTAATAAAAAATTCAAATCCTGGACAGGAAATTGTTGAGCTTCAGCCTGCATCAGAAGGGAGTCCACTATTAGGTATAATTTTTCAAAATGGACTATGCTAAGATGGAGTTTTGTGAAAATTTATATTCGCAGTTCACTTGCTTAATTAATTTAGATGTCCCTATCCGTAAACAGACCCAGTAAATTGTTTGGTTTTAATTGCTGGGACCTACAATAATTTGCTTGAGAACTAAGAAATTTTTGGGTAGCTGCATGAAAATTAAATCACTCATCAAGATTTGATTTTCTTTTGAATGTTTTCCTGATGGTGGGAAAGCAGAAAGTTTGGTTGACTGTAATTGTGCTTGCCTGCATCGAAGTCTGATAACAAATTTCTTATTGTAGTTCCTAGACAAAAATATTGTGAGTCTGTGCACAAAACTATCAGGAGAAAAACTCGCACAGTGATGGTTGGCAACGTGGCTCTCGGTAGTGAGCATCCTATACGAGTTCAAACCATGACTACAACAGACACTAAAGATGTTGTTGGAACAGTTGAACAGGTGCTATTTATTTCTGCTTCCGTGATGGTTTTCTGTAATACATTTTTATTCAGTGATACGGCTTGAAATGGAGAGCAAGCTGTATATATTTGGCGTATTTAAAAGCTCATTCATCTTATGGGCCCATTCCCCACCTCAGCCAAACAAACAAAGTGGGAATGAAGAAAACGAAGAAGAATCTGGTTGATGTCTGTGTATAGATGGCCATGTTCCATTTTGGATTTGCTTTGATTGAGTCTTGACTTGCATTGTTTACTAGGTGTGATTGGGGGCACTTAAACTTATAGGGGTTTTGATAGGGTTTATCAAGCAATAAAACTTTGCGGGAGAAAAAAGAAAACTTGCTGGATGTTAACAACTTTTGTCTGCTCTCGACAATGGGATTTGGAAATGAAACCAGATGGCAGAGCTAATCTGAATTAAGAACACATCTTTTTCTTAAAGTAGAGACAATCTGTAAAATGAAGCATGAGCGTAATCACCTATTGTACTTTTCACATCTCCTCTAAAAGTTTGTGTGCATCTAAGCTTAACATTTCTAGAATGAAGAATGCTGCAGTTTGAATTGCAATTGATTTTTTGAACTGTTTATATAATCTGAAACTTTTTAGAACATAAAATTGGCCATAAACTAGGAGTGACAAACAATTGAAGCAGTTAACTTGTTTTTGATAGTTTGGAAGCAATGGCATGCTTGTCATCCTTTAATGATGTCCACTGAAGCACTTATCCTGAGGTTAAGTGTTACTTGTTGTAGGTGATGGGGATAGCTGATAAAGGAGCAGACTTAGTTCGAATAACAGTTCAAGGGAAGAGAGAGGCAGATGCATGTTATGACATTAAAAACACTCTTGTCCAAAAGAAGTATGTCTCAGATTAAGTTCATAATTTGTGAGAATGTATATCTTCAATTGGTATGCGAAGACTAGATTTCATTACATGATATATTTTGCAGCTATTATATCCCTCTTGTGGCGGACATTCATTTTGCTCCTTCTGTTGCGCTGCGAGTTGCAGAATGCTTTGACAAAATTCGTGTCAACCCAGGAAACTTTGGTACTTTCCCTAACAACTATTCCACAGGCAGGTTCAAATGTTTTCTTACTTTAATCTGACAGGATGTTCCTTTCAGCTGACAGGCGAGCCCAGTTTGAGCAGCTGGAGTACACAGAAGATGAATATCAGAAAGAAATTGAGCATATTGAGCAGGTCATACCGCCCAACAATTTTTGTGATGACTAATAGACTTTATGATGTTTATCACTCATCTTGCTCATGGATATTGAAAAATTTTAGAGATCCTGGGGATTTCAAAGGGGAACATAAGAGTATTAAGAAATAAGTGGGATAATAGATCTGTTCAGATTCTTTTCTTGACTGCTTTTCTCCTATTGGTTTCATATACACTATATAAGGCTAACCCTTTCTCTATTCTATTTGATGCTTGAGAAAAATGCGAAGTTTTTTTGTATTTTTGGGTGGAAGAGGGGGTGTTAACAATCAAAAGTCAACCATTTCTATTTAGTATGATTAGAAACATTTGTTGGATAATGCTGCTACTAATATATTCTGCTTTCTTCCACTGATGTTTTATGCCTACTTGTGTTTCTCTCTGGAAACATGCACTGCGCTAGTGAGATATTATGTTTTGGGGGGACATCATTTGTTGAAAACAGCAAATAGGTGCAGGGTGCATTGTTGGCCATAACTACCATTTTCTAGAACCAACATCTAGTTTTCTTTCTCAAGTTTATCCATGCCTCCATCTGTCTGAAGATGATAAACATCAGCCTTAAACTAACAAAGCTACTTGTCTTGTACTTAGGATGCTATTTTCAGGTGTTGGTTACTTCTTTAAGCCCTGAATTTGCTGCTATCTTGAGGTGCTGTTAGACTGCAATTTTTTGACATTTACCTATGCAACACTTCTATTTTATTCAGGTCTTCACTCCACTGGTTGAGAAATGTAAGCAATATGGAAGGGCAATGCGCATTGGTACCAACCATGGCAGCCTTTCAGATCGTATAATGAGTTACTATGGTGATTCACCAAGGGGAATGGTGAGCAGAGATTTGATCATTTTACCAGTCTCTCTTGATACATCCTTCCATATGTAGTAATAGGACTTTTTGCCTTTGTATCAGGTTGAATCTGCATTTGAGTTTGCTAGGATTTGTAGGAAGTTGGACTTCCACAACTTTGTGTTTTCAATGAAGGCAAGCAACCCTGTTATCATGGTTGAAGCATACCGACTTCTTATAGCTGAAATGTATGTTCTAGGATGGGATTACCCATTGCACTTGGGAGTTACTGAAGCTGGTGAGGGAGAGGATGGACGGATGAAATCTGCAATTGGTATCGGAACACTTCTTCAGGTACTTACAATTATTATAATTTATTTCTATCCTAGTTGATGAGGCATCTCATTTGTTGTCGACCCTGCTGAATCAAGTTCAACATGAAAAGTAAATTTCAGTTCTACAGTTATCTATTGCTGGGATTTTGTCTTTTAAGGTTTTATTCTAGAAGATTGTGCAACAGCAAATGAAACCTGCTGTGTGCATTACTGTGTTACCTATGGTGTTGTCCACCATTATTATTCGTGTGACTAGGTCTGTAGGAGATTTAGATGGTAAAATTTTATTTCCTATGCAGGATGGTTTGGGTGATACAATCAGAGTTTCCCTTACGGAACCCCCAGAGGAGGAGATAGATCCCTGTCGAAGGCTGGCAAACCTTGGTACAAGAGCAGCCGAACTTCAGCAAGGAGTGGTAGGCTAAAACAAGAAAAAAATGAAGTCTTTAAAGTTGATCTTTGAAATACTTGACAAACTAATGTACCTGGTATTCATCAGGAACCATTTGAAGAAAAACACAGGCGATATTTTGATTTCCAACGCCGAACAGGTCAACTGCCAGTGCAGAAGGAGGTGAGAGAAATTTGAAGTATATTTGTCAATGTACATGTTGAGCCTTCTCTTTGTCTTATCTGGACTGCCAAACTGATAAACCTGAACGTGTAATCAATAGGGTGAAGAGGTGGATTATAGGGGTGTCCTCCATCGTGATGGATCTGTTCTCATGTCCGTTTCTTTGGATCAATTAAAGGTCTGATTGATAGTTTGCTTTTGGAAATTTTACTGTTATTCGCCTTTATGTTCTTTACTTTGTATTTGACTGCTTCTGATAAATTTTTTGTTCATTTTTATCAGACACCTGAACTTCTGTACAGATCTTTAGCGGCAAAACTTGTAGTTGGCATGCCATTTAAGGTCCTTTCCCAAATACTTTTATTGCGTAAAATAATTAACCTATGTTAGATATATATTGAGATTTTAAACGAAGTTGTATGTTGTCACAGGATCTGGCGACTGTAGACTCAATTTTATTGAGAGAGCTTCCTCCTGTTGATGATAACGATGCAGTAAGGACCACTTCTTTTTAGTCTGATAATATCAGTGTTTTTAATGTTGTGCAGTTGTGCATTTAGTATCATTTACCTATCTAGGAACCTGCATCATCTTTGATCCTTGGACCTTGTGGTTCTAAATTTGTTGCATCTGCTGTAATGTCATTCCAAGTTTAAGAATGATTTGATTGTTCCCTATATTATGACCAGAGATTAGCTCTCAAAAGGTTGATAGACATAAGCATGGGTGTTATAACACCTTTGTCGGAGCAGTTAACAAAACCTTTGCCATATGCCATGGTTTTGGTTACTCTAAAGGAACTATCAAGTGGAGCACACAAGCTTCTCCCTGAAGGCATGTTTTCTCCTTTTGCTCATTAACTTCATAGAGCCAGTAGTTGGGTTATGTTAACAACCATTTTTTTTTTCAGGAACACGCTTGGTTGTCTCTGTACGCGGTGATGAACCCAAAGAAGAGTTGGAAATCCTCAAGAGCACTGATGCCACAATGATTCTTCATGACATACCCTATACAGATGAAAAGATTGGCAGAGTTCATGCTGCTAGGAGGTAAAGTTGTATCAGATTAATAAAAACTGCACAATACTAGTCGTCAAGCTTGTTGAGGCCGATAAAGTATGAGGAATGAACAACAGTTTGTAACTGTCTCTATGCATCCATATTAATATGCTCAAATAATGACTCAGTTGACTGTGCTGGCCACAGGGATATTAATGGACTTTGCATGTGCTTATATTGTTGGTGCTGAGTGGACAATGTTTTTCTTTAGTAACTACCCTAAATTGTAACCCATTGTCTGGGATTGACTGCCAAATCTAAACTGTGCAGGCTTTTTGAGTATCTTTCTGAAAACTCCCTCGACTTCCCTGTCATTCATCACATTCAATTTCCTAGAGCAATCCACAGGTATCATGGAACTAAAATTAGTTGACTAAGATGAACCTGGGCTAGATTTTTGAACCGCGTTTCTCCTACTCCTTGGCAGGGATGATTTGGTCATTGGCGCTGGGAGCAATGCCGGAGCCCTTTTGGTAGATGGTCTTGGAGATGGAGTCTTGTTGGAAGCCCCTGAACAGGACTTCGAATTTCTCAGAAATACATCATTCAATTTGCTGCAAGGTTGCAGAATGCGTAATACAAAGACGGTAGGGATTTCATTTTTGAAATGATTCTGAACAATAAACAATGCGTATCTCGGACTTATCTCTTTACGTTACAAATGTGCAATTTCTGTACCAGGAATATGTGTCATGCCCATCATGTGGGCGAACCTTGTTTGACCTACAAGAGATAAGTGCAGAAATAAGAGAGAAGACATCACATTTGCCTGGTGTTTCGGTGAATACCCCCAATCTCCTTAGCACTCTATCGCTAGATTTTATCAATTAGTGCGCCTCTCACTCTTGGGTATACCAAATTAATTTGCCTATTCAACTCGATCTCTTCTTGTAGATTGCAATTATGGGTTGCATTGTGAATGGACCTGGAGAGATGGCTGATGCAGATTTTGGTTATGTTGGTGGTGCTCCTGGAAAGATCGATCTTTATGTTGGGAAGGTACCTTCACTTTCATACCACGAACAAAACATTTGCTTCACGAACCGTAACTATTTATGCTTTGCATCCATCATGTCATGGCTGATGGCTAGTATGATGGTTCAAGATGATCAACAAGTTATTTACAAAAGAAACTGTTTGATGAATTTGATGGTCCCTTCATTTGATCAGACGGTGGTAAAACGAGGCATTGCCATGGAGCAAGCAACTGATGCTTTGATCCAGCTAATTAAAGACAACGGACGCTGGGTCGAGCCTTCCGCGGAAGAGTAAAATGAGTCTGCATTGCAACACAAGAAGAAGACAGCAGTCAAAATATATCGATGTTTAGTCATGAACAGGAATCCCAAGTCTAAGGCGTACATGGTGAGGCAACCTTTTTCCCTGGGACTTGTCTCCCAGTCCTGCGGTCTGAGCACAGAATAACGAGAAATATGATGTAGCATTACAATCCATGAATCATGGAACAGCTCTTAATTGATGTTCATGTAAATTAGTGATATATTCATTATCAAATAAATCAAATTTGTAATTCTGACTGGAAAGGCCTGCTAGCATGTTCTTGAAGGATCTGCTTGTAAAAGTACTTGTTTGTATAAGGCTAGATGATGTCTGAAGTTCTCTTTTTTTCGCTATGTTTTTTTTGTCAAATAGGTTATGAGCAACAGATAAAACTGAAAGTTCTAACTCCTAGGAGTGATCTCAACCTCCGTCCAAGCAAAGCAGGAAGATTCCACTCAAATTCATTTATTGTTCTGGCAAAATGAAGGCGAATTAAAGCTACTTCTCTCAGTCCCTCGAAAAAAAAAGGTTACTTCCGTCAGTTAATGAAGATTCAGTACATGGCACCCCTGGCTTTGGGGTTCAGATGATGAGCATCTTAGTAGAGTCAAGTTTGGTTAACCCAATTTAGATTCTTCCTTTTTTTTATTAAAATAAAAAAAAAAGGGGGGGGGGGGGGGGGATGCTTTTCCACTCCACTCCAGGTAACTTAAACTCGATCGATCGCTTTACATTTGAATTATTTGTGGTCGAATTTTTTGTTATCCCCTTCAGACCATACCAATACAAAGAAAGATCAACAATTTAATGCGCATTTCTGCAATCAACCAATTGGGACGGGAGAAGAAAAATGTGAGCAAAGCTGCTGATAGTGGAAAGGGCATCTCCAGTTGTCCCCTACCAAACAATCTTTTTTAGTACTACTTTATAGTTTGAAGCAAATTCTCAAGTGCCACAACCCTCGTGAGGCTCTTCTAAATAAAATGTGAGGCCAATATGAGGGTATTTTTCGTTACATGCCAACTAGTACAAAAAGTATATATATTTATTTTTTTTAAGTGTATATGGAAGGTTTTGAACACAATACTTCACACTTACACTCATCTTTCGTGCCATCCAATCCATTCATCCTCTAGTAAATATTTTTCCATATACACTGTTACAGTAAATTTTTTTAAAAACATTTCCAAAAACAACTAATCCAAGCAGGGTAGGATCCAAAAATGTGAAATTGGTTGGTACTCTCACTAGGATTAGAATTAAAATATTTTTTTGAATGTTAATTGTCTACATAATAATGATGAATGGCGATTGATTTTCTGCATCGTCGAATTCGACATTTTAGAAGGGCTTTTTTTTTTTTTTGTTTGATTCAAATTAAGATTTTTATATGTTTTGCACATTTTAAGTAACGCATATGCTAAGATGGAAGGGAGGAAGACAAAGCAAAAAAAAAAAGGAACAGACAAATTAATTTGGTGCCCGTGAAGGGTGATGGATGGCCATGTAAACTTGTCACTACTCTTTACATATATACTCACCAAACTCCAAAAGGGAACTTACTCACTGCCGTCCGTCACCTGCGCACGAAACTTCACACGAAAAATGTACTACACACTACATACATCCCAGGAATCGGGACCCCGCCCCCGACATCTCATAAAAAACCAAATGCCAACCCACCACGACCACGACCACGACCATGACAGTTGACAACTCTCCTCGCTGCTCCTAATTTCCCAAACTTTACACCTTCGTCGGTCATGTACATTTCAACAACAGAGGAAACCAAATTATCCTTATTTTTCTCACCCAAAAAAAGACCAATTGATGCGCTCCCCGCTTCAGTTGAAAGACCATACATATTATTATTATTAGAATACAAATTCATTACCATAATCAAACTAATAACATGATGGATTTATTCAAACTACAATTCCTCAAACATTCATGGTCCAGTCAAATTTTGAACATGCGATACGCAAGCCAGCCAAAAGAATTTATTGCAACTGGGAAAAAAAAAATCAATTTTTAGCAGAAGAAAGTTTTTATTACGAGCAAAGTAAAGAATCAAACAAATCATGGCCTCCCAATCAAAATAAATCTCTCTCAACTTAAACGCCACAAAATCAATCTACCAGCCATTGAGTATTACGTAGTCGTCTAGACTGTATCTATATATAGATATAGAATCTGTATCTATATATGTAATTTTTTTTTTTTATTACTAGTAGTACTTGAGTCCTACAGAAGTTCCCGCCGGGCGGCGTACCCAAACTGCGCCCGCTGGATATTCTGCTGGCGCTTCTTGTAAACCAATGCTCCGATCCCGACGATGCAAACTCCGGCCACTACTCCGATGGCAATCCCGGCCTTCTTGCCCCGGCTCATTCCTTCCGACGACTCGTCTTCAGCCTCTATATCACTCGAGTCGGCGTGACTTACATCGCCGGCTTCAGACGGCGACGGCGCAGGAGACTTCTTCAAGGGCTCAGTAGAATTAGCCGGAGTGGGAGCGGGCGAAGGGGAAGACTCCGGAGCCAAATTTGGTGGTGGGGCAGGAGGGGAGTTCACAGACGGCGACGGTGAAGGAGGTAACGACTTCTTGGGCTCCAGGCTTGGGACGTCAGCGCCGTGATCTGGCGACGGGCTGGGTGAAGTTTGCGGCGGATCTACAGAGAAAGAGAGTGGGGAGTTGAAGAGCAGTACGAGAAGAGCGAGGGTGAAAATGTGGAATGTGGACATTGTTGATTGATTGACTGATTTACAAACCCCTTTTTGCTGGAAGATCTGCAGAAAGTACCAAGTAATAAAAAGGAGGCCCAAGTACAATTGAGTGAGGAAACGGGAATGATGGGTGGAGTTTTGTTTTGGTTTCGTATGAGATCTAGTTAGTTTCTGGGACTGTAAAGATCTGGAGAAGTAAAAGGGGTTGACAAAGGAGTGTGAGCGTTTGCGACGGAGGCAGGGAGGGAAGGAGGGAGATAGAGAGAGAGACGGTAGTGGGATGAGGAGAAGAACGCGGGGGGATGGATGGAAGGGCGATGAAGAAGATGTTTGATTTAAAAATAAATAGCCCTCCTAGATTTGTGATTTCCGAGGAGACGTGAGATTGGAGGAAATGGAGTGGACTTGGGGTGCAAATGGAAACCGGGAAAGTGCTTATCAGTTTTTCATTTTCAAAGTTACCGTGTGTAATTCAAGAAATTCTTCCATATCTATTTTCATATCCATAATTATAATTCAAGATATTATTGACATATTATTCAATAATTTAAACTCTTAAAATCATCTAAGATCTAATATATCTATTTACACATTCAATGGTAAATTAATACTCATCTTTATTTACATCTAACGATAAATTGGAATTGGTGCTTATCATCGATGTTGTACTTAAAAGGTTATACAGAACTCTTGAATTGCACATTATTATTTACATCTTATTTATATATATTGATTTATTTATATTACATCATCAATATATTTTTCAACCATATTTTAATCTCACATATATTACATCAAAAAAATGCGACAGTACGTAAGTTTGTTTGGATAGTAGATTATTTGAAATATTATTTGAAATAATTACTGTAGCACTTTTTGTGATATGATGTATGTGAAATAAAAAGGTGATTGAGAATATAAAAAGGTAGGCTGGGAAATGTGTTTGTGATGCAAGCGAAATATTATTTGAAATAATTTTGGTATGTATTTTTTTTAAAAATTATCCCAAATAATTAATAATAAGGGTATTTGACCCGCTAAATCGATCAAATATGGGTTTTGCGATTATGCAAGTTGAATACGGGTTTTATTTTTCGATACCCACAAATATCGAACCCATGCCTGCATATTAGGTTTCAGTCTAATTTGAATATTTTTTATGATAATTTTTAAATTTTGCATACGTAAAAAAAAATATAACGTAACACTTTTTTTTGAAGGAAAAATAATGTAACACTTTGAATTTAAGTAATCGATTCTTTATCTTATTTTACAATAGCGGTCCATATTTAGACCGTGGAGGTTTTCATCTGATGCATTGCAAGGTGGTAGTTTTTAAAATTTCCTTATTTGTCCTTTTTTTTTTTTTTGAAGCTCTATCTTGTTTTACCGCTGGAGTCAAGTACAGTGAATCTGAGGGGGCCAATGCCAGTGGAAGACTGCTAGGAGTAGTATTTCATTTCCTGACCTTTTATTCCACTAGTGTTTTGACCCGTGCTATGCACGGGATTATATTTCAAATCAAAATGATATTGCATATATTTATATATTATGGTATGGAATAATAAATATATATACTAAAAATTTTAAAGAAGATATGCTTAATATTTTCAAAAAAAAATAATATATAATAATTTACATGATAAAAGAATTGTTAACGCATTTAAGAAGAGGGTTAGGTTGGGTGGTAAGGTGAGAAGAGTTTTCTTAAAAAAAGTCAATTTATCAATATCTAACAAAACATATTATGTTATACTCATATATCAATACTCACAATTAGAGGTGGCAATTTGTCCCAAGTCCCAATGGGTTACCCATGCCCATGGGGACTTTGGGCGGGATGGGTATTAGATTTTGATATTGGGTTTAAAATGGGACAAATCCTAATTGTACCCATTAATTGATGGGAATACTTGGGTGCCCATTGGGTTCAAATAACAAGGGCTTTGTTTGGTTTAGCTATTTTTGGGAGGTATTTTTGAAATATTTTATTATAGCAGTGTATATGAAAAATTTTTACTATAAAATTTTTTTGAAATATTTGATATACTAATATGGATGAGATATTTTTTGAGTTATTGTATATTACTGTAACATTGTATTTGAAAAACTTATTTTTTGAAAAAATAGCCAATCCAAACGGAGTCTTAGATTCAAAAATTATCTTTAACAATTTTTATAGTCATACTAGAGAATATAATCTAGTAGTTTTCCTAGTCATTATCCACAAGAATTTTCAACATTTCAGTCAATTTAGACCTGTCATCTTTGGACAATGATGAGAATAAATATTCAACACTTTAAGTACCTTGGTCATCTTGATATATGTTGGAATATGATTGTATATCTATTTTTTCCTTTATTTGTTAATCCAATTTTTGATGGGAATCCTGAGTATAAAGCACTTGCATGTTTATTTAATAAAACTAAAAAAAATTTAATAAATAAAAAATATTAAAATTATATAAAAAATAAAAATGAATTAAAGGGAAAAAAATATGTAGAAAATAGATTTGGGTATTGGGCGGGATCAATCTAAACCCATCCCAAAGTGATCCCGCCCAAGTTAGTCCCAAAACACATATGGGTAAGGTTGGGCCCAAACTCATATGACTCGGTTCCATCATAAACCCAAGCAAATCCCGCCCATCCCGCCCATTTTGCCACCTCTACTCACAATATAAAATAATAAATTATAACCAATTTATTTTCTTCCATTTTTAGAAAAAAAATCTTTCTCCTATATTGTGCCTCTATAATTGTTGAATGCATTTAGATTAGCATTTTTCATAAACTTTAACGTATATTTAAAAAAAATCTCCATAATATGTGTTTTTAGAATTCTCAAAATTATTAAAAATCACCATTATTTCTCTCTTCCCTTGTCCGACACCTAGTTATCAGATGCCTCTTACGACTTTCATATCTTCTATCATGGTACCACTCTCTCTATTATTATTTTTTTGTCATCTCGGTCATATTCCTGCAATCCCCTTTCTTCTTCTTTCCATTCTTTGCCATCATTGTAATCCATATTTCTTTTTCAACATTTCCTGCCACTTTTCAACTTCTCACCATTTTCTTCCCCCTATACCTAACCTCTAAATTCATATCCCTGCAACCCAATATATTTAATTTTTTACCTATAATAATGAAAATATAATTTTGAAAATTGATTACAATGGTTGCAATTATTAGTATCCAATAATGGGAATGAAAAACTGATAATATCTATAATATCCTCAAGTACTACAATCAATATATATATATATATATATTTAACATAGCAAATACATATTTACATATGAAGACAGCAATAAGAATACATAAATAATTAATGATATCAAAAGTTATCCTTAGTGTTTGGGTTTTGCACTCTTATTCAAATCTAATGTCAAATTTGGACCAAATATATACAAATTAAGTAGTATTTTAGGGTTGAATGTTCTATATCTTTCTCTTAAACTATAATGTTACTTTTTAAAAAAATTTTGGTAGAATTGGTGTTGTTATTATCATTATTTTTTTTTATCAAAAATGAATATTTCAAAAAAAAATTTCCACATTAAAAGGCTAGTAGTACTTTGTTTTTTATTTAGTGATTTCATAATTTAGATTTCACGAATGGTACCATTCTTGATTTTTTAAATCCACAACATTATTTCATGAATATTTTTTTATTTAATTTTACCCTTTTACTTAGGATTACTAAGTTAAAAGATAAAATATTGTCATTTACTTTTTTACTTTTACTAAGTTTGGCAATGCTTTCTTTTTATTTACCCTCCCACTAATAAACTTCAAACCAAATTCCTATATAAGTGGAGTCACTACTTTTTAAAATTAGGAATGCATGGAAGCCACTTCTTACTTAAGAAAATATTATTTGCACTCCATTTTTTATTATTTACAATTCCACTATTTGTTTTATCATATAGTATAATTAATGAAAATTATATAACCAAAATGATTATTGAAGTGTGAATAGCAAAAATGGAGTGTAAATAATCTTACTTATTTAAATTAATAAGAAAGTATGAAAAGATGTTATATTTGTTATATGTTCTTATGGTCTTATAGAAGTTTTAATTGTTGTAAAATCATAAATACCGCAAGACAATCGGAAACGTGATGGGTTGAAGTTCAAAGAGGATAACATGCATATTAACCAACAATTTGAAATGAAATGATTTTAAAAGGTAACCAACAATTTCAAATGTGAAGAGTAGATGTGGAAGTTGAGAGGAATATATTTTATAAATTAAATTAAATGTGAAATGCTAGAAAAATGGAATTGGTAGTGGGAAGATGCGTGGAGACTTGTTGCTAAAAATCCCTTCTCAAATTTATATAGATATAGATTCTATCCTTGCGTTTCACTGCTTTTCCAATAAGTTGGACTTCCGAGGTCAATGATAATCTCCTCTTCTTCTTCTTCAATGTAATCCACAAATTAGAATTCAATGAAATATGTAACGTGTAATGCCTAAAAGTGCCTTCATATAAACGATTAAAATTGGAAGCATCTATGCCAAATTTTTATTAAAAATTAACACCCTCTCATCCAAAAAATTTATTCAATCACATAGAAGCATTCCTCATTCCTAACTCCACATCGAATTTTTAAAGCATATCTCTTAATTTTACCCCTAGATTGTTCATGGATAATTAGTTGTCAATAATAATTTTTTTTGGCTTTTTTGGTGAAGCCCAGAAGACTATAACCAAAAATGGGTCGACTGGAATTGTAAAGTACAGCTGAGTGTGGTTAATTTTTTTTTTTTTCAATTGTAAGTAAGTGAGAGTATTGAATTCAAGAACCCTCTTATTTCTTTCATGTTTTATCCAATTCAGTGCTTCCCAGCTGGACCGAGGCTATAATAATTGTTCAAAAAGGAGAACTCATGAGAGGGGTTGACACCTAGACAGGAGAAGAACATGGGGGATGATGACTAAACTAAAACTGTCTAGGTTCGAGGAGAGGAGGGACGCGCGGGGATAGGCGAGGTAAAGGATCCGACATTTGGCATTTGGGCTTTGGTGGAGTTTTCTTTGCAAGAGGGAAGTGGCGTGAATCTGAAGCAAACCTACTAACCGGCGGCACGACTCCTCTCTCAACTCTCAACTCTCAATTCTCAAAGGGAGAGGGAAACAAAAAGAATGAAGAAGTTTGTCTATATCGACAGTGTTCGAAACTTCACACTTACGATTAATAATAGGAGGCTCTTGAACATGAGAAGACAACTTTAGCTATTAGATAACTTCTCAGTGTATTAGTAGTTGGTATCAAATGTCTTCTGTGAGTACAGCAGAATCACCAATCTGTGAACTAATCCACTTTGAACCGACTAACTAGCAAGTGAACTAACCACCGACTAGGCCTTGTTTGCATTGCTATTTTACGTCGTCGAAAAATTACGTCGTTTTCGTAATCACATTTTTTTCATACCTTTTCCCCTCACGTACATCAAATCGCTACAATAATTTTTGATGAAAAATGCAATCCAAACTCCTATTATTGGCTGTCCATGTTTACAGTAACATGGGCAGTCCATCTCCTCAAACATTTCTAAATACTACCACCGTGAATTGATTCAAAACCATTTTGACGGAAAAAATATGAAAACAAAAATAAGAAAATAGAAACGTATTAGATAGTTTGTGACAACACAAACACGATCGAGATCAGTTGAGATGTTATATGAGTTTTGATCATTCTCTATACAAAGTGACATGTCGTTCAGTAGTACTTTTAATAAAATGTAGCCCCTTCTTTTCTTTCGCAAGAACAAGCCATTAATAAATCCTTGCCCGACTTCTCAAAATTGCCCATCAAGTCTTAAACAACATATATTTATATGAAAATAATTTAAGAATGTAGTGTTGTCTGTCTACATCGCGTCCCTTTGATATATGTTTTCATTAAGGAAATAGAGGATTATGGCTCCACAAAAACAAGAAGGAACGTGTTAGCCCACCAGAAGAGCAAAATAGAAAAAGAAACTTCATTTTTTCATTTTTAGGCCTAGTGAGCCGGACTTTAATAAGTCCAACCTCAACTCACACACCCCCCCCCTTCCCAAAAAAAAAAGAAAAAGAGAACACTTTTGAATTGAAATTTTCAAAAGTTTTCGTACAAAAATATACTCTAATGATATAATATATGTGAAATAAAAAATAATTAGAAATATATCTCGAGAATAATTCAATATATATATATTTTAGAAAACTAACAATCGAAAACGTGATCTAACATTTTTAAGCTTTCGGGCTTTGAACTTGTAATGTGAGGCTTTTACTCAATTCACAATAAACTTCTTATTATGCATATATTGTGCATTGTGTATATAATATTATACAATCATAAATATAAATTATGAATAATATGCATGATGGAAGAGGGTTGGTGTGGGTGTAAGGTAGGAAGGATTGTAAGTAAAAGTTTCTGCATTAAAAACCTCTCACTTAAAAAAAATCATATTATTTTAATATACACATCATCATACATAAATAATATTTTTAAGTATATTTGCTTGGGCTGGATTTTGATTGGGCCAAACCTAATTATTCTCAAGTTTAGCTTATTATTTAATTGAAAATTTATAATTAGAACTCAAACCAAGTTCAATCCAGTAATACGTAGGGCTCGGCTCTAAACATTTCAGGCTGAACTTGGGCCGATTTGACCCCCGTTGACAGTCCCATTCTCGATTGATAATGGAGGTTTCAACTTCTAAAGAAAATCAGGGCCCATATCTGCCTCATTTGCTTAAACATTTTCTTTAATTTAACGTAAATCACAAGATCTACTTCCAATTCAATACACCATTCAATAGTTTACTCAAAAAGCTACCCCAAATCTGCTTTGTTTTTACTGTTAAAGGGACACCTTTACGCACCAAGAAGCATGGGAAAGATAGGATCAAAGAAGAAGGAAACTGCGGCCGTGCAATGCATAGCTTAACAATGAAAAACGATGCTTTGCTCTTTTTTGTTCGCTACCTTATCTTACATTTACCATTCAGTTTTTTTGTTTACCACTTTGATTTTCATCTCTAAATGGAAACCTCATTGGATTGAAAGTTGACTCAATATTGGAAAGCAAGACATTACCATTCTATAAATAGAACCGACAAGGACAGCATGTCTATTGTAAAGGGCTAGTACTAAAGGCAAGGAAAGGCAAGGCAAGGCAAGGCAAGGAAAGGTACAGTACTAAAGGCAAGATGGTATCATGTATACACAGTACAATTTAGGACAATTTAAGCCTGATTGGGCAAGAGGCGGCTTGATTCCTATTATTGGTCGTGCACGGCTCTCTCAGGTTACAACAACCAAAATTTTTAAATTAAAACCTAGCAAACATACCAGAAAAGGAAAAAAGAAAAAAGAAATTCGCTGATTTCGTCCATCTTCAGCTCTGTTCATTGTTCGTTCGAGTACACGGCAGCTATATGACACTAACGTCATAGTTCATCTTTTACATCTGCGGTGGAGCTTTTAGTCCCTTCTTTAGCATCAGAACCTTTGGTTGTTGGTAAGGATGTTGGTTTCCGGAGCTCGAAGGGGATAGAAGCATGTTTCTTCAGGAACTTATAGAGTGCCACCACAGTTCGATCAGTTTCAACAGGAATCTGTAGAAGTGTAGGAATCATTGGCTTTTATCCCATACCTATCAAGTTGACAACAGAAACTGCGAACATAACAAAAACAGTAATGTTGGAATCTTTTAGAAAGGCTTACAGGCTCAGAGCTCTTATTTCCTGCCGGGAAGAAAAGAAGTGTGGGGAATCCATCAGCCTGAAATAAAAGCAATAAACAACTTACTCTGCACACTTAATTTATTAGACTATAAACCAGCACGAAGTAATAAAGAGGGATGGAAAAGCATATCTACTTTCAGAATCATTGACCTGTAAGCTCATATAAATTGAACAGAAATCAAACACTTAAAGATAACTGCTTAAATGAATCTGAAATTACCTTGGCTCTAGGATGTTCATTTGTTGTTCCATCCATTTTCGCAATGACAATAGATTTGATTCCACGCAGGTGCTTGGCAAGTTTGTTATATGTTGGCTCAAGAGCTTGGCAATGCCCACACCATGGTGCATAAATCTGTTAAAATGTTTTAAAGACCACAAATTAGGAGGGAACGCAAAAGCCCTAGTCCATATATCTATAAATTAACAATAGTTGCTTTACAAATTAGAGTGCTCACCTCCAGAAGAACATCTTTTGACTCCTCCAAAACAATTTCATCAAAGTTATTTCCAACAACTATTTTGACATCCCCATCATTCTGTGGTTTGGCAACAGATGAGAAAGATTGAATAGGCAGAACTGGATGAGAAATCAATAAGGTAAAATGTTAACGACAACTTACAGTAGTAGGAATTGGATCTGACTTGTAAAAAGGTTTAAGCTTGTCTTCCAAGAAGTCTGCCCCAAATGCCTAAGGAATGAATGAACGGGAAAGTGAAACTCACATGCTCAGAGACAATTGTACCAACCATTGCTACTAAACATGGCAAAGAGAAAAAGTTACTTTAGAATAGACAGGGTACCTTGATCTTCTCGAGAGTAATCTCCCCATCAAATATGTATTTTTTAGCATCATCATTTCCCAAGAATCCAAGAACCTGCAAAAGCAGAAGACCTCTTGAAATCTGACCATCAGGCAAACCAATTATGACTAAAGAAACAGGAGAAGAAAGCTGCATTTTGAAGTCATAACCTTTGAAGCATTCCCTTCTATACCAAAATAATCTGCCACAGGCCTTCCAGTATCTTCATTGTCCATCTCCACATACACAAAGATAAGCTGCAATCGGTCATCAAAAAATCAATTTTATTAGGAGGCAGGTTGTAATGCATTCTCCAGATTTAAAACATTTCATGGAAACAGAAAGAAAATTTACTGCTAAGTTTAATTTTTTTTTTCAGGGTGTATCCCAGCTTTGTCAGACTAATCACCCTGCACCTGAAGTACCCCGCCCCCCAAGAGCACCTAGGCGTTAAGAGAGGTTCGAACCCTGGACCTTGGGACCTGAATGGCTACCCCAAGCCCAGGTGATCTAACCCCGTGGGGCTGCTAAGTTTAATAGTTCCTTGCATTCCTGGATGTATCGATTTCTTTTCTCTCATCTAATATGCAAGTATCGGGAAAGGAAAGCATAAATGCTTCAAGTAACAAGAAAGAGCCTTTTCAGATTGTTTAGTTTGCCTCAGAAAAGAAATCATAAGTTCAAGCTGTTCCAATGGAACAGAGAAGCAATTTATGCAATTTAAGTTGTCATACACCTTGAAATTAGTTTGATGAGTTTAGATCATATGAATATAAAAGAATCTTTGGGAAACTTGAGTACCTTTCCCTTAAAATCCTTTGCTGCCTCTTGAAATGTTGGGACAACCTTTCCTGAATCACTTGACGTAGCAAAAAGTAACAGCTGAGGACATAATGCAGTGGCAGTTCAGTACAAGAATTAATAATGATTAGCAACTAGTGATCAAGGCACACTCCATCAATCTGTGTGTAAATAATAAATATCATAGTTAGTTGTAAAAATCGTTTTCATAGAAATTAATTTTACACTTTTAAATTTAATTTTTAAGAATTTTATGAAGTTAAAAATTTACAGATAAGTAGCTTTTTGGCATGTAACCATAAATATGTGTAGTTACTAACAACATTAAAATCTCTAATAAAACCCAAAAAAAAGGAAGATAATTTTATTAAAATAACATTGCATCACTTTATCCTTTATTGTAAGGGTAAGAAAGGTAGTTCAAACAATGACAAAAGGTTAAAACCATAAGAAGCTCATGCTTTATATATTACTAAGATAAGATATAAAACTAACGTATATGGAACATAACCTGTTTTTTAATTGGACTTTCAAAAATCAGAGGTGCACTCTCTCTGGTAAAAGTGGTCACCAAGGGTAGCTTGTTGGCTGAAACAAACTCAACTATTGCAGACTTGGTGAATTGACCATCTGCAGGAAGGAGGACAAAAGGATGAAGAGTTGTGGAAGGAGGTTTACCATCAACAACAGCAAACGGGAAACAACTAACCAAATAGTGTGACTTTCTCAGCCACTTTCTTTAGCAAGACCAATGCAGGGCGTTTCATGTCGGGTTCTATGTGAAACAGCTTTGCCACATTAGGATTTACAGTTTGGTAGAAGTTAACACCATCGTCAAGTTTTGATGCAGCAGCAAGTTCCTGACTCTCAGAACCCTGTAATTATGTTGATAGGAAACAAGTGACTCTCAACTTCAGACAAAGTAAATATCAAGTTTTAACATCTTAGTGGGCTACTGGCAGAAATAGGACCAAGTCCAGTCCAGAGTGTTATGTTATTTGAAGCAGCAATTTCCATGCGGGAAAATCTAACTTACCATTAATTTGTGAAGAAGCTCATAGAAACCTCATAATGAGATTTATTTAAATGCCTTATCTCAGAGACAATTAATGATCAGCAACAAAAATGGAAGTCATTTGCTTCAATACAGACAATTTCGTAAGACAGAATTTTTCGTGAAACTAGATGAAGTAAACAATAGAACAGAAGCACCTTGACGTATTGCAATGTAATGACAACCCTTTAAATGGGAAGCCGATGAAGAAAAAGAAGAAGAAGAAGCAAATAATTGTGTAACTGGAATGGCTAGATCTTGTGAATACCACCAAAGAATTGAGGAAGCCCAAAACAACTTTGTCCTCAGAGGTTAATATCCGTTCTGCATCATCAACTGTAGTAATATTTCCTACCCCTGGTCCTATCTTCTTCTTAATCCAGGTCACAATTGCATCTCTGCAAAACATATTCTAATCAACACCTCCACAGCAACAACCAAATAGAAGAAGAGGTTTAACTTCATTAGCACCATGTTTAAATGATCATAAAAAGGTCAAACTCCTAAAATACTGTCCACTTCAGCGTTGACATTATACCACATCCACATACATTGACCCAATCATAGGATTACAGCAATTCTTCTGGTCGTTATCCTAACCAAACTTTCTCGAATGGACATTTTCAAAGTCGTTAGCTTTTGATGACAATGTACCGTAATTGGATTCAGTTAGTGTTAGTACCAATCAAGCTTTCCCTGGAATTTACAAATCAATAATAAAGCTATATGTGAAAGAACATAGCATTTGTCATAGCAAAGATAACCAATCAGTCTTTTTTTTTGGTCAGCAATGATATAACACTACAAGTACAACACAACACATAGAGCAGCACAGATGTCCAATCAATCTGAAAAGTAAATTTTGAAAATTGATTCGTAAGCCTAAAAAGATAGCATTTTTCACTGAACCAAAGGAAAATTTAATTTTGTAGAAGGAAAATCGTAGCAAATCGCAATCGGGAGGGCTTTGTATAGGTTTGGGACTTGGTTTCTATACAACTGCAATTGTCCGGGTCCTAACGTTGTCAACTATAAATAAGAAAAACAAAGCCATTGAGAATCAAATGGCAGAGGAATCATTACTTGGATCGTTGACCAGTGTAGGGTTTATGCTCTCCATCAGCAAAGAAAAAAACAGTTGGAAATCCTTGAACTTCATACTGCTCCGCCAGCTCATGCTGCTCGGTAGCATCCACCTTCGCAAGCGCCACCTTTTCACCCTCCAAATTCTTCAACTCCGTGGCCGCGGCGGCGTACTCAGGCGCCAATGCCTTACAATGTCCGCACCACGGCGCGTAAAACTCGACCATCGCATACTTATTACTCTCGATAAAATCACTAAAGTTCCCCTCATTCAACACGACGACGTCTTTCTCGTCCACCTTAGGGCCTAATTCTACGTCATCGTTTTCTTCCCCATCGCCGTGATCGAAGTTGGAGGGAATTTCGAAATCGTCGTAGCTTTCTTCGTCGTCTTCGTTGTCATAGCCATCATCGTCTTTCAAATGCTGGTGTTGGGAGGTGTGCTTCGACGCGGCGTCGTCGTCGTCGCCATCGTCAGCTTCGAGGAAGCTGAGGTCTTCGTCGTCGTCTGCGTCGGAGGGGGCGGGGGTTTTGGAGAGGACAGGAGTTAGGAGACTCGAGAAGAGGAGGAGACAGGTGAGTGACAAGAGTATAAAGAGTCGATTCGGCATTGTTGGTGGTGCCGGAGGTGAGTTGACTCGGATCGGAGACTTAGCACTTGGCAGAGTGATGACAGACAGATCTGGCGGGGACAAGGAAACAGGGGGTTTTGGACTTTGGAGAAGCGGCGGGACCGTGGATGACTAGCTATGACGTTGTCACGTTAGTAAGAAAAGTACTCTGCGACGTCGCACCATGCTATGCCGGCTTTTGAAGTGTCTTCGCAGAGTCCATTTATCGAAACACTCATACAAAAAACTGTGAGTTATGAAAGGGACGTCGCACCATGGTTAAGTGCAATTTGCGAGATACCTCCTGAACTTTCACTCCGTTACAAATGACTACCAGTAATTTAAATGTATGCCATATTATTTCAATCCTTTAACCCAATTTGAAAGAACTAATGATGAGAATTTTAACATGTATCAGCCTAATTGAAATTCCCCCAACGCTCCTTTCTGTTTAGTTATAACTTGAAAATTGAGGACTATGTCGAGAGTCTTAAGGCAGTTTGGGTTGATAGTTTATTTGCTAGTTAAAATTTTTATTTGCATGTTGACAATTTGTAAGTGTATGTGGGGTAATTTATAACAGTTCATATAAATTTTAATAAAAATGATTGAAAATAGCTAAATAGTACTGTATCATGAGCACCCCAAAATCTTATTTGTATAATATAAATTCACATATATTTTTTTACCTGGATCAAAATAGAGAAAATTATCAACTCTATTTGACAAGTGATTTTTTGAAAAATGCTTTGAATATATCTTTTCCAATTAATTATTTATCCTTTTAGTGATCTATTTATCTCATGTATGCCCTTATAAAAAGTGCTACACTGTAGAATACTTCAAGAAAATTAATCCAATTTCCAAGTGGAGAAAAAAGCGGGGTGGGCGTGTTTAAAAGGGTCAGAAAAGCAATTCCAGATTAATTTCGGGATCAATCCTGATATAAATCGCAAACGTAGGGACTATGAACGGGATCAGAAGTGTAATTTTCCTAAAATACATAGAGAAGGAAAGCAAAGGGTGAATTTTCCCGTTTCCGAACTCTCTTCACTCTTTAGTTCTCAAATCGGGAAATTTCTCGTGTAAAAATCCGCCGAAGATAGGCCGCAGCTGCCGCCGCAATGATCAGCGTTCTGGCTCAGGTCATCTATTTCTTCCACCTTTTTTCCATTTCTCTTTCCGTTTAATCCTTTGTGTGGACGATTTATTATGGAAATGTATGGGAATGCAATGGTTGGCAGGAGCGACTACTCGGGGCCGCCCTGGGAACTGTATTCATGGGAGCTGTTATCTTTCAGCAACACAGAAGCATCCATCAATCCATTTCTGAGACTCAATCCCTATTTTTCCCTCAATATCAGGTTAAATGACTTTCGAATTTTGTTACCTTTCTTGGATTCAATGTCTGAAACCCTAACCTAATTTGAACGTTTACTTAAATTTGAGTTGCTGTTTTTCTGTTATTCTCTTCTACATTTTCTCTGTTCATTATGGAATTTACCCAATGTTTTAGCTAATTAGTGAGGAAATTATGTTGGGTTTTAATTTCAACCCTAGTTTGCAAACATATGAATTGCGGGATGAAGAAATTAAAAAGAAAATTTTGCAATACAGCTGGTAGAAGTTTGCTAATTCATAAGGATGGTGAAACTATTGCTTAATTTTTAGGAGCCATTTTACACGCTTTTGTGGTGAATGTAGACACTTTTATTGACAACAAAAGTGCTTTTAATCGCCCTCACTAAAAACTAAACAAGCGTTCTCCCTTTTTTGTGAAGTTTGAAACTTTTCACCATTTCTTATTAAAATTTTCCCAAATAAAAATCCCATATTTTTTCCCCTATACGCTATTTCAAAGTCTCCTGTAAAGATATGGAGTACAATATGCATTTATGCTTTAATTCAGATGCAGAGATGTTAAAGCTTGAGATGCTTGTGTGCCAAAATCCTTTTCCTTTGCTAGTTGAAAGGTGCTTTTGTTGCTAATCAGTTGACCCAAAAAACTTCATTTTCAAATTCTTCCAGTTGAAAGAGCGAATGTATGACAAGCAACAAGGTCTTGATCTTGCTCATCTTTGGAACAAAGCTGTGGATCAGACATTTGGACCCGTCATTGTATCTCTTAGCTCAAAAGGATGGTAGAGATTCAGGGTTTATTTTGCAACTACTTCATTGAGGTTGCTATTGTTTTCTAAAACTTTCTCATTATGAGATTTACTGTACAATTTACATCAACACTGGGCGATTGCCCCAGTTTTGCAACTTTATGGCAGATGATGCTGTTTTAAGATCCTGACACCAGAGCCATTATTCAGTCTTTTGAAAGATCTTGTCTACATTGTATTGCCAAAGTAATGGACATTTTCATCCTGGACATTTCGTAATTTTTCATGTCTGGGATTTTTTTTTTTTGTCACTTAATGGCAAATAATGTATACTACCTTAAATTTCCAATATTTTCTGTTTATATTTCATCAGTCCGAACTTTTACACTTGTACTATCTTCAATCTGTCTATTGTTTCTTGTGGAGTTATCTCTAGTTTAGGGGAGCATTATTCATGTTGGTTGTTCTATATGTTGCATAACCTGAATCCACTCATGTTGACTTAAATGTTATTCCGAGGTCCTCGAGACTTTCTATGCAAGTGCATGCATCTGAGTGTCTGCTTTGTTTACCAGGGGCATATCAGTTTTGCTTGTGATGGGTGATTCTTTTATTTGAGGGGATGTTTTCCCGCTGCCCATTTTAATTGAAGTTTAAGTCAGTCAGAATAATGATCATTTACATGTTCAAAGTAGTTGAACCAGGAAATGATCATTGGTGTTGGTTTTAAACAAAGGCAGATTCAAAGTCCAGGTGCTGCCAGTTTTGTTGTCCTCTGCTTCGACTTGATCCTACGAGTTACCAGCTCTGGTATATAGTGGGTGACATATCTGATGTTTCTTTTCATGTTTTGATAAGAAAGAAAAATTATAGCCTTTGGTTGATGTGAGAACCGCATCTATATAACAATCCATACTTCAATATAGAAATATCTGCTACTACTCGTCAAGTATATCATCTGGATTACAATATATCACTTATCTCTACTGCAGAAATAATAGGTGTCACTTGTAAAAGCATATCATCTGCACAAAGATACATGGCTTGAATCTAGAGTAGAAACGATAGCTATGGCTCATGAGCCAGATCACATGCGTAAGAACGAAAATTACAAACTCAAGCCGGAATTCTGTAAAGGCATTGACCGTGTCCCGAATTTGATTCAGCCTATTGTAAATAGAGAGAAGAACATGTTAAACGGCAGGTTGAAGCTGCTGTGCAGCTTTGGCTCGGGCTGCATTGGTCTGACGGGTCATCACAACATAGTAAACACCAACTCCCGCAAGCAGAGCAAACACCAAGCCAATAGGGATGCTAGCAATACTACCGGCTCCCAGACGCTTTTTACTTGCATCTGGTGGTGCTGTGCTTTCGTGTGCTGGAGTTGACAGCACGGTTGCTGCTTCAGGCAATGTCGAGCATTCTGGTGAAAAACAAGGGGCATTACCCCGCTGTGGTTGTGTGTCGGGATGGAAGAAGTCATAGGCTTCAGGAGAGATAGCCATTGGACTCTCGTATGCAAGCCCGTGGGGGGCTCTTTCTTGAGCTCTGGTGACGGTAGACGAGGAAAGAATGAGGAAGAGAAGCAAGGAAACTAGGGTTGTCATGTTGGTGGCTTTTGGTTTACCTTCGCTTCAATGTTAGAAGAGCAGATACTAGTGCCACTAGAGTATTTTATTTAGTGTGAGATGCTTCATCTTTTAGATGCTTAATTTGGCTTTTTATAGGATGTTCAGTAGTGGTGGTTGCTTGGAGATGAATTAAATGCACAAATACCTGGAAAAGGTGGGAACTAAATGATAGACCTCTACTTGATGGATTCTTGGTTGAAATTGTGTGACTTCTGTCAATCGAGTAATGTAACGGTTTGCACAATTCTACTTTCTCGTCTCATTGCCCTTGCCGCATTTATTTTGGGATCGAATGATGATTCACTCTCGCAACTAGGGACAACAGAAAAAGGTGCCCCGACTATTGAAGTTTCAAAGTTCTTGTGTAGGAACACAGCATTTTTCTGGCAGCTAAGTTATGCACTTTAATTCATTTTAAGTGACAAAATTTATACATGCGAAAAGAATTCCTATCATGGTCACAAAATTCGCACCAAGAATTAATGGAAACAATTGAAGGTTTGATCGTAGAGAGACCAATGCGAAATGGAGGTATGTCCAATCTTCTACTCACGGTTGGATGCAGAGTAAGAGAGAGAGATTTGAGAAATGGACTGTTCTTTCGGTTAAGGATTATTATGTGGTCTGTTTCCCGTGTGGCGCTGAGAATTATGGTTCTACTCGAGTGCCTTCTCAATCAGAAAATAAGAGCATGGGGCACTCATGGCTAAGTTAATATTTGTACTGATTAACAGAAATTTCATTGCAAACTTTTGGCACTTCCAACCTATTATTGAAAATCATTAGTCACCTAAAGAGACCCTAAAGCCCTTCCTCTTGTTCTGGATCATCAAACTTAATTCGTCAGAAATACATAGAAAAAGAATTTTACTTGCTTCATTGTTCTGGACATTATGATACTTCATTGCTTTTCACTTTTCCCCTGGAGAAATAAGGAACAGAAGCTGATTAGATGGTGGGTTTTGCTTAGCTTAAAGGCTCAGCAAAGGTCCTTAAACTCCATGTAATTGATGGGATGAGGTTAATCAACATTTACAAATGGCAGTGCCTCTTTCAGCTGTTTTGTCTTGGGACATTATTGAGGAAGCCACAAGCGCATGCAATAGTAAAGAAATCAATGTTGCATCTTCAGTCTCGTTCTTCTGTTCTTCTGCAGTGCTTTTAATAATATCATGCCTTTTGCAACAGGCATGCTTTCTCCCATATCCATACTTCTTTTTTTTAAATACTCAAATCCCCCTTCTCTATCTCTCTCAATAAAAAGAACCCATGTTTGTCCCAGGAAGCACTTGCCCTTGTATTGATGGGCTTTGAAGTTTGAAGCAGGTTACTAGTTTCAGTTAAATCATGAGGGTGTCTAATGAGAGAATGTTGAGCCTTCCACTTCACAAGAAGCACGGACACGAACTTTACTGTTCTTGTATTATTTCCTTCTGCATTTTCTGCAATGCCACTTTCCCTCCCATGGCCGTGAGAGCCATTATGCTTGATTCCCACAATTGAATCTTTGGAGTCGGCTCAAAAGAATCCTTCATCAAACACCACCGGGCTCATGACTAATTAATGTAAATGAAGATTATTCGAATGTTGCTACTAGGGCTGCAAACGAATCGAGCCGCTCGCGAGCCGCTCGCGAGCGGCTCGAGTCAAGCTCGAGTCGAGCTCGATGTTAATCGAACTCGAGTCGAGCTCGAGCCGGCTCGAGTCAAACTCGAGCTCGAGCTCGAGCTCAGAATATTAAGCTCGTTAGCTCGCGAGCCGGCTCGCGAGCTTGGGTATATATATATTTTTTTTATTTTTATTTTTATTTAATAATAAAATTAACTATATTATATATATTTTTTTTATTTTTTATTTTCATAGTAAAATTACGTATATGTCCTTAATATTTTATTATTTATTAAGAAAAAAATATTATTTTATTTATTTTTTTAAAAATAAAATTTTTATTTTTTATTTTTTTTCGAGCTCGAGCTCGAGTTCGAGCTCGGCTCGACTTGATTCGAGTCGAGCTCGAGCTCGAAATTTGCCAGCTCGTCGAGCTCGAGCTCGAGCTCGAGCTTGGTAAAATTTAATCGAGGCTCGGCTCGATTAGCTCAAAGCTCGACTCGGCTCGGCTCGTTTGCAGCCCTAGTTGCTACAGGACTTAGGTTCCATTTGATAAAACTAAATCTGAACTCTGAAACAATTAATTTGTTGAAGTTTAAGCACTGAAAAAAAATATAAATGTCTGAATTTTAATGCTAAACCTAGTTATACTGTTTGATAAACATTTATAACTGAATGCTTAATACGTTAAATTTAATAATTTTGCCCTTATATCTTTTCATCCAAAAAAGAAATAGAATCTATAATTTAATTATTTTAAAATTGTTAGGTATGTAAATGACAATATTTATTTTTAAGTCAAATTAATGTAAAAGATGAAATATATTATATGAGGAGTATGGAGAAGATGTGAAAGTCATTAAAAAAGGAGAAAAGAGAAATAGAAAACCTTAGATAGAGAATATCAGGTTGTTTAATTAGATAAGAATTTTAAACATAATTAACAAACAATGGTAGATTTGGTAGATAAGATAAGGTAGTTGAAGTAATTCCTATTAATTCTTATCAGAATTAAGCATTCAGTTAGGATTCTTGTGCTGAAAAAAATACACACAATTTCAGCACTGCCTAACAAGTTCAGCAGATGGATTTTCATTTATCAAACACTCAAAACATCTGAGTTTCTGAAAAAATTCAGTTTCAACACTTTTTAATGTTATCAAACAGACCCTTAGTCCTGTGTCAAAATTGCTAGATGAGTGAAATTTTGGGCACAACACATAAATGAAACTGAAAAATCAAGCTTGTAGATTTGTTGCTTGCTATTCTAAGATCAGTAAAACTGACAAAACCATGACAATTTACGAATCAAGAAGGATTATGACAAAAGGTTAGAATTAGAATTTTGGACAGCCTGAAAATCAAGAAATGATTTTTCTTCCTTTTCTTTTTCCGTCCTATATGTTTCTTTCATTTTGAGTATTTGAGATTTGCCTTGGGCTTCTATTTGTCAAATTTTCACCGTGTTGTAGCGAATCCATAATCCATGTTCCATAGACACAAATGAAATGCTTCTCACTGTTCAGATTTTTTTTTTTTTTAAATATATGCAATGACAATAGTGATTGCAGGTTCTCTGCAATGACAATAGTGATTGCAGAGTACAATTAATGGTTTCTTGAGATTGAATGGAGGGGATTAAATATAGAACATAAATTATAATATGTCAATTTTTTAAATATTTTTTATATATTATTGTGTTAGTGGCTAAATTCTGTTCAGCCAGTGTCTACACTGTACAGTTAAAACCCGAATGTCTGATTGTAATTTTGGACATATCCTAAATTGGCATATAAACCGCACGGATAACATGGCCTGCATAACACAACAAACTGAACTGGGCTCCCAGAAACATTGGGCCCATGAATATAAGCCCGAGAGATTTTGGACTGAATAGCTGAGACACAATCTTTGCTGTTTCAACACTTTCAACCAAGGAAAGATCCCGACACGATTGGAGAAAACGGAGAAAGGGGAAAGTTTTTTCAGTCTGATTGGCCCTGGATACATATTTTCAGCTAACTTTTAAAAACAGACAAAGGAATAATTCTTTAATTTTTAGATCAAGTAGTAGAAGTTTTGGGTGCATATGTTCAGCTAACTCATTAAATGCATACAAAGGAACAATTCTTTAATTTTTTGATCAAATAGTAGAAGTTTTGTGTTCACCACCGGATGTTCATGCAAGTAGAAGGGACTTGTATTTTTTAATCATAAGGTTTCGAGTTCGAAACCCATGGGAATAGAAAGAACAACGCTGAACAAACTTTCTCCCATAAGGGGTTCGATCCGACTCAAATAGAATTAGTCGCATATCATACAACGTATGCGAATTCCTGTGATTTATATAAAAAAAAAATTGATTTGAGAAATGATTTGATGTGTCACTGTTAATATTTGGAAGTTTTAAGAATTACTAAGGCAAAAGGTTGTAGTAAAAGTAAGTTTTTTTTATATACTGTCACCATACATATTTTTAAATACCCAATGCTATAAAAGATTTCTATGGAGCATTATAGTCCACTAGAATTAAAAATCAATTGATCGGTTTGTTCTTCATCTTATTAAATAGGGTGAATGCGTCTCGTTTCTATCTGATCCTTCAACGTGTATTTAATTTTGGAAAATATTATTTGCACTCCATTTTTTGTTATCTGCACTTCTACCTTTTATTTATCATATAGTATAATAAATGAAAACTATATGATTAAAATGATAGTGAGAGTGTGATTAACAAAAAAAAGGGAGGACAAATAACATTTCCCTTAATTTTTAGAGGTAGACAGGATATAACTCCTTCATACTCTCTTTGGTATTCCTCTACTCAAAATAAGTATTTTTCTGTAGCGTATTTAATGGTATAGAGCACAATAGTAGACCCTTTTTTTTTTCCTTTTGTTTGTCTGTGATAAATTTATCTTGTCAAGAAGCCGCTGCTAGATTCGAATTCGAACATATTTTTTATGGCGTGCAATGATAAAGTGTAATAGTCTTTGTATACCACAAATAGAAGGATAAAGTGTCAAAATTTTGGAAGAATTTCCAGTTTTTACGTTATGTAGCTAATAAAAATCTCCGACCATGTTGTCATCCTTCTTTGGAAGTACACGAAATTAAAAAGGGTTCCTCAATTATCTAGATCATTCTGATAACCTCGAGAACCTTGATGCTTCCCTGTAAATTGTGGCAAAACTCTGCCTTTCATAATGTAAGGTCAAAAGTGCATATCAATGGTCCAACAGCTAAAGCCACCAACTCAGCTATATATATATAAATATATATATATATATATATATATATATATATATATATATATTTGTGTGTGTGTGTGTGTGTGTTTGGAAGATGCCTCTTCGATGAAGGCCATAAAATATAAAACTAAGGACAAGATAAGGTGGACTAGCTCAACCTATCATCCTTAGAAAACGACCAGGAAATAGGGACACCCCTTTTAACAAAGTATAAGGAATTCGAGCTTCATTGACCTAACCTCCCTTTTTTTTTTTTTTTTTGAGGGTACTGATACAGGTACTTAATTGATAAAGAATCAAAAACATCATTATGCACTTCCAAGATGAACACTACAAAAGCCGACTCATCATGTTGTCTTGAGCTGCAACAATGATAAAACAACAATATTGATAGTCTATTTCTTTCGAGTGATGATGGTACATACTGGTTAAATAATTTGTGGATAAGATGCTTTGCGGAAGCAAGGGATTTGACAACGCTTTTGCTTTTATTTGTTTATAGGAAATTGGAACCAGCAGCGGAATTTAGTTCGAGGGTATGTTCATGAATCACTCTTTCCTTCTTCCAAGTTTTGATTGTTTGGTTTTCTTTTCTACCAGAAATCTGTTCCTTGTTATTTCACAAGTTGGAGGAGTAATTTTAAGTGGTGCTTGGTAATAATCTTCAGACTTCTGTCGTCCCTCTTAATGTTTTTTTTTTTTTCTTTTTTCCTTTATTCTCTCATTTCGTCCTTCTGGAAGAAGTATATTGATTGATTGGATCATTCAATACAAGACAAGACAAAGAAACAGGAATGGCAAATTGAATAAGAAACTACAATAATGTTTGATTTTCTTTTTAATTTCCTTAAAAATTCACGAGCAGACAGCACGAATACACAAAATGACAGGAGGGTGAGGAAAGAAAAGGAGAAGGGAAGTTAAACAGGAAGAGAAAGGAGTACGTAAAACATGAGATAAAGAAAAAGATGAGAACACATGGATACAAGATCCCTGAAACAAAGTGGAAAAGAGAACATCAAATCAAAAGGGTTCCAGCAAAAGACACCCCTTTTTTCCAGCTAAAATATATTTACAATTTAAGTGGCCCTCTCCAATTTTCGCTCACAATTTGCAAAGGGACTCTTGAGGAGGACGTACACGTACACACTCCCATACCCAATAGCAACAATTCCACGACCTCAGGCATTGCTCCTGAATGATCCCAGAGCCTTAATTGCTCCCGCTCGAAGGATGTACTGGTGGTAGAATGCAGCAATTGCAGCTCCAACGAATGGTCCAACCCAGAAAATCCACTGCATTAATAAGCACCATGCATTAGCCATTATATTAGTTAATCTGGTGACCAGTAAGAACTGTATATATACACACACACACGCACACACATATGCATTTTAATGGGTTTACATAAGGAGGTTTTTATCTTGCTTACATGGTCATCCCAGGCCTGGCGTGATCCATAAATTACAGCAGCTCCAAAGCTCCTAGCGGGGTTGATACCAGTTCCAGTAACTGGGATGGTGCCAAGGTGAACCATGAAAACAGCAAATCCAATGGGAAGAGGAGCCAACACCTTCACAATTTAAGTAGTACTATACTGTGAGTATGTGATTAACAGATGTAATGAGTGTGGATTTTCAATTAATTGAATCAATCAGGTCAAAAAAAATTGAAATAGGTAGCCTAACAATGCCAAAGCACATGATGTCACCATGTTTCCTTGCCCTTAGACTTGAAAGCCACCAGGCCAATCAGTTGAGGTTTCCCGAATTTTGCCAATATGTTTTGCGTCTTAGTATGTCTTTACTACTATTTAGAGTGGAAAACAGACGACAAATGGGTACCCAGTCATCATGTCTTATTGTGACATTGGTGGTGTTGTTAATACAGCAATATTAATGTCACATCTTCACTGATCAGTGATCATATATGCGTCTATTATTTAGTAAGAAGATGTACATTCTTTGTAAACACATCAGTTTTATATACATATATATATATGTATATTTTTTAATAGTTTGGAGTATTATTTAGTAGTCGATAAACATATTGAAAACGGCCTTGATAAGGAGTTTAGGTCACCTACTTCGTTGACTCCCCGACCACTCCAGCATAATCACCTACATCCAACTCCCAAAAGTACCCACTTACAGAATACTTATGTTCTCTTCCTTAACATTTGATCATGTAAAAAGAACAACTCAGACGTTGAAGAAATAGATGCAAATTACATTCTGCACACTAATTACGAGTACCCTTTATCCACATGCTTCATAAATAATTTAAGGGAAATGATATTATATATGTCAAGAACCATTCTAAATAAAGGAAAAAATGATCCATTTTCTTTTTTTTTTTTAGCTATATTCACAATTTTAGCCTATCGCATAGTTTTCTTGTGTTTTTTAGTAATTTTTTGTGGTTGAAGCTATAGTCTAATCAATAGTCCTGTTGCATCTTTTTCCTCCAAATTTGGAGAAAAAAAAAGTAGTCTTGATGCATGGGGAGATTTTGTTTTTTCATAGTGAAGGTGAAAAGAAAGTACTCGGTACTTGTTAGTGAAAGGTGAAAAGAAAGTACTTCGATATTTGTTACCACTCTTTTTTTTGTTTTGTATTTGTTACTACCACATTCCTAGTCATTAACTGACAATTAAAGCTTAATCCAGCAGTAAAAGGGCAAAAAAAAAAAAAAAGAAGGTAAAATGGCATGCAACATAGAGAGAAAATGAAGGAGGGGAGGCTAATTAAGGTGCATACAGGAATATGGGAGTCTCTGGCATTTCTCTTGGGATCAGTGGCTGCGAAGACTGTGTAGACCAAAACGAAGGTACCGATGATCTCGGCTGCCAATCCAACCCCGATGGTGTAGCCGTGAGCCACCACGTTTGCTCCGCCACCGTACCTGTTGTAGAAGGACTTTTGGAAAGCCTTCACCAGCCCCACACCGCAGATTGCACCCAGGCACTGCGCCACCATGTAGAAGAAGGCTCTGAGCAGTGAAACCTTCCTCGCCAAGAAAAGTCCAAATGTCACGGCCGGGTTGATGTGTCCTCCTGTCCAGTGTCACATGAACTAATTATAGCCAATATAAATTTTTAGCTTCTCGAAAATCTATTTCAAATTTACTACTACAACTTGTTTTCTTGACATATTTGTGAATTTTAAATTTTATATTTCTTAAAAAAAAAAACTAAATAAGTAAAAGTTGAGTCGAGAAAGTTGATCAAAATTATGATATATCATAATAAAAAAATTATTGAGACGTTAAAATTAATTTGGACTTTGATGGTACCACTAGCTTTGGGAAATCCTAGTAACCTAATTTATAGTGGTGCTTTAAAAAGCCTTGCTTCAAGGTTCAGCTGCCTAATACTATATAAGTAGTAGTACCATACATAGTAGAGCAAAAAATAAAATAAATAAAAGAAACCTTACCAGAAATACCGGCAGTGCAGTAAACAAGAATGAAGATCATGCCACCGAAAGCCCAAGCGATGCCCAGGATACCGACGCCGTTGCAGTCGTCGCCGCCGGCTGTGGCGTCAGTCTGGTGCTTGTAGCCAATAACCGTTAAGACGGTGACGTAAAGGAAGAGGAGGGTGGCAACGAACTCAGCAATAAGGGCTCTGTGGAATGACCATTTGGTCAGCTCATCCAAGTCGAAAAAAGCTGCCGGCGGAGGATCATGGTAGTCCTTGGCTGAGAACTCGCCTTGCTCCGCCGCAACTACCCCTTCAACGTCTTTCGCCATTCAACTTTCTCGGTTTGTGGGGCAGAATTTAGCCAAAAAAAAACAAAAGAGAGACAAAGAAAGCGAGTGTTGAGCAGAGAGTGTGGTGAGTGGAGAAACTGGAAAAGGGTGATATGGTATTTATCGGGGTAAGGAAAAGGGGAGGGAGACGTTAATGATTAAGATTTAAGAGCGCATGGCATTATTTAGTTGAAAATTTTCGCCGCCCAATACAAACTAATATGGAAATTCTAGGCTTGCACGGTCCTACCATCAACACCAACGGCTGCTTCTAGTGCTAATTCTTGATTATGATGGGATAGTGAATCATCGAAAAAAGGTTATTCATTTCTCTACCCAAATAAGCATTTAAAACAAGAAGGTGGTTTAGCCGTCTGATTAATTACCAGCTAAAAATCCCATTTTACACTAAACTTTCATTTCATGTGGTGTAACGGAGTTTGTATAATCTCCTAGTTCATTCATTAGATAATTGTTCATTCATCAGACGGACGGACTAGACTTGTTTTATATGCAATTAGCTAAACAATTTTAGTCTTTGCATGATTTTAAGGTAGAAGAAGCATAGTAATTACAAGAATATAACTGAAATTTTTATGTTCAAAAGGAGAAATTTGGTAAATTTTAGAAATCTGCGGGATGCCTGTCCATCCTGTTAATCATAAATAATTTTTTGATTTGGAGGAAAAAGAAAATCAGTGAACTTAATCTCATCCACTCGCACATAGATACTGTAATTCATTTGATCAAATATGTCAAAATTAGGACAAATCCAGAATTCCCTTGGAAAATTATGGTTGTAGTTCTTTTTCTTATATCTCTTTTCCTCTTTATTATTATTATTATTATTATTATTTGGCTAGAGGGTTTTTTCATGTAACATTCACCACAGTAGTGGGTTCTTATTCTTTTGCTATAGAAGGGATCAATAAATAATTAACTTAGTTGTCCTCTATTGGGAACTGCATATTCGTCTGATATGCGAATCCATATTAAGGACGAAAGCGATAATGTATGACCAAGGATGTTTCTACACAATCTGCTAATTAAATACAGCTTAGAATTATTATTAATGTTATCATTACATTAGTCTCGAACCCTTATCCAATTAAAATATGTACGCTCAACTCTGATCTCTTATTTATTTTTTTTTTAAGAAAAAGAAGTCTCACATTATTGGACAGGCTTGTCTTATTGCCTGCTGCTGTCAGCAAGCCAGATAAATTTATCTGGTTCTATACCTAAAAGCCCCTCTCTGATTAATATTTTTATGGTAACATGTGGTGCAGAATTAATGGGATTATGATCACAGAGCATGTTATTTGACTGGTGCTCTAAATAAATGATGATTATTCTAAACCAGAATCTGTTTATTTTTTTTTTTTTTGCTCATTTTGTTTATACTGGACACTTCCAGCTTGAAGTGAGAAATATGATACTTTTATGTCCCCAACACATGTTATATTAACAGACCGAGAACCATCCATCATTAATTTTTTTTTCCTTGAAATATTATTGTTGGAGTTGACAGAGTTTTAACGATTTTTGAAGGAAAATGATCCCATATATGTTCTTTTCCTAAACTAATGGGTTGTCATCTATTTTGACACCTCATTAGAAGATGATCACGGATGACCTGGCCAAATTAGAATTCAAAGTAATTAAGTGCTAAATTATACGATTCGAATTGATTGCAGAACTAAAATGGCAGCAGTAAAGTTTTCGAGAGTTAAAAAATTTTTTTTGGCTGTTTTAAGTTTTTAGAAATATATTAGTTAATGAGCTCTTAATTGACTAGTATAAGGAAAAAAAATTTACTTTGAGATTAAGGTCTTAACCATTCCACTTGTCAAATTCACAACGGTTCATGGCATCAAGAATTTCTCTATTACAAAGGGAAAAAAAAAAAATTGCAAACGAATTTGCCGACCGAAACCGACCACCCAGTGACAAACGTCCACCTGTCAAAAAAATCATATGCTCATCGATTTGCCTGTAAACACGTGGAATTAGAAAATTATCATCTTTCTTGGTCAATTAAGAAAATTGTAGTTTGTCAATCAATTATTGGGTACGCCGGAGCTTTACATCATCCCCAGTTCTGGACGTTGATTTCCGAACTTCTTGTACCTTCGTAGTTGTTGAATTCCACCAGTTCATGGCTGATGATGTACCACGTGTCGGTAATCAAATCTCTTGTTGACCCAAGAATGATATCAAATGAAATTTACATCGGGTTGCTAACGAAGGGTTGGCCTCAATTTATGCGTATTAAGGGTGTGTTTGAATTTTTGAAAAATTGCTATAATTTTTTTTGTTATATTTTTCATGAACATATTTTTAAATCATATTTTTATCTTACATATATCAAATCATTATAATAATTTTTTTTACAAAAAAATCGAAAAAATACAAGCCAAACAAAGTCTAAAATTTTCAATTGTGGATTAATACTTTAATTAACAAGTAGTGGAAACTGGTAACAGAAGGGGTTCTTATTTAAGTTGCTGGAATTATATAGATTGTACTTTTTTGTTCTGGGAAAACAAACGAGTCGATTTCTGTTAAACAGAAGACTTCTGATTTTTGTAGCATAATAGAAAGAATCTTTTAAACTCAACAAGTAAGATAATAAGAAACTAGGGAAATGAAAAACTGACTCGGGGTAAGAGTTAGTATGGGCAATTACCCTTTGAAGCAAACTTCTCAATTTGAGCCTTGACATATTCCTTCACACACAAAAAAACAAAGAAGTTTCACATATTCCTTTCAAGTCTCTCAATCTTATTAAAAATATCCTTCTTTATACAAGATGAAATCGAAGTGAATACAAAGTATAACAACAACCAATTAAGTTAGGAATTCCTTTTTTTATTTTCAAGTCTTGATTCGATAAAGCTAAAAGGATTTGCATAGTAGCGTACTCGTCTAATCGGAGTTTCGGATCACCAAAAATACTCGTCTAATAAAATGATACGCCTCCAAGAGTAGTTTAGCAATAAAATGAGCTCTTGAATTGAATGATGTCTTGGGTTCAAATTTTTCTCTAGACTTGAACCTCCTATCTAACATGGGTGCGTCATGGAGGGCTGCGGCGTATCCCTGATTTAGTGTGTCGGTTCGGGTCCTAAGTAACTCGATTTGGAATATGTTCTGGGTCACCAAAAATACTCATGAAAGAGTGATGGTTTTAACTTCTTTGATTGGCTGATGTTGTGTTCATGGGGGATATATGCCCCCTTCACTAGTGTATTCTTTTTGTTTATCAATTTAAAAATCAGGAAGCTTACCACAATATGTATATATATATATATATATATATAACGCACACATTTAGCTGATAAATGTTCTTGTGAAGTTGATATTTAGCCGACTGAGCAGAATGATCGAGAGATGGTGAAAAACAAGAAGTTCATGTCCAATTTGATATCTTAAAAAATGAGTGGTCTTGTATTGTCACCCCATCCTCGGCGTTAGAAGGGTAGTCTATTACAGTCGTGCTGGAAGTGGATACTGTAGTATGTCATCATCACCAGATGTCTAGATCAGATCCCTTGGTTCAGTGAGCCTCCAATTGTATCAGTAAAGATTGACCAAAATCCATGTGCCAACTATTAATTTGCCAAATTACTACGCAGTCTTCTTGTCAACTTACCTACCTCCAGTGTTTCTCGATCTCTCTCCCACTTGCCTACCTGCATTTGGTACTTCTGAGCAAAACTGTTACGAGTCTTTCTTCCTTTTTTTCTGTGCAAACTCCTTGTAGACGTAGTCATGCGTCAAATTCCAAAGTAAGAATGGAAAAGGGAAAAGCAGCGAAGCAGTACAAGCAAGAAGGGCGGGACCAATTAGAAGATTGTGGTTATTACGATGCGTGGATTCTTCATTTATCACATACGTACCGATTAACGTCCCGCCTAATTAAAGGCTGAAAAATATAGGAGAACAGGGCAGGGATCTTACATGATGATGATATCGATTTGAAAGTAACCCTAATAACTTACATAGAAATGCACATCCGTGTATCTCATTGATGAATAACCCTAATAACTTACTTCTGTACGCACACATTAAAATGTCGTAAGAAAGGTCCATTGTAGGAGATGACAGAATGTGAAAAAAGAAACGAAGTAATTGGTGACGGAAGTGTTGAATCGACTACTTGATCGGAGATGATAGGCAATGTGATATATATGAGATGAAAAGATGATTGAAAAAAATAAAAACTCAATTGGAAAACGTATTTGTGATGTAAGAATTATCACTTGATTTTTCACAAAAAAACAAACGTTTGACAACTCTCTTAACGATTGTATTCACCAATACATGATTAACTTTAATTTTAGTTGAGTATTGAAAATTCTAAGATCCAAATCTAGAAGGAAATGAATGAACCAAACTATTTTTTCAAAATGAAATTGTGAAATTGGGTGGAATAATGAAAGGATAAGCACCTTTTATAACACTAAAATCAATTAATTCCAAAGTTAAGCTTATGCATACCTAAATCATTTTTTTCTTCTTAATGTTCCCATCATGAATTCAAATTATGACTTTGTTAATTTTAGAGTGCTACATTTAGGCGGGAGTGATGGTTTGGATGGTAGAGAGTTAGGTAGTGTAAATAAGAGTCCTGAGGTGTTGCATTTAGTTTTAGTTCTTATCTTCTTTTTTTTTTTTGGTTAAGTAGCGGCCAAAGGCAATTTATCCCATTAGTGACTAAGCTTAAATTCCAAAAATTAGAAACCTTGGATTCTAATCCTTCTGCCCCATGCTTACTTCTTATATTCCATCCTTCCTCTATTAGAAAAAATTTTTTAAAAAAATTATCCAGTTAGATATCTACTATGTATTGTACAGAAAAATTCTCATACATTCACCACTTCTAGTTTTAGTTCTCATTTATTTATAGTTCTAACTAAGGAATAATTTCATAAACTTCTCCTAAAGTTTCTCATAATATCACTCAACTACCTCGATAAGGATAGCAAAGGACTTGAGTAAATTATATCTAGTCAAAGTCAACCATTTAAAAGAGTTTTACTAAATAATTAACAACTTGAAAAAAAATTTGGGATAGTAGGAAATCAAGAAATATTTTTAGAAGATATGTTTTAATACTTAATGTAATTTAAGTTGTATTGAAAATTAAAATAATTTCTTTATACTTGTAGCTTGTCATATACATCCTACTTATAGAAAAAAAATTTAATTAAAAATTAATCAAATAATTATCTAATGACCAAATATATATCTAGGAATATCTTTTTTTTTTTTGTTAAAACGTCATTCGTTATACTAGGTAATAGTTGCTGTGCATCTATAAAATTACTTGTTATTACATTTATAATTACTCATATTTTCATATTTTTACTTTTTAATCATATTTTATTTTTTATCGTTGTCGTAAGCTTTATAAGTAGGATAACATAAGGATAGTATTGGAACAAAAAATTTTATCTTTCTTGTATTTCTCAAATGGGCTAAAATGTTATGCAAAAAGTCAATCCAAGGGAGGTAAATGAGATTTTGAAAACCTCAGGGGTGCTAAATCATATGATGAAAAATATCAGGGAAGGTTTATGATATTATCCCATTAATTAATAAAAAACATATGGATAAATATTGTGGGTCGTGGCAACATTTGCGGGGCAATGTAGTGTCGATGAGGCCAAATTTCTGCATATAAATATTAAAAAAATGTCGGCAAAGGACCAAACTGTTTTTTTATTATTATTTTTGCTTAGTGTGCGGCAACACAAATAAGATTTGTTTCTGCATTTCAATCCTCAAGAATTGAAATGTAATTTTTATGAGGCAAATTTGTATTATAGATGTGCGCACTCTTATTAATTTTTAAAAAATGTGTGTATTAGAGGTGCTAATAAAACAAAAAAAAAAATTAAGTGTCGCACGCCAAATTTCTTTTGAAATGTAGAGAGTTGACAATTTACCAAATATTTACATCCCTAATGTAAATTCTTTTCAAACTTTGATCAAATTTAAAGGTGAGAAAAATTGACCAACCATTGAATTTTACATCCCTGAATATTTATTAAGCACCGTTAACAATTTACCAACCGCTAATGGGAAAAATTTATCAATGTTAACAATTTTTTTAAACAAAAATTAGTTTTTTTTTATAGAGATGCATTAGTTAAAAAAATAATATTTCTATGGCACGACTAAACTAAATTAATGAAAAAGGTGAACAATATTTAATCAGGAAAGGACATCTTAATTGCCAATAGAGCTCTTTGTGATAATTGAACTAATACGATTTTGATGAGGTTGAAGCTGTCAAATTAGCACTTAGAATTCCCGTGATTTTCTAACTAATAACTTAACGTAGTCAATGAGGATTGCAAAGCAAGTGACCTGTTTTATACTAAGCCATTCGATAAACAATGCTTTATTAGAGATAAAATTAATAAAACATGATATTGTATTAATTAGTTGAACAATGCATTATTAAGCGGTAATTGAACAATGCATTTTATTAGAGATGAAAAGTGGTAATTGAACAACGCATAATTTTTTTTATTTTATTTTAGGTGCCGCGCAAGTGGGTGCGACTACTATTTTTTTTTTTTTATTAGAGGGGCCGTACACCAATACACATACATTTTTAATTAATAAGAGGTGCACGTTGCAACTCTAATGCAAATTTGCCCCATCCCCATTAAAAATTGCATTTTAGTCCTTGAGGGACTATGTCGTCGCACATCAGCTGTAGCAAACAAGATATTTTGATGGTGTGCAGAAACGTTTGCTGCAGAAAACTCCAAAAACACTGCATTTGGAGGAGTTTTTTTATTAGTATTATTTGTAGAGATTTGCCACCAATGAGAGGAACAGAAAAAAAATTAATTTGTCTTCCAACCATTACAGACCCATTTAGGCGTCCAAACAAAGAAGTAAGATTGGCAAGTCCAATTCCTTTTAAGTCACCCACTTATGGACAATGAGTCCATCTAGCGGCCCAAAAATATGTAACCAATAACCAATCACCGGAATGGAAACTTGTATAGACAAAAATTTGAATAATAATAATAAGCAATGATTAATTTATAGGAAATTTGAAAAACTTTTATATGTATTACAAAATTACTAATATCTATTACGTCCGTTTATGATTGTAAAAGGTCTCATATTGATGTTGTTTAGCATCATCAATTGAAACAATCCTGCAATACTTCTTACTTAATTGAATCCTCTTTCTATGATCTGACAATTTATGCATGATTTTCATCTCAACCAAATTCCTAATCTAGATTATGAACATGAAAGGTTATCACACGTGGAATTGTGTGATTATTTGTCTTTCATGGTTAATTAAGAAAATGTAGTCAAATAATTATTCAAAAGATGGGTGCATTACATCATCTCCAGTTCAAAAAACTTTTCATCATTCTTTTTTATTGGTTAGAAAGGAGTTAGCAATGATCATTTAGGAAGTAGTTTGCAATGAACATTTGAGAAGTAATTTGCAATTAAAAGCTTCTTCGTTTTCTAAAATATGTTGTTTCTCTGGCCCGTTTGGATTGCTATTTTAGAAAATTTTATAGAAAAATGGACTGTAACGATTTAATATATGTGGGATAAAAAAATGATTGAAAAATGTGATATCTCCAAAATGTACTTTTGGATTGTGATTTCACTAAAAAATTTTACGTTTTTTGTGAGCATAATTTTCAATTATCTTTTTATTTCACATACAACAAATTGTTGCAGTACATCTTTCTATAAAAACTTTTAAAAATAACAATCCAAATAAATCAACTATAGCATGTTCCCTTGCTTATGGCTATAACATGTTTGGAATCGCAAATTCTTATGAATATTATTTTGATCTTATGATAGTTTTGTAACTTTTGTTCTTTCTCTTTTGGTCCTAGTTTGTGAGAGAGGATGTTTTGAACTGACAACTGCTGAAGCGCTTTAATTCCATGAGAAAAAAATCCAAGATTGATCTTCTAGTGGATAAAGTGGCAAGAGTTTTGTTTTTGGGTGCTGCTACTGAATTTGTTCTACAGGTTGTGGGCTGTGCTGCAATTATGAAGAATTCATTCAAGACTATTGAAAAGTTGACGACAGGAGGATAAGATGAAAGTTAAAAAGGTTGATGACAAAATCAATGATAAAGTTGAAGAATATGAGACTATAGCACAGAGAATTAGCACCAAACTCTGATTGATGGATTATGGGAGTAAAATGGAAAAGTTATAACTTGTTTGGAATTGCAAATGTTTATGCCTGTTATTTTGATCTTATGATTAGTTTTCTTCTCTTCTCTTTTGGTCCTAGGTTGTGAGGGAGAATGTTTTGAACCGACAACTGATGAACCACTTTAATTCCATGAAGTAAAAAAATCCAAGAGTGATCATCTGGTGGATAAAACAGCGAGAGTATTGGCTTTGGGCAATGCCGCTAATTTGTTCTACAGGTTGTGGGGTTTACTGGAAATATGAAGGACTCATTGAAGACCATTGAAAAGTTGACGGTAAGATGAAAGAGCAAAGTTGAACAAGTTGATGCCAAAATAAGTGATAAAATTAACGAACGTGAGATTGTAGAGCAGAGAATCAGCACCAAACTCTGACCAAAAGATGATTGATGGATTAACGCCCTTTTCTTACCACCATTATCCCCATTGCCCACTCCATTGCCTCCATTAGTGCCATTACCAAGAGTCCTATCATCATTTTCCCCCTTGCCGTTGCCCTTTGTCACATTCTTTTCATCATCATCTTTTCCACCTTTGCCTTTGTCCATTGCCACATTCTTTCCCTCATCTTGAGTCTTCTTCCCAACCAAATCATTATCAACCATGGTTTTCATATCCAACAACAACACCTTAAAATCATCCAAATGCTTTGCAACAGCTCGTTTCTCCTCAATTTCATCTAATTTGGGAAACATGAACTTATCAAATACATGTGTTATTCCTTTCTTCAATCCTTCCTTGACGGTGTAACTACAAAATCCAACTCCCTCAATGATGGTACGACATGCACATGCATTAGTCACTATACTTAACTTTGCAGTCCACTCCAATAGAGTTGGGTAATCAATGTGTTGTTTGACTTTTGATGGAATCGAGGAGATCACTTCTCACTCCCTTCTAATCTCCTCCTTCAACCGTTTGTAGTCCTTAGTGTTCACATGGATAACCATCTCTCCCCTTCTCAAGGGCCCTTTTTCGTAGATGACTTCCAATTTAGACAACTTTTTCAGCATCCTAGCATCATCGCTAGCTAGTTTTTGTGCCTCGGAGCATATCAACAACTTCGACAATTTCTTCAATGCCGCTTCCTCCTTAGACATCTTTTGTATTGCGCACAACACAATAATGGCTTTGTTTGGATAGAGTATTATTTCAAATAATTATTTGAAATAATTACTGTAACACTTTTTGTAATGTAATGTATGTAAGATAAAAAGGTGTTTCGAAATATAAAAAAATGAATTGAAAAATGTATTTATAATGCAAGCGAAAATTTTTTTTAGAAAAATTGGCTATCCAAACATAGTTATACCGCGTTACGCTTCACGCTTCAAAGTTTTTATCTCAACACTTTTTGTCCCTAAAACCTTATTTGTGTCCCTTTATTAGCATCTTTTATGACATGTAACATGAACATAAGTACATAACCATCACCATAGAAGCACTCTTACTAGTTCAAAGGGTGAAAAAAAAAGGAGAGAGAGAGAATGTTTATGTCACCACATATGTTACATTTGTCCCACAAGTTGCATAACCACACTCGTAGTTCTAGTCAATTAGTGTGTGTAGCTCAGCAAGCAATTTCCTTCATGTCTGATAGGATAGACAACTGGTAAACATACAAATAATCCCACATATTTAACCAATTGATGGACTCTGGCCCTCGGGATGTGTATGATAGATTTAGTACTGGAATACTGCTGATTCTGTCAATTTGCTTTTAATGGTTTAGTTTGATGGAACTGCATGTTGCATTTTTCTGGTGGGTTTGATGTACAGTCGGTGGAAATGAAAATGAGTTTCAATCTTTTTAGCCTTCTTTCGTTTCCATATGTAGATTGATTTTACCTAAACTTCATT